>NC_081371.1:4481549-5908164 GCF_030684315.1 Stegostoma tigrinum
AACCCATGCCCTCTAGTATTGACTCTGCTACCCTGGAGAAAAGACATAGTACATAGAACAGTAGATGCCCTCCGGCCCACGATGTTGTGCCAACCTGCTATCCTACTAAGATCAGTCTACCCTGCATCCCCTACCTTGGCTATTCAGCCTATCCATGCCCCTCATGATTTTATAAACCTCAATAAGATCTTCCCTCAGCCTTTGATGCTCCAGGGCAAATAGCCCCAGCCTATTCAGCCTCTCCCTTTAGGTCAAACCCTCCAACCCTGGCAACATCCTCATAAATCTTTTCTGAACCCTTTCAAGTTTCACAACATCTTTTGAAGTGAGTATGGCACCTAGAAGATGAATCCAATGACATTGATAGTGAAAGTGCATGATATGATAGGACTCAGTGAACAATGTTACACTCAGTATCTTCATGTTGCAAAGATGCCCTCCCTCAGGGACAAAACCTCACTGGGACTAGAAGGATGGACTAGGCAGGGAGCGGGGATTTTAATTCATCACTGTGTTAGTTTGGAAATTCTGCCACAAATGGGCATTTCTCTGCATCATATTCCACCTGCTGATTACTTGCACACTCAGTGAATCTATCCATATCATGCTACATAACAGGGAAACCGTGACGGCGTTGACCCTAATTTTCCAGTGATTCTTAGAAAAAGTTTGGGACTAGAGGATTGCAAATGTAACTCATTTGTTCAAAAACAATGGGTCCAGTGTTCGTAGCCTGTCCATTTAATTTGTTGGTGAAGACGTTCCCGAAAGGATAGTTAGAGAAAACAATGAATAGCCACATGTGCAAATATAGGACTGTTAAGGAAATCCTGCATGGATTTGTTGAGGCAAGATTGTGATGAACCTATTGTTGAAGAGGTAACAGCGAAGGTTGAGCAGGGGTCTACTGTTGCTGCGATATACTGAGCCTTTCAGAAGGTGTTTGATATAGTGCCACAAACAGACTTGTGGACAAAGCTATCATTCATTGAACTAACAAGGCAATAGCAACATGGATACAAAATTGGCTTAGAGACAGGGAACAGAGTAATGGTGGATTGAATTTTTTTTGGCTGGATGAAGGATTGTCGTGGTTTTTGTCCAACTGCTGAAGTGGATCTTTATTGAGGTTGCTATCAAAAACCCAGCTCTTCCTGCTATAGGCATATTAATGGCCTAGATCTTGGTGTACAGGGCAAAATTTCAAAACTTGTAGACAACATAAAACTTAGAAGAATTGTGAAGTGTGAGGTCAGTAGCATAGATCTTCAAAAAGAAGTAGATAATTTGATGGAATTGGTGAACAGATAGCAGATGAAACTGAATGCAAAGAAGTGTGAAGTGATTCCATTTGCTCAGAGAGACAGTATGAAACAAAGTTGGGGTCTAAATGAAGTGCAGGAGCAATGGCCTCTAGGTGTGTTTGTACATGAGTCTTTGAGGGTGTCAGGGCAGTTTGGGAATGCAATTAGCAAATCACACAGTATTTCATGCTTTAATAAGAAGAGCACTGAATATTAAAACAAGGAGGTCCTGTTAAACATGTTCCAAACACAAAGACAGTCTCAGTTGTAGTATTACCTCCTATTTTGGGCCCTACAGTGAATGGGAGAAGCACAGAAAATCTTCATGGAATAATCGCAGGCATAAGGAACTTCAGCCACGAGGATTGAATTGTAGAAGTTGCAAATGTTTTCCTTGGAAAGAGAAGTTGAGAGGAGATTCGATAGAGGTGTTCAAAACTCCAGGGGTCAGCACAGCGTATATAGACAAAACTGATACTCACTGCTGGAAGAATCAAGAGATACGGGGACAGAAATGAAGAGAACTGACACAAGAAGCAGTGGCAAAACCACGGAGAACTTTATCAGTGCAGTGAATGGTTGGGATCTGGAATGCCCTGCCTGAGAGTCTGGTGGAAGCAATTTCAATTGAAGCATTCAAGAGGAGATGTGGGCGATGATCTGAAGAGCAGGGCAATGGGGAGAAGAGGAGGGAGTAGGCCATTGCTCCCATGAACTCTAGCTCAGTTGTGATGGACTGAGAGGGCAACACGGTGGCTCAGTGGTTAGCACTGCAGCCTCACAGCACCAGGGACCTGGGTTCAATTCCAGCCTCGGGCAACTGTCTGTGTGGAGTTTGCACATTCTCCCCGTCTTTACATGGGTTTCCTCTGGGTTCTCCGATTTTCTCCCACAGTCCAAAGATGTGCAGGTTAAGTGGATTGGCCATGCTAAATTGCCCGTTACAGGGATGTGTAGATTAGGTTGGTTACTATGAACATGAATGGCTTCTTTCTGTGGTTGTAGCCAACCCACGTCTCTGTGAAATGAGCCTGTGAATTAAGAGCAGGCATAGGCTATGTATCTGCTCAAGCCAGCTGCACTATTCAATTAAATCTGTTTGTGTTTTCGATTCCCCATCACACCTACCCTTGAGAATGTTTGGCTTCCCTGACCCTAACCTGATTGTTTCAATTCCTATCAATAAAATATTTTCTGCCCCCTTCCAATGTATAATTTCCCAAGTCACGCCGTCCTCAGAGAAAAGTCTCCTCATCTCTCTCCAAAGAGATGACCTCTAATTTTTATTAAACGGTGCCCCCACTGAACCCACAGTTGTGGAAACACCAGGAGGATTTTCCATTATCCCAGTGTCGATGAGAGCTGCGCATGGCGACATTGCAGAATCGCCAGTGTAGCTGATTCCAAAGGAATTTCCGAGGATATTGGAGATTCCCTGAACCTGGAACCTTCTGAAAATGTTCATTTAAATGAGAGGGTTTGGACGGCTTGGATGAAACTACGCAAAAAAATCGCTCAGGCAAAGTTAGATGATTAACTGAATAGTTTAACACCTGAGTAACTGTTAAACTGACTGCAAGCGCGCCTCACATATTCCAACCACACCTCCCCACAGGCCATTTCCGCCCTGATCTTAAAACACCCTCTCTCCCCTGGGATGCATCAATCCAACGCCCAGCCCCCCCACCCCCGCTGCGTGCCCATTGCATCCTCCCCCATGCTTTGTACTGTGATGATACTGTGACTGTAAGAGGTGTATTTGGTCTGAGTTTTTTTTTGAAGAGAGATTTTAAGATGGAGGCGTCAAGCTGTCTAATGAAATCCCATAGAGTAAACAGTTTGTGAGGCCTTGTTATTTATTTTAAGTTGGAACAATAGAAGCAGCCTGGCTGGATGTGGCCAGCTCTGTCTGAATCATGACTTCTGGTTTTAGTTTTTCAGTAGCAGTTGCTGGGGTCTTTGAAGCTGTGTTTGGAAGCTGCAGAACGTGGCCCCCATGCTACTCTCTCTCTCTCTCTCTCTCTCTCTCTCTCTCTCTCACACACACACACAGAGTTTTCTCTTGTTGTTTTTCCTCCTACACTGGAGAATTGCCTGTAAAACAATCTATTTCACTGAATTTACCTCTGCCACGGGTGGTGTCTATGGGATGCTACTGTATTGGGACAGTTGCTGTTTCGTAGTCAAATAATCTATTATTCAGTTAAGTTTTCCAATAGAGTTACACTATTCCAATTCCTTCTTTCTTTTGTTGCATCTTAACTATAATGTTTGAATGAAGTATGTTTTGCTTCAAGACCACTAGCTTGACAAAATTAAGAACCTATGGCCCCTTCCCCTGCTTCCCCCGACCCACTGCCCTTCCTGGCCCTTCTCTGGCCCACAACACCAACCCTGCCAAGTGGGGGCCTAACTCATTCCCACTCCCCCAACTCTCCCTGGAACTGCTCCACCTCCATTGCCACCACCCACTCCTCCTCACCCACTGTCCCCCTTGCACCCACTGTGTATCTGTTCCCCATGGTAGGCTCATTCAGAAGTCAGGAGGAATGGGATACAGGGGAACTTAGCTGCTTGGATACAGAATTGGCTGGCCAACAGAAGACAGCGAGTGGTTGTAGAAGGAAAATATTCTGCCTGGAAGTCAGTGGTGAGTGGAGTTCCACAGGGCTCTGTCCTTGGGCCTCTACTGTTTGTAATTTTTATTAATGACTTGGACAAGGGGATTGAAGGATGGGTCAGCAAGTTTGCAGACGACACAAAGGTCGGAGGTGTCATTGACAGTGTAGAGGGCTGTTGTAGGCTGCAGCGGGACATTGACAGGATGCAGAGATGGGCTGAGAGGTGGCAGATGGAGTTCAACCTGGATAAATGCAAGGTGATGCATTTTGGAAGGTCGAATTTGAAAGCTGAGTACAGGATTAAGGATAGGATTCTTGGCAGCGTGGAGGAACAGAGGGATCTTGGTGTGCAGATACATAGATCCCTTAAAATGGCCACCCAAGTGGACAGGGTTGTTAAGAAAGCATATGGTGTTTTGGCTTTCATTAACAGGGGGATTGAGTTTAAGAGTCGTGAGATCTTGTTGCAGCTCTATAAAACTTTGGTTAGACCGCACTTGGAATACTGCGTCCAGTTCTGGGCGCCCTATTATAGGAAAGATGTGGATGCTTTGGAGAGGGTTCAGAGGAGGTTTACCAGGATGCTGCCTGGACTGGAGGGCTTATCTTATGAAGAGAGGTTGACTGAGCTCGGTCTCTTTTCATTGGAGAAAAGGAGGAGGAGAGGGGACCTAATTGAGGTATACAAGATAATGAGAGGCATAGATAGAGTTGATAGCCAGAGACTATTTCCCAGGGCAGAAATGGCTAGCACGAGGGGTCATAGTTTTAAGCTGGTTGGTGGAAAGTATAGAGGGGATGTCAGAGGCAGGTTCTTTACGCAGAGAGTTGAGAGCATGGAATGCGTTGCCAGCAGCAGTTGTGGAAGCAAGGTCATTGGGGTCATTTAAGAGACTGCTGGACATGTATATGGTCACAGAAATTTGAGGGTGCATACATGAGGATCAATGGTCGGCACAACATTGTGGGCTGAAGGGCCTGTTCTGTGCTGTACTGTTCTATGTTCTATGTTCTATGATCTGCTTTGCTACCCACCCCCAGAGACACACAAACAGACACACACATGCATACATGCACACAGGCACAAACAAACACACACACAGGCACACAGAAACATACACACACAGAGACACACACACACACATACACACACACACACACACACACACAGACATATAATGCTGCACACTGAGAGAATTGTCACAATGGAAAAGAAATTGCTGAGGAAACTCAGGCAGGTCAGTTAACTTTGTGCGTCCAGTGACCCTTCCTCAGAACGGCATGGAAGTATGGTTTCCTGCTTCTGAACAGATCCTGCATACAATCACTATTGGAACATGGAGCTCTCCCCTTTTGTAAACTTGCATGAGATTGCCAGCCTTCAGAAAATCCGGTCCATTATTTCCAATCCACCCTGTCAAATGCTGCAGGATCTTCCATGTTTCAATCAAGTCAATCCTTACTCTTCTAAACTCTTGTGGAAACAAGCCCAGCCTGTCCAAACTATCTGTGTAAAACAACCCACTCGCTCTGCTAAACCTCCACTGTGCAACTTCCAATACACTTACACCTTTCATTATTAAGAAAGGACATCAAAACTGCTCACAGTGTTAAGAATATGGTAAGAAAAATTCTGCATTTCATTAATATTTTACTAATGTGTTGAATGGGAGGTGAATCCTTGAATAGTTCAGAGACAGGAGAGCAATATTGCATTCGATAAAGTGAACGTTTTAGCTAAATTAGTCAGGTTAAAGGAAGACAAAGCACAATGCAAGATACCAGCTGAGAGATAATTGCTGTCTCCTTCATGATTACATTTTAGGTTTTATTGTCTGTGGATTTGTGTCAGAGAACTGGAGAGTGGCCAATGTAGGACTCGTTTTTGAAAAGGGACGCAGAACTAATTTGGGTAATTAAAGGGCAGTTAGCTCAACATCTGTGGTAAAGAAACTTTTACAGCTTCTAATTCAGGCTGAAAGTCGCACAATATCAAGAGGTGGCCCGAGAGATTTCGAAAGAAGTGACATTCTTGATAAAAGTAACTGAATTCTTGAAGGAGTCAGCAGGACAAGGTTCATGGGTCAAATTCAGTGGATGCAGTACACAAGGTGTGCATTCCAGTCTTTAACACGGAGGTTATAGGGAAAACAGTGAAAGGCCCTTGAGATAATGGGGTAAGGCAAACTAGATTAGACATTGGTTCAAATGGAGCAAGCAACAAATGTGGTTCTGGCAAGGTTGGAAGTAGGCAATAGAGTCCATATTTTGGGACCATTTCTGTTCTCTGTACTTTTCAGTGCCTGGAATGCAGGTTTATAAGTGGTGGTATTAGAATTTGGAGGTGATTAAAATAAGACAAGTAGCTTACAGTCTGGGTGAGGCACTGGCCGAGCACCATGTTTTGCTAGATTATTAATCCAGAAGCTCAACTAATGTTCTGGGGAACCAGGTTCAAATCCTGCCACAGCTCATGGTCGAATTTGAATTTGATACAGAACCTGGAAATATGGCGTCTAATGATGACCATGAATCTATTTGCGATTGTCAGAAAAAAAATCCCATCTGGTTCAATAATGTCGTTTCGAGATGGAAATCTGCCATCCCTACCTGGCCTGGACTACATGTGACTCCAGACCCACAGCAATGCGGTTGCCACTTAACAGCCCTCTGGGCAATTGGGGATGGGCAATAAATGATGGCCTGGCCAGAGACGCCGTCATCCCATGAGTGAATAGAATATTTTAGGCCACCGAAAAGATAGGAGAGACTGGCATCATTCTGGGTTATAATGACTCTAAATTTGTAATTCAGTGCCAAGACCACATGGAGGAATAGGCTAAGGACTGGCAAATGGCATTCAGTGCCAGCAAGTATAAACTGATGAGTTCTGCTGAAAACAATAAATGTGTATTTGGACTCTGAATGAAAGTGGGCTTGGCATGGAGCGACAGTACATGAGGTAGATAAGGCTGTTTTTGTTAGAAATTACATTGTATAAAATGAGATATGGAATATGAAACACACAAGGAAATGAGAATCACAGAAAATAGGAGCGGAATTGGGCAATTGAGTTTGCTGATAATAGCAGATCCTCTATTTTCTGCAAAACTCTTTAGTGTACAGTTAGAGTGCAGTGCTAGACTCCCCACAGAGTCCACATTGAGTCTGCACTGACCCTCCGAAGAGCATCTCACCTAGACCCAACCCCAACCCCATCCTAATCCTGCATTTCCCAAGACTAACCCACCAAGCCTACACATCCTTGGACACTTTGGGCCAATTTAGCATGGCCAATCCACCCTAACCTGTACATCTTTGTTTCTGTGGGAGGAAACCAGGTCACCCAGAGGAAACCCCTGCAGACACGGGGAGAATGTACTCACCTGACACAGTCGCCCGAGGGTGGAATCTAACCGGGGTCCCTGGTGCTGTGGCAGAATTACCAATGAGTGATTCACACTGGTGCAAAGTTGCTGCAGTTGCTTGCCCCTCAGCAAATTGGTCAAAGAATTGGGGAGGTGCTGGCACAGTGACAATACTATTGGCTAACATAATCTGGACCCACAAGCTAATGCTCTGGGGGGAATGGGTTGAAAAACCCACTATGGCAGGTGGTTCAATGTAAATTCATTTAAATATCTGGAATGGAACCATTGTCAATTGTCAGATAAAACAAAAACCCACCTGGTTCTCTGATCTGTTATAGGGAAGGAAATCTGCCATCCTTACCAGGTTTGGCCAACATGTGACTCCAGACCCACAGTAAGGAGGGTGACTCTTAATTGACATCTGAAGCCAGGAGGGATGGGCATTAAATAATGGCCTATCCGTAAATAAACAAAAGACAAAACAGAAGGCATAGACTTATGAATATTTAGGTTTATATTCATAAACAGGAGCAAAAACAGTGGTAATAACATGGTGTGGAGCTGGAAGAACTCAGCAGGCCAGGCAGCATCAGAGGAGTAGGAAAGCTGACATTTTGGGTCAGGACCCTTCTTCAGAAAAATGAAGGGTCCCAACCGTTCACAAATACAGAAGTTGTCGGAAAAGCTCTGCAGGTCGGGCAGCATCTGTGAAGAAAAGTATCAGAGTTAACGTTCCTGTAAACTCGGGCTTTCTGAAGTTATCATTGCAATTCCCAATGGGTAACTAGTTTCAGTGCAGAAGATTCCTTTATGGGCCTTGTACCAGCCACTTCCGCGATTTGTACGTTACATTCCTCTGCTGCTGAAACAATTAGTTCAACTTGCAGAGAATATGGTAATGACGCCCCATCTGCCCAAATCAAACACAGATGTAAAAGATCCTGCGGAACGGTCTTCAGAGAAGATCGAGAGAGAGAGAGAGAGCGAGCCTTCATAATCTGCTGGCCAATATTCACCTCTCAACCAAAATGACAAGAAAGAGGTCACAATCTGATCGCAAACGCAGTGCTCTCTGTGGGATCCTGCTGTGTCAAAATTGACTACACCATTCCCAATGTTGTAAGAATGGCTGCTGTTCAAAAGTGGCACAGGACTTGTTGAAATTAGAATAGCTGCTACATAACTGCCAATCTTTCTCCACCCCCGCTCTTGGTGGCCTCCGGTGAAGAACATTTAGAGTCGATTGACTCTGACAGAATTACCAGTGAGTTGGTGTCTGCTCTCTCTAACCATCACTTTCCCTTTTTTGTGTGAGAAGGAAAAATAATTTGCCTTTTTGAGTGCTTTTCACAATCTTAATATCAACTAACTTAATAATGTTCAAGCATCAGCTTTGTTTTATTGTTGCTTAATCTGTCAAATGGCCTGTTGCAAGGTTTTGACTCATTCAGGCTGTGATGTATTTAGCTCAGAGCTGCTGAGTGCGGCCAGGGAATGGAATTCCTCTCACTTTCCCTGATCACCTGCACCCCACCCACCCCGCCCCATCCCCCCCCCCACCCCCCAGCTCCTCTGTGGATGGTTGTGGGACGTGTGTGGAATTTCATCAGGAATTAGCAAAATGCAATTTGCCTGCCAGTGTTTCTCTGATGAGTCCCACCATTGGAAAAAATTAACCGATAGCAGTGAACAGCAAGCTGTTTTGTCCCTGTGTGGCTCTATTAAAAAGGGCCAATTTGTGAAACACCCATAAAAACACACAACAAGCTCCCTTCACAGTGGATGGCTGAATTTGGCCAGCCACAGATAAAAGCTGGCTCGGGAACAAGATACAACCAGTCCTGGGGAGAAGCTTCCCAGCTCCTTATGGTTGCAAGTGGGATACCCCCATGCTTGCTGTCAGACATACCAAATTGACATGCTTCTGAGAGAGGAGTGGTGAATTAGGTCTATCCCAGCCCGCACCATTGGTTGCACTGGTGTTAACTTTCAAAGGAACACCCCCCCCCCACCTCACTTCATACATTGGAAATGCTTCCCTCCCAGGCAAATGAATTTATGTTTAAAAAGGAGCTACTTTAGTGAGTTTATTGGTTATAAGACATGAGGAGAAGTGATATCAGATTGGAAATGAGAGCTGAATCCAAAAGTAAGTGCAGACCCGACTCTGAGGCCTGTGAAATATCAGCAATGTAGCATTGTGTGATACTGGTAGCGCTGATGTTGTTAGCTGAGTAGTTGATTTTGAAATGCTTGACTTTTACAGGTCAGCTGAAAGGCCTTTGTCATGTTTCCTATTGATTGTAGTTTGACTTGCCGTTTTGTCTTCAGCACACGAGAGACGTTCCCTTTATTTCAACCTGTAGTGCAGGGATGACCAGGGGCTTTTCTCAGCTGTGACCCTCACAGCGCACCACTTTTTCCCATTAGCATCCATGGTCCAGGGGTTAAACTGGCCTTTTGCTCCAAATCTTTTTTATTCTTGAAAGGGAAAGACACAAACATGTCTATGCCTCAGATTGCACTCTTTTACCATAATGCCTGAGATAACTCACAGGAGGCAACTGTCCGGTTCGTAGCGCATTTCACCCTTTTGAAGTCCTTGTCTTTGAAGTTCCTTGACAGCCATCAGGTGTGACATTCTGGTGTCTCTCTGAGGCCGAGGATAATCTACACAGGCCTTTCAGACAGTCCCTGAATTACAGTGCTGAGAATTTATATTTTCAGTCACTTTTTTAAAACTACATCTTGGAATTAAAAGTTCAACATGTCCAACAATGATCTTTTCATTGAATCCCTACCACATGGAAGAAAGCCATTCAGCCCATCGAGTCCACATCAACCCTCCAAAGAGCATCCTGCCCCACTCACTCCCCTACTCTATCCCTGCATTTCCAATGGCTAATCCACCCAGTCTGCACATCCCTGGACACTGTGGGGAATGTCGCAGGGCCAATCCACCCTAACCTGCACATTCTTGGACTGTGGGATGAGACTCACCAGACATGGTGGGAATATGCAGACTCAGCATAGACAGTTGCCCAAAGGTGGAATTAAACCTGGGTCCCTGATGCTGTGAGGCAGCAGCGCTAAGCACTGAGCCTCCATGCTGCCCCTAATATCATAACAAATTCAGACTCTGCACAGTGGGCACTGAGGTCATCTTAGAGATCATAGAATACCCACAGTGTGGAAACAGGCCCTTCAGCCCAACAAGTCCACATCGACCCTCAGAGCATCCACCTCCCCCTAATGTATAGATCCCTGAACACTATGGGCAATTTAGCATGGCCAATCCACCCTAACCGGCACACCTTTGGGCTGTGGGAGGAAACCGGAGCACCCAGAGGAAACCCACACAGACACAAGGAGAATGTGCAAACTCCACACAGACAGTCGCCCGAGGGTGGAATTGAACGCGGGTCCCTGGTGCTGTGAGGCTGCAGTGCTAACCACAAAGCCACTGTGCCACCCTGTGTAGAATAATGACCACTCATTCAGTAATAATTCAACAGTTATCTATAACTAGTGTGGCTTCCAATTACGTTAGCAGGACCAAACCATTTGGACAAATAGAGCTAGAAGCATTTACACCTTACCTATCATCTATAGTCCTTCTTTACCTGAACCAAGCGAAGGGCTGGGACAACACACTCAGTGAGCCACATTGTGAGCATGTTGATTGGTGCTAACAACAAAAGCAAAGAGTTTGATTCCCACTTTGGCTGATGTGGTCTTAGGAACCACCTCGTTACACTGCCTCATGCTAAAGTAATGGTTGAGTCAAATTATCAAAGATGCTCTACATGGAAGGAAAATACAATCTTCCAGAAGTGGCAGGAGCACTGCAGTAAAAACTGAAATTCTTCAAACTGAACATGGAGTGTGATTTTTTAAAATCACTTGTCATAGCAGTTTGGGCTTTGGTTTAAGTCTCGTCTAGAAGTTGGAAACATTGCTCCATCAGCATTACACTGGACTAACAATTGCACATTTGTACTTCCCTTGAGCACACAATGTTTAAAGCTTGGAGACAAGAGTGCTCCCAACTGAGCTATAGCTATCAATTTGTATCAAACACAGATGTTGCAAACATGATAAAAACACTGAAGAACAAACAGTACAGGGGGTGAAGAGCAGGGTATGTCTGTCTATTGACAGTGTATACTACAGAGATAGTAGACGCACTGGGAGTAATTTTCCAAGAATCGTTAGATTCTGAAAAAGTCCCAGGGGACAGGAAAACTGCCAATGTAACAACTTTATTGAAAAAGGGACAGGGATAACGTATTTATATGGCAGTTAGCTTAACATCTGTTATTGGCAAAATGTTACAGTCTTAATAAAGGATGTAAAGATCTAAATGCAGAGCATTTAGAAATGCATAGTGTAATGAAGCAAAGTCAGTATGGCGTCATGAAATGGAAACAAATTTACTAGAATTGTTTGAGGATGTAACAAGCAGGATGGATAAAGGGGAAGCAGAGGCTGCAATATATCTAGATTTTCAGAAGACATTGATAAAGTACCAGATATTAGGCTATTTCAGAGGATAAAAGCCCATGGTGCTGGAAGGAGCATACTGACATGGATAGAGGATTAGCTAACTAATAGAAGACAGGGAGTTGTAATAAGCATTTTCAGGACGGCAGTGTGTAACAAGTGGAGTACCATAGGGATCGATTTACTCTACACATATATATACATGTGTGTGGTTGAGGAATGTGAATGGAATGTAGCAAAGTTTATGGATGACACAAAATTAGGTGGGAATGCATATGCTCAGATTGACACATAGAGTCTGCAGAGGGATATAGTGATCGGGTTAAGTGATCGGGCAGAAACTTGCCAGATGGACTACAGTGTGGGAACACATAGAGTTTTGCCCTTTGGCAGGAAGATTAGAGGAGCTGACTATTATTTAAGAGGTGAAAGACTGCAGAAAGCTACAGAACAGAGGGCTTTGTAAGTCCAAGAATCACAAAAAGCTAGTAGCTAAGTTAATAGGCAAGGCGAATGCAATGTCGACCTTTATTTCAAAGGGAATGGAATATAAAAGCAGGGGGAGGGTTTGCTAAAACTAGACAAGGCCCTAGTCAGACCACAGCTGGAATACTGAGAACAGTTTTGGGCTCCTTACCCTATGGAAAGATATACTGAAGTTGGAGGCATAACAGAGAATGTTCACAGGGCTTATCCCGAGTATGGAGTGACTGTATTGTGAGGAGAGGCTGAGTAGGCTAGTCCTGTAATCATTTAGAAGAATGAGAGGTGACCTCATTGAAACAGGCAAGGTTCTTAATGGGCATGATACAGTAAGTGTGGACAGGCTGCTTCCCCTGGTAGGGCATGAAGGCATAATCGCAGACCACGGGGTCACCCATGCAAGAGAGTGACAAAGAGGAGCTTTCCTCAGGAGTTGCAAATCTGTTGAACTCCTTACAGCAGACAACTGTCAAGGCTGGTCATGAGCATATTCACCACTGAGGTAGATGGACTTTCTTTTATAATCGAAGGGAATCAAGTATTTGTGGAGAAGGGCAGGAAAGTGGAGTTGAGATACTTAGATCAGCCGTGATCTAATTGAACGGCAGAGCAGATTCGATGGATAGCATGGTCTAACTCTGCTCTTACATCTTACGATGTTGTATCTTATATCTGTAAAATATGTAACATAAAAACACGCTATTTAGTCACAGGAGTGGGCCACTTGACCCATCAAACCTGATCTGCCATTCGATAGGATCACGGTTGATCTATTTATGATCTCAACTCTGCTTTCCTGTCGGCCCAAGTCTGCCTTGACTTCTTTGCCCACTGTGAATATATCTAACTACCAGCCGTGAATAATTTCAATGATCCAGCCTTCGATATCCACTGGGGAAGTCATCAAAGATGCACTGATAGAAAATAATTCTGCTCGACCCTTGTTTTTAAACAACGTCCCCTCGTGCTAGTCTCCTCGACAAGAGGGAACTGCCTTCCTCTATCTGCCCCATCATGTCCCCTCAGGCTCTTTTATCTTTCAATAAGGCTGCCTCTCGTTCTTTCAAATTCCAAGAGATAAAGGGCTAACCTGTTCAGTTAACAATTCAGTGCAGGCATGGTGGGCTGAATGGCCTCTTTCTGTGCCAGAAGACCTCTGTAATTCTATGATTCAGCCCTTGGATAGATTCTTTATCACTGAGATCAATTAAGTGGGTCTTTAATGTTTTTTCGAGAAAATCTGTAGCTCGCTGAAATGACAGAGGTTGGGGGGGGTGGGGGGTTGGGGGGTGCTGGCAGGGTGCGACCTGATAGAGCAATACAAGATTGTGAAGAGCATGGACAGCCTGGACAGTCAGAAACTTTTCCCAGGGTGGAAGAGACAGTTGCCAGGGGCCATGGGTCTAAGGTGCGAGGGGCAAGGTTTAAAGGTGATGTACGAGGCAGGTTTATTACACAGAGGGTGGTGGGGGCCTGGAACTCGCTGCCGGGGGAGATAGTGGAAGCAGATACTATAGGGACCTTTAAGGGATGCCTTGACAAACACATGACTAGGATGGGAATAGAGGGATATGGCCCCCGGAAGGGTAGGGTGTGTTAGTTGTGACAGGCAGCATGTTGGTGCAGGCTTGGAGGGCCAAAGGGCCAGTTGCTGGTCTGTAATTTTCTTTGTTCTTTGTTCAAGCTGTGGATGAGGTTGCAGATTTGCTGGTCGAGCCGGTGTGTTTGGTTGTAGACATTCCATCACCCTGCTAGGTAACACCGTCAGTGTACCTCCAGTGAAGTGTTGGTGTTCTGTCCCGCTTGTTATTTACATAGCCTCGGTTTGCCGGGGTGATTGGTACCATTTCCAGCTCTGTTTTTAAGTGGATCGTACGTCGGGTCAATGTGTTTGTTAATGGAGGTCCGCTTGGAATACGAGGCCTTCAAGAATTCCCTGACATCTGTTTGGCTTGTGTGACTATGGATGTGTTGCCGCAGTCAAATTTGTGTCCCTCGTTGTCCAAGTGCAATGAGACAAGTGAGAATTGGTCGTGTCTCTAGGTGCCCAGTTGGTGTTCAGTCAATTTTCTTCCAGTCTGGCCTAATGCAGTGTTTCTCACACTCCATGTGTGGTATTGTATATTTTATTAAGTGTTCACTCCTAAGTCCCAGGCCATGGCACCCGTTCACATAAGCATGCACACTGACGCACTTGAGTCAGGTAATGTTGGAGAGAACAGCGCATTCATACAAGTTATTTTTAAAGAAAGTTTGGATTGAGATCTGGCAGGCAACACAGCCTTTGAGACTCCCTCTCACAGCTGCAGAGAGCAGTATCTATCCCCCTCATTAGAATTAGAACTAGAATCAGAATTAGGTTTTATTGTCGTGCGTACACAAGTACAGAGATACAAGAGTCGAGTTTACAAAGCCAACACTCCCAGAGCCATCTCAGATACAAAGGTACCTAGGAACAAAATCTTAGGTACAAAATAGAAAAATAAAGAAATATGTTAAAAGTTAAGTATTATAGTTCTTCTCTGCATAAAGTAGAAAAACAAAGAAGTAAATTTAAAGGTTCAGCATGACAGTCCTTCTTTAGCCATGGTCCTATAGATGTTCCATGCTGGGCTTTACCCACTCGGGGTCACAGCCCCCAAGAGAGCGCTATCTCCTTCCCCCTGTGCCGGTTACATTCTCTTCTGTGCTGGGAATGATCTCTATCCCTTGCTGTCTCCCGCTACACTTCTGTCTCTCTGTCAAATGCCATCAGGGCTTGCCAGTTGCCTCGCCGCTGAGCACCAAAGTCCCACTCCATTTATACTGAGGCTCTACCACCACTACGATCCTATTTTCTTCCCTCACTTGAATGGCTGTCTGTATAATGGTGCTGTGGTAGTTCGCTCATCCTTCTTATCCTCCCACTCTTGTCTGCACAGTTTGCATGACCAGATCTTCATGGCAGAGGTTATTTACAGATACCCCGGCAACAAACACATTGCACATTTATTCAACCAAATGGCCATGTTGGATTGTTGGTGGGGGCTCGTTTTCACTTCAGTCAAAGATGGGTGGCAGCACGTTGTCAGGCAAAGGAGACCTGGTACCATCAGTCACAGGCACAGCACTCATTCAGTCCAAGAACCTAGTCATGGCCGGATCAATGCCAAGGAGGGGTGGAATCAGTGCCAGTTTGACAGATAAAAGTGCAGGACTGTGTTTTGTGGCTTCTAGGACGTGGACGGGACAAATACGCAAATTGTGTATTTGCATACAGCGGCTACGTTTATTTTGTAATCATTTCAATGTCCATTTGCTATGCACGCAGACTGAATGTGCTGAAGGTTCAAATGCTGATCAAGCGTGATTTTCACCATCGGAGGTGATTTGCGCCGTGCCATTGGTATTTGCAAATTTAACTTTGGCATCTCAATGATGTAGAAGTTCAGAGTAATGACGAAGAAAGAGACTACAGCTGACCAAAAGCCACCTCTAAGTTGTGAAATTTGCAAGGGTGCCGTGGGAGGCGGTCATTGTCTGTGTTAAGGTGAACGATATTGAATAGTACGCTTTCATGGAGCCTGGGACATATTGATGTAGGTTGGTGAATGTGCTGCAGCTTAATGGTGGGGACATGGCACTGCCCATCTTACCAACTATCAGAGTGAGTGCAAACCTGAGCTACGGACTTTGTCACTACTGACTCTTGTCGGGGTGAAGGACCTGTTTTACTCATCACGCTCCCACTCTGCAGCTGGAGTCCCATGCCCAGGAGCTGCTCGGACATTACTCACTGGAGCTGGCTACCTGAGCAGGCAGAGGAGGACGCAGGAGGAGCAGAGCTGTCAGCAAGCTGAGGGCGATGAGGAGGAAGCAAGCCCAGAGAGAAGGCAGGCTCATTCAGGATGTGTGGGGTCCACAGGAGGCCCGGAGATTTTTAGCCCTAACTCCATATCCTGGGGATGACACAGACTCCCGGGACACTGTGACTGAACTATACCGGGTGCTGGATGGGGACCTGAGGTTGCAGGAAAGGGTGGCCATTCTCCACCTGTAGTTATGAAGGTGAGAGCCATTTTGAACTTGGACATGAGTAGCTCCTTCCAGAAGCAATGGGCACATGGATACAGAATAAGAATTATATCCCACTAATTCCAAACTCAGGCACGCTCACAAACACAAACAATGACAACAGAAATTGCTTTTGAAACAAGATCAGCAAGACAAAAAAAGAACACACACCTGATGTCCAGGTTCTGCTCACAATCTACACTGCTTCGCATCAACAAAATCAAATTGCTGACAGTTACACATTGATGGCAACTCTTCACTCTGGAGTTAAATAAGGACAGAATGCAGTTTCTGAAAATTGGTCACAGTTTGGCTTTTCAGGGTTAATAAGGTCATCAGAAATATTGATATTACAAAAACTTGTGAGGTTCTCAAGAATTTCTACTGACAGAAGTCTTTACAAAGCCAGGTTTTATAATAATTAAGGGCCATAAATCCCATCGCTTACCTCCCTAAAAGCTTTGCTTGTCTTTTTTTTGCCCAAAGTAATTTGTCCTTTTGTAAACACTGGGTAAACCACATTTTCCAAGAAACCATATGGTAACAACTATTTCAACCTAGAAAGTGGCCAAACTGTTCCCTATCATCCGTTTTTTCCCACTTCCCAGAAAGAAAAATGCCTAATGCAGGATTGTGTGAAGAAAGGGCATTGAAGTGAATTATCAGCCACGATCATGTTATATATGATGAAATAATCTCTAACGGCCAAATGGCCTGCTCCTGTTCCTTTGTTCCTCCAAATTAACATCTCATTTGGGCGTAGTACATTGCTGAGCTGAACTGGAAGTCTGCTTCACACTTGAAGTGCAATTCAAGGAAATTCAACAGCCAAAATCAAATGCCAAAGTTGTTTGCGAGTTTTTCTGTAGGTCATGGAGTCAGCTTCTTGTGCATTTTGCTAACAGGAGGTCAGTTTTCATAGACGTAATATAGAACTGGGCTTAGTAGAACCTGTGATAATAAAATGTGAGGCTGGATGAACACAGCAGGCCAAGCAGCATCTCAGGAGCACAAAAGCTGACGTTTCGGGCCTAGACCCTTCATCAGAGAGGGGGATGGGGGGAGGGAACTGGAATAAATAGGGAGAGAGGGGGAGGCGGACCGAAGATGGAGAGCAAAGAAGATAGGTGGAGAGGGTGTAGGTGGGGAGGTAGGGAGGGGATAGGTCAGTCCAGGGAAGACGGACAGGTCAAGGAGGTGGGATGAGGTTAGTAGGTAGCTGGGGGTGCGGCTGGGGGTGGGAGGAAGGGATGGGTGAGAGGAAGAACCGGTTAGGGAGGCAGAGACAGGTTGGACTGGTTTTGGGATGCAGTGGGTGGGGGGGAAGAGCTGGGCTGGTTGTGTGGTGCAGTGGGGGGAGGAGATGAACTGGGCTGGTTTAGGGATGCAGTGGGGGAAGGGGAGATTTTGAAACTGGTGAAGTCCACATTGATACCATATGGCTGCAGGGTTCCCAGGCGGAATATGAGTTGCTGTTCCTGCAACCTTCGGGTGGCATCATTGTGGCAGTGCAGGAGGCCCATGATGGACATGTCATCAAGAGAATGGGAGGGGGAGTGGAAATGGTTTGCGACTGGGAGGTGCAGTTGTTTGTTGCGAACTGAGCGGTGGTGTTCTGCAAAGCGGTCCCCAAGCCTCCGCTTGGTTTCCCCAATGTAGAGAAAGCCGCACCGGGTACAGTGGATGCAGTATACCACATTGGCAGATGTGCAGGTGAACCTTAGTAGAACCTGTGACATTTTAGCTTTCAGATCTCTCTCAGGCACAGATGTTATCACCTCTTCACATGTCTTCTTGACAGTAGATCATGTTTGAAAGTTAGAAGGGACAAACATGGCTATTCAACCACATTACTCCTTACAATTACGCTTTCTTTTCAAAATGTGATGATGTTTGTAGAATTTATTACCCATATCCTTCTTGATTGTGTGAAGGTATTCATTTGGATTGATTAAGAAAATTATTTTATTTTGTTTTCCAATGATCCTTTCAAATTTGAAATGTCTTCTTGTGACCTTTTGGGGTATGGCTGATAAACACCTTTTATTTTGGTGTTTGTCTGCTTCTAGGAAGTAGTCAGACTGTGAGTCAGTGTTTCGAATATACTGAGCAAGTCAGCTGACCTTCAGCAGCCATATCGTCCACCTTAAAAGAAAATCTCAATTCAAAATATTCCACATCAAATAAAATTCAAAGTTTAAAATGTATAAATAACATACCTCCAGGAAGCATGAGTGAACATATATATAACACAGTGTGGTGGAAGTTAGCAGACAAAATTCAGTTAGTGTTGAAAAGAAGAAGTGAGAAAAATGGGAATTGCTATTCATTAGCTAGACATTAGTCAATGGGAAAATGTTGGAAACTATTAACAAGGACATGATAAACCAGGACTAGAACACTGAGCAGAATCAACACAGATTTATCAAAACAAATTGTGTTTGATCAATATAGTCAAGTTTTTGCAGTTGTAACTAATAAGAGACAATCAGGAAACCAGCGGATATAGGATATATGGAGTTTCTAAAATAATTTTAACAGGCACTGCACAAATATATCATGCAAATTTAAAGCTGATGGGGTTGGGACAACGTAACACTGAGATTGCGGATAGATAGACAGAAAGGAGAGAGTAAGTATACACTAGTCAGTTTCAGACTAACTTGGCCTCATGGCAGTATTTCAAAGAAATAAACAAGGCTTCCCCAGTGCTTTGGCAAATACATATCCCTGAATTATAATTACTTAAATAGATTGCCTGGGCATTATTGTGTTCAGTTTACAGGGCCCTTTTGTGTGCAAAACTAGCTGCATACAACACCTCAATCCATTTATTCTACCTTTGCTTTGCCTGTCCCACGGCGATGAACGTTGTTTTACCTCGAACTTATATTAATGTTTTGGATGAAGGATCCAAATGAGTAGTTGCCAGATTTGCTAATGACACAGCAATAGGTCTTGGAGCAAGCTGTGAAGAGGACATGAGGAGTTTACAACCATATACAGGTAGGTTAAGTGAACAGGCAAAATATTGGCATCTGGAATATAGTGTAGGAAAATGTGAGCCATCTACTTTGGCAGGAAGAAGAAAGAAGCATATTACTCAAATCAAGATCATTTGAATAATCAAGGGGTTGGCACAGTCAAGTGGTATCGTTACTCGACTAGTAAACCGAAGGCACAGGTAATGTTCTGGGGAGTCAGGTTAGAATCTGAAGCAGATGGTGGAATTTGAATTCAGTAAAGATCAGGAATGAAAAGTCTAATGATGGTTTGATTGCTGCGAAAGACCAGCTGGTTCAGTAATCCTCTTTAGGCGACGAAACCTTACCTGGACTTCAGGCCTACAGGAGTATGTTGACTCCTATCTGGCCTAGCAAGCCATTCAACATATCAACCACTAGAACTGAAACAAAAGGTGTGAAATCAGATAGGGCCACCTGTCATCGACGAAGGCTGACCAGGAAAGGTCAGCTGCTTGTGGTTGTGTGTTTGGAAAGTGCTGTCTCAGGAGCTTTGGTGAATTTCTGCAGTGCATGTTGTCAACAAAACACACAGCTACTGCTGAGCATCGCTGGTGGAGGGAGTGGACGCTTCTGGATGTGGTTCCTATCAAGCAGGCTGCTCTCTCCTAGATGGCGTCAAGCTTCTTGACTGTTGTTGGACCTGCACTCATCCAGGGAAAGTGGGGCGTCAAAGAGCCTGAGCATAACTGGAATCATTGGGAATCAGGGGACAAACTCTCTTCTGGTCAGAGCCATGCCTAGCACGTAGGAAGATGGTTGTGGTTATAGGAGGCCAGTCATCTCAGCTCCAAAACATCTCTACAGGAGTTCCTCAGGGTAGCGTCCCAAGCCCAACCATCTTCAGCTGCTTCATCAATGACCTTCCCTCCGTCATAAGGACAGAAGTGGGAATGTCCTCGGATGCAGAAGCAGTCCATGTTCAATGCAATAAGATCTGGACAATGTCCAGGCTTGGGCTGACAAGAGGTAAGTGATATTCAAACAACACAAATGCCAAGCTGTGACCATTTCCAATAAAAGAGAAACTGACCATCTTTCCTTGATATTTAAGGGCATGAGCATCACCGAAGCCCTCTCTATCAGCTTGCGGGAGGTGATAACCATTGACCAGAAACTGTACTCGACCGGACATATAAAGACAATGGCTACATGAGTAGGTCAGATGCTAGGAATACAGGAAAAAAATAACTCACCTCCCGACTCCCTGAAACCTGTTGACCATCTACAAGTCAGGAGTCTGATGGAACATTCTTTATCAACAAGGGAGTTGCATTTATCAATGGGGGCTGAGTGGAAATGTGAAACCTCAGGTCATAATCAGATCAGCCACGATTTTATTGATTGGTGGAAGGGCCAAAAGGCATACTCAAGCTTCCAGTTTGTATGTCCGTATGAGCAGTTGTACTTAAATGCAAATCCCTTCCCATTTAGTATTCCAGCCGCATGCAATGACTGAACTCAGTTATCTCAGCACAGACTTCAAAACAGCACAGTGACCTTCTAACTTGTCGGGTATCGCTGCAAACAGCTCACTTCTTTCGCGCATCAGACAGCCCTGACTGTAATTCCCAATCTGTACACCCTATCATTGTGGCTGAGCGGTGGGAGAAGGAGATTGCTTATCTGCTGCGTTTGCACAGGGTACAAGTTCAATAAACAGGCAGATTATCTGATATAATAAAATGTGAGGCTGGATGAACACAGCAGGCCAAGCAGATTATCTAATTGGCCCCTCAGGGCACCTCTAATCAATTTCCAACCCTGATGATCCTGATTGTAAATGCAACAGTCCTACCATGACCTTTCAGCAATGAACACACACGCACACACAGACACATACTTACACACACACACACACACACACACACACACACAAACACATTTGCACACGCATACACACATACATGTGCACACACACACACACACACACATACACACAGGCAAACACACATACACACTCACAGACACACGCACATAGACACATACACACACACCTCATCCTTGGTGACTCTTCTTGTGTTAACCATGCTCTCCCTGTGTTTGATTGCTTTATTGATGCCCACTGCAGTAGTGTGCCTGCTGAAGTTAATCTAGTTTGCATATTCACTGTTTGAGCTGTGAGATTGTAATTCATATCTTTAGAATCCGACTGCTCTCAGATTTTCCCTTTGTCTTCTCTTCTCAGCGCTGGATGTGCTTACCGCGGGGGAGATGCTCCAACTCAAGAGAGGAGCCTTTCGGGACTCAGTTTCCCAGTTACAGCAAACAGCATTTTGGCACGGTTAGAGGTTGAGCTTAGCTTCTTCATCATCATCACTTCCCAAATTCCCTTGCAAGTCACTTGCTTGAACTAGTGCAATTGCCGAGTCTGCAATTTGCTGCTCAACAACATTTGTGGGAGCATGTTCATTTTATGGCCCTCAAAAGTTTGGGAGAGGCTAGCTTAACACCTCCGTCGCATGGAACACTAAGCATGGATGTTTCATGCTATTTCCACAAAAGAATGCTTTGCAGTCACTTGATCTCAGCTACGCTCATGTGACTCTTCTTCTAATCCCCACCCTGTTATACCTTTTTATGGCCTTTGGGCCCTGCTTGTTGAGAGTAATGGCACTCTAGGCTTGGAAATGTGAGCACCCTTTGTCTTCAATCCAATGTGCCATGCTGCCTAATGAGGAGTCTCAGCACCACCAACCAGCGCACCCCACCCCGCCCGTCCACATTACCCCAGGCCAGTGTGGTGTTACATGTAGCCTGACTCTCCGATACAACCAAGAATGTGGACCCTAGAAAACTTGCACATACAATTGGTTCCTGGCTAATTAGCTGCAACTGTTTTGCAGGAAATGCGAATATAGATAACACACATAAACCATCCTCTGCCAGAGTGAATTTTTAGCTGAGTTACGCGCCATTGAGTCGTAGAGTCATACAGCATGGAAACAGACCCATCAGTCCACTCATCCATGCCAACCAGGTTTCCCAAACTAAGCTAGTCCCACCTGCCTGCATTTTGCCCATATCCCCACTAAAACTCTCCTGCTCATATACCTGTCTAGAACATAGAACATAGAACATAGAACAGTACAGCACAGAACAGGCCCTTCAGCCCACAATGTTGTGCCGACCATTGATCCTCATGGATGCACCCTCAAATTTCTGTGACCATATGCATGTCCAGCAGTCTCTTAAATGACCCCAATGACCTTGCTTCCACAACTGCTGCTGGCAACGCATTCCATGTTCTCACAACTCTCTGCGTAAAGAACCTGCCTCTGACATCCCCTCTATACTTTCCACCAACCAGCTTAAAACTATGACCCCTCGTGCTAGCCATTTCTGCCCTGGGAAATAGTCTCTGGCTATCGACTCTATCTATGCCTCTCATTATCTTGTATACCTCAATTAGGTCCCCTCTCCTCCTCCTTTTCTCCAATGAAAAGAGACCGAGCTCAGTCAACCTCTCTTCATAAGATAAGCCCTCCAGTCCAGGCAGCATCCTGGTAAACCTCCTCTGAACCCTCTCCAAAGCATCCACATCCTTCCTATAATAGGGCGCCCAGAACTGGACGCAGTATTCCAAGTGCGGTCTAACCAAAGTTTTATAGAGCTGCAACAAGATCTCACGACTCTTAAACTCAATCCCCCTGTTAATGAAAGCCAAAACACCATATGCTTTCTTAACAACCCTGTCCACTTGGGTGGCCATTTTAAGGGATCTATGTATCTGCACACCAAGATCCCTCTGTTCCTCCACGCTGCCAAGAATCCTATCCTTAATCCTGTACTCAGCTTTCAAATTCGACCTTCCAAAATGCATCACCTCGCATTTATCCAGGTTGAACTCCATCTGCCACCTCTCAGCCCATCTCTGCATCCTGTCAATGTCCCGCTGCAGCCTACAACAGCCCTCTACACTGTCAACGACACCTCCGACCTTTGTGTCGTCTGCAAACTTGCTGACCCATCCTTCAATTCCCTCGTCCAAGTCATTAATAAAAATTACAAACAGTAGAGGCCCAAGGACAGAGCCCTGTGGAACCCCACTCACCACTGACTTCCAGGCAGAATATTTTCCTTCTACTACCACTCGCTGTCTTCTGTTGGCCAGCCAATTCTGTATCCAAGCAGCTAAGTTCCCCTGTATCCCATTCCTCCTGACCTTCTGAATGAGCCTTCCATGGGGAACCTTATCAAATGCCTTACTGAAGTCCATATACACCACATCCACAGCTTGACCCTCATCAACCTTACTAGTCACATCCTCAAAAAACTCGATAAGGTTTGTAAGGCATGACCTACCCCTCACAAAGCCGTGTTGACTGTATTTGATCAAGCCATGCTCTTCCAGATGGTCATAAATCTTATCCCTCAGAATCCTTTCTAACACCTTGCAGACGACAGACGTGAGACTTACCGGTCTATAATTGCCGGGGATTTCCCTATTTCCTTTCTTGAAGAGAGGAATTACATTTGCCTCTCTCCAGTCCTCAGGTACGACTCCAGTGGAGAGCGAGGATGCAAAGATCTTCGCAAGTGGCGAAGCAATTGCATTTCTCGCTTCCCAAAGCAGCCGAGGACAAATCTGATCCGGGCCTGGCGACTTGTCAATCTTAATGTTTGACAAAATTTTCAGTACATCAGCTTCCTCTATCTCTATCCATTCCAGCATGCACACCTGCTCTTCAAAGGTTTCATTCACTACACAGGTCGTTTCTTTCGTAAAGACAGAAGCAAAAAACTCATTTAGGGCTTCCCCTACCTCCTCAGGCTCCACACACAAGTTCCCTATGCTATCCCTGATCGGCCCTACTCTTTCTTTGACCATTCTCTTATTCCTCACGTAAGTGTAAAATGCCTTTGTGTTTTCCCGGATTCCTTCTGCCAAGCCTTTCTCGTGCCCCCTCCTGGCTCTCCTCAGACCATTTTTGAGCTCCTTCCTTGCCTGCATGTAATCCTCTCTAGCTGAACTTGACCCTAGCTTCCTCCACCTTATGTAAGCTACCTTCTTCCTTTTCACTAGAAGCTCCACCGCTCTCGTCATCCAAGGTTCCTTTATCTTACCCCGTCTTGCCTGTCTCAGAGGGACATATTTACTCATCACTCCCAACAACTGTTCCTTAAACCATCTCCACATGTCTATAGTTCCCTTACCATGGAACAACTGCTCCCAGTCCATGCTTCCTAACTCGTGTCTAATCGCATCATAGTTTCCTCTTCCCCAATTAAATATCCTCCCATTCTGCCTAATCCTCTCCTTCTCCATAGCTATGTAGAATGAGAGAGTGTTATGGTCACTATCACCAAAATGCTCTCCCACCACAAGATCTGATACCTGCCCCGGCTCGTTTCCGAGCACCAAGTCTAGAATGGCCTCTCCCCTCGTCGGCCTGTCAACGTACTGCGTTAGGAAACCCTCCTGAACACACCTTACAAAAACAGCTCCATTCAAATCTTCTGCTCGAAGGAGGTTCCAATCAATATTAGGAAAGTTAAAGTCACCCATTACAACAACCCTACTGCGTCCACACTTTTCCAAAATCTGTCGACCTATGCTTTCTACAATCTCCCTGCTGCTATTGGGGGGCCTGTAGTAAACCCCTAACGAGGTGACTACTCCCTGAATGCCTTTTAAATGTTGCAGCTCCAGGGAAAATAGTCCCACTTTATCCTTATAATTCAAGCTCTCAAATCCCAGCAACCCTTTAGAACTGGGTTCAACCAGTCACTTCTCTGTACACCTCGCTGAGCATTCTTAGGATACCTGTCAGCATTGTGCTCCAATGAGACACGGTTACAGTTCAGTAAATGCAACTTGCTCCCAGTCTGGTTTAATGAAAAGAGAAAGTTAGCTGGCCTGTTCTGAAATGATCACACTTTTCAACAACCCTCAACTCATCTCATAAATCCCAATGCTGGAGGACACCATCTAAAATGTTAACCAAGGTTATGCCCTTTAGAGTGGGAATTGAATCCATAAACTTAGAACTGGAGTACTACTCATCAACCCCACCTTGATGTCTGACCCAGCCATTGGGCATTTGAAGAGAATTTGATTCCATCCATTTTCTGAGCAATTTTAAGTGAGGGCAGATTCTTGTGTTGCTCCCAGCAGGTTGGGTGGGAGAACTGAGTTGTGTGAGAGCTCAAAATTCAGGTTCCTGGCAGCAGGATGAAAGTTGGCATCTGAGTTCTCAGAACTTAAAAGGTAGATGGAAAACTACCAACAGAAATTGCTGGAGCAACTCAGCAGGTCTGGCAGCATCTGGAGTAGGAGAAACAGAGGTAATGTTTAGAGCCTTTGGCAGCCATTGGCATGGCTGACCACACTGTCTTCCTCTGGAGCTTCTTCGTTGTCATCAGTCCAATTGAATCTGGAGCATCGTTTGAAATAGCAAGTCACCAAGGATGAGGGGTGTGTGTGTGTGTGTGTGTGTGTGTGTGTGTGTGTGTGTGTGTGTGTGTGTGTGTGTGTGTGTGTGTGTGTGTGTGTGTGTGTTTGTGTGTGTGTGTGTGTGTGTGTGTGTGTTTGTCTGTCTGTGACAGGCACATGGGAACACAGCCACATTCAAGTTCCCCTCCAAGCCACTCACCATCCTGACTTGGAAATATATTGCTGTTCCTTCAACGTGGCTGGGTCAAAACTGTGGAAATTCTCTCCCTCAGGGCAGCGGTTCAAGAAGGCTAGAGATTCTGGAAGTACAGTCATAAGTGAATTGAGGGATAGTTTTCTTTTCCAGAGATGTATTCAGTAGGAATTAGGGTTGGTAGTCAGAACTGCATACAAAGTCTTGATATAAGGGTGTTAACAGAGTGGGCTGCACCTATAACAAAGGAACAAAGCAAGGTTAAGGGCTGATGCTGAAGATGTGTTGGGGTGTCTGTATTCATGGAAAGATGGGGAGGAATGGGAATTGGATTGTACCTGAGACTGAAACTGTTCATGGAGGCATGTCAATAGAAGACAGCCAAGGAGGGGCGAAGGAGTCTTTTCCATCATATCCGAGATCCAGCTATTGCCTCCTCCGTGGGCAACAGCAGATTGTTTTCCCCAGTAGCTCAGAGCCAGTGCAAGTGGGGTTCAAATATGGGGTCAAAGTCCTATGATGCCCAGAAGCCAATCAATAGCCAAACAAATTTTATCTATTTCTTTATTTATTTGTGGGATGCAGGCATCGCTGGATGGTCCAGCATTTATTTCCTGTCCCTAGTTGCCCCCTCGAGAAGGTGGTGTTGAGCTGCCTTCTTGAACTGCTGCCCTGAGGGAGGGAATTTCCACAGTTTTGACCCAGCCACGGTGAAGGAACAGCAATATATTTCCAAGTCAGGACGGTGAGTGGCTTGGAGGGGAACTTGAATGTGGTTGTGTTCCCATGTGCCTGCTGCCCTTGTCCTTCTAGATGGAAGTGTTCATGGGTTTGGAAGGTGCTGCTGAATTTCTGCAGTGCATCTTGTAGATAGTACACACTGCTGCTACTGAACGTCGGTGGTGGAAGGAACAATGAACAAATGGCTTCTATCTGTCTGGATACATGAATGCATGAATAATTCAATGAATTGATTGCACTTATGAATTGTTGAATTTATGACAAAAAAAATGTATGTAGGGAATTGTTTACAGGAATAGAAATACTTACCAGAGAGAGCAAAAAAGTCATCAACTATTGACTATCCATATGTAATCTGGCTAAAACGACATGCAGTACAATGAAAATTTGGAAAAAGTTAGAAAGCCGATGCTGGTCCACAAAGGGTGTGTTATGTACACGCTTGACTGTACTGTGTCTGGAGATGGTCATTGATTCTTGCTGTTTATACATAGCCAGAATCACTTCCATTTGGGCCCTTTGTGGTGAAAAGAAATGCAATCAATTTTCCAGTGCTTTCTCCATTGAACAATTAGCAAGTGGAGCCTGTACACTGCTCGGAAACCACTGCGTGGAACTGGTTCCAAATGCTTTAATGATGCGGGAAATGGAGTTGGGTTAGGCAAGTCTGTGTATAAATACTACGTAATAATATTAGAAACGCTCTGAGGTATTCCATAGGGACTGTCCTATTGAAAATAATCAAGTTATTTGAAGAGTCGGGCAGTGTTCAACTTGCACATGCAGGTAAATTTTAAAAATTAAAGTGATTAAGCTTGGAGACTGCAGATTTGCAATCTCTGGTAAACACTCCCAAATAGCGAAGCTGTTTGCTCAGAATTTGCAATCCGAGAATCCACCCCTTTACAACATCTCCAATTTTGTTTTTGCCATTGCTTTTAAATACATTTAACTTTTACAGCCCATATAAGGCCTGAATGTATTGTTGGCGAATTTACAGCTGAAACAAACATAGGTAGAAAATGTTATGGACCAGTCGAAACTTCCTCAAAGTATATTAGCAGGCTAGCCTAGACACTATTTTTCTTTCTTATTTAAAAGAAAAGCCCAAGGCGTCACTAGCTGTTTACTTTATGGGATTGAAATAGACAGCTCCGTGGCTCTCTCTTAAAACTCTTCTTTTAAAAAACAGGACAAAATGCACCTCTTAAAGCCACAGCATTGTCAAGTAAGAAAACCGTAAGGAGCAAAGGGACATAGGTGGGCTAACTGAATGGGCAAAAGGTTTATTAGGTTGAGTATAATGTGAGAAGACCCCCGAACCTGTCCAGTGGCAGGAAGAATCACAAAGCAACATTAGAATTAAGCGAAAAGAGCCTGGAAGGCACAGATGTACAGCAGGGTTTGCCTGCCATGGTATATTAATCCCATAAAATTGGATCATTTGATGAGGAAAAGTTGGCAAGTTTGGCCTGAGTTTAGAAGAACATGAGGCGATCTCATTAAAGCAGCTAAGACCCTGAGAAGACTAAAACAAAGCCTTGAGAAACTTAGCAGGTCTGGCATCATCTGTGTAGTACAGCAAGTGATAAGGAAGGTGAATGGACTGACATTGTTTGTTGGAAAGAAATTAATTTAAAAATATAGAAATGAAATATAGTACAAATACATATATTTATGAAATAAAATGGAATATAAAAGAAGAAAAACAATCAGAATCTAGACTATTCTCTTAATATACTTTGAGGGAGTATGGACTGGTCCATAACATTATCTACCTGTGTTTGTTTCAGCTGTAGATTTAACAACCATGCATTCAGGGCATTGCGGAGTTCACTGCTGGAACACTGGGCACAGTTTTGGTTCTTTCATTTGTGAAAGTATATAGTAACATTAAAAGCAGTTCAGAGAAGTTTCATAGATAACAAGGTGTGGGGCTGGATGAACACAGCAGGCCAATCAGCATCAGAGGAGCAGGAAGGCTGACGTTTCGGGTTGAGACCCTTCTTCTTCAGAAGTGTCAGCCTTCCTGCTCCTCTGATGCTGCTTGGCCTGCTGTGTTCATCCAGCCCCACACCTTCTCCAGCATCGGCAGTTCCGACTATCTCAGAGAAGTTTCAGATGCCTGAGGATGAATGGATCATTTGATGAGGAAAAGTTGGCAGGTTTGGCCTGAGTTTAGAAGAACATGAGGCGATCTCATTAAAGCAGCTAAGACCCTGAGAAGACTAAAACAAAGCCTTGAGAAACTTAGCAGGTCTGGCATCATCTGTGTAGAGAAAGCAAAGAACACTTCTTCAGAAGAAGGGCCACTGGACTCTAAACATTAACGCTGCTTTCGCTCCACAGAACATGTGGACCTGCTGAGTTTCTCCAACAATCTCTGCTTTTGTTTCAGATTTCTAGAAGCTGCAGTTCTTTGTTTTATTGCTAAGAGGATTGCACAGGGTGCATATTGACAGGATGTCTTCCCATTTGGGAGAGACTGGGACAAAGGTGTCTCTGGTTTAAGATGGCTTATCAAGGTGACAGGCTAGAAAGTTGAGTTGAGGCCACAATCAGAACAGCCATGACCTTATCAAAGGCAGAGCGAGCTCGAGGTGATGGAATGGCCTAGTTCTCTTCGTAATGTCCATCTGTTTAAAGTATGATAGAATGGACCACATAGAGGTTACAATGGAAAGCAGTCATTCAGGTTCATTCAGGTTCAGCATGGATCTAGTGTCGTGCTCTCCCAGTCCGGCGTGGTGTTCCCTCAGCCCAGTGTGGCGGTCTTTCAGCCCTGTGTTGTGGTCTCTCAGCCTGGTGTGGTGGTCTCCGAGCCCAGCATGGTGGTCACTCAGCCAGGTGTGGTGGTCTCTTAGCCCAGCGTGGTGGTCTGTTAGCCCTTTGTGGTGCTCTCTCAGGCTGGCGTGGTGCTCTCTCAGCCTGGCGTGGTGGTCTCTCAGCCTGGCGTGGTGGTCTCTCTGCCCAGTGTTATGGTCTCTCAGCCCAACGTCGTGGTCCCCCAGCCCGGTGTGGTGGTCCCTCAGCCCGGTGTGGTGTTCTCTCAGCCCCGTGTGGTGGACTCTCAACCCGGTGTGGTTCTCTCTCAGCCCAGCGTGGCAGTTTCTTGACCCGGTATGTTGTCCTCACAGCCTGCATGGTGGCACCCTGGTCCAGTGTGTGGCAGTCATTTGGCCTGGCATGGCTTCTTCTCAGCCTGCTGTGGTGTTCTCACGGCCTAGCATGGTAGTCTCCCGGCCCAGCGTGTTGGTTTCTCCGACTGGCATGGCCTCAGCATGGTCTTGAGGCCACGAGGTGAAGCCCACCATGAACTAGAGGCTAGGACTTTTGTTTCATTATTTCTCCAATTGGTTTTTCCTCAGAATCTGTTTCTAGGTACCTTGACCTAAGGTCGCACTGTAGGTGGTGAATTATAGACTTTTCACCGTAATTATTTGAGTACGTGACAATAAAACTAATTCTAAATACTCACTGGTATGTAGGTATTTATCCTCAATCTGCATTATTCTAACCTGACCCAATGCAAATGGGATCTCGGTGCTGCAGAATAATGTTCACCCAGACCCCAAAATAAAATCTTCACTTTGTTCCATTTCCAGACTGCTGCCCTAAACTGTTAAGTCCTGCGTAAGGAAGCATGAACTGACTCCCTTTTTACACCTCAGACAGTTGTAACAAGTTTTATTTTGAAGAGGATCCTTTCTCCTACGGATACCATTCTCCCAGACCCCAGTGAATGTCTACTTTAAAAGGAGGCAATTTCATCAGTTTTCCTGAGTAACAAAGAGAGGCAGATTGTGACTGAATGCATGCAGGAAGAAATGCTAACACCACACACAAATACGCAGATTAGAAGTAGAACACAGAACATAGAACATAGAACATTACAGCACACTACAGGCCCTTCGGCCCTCGATGTTGTGCTGACCTGTCATACCGATCTCAAGCCCATCTAACCTACACTATTCCATGTACATCCATATGCTTATCCAATGACGACTTAAATGTACTTAAAGTTGGCGAATCTATTGTCGTTGCAGGCAAAGTATTCCCTGACTACTCTCTGAGTAAAGAAACTACCTCTGACATCTGTCCTATATCTTTCCCCCCTCAATTTAAAGCTATGCCCCCTTGTGCTCGCAGTCACCATCCTAGGAAAAAGGATCTCCCTATCCACCCTATCTAAGCCTTTGATTATTTTAAATGTCTCAATTATGTCACCTCTCAACCTTCTTCTCTCTAACGAAAACAGCCTCAAGTCCCTCAGCCTTTGCTCGTATGACCTTCCCTCCATACCAGGCAACATCTTAGTAAATCTCCTCTGCACCCTTTCCAAAGCTTCCACATCCTTATAATGCGGTGACCAGAAATGTACACAATACTTCAAGTGCGGCCGCACCAGAGTTTTATACAGCTGCAACATGACCTCTTGGTTCCGGAACTTGATCCCTCTATTAATAAAAGCTAAAACACTGTATGCCTTCTTAACAACCCTGCCAACCTGGGAGGCAACTTTCAAGGATTTGTGTACATGGACACCGAGATCTCTCTGCTCATCTACACTACCAAGAATCTTACCATTAGCCCAGTACTTTGCCTTCTGGTTACTCCTACCAAAGTGCATCACCTCACACTTGTCTGCATTAAACTCCATTTGCCAGCTCTCAGCCCAGCTCTGCAGCTTATCTATGTCTCTCTGCAACCTACAGCATCCTTCGTCACTATCCACAACTCCACCGACCTTAGTGTCGTCTGCAAATTTACTAACTCATCCTTCTACGCCCTCATCCAGGTCATTTATAAAAATGACAAACAGCAGTGGACCCAACACCGACCCTTGCGGTACACCATTAGTAACTGCTCTCCAGGATGAACATTTCCCATCAACTACCACCCTCTGTCTTCTTTCAGCAAGCCAATTTCTTATCCAAACTGCTATATTTCCCACAATCCCATTCCTCCGCATTTTGTACAATAGACTACTGTGGGGAACCTTATTGAACGCCTTGCTGAAATCCATATACACCACATCAACCAGTTTACTCTCATCTACCAGTTTGGTCACCTTCTCAAAGAACTCAATAAGGTTTGTGAGGCACGACGTACCCTTCACAAAACCGTGCTGACTATCCCTAATCAAATTATTCTTTTCTAGATGATTATAAGTCCTATCCCTTATAACCTTTTCCAACACTTTACCAACAACTGAATTAAGGCTCACTGGTCTACAACAACGGAAGTAAGGCTCACTGGTCTATAAACCATCGAACTAAGGCTCACTGGTCTATAACAACGGAAGTAAGGCTCACTAGTCTATAATACAACTGAAGTAAGGCTCACTGGTCTATAACAACTGAAGTAAGGCTCACTGGTCTATAACAACTGAAGTAAGGCTCACTGATCTATTACAACTGAAGTAAGGCTCACTGGTCTATAACAACTGAAGTAAAGCTCACTGGTCTATAATACAACTGAAGTAAGGCTCACTGGTCTATAAATAGGTGTGTTCCCAAAGATAAAGAGCCGGGTTATATGGATCAGCCTCTGAATTGGTTGTAAAGAGCCAATGGGTGAATATTATGACCAGTGCAGTGAATGTTGCCGGTAGTTTTGACATTGTAGTTGACTGGTCAGTTTCACAATCCTTAGTTTTGCACTTAAGTCGAGATTCTGCCGTTCTGACTCCTTTCAGCTGTGTTTGAATTCCTGTATTAAGGATGAGAGAGAGGTCTTTTGCCATCCTGTTTCCTTCTGTTCTGGCTTGCCAAGCTTTGAGTAAGAGCAGGCCTAACTTTACTTGCAATGTCATAAAAATTAGGGGATGGTTCTTCAATTTTAACATTCACAGCACTAACAGTCAGACACAGGCTGTTCACTCCCACTATCACATTTCAACAGAGCTGAATCTGACTTTTTTTTAAAATCCTTTCCCTGTGCGTTCTTCAAAAGGAAAGACAAAGAATGCATCTGAAGCTTGGGACATAATCCACAAAAGTTGACTTGCTGTTGAGGAGAAGATCATTAACCTGTTACAGTTTTTGTAGCTCATGGCCCAGTCTGAAGTTTCTTTAGATGCTATACTCTCTTGTGCCAAAACAGAAGTGTTTTACACCTGCAGTTATTACCTCTGTAAGACCGCTTTTTTTTAAAAAAAAGCACATTTTGGAATTAAAGACTGAAAAGAGCCAGAGTAATTTGGAACTCTGACCTGTTGTCATAGCAATTGTCAATGGCAGAATTATTATAGAATCCATAAGTAAGGTCATTAGAAGGATCAGTATTTTATCCTTGGGATTAGACTATAGGAATGTCTGTACAAAATGTATAGGAATGGACAGTGGAAAGGTCAAGATATAAGCTACAGGGATAGACAATGGGAAGGTCAGTATAGAATGGATAGGGGTAGACAATGGGAAAGTCAGTATAGAATGCATAGGGATAGACAATAGGAAGGTCAGTATAGAATGCATAAGGATAGACAATGGGAAGGTCAGTATAGAATGCATAGGGGTAGACAATGGGAAGGTCAGTATAGAATCCATAAGGATAGACAATGGGAAAGTCAGTAGATAAACAAGTTGGACAGACGAAATAACTGCAATGTTAAAGCACCACTTGGATATCCTGTAATGTTTCGTTTTTCTATTTGCTTTGATTGGTTTATCAGAGGAATGTTGATTTGTTCCAGTCTGTTTCATTTGAGAAATCTTCACCTACTGCTTTTCTTCTTCTCAAGCCATTGTTTTAATTCTATTTAGTTTATTGCCTTTAAGGCTGTTTTGAAACTGTACATAAGTGGACTATGATTTTACTGTCCTTTAAGCAGCCTACATAATCTTGCTTGTCACTTGTTCTTGATGATATTTGCTTCTTTGTGTTGTACCCAAACTTGTTATTTATTAAAGTCCTGAATAAGCTGGATAATTGTATATATTCTACACAGCATGGTTTTTTTTGCACGTTGTGCTCAGATTAGGCTGCTTAGAGCTGTGCATTAATTGACTGTTCTTCAGAACTGCTCATTGTCTGGCTAGTTATTACAGCAATGTCTAATCTAACTATCTATTAGAGAGCTTCATGGATTGGCTATGTTTTCGAGCTCTGAGCCATCAGGCTATTTTTAGCTGCAGTTTGACTAGCTACTTATCACAACAATGCATGCTCTGACTATTTATTAGAATGGTTTATTCTGACCACTGACTAAGGTTATATATTAACTGTCTTAATGCTTGGAGTTGTTCATGATTTGACTATTTATGGAACGTAGAATGAACAGCATCAATAATAGATTGTTTTTGCCCTTCGTATTATTATTATGGGATGTGGGTGTTGGTGGCAGAACTAGTGTTTGTTGACCATCCCAAATTGCCCTGGACTGAGGGACTTGCTTGACTAATTCAGACGGCGGGTGAGAGTCATCCACATTAATTGTGGGTCACATGTGGGCCAGACTCAAAAATTTCATTTCCTCAAAGACATTACTGAACCAGATAGGTTCATACAACAGTCGATGATGTTTATCAAGATCATTGCAAATTCTACATTCTAGATTTTGTTAAATAAATTTAAATTCCACCTGTAGCTGTGATGGGATTTGAACATAAAGCCCCCAAGATTATTGGCCTAATGTCCTTACCACTGTGCCACCATCGCCTATCACATTACCCACGTCTGTTGTGCCATTATTTACACCTTAAACTTCCACCACACTCCATCCAACTCTGTCAGCACAACCTATATCTTACTCCCTCACATTCCCAGCTAAAAATTAAACTGCTCTGCACATCTCAATCAATCGAACTCGTAGAAAGTTCTCAGCCTCACTGAGTAAAGGTGCATTTCCTGAATTCCTTCCTGGATTTATTTGTAGCTACCTCATATTTATGTGCTCTCATTTTCATTGCAACCTATTGTTGCACAGAGAGAGAACACTGACTGGAAACAGGCTCTATTCCAACTACACAAAACTTTGTTGGAGGACACTCAGACTGACAGTGTGCTATGTCTGATGGAGATCAATTGTTTCGCCTTAGACCCCTTTACACTTAAAGAGGAAGCTCCCAAGGTGCAATCTGGCACTAATTAAAAGCTCTATGTTGATGCACGATAGATACAGAACTGCGTTGCCAGATTTTAAAGGTTCAGTGTGTTCATTTGGAAGGGGGGGATGAATTTGATGGGCAAGTAGTTCAGTGACATTTGTCAAAGTGCCAGCAGAGTGTGACTGGACCAACATTCTCAGGCATTGAGATGTTCGAATCGAACACGACAGACCCTGCCGGAAGAAATCGAGTTCAGGACTATTGCCATTTTCAGACAGACTTTGATTGGAAGTGTGCATTTGTTGTGCCTCAGTAATAGCAATTTTGTCTCAGACCCATGCACATTATGAGTTCAAATCTCACGCTGGGGCTGTCTGTCACGTCCTGGTCAACATTTAGCCCACAGCTAATGTCAATGAAGTCGATTACCTGGCCATAATCCTGCTACGAATTATTGGAACTTGCAAGTTGGTTGCCAGGTTTCCTATATTGTGCACCAACTACACAGCAAAAGTAATTTATTTGACTCTAAAACATTTTGAAATAGCCTGAAAACATAAAAAATAGGAGCAAGAGTAGGCCATTCAGCCCACTGAACCTAATTAGTTGGCAACTTGATTCTGGCATAGACATTGCCATGCAAAATGCACACATTATGTGATGACTGACAGTTAAAGGTTTTGTTTATATTTTCGGCCAGGCAGGTTGGCAATAATTTATCAAGGCATTACCCCGAGAAGTGTTCCAAAGAACAGCTGTCATCATTTGTATTTGAGTTGAATAAGGTGTAGTGTGTTAGCATGTTCTTTCCATCTTCAAATAACAAGACCCTGTGTATTAAGATATGTATCTTGCAGCACACACAACTCAGCCACACTGCAGATCAGATTTACAATCCTAAAGTGGTCATCAGTGCATTTCTCAGCTCACTCAGGATTACTTCACAATGCAATAGTTTCACATCAGTATTTCTGATGCACACAAGACAAAAAACTCTGACTTTCTCCACTCATAACAATGGATAAACCATTTCAAAATTTCTCACACGTAGTTGGACTTTTAATTGTAGGCAACTATTGCTCCTAAATCCTAAAATGTACTCTCCCCTGCAAGCTGAGAATCTACCCAACTTAGATATTTGGGTACTTTGGTTTACCTTCCATTGCTTCAAGAAACACTCTTGGCTTAAAGTAATTGTAAAGTGCAGACAATAGTCTTAATGGAGAGGCCATCAAAGTTATCAGCTAATTGAGAATACCATCATCAGTCAAAGCGACATTGTGGGTTTGTTGGATCTTTGGTGTGAATGCCAGTTTGGCAATCTAAGTCCTTCCTAAGATGACCATAAGATGCAGGAGCAGAAGAAGGCCCTTTCGCCCATTGAGTCCACTCTGCTATTTAGTCAGATCATGGTTAACTTTGTGCGAGGTGAGCGTGTTTAGTGACTGCTATGCATTACATATTTGAGATATATGAAGAGGTTTACAATCCCTTACATGGGTTTGACTTAGCCAGGTCTTATGGCCAAAATACTACAATAATCAACATTGTGACAGTGAAAGTACATTGACATAACTGAGGGCTTATTCAGAATGATTTTTCACCTATGTGCCCCCTTCTTATGCCTACAGCAAGATGCAGGACCAATTTTCTCAGCTAGGTGGACCAAGTCATGTTGGTCTTATGGAACCGGAAGACTTGGGTCGCTGTTCCCTAGTGCCTTTTGACCTCAAGAGCCCAGACTTGGTATGGGGAAATCCTGTCCAGATGATGACTTGATTCGGACTGCTGCAGGCTTTCGGATCACAGTGAGAGAGGTACGACATTCCTGAGGTGCCCTAAGAAGAGAATCTAGAAGCGCCACCTCCACATGCTGGGGGCTGCCGCCACAGCTCTGTCCTTCTGAGAAGCTGGGACTCCTCAGGTGAGGTCAAAGCCTCTGAACGCCATCCTACCTTGCTGGTAATACTGAACATCCATGGCTAACGTGATGGAGTGCAGGTCGGAGGGCAGAGCTGTTCTGTTCAAACTGGGTCTCCAGGACAGCTGCCATCCTGCATGGAGCCAAGCCCTGGCACTTGCATGCCAGGGTCACCATAGCAATGACAATGGTAAAGGTCTCCTCCATCTATTGCTTTAACTTGCTTACACAGTTAACAATAGGGCCCTGGGAAGTGTTATCGAACAGGTAGATCTCGGACGCAGGTACACAGTTCCTTAAAAATGGTGTCACAAGTGGTGGCACTCTTGCCTTCATCAGTCAGAGCATCGAGTGTAGGGGTTGGGACATCATGTTGCAACTGTACAAGACCTTGGTTAGGCCACTTTTGGAGTACTGTGCACAATTCTGGTCACCTTGTATAGGAAAGGGTAGGAAGAAGATTTACAAGGATGTTACCGAGACTGGAAGGTTTGAATTATGAGGAAAGGCTGGATAGCCTGGGACTTCTTTCTGCAGAATAGGAATGAGTCAGCACTGGTCATGTTCAAAGACGAGCATAGCACAATGGAGCTTGCTACATCGGGTCCTTGTTGTTGCCTTCCAGTCAGTAGATGAATAGTAGACAAACAGGAGGCTGAAGGAACACAGCAGGCCAGGCAGCTTCTGGAGGAGAGGAGCAGTCAATGTTTTGGATGTTACCCTTCTTCAGGAATAATGAAATAGGTTTACACTGATAGTGGGTATGACCCAGATAGTCGATGGGAGAAATGCTTCTGGTTGGTGCCTAGAAGCGAGGGTCAGAAGGTGGAATGGGAGGGAGGGGGTGGGGCTGGAATGGGAGCTGGAGAATGGGTGGGAGGGTTATTTGAAATTGGAGACCTCAATGTTGAGTCCTCCGGGATGTAGGGTCCACAGGCGGAAGGTAAGGTGTTATTCCTCGAATTTGCGTTCTGATGAGTTGCATAGATGGGTGGTCCTGGTTTTCAGTGACAAACCCTACTATCTTCTCCCTGTCTCAGCAAAAGCTTCTAGCGCAGAGTGACGATGTTGTTTCTGTGCTGAAAAATTCCCAGCTGTAAACTGGGATGTTAAAATCTCCCGAAACCACTTCTTTTTAAATGTCATTGACTGCTATATTCCCCTCAGGAGGGAACATCTGTTGTCCTTCTGCTATCTCACTTGCACATGATTTGAGACCCCAGCAATGTGGTTGACTCTCAACTGCCCTCTGTGTTATAAATTCTGGCCTGAATGAATGAGAAGAAAATGTCTTCCTTCAGTGAATTTCTGCACAATTACCAGATATCATTCTAAGCAAGACACAGAGGCTAACTCATTGACTTCAAATGACAGAAAAGCTCAAGACATTTACCAGCCATATCTCTTTCGTCTTCTTTTGAGCACAGGTGGGCTACATATGGTCACAGCTACATTGTCCTTTTACTGGACCTTTCCTCCTTCTGAGCGGGACTCGCTCTGGCCTCAGGCCAGGCTTTCCGTCGGTTGTAAAAGCTCAACTTAGTGAACACTTCAGCAATTGTTTCACTAAATAGCTTGTCTTTTAATTCAATTCAAGTCACATGATGTCTTTGAAATGCTGAAATGTTTAACTGACTGCTTCAAAAAATGTTTAAAAGAGAGAACTGGAAAGCAGAGGAAAAATTTGCATCTAACTCAGAACCCAAGTTTCCAACTAAAAACACCCAATGGAGAAGCCTCCTGTTGCGGTCAACTGGGGAAAGGACTGATCCTATCTCCCTTGTCACTTGATCCACCAGCATTGTATAGTCTATCTCCTTGAACTAGGTGGTGAGCTTATTTTGTTTCTGTGCCATTTGAGTGGGGACCAGAGCCTTCTAAAAGTCCTGGCAGTGATGGGCACTATAATCTCCGTCACCACACAACATGCCCATTGTCTCATCTGTATAAATACATAGAACATTACAGCACAGTACAGGCCCTTCAGCCCTTGATGTTGTGCCGACCTGTCATACCGTTCTCAAGCCCATCTAACCTACGCTATTCCATGTACGTCCATATGCTTGTCAAATGACGACTTAAATGTACCTAAAGTTGGCAAATCTACTACCGTTGCAAATGATGAAGTGAAAAGCCTGCACAGGGCACCATGAGACAACACCTCGGGTACTGTGTACAGTTTTGGCCACCTTACTTAAGGAGGAATGGGCTTGCATCAGAAATAGTTCCTGAATGTCCATGACCCTGATTCCTGAGATGAAGTGGTTACCTTATGGAGGAAAGTCAAACTTTATTTTTAAGATTAATTCATTGGATAAAGGTGTCACAGCATTCTATTGCTCACAGAGCAGTTAAGAACCAACCATATTGACTGTGGTCACATGTAGACAAGGTAAAGATGACATATTTCCTTCCCTAAAGGGCATTAGTAAACCGACTGGGGATTTTCCACCCCCTCCCCCCCCACCCCCACCACCGCCAACAAGCAAATCATAGTCATCATTAGACTCTTAATTCCAGATTTTTATTGGATTCAAATTCCACCGTCTGCCATGGCGGGGTTTGAAGCTGGGTCTGCAGGACATTACCTGGGTGTTGGATTAACAGTTCAGCAATAATACCACTAGGCCATCATCTCCCCTTGTTGGCTGTATACTCATTGGAGTTCAGAAGAATGCTGTTAGTCCCATGGCTGGGGTGGGGGTGGTGGAATCTAGAATGAAGGGGCACTGTTTAAAAATAAGATCTCTCTTATCTCAGATGGAGATAAAGAGGAATTTCTCTTCTCAAAGGGCCATTAGGCTTTAGAATTCCCTTTCCCAAAGCACAGCATAGGCGAGGTCATTGAATATAATCAAGGAAGTTGAGGGTTAGGGATGACAATCAGGAAAGAGGATTCAAAGCCACAATCAAGCCAGCCATCTTACTGTATAGTAGAGAAGGTTGATGGGTTGAATGGCCTACTCTTACTCCTGTTTAGAATATTTTTCGAATCAACCTGTTCAGTCAAGTTATTACGCACGTCTGAAACAGGGGGAACTTGAACCCAGGCCTCCTGACACCAAACCAGGGACCATACTGCTTCAGTACAAGAGACCTTCCTACCACTATTTGTGTTTATTTACCCCTTCAACAAACGGCCCACGTATCCTTTCACCAATTAACCACCACCATGTTTTCCATTGACATACAAAGCCTACGAGGGGGCATGCATTTAAGAGGCGGGGGGGAGTTCAAAGGAGGTGTGAGGGGCAAGTGTTTTACAGTGGCAGAAGTCCAGAACATGCTGCCAGGGGTGGTGGTGGAGGCAGATATAAAAAGGGGTGTTTAAAGGACTCTTACATAAGTGCATGGATAAGCGAGGCATGGAGAGATTAGGTGAATTTGGTGTCAAGTTCGGCACAGCATCGTGCTGTAACAGTTCTATGTTCAATATTCTAAACCATTGAAGGTGAGGGAGAGGTAGAGAGATTAGGAAGGGGCTAAGTCAAAATGTGATTGTAAGGGTGTGATAAAGCAATGTGCCCCCCCCCATGAGGTGCCCACCTCTCTCTAAAGGCATGGAGAACAATGATGGGCACCACGTACCACGGACGAGGGGCAGACTGTTGGCAGGAATGACCCCCTCCACATCTCGTGCCTGGCATCGTGTTCTCTGCCAGCCTGGTTGGGCCCAGGAGCAGACCCACCAGGAGGTGCTCCGATCAGCCCACCCCTCCGCACCAGGTGCCCAAAGATCAGGAACCTGGGGCTGAAGGGTAACCAGAAACACCACCGAAGGTTCTTCAAATAACTACAATGGGGGTATAATTGCCCACATCCGATATGGGCTCCACGGTGCCACAGAATAAGCAGTTGGGCTGGGAGTACGTGACCAGCCGCAATCTGCAATTATATGGGACTGCACCCAACACTCTCCACCCCAGGAGCCCAGTAGAGACTGGGAGCAAACTCCCACATAGAGAGCCCCTGTCCCTATCTATCTTTAACACCCATTGAAGTGGGCAGGAAAGCATGGGTTTAGTATTCCATCTTAAATACAACAAAAGCAATGTTCTCTCAGGACTGCTTTTAACTAATTTTGCCATGATACGTCTGGAGCGGGTGCAAACCCACAACCTATTGATTGAGAGGTAGGAGTTCTGTCTGTGAAGCGAAGCTGATCACATCCTCCTCCTCGTGATAATAATCCTGCGAGTGGACTTCACCACGAAGCCAGCTCAGTGTCTGCAAAATGTTGAATTGGCGCCTTCTCTTTCCAGTTACTGTTCATCTTGCACTCAGCTCAATTATCTGTTCCATTTGTATTCCCATGAGTCAACTGCGAAATGAGCTTCTATTTACTGATTGTTGTTACCTGAAGTCTAAGCCATACTTACAGCTCGCTGCTGTCCTCATTTACCGTTCAGTTCGTGATGATGCATAACAAGCGGTCAGGAGACCCAATATCTGACAAAATGTCCTGTTCTGTTAACCCACACAGTAGCTCAAAGCCATCTTTATGTTGGCATCACACTGGGAGCCATTGTTAGGCTTTACTTGGTACTTGTACAGATTTGAGGATACGTGATGCCATCTTATCGACTCAACTTGGAGGCCCGAGCCTGGAGAGCTCAGCATTTCTGGGGGCCGTTGATATTTAGTTGCCTGAAGGTAGACCTTCTAATGACATAACAACTGTCTAATATCCTGCAGAGTATCATTTATTAAGGTGAGAGATAACACAATGTGGAGCTGGAAGAACGCAGGTGGACGGGCAGCATCAGAAGAACAGGAAAGTTGCCGTGTCGGGTCGGGACCTGAAGACCCAAAACCTCAGCTTCCCTGCTCCTCTGATGCTGCCCGGCCTGCTGTGTTCATTCAGCTCTACACTGTGTTGTCTCTGACTCCAGCATCTGCAGTTCTTGCTATCTCTAAATCATTTATTAAGGTCCCAGTTTTTACACAGCAGAGGATCCGTTCTGTAATGAAGATAAGCAGCTGTTTCTGCAGTCATACTGCCTCATTTCTGAAGAAGGGTCTAGGCCCAAATCGTCAGCCTTCCTGCTCCTCTGATGCTGCTTGGCCTCCTGTGTTCATCCAGCTCTACACCTTGTTATCTCATGGTATGCCCTGACAGTTTAACAAAGAGTCTCCCAGGTTCCAGCTGTATTCCATCACGGCAAATCGAAATTTTGGAAGCCGGGAAATAGGATTGTGGGGCAGAAAGTGTGTGTTTTGTTTTCCTATTTTGCAATTACTGGAAAAATTAATGCCGGCAGTGATTTGATTCAGTTCTTGGCACCACACTTCTAGAAGAATACTACAGCATTGCAGAGGGTGCACCAAGGTTTCACAAGCCTGTTTTATTTTAGTTCCTTCACTGATATTTCTGGCTAACCAGTATTTATTGCCCATCTTGACTTGCCCTTGAGAAAGAGGTGGCGAGTTGCCTTTCTGAACTATAACAGTTGATGTTGTTTTGGCAGATTCACAGGGCTGCCAGGAGGAGAATTTAAGGATTATGATCCAACGGGAGTGAGAGGAAGTTTTACAAGGTTGGTGCGTGGCTTGGAGGGGTCTTTGTAGGTGACAGTGGTACTCCCATATATCTACTGCCCTTGTCCAAGTTGGGACAGCACAGTGGCTCAGTGGCTAGCACTACCACCTCACAGCCCCAGGGACCAGGTTTGATTCCAGCCTCAGGTTTCGCATACAACCTCATTGTAACCAAACTGCAAAAGACATGGTTAATTATTGTCCCAAGCAGGTCAGCTTGTATTGGTGGGGCAGACATTGTCAAACATTTCACCATCACTATTCAAATGAAAATAACGAGTCAACAAAGTATAGAACTGGAGCCAATCTTTCCAAACTTTACAAGCCTCCATTTGTAGATTCACACATTTCAAACTTGTCCATAAGAGCTGACAACCAATTTCCTTCTGTTTCTATATGTAGGAGCATTGGTTAATCCCCAATGAATGCCAGTGTCTGAATGCAAGTCAATGTTTGATTAATAATTGTAGATATTGAGCTAATACTTGCTTAGTTTCAGTTTGAGAAGAAGGAACAGAGGTTGGAAACAAAAAAAAACTGAAAGGACTGTGAGTGCTGTAAATTAGAAACTGAAACAGAAATCGCTGGAAAAGCTCAGCAGGTCTGGCAGTGTCTGAGGAGAGAAATCAGAGTTAACGTTTCGGGTCGAGGGAACCTTCTGCAAAAAGTTAGCAACAACACCTTGCCAAAACAAAATGAATTGGCTGGGTAAGCTGAAATGGAATGGAGGCAAAAAAAACACACAAAACCTGCTCATGTTGGTCAGGCGATGGCCTAATGAATAGAAATTTGTTTGGATATGTTTCTGTATCTGAAGGAATGTAGGTGTATTTAATCAAGTGCGTTAACTCAACAGTAACCCCCAAATTATCACATTAACTATGAAAGGCTGGAGCCTTGCTGTAAAACAGGCCAGAATATCCAACGAGATCATGTGGATTATTTATTGGTGAAACTGAGAGAATTGGATTCCACAATTGTGCAGTACAAATATTGTACTATTGATTAAAGGGGCAATGGTATAGCAAATGGAAACTTAGACCAATGTTAGTTAAAGCCTCTTTGTCTCTTTGCAGGGAAATCGAGCTCATCTTAATGAGTCAATTGATCAAACTGACCATGGAAAACGTGAATGAATGAATGATGATCTATCGTGCCCTGCAACTGAACAACCCAGTGAAAATCTTCAACCTTCTTGTCACATTGTGGGAAGTTTAAAAATAACAAGACAAAGCTGAGACTCCGTCTTCAAGCCAGGGGTCCTGAGCCCTGAGCCAGCTCACCGATGACACCTGCATTGCCAACCTTCCACTGGACCTGTCAAGTATGAGTCATTACTCTCCAAGTGCCATCTCTTGGTTGTTAGGCCCACTTTGCCAATGGGCCACCAATGCCAGGTCCTGAGATGGACCAATGCTCTCCCCACTGCCTGGCTGATAACCAAGAGTACCCCTGCTCTGCGCCCACCACATCCAGGAGTCCTTGGATCAGCGTCAACCAATTCGACATATTTGTGATGCTTGCCAGTGCTGAAACTGGAGACTGGAGACAATGTCAAGATTTGAACACATCGCTTTTCTGCATGGTAAACGGAGTGTAAGAAATCTTGCTTCAGAGCTTAGTAAGCTAGCTCAGGAGGTCGCGTGATCAGTGGTTGGAGGTTGAGATGGAATGGGCTGATCGCTTGCTTCTGTGTAATCCTCAGACAAGCCCACATAAACCAGTTCACTTGTAATTGTAGATGTTACTTGTGTGACACTTTTTACACCATTTTGTCGTGTACTTTGCTTTGCAAAAGTCTATTCCATTATTAAAACTGGCGTGTTTATAAGTATTGGAGGTAAATCTGACAGACGTGGAAAAGTGGGAATAAAGCCTTACGATAATAATCACCAAAGTTCACCTTTTACACCTTGTGCTTCCTAATACTACCTCTAGCACTGACACAGCTTCAAGCATCCTACCTTTGGTGGTTATGCCTGGGCCAAAACTCTGCAATTCCCTCCTTAAACCTCTTTACCTTGCTCGTTCTTTCTGAAGCGCCGTTTAAAACTTTCCACATTGATAGAAGCCCTGGTCATCTATCCTAATAACTATCAGTGTGCTACAAGGACCAGTGATTTTTCATCCACATGATTTTTTTGGATGTGAATGTGAGAAGTATGGCTAGTAAGTTTGCAGATGACATTAAAATTGTTGGTGTAGTGAACAGCGAAGAAGGTTGTCTCAGAGTACAATAGGAACTTGACCAGATGGGCAGATGGACCGAGGAAAGGCAGGTGGAGTTTAATTTGGATAAATGTGAGGCGCTACATTTTGGAAAGGCAACTCAGGACAGGACTTATATACTTAATGGTAGGGTCCTGGGGAGTGTCACTGAAGAAAGAGACTTTAGGGTGCAGGTTCATAATTCCTTGAAAATGGAGTTACAGGTAGATAGGGCAGTGAAGAAGGTATTTGGTACGCTTGCATTCATTGGTTAGTGCATTAAGTATAGGAGTTGGGATGTCATGTTGCAGCTGTACAGGACATTGGTTAGGCCACTTTTGGAATACTGCATTCAATTCTGGTCTCACTGCTAAAGAAAGATGTTGTGAAACTTGAAAGGGTTCAGAAAAGATTTACAAGGATGTTGCTGGGGTTGGAGGGTTTGAGCTATAGGGAGAGGCCGAATAGGCCGGGGCTATTTTCCCTGAAGCATCAGAGGTTGACGGATGATCTTATAGAAGTTTATAAAATCATGAGAGGCCTGGATAGGGTGAATAGTCAAGGTCTTTTCCCTGGGGTGGGAGAGTCTAAAACTAGAGGGCATAAACTTATGGTGAGGGGGGGAAAGATTTAAAAGGTACCCAAGAGGCAAATTTTCACAGAAATAGTGGTGTGTGTATGGAATGAGCTGCCAGAGGAAGTGGTGGAAGCTGGTACAATTACATTTAAAAGGCATCTGAAGGTTTATGAACAGGAAGGGTTTAGGGGGATAACAAAGTGTGGGGCTGGATGAACACAGCAGGCCAAGCAGCATCTCAGGAGCACAAAAGCTGACGTTTCGGGCCTAGACCCTTCATCAGAGAGGGGGATATGGGCCAAATGGTGACAGTAGTTTAATGTAAGATATCTGTTCAGCATGGACAAGTTAGATCAAAAGGTCTGTTTCCTTGCTGTACAGCTCTCTGACTCTAATATCTCATAGCAGTTTGATATCATACTTTGTCAAGTAATGCTCCTGCAACATGTCTAACGGGTGTGAAGAAACTCTATAACTGCAAGCTTTGTTGATTTCTTTCAAAAACCTCTAAATCCTTAATGATTCATTTTCACTTTGATTTTAATTTAATTTTGAACCAGAAATTCCTTCAGGCCTCCGAGGTGCACTGGCAGTTGTTAAAATTCTAAAGAAAATTCATTTTGCAGGAGGTCCTTTCATGTTCCATCTTTCTAGCTCTTCCTAACCTCCTGATGTCTTTTAAAAGCTTCAATTACAGTCAGCTTCCTGGCGATCTGGACAATAATTTGTAGTTATTTTAAGTTTCATATAGATGGTACTTGCTGTGAAGAGAGCGCTGAAGTAAGTCTCTCGGGGAAAAGTGAAATTATTTTTCAGAAGATGTTAACAAATGCTTGGCACTAAGAATGCGCAGTAAGACTTGAAATATGAAAACAGAACTGAAAAGGCTCTGGGCCATTTAAGAGCAGTGACTCTCAAAGAAAAACCATTGATCCCATTGCCAACAGGAGAAGTATTTAGCGGCCCACTTTGTAATGCCAAGGTATACCAAATGCTGAAAAATGAGATTAGAATCGCATGGTTGTTGTTTTAGACTGGCACGGACTTGATGGCCTAATGGGCATTTTACTGTGCTGTACGTGACAGCTTGGAATGGCAACTGCTGTGCCCTGGGCCGTAAGTAACTGCAAAGAGTTGTGAACCACAGCCCAGTCCATCACGCAAGCCAACCTTCCATCCACCGACACCATCAATACCTCAAGGCTCTCGAGAAGATTTGTGCCTCGGGTTATTGATGCGGTTGTTGACTCGCTCGCCGAGCCGCTACGTTTGTTCCCAAACATTTTATCACCATACTAGGTGACATCATCGGTGAAACGTCGGTGTTCTGTCCCACTTGTTATTTATGTCACTCGGCTTGTTGGGGTGGGTTACCCGAAAAGCTGGGTTCGTCGATACCTACCCTACAGGGAGGCACAACGTGTCCAAAGATACCAGTCACCTGGCCACGCAAGAATATATCTGAAATGACCACCAGATTACTCCGCTCCCTAGGAGTCACAGTAGCCCACAAGCCGACAGTTACACTACGACAGCTACTGACGAGAATAAAGAATCCAACAACCACAACTAACAGAACCAACATTATTTGTGAGATACGATGCAAAGACTTCCAAAAACATTACAGAGGACAAACCAGCTATCAGATTCATGAATACCAACTAGCTATCAAGAGACATGACCAACTATCACTCATTTCAATACTTATGGACAAAGAGGGACAAATTTGACTGGGACAATGTAGCCATCCTAGGACAAGCCAACCAAAGACACACAAGAGAATTCCTGGAGGCCCGGCACTCAAACTGGATCTCCATTAACAAACATGTAGTGCTGGACACCATATGCCAACCACTAAGAAACAAACCTGGAAGTGATACCATGCTCCCCAACAAGTCGAGACACATAAATAACAAGTGGGACAGAAGACCGACGCTTCACCAGTGGTGCACTGATGATGTTACCTAGCATGGTGAAAAAATTTCTGTGAACAAACTTACCAGCTCAGTGAATGAGTCAACAACTGCACTTCCTACACTACTCACTGCCTCAGAAAGGCAACCAATGTCATCAAAGACCCTTCACACCCCAGTTATAGTCTCTTCCAACCTCTTCAGTCGGACAGAAGATGCAAAGCTTAAACACATGTACCAACAGATTCAAGAACAGCTTCTTCCCTGCTGTTATTAGACTTCTGAATGGACCTCTCATATTCTAAATCGAATGTGAACTCGCTGTCTATGAACCTTCTCCAAGGCTGTATTCCTTGTTCTGTTCTATTACCATAATGAACTTAATGTGGTAAGATCTGCACACAAAACAAAACTTTTCACTGTACCTAAGTACGATAATAAAACAAATCAAATCCAATCTAATATTTAACCAATGCAATCTATGGTTCCTTTTGATTAAATCACAAAGAACTGCTCAAAGATCACAGCCAGTACAATTCCCCATCCAGAGATCTTACCCGGCTCCCCATTACCTTCTTCTCTCTTCTGCTACAGACCACTGGAAACAGAATGTTGACAAAAACTAGCCTTTTCTACTTCAGACAGAGAAAAGACTGACCCAAGTTGTGGCCTGTGGGTTGATTGGTTCTTTTAGGCTTTCTCATAGTAAGAATCCCTGAAATTTGTAAAGAATGACAAGGGAATTGAATGGTTTTCAACGGCCTGATTGCAGAATCTAACAATCCCTAAGTGACCTTGGATTTTTTTCATAATTGTTCACTCAGACACAGCAAAGATGTAGGAAGCCTAATATTTCTTTGTAAAGTCACACAACTCTTTCGGATCATCCTTGACATTTATGAGTAGAATGCAATTCATTTTCTCTGAATTCAATTTTCAAAAATTTCCACACAAATGGATATTTTGCAGAACATTTTGGTTGTCTCGTACTTGCATGAAATGTACTAGCGAGTTTTGAGAAGATTTGTAGCTCAGGTTGAGGTTCTGGATGTGAGTTTGCTCGTGGGACATAATACCAGCGCTTCGTTGGAGGCTCACTGATGATGTTACCTAGAATGGTGACGAAACGTCTGAAAATGAACCTTCCAGCTCAGCGAGCAAACTCACATCCATGAAATGTACATTGATTAATTTGGTTTGTGAGAGAAAATAATATTTGAAGTTTGAGACAATGGGATAATCTTCTAATTCTGGTGAAGAGATTAGCACTTTGGCAACACTTAGCAAAAACTCAGACACGTTCTCTGCCTGATTTTCAAGCTATTTTACAAACATTGAAAAGAATGAATCCAGGAATTAATGAAAATAGTCATGTGTATGGACCGGAGAAAGTGGGCTTCCTCTTTTTCGAGTAGAGATGGTTAGGAGGAAATTGGGTAAAGACATTTAAAATCATGAGGGTAAGGAAAGGGGGCTGTTTCTGGGGATGTAGGTTGCAGATTTACAATGATTAGGAAAAGGATGGAAGGTGATATAAAGATTTACTTTTTCATGCGATGTATGCCTTTACTTTGGAAATCAGTGCCTGATGGAGGGTGGTGAATGTCAATTCAGTAGAAATTTGCAACACCTCAAGGTGCTGGAATAGTGCCACTAACGCTATCTGTACAAGATCCTGTGAATCCTCTGGGATCACGGACGCTCCAACACCAGCGTCCTCCACCAGGCCAACATCCCCAGCATCAAGGCACTGACCCTCCTTGTTCAGTTACAATGAGCTGGGCATATTGTCTGCATGACCGACACGAGACTCCCCGAGCGGGTGCTCTACTCCCCGCTCCGAAACTGCAGGGGAGTCCCAGAGGGGCAGAGGAAGCGCTTCAGTGATACCCACAAGGCCTCACTGGTGCAGTGTGACATTCCCACTGACACCTGGGAATCACCGACCCAGGACTGTGCAAAGTGGAGGAGGGGCATCCGAGAGAGAATGGAGCACCATCGGGAAAGAGTGGAAGCCAGGCTAGAACAGCGAAAGGAGCGCGCTGCCTCACCAACGCTCCACCCAGTCTGTTCCATGACCATCCCCTGCCCCAAAGTGTAACAGAGCCTGTGGTAGCAGCATCGGTTTGTACAGCCACCTACAGACTCACCCTGAGAGTGGAACAGGGTCCTCCTCGTCTGTGAGGGACCCCCGATGATGATGTGTAACTTTTCGAAGGGAAATGAATAAATACTTGAAAGAGAGAAAATTTCAAGGATATAGGAAGAGGGTGAGGGAAAAGGATTACCCACAGAAGACCTCTTCTGGGCCGTACTGTTCTCAGTTTCTAATAAAACACTTCTGCAAAGCTATAGAGTTTTTTTTTACTTATTTGCAGTGTAACAAAGTAGCCAAAGTTGGGGCAGCACGGTGGCTCAGTGGTTAGCAGTGCTGCCTCACAGCACCAGGGTCCTGCATTTGATTCCACCCTTGGGCGACTGTCAGTGTGGAGTTTGCATATTCTCCTGGTCCATGCAGATTTCCTCCAGGTGCCCCTGTTTCCTCTCACAGTCCAAAGACATACAGGTTAGGGTGGGTTGGCCATGCTACATTGCCTGTAGCACCCAGGGGTGTGTAAATTAGGTAGGTTAGACATGGGAAACACTGAGCTATCGGAGAACTGGAGGGATGCTGTTCGGAGGGGCAGTGGGGACTTGATGGGCCAAATGGCCTGTTGACACACTGTGGGGATTCTATGATTCTGGGTGATTTTTGCATTCTAAAATAGAGCCTTGATGGCTCTGTGTGGAAGATGCCATCTTGATGCAGGCTTCAGCAGTCTCAGGGTATGTCTGCCTGAAATAAGCAGAACAAGAAGTTTATTGCTCCATTGACTTTGCTGCATTTTAGTGCTTCTCGCTGAAAGAAACATTGTTTCTTAACTTCACGACAGAGATTCAGCAGCAGCATGGACACCCCACCAGTGCTTTTTGAACATATTGTCAGCTCCCGTTGGCCCATTTTGGCTGTTGATGCCAATGTGTGACAAGCAATAGAGAACGCTTTTGCACTTTGAACAAATTGGCTCAAGCATTTTCCTAGGAGTAGAGCAGGACTGGGAGAGTGAGCAGAGGGCAGACGCCAAAGCAGGACATGTTTCTGGATGACGGAGTAGACGGGGGAGAAGCGTTCTCAGCAAGAATCCCTCTTTTCTTCAGGAGGTTCATGGGAGATTCAGCTGCATTAACCTTAGAGAGGAACCAAACATGTAACAGGTTCTCAATGAAAGGTGGCACCTTTTGCAGGAACTGGATTTCAGTTTGGGCCAAGGAATGCCTAGAGGCTGTGTAGGTGACTGTGGTCATGAACCTTCACAGGGTTTGCAAAAAATACTCAAAATACGCCAGGGGCCAATGGTGAACGTGTTCACCCAAAACACCCTGGAAATTCAATCGGGGGGAAGGGGGTTTCTGAGAAAAGCAGAGAAGAGTTCCCCTTTTAAGTAGAATGGACAGAATCTCTCAGGAGCTACGAGTCTCATCGCAGAAAATCCAGGTTGCTGCATCCGACACTATCAGGTCAGATTCTACACACAAAACAGTTCTCCCACTTCAGTGATAATGGGAACTGCAGATGTTGGAGAATCCAAGATAACAAAGTGTGACGCTGGATGAACACAGCAGGCCAAGCAGCATCTCAGGAGCACAAAAGTTGAGGTTTCGGGCCTAGACACTTCACCAGAGCTTCATCAGAGCCCTCTGATGAAGGGTCTAGGCCTGAAATGTCAGCTTTTGTGCTCCTGAGATGCTGCTTGGCCTGCTGTGTTAATCCAGCCCCACACCTTGTTAACTCCCAGTACAGTGCTCCAGTGACAAAGCAGCTTCCTTCAAAGAGGGGAAAGTTTAGCTTTGCGCTGCCCTACTAATATCAATTTGGAGCCCCTTGCTGATTGTAGAATCTCTACTGTGCGGCAGCAGGCCATTCAGCCCATCAGATCCACTTGCCATCCCTCAAAGGTTATCCCACCCAGACCCATCTCCCTTAACCTTATCGCCTGAAACCCTGCACTTCCCACGAATAATCTACCCAGCCTGCACATCTCTGAACACTACAGGCCTACTTAGCTTGGCGAATCCACCTGCTCATCTTTGGACTGTGGCAGGACACTGGAGCAAACCCACATAGATAGCATACAAACTCCACCCAGAGAGTCGCCTGAGGGTGGAATGGAACCCAGATGCCCAGCACTGTGAGGCAGCAGTGCTAACCACTGAGCCATCGTGCTGCCCAATCAATTGCAGGCAGTTAGTATCAGTTTCTGCTGAATTCACACTGAGGGACAGGCAGCACCAAAATGACGTAGTTCCTGCATAGACTTTGGGCCGATGTGTATGGTGATCTCCACATCCATAGTAGGGTCTACCAACTTTAGTTCAACTGCCTCTGCTTTAGCAAATCAGGTCATTTGAGTTTGAAAATTGGGGAGGGGGTGGTTCTGCTCAGGTCTTTAAAACGATTAAGAGATCCAATAGGATAGATACTGTGGAATCTTCTGATACAGTGGTAGTATCCCTATGTCTGAGCCAGGAGGCCCATGTTCAAACCACTCATAGTTCACAGCTCTAAACCAAAGGTAATAAAGTAAAGAAAAATAAGGACTTAGCAGATGAGAAAAGTTGCATGATCAATTGGAGTTTAGAAGAAGGAGATGATTTTATTGAAATATCAAGGCCCTGAGTAAATTTGATAGCTAGGTACTATGCTGGCAATTCTCTCATGAGGAAAATGAAAACTAGGAGATGTTGTCTTTAAAAAAATGAGGTCTACTTTATCAAATGCTACATCAGGAAGAGAATTGCCCATGTTTAACCTGAAACCACGAGAATTCGTGGGGTCTGCAGTCAATGTTGAGGACTCCCAGGGCACCTCCCTCCCACCTATATATGACGGTGCCATCTCCCTGGTGGGATGGGGCCTATCCAGGGATGGTGATGGTGGTGCGTGAGGCATTGTCTGTAAGGCATTAACACTAGCCCCATATCAAGCTATTGCTTGAAGGTCTGTGAGACAGCTCCGCCAATTTTGGCACCAACCCCCCGATGTTAGTGAGGAGGACTTTTCAGGGTCAACAGGACTGCTTCTGCCGTTGTCAATTCCGGTGCCTAGGTCGATGCCAGTTGATCCATCCAGTTTACTTTATCTTTGGGATTTACTCACAATTGTTACCATTAAGTGGCTTGCTGGGCTATTATAGGGGGCAGTTAAGAGTCAACCTCATTGTTGTGTCTCAGGAGTCTCATGTAGGACATAATAAGGATGGCAAATTTCCTTCCCTAAAGGGCATTAGTGAACCAGCTAGGATTTTACAGCGATCATTACACTCTCAATTCCAGATTTTTAACAAAGTTTTTATTTCAAATTCCACGATATACTATGGTGGGATTTGAACATGGCTCATTACCGCGATCATTTCATCAGGCTTGTGATACGACTAGGCCATCACCTCCCTATATGGTAAATGCCAAAGGTCACATGATTTGCAGAAGCTATTAAGACAGTTGGTTTAATTTTTAGTTCTAGTTGCCTAAGAATTTCTAAAGTTCCCGGTTGGTATAATATGGATTATTTTGCTGAGGTTGGCATGTGATGCATTATAGAGTAATGCGAAGGCCCACTTGCTCTGATTATTTTTTTCTATATTAAGCCTATTCAGGAACCAAATGATAGCCCTGAATGCAAAACATGGAGAAATATTCTGTTGCTCAGCACTGCATTCACAAGTGCGAGGAATTATCATTGACTGTCTGGAAGTGAGATGATCAGTATGTAAGCTGCTGAAGACAGTACAAATTGTGCAAACCTTCAATCTACGTCATTGTGTTAATGAGCTTTCAGTTTACTCAATGTCTTCTGAGAATGTCATCTTCAGTTTTGACCTTCGCCTCCAAAGATCTCAAGCCTGACATTTCCCTTTCTCACACCAGCTGACTGTTTAACAGGTACAAATGAACCGGGGCCCAATTAGTGAGGAATTGCCAAAGATTCAAAACCACTGGGATTGTTAGGATGAGGTAGGGGATAAGGACCATGGAGGGCGTGAGGTATTTTTATAATTGTCCAAATGTCATGCCAGGCACTTGAATCACCTCGAAAATTCTATGTTTATCTGACCTGGATTTAAATCCGGTTCTCAGAAGTGAAAACAAGAACTTTCTCACCAGAGTTGGATTCCAAGAAAAAGAGAGAGATTCATTAGTGAAAGAGGCAAACACTAGTAAAATGTGTAAAAATAAACTCTATTGGAGCATGAATGAAGAGAGGATAATGATACTGAAGGATTAGAGCAGAAGGAATAATTATTGATCACTGTCTGGAAGGGTTTTTTTTGTGTTGCCACAACACAAAATGTGAAAATCACTCTTCCCTATCACATTTACAAATGAACTAGTACTTACCCTGGGAGCGTTTGATGGCAACAGTGTAGAGGGATCATTACCCTGCATCTAACCCCATGCTGTCCTGGTCCTGGGAGTGATTGATTGGGACAGTGTGGAGGCAGCTTTACTCTGTATCTAACACCATGCTGCCCCTGTCCTGGGAGTGTTTGATGGGGACGATGTGGAGGCAGCTTTACTCTGTATCTAACCTCATGATGTCCCTGTCCTGGGAGTGTTTGATGGGGACAGTGTAGAGGTAGGGGTGGCACGGTGGCTCAGTGGTTAGCACTGCAGCCTCACAGCGCCAGGGACCCAGGTTCGGTTCCAGCCTCGGGCAACTGTCTGTGTAGAGTTTGCACGTTTTCCCCGTGTCTGCGTGAGTTTCCTCCGGGTGCTCCAGTTTCCTCCTACAGTCCAAAGATGTGCAGGTTATGTGTTTTGGCCATGCTAAAATACCCATAGTGTTCAGGGGTGTGTGGGTTATGGGGGAATGGGTCTGGGTGGGATGCTCCAAGGGGCAGTGTGGACTTGTTGGGCCAAAGGGCCTGTTTCCACACTGTAGGGAATCTTATCTAATCTATTCTGTATCTAACCCCATGCTGCCCCTGACCTGGGAGTGAATCATTGGACGACAAAGAGATGCACTATGTATGTTAAGACCTGTCAATGACTTGGAACTATTGCATGTTACACTGCAGCTGAAAGAAATGAATGGTGCTCCATTTCCAGAATTAACTGGTGTGTTTGGGGCCTACAGTTCTGGTCCCAGTGAGTGGAGATTGCTTAAATGTGCCTGCAGCTTGATGCATCAATTTACTGGGCTCATAGCCTCAAGTACAACTCTAGCTCCCAATTCAGCCAGAGAACTGCTACCTGAGGATGTTTCAGTCCCAGTCCTGACATATTAAGGTGCCACTTTTGAATGCAAAAACTCAACCCCAAAACAACAGAGATGCAGCGATAACAAGGTGTAGAGCTGGAGGAACACAGCAGGCCAGGCAGCATCAGAAGAGCAGGAAGGCTGACATTTCGGCCCAAGACCTTTCATCAGAAATGTTCTTGTTTAAAACTAGGGCTAAATGAAATCCACACAGGACTGAGAGGTAACCCATAATTGGAAACTGTAAGCCATTCAAACACTTTCAATAGCACATCCCTAAAAGCGCTCAGTAGCTGAAGATCCCAAATGACCCTCTCCACAAAACTGATTGTTCACATTTTCTCTCTGTGCTCAGATAACAGCTAGGATTTTAAAATGGGGTCATACTGACGAAAAGGTCTCTGTAGCACTGTTCCACAACCTCACCTTGCACTTACTGTGTTATTTCCTGTGAATGGCTGGTTTAAGTTGGAATGAAATCTATGACTTACCTTATCCTGTCAGCATACCATAGGCTCTTATTCCTCGACGTAAAACAGGTGAAGAGAAATGCGGGGCAGCATTAAACTCACTGACATATTTCAGTCATCATTAAGTGTACTTCAGCGGACTCGAAATCCTTTCGGCGTTGATTTTTAATTATTACAAGTGAATATTTACTGAACAAAGTCAGCCTAGCTCCTCCTGACTTTCCATGTCCATCCACAGTGTGCCATTGGGAGTACATTAGAACTGTTTGGACATGCCTTTGTCAAAAGGATATCTACTTACCCTTTGGTACTTTATAATGCAGCAGTTTGACAATGTCTGCATATAAAAAGGCATCGAGATTATTTGGACATCAACTGGGTGCTTTTGTTTCTCTCTGAGGATGCCCTTTCATCAGTGACTTTTTTCCACTGAAGTGTTATGGGTCCGAGAGTGACTACGCGTTCATTATCGGATACAGCAACCTCTGCTGGCTGAACCATGAGGGTGAGACACACGGGTTTCTGCATGTGATCCTCCTGTTGTTTTGCCCTCAGTCTCCATCTAAGCCTGTTGGGGATGCTTAGAATGGCTTGATCCTTTGAGGGCATTGCTTTTCCATCTTGCACTAAAAATCCCCACGAGCTGGTGGCGATATTGCAACCTTTCAGTGAGAATTTGAGGATACCCTTGAAGTCTTTCCTCTGTCCCACAGCTTTACATGACAAACCTCAGAGTAGCAATCATTTTGGAAGGCTTATGTCAGAGATGGCACCAAGCCTTTGCCTAGTGAAACCATGACTGTTACAATAAAAGTTCCCGTCCTCTTATGTTGTGTGGTTCCATTTTATTATCTGGAAACTGAGGATGAGATAAATTTAAGAAATCATCAAATGAAAAAGGAAAGGGCACATCATTCTTGAAGCAAGGGTCAAATGATGTTTGAACATTTCACGAAGGAAGGGATTTTTGCGGATCACCTGAAATCATAGGAAAGGACAAGGTAGTCCAGGGAAAGCAAATATTATAAAATTTGACTGCCACCTCTGGTGTAATCATTTCAAGCAGCTGTAGAGATGCCCAGTGGCAAATGCCGCTTCTTAGGGCAACACTAACCAGAAATAATGCACATACCAAAAATTCCACTCTCTGATTCCTTGTGAACATAAAGTTGGTAGCACTTTCAGTCTTGATTGAGAGGTTGTTTGCTTGAATCCCAGACCTGACAACGAGCTTGGTGGCAAATAATTGTCACGGTGCAGAATTGATGCAAAATAATGCAGAGAGGATCTCATAACTGTAACACTCATAAACTGATTTTCCAGCATCACCAACTAATGGGACTCTGGTTAAGTGGGCTTTCTCACAGCTGTGAGACCATCTACGTTCGCATGTCCCTTCTCATCTTTATCTCTCTCACAAATTGTCTTTTTATTCCTTTACATAGATTTGCCATTATCCATTTCCTGTTGTGGCTTATTTGGCTAATGCAGAGGGCAGTTAAGAATTGGCAATGTTTCTGTGCATCTGGGTTCACATTAGGCCAGACCATTAAGGATAGTAGTTTCCTTCCCTAATGGACTAGTGAACCAGATGGTTCTTTTCAATGATTGATGCTGGTTACATCCAAAAAAAAGTCTGGAGTATCAGGAGCAGGGATGTGTTCTTGCAGTTATACAGGGCCTTGTTGAGGCTGCACCTAGCATATTGTGTGCAATTTTAGTCTCCCTTTCTGAGGAAGGATGCTCCTGCTCTCAAGGGCAGGACTGATGTATGAGGAGAGATTGACTATGTTGGCTTTGTTTTCACTGGAGTTCAGACACATGAGAGGGGATCTCACAGAGACATAAAATTCTAACAGGATTAGACAGGGTAGATGCAGAGAGGATGTTCCCGATGGTGGGTGTGTCAGGCACCAGGGATCACAGTGTGAGGATTCGGCATAGACGATTTAGGATTGAGATGAAGAGGCATTTCCTCACCCAAAGAGTGGTGAGCCTGTGGAATTCATTACCGCAGGAAGTAATTGATGCCAAAACATTGAATGTATTCAAGTGGCGACTAGATATAGCACTTGGGGCAAATGGATCAAAGGTTATGGATAAATTAGGATTAGGCTATTGAATTAGACTGTCAGCCATGATCGCGATGGGCCTGTGGCCTCCTCCTGCTCCTATCTCTTATGTTTCTAAGTTTATTCCCTAATGTATTTCCTCTGGCAATGCAAGACCAAGCAGAATCGACTAATCTATTTTGAATTAAAACTAGAGCTTGGCAGTCATCTATTGCCTGGTGCATTCTCTGTGGCAATGCCCCACCAATTATAGCTCACTTGCCAAGCAGTAAAAATTGTTGTTCCCTTTGAGATTTGGCATTCTTATGATTTTGTCCTGTTGAGTGTAAGACAAATATTTTTGACAGTACATCACTTTTCTCAGCAATACGGAAGCAGATTGCTGGAGCTCGTATCGTGGTTCCTGGACTGAGTGACCTGTTGAGCTATGCAGGTCATGAAGGTGCCAATCTCAGCATCTGAGCAGTGCCAAGTTAGCCCATCTCATTTAGATCAAGATTGGGACACTTTGATGGCCTCAGAGGTTTGAAATCAGCAAGCTGAGTCTACAAATTTACTTGCACTGATGCACAGGAGAATAACATGACATTGGACTCTGGAGGAACAAGATTAGTCAGCTGGAACACCATCTCTACAGCTCATCCAGGGAAGATGGGGCATGGGGAAAATTATTGTTAGGGGATACAGAGGAGCTTCACAAGATTGATTCTAGAGTTGAGAAGTTTGCCTCAGGAGGAGAGATTGAGTAGACCGTGACTATACTCATTGGAATTTAGAAGAATGTGGGTGGGGGCGGTGGATCTTGCAGAAACATATATAATAATGAAGGGAATAGATAAGATAGAAGCAGGAAAGTTGTTTCCACTGGTGGGTGAAACTAGGACGAGGGAGCATAGCCTCACAATAAGGGGGGGAGCAGATTTAGGACTGAGTTGAGAAGGAACTTCTTCATCCAAAGGGTTGTGAATCTGTGAAATTCCCTGCCCAGTGAAGTGGTTGAGGCTTCCTCATTGAATGTTTTTAAGGCAAAGATAGATAGATTTTTGAACAGTAAGGGGATTAAGGGCTATGGTAAGAGGGCGGTAAGTGGAGCTGAGGCTATGATAAGATCAGCCACGGTCTTATTGAATGGCAGAGCAGGATCAATGGGCCAGATGGCCAACGCCTGCTCCTATTTCTTATGTTCTTATGAGAAGTTTGGATGGGAGAGGAGGAGTATCGTGGCTGGAGGTTGTGGAACACGTGGATAAAAGTTAGTACCATCAAGACTGACACAAAGAGCAATGGGCAAAGTGCTCAATTCTTAGAATGTCGAGTCCCTGAGCTTCATGACCAGATGTTCACTGGGTATGTTTTTTCCAATGAATTCCAATTCTGCTCAAAGAGCCAGCTCTGAGTTGGTCAAAAACTCTGGCTAGAAACCATCCACTGCCTTCACCAGCTTGGCACAAGCCCATGCTCAAAAATTCCATCCACAAAACTCTTCAGCTCACTGCCCCTTTACTGACACTCCCTCAACCTTACCTCCTTAGCTAAGTTTTTTTTCTTGCCTCTCTTCAACTGTCCTGCATTGGTTATGTGTCAACCTAAAGGAAATTGCAGTGTTTACTCTGTTAACAGCCATCTAAAAATACACAAGTTGTTTCTCATCAAGATGCAAGATAACAGACTGGAATCCCATTGGTCAAATTTGAGATTGTCCACATGTTTTGCAAATAATTCAGGCAGGTCTGCAAGCTGGTAGCTTGACTCCACAACTGGATTGCATTTTGCCTAGAAACATAGAAGGTAGGAGCAGGCGAGGCCATTCGGCACTTCGAGCCTGCTCCACCATTTTTCACCATCATGGCTGATCATCCAACTCAATAGCCTAATCCTGCTTTCTCCCCACAACCTTTGATCCCATTTGTCCCAAGGGCCATATCTAGCTGCCTCTTGAATACGTTCGTTGTTATGGCATCAACTACTTCCTGTGGTAATGAATTCCACAGGCTCACCACTCTTTATCAAACGTATAGTCTATACTTTTGCACAATGTTATAACTACTGTAATATTGTTGGATAATCATAAAAGCCCAACTCATTCACCAGTATTCATTATGGAAGGGAGATTGTCACAGGCCTATGTGTGACTCCAATCCCTAAACCATACTTAACTGTCAACTAGCTTCTGAGGCTGCCTACTAAAGCCAGAAGCAGAATTTTAGAAATAAGACCCATTATCACCACCTCTGGGCGTCTAGTGATAGACAACAAATTTCGAGTTTGTCAACAATCCCCATACCAGGCTAATACATTATATAAAACTACCAGGTGCTAAAACTTGCTATTTTTAATATAAATTGTTTGAATTCGAATGTCGGATTCTATTTCATTCAATTGGATTCAAGAGACCTTCGGATGCAGGTTCATAGTTCCTTGAAAGTAGAGTGGGCAGGTAGACAGTGCAGTGCACTTGATCTGCGCATTGAGTGTAGGAGTTGGGAGGTCATACTGCAGCTGTACAGGATATTGGTGAGGCCACTTTTAGAATACTGCATTCAATTCTGGTCCCCCGCTATAGGAAGTTTGTTGTTAAACTTGAAATGGTGCAGAAAAGATTTACAAGGATGTTGTCAGGGTTGGAGGGTTTGGGTTGTAGGGAGAGGCTGGAATACATTGGGGCTTTTTACCCCGGAGCTTTGAAAGCTGAGGGGTTACCTAATGGAGGTTGAAAAAGTCATGAGAGGCATGGGCAAGGTGAATAGCCAGGTCCTTTTCTCCAAGTAGGGGAGTCCAAAATCGGAGAACACAGGCTTAAGGTCAGACGGGAAAGATTTAAAGGGAACCTAAGGGGTGACTTTTTCACGGAGAGGGTGCTGCGGGTATGGAATGAGCTGCCGGAGGAGATGATGGAGGCTGGTACAATTACAATGCTTAATAGGCATCTGGACGGGTATATGAACCGGAAGGGTTTAGAGTGATATGGGCCAAATGCTGGCAAGTGGGACTAGATTATTTGTTTGGTTGGCATGGAAGAGTTGGACCAAAGGGTCTGTGCTGTGCTGTACAACTCTATGGCTTTAATTTGCTGAGTACTGAAGATGCTTTTGTGTCAGTCAGAAGCTGGGAGGCATGAATCACTGTTGCATTTTACTTGAACATGTCAGAAGTATGTCATTAATTTAAATGCAGAGTTTTTCATTTTCAAAGACACAGAATGCAGCAATAACACATGTTCCCTGAGGTTACAAACAAGCATTATTCTCTATAGCTCTTTTAATTTTAAAGTCTGCAGACAGCATATTCATTGAGTCCCAGAATGCATGGCTACCTCACAGAAACGTGCTGGCTCTCATTTTGAAAAACCACTCCTTAAAATTTGACAAACTTTTCTGTGGGTCAGGCAGTTTCTAATGTGAAATCGTTTCTAAACTAACCACTTAAATAAATGTTACAATGATTCAGGAACAATTTCGAACAGGGCATCAGGTGAGACCACAGCGCAGGAGTTTTATGAGGGAGCTTGATCTCTTAGCATCAAAACATCCCACTTCATTTTTCCACAAAAAAGCATTTTGGTGGAAAAGTTTACTATGCTGGCCACAGATGAAGTGTCAAATTACTGGATCGTAGCTAATTTGGTTCCTTTGCTCAAGAAGGGCAGCATTGGATAGATCAGGTAATCACAGACCAGTTTGTCTGATGCCAATGGTACAGAAATTATTGGAGAAAACGCTGAAGGTCGGAATTAATCAATACTTGGAAAGGCAAGGATTGATAAGGGATAGTCAGCATGGATTTTTTTAAGAGAGAGATCCTGCCTCACTAATTTACCTGAGTCTTTTGAAAAGGTGACTAGATATATTAATCAGGGTAGCGCAGTTGATGTGGTTCACATGGACTTTAAGCAAGGCCTTTGGTGATTTCTCTCATGACAGGCTGATCCAAAAGGTAAGAGCCCATTGGAATCCAAGGTAAGTTGGCGAACAAGATCCAAAATTAGCTTGGAAATATGGGGCAGAGGGTGATGGAGGATTGTTTTAGTAATTGGAAACCTGTGACAAGAGTATACCACATGGATTGGTGCTGGGACTTTTGTTTGTGAGGCACGTTAACAATCTGGAGGTGAATGTAGAAGGTGTAATTAGTAAGTTTGCAGTTGACATGAAAATTGATAATGTTGTTGACAGTGAGGATGACAGTCTCAGGCTGCAGTCTGATATTGATCAGCTGGTAAATTGGGCAGAGCAATGGTAGGTGGAATTTAATCCCAATAAGTGTGAGGTAATATATTCTGGGAGCTCAAACAAGTGAAGGATTTACACAATGAATAGTAGGTCCCTCAGGAATACCAAGGAACAAAGAGACCTTGGTGCTTAAATCTACAGACCCCTGAAGGTGTCAGCACAGTTGGATAGGATGGTGAAGAAAACATGCAGGATGCTTCATTAAACAGGGTGTAGCATATAGGAGCAAGGGAATATTGTTACAACTTTATAAAACATTGGTCAGGCAACAGATGTGTGCAGCTCTGGTTGTCACACTTTCAGAAGGACGTGATTGCACTGGAGACGGTTGAGAGGAGATTCACCAGAATGTTGCCTGGATGGAAAGTGTCTGTTATGAGGAGAGGCTGGAGTTTGGAATAGTTAGGTAGTTGTTTTCGACCTACATAAACAAATGGGCCAATGGGCTATTTCTGTACTGCTGATCTCTATGACTCAATGACTCTAAGGGCAAGGAAGTAATGCTGACATTGTAGAGGACAGTAATGCAGTATTGTGTACAGTTCTGGTCAGCATGCCATGGGAAGGATGTGAATGCATTTATTGTCTCTGGAGCAGAGGAGGCTGAGGGGGCGTCTGATTGAGATATACAAAATAATGAGAGGTATAGACAGAGTGGATCATGAGAATTGCTTCCCCATGGAGGACATATCTAAGATCAGAAGGCATAAATTTAAAGTGAGGATAAAGTGGACTAAGGGAGATTTGAGAAAAAAGTGTTTACACCCAGAAGGCAGTCAAAATATGGAGCTCAGACTGAGAGAGTGCTGAGGCAGGTGCCCTCACAACATTAGTAAATTTAACATTTTTTGGATAAGTCTCTCAGCTTTCTCCTTTCCAAGGAAAACAGTTCCAACTTCTCCAATATACTCTCATAACTGAGGTGTCTCATCCCTGGAACCATTCTCATAGACCTCTTGTGCTCTCTCTCCAATGCATTCTCATCATTCCCACTGTGTGATGATGAGAAATGTGGACAGTACTCCAGCTGAGATCTTGTTAGTGTCCTCTATAAGGTCAGCGTTGCCTCCTTGCCCTTAGAGTCATGAAGTCTTAGAGGTCAGCAGCACAGAAAAAGCCCTATGGCCCATTGTGTCTAGCCCCAATCTCCAGCACTTGGCCCATAGCGTTATATGCCTTGACATTGCAAGTGAAAATCTAAATACCTCTTAAATGCTGAGGGTGTCTGCCTCTACCACCCTTACAGGCTGTGATCTCCAGATTGCACCACCCTCTGGGTGACAAAGATTTTTCTTACCTCTTTTAAACGTCTTGTCCGTTACCTTAAATCTGTGCCATCTTGTACTCGATGCCCTTATTACTAAAGTTTAGAACCCTGTAGTTATTAAGAGCTCTGTTGACCAGTCCTACCACCTTCAATGACTAATGCACATGTACACCCAGGTCACTCAGCTCCTTCGCATCCTTTAGGATAACTTCCTTTATTCTGCAATGTCGCTTCATGGCTTTTGTACCAAATGTATATTCTCATACTTCTGCCACTTATCTGCCCACTCTACTAACCTGTCAATGACCCACTGAGGTTCTGCAATCTTCACAGTTTACAATGCTCCCGAGTTTTATATCATCCTCAGACTTTGGAATTGTCCCCTGCACATCAAGATCTAGACCCTAGGACACTCCATGAACTCTGAGTTGGTGACCTTGACCAGCCAAGAGACACTGAAGTTATGTCTGGGGCAGTAACGGTGGAAATTATTCAAACTTTTCTCCTGTTTAGCGTACGCTGCCCGATTCTCCCCAGCGTAGAGCAGTACGCTAAGGATACAGGCTTATTGATTTGCTGCTCACAGTCAGATTGTCGCTTTTCCACACTCTAGCCCACTGAAATGCTTGTGTTAATTTCAGCAATAAGTGACAGATTGGTGATTGTGGAGCCTAGATATGTGGGTCTGTTAGCTATCTGTTACATCTCACTGTCAATAGTGGTGGAATATATCCAGCAGGCTGATGATCTGCAACTAGTGAGCAGGTAAAGAAAGTTAGTACGCTTTTCACTTCTGTTTGTGCTGGTTTGTTTCTCATCTGCAGTCATGCCACTTTCCAGCAGCATTAAACAGGGCCAAATGGGTGAGCTTCTCCCTATCTGCCTCTCCATTGTTAAGTCCTTGACTGAACATCAATGTAGTGACATGGTGAGACTGGGCCCCATAACTGCCCAGACTGAAACTTCAGAAGAACAGGGCGCCAGGTATGCAGTGTGCAGGCCCAGCAACATTGGAACACGACCTGGTATTCATCATCCAAACTCCCCAGGTATGGCTTGAGGATAATGGCATAAGCCCTAACAAAAAAGTCTGGAGTGAATCCCAAATGCCGACTGATGTCTAAATATTTCATCTTCCTGGCAACTTCTGCAACCAAGCTGATGCCAAACATTAGAGCATTGTATCCCCTTGGGCTTGTTTTGGGGGGTGGATGGTACGGAGGGTGAGACCAAGCCAGGGTCACCATAAAATTATGTGCCCTGGCCAGGAGACCCCAGTTTCACTGCAGAGCATTCACACGCACAGGGCACAGCATTTGTGACTGATAAACCTATGGGATTGGCATTGGGCACTGGGCTATCTCCAACAATGGGATGGGACCATCATGCCCCACTGCCAAAATCATGTGAAGAAAGCACCGAATAGTATGGCACATTCTTCAGTTGATCTCCCTGCTTGATAAGTGGATGGAATCCATCGCATCAGGCAAACAAACTGAGCAAATCAATAGAAACCAGATGCCACGTCTATGGTTGGCAAGCTGTAGTGCCAGGACTGTGAGCATGGATGACCTGCAGCTGGTCCATCGCATGTGCTATAGAGCCATTATCATAGTAAAGCTTGTTATAATGAACATTGACATAGCTTCCCTTCAAGATGCCAGGCTCACCCAGAGTGGATCACTGAAAGGAAAACATCACTGTGTTCATTTAGCAGGGCAAGAGTTCAGAGCATATGCATTAACAAAGTGTCGGCCTTGCTTTCAGCAACTTGACAACTCTCATGGATGGAAAGCCCCACAAATGGCTCACAATGTGTTCTTTCCAACTCTCTCTCACGCTAGGCCAGTTAACCTAAAGGTGTATCAATGACACAGAGCTGTATTTCACAGCTAAAGCCTAGCTTCCCATCTGCTGGATCTCAAAGTTAGATCACCTTTACGTCTTGGGAGATTTCAATGCATGAGTTCGCATGGAATATTAAAAGCAAGTTATAGCTCTCAGATACTGTTCCCCAAGGTCTAGAATCTGAAATAGGCAAATATTTTAGCCATAGGGCATAGAGCATGCTTGGTGACAGTATTCTCCCTGATGTACAACTCAGGTAGAGTTCCATCCATCTATCCAACTAATCGTCACAGTTACAGCTGATCACCACAGCTTTTGTTTTCAATGGACCCTATTCTATTTTTGCTGATGAACTTGTTATTATTTTTTATCCCTTTGTACATGCTCCTGCCATTAGCTGTCTTGAAGGATATCTGGATTTTCTAGCAAAATTGTAGCCACTCGTCATGGGCACATCTATCTTTCGCACATGAAGAAAGGCTAAACCTTTATCCATTCTTTACCAGTTAATGACTCAGGGTAGATGAAAGAAATTGGAAGAAAAATGATACCATTGTTCTATTGATTTTTCTTGTTTGCGTCAGTTGCATTAGTGTTAAATAATCCATATGTCTTACAATTTTACATCTAACTATCACTTAAATCAAGTGTGCCTTCTGTTCGAGGCAGGTTACCTGTCTGAAACTCTCTCATCACAGCTTGAAAGTTGAAAACTCACTGAAAGATCTCACCACCACCAGTCGGGAGACAACTTTGAACCTGTCACCACTAGAGAAAGTGAATACAGCCAGCTATAACTGATCCAAGGAAACACCTCATGCCAACAGTTTGTGACCAAATCGAATTTGGCTAGAGACAAACATTTGGGATTGCCTGTGAATGATTTTTTTTATTTCTCTGAAGTTAACTGTTACTTGGCCAAGATAATGCTCTGCAGAGTTTTATATTTTTTTTTCAGCTTGGAGATTTTCTGTGTGAGTGGGGGTGTTATTTCTCAAGTACGTTAGTTGAATATATTTTTCCTAGAGTATGTCTACTGAAGTGAGCTTTGTTTCCAATAAACTAGTTCTTTATTTGTTACTAATTTTCTTGTTTCTAATATTAAGCTTTATAGTCTGAGAACCAACAACAGCACCTCTCTTTGAATTTTGTTATAAAAGGTGGTAGTGTGGGAGAAGACAAGAAATCACTTATTTCTCCGTTATCAGTTATAAAAAGACTTTAGGAATGCAAAATTTCCTAGACTGTTTTGGAAGCAGATCAGACACCACACAGAATTTGAAAGAAGAGTTTGAAGAAAGCACAGTGTTAAAATCAAAGTATAACTTTAAGTTGAGTTGTACAAATTTGTTCTCAGCAAGGGTCACTTGACCCAAAACATTAACAATGATTTCTCTCTACAGATGCTGCCCAACCTGCTGAGCTTTTCCAGCATTTTTTTCTATTTTTGTTTCACAGTTCTTCCACTTTTTACAAATTTGTGTTTTGTATTTTAAGAAGAGGACAGTTAGCCATTTTGTCGAGTTTTAGACCTTGGGACCTTGGTGTGAGGAGTCTGGAAGTCTGTTTGTTTACATGTATTTTAAGGAAGTTTGAAAGTATTGAATTGAAGGGCTGGGAAGAGGGAATTAACAGTTCAGTACATTAAAAAAAACTTGGAAGATGAAAAAAATTGATGTTGCCAAGTGAGAGAGTACAGGGAAACACAGAGGGAAGGCCGAACAATCAGGGAAGTCAATCAGTGTGGTGTGTGCAGGAGAGTGAATGAAATATGAGTTGGAATATTTGTCTAGCTCATCCTGAAGAAACATTGCACTTAATGATTGCACAGAAATCTGTAGAAAAGAAACTGTTTTCAGCTGTACCAACCTGAGTGTAGAATCTTAGTGTGGACAGAATGGCATCCATTCATTGAGTTCGGGATATTTGTACAGATATTGCAGGAATAAAAAGAATTATACTGATTTGGATTTCTTTCTGGTGATTATAATGAAATCTTTTCAGATTATTTGTTTCACGCAAGAGAGGTGATGGCCTAATGATATTATCGCTGCACTGTCAATCCAGAAACCCAGGTAATGTCCCGGGCATCTGGGTTTGAATCCCACCACAGCAGATGGTGGAATTTGAATTCAACATAAAAAATGTGTAATTAAGAGTCTAATGACCATGAATCCATTGTTGATTGTCAAAAAAAATCCATCTGGTTCACTAATGGACTTTAGGGAAGGAAACAGCCATCCTTACCTGGTCTGGCCTACATGTGACTTCATACCCACAACAATGTGTTAACTCTTAAATGCCCTCTGGGCAATTAGGGATGGGCAATAAATGCTGGCCTAGCTAGCGATGCCTACATCCTGTGAATGAATTAGAAAAAAGAAGTTCCATTATTTTTCCCTTGGATAATAGACATTTTATTCTTTAAAGAGGCCACTTGAGAGATTGTTCCTGAAGTGACTGCCGCAGGTAAAAAATTAAGCAAAGTCGAAGCCAAGTATTGCTCCAGGAGCTGACCTGTCCAAATGGGAAGAATCATAGCAAGAGACAATCCAAGACAGGTAATCACAGAGGTTTAACTATGGTGCTAACAGTGACTACTCCGCATGTGCTTATGTGCTTTGTTGTGAGAGGTACCATCACTGTTGCAAATAACATTTTTGTATTTATAACTAACTCAAAGAGACGCAAGGTGGTCTGAATTATTCATAATTCTATGATCCCTACATGGCCCACATGCAGCTGCTGAATTTGACGCATTCCTTATCTCTCACCCATTATGTGACCCACCCATTGACTCCTTTTAACTCCATGCCCAGGTACTGAACCTAGATCTCCCCATCAGTGCCTGGGCTTCACTACTCACAACAATCCTTTGACCCAATAACCCTGTCCATTTCTTCTGGATTCTTCCTATTCCATCCGAAGCAGAAATGGGAAGTGCAGCTATTGAGGGAGTCCAGTGAAGGTTCACCAGAGTGATTCCTGGGATTTGACACATGGAGACTTGAGCAATTGAGCTTGCATTCACTGGCATTTAGAAGAATGAGGGAGGACCCTCAGAGAAACATAAGAAACCCTGATGGGGCTGGACAGGCCAGATACCAAAAGAATGTTCCTGATGTTGAGGAAGTCCAGAACTCGGGGTGACAGTCTGAGAATAAGGGTAGGCCATTCACGAATGAGATGACAGAGAATTTCTTCACTCAGAGAGTTGTGAACCTGAGGAATTCTCTCCCACAGGAAGCTATTGGGGCCAATTCATTAGGTATATTCAGGAGGGAGCTGGAGCCTTGCAGCTAAAGGGATAGAGGGGTATGGAGAGAAAGTGGGAGTGCAATACTGAGATTGCATGATCAGTTGTGATTGTATTGAATGGTGGTGCAGGCTCAAAGGGCCGAATGGCTACTCTTGCACCTATTTTCTATGTTTCTATGTCTCCTGGGTATCTATTGAACGTAGCAGAGTTCTAGAAAAATGAAGACACGTGCTCTCTTGGCATCAGTCACTGTCATTCAAATTTTTTTTTGCAATTTATGCTCCATTCCCTGGTCTCTTGTTATCTCATTTATCTTTTCTGGGGTGGCAATATTGTAACAGCTACTGTCCAGTTCTATAGCATAATTAACAGCTCTAACAAGGACTGAAAAACTGTGATCGGATCCTAGCTTGCGACTCTCTGTCTCCTTCCAACAGCCTGAGGCATGGTGACTCACCCACTTTAAGTTTGCCATTCATTTTTTCTGATCCAAACCTTCCTCTACAGTTACCCATGGGCAATGGCTCATGTTCTCAAGAGTATCCTCACTTCTGCCACCCATAAAAAGCTTCTGTTTTAACACAGTGAGTGGTGAGGACATGGCCTGCACTGGCTCAGAGCCTGGTTGAGACAGATTCAATGGCCATTTTCAAAAGGGAATTGGGATAAATCATCAGAAAACAAAAGGAAATGTTTCAGGTATGGGTGAGGGGGTTGGAACTAGCTGAGCTTCTCTTGCAGAGAGGTGACAAGAGAGAACAAATTGCCACTGTGCAGTGATTGGAGCCTCACTGACCACAAAATCCTTGATTGGGGTTGTTAACCTGGGTCCAGGAAAGACTTGGTTAACCAATATAAACAGTGGGTATGGAGTGCCTTATCTCCCCCTCCAATTCTGTTTTGAATTGATCCCTATGCCCCATCTCACTTTTCCTTTCATGCACGCTTTGCCCCCCTTTGGTCACATGGGTGTTTGGCCTGCTGCTGGTGGCATGTTAATAAAGTTATTTGCACACCTGGTGTTTTTCTTAAACTGCGTCTCACACGTACACATCAAGGGTGCTGGGGTAAATAAGCACTACTGCTGGATGGCAGTGGTCTAGGGCAAAAGAAAAGAAGAAAAAATATAACCAGGAGATTAGAATCTGCTCGGATGAGAACGGACTCCGAGCTGGCGGGCCACAGCCATGTTTTCCTGTTGGAGGAAGAAAAGAGAAGGTTTGGTTTTGGCTATGTAGGGCTCTTCTTTGCTGTCACTACCACTGCCTGGGCCTAGTCCTGCTCCTACTGCTGCTGCTGCCTGGGCCCTGCCTGGATCTACTACTGCTTGGGCCTAGCCCTGCTGCTACTGTCTGGATCTGCTACTGCCTGGATCTGCTACTGCCTGGTCCTAGCCCTGCTGCTGCCTGGGCCCTGTCTGGATCTGCTGCTGCCTGGGCCTAGCCCTGCTGCTGCCTGGGCCCTGTCTGGATCTGCTGCTGCCTGGGCCTAGCCCTGCTGCTGCCTGGGCCCTGTCTGGATCTGCTGCTGCTGCCTGGGCCCTGTCTGGATCTGCTGCTGCCTGGTCCTAGTCCTGCTGCTGCTTCTGCCTGGGCTCTACCTGGGTCTAAATAAAAAGAAACAGGGGGTGTGAAGTGCCATATCTCCCCCTCCAAATCCTTTTTGATTCCCCCTCAATCTATCTTTCACGTAGACTTTGCCCCTACAGGGGCTCTGCTTAATACTGATGCTTTGGTCAAGTGGTGATGGTGGTCTGTTAGTGAAGTTATTTGCACTCCTGGTGTTTGTTTTACTGTGTCTCACACCTACACAACTGGGGGGGAGATAAGCATTACTGCTGGGTGGCAGTAGCATAGGGGTTGAAAACAAAACTAGGAGATTGGAATCTGCTTAGAAATAAAAAAAATTATAAACATAGATTTAGAATCTCCTCAGCTCAGGGGACCGACTCCAGGCTGGGTGACCGCAGTCACTGTACTGTGCTTAAGAAAATAAAGGGCGACTTTCATCCAGCCTCACATTTTATTATCAAGGTCGACTTGGTGACTAGATACCAGCCTCTGTGCAGTTATTTCACTCCATCAGGACTGAGTACTGTAAAGGGTTAATGCTCAAATATTGAAATAGCCCTCATCAATCGTGATGTAAGCAAGCACATGACAGCACACTCTGGGGAGAAATGATTCTGTGTAGAATCTTATGCGAAACTTAATAGTGTGAATAGTCAGCAGAATGTTAAATAAAACAAGGTAATCTCATCAACAACTAGACTCCTGGAGTCTCACTAGATTTGACCAAGGTCACAAAGTCTAGGAAGACTCATGACAACGCAGTAATAATTCTACACTTGCATGAATTTATAAAAATGTTTGTTTAATGTATCTCCTTTCCCTTTCATTCTCTGCACATGCTTTATGATACCGGAGGACCAAACAGGTTTCACTGTATCCTCCTGGATATATTTGATAATAAAATCATTTCTTCCTTCCTTTGTCTTTGAGTGAACTAACCATTCCTTTACATGCTTGTAAAAATCATAATAATTATTTCATGCAATCTGCTAGTCTTTCTGAAATAATCCTTTTCTGCCCTTCTTACCTTCCTTGCCCACTCTCCCCTTCACACTTCACTCCCTGTATGCTTCTCAATTACCTCGCAGTTATCTCAACGTTGCCACATGCCTGCCTTATGTGGTTCAGTTTGTTTTAAATCTTTGCTTGCCTAGGGAATTGCATAATCTGGTGAATTTTGCCTTCATATTGTAGAGAGAGTTGTTTTGACTTCAAAGCAGCATTTGACTGTGGCAACAAAAGTCTGGAATCAATGGAAATCCATGGGGGATATCTCCCGGCTGGGTGGACTCATACCCCCCACATAGAAAGATGGTTGTGGACAACAAAGTGTGGAGCTGGATGAACACAGCAGGCCAAGCAGCACCTTAGGAGCACAAAAACTGATGTTTCGGGCCTGGACCCGATGTTGCTTTGCCTGCTGTGTTCATCCAGCTCCACACTTTGTTATCTTGGAATCTCCAGCATCTGCAGTTCCCATTATCTCTCAACTCCAGGACATCTCTGCAGGAGTTCCTCAGGATATGCGTCCCAGACCCAACCATCTTCAGCTGCTTCATCAATGGCCTTCCCTCCATCACAAGGTCAGAAGTGGGGATGTTGGCCGATGGTCAATGTTCAGCACCATTTGCGACTTCTCAGGTACTGAAGCAGCACATGTTCAAGTGCACGGCTTGGGCAATATCCAGGTTTGGACTAACCAATAACAGGTAACATTCAACCACCCGTATACTGAGCAATGGCCACTTCCAATGGGAGGGAATCTAATCAACATCTCTTGATATTCAGCCCATTCAGGAGAGATATTAGGAAGCACAGAAGATGGTAGAGTTTTGGAACTCTCTTCCAGATAGGGCAGTGGATGCTGGGTCAGTGTTTAATTTTAAATCTGAGATAGATTAATGTTTGCTGAGGAAAAGTAGATACATGGAGCTAGTTTACAGATAAGCCTGATCTCATTGAATGGTGGAACAAGCTTGATGGTTTCTTCCTGTCCCTGCATTCCTAATGGTGTTACCATTACTGAATTGGCCCATATCAACATCCTGGGACTTCCCGTTGACTAGAAACTCGACTGGACTCCCCATATAAATACAGTAGCTACTGGAACAGGTCAGAGACTAGGAATGCCGCAGCGACACAGTGGCTCAGTCGTTAGCACTGCTGCTTCACAGCTCCAGGGATCTTAGTCCAATTCCAGCCTAGGGCGCCAGTCTGTGTGGAGTTTGCACATTCTCCCCGTGTCTGCGTGGGTTTCCTTTGGGTGCTCAGGTTTCCTCCCACAGTCCAAAGATGTGCAGATTGAGTGGATTACCCATGCTAAACTGACCCTTAGTTCCCAGGAATGTGTAGACTGGGTGGATTGGTCATGGGAAATGCACAGTTACAGGGATAGGGTAGAGGGGTATGCCTGGGTGGAATGCCCTTAGGAGGGTCACTGTGGACTTGAAGGGCTGAATGGTCTGCTTCCACACACTGTACGGGTTGTATGAATCAGGTTACTGCTTCCTTCTCTTCGTCCTAGTCTACGAGTAACTCAAATCCTGACCAGCATCTACAAGGCACAAGTCAAGGGTGTGGTGCAATACCCCCCACCCCGCACCCTTGCCTGGATGGTTACAGCTCCAGCACCAATCTAAGAATCCTGGACACCATCCAGACATACTTATAACATCAGCTGGAATTTCCAAACCTATCTGAAACTTATGGGACAAAGGTGCAGTGAATTTCAGAGTCAACTTCTCTCCAGGCTGAATCCCTGTTGAGGTCCGGCTCCAAAATCTGGCCTCTTGTCCTCACTTCCTCCTCGGTTCTCTGTCCAAAGCTGAGTGCAGACTATGATGCCATCCCATCCACTGTATGTAGGTAAAAGACAGGTCCTAAATCTGTTCCATTCAGGATAGGAATGGAACTGTTGGCTATAACTGTGACAACTGATCCACCAGAGAGTCTATTGTTTTGGCAAATTGTTTATGTAGCCCAGACCCATGAAAGTGAAAGAAAAGGCTCCAATTATCTTTCTAGGAATCTCTCCCGATCTTACTGGCGTGTCTGCTGCAAGGATTTACAGGATGATAATCAATTTACCTGGCCTTATGATGCAGGCAACTTTCATAGCCAAAGAGACAGAGAAGTAAGAGCAGAAGAAGGCCATCCAGCCCTGTTTTCCCCTTTCAATATGATCATGGCTGACCAACTCAGGGTCCTGTTCCCACTTTCTCCCTTACCCTTTAGGGAAGCAGCATTGGACTGAAAGGGAGCAAAACAGTCAGAAAGTGTAAGTGAAGAAAGAACTAACAAGTAAATTTAAACAAGTCGCCTGGAAATTTCAGGACCTGTGATTTTCAGTGTCTGAGAAGTCAGTCAATCAGTAATAATTAACATAAATTCCATTTAATGATGTGATAACTATGTCCTGAAAAAAGTTTTTACTGTTTGATCACAAAATTTGGACATTACTGGCTAGGCCAAAATTTTTTTTTTAATTCCCTACAGCGTGGAAACAGGCCCTTCAGCCCAACAGGTCCACACCCCCTTGCAGCATCCCACCCAGACCCGTCCCCTTTATTGCCCATCCCTAATTGCCCGGGGGCAGTTAAGCGTCGACGCGTGAAGTCACAGGTAGGCCAGATTAAGTAACAAAGGCCATTTCCTTCCTTAAAGGACATCAGTGAATCAAACATGCTTTTCCCCAACAATTAATAATGGTCATCATTAATTGCAGATTATTTTTTATTGAAATCAAATTCCACCATCTGCCATGGCAGGATTTGTACCTGGGTCCCTAGAACATTATCTTAAGCTCTGGATTAATAATCTATTCATTAACACAGCATTATTAACCTTGACTGTCATTAACTACTCCATTATTTTGACAAAAAATTACCAACTGGACCCAGGCCACAGATTAAGGCCCTGATTAAACAATGTTAAAATGTTCATAATTTACACTGAATTGAATCAATTTTAATCTCAAGATATAATAAAGTAAGAATGAGAATTTCCATATGCATCTTCCAGTCACTCCTGATAGCACTAAACAATATAGCTGTCTGATCTCACACACCAGCGAACCCTTGCACCTTGTGTTTGAGCTCTCCCATGTCAGCTCGAATTTGAAACTCAAGTTCTGAAGGTTAGGCGTACAGCACAGCCAGAATGCACACAGCAAGATCCCACTCAGAGTGAATGAATGAGTGAGCTTTTCCTTTGTTGGGCTGGTAGGAGCCGACAGCACTAGCATCAAGGCCATGATCCTTCAAAATCAGTCGGCCTGGGCCAGCCATATAGCTGGGATGTCTGAGTTCCAACTACCAAAGCAAATCATATTTGCCCAGCTCAAGGAAAACACTCAAATAACAGGAGGACAAAGGCAGTGTTTAAAATACTCCCTGAAGTTTTCCCTCAAGAAATGAAGTATAGACTTCAATGCTTAGGAGATCTTTCTTCAGAAGAAACTGGCTTGGAGGAAGCTCTTGTGTGAAGAGACAGAATTCATTGAGAAAACCCTTCAGCTAGAGGAAGCATGGAAAAGGAATGGCAGAAGGAGATTCGAATGATCTCAAGGACAAGGACCAATTCCACCTGGTGGAAACTCCTACCCAACGTGTGGATGAAAATATACCTCCAGGACTGGGCTCATCACCATTAGACCCATGGTGATTGACATAGAATTTCCTATGGGTGCAACTGAACTAGTTAACAAGTGATTGATGCCAACATTGATGACTGGCTAGTAGAAAGAATGTTGCACAGGACTCCAGGAGAACTCATTGCTTATCCATAAATAAGGTGTAGGATCTTACAAATCCATCTCATTAGGACCAAGATTGTAGGAATGCATTAGCTTCCTCCAGTTCCATTATTCCACTGGTTGCAACATATATTTCAATCTTTTGCCTGGCCAATGGCATACGCTATACTTAATATCTGAAATAATTCTGTTGCTTAGGCTTCTTTATTAAACAATAAAATGGGAAGAGAAATGTCAAGAACAGTCTGAAAGACAAAAACAAAACGTTCAATGGTAACGTTGCATCAGTGAACAAAGTCAACTCAGACAATAATGGGAAAAAGTTTGAAGTGCTTTTTGTCTGAATGTAGGAAGTGTTCAAAACAAGAGAGACAAATTGATGCAAATAAATACATTGAACATAATAGGCATTGCAGAGATCTGGCATTGCATGATGACAAAGATTGGAAATTTAATATTCCGATGCAGTTGAAATTTCTAAAAAGGAGATCAACTGGAAAAGGAGGAGGAGTACCCCATTAATAAAGGATAAATTAGACATTTGGGCATGAGGAGTATCTCATAAGTAGAAACAGTATGGTTGGGTATATGAAATAACAAAAGGATCAGAACTCACAGATCTCCTAACCACAGTCATACCCCTGTACAGAATGTTCAGTAACATCCTTACATATATTTCCTAAACACTTTTAGATTTAACAGCATATTTCCTATAGCAAGGAGAATCTAGCTCCTCATCCTTAGAAGGATCTTGAGGTTTGAGAAATGGTACAGGAGCGTTTTACTGGAAAAGTTTCAGGGATGGATATCTTCAGTCACACATTAGAGGTTGGGGAAACTAAGATGCTTCTCCCCGGAGAAGGTTAAGGGGCGATTTTGTGGGAGTGTTGAACATTATGAGGGCTTTGGACACGTAAGTAAGGGTGAACTTGTTTCACTGGCAGAGATAATAAAGTCTGAGGCTGGATGAACACAGCAGGCCAAGCAGCATCTCAGGAGCACAAAAGCTGACGTTTCAGGCCTAGACCCTTCATCAGAGAGGGGGTTGGGATGAGGGTTCTGGAATAAATAGAGCGAGAGGGGGAGGCGGACCGAAGATGGAGAGAAAAGAAGATAGGTGGAGAGGAGAGTATAGGTGGGGAGGTGGGGAGGGGATAGGTCAGTCCAGGGAAGACGGACAGGTCAAGGAGGCGGGATGAGGTTAGTAGGTAGGAGATGGAGGCACGGCTTGGGGTGGGAGGAAGGGGTGAGTGAGAGGAAGAACAGGTTAGGGAGGCAGAGACAGGCTGGGCTGGTTTTGGGATGCAGTGGGTGGAGGGGACGAGCTGGGCTGGTTGTGTGGTGCAGTGGGGGGAGGGGACGAACTGGGCTGGTTTTGGGATGCAGTGGGGGAAGGGGAGATTTTGAAGCTGGTGAAGTCCACATTGATACCATTGGGCTGCAGGGTTCCCAAGCGGAATATGAGTTGCTGTTCCTGCATCCTTCGGGTGGCATCATTGTGGCACTGCAAGAGGCAGAGATTTGGTTTTCAAATGATCACAGAGAAAGTTAATTTGCAAAATAAACAAATAGAATTGTATAAAAATGTTTTTAAGCCTGTGGTATTGTAGGTCAATAATTCTTTCTCCTTGACTAGGTCAGTAAGCAGTGAGCCATAGCAAGATGCGCATCTTGTCCTCATAAGATGTAGATTATTGCATGATAGCGATTTGATAGAAATTATGTTAATTAGTTTGACATAATTACTAAGTGTTAGTTTGGTTGTACATCATTATTCCCAGCCCTGTGGTTGTTGTAGTGATAAACCAGATGTGTAACCTCATGGAATAAACTTATGCTCTATCACTCTCGCTATTACACTGCAACATTTTCCCTCATTTATTCTCCCCCCCTCCGCAAAACCCACAACACTAACCCGACCCCCCGGAGACCACTAGCCCCACCATAGCACTAACACCCCCCACACCACTAATACTCCCTCCCACGCCACTAACCCCTCCCCCACGCCACTAACACCCCCCACACCACTAATACTCCCTCCCACGCCACTAACCCCTCCCCCACGCCACTAACACCCCCCACACCACTAATACTCCCTCCCACGCCACTAACCCCTCCCCCACGCCACTAACACCCCCCACACCACTAATACTCCCTCCCACGCCACTAACCCCTCCCCCACGCCACTAACACCCCCCACACCACTAATACTCCCTCCCACGCCACTAACCCCTCCCCCACGCCACTAACACCCCCCACACCACTAATACTCCCTCCCACGCCACTAACCCCTCCCCCACGCCACTAACAACACCCACACCACTAAACCCCCACAACACTGATTCCCCCCCAACGCCACTAACGCCCACCACACCACGAACCCACCCCCATTCCACTAAACCCCCCACACATGACTAACCCCCCCAAGCCAATAATCCCCCCACACCACTAATACTCCGTCCCACACCACTAACACCCCCCACACCACTAACCCTCCCCCACATCACTAAGACCCCCACACCACTAACTCCCACCACATCACTAACCCCCCCACACCACTAACCCCCACCACATCACGAACCCCCCCCACACCACTAATCCCCCCACACCACTAATTCCACCCCACACCACTAACACCCACCACACCACTAAACACCCAGTCCACTAACCCCTCCCCCACACCACTAACCCCACCACACCACTAACCCACCCCCACACCACTAACCACCCCACACCACTAACTCCTCCCCCATACCAATAACACCCACCACACTACAAACACCGCCCGTACCACTAAACCCCTCCCACACCATTAACTCTGCTCACCATTAACCCTGTACGCCACTCACCCCTGCACGGTTTCTGCACTGCCTATATACTCACTCAGGACACACTCCTTACCTATCCCTCAACTGCGCCAGTTTAAACAGCTGTACTACCCAATTCCTTCTCACTCAATCTTTCACTTTCCGTCATTCAAGGAGATGAAGCCCACCAGGGAGCAAAAGGCCAGGATGGTGGAAGGGAGTGCCCATTTAAGACTCATTATTCCATGTGAGGTGAAAATCTTGTTCCTTTCAGAAGAAGACCAGACTGTTCCTGCAGGAATGGCCCATCCATCCATGTTTTCATTCCACTGCAACTCTCACGTTATAACCCCTTCTCTGGGTCATTCATTGCAAACCACTTCTAAACACTGGATATGATACCTTTTGTCTCTTTGGTCTTACAGGAACCAATAAGATGTCCATGGTCTCAGCAGAGAAATGGCTGGCTCCTCCTGAAACCACCTCCTCCTCAACTTCTGATGATTGAGAGTGACCAGACTTCAAAAGGAAACATCAGTGAAGCTCTATTCTTCAGCCCTCAGCTCCTTCTATCCCCAACTACACCCCTCTCCCACTGACCAGACCAGATAATGACCCTTTGGTAGGAATGTTGGAATGAAGGGAACTATACATTGTGTAAGCATTTGTCCTTCTCTGAAACAGTGCCAACAATATATTTGTCCACTTGTTAATCTTCTGTCAATTGTTACCTTTTTTCCCAAATGAATGTTTGTGGATTCGACATCAGTGTATCCGTGTCTCATTAGCTCATGAAGCTGTCTAGTTACAAACACAGTTTGGGTTCTATAGAGCAACATATCAAAAAAAAACAAACAAACATTGGAGGTTGACTCAATCCAAAACCACCAAAGACATCTCTTACACTCACAAGACTATATTTCCATGCATTTGAAGACTAGGAGGCTTCCTTGTAAAATGACTTACTTATTGAATAAATGGTTTCTTTATTCAATAAATAATTTGAAAACTGCTGTGTGAGTAATGAGTAAACATTTTAACATTGATTATTTTATGGCCCACTCTCGTTTCCAACTGTTAAAATGAAGAGGGAATACATGATTTCTTTACTTGAAAAAAATCTGCAGAAAGCTCTGTTAATGGCCCAGCTGGTGCAATGAGATTGCATTAAATCATGATAATGGACCTGATCTGGACCCAGTCTAGAATAAGTATGTTAAAGAAGGAGGTTTTTGACAAAACCCTAGAGAATTTTATTTGATAGCCGACAATGTGCAGATGTAAATTACAAGTGTTACAGTACAGAAGTAGTTTAAGGCCCTTACTTAGGTAAGTAAGACCCTTACTTAGAGGTAAGGAGCAAACAGATTTTGAGACAATGTATGTGCAGATCATTTCAGCTGGAGATAGTCCAGACATGGAATAAGAATGAAATCTCAAAGATCAATCAATTAGGCTTGTAATGTAAAAATATAGGCATTAAATGAGGTCTCGTAGCTGTGGAGATCGATGACAATCTCAGAGCCGATGACACTGGAACCTTGCTCCGTGACCGCTGTGTGGGTCATGGCACTAAATTCGGGAAGCCTAGCTTAAGTAGTGGAACCCTGTATAAGCAGGTATATAAATAGTCTAGGCCAATGAATCTCTAGGTAAATGGTCAGGCAAACATTGGCTTTGGGAGAGAAACAGAAGTCAGAGGTAGAATGGAGGCAATGTGTTGAGATCTTGGCTGGATGTAGGAGTAAATAAAGAGTTTAAAGGAATCTTACTGCAAACATTGTCCAAGTCACAGGGTAAGAGGCACCAGATTCTCAACTCACATAAACAAGAGGTCAACTATCCCAGAATACACCTCATCACACAGTGAGATAACAAGGTGTACAGCTGGATGAACACAGCAGGCCAAGCAGCATCAAACGAGCAGGAAAGCTGATTTCAGGCCGAGACCTTTCTTCAGAAATTCAGAATTCTTCAGAAATTTCTTCTGAAATCTTCAGAAAGTCTCTGAAGAAGAATCTAGGCCTGAAGCATCAGCTTCCCTGCTCCTCTGATGCTGCTTGCCCTGCTGTGTTCATCCAGCTCTACACCTTGTTATCTCAGATTCTCCAGCATCTGCAGTTCCTATTATCTCCTCATCACATAGCGAGCTGGCTTTCCATTTAAAGACTCTCATTAAAGCTGACTGTGATCTTCTGGTCACCTGTCAAAATATGTCCTTTGGAAGAGTGGGCATGGAGTCAAAGGGCCTTCAGCAGAGAAACAGGCCCTTTGGCTCACGTGGAGCGGAACTTTGATAACAAAGTGTGAAGCTGGATGAACACAGCAGGCCAAACAGCATCTCAGAAGCACAAAAGCTGACGTTTTGGGCCTAGACCTGTTTGATTAATGACATAGCTGTGCAAGGCCTGTGTTACTGTATCAACATTGCGATATAGATGCACATTGCTATTGCCTAGCCGCAGTTCAGTAGTTCTGGTGACCTTGAAGCAGTGAGTGGAAGCCAGTGTCTGTCCGCTGAACCACGCTGGAATGTTTGTGTATTCCAGTTTAAGGAATCTGGCTCAACCCCAGTTTACTGGACTGACGCAGGTCAAAAATGTTTTCAGGAAAGAACAGGTGGAAAAGGAAAGAAGTAATTGTGGCTAAAATGAGTTTTCCTTTTTTTCCCAATATTACTGGAAAGGAGCACAGTGCCTTTAATAGAAAATTGCAATGTAAATGATAAATTATTCCAATTTTCTCTGACTTTGATGGCTGAAAATTGTATTCAATCAACTTGCATCTCACAACAAGTGATGATGACTTTGAGTTGGAATTGTTTTTCATTTTAAATGCTCTGTCTTGTTATGCGTGACCTAGCAAACATTGTGGATTAAGGATGACTCACTGACGGGCTTTGGGGCTTTCGAAAGACTTCTGATAGCATTAATCACGACATCTTATTTAACAGGCAAGCAGTGTACAGAGTTCTAGAAAATGCCAGCAGTTCGGAATGCCTTTTCTGAGAGGATGCTAAAATGCCTGTATTGGCAATATCTGGTTGGAGGAGCTGCAGGGAGTTAGAGAGGGTGGGACCGGGGAGTGTCAGAATACCAAGGGATCAGAGCATTAAACTCTGGGAGTGTCTCCTAGCCAGGGATACACAGAGGACCTCAGTGTAGGGGATGAAATGCTGGTTTGTCCTGCACAGAACCAGATTATGAAAAAACACAACCACGCGGATGCTAGAAATCGGAAGTGAAAACAGAAAGTCTGACAGTGTGTATGGAGGGTGAAACAGAGTTTATGTCGGGGCTCAAAGTGTCATACTGGTCTCAAAACATTAACTTTGTTTTCTCTCTCTCTCTCTCTGGAGACGTTACCAGACCTGCAGAGAATCTTCAGCACTTTCTGGACTTTGCGTTGTTGTATTTTTGACAAGGCTATGAAGACTTGGAAATAACTCCACGGAGAACAGTATCCTGTCCTTGACACCGATTTAGCTCCCTCAGAGTCAGCTCTCAGAGTGACCAGAACCACTGACATCCCCATTTACATCTGTCAGCCAGGGCTCCCTGTTTGGACTAGATTAATAGCCCTAGTATCCTATGAAGTCCACCTGATTGATCTTGTTACAATCACTAAAGATTGGTAATGTCGCCTAAGTTTGCAAACTTGAGGATAAAACATTGAAAGTGATGGGGCATAATTTTAAGGTGAGAGGAGAACGGGACTTGAGGGGCAACTTTTTCACACAGATGGTGGTTCGTGTGTGGAATGAACTTCCAGAGGAAGTGGTAGAGGCAGGTATAGTTATATGATTTAAAACGCATTTGGGCATGTACATCAATAGGAAAGGTTTAGAGCGATATGGGTCAAACGCAGGCAGTTGGGACCAGTTTGGTTTGGGAAACGCAGTCGGCAAGGACGAATTGGACCAAAGATTTGGCTTCATGCTGTGTGATTCTATGTTTAAAAGGTTTATGAGAGCAGGTAGAAGGAAAACAGTCCTCCAGCAGATAGCATTAAACATTATAGTATTAAAATTAGAATTGAAGAGTTTTCAAGAGAAGATATCAGGATGCATTACTGAATGTAATGAGTTGTAGAAATTAGGAATTCTTCAGGGCTCAACTATTCCCCCCCCACCTCAACTATCATCGCTCTTCAAATAGTTAAGGCTGGGGCTCAGTTGCAAACTTCAAAAGGAAGGCGAATAGATTTCTGTAAAGCAAGGATTACAGAAACAGTGATGATTTTAAGATAGAGATCAGCCATTATCTTGGCCAGACAGGCACATAGAGCTGAATAACTCCCTCCTGTTCCCATGTTCTGCAGAACGGTTTTCCTGCAGTGTGTTGAGTTTTATTCAATAGTTTGCCGAGTGCAGCTTGCAACTTTCACATAATGCGCTCTGCTGACGGTGATGTCAGAACAGAAAGTGTAACAGTCTCAATTCAGAACTTAATTACAGCTCAGTAGCTAGCCTATACAGGCTGTGAATGTATGGTGAGTGCAAATATAATTTGCAAAGCGTGGGTCCTGATTCGAGCTGGTTCCCACCGTCCATTCCTCACTAAAAAGAAAGGAGCATCTGAAGCCCCAGTTGCCTCTGCACCCGGCTTGCTACTGGGCACAGCATGTCCTGTGATCTCAAATAGCTTCCTCCTCTCACCAATAGTCATACTATCACAGAATCAAACAGTGTGGAAACAAACGCTTCAGTCCAACTCATCCATGTTGACCAGGTATCCTAATTTCATCTAGTCCCATTTGCCAGCGTTTGGCCCCTATCCCTCCAAACCCTTCTTATTCATGTACCCATCCAGATGCCTTTTAAATGTTGTAATTGTCCCAGCTTCCACCACTTCCTCTGGCAACTCATTCCACACACACCACCGTCCACATTAAAAAGTTGCCCCTTAGGTCCTTTTTTTTTATTCATTCACGGGGTGAGGGTGTCACTGGCTGGGGCAGCATTTATTGTCCATCCCTAATTGCTCAGAGGGCAGTTAAGAGTCAACCACATTGCGATGGGGTCTGGAGTCACATGTAGGCCAGACCAGGTAAGGATGGCAGTTTCCTTCCCGAAAGGGCATTAGTGAACCAGACGGATTTTTCCCTCAACAATCACTGTCATCATTAGGTTCTTAATTTCAGATATTTATTGAATTCAAATTCCACCATCCACCCTGGCAGGATTCGAACCCGGGTCCTCAGAAAGCTACCTGGGACTCTGGGTTAACAGTCCAGCGATAATACCACGAGGCCATCGCCTCCTCACAACTGAAATCTTCCCCTCCCACCCGAAACTCATGCCCTCTAGCTTTGGACTTCCATACTGCAGAGAAAGACTCACAGCTGAATCATTTAGATTTGAAACCGCAACGTTTGAGTCTCAGTCTATCCTCCAGTTCTTCTGTCAACTCAATCTTGGGATGTGGCCATTCCTGGGAAGGATGGACACTCATTGCCTCTTGCTATGGCTCTCGGGAAAAGATTGTGTATCTTCTTCCCGAAAACTTGCAGTCCTTGAAGTTAGTCGCAGGAATGCTGTAATGTTAACTCAGCGACAATAAAACAATCATGACATCTGTCCAGAGGTAATGGGAACTGCAGATGCTGGAGAATCCGAAAGAACAAAGTGTTGGGCTGGATGAACACAGCAGGCCAAGCAGCATCTTAGGAGCACAAAAGCTGACTTTTTGGGCCTCGACCCTTCATCAGAAAAAGGGGATGGGGAGAGCATTCTGAAATAAATAGGGAGAGAAGGGGAGGCAGATTGAAGATGGATAGAGGAGAAGATAGGTGGAGAGGAGACAGACAAGTTAAAGGGGCAGGGATGGAGCCTGTAGAGGTGAGTATAGGTTGGGAGGTAGGGAGGGGATAGGTCAGTCCGGAGAGGATGGACAGGTCAAGGAGGCGGGATGAGGTAAGTAGGTAGGAAATGGAGGTGCGACTTGAGGTGGGAGGAGGGGATAGGTGGGAGGAAGGACAGGTTAGGGAGGCGGGGACGAGCTGGGCTGGTTTTCGGATGCAGTGGGGGGAGGGGAGATTTTGAAGCTGGTGAAATCCACATTGATACCATTGGGCTGCAGGGTTGCCAAGCGGAATATGAGTTGCTGTTCCTGCAACCTTTGGGTGGCATCATTGTGGCACTGCAGGAGGCCCAGGATGGACATGTCATCTAAAGAATGGGAGGTGGAGTTAAAATGGTTTGCGACTGGGAGGTGCAGTTGTTTATCGCGAACCGAGTGGAGGTGTTCTGCAAAGCGGTCCTCAAGCCTCCGTGTGGTTTCCCCGATGTAGAGGAAGCCACACCGGGTACAATGGATACAGTATACCACATTGGCAGATGTGCAGGTGAACCTCTGCTTAATGTGGAAAGTCATCTTGGGGCCTGGGATGGGGGTGAGGGAGGAGGTGTGGGGGCAAGTGTAGCACTTCCTGCGGTTGCAGTGAAAGGAGCTGGGTGTGGTGGGGTTGGAGGGCAGTGTGGAGCGAACAAGGGAGTCACGGAGAGAGTGGTCTCTCCAGAAGGCAGACAAGGGTGGGGATGGAAAAATGGCTTGGGTGGTGGGGTCGAACTGTAGATGGAGGAAGTGTTGGAGGATAATGCGTTGTATCCGGAGGTTGGTGGGGTGGTGTGTGAGAACGAGGGGGATCCTCTTGGGGTGGTTGTGGCGGAGGTAGGGTGTGAGGGGCGTGTTGCGGGAAATGCGGCAGACGCGGTCAAGGGCGTTCTCGATCACTGCGGGGGGAAAGTTGCGGTCCTTGAAGAACGTGGACATCTGGGATGTGCGGGAGTGGAATGCCTCATCCTGGGAGCAGATGCGACGGAGGCGGAGGAATTGGGAATAGGGGATGGAATTTTTGCAGGAAGGTGGGTGGGAGGAGGTGTATTCTAGGTAGCTGTGGGAGTCAGTGGGCTTGAAATGGACATCAGTTTCTAGCTGGTTACCTGAGATGGAGACTGAGAGGTCCAGGAAGGTGAGGGATGTGTTGGAGATGGCCCAGGTGAACTTGAGGTTGGGGTGGAAGGTGTTGGTGAAGTGGATGAACTATTCGAGCTCCTCTGGGGAGCAAGAGGCGGCGCCGATACAGTCATCAATGTAATGGAGGAAGAGGTGGGGTTTGGGGCCTGAGTACGTACAGAAGAGGGACTGTGCCACGTGACTGACAAAGAGGCAGGCAGAGCTTGGGCCTTTGCGGGAGTTAACTTGCTCACAATTTCTTCCCGGTTTTCCGCAGCTCACACGCTGGTCTGGCCTGGACAAATGTCATCGATAACAAGGTGTGGAGCTGGATGAACACAGCAGGCCAAGCAGCATCTTAGGAGCACAAAAGCTGATGTTTCGGGCTGAGATCCTTCATCAGAGAAAGGGATGGGGAGAGGGTTCTGAAATAAATAGGGAGAGAAGGGGAGGCGGATTGAAGATGGATAGAGGAGAAGATAGGTGGAGACGAGACAGACAAGTTAAAGGGTCAGGGATGGAGCCTATAGAGGGGGTGTAGGTGGGGAGGTAGGGAGGGGATAGGTCAGTCCGGGGAGGATGGACAGGTCAAGGAGGCGGGATGAGGTTAGAAGATTGGAAATGGAGGCGCGGCTTGATGTGGGAGGATGGGATAGGTGAGAGGAAGAACAGGTTAGAGAGGTGGGGATGAGCTGGGCTGGTTTTGGAATGCAGTGGGGGGAGGGTAGATTTTGAAGCTGGCCCTAAACCCCACCTCTTCCTCCGTTACATTGATGACTGTATCGGCACCACCTTGTGCTCCCCAGAGGAGCTCGAATAGTTCATCCACTTCACCAACACCTTCCACCCCAACCTCAAGTTCACCTGGGCCATCTCCAACACATCCCTCACCTTCCTGGACCTCTCAGTCTCCATCTCAGGCAACCAGCTAGAAACTGATGTCCATTTCAAGCCCACTGACTCCCACAGATACCTCGAATACACCTACTCCCACCCACCTTCCTGCAAAAATTCCATCCCCTATTCCCAATTCCTCTGCCTCCGCCGCATCTGCTCCCACGATGAGGCATTCCACTCCCGCACATCCCAGATGTCCACGTTCTTCAAGGACTGCAACTTTCCCCCCGCAGCCCTTGACTGCGTCTGCCACATTTCCGGCAACACATCCCTCACACCCTGCCTCCGCCGCAACCGCCCAAAGAGGATCCCCCTCGTTCTCACACACCTCCCCACCAACCTCCAGATCATCCTCCAACACTCTTTCCATCTACAATCCGACCCCACCACCCAAGCCATTTTTCCATCCCCACCCTTGTCTGCCTTCCGGAGAGACCACTCTCTCCGTGACTCCCTTGTCCGCTCCACACTGCCCTCCAACCCCACCACACCCAGCACCTTTCACTGCAACCGCAGGAAATACTACACTTGCCCCCACACCTCCCTCACCCCCATCCCAGGCCCCAAGATGACTTTCCACATTAAGCAGATGTTCACCTGCACATCTGCCAATGTGGTATACTGTATCCATTGTACCCGGTGTGGCTTCCTCTACATCGGGGAAACCATGCGGAGGCTTGAGGACCACTTTGCAGAACACCTCCACTCGGTTCGCGATAAACAACTGCACCTCCCAGTCGCAAACCATTTTAACTCCCCCTCCCATCCCTCAGACGACATGTCCATCCTGGGCCTCCTGCAGTGCCACAATGATGCCACCCAAAGGTTGCAGGAACAGCAACTCATATTCCGCTTGGCAACCCTGCAGCCCAATGGTATCAATGTGGATTTCACCAGCTTCAAAATCTCCCCTCCCCCCACTGCATCCGAAAACCAGCCCAGCTCGTCCCCACCTCCCTAACCTGTCCTTCCTCCCACCTATCCCCTCCTCCCACCTCAAGTCGCACCTCCATTTCCTACCTACTTACCTCATCCCGCCTCCTTGACCTGTCCATCCTCTCCGGACTGACCTATCCCCTCCCTACCTCCCCACCTATACTCACCTCTACAGGCTCCATCCCCGCCCCTTTAACTTGTCTGTCTCCTCTCCACCTATCTTCTCCTCTATCCATCTTCAATCTGCCTCCCCTTCTCTCCCTATTTATTTCAGAATGCTCTCCCCATCCCCTTTTTCTGATGAAGGGTCGAGGCCCAAAAAGTCAGCTTTTGTGCTCCTAAGATGCTGCTTGGCCTGCTGTGTTCTTCTTCATAATATTCCAAATAATGCTTAGTGCATGTATTACAGTTGAATTTAGAAACTGTTCATAGAATCCATACAGTGTGGAAATAGGCCCTTTGGTCTAACAAGTCCACACTGACCTTCAGAGCATACCACCCAGAACCCATCCCCCCATAACCCACCTACTCTACACATCCCTGAACACTACGGGCCATTTAGTGTGGCCAATCCACCCTAACCTGCACATCTTTGGACTCTGGGAGGAAACCAAAGCACCCGGAGGAAACCCACACAGACACAGGGAGAATGTGCAAACTCCACACAGACAGCTGCCCGAGGCTGGAATTGAACTCAGGTCCCTGGCCCTGTGAGGGCAGCAGTGCTAACCACTGAGCCACCGTGCTCACGTCAGCTCCCAACATCAGTCATGTGATAATGATAGGTACTCTGTGTTTGTTGATGTTGAAGAAGGAATAAATATTGGTCAGGATATCAGGGAGAATTTCCCTGGTTCTATCTTGAATAGCACCATGGAAATTTTTACACCAAGCTGAGGCAAAAGAAAGAATCTCAGTTTCACAAGGCACCCCACCGTTATGTGCTCACCTGGTCATTTTTAATGGATGGAGTCACATTTGAACCCCACATTCTCTCAATACTGAGGCAGGACCTGTGTTCTGGTTGATGGCTAATAGTGTGCGAGGGGTCAGGGTTGGAGGGTTAGGGGCTGGCGGTGAGATGGATGATGTGAATGCAACAGGATTAGGAGAGTCTGTGTGGATAAGTGAACAAATATAAGTGAAGATGCAAGTGAAAATGGCAGCAGATGATGGGTCCGCACTTAAACCCAGGAAAACAATGGATCATTAAAACTTCCGGTTAACTTCCAACTGCAATCGTAATGCAACTCCAGCACACCTTCCTGCTTTGCACAAATGATCCCTGAAAATAAGCTCCCAATTATAGTCAGGACCACAATTGTGAAAAAAGACAAAGATTTGACCTTCATACCACCTTCTGCAATCATCCTTAATTCGAGGATAACATCTATGTTGGATGGTTACTGAACAGGTCGATTTTTGTCCAGCTGAGCTTTCAGGCACATGGGCAGCCCAGGAGGGAGTACAGAATTCGCCTGCCCTTCTTTTCTACTCTGCCACCATTCTCACTCATCGGTAAGACATCTAGATTCACAAAGCTTGGAAAAACAGCCATTCACTCAGAACTCGAGTTTACCTGTAAGCCTAGCCACTCTGAAACGGTCAGTACTCAGGTTATTCTCACAACTCATGGACTCCAGGAACTTTAATCTACAATTGCTCTATCTGTAATAGTCACCCTCTCCCCCTTATTTTTAAGCTCATTACCTGTGTTTGTGTATGTGTGTCTGCGTGGTGTTATACTTTTATAGTTTTCTGGCGTTCATAGTTAATAAAGCTCATCTTTCTTTTACTCAAGAAAAGTTTAAAATGAATCAATTATTTTGATCTGGCTGGTGCCATTTTCACTGAAGTCTGACAGCAGAATATTAACAATAAAACATTACTTCCAACTGACCGAGATGGGCTTTAAAAGAGGGCGATTTCCCCATCCTCAACTTTCAATAAGCTCTTCTTCCTATGAAAACGTGACAAAGTCTTGAAATGGATTTTGTTCAGAGGATCAGGCGTGTTCTCTCTGATGCTCAGGCCAAAGATTTGTCCCTCAAGCATCAATATGACACGTATCTTTGGCCATTGAGCAGATTGCCACTCGTGGGATCTTGCTTTGTGCAGTTGCCATGGGGAGAATCTTTGGTGAGAGATAGTGAGGGTGAAAGTGGGTGCTGGTACAACTGGACATCACCACTTTCCAGTCTCCACAGCAATTAAGTTCCAGCCTCCCATGTTGTCACCAATTGAGGCCTTGGAGTGAGAAATTAAGGACCTCCTAAGAGTCTCCTCTCCACTGAAGCGGGGGTCAATCCAACTGCAGGTTGAAATGTGGTGCAAGGCAGTCAGCGCCAGATCAAAGAGGTCAGATGACGGGGAGGATGCTACAGAGAGCTATTTCCGCACCCTCCTCTTTTCAACTTGCCCCCCTCCTCCAACACCTTTGTGACTTCCAACCCACCATATCCCCCTCTCCCCCACTGGTCTATGTCCTCTATGACCTTGGGGCACTGATGCATGTCCTCCCACCAGCCCTTCTCCGAATGGCAGAGCAGCGAGTTCTTAAATGGTCACTTAGCTCTCTGTTGAGCCTGGAGACTGGATTCTGGGGAAGGCCTGTCAATGGTTTCACCATTGCCCAGTCAGCCAGCGGTTCAGTCAGCTTTCCTGAAAATGGCACCATGGACTGTTTGCTGCTCTCCAGTTAGCAGGCACAACCCTCAGCACCTCCACAAGATTCCACCCCACATTTCCTGCATTGCTGTAATGGCTTCCCTTCGGTAATCATGCCATTTTTTGACGTCCTGACACCACGAACGGCACAACATGAACAAGGAAAGACAAGAAAGACTTGACTCGAACCACCTGGAGTTTAGGGGCGTCACAGGTGACCCTATTGAAACATGCAAGATTCCTGGGAGGACCTGACCTGCTGGGTCTTCCAAGGTATGTTTCCTCTTGGAGAAGAATCCGGTTTAGAGATTATGGTTTAAATGTAAGGAGTCGCCTAGTTAAAACACAGATTAAGAAAGAACAATTCTTTCAGAGTGTTGTTACACAAACAACAGTGAATGCAGAATTTTTAAATATTTTTAAAGAAAATGTTGATAGATCTGATTAACAAAGGGATAAGCGATGATTAATATACTCAGGAATGTTGAGTTGTGGTTACAATCAGATCAACCATGATCTTATTGAGTCAGAGTTGTACAGCAAGGAAGCAGAGTTTTCAGTTTGGCTTGTCCACACCAACCAGATATCCTAAATTAATTTAGTCCCATTTTACAGCATTTGGCCCATATCCCTCTAAACATTTCTATTCATGTGCCTTTTAAATGCTATAATTGTACCAGACTCCACCACCTCCTCTGGCAGCTCATTCCATGCATGCACCACCCTCTGTGTAACAAAGTTGCCCTTTAGGTTCCTTTTAAATCTTTCTCTTCTCCCCTTAAACCTAGTCTTGAGCTCTCCTACATTAGAAAATAGACCTTGATTATTCACACTGCACATACACCTCATTTTATAAACCTCTATAAGGTCACCCCTCAGCCTTCAATGCTCCAGGGGGAATAGCCCCAGTCTGTTCTGCCTCTCCCCATAGCTCAGACCCTCCAACCCCAGCAATGTCCTTGTGAATCTTTTCTGAAAACCAGAACGGGCTCAAGGGACTGAACTGTCTACTCTTGATTCTTGTTTGTAGGTTTTCTTTCCTCTCTGGCCTCAGTAATAGAGAGACAAAACTTGGATTCTTTTAAGAAATGGTTGGATGCTATTGGGTGAAAACTGTATACATTTTCTCCATCGATGTGCGAGATATCCTGAACAGGTTGCTGTGAATCTGTCTATCACCATCACTGGCTTTCGAGCTGTTGGGACCTTAAAGGTCAGTTTAGCTCACTGACAGGGAGTGTTGTCAGAGAGGAACTAACATTTCTGATTGAACGATGATGTGTGGACCTGCCAGCTATTGCAAACTACTTGCTCTTGATGAAGGTTATTGGTTCCATATTCCTGAAGTGGATGTCTGCATGGCCTGCGAGTTCTACTGTAAAAGGGGAGAAGCACTTCCTGGTCAGTAGAAGTGTATTAACAGGAGAAAGATTATTGCATGCTCGTTATGCGTCGTTATTGAAATGATAGACATTGTTACAGCGACTTTGAGGAGAACTAGGTCTTGAGCTATTTTGGCCGTATGTCCACATGACTTTACTATCGTGTGCTTTGTTTGTGTCTTTCCTCAGCATTAACTCTTTCAGAGCTCCAAACATTGCTGTGGAACGTTGTGATCGAGCTGGATGCTATATTGTCTTTGGAAACTTGACAGAACATGAAATAGCGAGCAATTGATAAGATGAAAGCCAGCATCAATGCAGATGAAACTGCAGTTGAGTCAATAATAGAAACATGCATTTATCAGATTCTAATGCCAATCAAACCGACCGCACAGACTCCTCTCATTCAGTTAGTTTCAGCTTGTGCTGCATTGTCCCAGCTTTGTGAAGGATACTTGAAGCTAAAGTGGGGATTGTTAAATTAACCGCGCAGGAGAGGATAAGGGCTGCCATCCTCAGCGTGATACTTACTGGAGCATCAATCACAATCACTTTGGACTGTGCCTATTTTAACATCAACATTCTGTAAGTTTAGTGCACAGGACATTTTTTGTTGCACTCAGAAACATTTGCTGCAAGTTTAATAATCTAGTTTGTCTTTTGCTGCCTATATTTTTGCAACATTTGCATTGTCCTTCAATGAGGCTACTTTCTGATTTTCATCAGAAGCTCATGAACAATTGGATTAAATGGGCTGAATGGCCTGCTTCCACATGGTAGGATTCTGTGAAACATGCGGCTCAGGGATGTTGTGAACTATTTCGGAAGGCAGCTGCTCCCCCTTTGGTTCCATGGTTTATTCAATGACTGAGAACTCAGAATTTGCCCAAACAATTCAACGTCCCTTGACAGCAAATTTTGTTGTGTTCACAGTCCAGAAATATTTCAGATGTGAGGCTTGATATTCAGCCTGGGCCTTAATTTCCCCGAGACACAGATGGCTTCTGCTGTTGAGGTCTCGGATAATTGATGAAACAATCTCCTTCCTTCACCTTGACATCAGCCAAGGCAGTTCCAGTCCCAGGTTCAGTGAACTCCCGTTACAGAATAGGCCTGGACTGGTCACTCTGCCCCATCCGCTGTGATGATGCTGTCACTTTAAGAGGTTATTCAGTCCTGGTTTTTTCTTTTTTATTTGAAGCTAGGTTATAAGGCAGAGGGTCAGAGCTGTCCCTAAGAGAGTGAACAGTTTGTGAGGCCTTGGGGTATTTTTTTAAAGTTGGAACAACAGAAGCAGCCTGGGTGTGATCAGCTCTCACAGACCAGCCTTTCTAGTTTTTTTTTAATATTTGGTTTTAAGTTGAAGCCTTTGGGTTCACAAAAGTGATGGAAACTTCAATAGATGCCTCCTGGCTGCTACGCTCTCTAAATCTTACATTGATGTTTCTCCCCCTGGAATACAGAACTGCTTGTGAAACGGGGTGTTGCTATATTAGTAATTCATAATAGTTACTGTATGTATTATTCTGCTAAGTTTTCCAATAGTTAAGTTATTCTAAATTCCTCTTTGTTTGTATTTTAACTATAGTGTTTAAATGAATTTTGCTTGATGACGAGTGGTTTGAACAATCGCATTACATCCAGAATTCGGAACTTCACATCTACCTTTCAAGTAACTAAAAGTTAGGATCCAGGCTACCTTCTTAAACTATTTTGAAGTGATCTGGTCTGTCCACAACAACAAACTTTCTTATTGGCTCAATATTCCAAAAGGAACAATCCTCAATTGGCCCATTTTCACCCCAGCAACAGAGCAGAAGAATCCTGACAACAAACTTAGCCTAAATCCTTCGAAACTTACGCTGACTTCAATCATTCCAGTCTGTTTTGGTGTGTGTTCTGTTTTTCTTTGCATGTGGATTTTTGTGACAGGAAAGATTAATTTCCCCTGTTTGTTCTCAGTTTTACTGAACATCCATTACACAGGATTAATTATTAAGTGTAAAGCTTCTACATATTCAATAATCTAATTATTGAGACATATAAGATTCTTGAGGAACTTGACAGGTTAGATATGCTTCTCCTGTGGGACAGTCTGGCACCATACAGCATAATCTCAGAGTAAGGGGTTGTACATTTAAAAGAGACAAGGAAGAATTTCTTCTCTCAGAGAGAGAGTAAATTTGTCAAATTCTTTACTGCAGAAGACTGTAGATCCTGGATCCTCAAATATATTCAAGGCTGACAAAGACAGATTTTTAATCAGTGGGTCAAGACTTATGGGGAGAAAGGCAGGAAAATGGAGTTGAGAATTATCAGGTCGGCCATGATCTCATTGGATGGCGAAGCAGACTCTCTGGGCTCTAAGGCTTACTCCTGCTGCTTCATCCATATATTTTTATAAAACAGTATCAGCTTTATCCAAAACAAAAAAAAGTACAGAGCTGTGTTTGCAGTCGCACATTCAGAACAGGAGAAAAGGAAACCCCATAAGCAACAATCTGTAACCTCAGATTGGCCTTTGCTGCAAACTGAGTAAGGTGACAGGTATCCCAGCATTCTTTGTGTTTAAGTATGTTAGCCTTAAAAACAATGAACCCTTTATTAACTCTGCAAGCCTTCAGTAATGGCAGCAAATAGCAAGTGTGAGCAGACCTCCTCCCTATATCAGTCTCCAGAATATCAGCCCCGAACTTTGAATGGCAAAGTTGTAGGTTCAGGGGCCAGTTCAGACAGTTGAGAACATGGCCCTTGTTGGGCACGTTGCCTTTTGGATGGGGCAACAGTCCCAGTTGCCCTCTGCATTGCACAGAAAGATCCTGTGACACTATCAGAAGACAAAGAGAGAGGTTCTTGCTGGTGTCCTCCCAATAGTTATTAACCAAGAATAGATCACTGGGTGATGTATTGCATTATCGTTTTGTGGGAGATTGTTATTTGCAATTTTGTTACCTTATTTCCTACATTATATCAGTGCCAATATTTCAGAAGTAGTTCATTGGCAATAAAACACATAAGGCCATGAAAGGTGCTACACCAATTTAAGTTCCTTCCTATACTGGGAGACTAAGCTTCCCACCAGTTACAAAATTATCCATTGCCATTATCTAAGTGGAATAAAAGTATGTTTTAAAAGCTCACTGAGGCGATCAGCTTAAAAACGATTGTATTTACACAGTATCATCAGCAATTTGATAGATCCATAACAAAGCACAAAGCATGCCTTTCCATTCCAAAAGCAGCACAGACTGTAGAGAAGGGAACATTGTGAGATGCTGGACATAATTCCCCCTACTTAGTTTCTTGGGATGAGTAGGATGGAACAGAATGTTCACTGGTCTTTACTCACTATAGAAAACAAGTTGGAAGAGCTGGAGTCTAATGTTTGGAAAGCCATGAAGATCTGAAAAGTGGATGAGGGAAATGAGGTGTTTCAGGAAGTAGTGCAGAGATAGAGTGCAATGGTAGTAACACTAAACAATAAGTCACCCATTCTAATGCACTGGGGATATGGGTTCATAATGTACCATAGCAATTGGTAGAATTTAACTTCAATTGGAACTAGAAGCTCCTCTCAGCAATCATGACCATGACACTACTATTAATTGTTGTTGGAACCCTTCCAGTTAACTCAAGTCTTTCACGGAAGGAAATCTGCCAACCTTTCTTGGCCCATCCTACATGTGACTCCAGACCCACAGCAATGTGGTTGACTCTTAACTGCCTTTTGAAATGGCCCAGTGAGCCATTTGGTTCAAGGGTTGTGCAACAAATGCTGGCCCTACCAGCAATGCCCACAACCCAGGCAAAGGATGAAGAAAAAAACAAACATCCTGTGGGTCCAACCTTTGCCACCATGTTAAAAAGGTACAGCTACTATCTGGGATCTCTTGGATAGAGCTGCCCTCCCGATCCTTCTTCTTGCTCTCACTCTGAGCCCACTGACACACAACACCTCAGCTAAAAGGTAGGCTCATTCTGAAAGATCTGTAAATAGGTTTATGACACTGCATATTCATATCTCACAACATTGAACTGAAGATACATAACATTCTCTTATGAAACATCAAGCTCACCATAACAGTAGGACTCATTACGGCTTTAAACTGGTATTAACATTAAGAATGTCCGCTGAAGCAGTAGTAGAACACATGGACAACTTGTAAGACAATGGTCAGCTCTTCCCACAGACAGTCATTTAGAGTCTAAAGGATGGAACTGATCATACAATGTCAATTAAGCCCTTTGTTGATCGACTGCCTTCTACTAGAGTAATCTGTGGATACATGAAGGGTCTAGGCCCGAAACGTCAGCTTTTGTGTTCCTGAGATGCTGCTGGGCCTGCTGTGTTCATCCAGCTTCACATTTTATTATCTTGGATTCTCCAGCATCTGCAGTTCCCATTATCACTGTGGATACAAAGAATATCTTTTAACAATCTCATGAATATGAAGGATGAATGTCCCTGCCAGCATGAGTGACTTAGCTCGATAAGCACATAAAATTACTGCAATGACAAAGGATTAAAGTCATGGAATCCCTGGGTGGAAGCAGGCTTTTTGGTTCATCAAGTCCGCACCAACCATCTAAAAGGCATCCCACCTAAACCCAATATTTCCCATGGCTAACCCACGCATCCCTGGACGCTACAGGCAATTTAGCACGGCCAATCCGCCTAACCTGCACGCCTTCGGACTATGGGAGGAAACCGGATCACCTGGAGGAAATCCACACAGACACGGGGAGAATGTGCAAACTCCACACAGACAGCTACCTAAGGCTAGAGTTGAACTCAAGCGCTGTGAGACAGCAGTGCTAACCACTGAGCCACTGTGCAGCCTCTTGCAGATGTAAGAATTTTCAAAACAAAGTGGAATTAGAACACCCAAGTTAAACACTAAAGTAGTAGCCTGGACAGAATGCAATCAGGTCATATTTAGAATGGTTAGATTGACAAAATCCGATTTTTATAGAGTCAAAGTAATTGTGGAGGAATGATTTCAGCACCGAGAGCAGAGATAGACTCTACTAGCCTAATAGACTTTACAAGCAGTGCAAAAAAAATGAAACACTTCCCAGCTAGCCCAGCAGGGTGCTAAAGATGATGCTATAACTTGATATTGAGAAGTGGCTGAAGGCTAATTGCATTAATTACATGCTACTCTTACCAATACTAATTACATAGGCAAATACTTCAGAGTGAAATACAACTCAAGCCATAAAATACACACAGCAGTAGATCTCAATTATTCAGAGGTTGAAGAGCAGTGACCAAGAAAAAATTATATTTGTAGAACTCCTATTCTTGGGCTATCCCAAGGTACCTTACATCCAATGCAGTATTTTTGACGTACAGTCATTGCAAGGTTCCTAAGCCCATTACCCTGAACAAGACTTAATTGAAAATTCACAGCCAGCACAATGGGACCACTGGATATCCACTCTTATCAATGATATTATAGATTGCGCACAGAAATGGTTGCTGTTTGGTTTGGGGAACTTTCTGAGTAGACAGCCAAAGAACTTAGAGACCTCAGAATGGAAAAGAAGGTTTTGTAAAGGTGTGTTAGCACTGAGCATTCCATACAATTTCATCAGTAGCTTAGGCAGCAGAAGCTCTGTACCTGCCAAAGCCTGCGAGATTGAAGCTGGTAGCATTAATCATTTCAGAACAGCGTAGAGCTGGCATTGATGAGGAAAGCCATTGAGACAGTGAACTGAGTCTCTTGCTTTCAAACTCTAAGGTCAATCCAAGTGGCAAATTTCTATTTCAATACTTCCAAGAATATTATAACATTTAATTAATCATTTGGTGGGCTATTATGTTTAGGAATAAGAAACTGTAACTTCAATTTTTTATAGAAAATTTAATTCATACAGGATGAGAAGATTAACTGCTAATTCTATCATTGTATGCAACATAACAAAGGATTAAGAAACTTAGTTGGTCAATTGGGTGAATGCTTGCTGTATCACACAGCCCTGAGCCCTCAGCACTGACCAACACGTATCACACAGCCCTAAGCCCTCAGCACTGACCATCACATATCACACAGCCCTGAGCCCTCAGCACTGACCAACACGTATCTCACAGCCCTGAGCCCTCAGCACTGACCAACACGTACCACACAGCCCTGAGCCCTCAGCACTGACCAACATGTATCACACAGCCCTGAGCCCTCAGCACTGACCAACACGTATCACACAGCCCTGAGCCTTCAGCACTGACCAACACATATCACACAGCCCTGAGCCCTCAGCACTGACCAACACGTATCTCACAGCCCTGAGCCCTCAGCACTGACCAACATGTATCACACAGCTCGGAGCCCTCAGCACTGACCAACACGTATCACACAGCCCCGAGCCCTCAGCACTGACCAGCACATAGGTTTTATCCCTCTCCGCCGCAGAATCTGACAATCTAAACCGTGGCTCAGTGTCTACAGTCCACAATCCCAGGGTCACCCAAACCTTGTTTGCCCGTCTCCTAATTTATACGCTCCCGTTGACATACAACCTTAATTCTCTCTGATCTAAACTGGCTTCTAAGTGAGAAATGACTGGAATTCAGAACTTAGATTCGGTGTTCCAATTGTTTACTGCCCTGTTCTTTCCCAATCACCATAATCTACTCCAATGTTAGATACCTGTGCTCCTCAATTCTCGTGTCCTTTGTAGCTCAGGTCTTTTTCTTTCTGCTCCATGCCGCGGTATGTTCAGGTAGAGAGAACTTTGATTCTTCCCTTCCCTTCTCGTTTGAAAAATGCCACATTAAAAGTCAAAACATTTGACCAGACATTTGGTCAGCAGTTCTAATACATCCATCTTTGGTTCAGTGTTCATTTCTGTCTAGTTCCCTTCCTGTGAAATGCATTGAGACATCCCTGCTACAAAGTGTCCTCCCCACAGAGAACTTGTACAGAAGAAGACTACAACTGCTTTATACTCCGTTGCTTATCAATCAACAGCAATCAGACACACTCACTGTAAAGCCATTTAGCTCCCAGCATAATGCACAGTCAATACCTAAGTCAGGCTGCATTTGTCTTCCTGGCAAGGAAGCGAGACAGGGAAACGGTGAGTGGGAGATGTAAGATCACAGCATGTGTGCACAAAATAACATGGTGGGGACCAAACTTTCCAGGCACTGAACGATGTTGGCTATGAAAGGTTGGGAGAATTGGACCAACTTCACAACTTTGGGAACGACAGGTTCCATTTTCCAAACAAGTGCTGAATGGCAAGATAGCATCCTCACTAGTGATCAGCAAGAGGTCTATTGGCATCCAATAGCATGCATTAACATGTTATTACATAATCTCACCGCATTGAAATTCAGCTTCCTATTTTATCACCCACCAGATGGGAACTAGATGGTCCCAGTTTCTGTAGGAAAGTCAAAGTGGTTACCTAGCAACTCCAGCTCACTGTTTGCTCTTCTGGTCCACCATCTTGGTCGCTGGTCATCAATGTCTCAGAGCATGCTCTATAGACCATGACCATATGCCCCTCCCATCCTCAGACAGTGACGTCCAACACAATCAACCTCACTGAACCCCTCAAAACATATCTCCAATCCACTTACAACATGGTTCTGTATTAATAGCCATAGAGTTGCACAGCCCGGAAACAGGCCCTTCGGTCCAACTCATCCATGTTGACCAGATATCCTAGATTAATCCAATCCCATTTGCCAGTAATTTGGCCCATATCCTTCTAAACCCTTCCTGTTCATGCATCCATCCTTTTAAACGTTGTAATTGTACCAGCCTCCACCACTTCCTCTGGCAGCTCATTCCATACACTCACCACCCTCTGCATGAAAATGTTGCCCCTCAGGCCCCTTTTTAAATCTTTCCCCTCTCACCTTAAACTTACGCCCTCTAGTTTTGAACTCCCCTAACCTGGGGAAAGGCTCTTGACTATTCACCCTATCCATGCCCCTCACGATTTTTTATACCTTCATAAGGTCACTCCTCAGCCTATACGCTCCAAGGGAAAAATAACCCTAGCCTATTCAAGCCAGAACTGAGACCAGAATTGAACTGAGTATTCCAAAAGTGGCCTAACAGTGTCCTGAACTTGACATCTCAACTCCTAGATTCAAAGCGCTGATCAATAAAGGCGAGCATACCAAATGCCACCCTCACCAATGTGACATCCCAACATTTTGTCTCTCTTTCCTTCGCCTCAATGCTGTAAATTTCAGGCCCACCAGCACCTTTCATTGCAATGCTACTGCCAGAACGTTTTGCACACAGGAACAGGCTCCACCTTATGTATTAGGCTCGACGCACCTCAGGGCTGCCTCAGAATTTACTCACTTTGCCCCTAAGTGGATGTTCACAGAATTCCTCCTTTGCTTTTCTGTGCTTTGGCTTCCCAGCCAGAGCCGAAATGCTCCCAGTGCTTCAATCTTGCCCTGAGGTTTAGTGCAGAGTCAGAGCTGGGCAGCTTGTGATTCTTGTTAGCGGTGGCCAGTGAACGGGATGGACATGTCACTGTATAGCACTGTATGGCATTGATGTCAATGTGCGCTCACCCAATACACTCCTATTAATTGCCCATCAAATACACAGCACTGCAAGCAAAAGGCCAGGTCTCAAGAAAGGCATTGAGGTGGACCGAGTGAGTGAGGGAGATGAAAGGAAAGCTTGCATGGTTATTTGTCTGGGAGGGATGTGTAGGGGTGGGTGAGTGCAAGTCAGAGTCAGACATTGCACGCAATAATGAGAGTGGTAGGCCATGAGCCTTTGTGGCAGAGAGAAGACGGCGGCACTCAGGAATCTCGCCACTGACCATCTTGTTGAGTGCTTCTCTGCACCTAATCCAGGCAGCCATATTTGACCAGGCTGGCAGGGGCGGATGTTGCCGCCTCCTCTCTTCATTCTATGGGGAGACAATGGCCCTCCTCTGCAATGCTCTATCCATCAGGACATTCGGGTACCCGCTCACAAAGCAGGGTGCCGTGTTGTGCTTGTCTGCACTGCCCAGAGAACAGAACATTGTTATGGAACAGACGAGACCCCCTCAAAATATTTTAAGAAGGGAGCCTAGACCCCAACTTTTTCTTATTTTAAAGGAAAATGTAAACTGCTGTGTTTCAGATACAATTTGATTGGTCAAACTACTCAGCATTAAACAAAACACAATTTATTCAAACACTGTAGTGAAAATACAACAAAAGAAAGAACTTAGAATAACTTAACTCTATTGGAAAACTTAACAGAATAATAGATACAGTAACTGTTACTAATTAACTGTTCCAGCATGGTAACATCTCATGAACACATTTCTTGGAAAAAAGGCCAATTCAGAAACCAGATTTTCTCAAATGCAACACCAGCAGGAGGAAGAAAAACCCCAGTTTCTAGCTGTAGCTGAGAGGAAGGGAAAAAAAAAAGCTTCTCCTTCTGCAAGACTCCAGCAGCTTCTGCTGAATCTAAAAGCGAAAATAAAACTAGAAATCCTGGTCTGTGGGAGCTGACCACACCCAACCAGGCTGCTCCTATTGTTCCAGCTTTGAGAAGAAAACAATGCATCACAAGCTATTTATGTGACCACAGACTTCTTGTCTACTGTTGTTCAATTTCTCGCTTAAAAGAAACCAGAATGAAATAGACCTCTTAAAGCTTCAGCTTCATCACAACATGAACCATGCAATGTAGTTTGGGACTGCTAACCCTTGCGATGCACAACATTCTTTTAAATGTAGTGCCAGTGATATCTTGGCAGTGACAGGTACCTCTGCCCACAGTGAGTGGGAGAACATGAACAATTTAGTGCCATACGTGATGTGGTGCATAGAGAAAGAGGTATGTTTGGGAAGATAGCATAGGAAAACTCACAAATCCAATCCAACAAATTGCAGCCACTTCACCTTCCTCTCAGCCATCAAAAAGGTCATGGAAGGTGTCATTAACAGTGCGATCAAGTAAGATTTACTCACCAGTAAACGAATCACATGCTTAGTTTGGAGTCACACAATGCCACTCAACTCCATAGATCATAGCACATTACAGTGCAGTACAGTCCCTTCGGCCCTCGATGTTGCGCTGACCTGTGGAACCAACCTGAAGCCCATCTCACCTACACTATTCCATTATCATCCATATGTTTATCCAATGACCATTTAAATGCCCTTAAAGTTGGCGAGTCTACGACTGATATAGGCGGGACATTCCACACCCTTCCTACTCTCTGAGTAAAGAACCTACCTCTGGCAACTGTCCTGTATCTATCACCCCTCAATTTAATGTAATGTCCCCTCGTGCTATCCATCACCATCTGAGGAAAAAAGCTCTCACTGTCCACCCTATCTAATCCTCTGATCATCTTGTATGTCTCTATTAAGTCACCTCTTAACCTTCTCTCTAACGAAAACAGCTTCAAGTCCCTCAGCCCTTCCTCATAAGAACTTCCCTCCATACCAGGCAACATCCTAGAAAATATCCTCTCTACCCTTTCCAATGCTTCCACATCCTTCCTATAATGCGGTGACCAGAACTGTATGCAATACTCCAAGTGCGGCCGCACCAGAGTTTTGTACAGCTGCAACATGTCCTCATGGCTCTGAAACTCAATCCCTCTAACTATAAAACCTAACACACCGTACGCCTTCTTAACAACTCTATCAACCTAGGTGGCAACTTTCAAGGATCTGTGTACATGGACACCAAGATCTCTCTGCTCATCTACACTACCAAGAATCTTACCATTAGCCCTATACTTTGCCTTCCGGTTACACCTACTAAAATGCATCACCTCACACTTGTCCGCATTAAACCCCATTTGCCACCTCTCTGCCCAGCTCTGCAGCTTATCTATGTCGCTCTGTAACCTGCAACATCCTTCCGCACTATCCACAACTCCACCGACTTTAGTGTCATCCGCAAATTTACTAACCCATCCTTCTACACCCACGTCCAGGTCATTTCTAAAAATGACAAACAGCAGTGGCCCCAAAACAGATCCTTGCGGTACACCACTAGTAACTGAACTCCGGGATGAACATTTCCCATCAACCACCACCCTCTGTTTTCTTACAGATAGCCAATTTCTGATCCAAACCACTAAATCACCCTCAATCCCATGCCTCCGTATTTTCTGCAATAGCATACTGTGGGGAACCTTATCAAATGCTTTACTGAAATCCATGTACACCACTTCATCCACCTGTTTGGTCACCTTCTCGAAGGACTCAATAAGGTTTGTGAGGCACGACCTACCATTCACAAAACCGTGTTAACTATCCCTAATCAAATTATTCCTTTCTACATGATTATAAATCCTTTCTCTTATAATCCTCTCCAACACTTTACCCACAGCCGAAGTAAGGCTCACTGGTCTATAATTACCAGGGTTGTCGCTACTCCCCTTCTTGAACAAGGGGACAACATTTGCTATCCTCCAGTCTTCTGGCACTATTCCTGTAGACAATGACCACATAAAGATCAAAACCAAAGGCTCTGCAATCTCCTCCCTAGCTTCCCAGAGAATCCTAGGATAAATCCCATCCGGCCCAGTGACTTATCTATTTTCACACTTTCCAGAATTGCTAACACCTCCTCCTTATGAACCTCAATCCCGTCCAATCTAATAGCCTGTATCTTGGTATTCTCCTCGACAACACTGTCTTTTTTCCTGTGTGAATATCGATGAAAACTATTCAGTTAGTGCCTCTCCTATCTCTTCGAACTCCACACACAACTTCCGGCTACAGTCCTTGACTGGCCTTAAACTTACTCTAGTCATTCTTTCATTGTTGACATACCTATAGAAAGCTTTAGGGTTTTCCTTTATCCTACCTGCCAAAGATTTCTCATGTCCCCTCCTGGCTCTCCTTAGCTCTCTCTTTAGATCCTTCCTGGCTAACTTGTAACTCTCAAGTACCCTAACTGAGCTTTCACGCCCCCAATACAGCCCTTATTCCAACAATGAACAAGTGTGATGAATTTCAGAAGTGAGATGAGAGTGATAGCCCTTGATATTGAGAGCAATTGGCCGAGTGTGGCATCAAGGAGCCCCAGGGAAGTTGGCGTCAACAGGTATTGGGGCAAACTCTCCGGCGGTTGGAGTCATAGGAAGATGGTTGTTCTTTTGGAGTTCAGTCATCTCAACTCCAGGTTATCTCTACAGAAGTTCCACATTGTAGTGTCTTGGGCCCAAATATCCTCAGCTGCTTCACCAATGACCTTCCCTCCATCATAAGGTCAGAAGTCGAGATGTGCTGATGATTGTACAGTAGTTGATATCATTTGAAACTTTCTAGATACTGGAAGTTTCCTTGTCCACATACAGCAAAACTTAGTAACATTGGGATCATAGCATATTGGTGATGTTGAATTCATTGTTAAGGACTGTCATAGGCTACAAAATCAAATCGTATGTTGGACAAAATTCCCACATGGACCACAGTTAAATGTACCTCCTAGTGTGTCACCAAATTGTACTGCATGGATGTATGAATCCCAGTCTTGGCTGAATTAATTGCTCTAGGTTAATCATAGAATCACGGAACCCCTAGAGTGTGGGAAGCAGGCCATTCTGCCAGTTGTGTCCACAGCGACCCTCTGAAGAACACCCACGCAGACCCAACCACACCCACCCCCTGCCACCCTATCCCTGTAACCCTGCATTCTCCATGGCTACGCCACCTAACCAGCACATCTTTGGATGTTGAAGGAAGCAGTTTGTCGATTGGGTCCTGCATATTGGGATGATCTGCCATCGATTGTTAAGTACTGGATTCTAGCATCACTGGACCACTGCCCCCCCGCCATTAACACACTCATGGATATAAACTAAATGCTCCAATGAGAGGAGTTGCCACAATCGGAAAATTGCTCTCAACATGTGCTTGTCATGCTGGTTCATTTACAGTTTAAGAGCGTGCTGTATAATCACAAACTTAATATCGACCATGAATCAGGGCAGATTAATGGAGTACAATGGTCCGCGTGCCTGGATGGGTGCAGCTCCAGCAACACCCAAGAATTTTGACACCATCCAGGACAAAGCAGCCCACTTGATTGGCAACACATCCACAAACATCTGCTCCCTCCTCCACCGACGCTCAGTAGCAGCAATGTGTACCATCTACAAGATGCACTGCAGAAACTCACCAAAGACCCTCAGACAGCATCTTCCAAACCCATGACCACTGCCATCTAGAAGGACAAGGGCAGCAGAGATAAGGGAACACCACCACCTTCAAGTTCCCCTCAAAAGCCCCTCATCACCCTGACTTGGAAATATATCAGCCATTCCTTCACTATCACTGGGTCAAGTCCCCCCAAAGGCATTGTGGGTCATCCCACAGCAGGGAAACTGCAACAGCTGAAGAAAGCAGCTCACCACCACCTTCTCAAGGGCAACTAGGGACGGGCAATAAATGCTGGCCAGCCAGAAATACCCACATCCCACAAAATGAATTTTTTTAAAAAATTACGTTTCCAGTGCAATTTATCCCTAGACATATTTTAAAATGATAGCTAGTGTTAATGTGAGTTTTGAGTAGCCTGTTCAGTCTGTTTCCTGTCTTGCAATCACTGAAAAAGAAACTCAAACGAATTGTGCTGAACGATTTATTAGTTTCATTACTTTATATTCATTATTTTGTTTCCTTAAGTTAAGCATGTTTTGATAGCAATGCTGTGACTGTGCGCTTGAGAGGCTAGCTCCAATTTGAAAAGCCTTCCTCAAATATAATTGGCAGAATTTCTTTACTTGAAAGAACAAAATTGTAAATTGTAAGTGTAAATGTTCATGCAAAACATGAACATAAGTGGCTTTGGGTGTAAATTGATTACATTTTAAGTTCATCGATCCTTTGGCCAGTTCATCTAATTCCACCCAGAAAGCATCTCTGTAAGTAACAAAAACTGGCAGAAACTTCATCACAATCATGGGTTTTGCAGATAGTATTTAAAAGAAAACTGCAGAATTGTGCTGAGGATGAGGAAATGTTATTTAATGGATGGTAATGAACAAGGTAAATTATCCCAGCATGGATAATGATGGAAGAGGTTGAGATAGGAGAGTGATTAGGGTTACGGAGGAGATTGTGGGTAAATGGACAGATCGACAAGAGGTCTGAAGGGAAGGGAAGCATAGAAATTGGTGCAGGTGGGACAGGTGGATGGAGGGAAGAGATTGGGTGGAGAGGAGAAATCAGGACGTGGGGAAAGATCAAGAAGAAGGCACAGATAGTGAGAAGGGGACAAGTTTGGAAAAAGGGAAGAGATGGTGTAATGAGGAGAGATTGAGGGCAGGGAAGAAATCAAGATTGAGAGGGTAGTGAGAGATTAGTGGAGAGGAAAGGGGAGAGATTGAGAGGACAGATGGCAAGGGTAGTGAAAGATTGGGGAAGGGAGAAATCAAGGTGAGAGTAAAGATCATAGCCGGAGGGAAGTGATCAGAGTGAAGGTTAAGAGATTGTGGTGGAGGGCATAGACTATGCTTGTTAGCACAGGGAGAGACCTGAGATGGAGTAAAGATATTAAGCTGATTGGAGCTCACAGGGCATGATGGAAGTGTGGTATAGGCTGCAGGATAGATATTGGAGGCATATGTTCATTCTGTGACTGTCCAGTGTGCACTTAATCCTGAACAAGTCTAAGACTGGACTGACTATCGGACACCAGAGCTATCCATTTGGCTCAGGATTCCATTGTACACATGTATCTGATGACAGCCGGCAAGTCATCCTACAGGGACAGGCTGTCAGGGGCCTTTCACAGAGAATACAGTCAGTGCCTGTTAATATCACTTCTGCTGCCTGAGGAGAGCGGAGGCCGACAGTGCTCACAGCTGCTGGCTGTATGGTACAAGCTGTACAGCTGGTTGTTATGTGGGAACAGCCCTTGTCATTCAGCGCCGGCACCAAGTGCTATAAAATCTCCCTCTGGTCTGTCCTGACAAAATAGTCCAGCCCTATCTTCAGGGAAACACCTAATTCTGAGATACTTCCCAATCCTCCTTGACCTCGGGCCCACCAGATGCAATTAGCTGAGTCCATTGCCAGCTCTACCCTCCATAAGTTTGCAGTCATCCAAACTCCTGTGTCCTCGCTCAATCCAAGTTTTAGTCAAAGCTGCACAATCGAACTGTGCTGAGCAGGGGGCAAGGAAATGGTGGACAAGCAATGTTCCTGTTAAAATGCACACTTGTAACAGCAATGCATCAGTCTTGAAGATACAGGTCAGGGTAACAAACAATCTGCACCTTAAACAGTAATTAGAGAGAGCTTCGTCCTTCAGGGCTGTGCTGGTCAACCTATGTTGGTTTCTGGTTCAGGAACACCCTAATTTTAAAATTCTCAATTTTCATTCTGAAATCTTTCCATACCCCTCCCTACCTCTATACCCTTCTCCAGCAATCCAAAGTCTCTGTGTCCCCAATATTTCAAGCTTCTTCTGCACCCTCAGTTGGAGACTATTCTATCTTGCACTCTGGGCAAGATATGGAGGGATAGGGACCAAACACAGACAAATGGGAGTGGTTTAAATGGTCAAAAATGGGCAAGTTGAACTGAAGGGCCCATTTTCACACTATGAACCTCTTTGACTCTATGTAATCACTCACCATTTTATTACTTTGGCTAAGCTATTTGATCAGCTTCCCTAGTATCTCCTCATGCAGCTCAGTGTCAAATTTGGTCCTGCCCTGTTCGCCTGAAGCACATTGAGATGGTTCACTGGGATTGAAGGCACTGTAAAAATAAAAAAAAAATGTTGTTGGCTTCTTTGTGTGAGCTTTAACTTGGCATCGTTGGCTGCCAAAACACAGTAGGTTTGTCCTGGGTGGCCCATGTGAATTAGAAATGTGACGCCTCACCATAGAATCTCCTAAGAAGACTTTTTTTAATCTACAGGTCAATCTAATAAAAACTTAATTTTTTTAATAGCTAACCAGGAAAAATTAGAGGAAACAAAACTGCCTCTCATTTCCAGGTAAGTTTGATTGTTATCATTGAAGAAGGATTGTTGGCCAGGAACTGTGGGCAAGGAAGGGCTTTTCAGTATTGTTAGAAAGTCATTGATGTTTTCCTGGAGCAGGTAGCGGGGTGGCATGAATATAACCTGACGTTGAAATGAGCATCCCCTATTACAATCAACCCAGATATTCATATCGTGAAACTCAATGAACACAGCAGGCCAAGCAGCATCAGAGGAGCTGGAAAGTTTGATGTTTCATTTTCTGAAGAAGGGTCTCAACCCGAAACACCAAACTTTCCTGCTCCTCTGATGCTGCTCGGCCTGCTGTGTTCATCCAGCTTCACACCGTCTTATCTCAGATTCTCCATCATCGGCAGTTCCTACTATCTCAGATATTTATATCACCTACTTCTGACTCTGATCCAATTTTTTTAAAAATTACCCACTCAACTTTTTAAATCACTTTTGTGCTGTAGATTCCCAGACAGGACCCTCCTGTTGCAAACGTCTTTGGAGATTCCCAAATCCAACAGCAGGGAACATCCTTGTAAAATCACGCCCTAGCACTGTAGCTCCAAATGTGTGATTTAAATGTCCAGCATTTGACAGCTGCAGTGAACAAGTAAATCCATGAAGTAAGTGAAGGACAGTTTGTTAGGTGGGTGAGGTACTTGGTAGATGGATGAGTGCTGAGGGGTTGGTTATAAGTACCATTAGAAGCATTGAGATGCTCTGGGAAAACGCGATGAGGCACTGTATAAACAGCAGGAATGCTGTCTTTATCAAAATGATGACTAAGGATCTGAAGAGAGCAGCAGGTAAAGTGGGGGGAGAGGGAGAAAAGATAAAACGGCAATCTGTGAGGCAAAAACTATGGAAATGCCGAATATCAATTGCCCTGAGTGCCAGATTATTGCTATAGAACAACGATTACGTCAATCGTTGGGACAATGAAGGTTCAATTTCGTCAAATGTGCACCTCTCACACTTTTATGCTCCATATTTGTGCCCCTGCTAACTGTAACAGCTTCCTTATGTCCAAAACTTCAAGCCAAAAGAAATTGAAGCCCCCATCATGCCACTCTCTCATTAGAGAGAGGGACAACCAGTGGGGTGTTTGTCACCACACCAGAGGCAAGGGGCACAGTTGAGAATATAGGATTTTCATGGTGACCTCAGCCTGTGCAGGAATTGAACCTGCGCTGGGTTTTTTTTTGTTAAATTCATTCACAGGAAGATGCTGTTGCTGGCTAAGCCAGTATGGATTACCTGTCTCCTCAGCCCGAAGTGCTCAGAGGACAGTTAATACAACATAGAACAGTACAGCACAGGAATGGGTCCTTCGGCCGACGATGTTGTGTGAACATGATGCCAAATTAAACTAATCCCTTCAGTCTGCCCTCAGTCAACATCCCTCCGTTCCCTGCATATTCATGTGCTTATCTAAAAGTCCCTTAAACACCCCTATTGATTCTGCCTTCATCACCACCCCTGGTAGTGTGTTCCAGATTCCTGCCACTCTCTGTGTAAATAAACTTGCCCCTCACATCTCCCTTGAACTTCCCTCTTCTCACTTTAAATACATGTCCCTTAGTATTTAACATTTCAATTCTGGGAGAAAGGTTCTAAATGTCAACCCTATCGATGCACCTCACAACTTTATAGACTTCTATCAAGTGTCCTCTCAACCTTCGTTGCTCCAGTGTAAACAACACTAGCTTTTATAGCTCATACCCTCTAATCCAGGCAGCCTCCTGGTAAACCTCTTCTGCACCCTCTCCAAAGCCTCCACCTCCTTCCTGTAATGTGGTGACCTCAATTAAGTTAAACGTCTGGAGTCGCATATAGTCCAAACCAGGTAAGATTGGTACTTTCCTCCCCCTAAGGACACAAGTGAGCCAGGTGGGGATTTTCCAAACAGCAACAGCACTCATCATTAACTTCTTAATTCCAGACTTCTATTCAGTTAAAATTCCATGATCTGGCAATGGCAGGATTCAAACCTAGGTCCCCAGAACATTACCTGGGTCTTTGGATTAATCAGTCCATCAATAACAGCACTCAGCCACTGCCTCCCTTAATCACACACCAGCCAACTCAACTAACCTACCATTTGGCTGTTTGCCAAATGGATTTTCCTTTCAAGCAACTTGGGTCATTTAAAGGTTTCTTTGTCTGCACAGCAGCTGTCTGAAGCAGCAGAAGGAACTGGAGGGTAAGCTACTGAGCGTGCCTCGATAACTTTAATAGAGATAAAATGGGGCTTCACTCAGTATAATGTGGTTGTAGGGAACAACCACAAGTGAGACTGCTTAAGGCGATTTGCTCCTGTAGGTTTCTTCAGCTGATTTCTAAAATCGGATTAGTTGGAAATAGCCAAGATCAGTCCTTTACCATTGAGAAGTGCTGTAGAATTCTTGGCTTATCCTTGTCAGGAGCAAAAACTTACACCGAGGATCATGAGCGACTACAGCCAAAAAATTGGATAAGGTACAGGCACCTTGTCTCATTGTAACATCTGAGGATGTGCCACTAGTCAGTAAAAGAATTATCAAGCTCCCATCAGGCAGAGATGGTAGAAATTGGGGTGGCATGGTGGCTCAGTGGTTAGCACTGCAGCCTCACAGCGCCAGGGACCCAGGTTCGATTCCAGCCTCAGGCAACTGTCCGTGTGGAGTTTGCGCATTCTCCCCATGTCCGCATGGGTTTCCTTCGGGTGCTCCGGTTTCCTCCCACTGTCCAAAGATGTGCAGGCTAGGTGGATTGGCCATGCTAAATTGTCCATAGTGTTCAGGGGTGTGTGGGTTATAGGGGAATGGGTCTGGGTGGGATGTTTCAAGGGGCGGCGTGGACTTGTTGGGCCGAAGGGCCTGTTTCCACACTGTAGGGAATCTAAATTATCATTAATATGTTCACAGGACAGTCAAGGGACAATGATGATGAAAATCAAAAATGAAAAATTGTTTGCTGCCATTGAGAAAGCAATCTTCGCCTCAAGCAAAATAAAAACATTTTGGAAAAATTGCCTCCTGAATTCCAGATTCTTTGATTTATATTTAAATTAAACTAAAACCTCATCTATTCAGAATTAATTTGTTAGGGTGCCAAAGCAGGGGTTGGAATTCCAGATGTATAATTCTGTAAAAGTAGCAAGATGAAGTAAGATGTATGAATCAGGCTGGGCTTGCAATTATCACTCACGATTAATCATGGTATGATCTCTGATAACAGTTTGTTTCAGTTAGTGTGAGGCCTAAAGGTACATTAATAAAGCAATGGCATTCACTATATGAAACTGAGAGATTGAAATCTTTGCATTTTTCCGTGTGGAAGCATAATAAACGAAAGGTCAACAAGACTGAACACCAGCAAACACCAAATGAGGTGAAGCAGACTGTCCAGATAATTCCAACTTTGGAATGTAGAACACTGAAGACTCTAGGATGCCAGGAGAGTGCTGGATTAAGCTGTTTCACTAATCCGAATTAGCAGTTGTATTCCGAGACCAGCAGTCTAGGCTTTACCTCCGCGATGCTGCACTAAAGAGGGACAGTGGCATGTAAGCAATTCAAAACACGTGAGATAATGTCAGCTTCAGTTGGTAACACTCTCACATTTGAAGTTCTAGGTTGAAATCTTCCTCCACGGCTTAAAGGCAAAAGACAAGGCAGACACTTGAGTGCAAGGTTGGGGGGGAATGCTGCGCAGTTAGAGGTGCTGCTTTTGAAAGTATTATGAAATCAGTTCCCCCATCTGCCATCTTGGATGGTGGAGCAAGTGTCAATATTTAGCACTGAATCAACATGACAAGAAATGATTAGTTGTTATGAAATTGCTGCTAGAGGAAGCTTCCTCAGTGCAAAGCAGGTGCTGCATTTCCTCCACTACAGAAAGGGAAGATGATGGCCCATTATCGTTGGACTGAATACACAGGTAATGTTCTGGGGACCTGGGGTCAAATCCCATCATGGCAGATGGTGGAATTTGAATTCTGTAAGAATCTGGAATTAAAATCCCATTGATGAACATAAATCCATTGTCAATTTCCTTTAGGGAAGGAAATTGCCATCTTTACTCGGACTCCAGATCCACAGCAATGAGGATGACTCCTAAATGCCTGCTGGGTAATTAGGAATGGACAATAAATGATAGCCTAGCCAGAGACAGCCATTTACTTGTTGCAGCATTCCTAGTCTCTGACCTGATGTATTTATGTGGTGAGCCCAGTTGAGCTTCTGGTCAGTGGTAATCCCCCTCCAGAATGTTGATGGTGGGAGATTCAGTGATGGTAACACCATTGAATTTCAAAGGGGCAGTGGTTGGTTTGTCTTTTATTAGAAATGGTCTTTGTGTGCGGCACGAATGTTGCTCACCACTTGCCAGCCTCACTCATGACCTTCAGGAGAGGAAACTGCCACCCGTAATTGGTCTGGCCTTCGCGTGACTCCAGACCCACAGCAATGCAGTTAACTCTTAACTGCATCTGGGTAAGTAGGGGTGGATAAATAAATGCTGGCCCAGCCAGTGACACCCTCATCCTGCGAAAGAATTTTAAAAAGCAGGGATGACACTGAATTGAAAAGCGAAAGAACTGCGGATACTGTGAATCATGAACAAGAACAAAGTTGCTGGAAAAGCTCAGCAGGCCTGGTAGCACTTGTGAAAGAAAAACAGAGTTAACATTTTGGGCCCAGTGGCTCTTCCTCAGAACTGGGCATTGCAACTGTGTTGAAAGGACTGAATTGGCTACAAAGCATTTTAAAACATCTGGGGATCTTGAAAAGCGATATAAATGTAAGCCTTCTCATTTTTTAATCTCGGAGGGACTCAGTAGACCAGAGGATTATTTCCACAGCGTTGCATATTGCTCGGCAATTATGATGCAAAACTACACCACTAAAAGTTATAGATGTGGTCTTCATTCAACCACCTGATGGGAGGTAGAATATCCATGGAGTACAGAGTAGGGAAGAAGGTAGGCCCTGGAAATCAGCCTGGCTAACCTCCTACTGGAAGTTGCCAGACAAGGAGATGTTTAGAAGATTAGCTGACTGAACCACACCAGGCTTCATGCGTGGTGGGAGGGCCAACATTTGGAGGAGCATCTGAATCCTGAAGGGGATTGGGAACCAGAGGCTGTGGTGGGACTTCAGGCCAACAGGGGTCAGCTCTTTCCACAGCAGAAAGGCACCCAAATGAAAAAGAACAAGGAGAAAAAAGTGGAAGAGAGGGAGACAGATTCTGTTTCACAGTGACTGCATCCTTGGGGGTTCCTAACTTCGATTGATGTGGCCATTTTGCTCCCAGCAGAAGTTAGTCATTTATTCTAAACAACTGAAAATCTTTCAAAATAACTGGATCATTCGCTCAGCAGATGGTTCCAATTAATCAGGGACAGAGTGCTCGTGATCTAATTAGCACTAAATGTAGCTGTTGATGATGTTTAAAGCGTGCTCCAATATCTTCAAATTGTGGCAATTTGACATTTCCCTCGTTTATGACATCTCCTTACAGTTTCCTGATTGCCAACTGTGGAAATTCAATCCTGTACACGCACCAGTTTCCGACTTGTCCTGCGCATCAGCTCAAAGCAAAATCATTCATTATTAAAAACTCGGGAACTCAGGGCAGAATTTTCCTGGAATCTCTTGGGTTTGGCTGGGGGGAGCAGTCAAAATCTCAGCTGGTCCTGGGGTCACTGGCTGGAAAGTGGATCCACTGTAGGCAGTCAGGTTCATACATGACGCTCTCCACAGTCGAACAGCCCTCGTGACACTGATCAACAAGACAGGAGCGCAGGAATCTACACTGCAGGATTTAGTGCCACAGGAGAGAAGGAGCATAGAGCAGTCAAAAGACTTTGTTTGTCTTAATTTGGGAGTAATTTGCTCTCCATATTTTCCAGCACCTGAAGAACCATTACTTCCGGACGATGAAATTCTGACACACACCCAGGCAATGCGAAAACGAAACAAAATGATTTATTTGATATGATTTGATTTATTATCATGTGTATCTTGTAACAACATACCACAAAATACATCATAGCATATTGCCACTCACTGGTGCCAACTTAACACACAGTAAAAGAAACCAAAACATGGAATATAAAGACACAGAGATGAAGAAATAAAGTCTGCCGAACTTTACAGTCCTTCTTGTTAAGTTCTCTGCCATGGACCATGGGCCTGTTGGCCAGGCATCAGTCCCCTTTCCTGTCAACACTGGTATGAAAGTTGCCACTCTTCAGTGCCTTCTCACCTCCACTGAAACCCCCGCCACTAAGCGTCCTTGATGGGCCTCATCAGTGCAGGTGCCATCAGTGTTGCAGGTACCTGCCCGGCCCAAACTCACCTCCACCACTGCCATGAGTACGCTTCAGGCCCACCTTGCTGAGGCAGCCACTGCCAATGCTACGGAGTATCATGCCAGGCCCAAACCCACCTCTGACTGACGCCACCACGAGTCCGTGCTGCTGGTGCCTACTCAAGTGCAAGATCCTGGCCTATTTGAGTCCATGCTGCTGGGGCCTATTTGAGTCCATGCTGCTGGGCCTATTCGAGTCCGTGCTGCTGGGCTTATTCGAGTCTGTGCTGCTGGGCCTATTCGAGTCCATGCTGCTGGGCCTATTCGAGTCCGTGCTGCTGGGGCCTATTTGAGTCCATGCTGCTGCGCCTATTGGAGTCCGTGCTGCTGGGGCCTATTTGAGTCCATGCTACTGGGCCTATTTGAGTCCATGCTACTGGGCCTATTCGAGCCCATGCTGCTGGGCCTATTCGAGCCCATGCTGCTGGGCCTATTCGAGTCCGTGCTGCTGGGCCCAACTCGCCATCGCCAATGCCATTGTTGTGACCAAGCTCTTCACCAAGAAGTGAGTGAAATAAAATGGAAGAAGTAAAAACATGAGAGAATAGAGAGAAAAAATGAATAAAAGGGTGGACAGAGTAGACAAGACCAGGGCTCCATAGTTCTACTCCACAGCCATCGTACCGGAAAGACCCGCTCCATCACTGATGTCCATTGGCAGCGGTATCCACCATCTACAAGATGCTCTGCAGAAATTCACCAAGGATCTTTCAACAGCACCTTCAAAACCCTGATCCCCTCCACCTTAAAGGACAAGAGGAGCAGTCACATCGGGAAACTACCTCTTACCATCGTGGCTTAGAAAGATGATCACTGTCAGTCCTGAAGAAGAGTCCCTGGACTCAAAACCCTGTTCCTCTCTCCACAGATTCTGCTGGGCTCACTGAGTTTCTCCAGCTGTTTTAATTCCTTCACTGTCATCATATACCCTGATGCTCTCTCCCTAGATATAGGTCTACCAATATCCCAAGAACTGCAGGGGTACAAGAAAACAGCTTCTGAAAGGAATTTAGGGATGGCCCAAACATGCTGGCCTATATAGCCATGACCGCATCCCAACAGCGAGCAGATAAACAGATTCCAACAAGGCCCAGTGCAGATCATTTTGCATCGGCCGCCAGAAACCATTCCTCACTCAGTGACCTTGCTCCTATACAAGGACATCTCTACCCCATTATCAGCTTGATGTCTACGTTGTGTTTAGATCGAGCTGTTGTGTATCTTTTTGTTATCCCAACGTAATGCTGAGACAGTTCTGAGCTCAAAACATTTATTAAAAGACTTGGAATTTTATAGAACTTCCAATATACATGTATTCATAACCAGGAGCAGCACATCTAGTCTCACTCTAGAATATTCTCTCTGAGAGTCATGTGATGTAGTGGACAGTGAAGAAGGTTACCTCAGCGTACAACAGGACCTTGATCAGATGGGCCAATGGGCTGAGGAGTGGCAGATGGACTTTTAATTTAGATAAATGAGAGGGGCTGCGTTTTAGGAAGCCAAATCCTGGCAGGACTTAAACACTTAATGGTAAGGTCCTGGGGAATGTTGCTGAACAAAGAGACCTTGGGGTGCAGGGTCACAGTTCCTTGAAAATGGATTCACAGTGGATAGTGAAGAAGGCATTTGGTATGCTTGCCTTTATTGGTCAGTGCATTGAGTATAGGAGTTGAGAGGTCATGTTGTGACTGTACAATAGGTCACTTTTTGAATACTGATTTCAGTTCTGTTCTCCCTGCTATTGGAAAGACGTTAAAATTGAAAGGATTTAGAAAAGATTTACAGGGATGTTGCTGGGGTTGGTGGGTTTGAGCTATAGGGAGAGGCTGAATAGACTGGGGCTATTTTCCCTGGAGCATCAAAGGCTGAGGGGTGACTTTATGAAGTTTTATAAAATCGTGAGGGGCATGGATAGGGTGAATAGCCAAGATCTTTTCCCCAGGGTAGGGGAATCCAAAACTAGAGGGCATAGGTTTATGGTGAGAGGGGAAAGATTTAACGGGAACCTAAGGGGCAGCTTTTTCACACAGAGGGTGGTGCATGCATGGAATGAGTTGCCAGAGGAAGTGGTGGAGGCTGGGACAGTTACAACATTAAAATGGCATCTGGATGGGTATATGAATAGGAAGGGCTCAGAGGGATATGGGCCAAATATTGACATATGGGACTCGATGAATGTAGGATATCTGGTCAGCGTGGATGAGTTGGACCGAAGGGTCTGTTTCCGTGCTGTACATCTCTATGACTCTGTATACCAGTCACTTGATTCACTAGCTCTACGTAAGAATCTGTGGTCAGCCATGCTTAATCAAATACAATGTAAATGTTAGCTCAACTTTTGGTATCTTTCATTGCATGTGTATAAGATTGAACCAATCATAATTAAGACACTGGAAGTCTGAACAGAGGGGTGTTTTTATTTTTGACAAATTTCTACCTTACAGAGAGACACTGGGAGAAATTTGACACACATTATGTCATGGACACTGAAACCAAAATGGAGAACTGCGGCTCTGTGACATGTGATGCAGGTTTTGTGGAGTTATTGGAATAACTCTTCCCAATCGTCCTGCCCCACCCCAAAGCAATACTTATCACAAAGAAACTTCTGACACTGTTTCATGTAAGACAGGAATGACTATGTATTACTAATTGAAAAAGCGTTTCACAAAATTCTAGGAATGGAAATGATATAAACTCTCAAAACTGCCAACTAACTAATTAGACTATTAACCCACAATCCCCTTATTCTCCACAAGCCAGCACTTAAGCCTGACCAAAGGTTAGTCGAGGTGATTAAATATTATGTAAGGCAGAAACAGAGAAAGGTGGCACTCCACATTGCTCACCTCAAAGTACTTAAATCTCAGGCTAATAGTTCCGATCTCCGAATGTGCTAACCCCCTCTGGGCTGCTCTACAACAGGTTTGTGAGGAAAAAGTTGAAACCTTTGATAGAATTACTGAGTTGGTTCTTTCTTATAGGCAATCTCCTCATGGTTCCCTGTCATGGGCCAGGCCAAATTCCCACAAAATATCCAGAGGTAGCCTGGACTCTAACTTTTTCTTATTTTAGAGGTAAACGTAAGGTGTTACATTCCAGATTCAACTCAACTAGTCAAAATACCAGACTTAAAGCAAAACACACATTATTCATCCACTAAAACACAACAAAAGAAAGAAAGAATTGGAGTAACTTAACTCTACTGGAAAACTTAACAGAATAATAGGTATGATAACTATTACCAATTAACTGTTCTAATGTAGTAACTTCCCATAAACACAACCTCGGCAAATTCAGAAAACAGATTGTCTCACATACAACTCACACAGCAGGAGTCTAAAACAATCACCTAACTATTCTAATCCCAATTTCTAAAGCTTGACCAATACTATTGCCATCACAGGTACACATCTAAACACCTCCTAAATTTTATGAGGGTTTCTGTCTCTACGTCTTTTACTGGCATTGAGCTCCAGATTCCCGCTGGCCTCTGGACAAATAAAGTTTCCCTCATGCATCCTCTAAACCTGCTTCTTAAGTAGTAGAGAAAATTTTAACATGTACATATAAAGAATGTGATCACTGGACATTTAGAAAAATATGGTCAACGAGGATTAATAAAGGGAAGTCACACTTGAGAAACTATTTCCAGTTTTTTGAGGATGTTGCTTGGAGCATAGATATAGGAGAACCAGTGAATGTGATATATTTGGATTTTTCAGAAGACTTTTGATAAGATTCCACACAAAAGCATCTTCTGGTACCTTCCAATAAGATAGCAGTGGGATAGGGTTACTGAGCCTGGGACTGTCCGCTCTGTCCACCTTCCCTTTCACATCCTTTCTTTTTTCTCTTCTTTTCTCCTTTTTTCTTCATTAATTCTCCTTTATTTTACTCACCCTTTGTTGAAGACCCCAGTTGCAGTGTTTGGATCCCCCGAAGTTGTGGCATCGATGATGCAGTCCTAGTGCCAACTCATGGCTGCAGGGGAGGTGAGTTTGCGTTCCCGGCAGCATCTGCGTCCAGCGCACGTCCATGGTGGTGGCAGGGGCAGAGGTGGGTTTGGGCCCAGTATGAGACCTGGAGGCGCCAGCAGCAGCTGCATTGCTGAGGTGGGCCCGAAGAGGACTCATGGCAGCGGTGGAGGTGGGTTTGAGCTGGTGGAGTACCCAGCGAAATCGGTGGCACCTGTATTGATGAGATCCAGCAAGAGCTCATAGCAGCAAAGGCATTGGCAGACACATGGTGGTGCCAAAAAAAGTGGCGACTTTCATTCCAGTGGTGGTAGCACGGTGAAGGGGACTCGTGCCTGGTCATCAGGCCCATGGCCCACGTCGGAGCACTTAACAAGAAGGGCTGTAAAGTTGGACACCCTTTATAGTAAGAACTGCCGATACTGGAGTCAGAGACAACGCAGTGTGGAACTGGAGGAACACAGCAGGCCGGGCAGCATCAGAGGAGCAGGAAAACTGATGTTTCAGGTCAGGGATAAAGGGAACTGCAGATGCTGGAGAATCCAAGATAACAAAGTGTGGAGCTGGTTGAACACAGCAGGCCAGGCAGCATCTCAGGAGCACAAAAGCTGATGTTTCAGGCCTAGGCCCTTCTTCAGAGAGGAGGATGGGGAGAGAGTTCTGGAACAAATAGGGAGCGAGGGGGAGGCAGACCGAAGATGGAGAGAAAAGAAGATAGATGGAGAGGAGAATATAGGTGGGGAGGTAGGGAGGGGATAGGTCAGTCCAGGGAAGACGGGCAGGTCAAGGAGGTGGGATGAGGTTAGTAGGTAGGAAATGGAGGCGCGGCTTGATGTGGGAGGAGGGGATAGGTGAGAGGAAGAACAGGTTAGGGAGGTGGGGACGAGCTGGGCTGGTTTTGGGATGCAGTCGGGGGGGGGGGGGCGGAGGGATGAGCCTGGCTGATTTTGGGATGCAGTGGGGGGAGAGACCCTCCCTATTTATTCCAGAACCCTCTCCCCATCCCCCTCTCTGATGAAAGGTTTCAGGTCAGGACTCTTCTTGAGAAGTGTACTGTGAGAGTTGGCCAGTTCCATCCGGACTGCTTCTAACGTTTCAACTAAAAAAACCCTAAGGCTTGACAAGCTATTTACCTTTGTAGCTCTGGTAGACTGTCCACCTCCTCTACCTTAAAACCTCTCTTAAAAAAACAGGGACAAAATTAATCTCTCAAATCACAGCAATGTCACAATAGGATTGAGGTCATATATTGTTATGCATTTAGAATTGGTTAGCAGATGGAAAACAGAAAGTAAGAATAAATAGGCTGTTACCAGGGTACCAGACTGTCATTGTTGGGTATCGCAAGGTACAGGGCTAGTGCAACTGTTATTCAATTGTAATATTTCAAACTTTGCTGAAGAAACAGAACTCAGTGGGAGTGTAAGTTGTATGGAGGATGCAAAGAGACTGCAAGGTATATGGACATTTAAATGAATGGGCTAGAACATGGCAAATGGGACAGAAGGCAAATAAATGTGAAGATAGTCACCTTGTCAATTAAAAAATTGACACAAAAAGGCATAATATTTCTTCAATGGTGATAGATGGGGAGGTTTAGTGGGGAGGTGATTGTGTTGTGGTATTATCGCTGGACTGATAATCCAGAAACCTAGATAATACTCTGGGCTCCTGGTTCGAATCCTGCCATGGCAGATGGTGGGATTTGAAATCAATAAAATGTCTGGAATTTAGAGTCTAATGATGACCATGAAACCATTGGCGATTGTTGGAAAAACCCATCTGGTTTGCTAATGTCCTTTAGGGAAGGAAACTGCCATCGTTACCTGGTCTGGCTGACATGTGACTCCAGACCCACAAGCAATGTGGTTGACTCTTAGCTGCCCTGTGGACAATTAGGGATGGGCAAGAAATGCTGCCTAGCCAGTGACAACCATATCCCATTAATGAAAAAAAAAATTGGGAAGCATTGATGTCTAACCAAATCTTGTTGCCCTTATTCATGGGTCACAAAAGCCAGCCAAATGCACAGACAACTAAGCAGGCAATTGTACGTTGGCCTTTATTGAAAGGAAATTTCAGCATAAAAGTGAAGATATCTTGCTGCAATTGTATAGAGGCATGGTATGACTGCATGTGGGGATTCGTTCCCCTGATCTAAGGAAGGATATATTAGCCTTTTTGGGGTGTAACAGAGGTTCTCAGACTAAACTTTGGGATGGGATTATTTTTTGAGGGAAGAATGAGGAAATTGGGCCGGTACTTGCGAGAGCTTACAGCAATGTGTGACATTCTCAATGAAATGAGTCTAATGCTGTCAGGGCAAGACAGGTTGGGCATTTCACCTGTGTCCAGAATCTGGGGAAAATGTCAGGATAAGGGACAAATGTCTTCATGTAGAGGGTTATGAATCTTTGGAATTCCCTACTACAAGGGGCTGTGGAAGCTCAATCATTGAACAAACCAAAGAAAAAGTAGATTTCCGAAGACTAATAAAATCAATGGATATGGAGTTGGAGCAGAAAAGTAGCATTCAGGTACATGACACATATTATAATTGAATGGTGGGACAATCTCAATGGACTGAAACCTCTCTTCCTGTTTCAATGTAAAGAATGTATTTACGACAGGAAGTAGTTGATGCCAACACATTTAATGTATTTAAGAGGCAACTAGATCTCACACGTGTGGTGAATGGGATCAAAGGTTATGGGGAAAAAGCAGGATTAGGTTATTGAGTTGGAAGATCAGCCATGCTCCCCATTGGAATTGTTAACAATTACATTTTCTGTAGGGCTCCTGGTTTGCACGTTCTGATGATCTTTTGTACAGCTCTAATAGGAGCTCTCATGGGGAAGGCGATGGCCTAATGGTATTATCACTGGACTGTTAATCTAGAGATCAAGATAACATCCTAGGGACAAGGGTTCAAATCCCACCATAACAGATAGTGGAATTTGAATTCAATAAATGTCTGGAATTAAGATAGCCATGAATCCATTGTCGATTGCTGGAAAAATTCATCTGGTTCACTAATGTCCTTCAGGGGAGGAAATCTGCCATCCTCACTTGGTCTGGCCTACCTGTAACTCCAGGCCCACAGCAATGTGGTTGGCGCTTAACTGCCTGCTAGGCAGTAAATGCTGCCTGGCCGGCTATGCCCTCATCCCGTGAATGAATAAAGGAAAAGAAAAGGAGTGACACATGGTGTTCCTGGCTTTGAATTGAAGGCTTTCGCTTTAATTTGACAGCAGGAAGGTGTACTTATGACACAGCCAAATAGGTTTAGAATCACAGAAGTGTTCCAGTGCAGAAGGAGATCATTCAGTCCATCATGTGTCTATCCCAGTTCATTAAGTGAGTATCATTACCCTGGTGCCAGCCTCCTGTTTTCTTTCCCTTCACCCTTGCACATTATTTTTATCCAAATAATCTTCTGATGCCCTCCTGCAAGACATTTTTCCATTAGACCCCAGTGGCAGACAGAAAGAGTGACACAGATTTCCGGTGTTTAAGCCTCTAACAACCTGCTTTCCAAATCTCAGACGATCTGAAACACTCCACCACTGGGCGAAAATCTTTCATCAACTTAAAGCATTCTATCACTTTATTTCTCACTGTCTACTTTTCCTATGAAGAGGAGCTGAACCATTTTAGCCATTCCCTGGTAGTTATAAGTTGCCCATTCGGGGGTTATCCTAGCACAACCACCTTGCCTCTTCCCTAATTGCCATTGAGGGATTAATCTCTGCAATGATGGGATTGTCCTTTGAGGGAAGATCATGGAGACTGATCCTGTGTTCTCCAGTGTTTCAAAGAATGAGAGGTGATCACACTGAAACTTAAAAAATGCTGACTGGTAGATGTGGGTTGAATGCTTCCCTTGCATGGGGACCTCGAATGAGGGCACGATGTCTCAGAATAAGGGATTGGCCGTGTAAGGCTGAGATGAGGAGGAATTCCTTCACTTAGAAAATTTTAGAATTCTCTCCCCCAATCAGAAGCTCGCTCATTGAACATATTCGTGACAGAAATAGATTTCTAGAAGATGAATGACATCAAAGTAAATGGGGATAGTATGGAGCAAATGACCAAGATGCAGCTGGTTAGCCATAATCTGTTTGCATGTCAGGGCAAAGCATGATGGCCTATTGGTGCTCCTATTTCCCATTTCCTGTGTCCTACAATCCATTGTACTTTATCGCTTTTTAATGATATGCGGACCTCCGAAGCAAAATATCCACTCCGAGGATGGTGAGTGAGGGGTGGTTTTGAGTAAGGTCCCAGAAGAGTACTATATCACTCCAGAAGTGCACTCAACTCTCGATTTGCATTCGTCCTGGCCTTAATATTCGTTATCGATAATCATGAATTTCTTTCCTTGGCATGCTCGTTTAAACATCAATTTTCAAAGCAGCTCTGGCCTCAAATGTAAAGGGCTTGAAAGTAGAGATAACATAGTGTGGAGCTGGAGGAACACAGCAGGCCAGGCAGCATCAGGGGAGCAGGAAAGCTGACATTTCAGGTCGGGGCCCTTCTTCAGAAATGGGTGTGATTTTCTGAAGAAGGGTCCGGACCCGAAACGTCAGCTTTCCTGCTCCTCTGATGCTGGCTGTCCTGCTGTGCTCCTCCAGCTCCACACTGTGTTATCTCTGACTCCAGCATCAGCAGCTCTTATTGTCTCGGGGCTTGAAAGTAGCTTTTCTAAGTGTGGAAGTAGCTTTTCTACAGTGAAAGCATCCTCTGGGAGGATCTGCAGTGAGAGTGGGCCAGGATGGCCATGATCGTGGCACTTTGAACCACAGAGTCACAAAGATGTACTGCTTGGAAACAGAGCCTCCAGCCCAACTCACCTTGATCCAGTTTTGAAATTGTTGAAGTAAATATTTAACAAATGCATCTGAATGAGTTTGTGCAGCATGGACTCTCTAGATTGTTCAAGAGTTAATCAGTTATGACAGCCCATGTGTTGCTTGTGAGGCAGACTGACTGATGGATGAACAAGACCTGATGGTGAGCTGTCGCTTTCTTTGGTCTGTAATTTGGTGTGGCAGTACATGCAAACCCCATTAGCATATCATGGTCTCGCCATACATTATAGATGTCTTCATCTGTTGGTGCCTACCGCTTTATAACTGAATATGTCACCGCTCACCAGAGATTCTCTGCTGTTAGTTCAACTGAAAGAGTCAGTTTGACTTAAAAGAAAGGGAAGGAAAAACTTAAAATTAGGCTGTCCTCAGGATAACCCTGAATACTTGACTGCCAGTGAAGTATTTATCCATTTTGACCTTATGCTTTTGACTCTGAAGCTGCACGAACATGCAAACCTGTGCCTGTAAGATGAAAGACGCACCGCTGAGTGACTGCTGAGAATCCGGAGATGAGCTGAGTATGACATTTACCATGGCAACAGAGGGTTGGGTAATTCAACAGACCTTTGGGAGCGAAACCACAAATCTGCATGGAGGCCATAGGAGCAGTGATGGATTGTTCCATTGTCAGAGGTGGTATCTGAGAATAAAGTGGCTGCATTTTCACACATTGAAACATTGCTAAATGACAGAAAGCAACACTCTGGGGGAACATTACCTCACAACACAAAGTGATTACCCTTGGCAGCTCCTCATCTGCAAAGCCTTCTCTGTTTTCTGTCACTGCTTTGCTGGAAACAAGTGACCATCAATCAACACCCTTCCTTCTTTGTACAGTTGATAAGCTGCCAAATGTCAACAAAGTAAACAAGTATATCCTGCTTTTCTCACACCTCCTCTGTGTTTGAGTTACCTGCAGGTTCTTTCCATGTGTCAACCACAAATACAATTTGGCATAAAGCAACATATAGCAGGCAAATTGACACATTACAGATCACTGTGTTTCAGGCACAGGAAACTGTTGAGAAGGAAAATGCGCCATGATAACATCAGCCAGTATAGGAACTGAGCCTATGTTACCCCACATTGCAAACCAGCCATCCAGTCAACTGAGCTAACCGATTCCTTCACTCTTGCTGCAACGTTTTGTTTCAATTTAATCGGGAAGCATGCACTGATTAGCAGATTGGCAGGCAGTATAGAGAATCTCTAAGGTTCTTGAGTAGATCTGTAGCTTGGGTCGTGGGTGTTGTTGTTGGTTCGCTTGCAGAGCTGGTCTGTTAGTTCGCAGACGTTTTGTTACCTTGCTGGGTAACATCATCAGTGCAGCCTCTGATGAAGTGCTGTTGTGTTTTCCCAATTGGTGTTTGGACCCCAGGGTATAAATCCCAGGCAGGAAAACACATTAGTACTTCTTCAGAGGCTGCACTGATGATGTTATCTGGCAGGATAATATCTGTGAACTGACGAACCAGCTTGGCGAGCCAACCAATCACAGTGCAGAGAATATGACCGAAGTAGGGAAAGAAGCACAGGCAGATTGTAAGCCGCTAAATAAAAACTGATAGAACTGTGGGCGCTGTAAATCGGAAGCAAAAAACTAAATTTGCTGGAAAAGCTCAGCAGGTATGGCAGCATCAGTGGAGAGGATCTGATCTCTCTCCACAGAGGCCACCAGACTTACAGAGCTTTTCCAGCATTTTGCTTGTTGCAGGCCCCTCGTGTGTGAATTACAAGAAGTTGGCATCCGAGTTCAGTGGGTAATAGGGAAGGGAAATGGAATATTGACCTTTATTTGAAAAGGAATGCACTAAGAAGAGGAGGAAGTTTTGCTAAATCTGAATGAGGCCCTAGTCAGACCACAGCAGGAATACAGTGAATAATTTTTGGGCCCCTTGCCTAAGGAAGGATAGACTGGCATTGAAGGCCGTCCACAGAAGGTTCACTAGGCTGATCCCAGGTATGGAGGGTGTGAGTAGATGTTGTTACCACTTCTGAGAAGAAAACATCTCAGCCTAAGGGGAAACCTGTTTAAGGCAGACATGAGGTGAACATTTTTAATCCCTCAACAAGTTATTGAATATGTACCATTATTCTAAGTGTAAAATGTTGGTGAAAGTTGAAGTTTTAGAAATGGTAAGATTGTATAAGGGTGTGGGGGTGAGGAAGAAGGATTTAAGTCTTGTACTTTGGTGTTTACATCTCAGACACTTTGTAATTAAGAGCATTTTTCAAATGATGCTTCATCTTACAAGAGTGGAGGCATATAAAGACTGTATCTTTTGATGATTCTGTACTTTTGATTGTAGACTATAATGAGAAAAGGTCTGTTTTAAATAGCAAGCACTGTGGAAGCGTTTACTGCACTTTTTTTTTAAAAGCAAGTTACCAATGCTCTTTGTAAGTGTGGGTTACGTTGCTGCTTGTTTTTTCAAACAGCTCAGGGCCATCACTGCACATGAGCTAGAACTGAGGGTGGGGTGAATGCTGGGCGGAAGGGAGATTCAGCCAGTAGTACATAATTGGTTGATCTCTGGAGCGGTGACAATTTGTCAATAACAGATGCCTTCTGTCTGCCAACAGCTCAACAATAACATCAGAAGCCTTGCAACCTCCATAAAGAAAGGTAGCGTCTTTGTACCTGCAATAAAATAAACTACACCCTGACAAAAGCCAGTTTACTTTCCGTCTCCAGTTCCTGCTTTTAACCGATGAGTCAAATATTTTATAAGTTGTGACCCAACTGTTCAGTTCCTCTTGCAGGTACCTGGAGGAGCGAGGTTAAGAAACAGCGAGTCCTGACAAGCCAAAATGGTCATCTCAGAGTGGACTAGGAACACTCAAGTGTCTTCCTAGATTTTCCTTCTCCCCATAACACCAACATTTTTTTGCTTGTCCCTGACATTATATATGAAGGGGGAGTTTCAAAAGGAGCGGGAATTTTAACCCGTAGAGTTATTTGTCAATGATTGATAATCATTTATCTGTAGATAGAATCTATTTATTTTGTAATAAATAGCTATTGTTGTTAAGCACATGTTCAGTCCATGCTTTCTACTAATCTAGATCTCTCAGACAGATAATTTGAGGGATATTACATACTCCTATAAAATCTTTAACTTTTGTGATGACTGCAAGTAGGGTAGGGCTTGATTTCCCATGTGGTACTCTAATGTGGCTTCCTTTCTGAATTTAATATGGGTTTGCTCAGACTGGGGTCCTCACAAAATCTTACCGGCACACTTCGGGAAGTAATTCAGCCACCACCCTTTATTATGCCATCATAATCGCAAGAAATCTTCGCTGACAGAAATGTATAAACTTCATGTGCTCTAACTATCAACTTGCCCTGGATAGGTAATGCCCATTCATTCTGCCAACGCAGTTGTTTTGCTAGTTTGCTAAGAGACATAAGGAACAATTTAGTATCCTTCCCTTTAAAACGTGGTCTCATTGAAACATTCCCCTACTGCACTTTAGATTTTCCTATATCAGAGCCATCTTCACTTCTGAAGTCCCTTTTTTGTTAAACTGCATCATTTTAGGCTGGTGTTATCTCTCTTTTCTTCATTCTTCTCTTGACTGAATCTCCAATTCCAGCATTATAGATGCTCCTCCTTCTTGTTCTTCAAGCTCAAGGCAGTAAAGTTCTTTCTGTTTTTGTATTCAAGCTGTTTTAACTGTAATTGAAACCTTGCTAAATGATAAAGTGACAAACTGAGTCACACTGCGATACAATGGAGCAGAGAGGGAAAAGAGTTGGATCAAAGTGATATGGGGCATATTGGTGCACACAGGGTAAAGTGACACACAGTGGACAAAGTGATACACTGCAGGACAAAGTTGCATATAAATATCAAACAATGTCTTATTCTGCAACAGAGATGTGAGCTTAGAAACTGAGACTGCAGCAGGCTACCTGGGCAGAGGAGAATGAGTTTTATTCTGCCTCAAACTACATATCCTATGCTTGTCCTGTCATTGCTTTAGTACCTCCAGCACAAACATCTCAAAAGTTTGTTGGGTCCAAAGACAGGAATAAAACAAAATCATGAAGGGAGCTTAAACCTTCAGCTGGTTGCTGTAAATCTGTATGTGTCACTTGTATTTTTACTCACTGAATCTCATTCCAGCGCAGTAGAGAGATAAATGAGTGATTTGTCATGAAAATCAACAGATGTAAGATGCAGTAAGTAAAGAATAAACGAAAACTAAAAATCTATATCCTGACATGGAAAATTCTATAAAACAACTTTCACCAAAAAAGAAATAATGGGAGATCTATACATTACGTAATTACAAACAACAACTCCCATGTCGATCAAAAAACAGCTCAGCTATTGCAGTGTACACACTGGAAGGCAGGCTCTGCAGAAAAAAACATGAAAATTAACCCATTGTTGTTCAAAGTCAGAAACAGTCAAGGACTATTTGGTCAGATACCAAGTTGCGAGATGTTATCGAATAGAAGCAAAGTATCCGTCATCAAGGAAAGTCATAATGGACTTGAAATGTGAATCGTTTTCTCTTCACAAATGGTGTTAAAGTTTCTCCAATGTGTTTTCCAAGTTGTATTCATTGGTTTCAAGGAAGACTTGGATGTTTCTCTGTATTTACCAATTTTTAACATCCTCAGCAGGAAATAGAGCATGGGTGAGCAGCAGGCAGAGTAGAGGGAGACAGGAGGTGCAGGATTTCCCTGTGGCCATGCTCTAACTGATGTACCATTTCAGATACAGTCTGGGTGGGGTGTCTTCTCACGAGGTTAGCAGCTAGAACCAGGTCCTTGGATCACTCTGGTGCACAAGGTAGGAAAATGGCAGGATTATCGGGATAGGGGATTCAATGAGAAGGGGAGCAGGCAGGCTTTTCCACAGCTGCTAAAGGGAACCTAGAATGCTATGCTGCCTCCCTGTTGCCAGGTAAAGGATGGCTCAGAGAGGCTGCAGGGCATTCTGAAGTGGTAATTATCAGTAGCAATGACATGGGTAAGTCAAGGTATGAGGTCTTACAAGCAAAAACATTAGAAGTTAGGATGTATATTAAAACATAGGATAGTCATCGGCAGGGATGAATCAGCACTGGATATGTTCTATGTATAGATTTCAATAAGGCTTTTGATAAGGACCCATATAAAAGGCTAGTGGGAAAAGCTAAAGTATGTGTCAGAGGGTAATATATTGGCATTAGTTGAGAATAGGTTGCCCAATCAGAAACAGAGAGGGGAATCAATCTGTCTCTTTCTGGGTAGCAAGAAGTGGCTAGAGAGACACCGTAGGGATTAGTTGTACTGCGGGGATTAGTGCCTGCACCCAGCTATCCACCAGATATACAAGTTACTTGGATGAAGGAACCATATGCAATATTTCCAAGTTTGTGGATGACACAAAACTCAGTGGAATAGTGAGCTGTGAGGAAGATGTGAAGAGGATTCAGGGTGTTCTAAATAAGTTGAGAATATGTGCAAGCACATGGCAGGCACACATGTGTAAGTGGGAAGCTATACACTTCCTGAACAAGAGAAAGAGGGAATTTATTTAAGTGGTGATATCTTGGGAAGTGCGGATCTGGGTGCTCTTGTCACCAGTCTATAAAATGCCATCTTTCATTGCAAAAGAATTTGAGTTCAAAAGTCTTACTGCAGTTGTATGGGGCCTTGATGAGACCACACTTAGAGTATTGCATTCAGTTTTGTTCTCCCTACCCAAGAAAGGATGTATTTGCCAGAGAGGGAGCTCAGCAGAGGTTCACTTGACTGATACCAGAGATGGCAGGACTATCCAATGAAGAGAGATTAGTTCAATTTCCCCAGTATTCACTGGAGTTTATAAGGATGAGAGGAAATCAAACTGAAATATACAAAATATTTAACAGACTTGGACAGAGTAGACGCAGTGAGAATTTTTTTCGCTAGTTGGTAAGTCCAGAACCAGAGAAACACAGTCTCAGGACATGGGGTGGGCCCCATCTCAGGACTGAGATGAGGAAACATTTCTTCAGTCAGAGGGTAATGAGGCCATGAAATTCTCACCCACAGAAGACTGTAGAGACCACATCCCTGAATATATTCAAGAAAGAGATCAAGAAACTTTTAGATTTTAAAGGCATCAAGAGGTATGGAAAGAAGGTAGAAGAGACAGAGGACCAGCTCAGATCATATTAAATTGTGGAGCAGGTTTGAAGGGCCTATCTCTGCAAATCACCTAGCTCAGTCCCCTGTTTCAACTTCCATCCCAAACCCTTTGATCCCCTTTAGCTCTACGAACAAGACATAAGTCCTTCTAGAAAACTAATATTTTCTGAACTGTTGGAGAAAAGAGGTTGACAGAAGCTTTAGAAAGCCCATGTTTTTGTTTGGAATGCCCTGATAGATTGCCTAGAGTATCAACATCAATCATCAATTCTTGGAGTTGTTCCAGGACAACCCGAGAGGAAACCAGTTGGGGGAGTTGTTGGGTTGGGGGGGTGGGGTTGTGATTTGGGGGGTAGAGTTGTTGCAAAGACGTTGTTAATAACTGTAAGGGGTGGGGCAGGGGTATGTTGTGGGAATATGAGGAGCATTCCAACTAAAGCACTGCTGTAGAATGGTGAGAACTTAACAATAACCTTTAGGATAAATGATGACTGAGTATGCTGGGCAGTTCCCCAATCTCTAGCATTGGCTGACTGACCATCAGTCAGCAGGGTAATAATGAAGCTTTTCCAGTCTACTGGTTTTTTAGACTTGTCCTGGCTTGCAAAGTTGTACTTAATTGTGAACAATTCTTGGCATTCAAAGCTGTTAATAAAACATGCATTTCAGACAAATTACGCAAGTGTATGTCTTTGGTCTTCATCCAAATATAAAAAGAATCTTGCACATTGTAGGGAATAACTGCCTGGAAATTTCCACGGGGATATGTGGGCCCGTGAGTACGTATTCAGATCTGTATGGCTCTTTTCACTCTCCACATTATTAATTTATTGGCGCAGATTGAAATTGGAGATTGCATTCCAAATTTCAGCGGAAATGTTGTCACACTGTCCCTTACATTTGAGAAGCTGATCCCTGCCCCGTGACCCATGTTGGAAAGTGCCAGACATTTATGTGGCTATTGGACAAGAACAGGGTCATGATGCCCTCTATAGTTGATGAGCTTGGCACTCAATATCCCAGTCTCTGATTGATCTCGTGGGGCAGGGCGTAAGTCCAATGAGTTTCAATCCCCTCAAAAGCTATTATCTTAACATTGCAGAGACAAAAATTTCAGCTAAGACTTGGCAGTATGAAGGCAATCTGACTTCATTCTTCTGTACAAGCCTATTTCCACTCATAAAATCCTTGATTTCCACCCACAATGTTGTTTAATTTCTGCAGTTATTTTAGGACAGGTAAGGGAGCATGACGCATTCCATTATCCTGAAGGAGTTGTGCTATGATGTGAATTCACATTTAAGGGGGGGTCATCAAAAGCTACTGTAGACATGATGAATGTGTACACCTTAGAGGTATTTTCACATCATGATGCAGGAGGATATGAGTTGGGAGATCATGTTGCAGCCGAATGGGACATTGGTTAGGCCACTTTTGGAATACTGCATTCAATTCTGGTCTGTTGTTAAGCTTGAAAGGATTCAGAAAAGATTTACAAGGATGTTGGAGGGTTTGAACAATAGGGAGAGGCTGAATAGGCTGGGGCTATTATCATCAGAGGCTGAGGGCTGACCTTATAGAAGTTTATAAAATCACGAGGGATATACATAGGGTGAAAAGCCAAAGTCTTTTCCCGAGGGTAAGGGAGCCCAAAACGAGAAGGGCATAGGTTTAAGGTGAGATAGAAAGATTTAAAAGGGACCCAAGGGGCAACTTTTTCACACAGAGGGTGGTGCGTGTATGGAATGAGCTGCCAGAAGAAGTGGTGGAGGCTGGTACAATTACAACATTTAAAAGGCGTCTGGATGGATATATGAATAGGAAGTGCTCAGAGGGATATGGGCCAAATGCTGGCAAATGGAACTAGATTAATTTAGGATATCTGGCCAGCATGGACAAGTTGGACTGAAGGGTCTGTATGTCTCAATGAGCCTATGGAAGCAAAAGAAGACCAATAAAACCATTGGGTTTCTGGAAACATCTGCTCACATCCATGAGCACCTGTCCACAAAGTTTACGGAATTCAGTTTCAACAGTTACACTAAATCAGCCTTAGACCGGTCCGGGCTCGAAGCACAGCCACTTTCTATAGCATCCACTGCAGTCCAGGGAAGGTTATTGGTGTTGGGAGCCAGGATCACATCCAGCTATTGCCATCTAGAACCACAGAGAATCTTTATTGATATGAAGTGGTACGACGTACATGAGAAAGCTGCTCAACCACAGCTGCATCATCTTTTCGGTTAATCCCATCCTCATTTCTTGTGCACTTTCAAGAAAAGATGATTGAGTATCAATTAGAAGCAGGGGCCATGACTCATTTTCTACAGTTCCACAGCACTGAGGCCAATTACTGCGCCTCTACTTCAGCCTCATTGAGATCAGCTAACTCAGCACAGGGTCAGAAGTCAATGCAGAAATACTTACTATTCATGTGATTCAACATCCAGCCAAATAGAGACCTTATGCAGTGTATCATCTACAGGTTCTCTCCTGCTAATATGATTGACCATCCTATACTATAACTCAGAGCTGCTGCTCCAGAAGGAACGGTGGTTATCAATTGAGACCAATGTTTAAAGAATGACTGAGATACATGGTGGACCCTCAAAGAGCTGCATTGTCTACTCTGGATCTTGGTGCTTATGGACCCTGCTGGAGGGTTATTGAACAGTGACAGGTCACCATCAGAACAAACCCCCACCACTGACACTCAGTAGCAGCAGTGTGTTCTAGCTAATTCACCAAAGATCATCAGACAGCACCTTCCAAGCCCATGACCACTTCCATCTAGAAGGACAAAGCAGCAGATGCATGAGAACACTTTCAAGTTCCCCTTCAAGCCACTCACCATCCTGACTTGGAAATAGATCGCCATTCCTTCACTGTCGCTGGGTCTAAATCCTGTAATTCCCTCCCTGAGGGCATTGTGGGTCAACCCACATCAGGTGGACTGAAACGGTTCAAGAAGGCAGCTCACCACCAGCTTCTCAAGGGGCAACTAGGGACGGGCAAGAAATGCTGGAGTGGCCAACAACACCTGCATCCCGCAAAGGAATATTTTTAAAAACCTGGATTTACCCTGAAAGTATGACCTGGCTTTTACCATGATATGGAGATTCCACAGTGGATTGAACCTGAACTCAGAAGTATCACATTCGTTTTCAGAAGAACTGTTTTCTTTGGGATGAATCAAGGGCAGGACATGACTCACAAATATGGGAAACCCAAACTCAGAATGTCCCTTTGATTTTAATCTTGAGTTCAAATGGACATCATTTTTCAAGCAGCAATCGCTTTGATTCACAATGTGCGAGTTATGCATTCTTTCGAGAAGTCATAACTACTCATGAAGTGTCAATAAGACCCCTATAACTGTCAAAATTATTGCATTATTTTAATAACCAGCTCTTTTAAAAAAACACTTTTTTAAAGAACTGTGTCAGTAAGAGCTACAAATAACTTGTTCTACTAGTTTCAATAACTGTCTGTTGACATATCTTGAAGCACTATTAATCTAGAATGCTTTCCGAAAACTATCATTATCACAGTGTAGGACTATAATTTTGTAATAATAAGGAATTGCAGACGTTGTACATCTGAGGCAAAAACAAAAATTGCTGGAGAAACTCAGCAGCATCTGTAAAGAGAAGGCTCTGAAGAAAGGATAGCCATATGTTCTTCCCATCTTGCTTGTCCAACTGTTCCAACATGTTGCCCATGTGCTTCAGATGTTTAACAAACTCGGTATTAGAAGCTCCCACTCCTTAGTTTAGGATTATGGTTGGCATGGACTGGTTGGGCTAAAGTGTCTGTTTCTGTGCTGTATGACTCAATGATTGGTCAGGGAAGAGTGTCATTTCTCCTACAAGGTAGCATGGGGCCAGTTTTATTTCGGAAGGGCAAAATGTGCCAGCACAGGCTTAGAGGGCCGAAGGGCCTGTTCCTGTATTTTATTCTTTGTTCTTGCTCTTATTTCTCATCCACCTCTTGAGAGAGATAGAGGATTAGTTTAATACCAATGTGAAGCCATCAATTCTGAGAGTACTGCACTCTTACTGAAGTGTTTCATTCATGTTCTTTCACTAGCATTATTGGCTTGGCCAACTTTTGCTGCCCATCTCTAAATGCCCTGGAGAAAAAAAAAAGTTTCACAAGCTGTTTTCTTGAGCATGAGCAGTACTTGGGATGTAGATACACCCAGAGTACGGTGAGGGAGGGAACTCCAAGAATTTCTCCCAGCAACACTGTAAGAATGATTTGGTTCCAAGTCAAGATGGTGTGTGGTTTGGAGTTAACTTACAGGTGATGGTATTCCTAACAATCTGCTGCCCTTTGCCTTTCTAGTTAGTCGAGGTTATGGGATTAGAAGGTGTTGTCCAAGGAAGAATGTAACTCAGGGGGTCTAGGCCCGAAATGTCAGCCTTCCTGCTCCTCTGATGCTGCTTGGCTTGCTGTGTTCGTCCAGCTCTACACCTTGTTAGCTCAGATTCTCCAGCACCTGCAGTTCCTACTCTCTCTGAAACAACTTAGGTCAGAGCTTGGGTTTAACTCTTCGGACACAGAGGCAAGAATGGCCATCAACTGAATCACTGTCAGGATCTAGGTGTCCCAAGACTTTATGGCTACATACATTGCAGCTCGGGTTTTTGGGATTTTGGCCCAGCAGCTTTCTCACCCCTTGGCTCCACCAACAAGGTAATAATCAACAGATGGTGCAGCTTGGAGCTCTGAAGTTCAACCGTTCCCTAACTCGTTGGCAAAAGTCCAGCACTATTGCAGACAAAGCCATAATAGTGTTCAAGGATTAAGTAGTATTCAATCCCATTGTTCAGCTAATTGTTGAAGAAATGGCTTGGGCAGATATTCCATAAGTATCCCTTGTATTGCCATCAAACCCATGACAAATGAAGATACTGAATAAAATGCATGGCAGGAGATGATTGCCACATGCCTCTTTCGAGCCAAATAGGTTTAATGCAGCCTGCTGTCTTGCCTAATATCGATCTTGGGGCTGGAGTTGAATTCTGGCTAAATCCCAACATTTAGTCACACGCTCCTGCAGCTTCCAGCCTCTTCATCCGAAGCACAAGAGGCACAGTACCATAAACCTTGGGAAGACCAATGAGAGTGTTGGGTTTCCCCTGAGTCTTTATGATTTTATGTAAAACACACAGCTCGCTCTTTTCTGTTTACTTGAAAGGATTCTAAACAACATGGCAATGGCTAGACAAATTGCCTTCATAGTTTCCAGTTGTAGATGGAAGACAGGGTCCCTGACACCTGTGAGATTCATTTGCTGCTTTCTGTGTCGACTCTGATCCCCGATCCACCAACCACATCTTGCATTGATGTGGCACCCTTAATGCCACAAAACATTCATGAGCCAAAAAGTTTCACGCCAGGTCACATGAAAAGCTTCCAAGCAAATAACAAATTACCTGGTCAAATATGTAGGCTTTGAGGGCTGTCAATAGGTCAGTGGTGAAGGTATGGGTTGCATTAACGGCCAGAGGTGGTAGGGCACGGAGATTTCAGAAGGTCACTAAAGTTGGATACCTCATCTAAAAGAGAATGCCTCTGGCAGTTTAGTACGCACTGAGCAAACCAGGGAGGCAGACAGGAGTTAACAAATGTATTCGTTTGAAGGAGCCGGGAATGTGTTGGGCAGAATTTTACCATCCCACCACTGGGCAAAACAGGCGGCTAAAAATGGTGACAAGAGTCCATAAATTTAAATTTAAATCTGATCCATTTTTACAAACTAAGGAAACAAGGTGGGTCACAACCTGGCAAACTTTAATTTTGACATTGAATTCATGTCCAGGCATTTGTCGCGTCTTTGAAATAGCTGAACAGATGTCTGACATATTTGATTGAAACTTTCTCTGTTAAGTCTTTGAAAAAAAATGCACAGATGGCTAGCCATTGGTTCGTGCTACCTTAAAAGTCCATTGCTTTGAGCTCTTAAACACTTGTGCATTGAGTTTTGCAAGAGAATCCTATGATGAATGCTTGGCTGAACTCTAAGCTCCATTAATGCTTCAATTCAGCAGACATAGTTAACAAGGCTGAGAAGAGGACGGCAAGATTTGCTTAATTTTTAGTTTAGTGAACAATTAATAAGATTAGAGGTTTTAAAATACATTTTAAATGGCTCTTTGTTTCACAATTTATTAGTACATGAGAGGTGAGTGTGTTTCTTCAGCAAAAATTTAACTGGCTGTGTTTGACTGCCAATTCTATAAACCGCTAAAAGGGGCATTTTCAATGGAGTTTGAATGAATGGTTTTCATTTTGGCAGTTACATGGGCATTTCAAAGACTTTGCACTGCTATTGTGGGGTGTTAGACTTCTAGGTGAGTGTGTGGGAAGGATTCAAATGGACATGAAGATGTAGGTAGAGCATAGGAGATACAAGGGAGCATAGTAGATCTGAATGGCATGGGTTTATGCAGGTAGGATAATGCATGTGGCAATGTGGGTGTGATCGGAAGACATTGAAGGGGCATGAAGAGTAGGTTTTGAGGGGGTAAGTCAATTTTTACTCATATGCCATATCCACTACCCCATGCAAACCCCCTCAAAAAAAACCCATGCCCCCTCATATTTCAGCTTTTACCTCCACACTTTCATTCCCATTCACTTAGAATCTGTTGTGGATAGAATTTATTTAGCCCTGTAATAATACTGGGAAATATATGGGATGCTGCTGAAACTATTTATGTTAAACACCCATTGAAAAGCTCCTCCAGAGGTATTAATCCTCTCAAGTGTTTATGAGGCGTATTTGGCAAATAAAACAAACAACCATTCAAAACCTTTAATCATTAAACTGCTCATAAAACTGTCAAATGAAATATCATATTCCACATTAAAGGTTTGTAAACAGATCCTGCTGAACTGAATCCACTGCCTTTGATGATCAACCATGTACTCATATGAAAATACGAAGCAGAAATGTGCCAACAAAGTATCTTGAGTTGAATACATTTAAGGCCTTTGAAACAGTGCAGTAGTCAGCCATCTGTTCCTCTGCTTCAAAAGAATGAAGTGATGACTCGACTGAAGGGAACTTCTGAATGAACATTTCTTATCCCATCGTTCTGGAATTCCAAAACTTTTCCATCTGGATGTGCAGCTTATGTTTAGCTACATTCTTGATCTACAGTTTACATTACAGGAAAATAGGGATCACACTTTGGTCAAAGAATTGGGTTTCTGTTCATTTTACCCATGAAAATGGGTCAATCCTGCATAATAAGCAGGAAACCTTAAGCAGAGAGAGTTCTGTGGAAAATTTGCATATGTATTTCTTTTATTTTCCATCCCACCGTTTGACAAATTCATCTGCAAAACTAGCCTCTGGTAAAAATCTAAGATGCTATATGGTTCAGTTGACACATTAACAAGAATTTACTAAGACTCTAACCAGTACAAACCAAGTAAACTATTAACCTAAATAGAGTACAGCTTCTTGAAATCATTTTTCAGTGATTTCATGGTGTCATCCACAGATGGAGGTTGGAACATCCTTATTAAAAATGCTAATTCTTTTTCTGATAAATACTTTTTCAGCCATATCAATAAAACTCCAATTAGTCAGCATCCTTAATATTTCTCAACCAAGGAATGCTTTTTAATAGAAGACTAAGAAACTATTATATCCTACTTCCCAGCTCAACAACACTGGCTCAGAGACAACTGGACAAGGACAAAGGCATTTTAACTGTCTTTTGAAGGTTTACTTTAACAGTGTTATTTCAATGGCATTTTCCAATTAGGTCCTAAGTAATGTCCAGGTACATTGTGTGATGTCACATTGCACTGTGCAGTATGCATAAAATCCTGGAGAAATCAACGCAGATAATTAGCTTCATCTTTGTTCATCATTTGTCATTTGTTTTGCCAAGTGGCCTTTCTGCCCCAAAGGCTGTAATCCCTTGTTCAATTCCATTGCAGCAACTTGTCATCCTACAATCTTTCCAGCAAGCCATTCTTAATATTAGAGCTTTCACAAAGCACATTGGCAGGCAGTTTGGCAGCAGGGGAAAATCCCACAGAGGAAAGATCAGAGTGATTTTAAAAAGACGGTCCAGATAGAATTCATCGTCTGGTCTTTGAAGAGGTTATCAATGAGTCAGTAAATGTGGTCCATGTTAGTTGTCCAACATCCTCTAGACTGGAAAATAGCAAGTATAATGTCTCTACTCAAGAAGGGAGAGAGGCAGAAAGCAGAAAAATTGGCTATTTAGCTTAGCATCTGTTGTGGAGACGATGTTAGAACTGATCATTAAAGTGACTATAGTTGGGCACTTAATAAATCCCAAAGTAAATGTATAAAGTCAGAGTGATTTTGTCAAAGGGTAACCAATATTTTGGAGTTCTTTTAAGGACTGACAGGGCCTATGGGTAGAGGAGAGCCTGTAGACATACTAAACTTGGATTTTTAGGAGGCTTTTGGTAGGATGCCACATGAATGTTTATTGAGGAAAATAATTGTGTTGTAGGGAATAGATTACTAGCAAAGATGGAAGATTGGCTGGTTGGCAGAAAACAGAGGATGGACAATTAGGTCTTTGTCTGATTGGCAGGACGTGACAAATGGAACTCCACAGGGGGGCTGTGCTGGGACCTCAACCTTTTACAATTGGCATCAAAGGCTTAAATGAGAGAGCAAGAACATGGGGGCTAAGTTTATAGAGAGCATCAAGGTAAGTAAGAAAATATGCTGTAAAGAAGATATGAGGAAGTTGCAGATGGATATTTTAGGTTGAATGAGTGGGAAAACACCCAGCAGCTAGAACATCACGTGAGGAAATGTGAAGTTGGTCACCTTGAAAGAAAGAGTGAAAACCAAGGTTAAACTTAAACAGAGAATGACTGGGGAATTCTGAGGTGCAAAGCGATTGATGAGTTCCAGTACATGAGTCACAAAATGTTAGAATGCAGGTACAGTACCTTCATTGTCAATTTCTCTCATAATAGCATGCTGTTCTTTATTAAAAGTGGAATTAAACACAAAAGTAAGGATGTTATGCTTCAATTATACAGGCATTGGTGAGTCCACATCTTGAATACTTGGTGTGGTTTTTGTTTCATTATGCATGGAATGATAGAACCATAGAAACGGTACAGCACAGCAGGGGGTATATGGACATTCTTGTCCATGCCAACCCAAAGACACACAGATGCCTTTTCTAATGTCATCTTCCTGCACATGGCCCATAGCTGTGCATTACAACACTTAAGGTTCACATACAAGTACCTCTTTTCAAAAGAGTTTAGGATCTCTGACGACACCGCCAACTCAGGCAGTGAATTTCAGACATCCATCACCTTCTGCATACAAAGAGTTTTTCCTCACTTCCTTTCTAATCCCTTTGCCACTCAGAATGAAACTATTACCCTTGGTTTTTGAACTCTGGACTAGGGGAGAAAAGTTCCACCTGTCGACTCTATATCCACCCCTCACAATTTGGTGTATCTCAATCATGTTCGCTGTGCCAAGGAACACAACCCCAATCTTTACAACCTCTCCTCATAGCTACAATTCTCCAACGCTAGCAACATCCAGTATATTTTCTCCATAGTCTCTTCAGAGCAGTTATATCTTTCCTGTAATGTGGTGACCAGAACTGCACACAATACTCCAGTTATAGCCTGACCAGTGTCTTATCCAGTTACCTATGTTTGTATGTTGTACCTCTGCCAATGAAGGAGAGCATTTGCAGTTGCATGCAGTTGCATCTTTCGCCTCATCTACACCTCTCAGCATATTCCCATTTAAATAGTGTGTTCCTTGTTACTGTTGACCTGGATGTATGTGCATTGAAAGTGTTTCAAAGAAAGGTTACCAGTTGATACCTGGAATGGGTAGGAGGTACACATTCATAAAAGACTCTGATGTTCTCAAAGCATCAAGGTGATAGGCCTGCCCCCACCAATACTGTACCACAGTGTGACACAGTGACAGACCTGCCCCCACCAGTACTGTATGCCAGTGTTATACAGTGACAGACCTGTCCCCACCAGTACTGTACCCCAGTGTTACACAGTGACTGACCTGCCCCCACCGGTACTGAACCCCAGTGTTACACAGTGACAGACCTGTCCCCACCAGTACTGTACCCCAGTGTTATACAGTGATAGACCTGTCCCCACCAGTACTGTACCCTAGTGTTACACAGTGACAGACCTGTCCCCACCGGTACTGTATGCCAGTGTTATACAGTGACAGACCTCTCCCCACCGATACTGTACCCCAGTGTTACACAGTGACAGACCTGTCCCCACCAGTACTGTACCCCAGTGTTATACAGTGATAGACCTGTCCCCACCAGTACTGTACCCTAGTGTTACACAGTGACAGACCTGTCCCCACCGGTACCGTACCCCAGTGTTATACAGTGACAGACCTGTCCCCACCAGTACTGTACCCCAGTGTTATACAATAACAGACCTGTCCCCACCTGTACTGTATCCCAGTGTTACACAGTGACAGACCTGTCCCCACCTGTACTGTACCCCAGGGTTACACAGTGACAGGCCTGTCCCCACCAGTACTGTACCCCAGTGTTATACAGCGACAGACCTGGCACCAGTCAGTGACAGAAGATACATTAAGTTTTTTTCCAATCTCTTGAGTATTCAGAGTAAGTGCTTGTTCCCTTTGCAAACGTTTGTGAGGAGCCCATCTTTTAAAATCTCTCCATGACATTGAATGGGACATGAGCACTTCCTCCTTTTTGTGGATCTGTCTAGTAAAACCCGTTGACAAAGGTTCCTCACCTCCTCACCCCAGGCCTGGCCTGACACAGGTTGCCATTGGAAACCCAAGCCTAAATGATTCCTCACATACTGAAATGAGACCTAGTGCAAATTCTTATTGCGCCAGTACCACTTTGCTGAATTAGGAGTAATAATTGCAAAGGGAGGCTATGCTTTTGTCATAATATCACTAAACCTTGTCCTCCAGAGAGTCAGGCTAACTTGCTGCAGACAAGGGGTTTCAATAGCTGATGAAGTTTAATTCAAATCTCCAACCGGCACATCTACTCAGTAGTAGACAAACCATCACTTTTTCACACATCATGTCTATTTTAGGGACGAAAATCTGCCATCCTTATTGGGTTTCGAGCACTAGATTGCAGTCAACAACTCTGCCCACCAGCCTAGCAATGGCCACTCAGGTGATGGGGAATTATGGGTGGGTAACAAATGCTGGCCTTGACAGGGATGGCCCACATCCCACAGGACAATTTATCTTTTCTCTGAGAAAGACAAGCCTCAAAAAAAAAATTCCCCAGTTAATGTAAGCTCTGAACAGCTCCCCACAAAAGCAGATGTGCATAAAGATAAGGCCTCTTCTGTTGGGATAGGAGAGAGAAAAAAACCTGTGAAGCTCTTCAGAATTCAGTGAGATTCGCAATATCTGAGGCTTAGATCATCGTAGATTAACTATTCATGAGAAAATCCTCAGTAGGCACAAGCTTCATTTATCTCTTCTTTTATTGCCTTCACAATAACATATTGGAATGCTTTATACCCATGAGGCACATCCATCACTGTCCCATCTTGGATCAAGGCCACTCGTTTGAGAAGAGTTAAAAAGCACTTAAAATCCCAGGATGGACTATCGTTTGTTGTTCTATGTATTTTCACAGCTGCAGCATGTCACAATGTATAAGAAAAGTTCGGGATGATGAAACGCCATTCATCTCATCAAAGTCCATGACTCCAGTAATTAACTCTCCATTATGGAGTCTCTTTGCATTTTTAATAAGTCCACAGCCTTGGTCTCTCTTACTTTATGTGAAGATTATTCTGAACAGTATACAGCTCTTATCTGAAAAAGATTTACTTGAAATTCCATTCTTTTCACACTTTAGACATGTGCCTGCTGCCTTTAGCATCTGTTTTTCTCCGGTACACCTTGAGCCTCTCTAATCTCTCTGTATGCATTAATATCGTGACCACAGTCTGCATGCCTTTGATAGAAGGGAGCTGGAAACCGTATTGTTATAAAGCAGTAAATATTTATTAGCTATTTATGCTATTTACAAGATAGGCCTTTTGCGGGATTTCATCAGGACCTCGTGCCGCCAAATTCCAGCTCCCTATGATCTGGCGTCTTTGATGATCCACACAATTTGCAAGTAGCTATTAACCCACTATACTCTGCATCCTCCCAAACAAATGAGGTAATGGCTGATCTCTGGGCAATGCAGGTGACCTACTGAAAAAGAAATTAAGGTTTTCATAGAGTCATGCAGCACGGAAACAGGCCCTTTGGTCCAACTCGTCCATGCTGACCTAATTGGAACCAGTCCCATTTGCCTGCGTTTAGCCCATGTCCCTCTAAACCTTTTCTATTCATGTACTTGTCCAAATATCTTCTCAATGTCATAATTATACTCACCTCTACCACTTGTTCTGGCAATTCATATCATACACGCACCACCCTCTGAATGAAAGAGTTGCCCCTCGGGTCCCTTTTAAATTTTTCTCCTCTCACTTTAAACCTATGCCCTCTAGTTTTAGATTCCGTTAGCCTTGGAAAAAGACCTTGACTCTCATTTTTATAAACCTCTATTGGGTCACACTTCAATCGCTGACTCTTCAGGGAAAAAAGCCCCAGGCTATCCAGCCTGTCCCTGCAATTGAAACCCTTCAGTCCCGGCAACATCCTGGTAATTCTTTCTTCTGTACCTTTTCTAGTTTAACAACATCCTTCCTGTAGCAGGGAGAACAGAATTATACATGGGATTCTTAAAGTCACCTCGCCAATATCTTGGTGCAATTTTTCTTTCTGAAGGTAATGGTTCTTGTCACACATTCTCTTCAGTGTTAATCTATTCCTCAGTAGGTATCAGCATCTCAGAAACTGCGTTGCCAAGTACAATGGAGAAGGTATCTTGAAGATTTAGGAAGAAAACTCATTTTTGTCCACATTAAGATCTTATAACAATCACCTCTGCAGTTTTCTGATCTCCAGATTTGATTACAGCTTCAACACTATCAGTGATTTCTCCGACTCCAGCTGATCTTCTTCCTCGTCAGTACCTTGGGAAGGTGCTTAACTTCCTCCCCCTCCAGAGTTGAAGGCCCCTGAAGGGACTGAGCAATCAGACACTGGATCCACACAGCCTGCCACAGCTGGGGAAGGTGGCATTTGGAGAGGTAAGTGGACGGGATTTCACACAGTCCGTTGGGGGCCTGTGCCAGGCCTCAGTCTGGGCTTACTGGAGATTAGATTCCCTACAGTGTGGGAACAGGCCTTTGGCCCAACAAGCCCACACCGCCCCTTGGAGCATCCCACCCAGATCCATCCCCCTACAACCACACACCCTGAAAGCAACAGGCAATTTAGCATGGCCAATCCACCTAACCTGCACATCTTTGGACTGTGGGAGGAAACCGGAGCACTTGGAGGAAACCCACGCAGATGCGGGGAGAATGTGCAAACTCCACACAGACAGTTGCCCAAGGCTGGAATCGAACCCGGGTCCCCGGCGCTGTGAGGCTGCAGTGCTAACCACTGAGCCACCGTGCTGCTCCATGCTTGGCACAATTTCCAGCTTCTGCTCCCATTTTGAAGCTGCTGGAGCTGGAGATCATCATGTGTTGGTGGGAAGGGATTGGAACTTTTTTTTCAGTGAGTCTTTGAGGACGTTCATACAGCCATGGACTCATACAGCATGGCAACTGACATTCTAGTCTAACCAGCCCGTGCCGACCATAATCCCAAACTAAACTTGCTCCACCTGCCTGCTCCTGGTCCATATTCCACCAAACATTTCTTATTTACGTTCTGATCCAAATATCTTGTAAATGTACCCACCTCCACCACTTTCTCAGGAGGCTCATTCTCAACATGAACCACACTCAGTAAAAAAATTTGCCCCTCATCTATTTTTCAAACCTTTCTCCTGTCACCTTATGAATATGCCTGCTGGCCTTGAAATCCCTCACCCTGGGGAAAACACACTTGTTATTTGCCTTGTCTATACCCCTCATGATTTCATAAACCATGGGGTCGCCCCTCAACTTCTTAGGCTCCAGTGAAAATAAGTCCCAGCCTATCCAACTTCTCCTTATAATTCAAACCCTCCATTCCTGGCAACATCCTGGTTCATGTCTTCATAACCCTCTCCAGCTTACCAACATCCTTCCTATAACAGGGCAACCTAAACTGGACACAGTACTCCAGAAGAGGCCTCACCAACGTCCTGTACAACCTTAACGTAACATTCATTCTTCTAACATTTCCTCCTGTTGACTGCTTGCCATGACAAAGCTGGGAGCAGGGAGCTTATTTTGGAAATCTCCTTTGCAATTTAGCCCTGCACAGTTGGTCAATTGCAACCAGTGTCTTGATGTTGGGGATGTTGGCCTCAGAGACGACACTGATACTGGAGCACCTAGCCTGTCAGTGGATGCATAAGATTTTGCAGGGACCTCTCTGGTGATATTTCTCTAGGCATTTGAGGTGTCTTCTGTATATTGTCCATTTTTCCAACCTACACAGGGAGGAGTAGAGCGCTACAATACTGTAGGCTATGAATTGGGGCCGAATTTGCGCTCTTTGTCGTCAAACACTTTGATGCTCAAACCATCAAAAGGCTTCACTGGCCAATGGAATCATGCTCAATTCTGTTCAGGAAACTTGGCCCCCATGGTTAGGAGGCTCCCAAGGTATGGCATATGCTCCTCCTTGCCCAATTTCTCTCCAGTGGATCTTGAGAGTCGCAGCGGCAGGTGGGTGCAGCGTTGCACAATGAGAGCAGGCCGGTAGGTTACCTTTACCTTTGTGATGTTTGGCCGAAGTTCCACAATCTCATTTGCCTGTGTGAGTCATCAGTACACCGCAGTTCAACAACAGAGATTGGTTTCAGATTGGAGGCAGCGCAGGCCGAATTGTTATCGCCTTTCATCCTGCTGAGAAACTCCAAACCAGCAGGAAGCTTCCTGGCTATGGCATGGTGCTTTTTGCAATAAGGAAGATGGGAAAGGGCTTCAGAGCTGTGATACAGCCTTTCTTGACACCCGTTTACGTATGTATCCATTCTACTGAGGACCTGCTGGTGAGGATGACGGTTTATATACCATTGTGTGACAGGGACAGGATATGGTAATTTTCTGCTGGTAGCCTAATTGGAGAAGGATCCCTCTAAGTTCACAGAGTTGAAGACTTTTGTAATAGCAAAGAAGACCTGCTGCTCCTTCCTGCATTTTTCTTAGGTTTGTCTTGCTTTGAAGGCCACGTCCATGTGACTCCTGATGGATGGAATCTGCATTGAGACTCCAGGGTATCTCTTCGGCCACTGGGCAGGTGATTGAGGAGAAATTTATCAATTACCTCCTCTGTGGCAATCTCAACCAAGTAGATTCTTTGCAGCCACAAATAACATGTACACACGTACTCACTGCCCGTTTCAACTCGGCAAGATAGGTGATAGCCATTTGCTGTTTCCATCTCTCAGGACAATATCCTGGCCAATCAGTCACCCTGCCTGGTTTAAAATTTAAACAAAACCTGGTTGTTAACTGTCAATTGTTATTATTTTGGTTCATTGTCCACAGTAACATCTCGACCAATCAGAGTTCACTTGATGACCAATCAGCATTCTCATACTATATAGTTCGTTTTCCTATTGAATTGCACTTCTTCTTCTGATGAGTGCAACAGGAAACACTTTGTCAAAATGTGTCCTTTTACAGGAAAACAAAGGCTAGTCCTTCACCTAAAGGAGGGAAAGACACCACCTCATGCCTACACTCACCCTCTTCATTCTCCTCATCTGTCTCACTCTCTTAACACATCCTCACCCTCCTCACCATCTTCATGCTCCTCACTTCTCTCACTCTCTTAACTCTTCCTCATTCTCCTCACCCTCCACATTCACTTCACCTTCCTCTCCTCTTCATTCCCCTCACCCCCTCACCCCTCTCACTCACTCCACTCCTCGCTTCCCTCACTCACCTTACCTTCCTCACCCTTCTCACACTCCTTCTCATCACGCACTTCGCTCTGCTCACTCTCCTGGCCCTCACTCCTGCTGTGTAAAATCTGTGCAATTTATTCTGAATGAAATCTTCCAAACCAAACACTTGTTCAAACCCCAGCTCAGGTTTCTGACAGGGGAAGATTCGGGGGAAGATGACACAAAAGTTTCAGTTCCCATTGGGTGCCACTCCCTACCTCAGGAGGATATGCACAAGGAGCAGGTTGGATTGTTGAGCCGACCTGGCGCAGGGAGCTATGCCTACCAATCCGAAAGCAGTGACCTGCGACTGATTGAGAACATATTGGCCTGAACACACTTGACTACACTGAGGAGACAGTGATGAAGTCAGGTTCTCTGCGGCCGAGTGACAAGGCAGGCTGTAGGGGAGGGTTGATGGCCCTGTGACTGTGAGGGTAACGACTGCACTGAACATCACTGCCAGTGGCTACTTTTGGGGGTATGTTTGTAGCTTCAGTCAATCAGGAATGCACTGATGTATACAGCAGATGCCAAATGTTAGGGCTGACTTCTCCATACGTTTCCCTATGGAGAGCTGGCTGCAGTATGAGAAAGCACTTAAAGGCCCCAGTTCCCCATAGAACAGGGTCTCCCAAGTCACATTCACAGCCACAACCATCCACTTCCTTTACGGCCTGCCCTGTGCAGCTAAAGTTAATGATGAGTAGCTAACCCACTGACAGCGTTCCTCATGGGTAGTTAGGATCATGCCTTCATCTTTTGACTGGTGACAGCAGTGTGCCTGTGTTGGTAGCTCGGTAAGGAAGCTCTGAAAAGTTCTGGCTCATAATCTGAGTCGTAAACAGCGATCAAACAAGCCCCTGGGAAAGTGATGTTTTGTGCAGTGCACTGCATCAGTGCTTCAGAAAGCCAGGGAGATCAGGGATTTTGCCTTTTTTTTGTAAATTTGCATCTATTAAAACAAACAGTAAGGTAGCAGTCATCGTGACAACAGCACAAAGTCAAAGGCAGGCACTACAGTGTGGTACTGACGGAGTACAGTCTTTTTAGATTGGACATTAAAGCAAGAACCTGTCTACCCTGTGTGATGGACTTTATGGTGAAGCCCACAGAGAGAGAGAGGCATAAATGTTTGTGCAGACAAAGGAACCGGTAAAGCTCAGTCCGGGGGAATGAACAGCTTCAAAAGGGGGCTATTAATGGCTGACAATGGGCTATTTGCTGTAACAGCCCATTTGATGACAAGGTCTGGTGTCTGAGGTTTGGGTTAAAGACATAGGAGAAGAGCTCAAGCCCTAAAGTTAAAGAATATATTGAATATAAGTCCTGAAGGCTGCAGGGTCCACCAATGAGGTGCTGTTCTTCCAGCTTGTGCTGAGCTTCGCTGTAGCACTGCAACCGACCTGAGACAGAGATGCTGGCTGGGAAACAGGACTGTGCGTTGAAGTGGCAGGCGACTGGAAGCTCAGGGTCATTTTCACAGGCAGAACATCGATGTTCTGTGAAGCAGCCACCCAGTCTGTGTTTTGTCTCCCCAGTACAACAGAGACCTCCTGAGCAGTAACAACAGTAGACAAGATTGAGTGAAGTGCAGTTAGGAGTCTATGTTTATCATTCATTGGGCAGCAGAGTTGTTCAAGCACCTACAGGCTTCAGAGATTCAGGCAATCTACAGTAGGTGCCTCAAAGCTCTTAAGAAGAGCTGTCCCTTGAGAATTCACAAAAGCCTCCAACTCCAGTGGCAAGAAAGATCAGCAGCATTTTCTCCCAAGATTAAGTGCCCAGTATCTCAGAGCTAATTACTCTAAACTAGCTCCTCCAACTGGGACATATCTTTCCTGTATCTAACACCAGACTCTTGGAGCAACTCCTCTCCATTGGAACAGTAGGAGCAGGAAACTCCCAGGAGGCCAGGGTTGTCCTTATAACCCCCTTGAAGAGGTCTATGTGCCCTCCAATTCACAACAAGCGCCAGTTTGTGATTGAGACAAATACAGAAGGCTCATTCAGGAAGGCACTGAGTACATCGAGAGACTTTGTCAGCAAGGTGAATTTCAGGCACCAGACTGTGGACAGAAATCTCCAAACAACTCTCCTCCCTGATCCTCGGTACATCACCTTCCCTGCAATGCAGCAAACAGCCCGTGCATCACGCCTTTAAATTATCAACCACCTCAGAATAATGTGCAGTGGAAGCGAGTTATCCTTGAGAAGACATATCATGTTGGTTTTAATGCATTCCACACATCCAGTCTCTGATCTCACTTCTCCTGTTCAGCTGTGCCTGTAACTTCACAAGAACAATTGACAGCCTACAGCGATTACAGATCCTCCTTCTTCTATGGCCTTCTGGAGCTTTCAAAATCACTAGCAACTGCTTTTGTGCAGGTGCAAAACAGCCGTCAGCGAGGATACTATAGCAGGGGTGACGGCTATCAATGTCACTGTGTCATTAGATAAAGGCAAAGTCCCTATAGCCCCTGGTGGTGGTTTAACTTGAGGGTCACCACACCTCAGGCAATGGGAGGGGGTCCTTCATGGTAATCTCAACTGATATGGAAATTGAACCCATGCAGTGGGCATTGAGAACCAAACATCCAAGCTAACCGAACCCCTCAGTATGTGCTACCTCTTCTCTAAAGCACCTTCATCTACTCAATGCCGCTGGGAGGCAGACAGTCCAAACAACACAAGAGAAAATATAGTGAGGTGGTAATTGAGATATACCTTATGCTTATTTGAGAGATCCGTGCTCCTTCAATTCTTGGCCCCTTTCTTCCTCTCATCACTGACATCTGCACCCTTTGTCTACCCCATGCTCAGGAACTCCCCTGCAATCTTTTCCTCTCTCAATCTCTCGTGTACCTTTTGAGATACAGCTTAAAACCTATTTACTTTCCACCCTATTTTTGCTCACCTATCCCAACTTCCACCTTTTGTCTCTGAGTTGGTTTTTACCCAATAATTCTCCTACAAAGTGCCCTACGATATTTTGTTTCATAACAAATGCTAACTGCACCCAACCTCGTAGACCGACAAAAGCCAATTAAAAAAGGTGACAACTCAAAAACGAGCAATTACACAAAATTACAATGAAGGACAGGCTTGGAGATTAAGCCAGAGAGATAAACCACACATTTGTTTCACTCATATTGGATAAAATTAACCAGGGCTGGCACTTAAATCAAATCCCTGAATGTCTATATGTCGAATTTTATTGAGAACAAAATGTTTTGATTTGGGGAGATGTTTGAGGGCATTTCTCCTGCTTGTCTTTAGAATTTTTGAAGTGTATTGCATTTTCTAATATTTCGAGGTCTACAATGAACAGGGCTGTTGTATTCTTTTATCTGAAGAGAAATGCCAATAGCTCAATATTTGCCAGTTGAGAATTAATTATCATAGAATCTAACAGTGCAGATATAGGGCACTTGGCCCATGTGTTGTGTTCAGCCTTTTAAAATAAACTACATAATTAGTCTAATTTTACAACTGCATCTACTTCCCCCACAGGCAGCAGGCCAGATCATAACAACTTGTTACAAAAGCAAATATATCCTCATCTTCCTTCTTGGCTTTTCAGTCAATATCTCAAATCTTGTGTTCTTTGGCTGCTGACCCCGTCTTCAGTGAAAATAGTTTTTCCTTATTTACTCTATCAACCCCGTCACCATCCTCTTTCTGCATGTTTCTTTCTCACTTGATGATGGACTCTCTTATTGTGTCAGTGGGAAAGGAGCAGTTGTTCAGCAAATATAAAGAGAGGTTTACAATATGGACTGATGTTGCCTGTAAATATCACATGAAGAGTTGGTGTTGAAGGGGCGGAGGGAACCATTAGCTTTAGCTCCCCTGTCTCTTATCTTGAAGGGACTTGAGGCTGATTAGCTCTACCGGCAAATTGGTTGGATGGTAGACTTTTCCATTTGAGCCTGTTGAAGGTCATACTGTCCCTTGTAAGCGCTTTAGCGACACTCGCTCACAAACTGTGGAAGAAGCATTGAATTTATCTCAGAACAAAGGCTAAAGTCTGCCTGGCAGTTGTAACAAGATGCGTCCTTTAAGAAGGATTTGTCTGTCCTGTTCCTCTTGAAGGGCTTTGTTATAAACTTAGTACCAAGGTGCCTACTCCATGGGTTTCTTTTTAAATTAGCAAAACAAAGCATGTGTGGGTGGATCAGGCTTACACAAGACCCAGGGTTTTAACTTTTTGCTTTCAGTTGTTGAAGTTGAGGTTTTTGGAGTTAAAGCTGCTGGATACAACTCTCTCCCTGCTGCTGCAATGTGTTTGAGCTCTCTCTCTCCACAAGATTCATTCCTTTGGTTTTTCCTTTCTTCTGGAACGGAGGAGATTGCAAGTGAAGGAATTTTTTTGCGAATTTGCCTTTGCCAAGGGTGTGTTTATGGGAAGCTGTTATTTTGGAATAGTTGATGACTGGAAGTTATAAGTTTTATAATTTTGTTAAGTATTTTGATAGAGTTAAAACTTTAGTCCTACCTTAAAAGGAATGCTAATTCATTTTTACTAGGTTTTATAGTAATTGTAGCGTAAGAATAATGTGTCTTTTGCTTAAAGCCTAGTAGTTTGACCAGTCAAATCACATCAGGATGCAATGCCTTATAACTGCATTTAAAGAAGATAAAATTTAGGGACTAGGTTATCTCCTTGATATGTTTTGAGGGGGTTTGGTCTGGTCCATAACAGAGTACACTTTGTGGGTGCAAGACTTGGCCAACCTACCAGCATGATGTGAAGCATTCTATCCTTGCGCTCTGAGATCTATTTGCAACATTTGACCCCGGGACAAAAATCCCAATATTTAGAAAGTGCTGCATACTTGAGACCATAGCCATCAGAGTTCAGCTTCCCTGACTAAGTCATATGATCCACATGGAAGATTCCAGATCCCAAAGGCAGTTTTCAACAGCCAGCTGCGCATAGAACCTGCACCACAGCATACCCCAAACTTGGATATAAAAACAATTTGAAAGATAAGTCTCACTGTAGTTGATCATGAAAGCTGACATGTAAATTGAGTCTCCAGAGCTCTTATGTCTTTATCAATATTGAGCAGTAGACATGCATGTTTGTTGCTGTTTGGAGTGACCATGGAATAAGCCATTGCATCAAATCGCTGGAGGTGTTCAACTTGTGGCATAGCAGCAGAAAGCTCCTTCCTGTTGCGGCCAACCCCAGTATTGAGTCAATGTTTCCGATATATCACTTACACAGTTCACCTAAGACGTCGCAGTGCACTGTGCCCGTCTCTTGTTGTATTTGGGAGGAGCTCAGATTAACTTTGCTGCCTCCCACCTTTTGCTCCTGTTGAACTTCTCCAGTCCACTCTAGGTCTATGAAACAAGACTGAATTAACCTATTAGATGGAGATATTAAGGAATGTGGAGACGAGATGAATAGATTTGTGCTACAGATCAGGTGTGCTCTAAATGGGTAGTGAAACAGGCTTCTCTCCTAATCTGATGCCCTGATAACAATTCCTTACAATATTGGGTGGCAGAAATAGTACAGGTCCCTGGAATTCCTCATGGAGCACGTTTCCAACATAACAAAGTATGTTTTAGGACATTTTATTGGAGGAAAATTCAGTCAGAGGGAGCATTATGCACAATTGTGTATTTGAGTTGGGCATGGAATTTTTTTTTTCCTGATTGGACCCTGTTTGTGGTAACACTCCATCTTAATGTTGAATATCAAAACCAGTACATCTTCAGATATCACATAAGATAAAGTTTGCATCTTTAGTTTGTTGCTACGCTTTGAGAAAACTTACTTCTCCCAGGACAGGTAGAGGGCTGATTCATCAAAGCAGTCAAATTTTTTTTTTTTGTACAGCCACAGCACTGTTTATAGAAGCATCACGGAGTGTTTCACAATAAGGAAGAGAACATTTCATCACCCCCCGTAAAAGCAAAGAGTTAGGTAGCTGGAGGCCTGGCTAAGCAGAAAGAAAACAGGGAGAGAGAGGAGCAGTTGGAAAGGAATGATAAACAGTCTCAGAATGCAAGAAAGGGCAAACATCACACCCTTGAACATAAAAAGTTGCAAAACTTGGAGCAGTTGGTTTAACGTAAGTGGTGAGAAAAATGGTCAAAACTATTATGTAGGATGGAATTAACACTCAGACGGAAAAATATGTGTTAATTCGGAAGATCCAGCATAGATTTGTTATGGGAAATTCAAGCCTGACTAAATCGCTGGATTTATTTTTGGAGAAGTAGCAAAGAAGCTTGACAGGGGCATTATGTTGAGGTGGTAGAATTCCAAAAGGCAATTGATACAGTGCCACACAATGAATCTGTAACTAAAGTTATAGGTTGTGGAATACTAGGGTCAGTATCAATGTGGATACAATTATGGGTGAGGATTAGAAACAGAGAGTGATGATAAATGAGCATTTTGTAAGTGGAGTTCCCGAAGGGTCAGGATTGAGACTCTTGCTTTTCCTACAGCGTATACATTTCAAATGATTTAAATCTTGGACCACAGAAGAGGATATTTTTAAAGTTTGCTGATAATACAACACTTGAGAGCCTTGTAGATTATAAGGACAGTATAGAACTTCAAAAGAACATTGCCAAATTGGTGGAGTAGATGGATAAGTAACAGATGCAGAGAAGTGTGTGATGCTACTTAATGGTACAAAGGGCATGTGGAAACAATATAAACTAGAGGTTACCGTTCTAAAAGGCGTTCTGGGGCAGAGAGATCTAGGTGCTAATGCGCACGCATCTATAAAGGTGATCAGGCAGTTGGAGAAAGCTGTTGATGATGCATACAATTTTCTATGTTTCAGTAATAGGATCATACAATCCCCACAGTGTTGAAGCAGGCCATTTGGCCCATTGTGTCCAAGCTGATCCTTCAAGAGCATCCCATTCAGTACCACCACCAACTACCACACACCCCCTGCCCCAGGCACCCCAAGTAACCCTACATTTCCCATGTTTAACCCACATAGCCTGCACATCCCTGGACACTATGGACAATTTCGCATGGCCATTCCACCGTAACTTGCATGTCTTTGGGCTAAATCATGGAGTACAAGATTAGAGAGACTATGATAAACATATAAAAGTTACTGGTTAGACCTCAGCAGGAGTATTATGTCCAGCTCTGGGTGCCACATTATGGAAGGATACAAATTCATTGGAGAGAAAGCAGAAGAGGTTTATACGAATGGTTCCTGTCATCAGAAACTTCAGTTGTGTGGGAAGATTGGAAAAGTTGAGACTGTTTTTCCTTGGAGGGGAAGAGGTTAAGAAAAGACTTGAAAGGATTTTTCAACAACATGACAGACCTGGATGGGGAAAAACTGTTCCTACTCCTAAAAGGATCAAGAACCAGAGGACACAGTTTTAAAAGAAGCAAACATGAGATGGGAAAAGTCTTGTTCACTCAGCAAGTAGATAGATTCTGAAAGTATGTGAAAGTAGGTTCCATTCAGGTATTCTAGAGACTATTGGATAATTCTTAAAAATTCATTCACAGGATGAGGACAATGCTGCTGGGCCAATATTTATTGTCCAGCCCAATTTGCCCAGAGAAGAGTCAACCACATTACTGTTGGGTTGGAGATACACGGAGACCAGACCAAGTAAGGATGGCAGCTTTCCTCCCTCAGGGATATTAGTGACTCAGATAGGTTTTTGCAGCAATTGACAATGGCTTCATGGGCATCATTGGACTCTGAATTCAAATTCTACCATCTGCTATGGTAGGATTTGAACCTGATGTGCCCAGATTAATGTACAGTGATAATACCACTACGCCATTTATCTACCCTAGCTGTTAAAGCAGGAAGCGTGTAGGATTATGGAAAAAAGCAGGAGAATAGCGTTACATTATATTGCTCCTTCATAGCACTGGCTCAGACAAGATGGACTGAATACTCTCCTTCTGTAACAATTCTGTGATTTAGTGAATGAATATCCAGTAATTGCAGAGTATTGGAAAGGGAGGCGTGTAGCGCAGAGCGAAATGGACAATATTGTGGTAAATTTTAGCAAAAACACTCAGGAGAAGTCTCCTGTTGTTCACTCAAAATAAGAGCTATGGGTCCTTTCACATTTCCCTGAGAAGATCGCTCAGCCTCAGTTTCATGTCCTGTCTGAAAGGTGATACCTCTATCAGAGCAGCGATCTCTCAGTGGAATTTGTGCAGAAGTATGTAGAAGGGACATATGAGGCTACAGATTTGGGCTCAGTATCAGTAAAGAATGCATATGGGTGGAGGTAAAGATAGGGTCAACGTGCAGTGAAACCATTAAAAGCGGGATTTGAAGACATGGACAACATTGTCAGTGTCTTGACCTCATTGATTCAAGGGTTTCTTTTTTATATTTGTTCATGGAATGTGGGAGTTGCTAACTGGGCTAGCATTTATTACCCACCTCTAATTGCTCTTGAGAACCTGATAGTGAGCTACCTCATTTACTGCCACAGTGCAGCTAAGGAAGAGTTTTGATCGATTGAAGGAACAGTGATAATGTTCCAAGTCAGGATGATATGTGGCTTTGACGGCAAATTGAGGTTATGGTGTTCCCAATATGTTTGCTGCCTTTGCCCTTCCAGGTCACAGATCTGGCAGATTCACAAGGCCTCTCCTCTTTGTGAGCCATTTCTCCTGGATCACCAGGCTCTGTACCACTCATCTTGATTATGGTTCTCTTCAGCAACATCCTTGCATATGGACCGTGAAAAATGGGATTCAAAATATGGGAAGAGTTAGCAGAAATAAAGCAAAGTTTGTGGTAAGCTAGAGGCAGCGGTATGCAAATTTATGCTCAAGAATGATCCAGTTTCAATAAGCTCACAAATTGTGTTGTTTCTGCCTATCTCAGAAGTGAAGCTGACGTTGATTCTTCACTGCAGTTCTGGTGTGTCCTCTGTGCAAGGAACAGTGAGCCATGGAAGAGAGTGTCGCAACATACCATGGTGACTCTGAGCTCTCGGCCAAAATCTGATAGCCCCCCTGCCCCTTTCCCGAGCCCTCACTGGACACCATTCAGGGTGGGAACTCTGACTGATTCTCCCTAAGTTTGGCCAGTGACACTATCCCATAGTAGTGCCATCTCTCCAGTGAAATTAGCTAACTCTTAATTAATGAAAATAACATTAATTGCATTTGCACTTATATTTCCACTCTTAACAGAACAGAGTGAGTTGGAAGGAGTGAGTTGCCTACCTTTGTATATTATTGGTAAGTTAACATTGCAAAAAAGTCAGAAGGCACTACTCTGAACATTACCAAAACAAAATGTAGAACCAGGAGAGGTCTGTAGATGTTTGGTCAGAAAGGGAGGTTTTAAGGAGAATGGTAAAGGAAGAGAGACAGAGTGCACAAAGGAGTTGGATGGATTTGAGGAGGACATTTCAGAGTTTAAGCCCTACACAATGAAGGTCATGACTGCTAATGCAAACAATGAAAATCCAGACAACATAGGAGTCAGAATAAAAGGAGGAAGGTTCAAACGATGGCTAGTTGATCAGGTAGGACCTCAAAGCTAATGATGTCTGGATTTCTTCTTGAGCTGGACTAGCCATATAAATCCAATCACTATAAGAATAGGTCAGTCGCTGGGAATTCTGGAGTGTGTAACTCACCTCCTGATTCCCCTAAGCCTGTCTGCCATCTACAAGGCACAGGTCAGCAGTGTGATGGAATACTCCCCACAAACCAGGATTGGTGCAGCCCCAACAATGCTCAAGAATCTTGACGCTAACCAGGACAAAGCAGCCTTCTTGACTGGCACAATATCCACAAACATCCACTCCCGCTATCACCAACGTGAACACCATCACCTGCAAGTTCTCCTCTAAGCCACACGCGATGCTGAGTGGGAAATATATCACTGTTCCTTTACTAACACAGAGTATAGGTCCTAGAATTCCCTCCCTAACATAACCATATGTGTATCTTCACCCAAGGATTGCAGTGTTTCAGGAAGGCAGCTCACCGCTCCCTTCCCAAGGGCATTTAAGAATAGGCAATGAAGGAATAAATACATTTACACCACATTTGATTTGATTTGAATTGTTATTGTTACATGTATCGAGGTAGAGTGAAATAATTTTGTTTTGCCTGCAGTACAGGTGGCTCATACCATACAAAGATCACAAGGTGATAAAACAAAGCAAGAAATACAAAGTTACAGCAGCAGAGAAGGTGCACAAAATGTAAGACCAATATTAGGTTTGAAATTTGAGAGGTCCATTCAGAAGTTAATAACAGCAGGTTGGAAGCTGCTCTTAAACCTATTGGTAAGTGAGTTTAAGCTTATGCATCTACTGCCTGATGGAAGAGGTTGGAAGATATTATAACCAGGATGGAAGGGGCCTTTCTAAAGGAGCGAGAAGTGTCGATGGAGTCAATAGATGGGCGGCTGGCTTGCCTGATGGACCGGGCTGTGTTCACAACTTTCTCTAGTTTCGGCCTTGGGCAGAGTAGCTGCCATATCAGGCCGTGATGCATCCAGATAGAATGTCTTTGATGGTGCACCTGTAGAAGTTAGGAAAGGTTCTTATGGACTTGCCATTACATATAAGTAAGTGTAGAAACAGAAGCGAAGGGGGAATGTGTATGTGGCTGCAGAGATAGTGCATGAGGGAAGGCTTAAGATTCCCAGAACACTTGGGAGTAGAGCTGGCAGAGCATGTCTTGTACAAATATGATAGATAGCACCTCAAGAGAACATGAGGCTGCTAGCTGTTGGTGAGGTGTTAAAATAACAAAGTAATGTGTCAGTAACCAAATGGAACGTCAGAAAGATAAACAATAAGATGAACAAAAGATTAGTGTAGCACTGGAGTAAAAAAAATAGAGATTTAGAGGAAATACAATCAGGTCTTATTTGGGTTTGTTGTGCATGTATATAAATGCATGGAGTGTTCTAAATAAAGCTCATGCGATGCTGCTGGAAGCATCACAGAAACTTGAAAGGGTCAATGAAGAAAGGAAATGAGAGGCAAAGAGGAAGAATGAGAAGAGACTGGCAGCTAAGACAAAAGGTGAAACCAAGAGTCTTCCACAGAGTTATTAATAGATGGAAGATAGCAAGAGACGGGGTGAGGCCAACCAGAATGAATAGAAGATATAAGCATGGAGGTACAGTGCCTGGCTAAGTTAGTAAATTGCATTGCCTTTGATAGGTCCTAAAGAAAGCATATACAGGGTAGGCCAGAAAGTAAGCAAAAGGATACATTAAAAAGGCTGGTCACACTTAAGATCGATGAGTCACCATGGCCAGATGGCACACAAACAAAGTTAGAACAGCATTTGAAAGAGGAACTGACCAAAATCTTCCAATTCCCATTAAACGTGGGAATGGTCCCAGAGGCCTAAGGAATTACAAACATTGCACCATTGTTCAAACAAAATCATGCAGATATAAGCTTGGCACTAACAGGCTGGTTGGCTTAACTTTGGTACTTTTAGAAACAACAATTCAGGACAAATTGAACAATAACATGGGCACAAAGGAGGATTAATTACCGAAAGCCACCATAGATTTGTTGAAGGCAAACCATGAGATTTTGTTGCAGTTCAGAAAAGTTTTACTAGACTAATACCTGTAATGAGTAGATTACCTTATAAGGAAAGGCTAGACAGCCTGGGTCCGTATCCTCTGGAGTTTAAAACAGTCAGGGTGACTTAATTAAAATATACAAGATTCTGGGAAAAATTGTCTGGGTGGATGTGAGAAGCATAAACTGTCATATAAACCAACATTTTGCTAGCTGCAATCAGTTCTGAGTAAGGGGCACTGGACCTGAAACATTAATTCTGATTTTTCTTCACAGATGCTGCCAGACATTCTGCGCTTTTCCAGCAACTTCTGTTTTTGTTCCTGTCGGCACAATAGTAGCCCATGGAATAAGCAGGATAAGATGGTGAGGATGTGATCAGAGATAATGGGAACTGCAGATGCTGCATCCCAAAACCAGCCCAGCTTGTCCCTGCCTCCCTAACCTGTTCTTCCTCTCACCTATAAAAAACTCTCCTTCCCATTCCTCAGACGACATGTCCATCATGGGCCTCCTGCAGTGCCACAATGATGCCTCCCGAAGGTTGCAGGAACAGCAACTCATATTCCGCTTGGGAACCCTGCTGCCCAATGGCATCAATGTGGAGTTCACCAGCTTCAAAATCTCCCCTTTCCCCACCGCATCCCAAAACCAGCCCAGCTCATCCCCTCCCCCCACTGCATCACACAACCAGCCCAGCTTGTCTCCTCCTCCTTAACCTGTTCTTCCTCTCACCTATCCCTCCCTCTCACCTCAAGCCACACCTCCACTTCCTACCTACTAACCTCATCCCACCTCCTTGACCTGTCCGTCTTCCCTGGACTGACCTATTCCCTCCCTACCTCCCCACCTATTCTCTCCCCTCCACCTATCTTCTTTTCTCTCCATCTTCGGTCCGCCTCCCCCTCTCTCCCTATTTATTCCAGTTCCCTCTCCCCATCCCCCTCTCTGATGAAGGATCTAGGCCCGAAACTTCAGCTTTTGTGCTCCTGAGATGCTGCTTGGCCTGCTGTGTTCACCCAGCCCCACACTGTGTTATCTCAGATGGTGAGGATATCAGGTCGGCTGTGTGATAAGAGGTAGAGTCATGCTGAAAAGGTGTTTTTCAGACAAGAGGAAGGCTTTCTGAGTTGTTCCCCAGTGGTCAGTGCTACGGCAGCACTTCTCCTGATGCCTATTAGTAGCTCTGGCCTAAGTAACAAAAAGGGTGCTATGACTCTATGAGATGTGCTTTACAGATCACCAACCAATGACAAGGAGACAAGGGAGCAAATTTGCAGGAAAACTGCAGAGAGGTACGATAACCAAAGCAGAGCATAATTTAAAAACTTGCCACCATTGCAAGCAGTGAGGAGGATAGTGATTCACTTCAAGAGGACATGGGCTGTCAAAATGGACAAGTACATGACAGGTGAACTGTAACGCAGAGAAATGTGGAGTGACAGACTTTGTTAGGAAAATGAGGAGAGGCAAACTAAAACACAACAAAAATATAGTTTAAAGGCCGTACAGGAGCAAAGCAAATTGGGGGTCTACATGCACAAATTGTTGGAGGTGGCAGGCAGGTTAAAAAGGGAATAAATAGATGTGGCGATTCCTATAAAACAAGGTGGAATGATGAAGCTTTATATTACGCTGCCAAAATGTCAAATAGAGCATTCTGTTCAATTTTTCACACTGCGCTGCAGGTAGTTTTAGACAGAGGATTTAGACACAATTATGATGGCCATATCTATTTTTTTTACTTTGCTGTAATTCTGATTATGGGCTGAAATGAGAGAAAAAAGCCTTTTTTAAGAGACAAGGATAGTTGAAGGATTTGATGCACAAGTAATCTGATACTCATTGCGCTGTCTGTGCAGTTGCTAACTCAAGCTGTAGTACAGGCCTAGTTGGCAGATAAACTGGAACCATGGGGTGTGTAGGTGTAAATCTGAACCCTTGCCGGGGTATCTCTCGATTCCGTGATCAGTCAATGAACACTCGCAGTCGGTCTGGCTATTTAAGACTTTACTCTTTATTTCTTCAATCGGCCGGGTGCAGATCATCCAGAAAACACAGAAGTTGAGCACTTCTGTATTCCTCGGAGGAGCTACACACACAACTTAATACAAAGGCATTTTTACACTTTTCTTAAAGCAGGGTACATGGCGTGATTGCATAGTGTATTCAAACAATTACCGATCAATACATGATATTGCTTCATTGACAGTTACATAATCCAATAGTATTAACTGGTAAACAACTGATGTCACAATGCTTAGGTTACTTTTTGTCTTGCCATACAGCGCCATAACATTTGCTACCAAAGGTCAGCTAGATCGGTTAGTGCTGTATTATCTTATCACTACTGCTTTATTTATGCAGCTCTAGCAGAACTCGGAGTTCCTAGGCTAAAAGAGCAGCTCTAGCAGAATTTATAGTTCCCAGGCTGGAAGGCATTTTGTTGCTAACTTGCGGATTGTGGACAGCGGTGTAAGAGCCTTGAGTCCTCCACTATTGAGGGCAGAGGAATCGGCCGCCCAGACGTGAGTATTTTCTCCATCTGGTTTTCCTCTCATTCAGGTAGCGGTGGGCTCAACCACTCGCTGCCTATAGTCTAAGTCCAGCCCGAAAAAGCATCGGTCTGGTCATTTGCAGAGAGTAAACAGCCAGACTGACTGCGAGTGCTCATTGACTGATCACGGAATCGAGAGACCCTGCTGGGGGTCAAAATTTACATCAGAATAGAGTTTCAGCTGGCAACAGATAGCTTATTGGTCTGCGGATCAGTGACCAGTTATCAATGACAAAGGCCTTCTGCCTGGCAACAAATTTTTGATTGGCTTCCAGGTGGGCGGACGGTTTGTGTGGTATAAAAGTTTGTGTAGAAGCTATCAGATCTCTCCAAAGGTAAGAGCTGTCTCTTTTCTCCACAGGGAACAGCAGCTTAAGGCTGAAAATTCCTAGTTTGCTTCCTCTTTCCAGTTGCTATAATCTATGATGTTTCATTGCTATGTCAAAGACCATTGTAAATGGGAACTAGTTAATCTGTGCCCTCTGCAAAGAGGTGAAAGTATCTTGAGAAATAAGGGTTTTTTTAAATTCATTCTTAGGGCTGGGCCAACATTCCTGCCCAACCCAAGTTGTCCTTGAAACAGTGGTGGCCTTCTCCAACTGCTGCAAGTCTATTTAATGTAGTTGGGACAACACAGTCATTTAGGGATAAAGTTTCCATGAAGTTGACCCAGTGACAGTGAAAGAGTGGCAATTTATTTCCAAGTCTGGATGGTGAATGGCTTGGAAGGGAACTTGCAGGTGGTGGTCTTCCCGTGTATCTGCTGCCCTTGTTCTTCTCGATAGAAGTGGTTGGAGGTTTAGAAGGTGGTATCGAAGGAGCCCTGGTGAATTTCTGCAGTGTGCCTTGTAGATAATACTCAGAACTGCTACTAAGCATGGTGGAAGGAGAGAATGTGTGTGGATGTGGTGCCAATCAAATGGGTTACTTTGTCCTGGATGGTGTCAAACTTCTTGAATGTTGGTTTGATCTATTATTGTCACATGTACCTAAGTACAATGAAAAGTTTTGTTTTGCCTGCAGTGCAGCAGATCATAACATAAAAGGATACAATGATTATAGGGCAATAGAACAGAGTGAGGAATACAAAGATACGGCTACAAAGAAGGTGCACAAAAAGCAAGATCAACATTAGATTTGAAATTTGAGAGTCCATTCAGATGTCGAACTACAGTAGGGAAGAAGCTGTTCTTGAATCTGTTGTAACATGTATTTAAGCTTTCGTATCTTCTGTTTCAAGGAAGAGGTTGAAAGAGATTGTGACCTCGGTAGGAGGGGTCTTTGATGATGTTTGCTGCCTTTTCACATCAGCAAGAAGTGTCGGTGGAGTCAATAGATGGAAGGTTGGCTTACGCAATGGACTGGGCCTGTGTTCACAACTTCCTGTAGTTTCTTACAGTCCTGGGCAGAGCAGTTGCTGTACGAGGTCATGATGCATCAAGATGGAATGCTTTCTAAGATGCATTTGTAAATGTTAGTGAGGGTTCCTGATGGCAAATTTCCTAAGCTTCCTGATGAAAAACAGGCTGAGTTATCCTCACTACATACAAGTGGGGAGTATTCTGTCACACTCCTGACTTGCCCCTTGTAGCTGGTGGACAGGCTCTGGGGGAGTCAGGAGATGAGTCACTTGCAGTGTTCCTAGCCTTGAGAAATAATGTTCTGATCAACACAAGAATCATCTCATCAAATCCTACAGACAGAGAGCATGATTAGCCTTTCCAGTCTTTTCCTCTCCCTAAACCCATTTATCATTCCCCCCATCTGTGGCTCTCTGTATGTAAAAGCAAACTTTATAAAGGGGTCAGGGGTTTAACTGGTCGAGTTATCCATCAGTGGTTCAGAACTGTTTACCTGTAACTAGAACCTACTTATTTCTAATAAACAGCCATTCTTGTTAAGTGCAGAGACGCAGTCCATGCATTCTGTCAAACTGGATAGAAAGGATAGATAAATCGGTGAATGTTTTGTACCTTTATAAAATCTCTTAACTTCCATGATGGTTTTCGGAAAAGTGGAGTTTGATTTCCAGTGAGGCACGAGAGGATGCGGAAACTATTGATGAGATTAGCACCAAGGATAAAGAACATTTGGTGGCCAAGGTTGAGGAGCTGGAGTTGCTTTCCTTAGCGAAGAGAAGGTTGAAATAGGATTTGATACAGATGTTGGAAATCAAGAACAAGAGAGTGGATGATCCTGTGGTTCTGAAGCAGCATTGGAGCGTGTGCAGTTTTGTGAAGAGGAGAGTAGACCTGGATGAGAAAGGCAGTTGTGGAGGGAGCTAAAGTCCAGCCTGTGCTGATCCTGTTGAATAGGGAACAAGCCTGAGGGCAGCCTTATCCTGATCCTATTTCTAATGTTATAAGAGCTCAAAAGGAAAACCCTGCTCACTTTGTTGGAAGGGTCAAGATCCAGGGCACCGATTGAGAGTGATTAGCGGAAGGACTGAATCAGAGAATCCTTGTAGTGCAGGCAGTGGCCATCCAACCTGCACTGACACACCAGAGGGCAACCAACCCAGACTCACCCCAGCTACCCACCAGGCAATTTAGCTTGGCCAATCCACCCTAACCTACACAGTTTTGGGCTGTGGGAGGAAACCAGAGCCGCTGGCGAAAGCCCATGCAGACACCGGGGGAAAGTGCAAACTCCACACAGTAACCTGAGGGTGGAATTGAACCTGGGTCCTGGTGCTGTGAGGCAGCAGTGCTAACCACTGAGACACCACACTGCCCTAAGGGCTCTGAGTGGTTGGAAGCCTCATTGCACTCCCTGGGAACATGGTGGATTCTACTGCATCTTTAGAAAATGAGACAGGAGAGCCGAGAAGAAAGTTGTACAAGGGTTTTGGGGAAAGAGAGGCGGAGTGGAACTAGGTGACTCTCTCTTGCAGGGATGAGATACGGACTTGATGGATCAAAAAGACCTTGCTCTGTTTTGTGACCAATAGCTCTACTGTAGAGGTTACTGGTATAGGGCAGGGATGAGGCCATGAAGGGATTTGAAACCAAGGGTGAGAATATTAAAAGTTTCTTGCTCTGTTTGAGCAGCCAAGCCATCAATAAGACGATACATATTTTTAGACATGATCATGTCCAAACAATGCATTGGCCTAAACACCTCACTGCATTTTGTTCCTTTGAGCCTTTTGCAAAGTAAGAATTTCCATCCTTCAATGCATCAACTTCAACACTCATTGAAAAAGACAACCAAAACAGTTATATACGAAATATTATTTTGTTTTAATTTTTGGCAATGCTTCCATCTATCTCATTGCAGCCAGAGAAGCTGAGGGCTTCTCTTCCTATTTCTACATCTGTTGCTTCTGATGTCTCTGGTATCCCTTAAAAAGCTAATCATGTGCCTCCCCCTCCTTATTTCTGATCTACACACAGCCCCATGACAATGCCAGCCAAAGCTATAGTGTTCATTTTTACGTGGCTGTTGACTATACCCAACCCAATTTCACTACCAGCTCTCTCGACTCCCACACTGTTACTAAATCATCAAACTGCTTCTATCATCTAGCATTGGGCAGGCAGCAAATCCTTCCAATTAGATATTGGGAAGCGTGAAGCCATTTTTTTTTGGATTCACTCCAAACTCTTTTCCCTGACAACCAACTCCTTCTTCCTCCCCAGCAACAGTCTGAGATTAAGCTGCTCTGTTTTCGAAACTTCAGTATCACAGTAGTCCCAGAAATGAAATTCCAATCAGCCGCATATTCATGTCATCTCTAGGGTCACTTATTTCCACATCTGCAACATCATTCACCTTCACCCTTTTCTCATCTCAACTGCAGCTGAAACCCTCATCCATGACTTTGCTACCTCTAGATTCAATTATCCTAATGCGTTGCTAGCTCATCTCCACCTTGAATAGCAAAACCATTGGGCTGTAAGGCACAGTCAGGTGTAGCAAGAGTGAGCCATGTCTCTGAAACAGAGTACACAGTGGTCTCTCACTCCCTTTTCGAAGGCGAGTTTAGTTTTACATTCATCCAGCATGTTTTTAATGATTTGGACATTTGTTGAGAGTATGCTGGGGAGAGGGGATTTGATACTGTTAGTTTCAGTCTCACCTGAAGGCCAGCACATCTCCCATGTATCCTGAGTGGGTGGCTGCACCTGGTTGATCCCGGGCCTTGGTGAGGGAACTCTGCTATTCCAGTAGGTTAAGTATATGCGTCTGTTGGAGTCCTGGGCACCAGTCATGGCTTTCACCATTTCGAGGTGTCCTGAAGTCGATTCAATGAGGCTTCCTTGATTTCAGGTCACTGTGGACCCAGGTCTTGTTCCTGCGCTGGTGGGGCCTCCATCCTGAGTTTCCACAAGGGCAGAGAGGTGGGCCTGCGAGTGGCAGGAAAAGCCCCGATTCCGTCCATAAACTTGAGATCATCCAAAATATAGTTTTAACTCACAACAAATCCTATTCCCTTAACATCCATGTGCTTATTGACCTAGATTAGCTGTCAGAGTTCTCACCCCTGTTTTCAAACCCCTCCATGACCTTTCCCCTCTCTATCTCTGTCATCAAATCTCACGCCATTTGAATTTTCTCTCTGGGACATTTCCAATTATACCTGCTGTCTCCCATTGATGGTCATGTCTTCAGCTGTCAAGACCCAATCTTTGGTGTCCAGCCCCTACATATCTCCAACTCTCTACTTTGCTTTTGTATTTTAAAACAATTTTTAAAGTCAAATTTTAATCAAGCTCTTGGTCATTTGTTGCAATATCTCCTTATGTGGCTCAGTGGCATATTTATTTTATAATGCCTCTTAAACAGGCCGCATAAAAAAAAAGAAATGTTCGCTAATAAGGACGGGAATGTTTCAACTTTTGTTACAAATCTTAATTCCATCTCAAACCACTTTAATTGCAATATCTCGAAGTGTATGCTGTTGCTAATGAGGGACGTACACAGTATGATTCCATAAAACCCTTGAGATTGATGTAAATAATTTGGATGTGGAATATAGGAGGAACGGTTAGTAAATTTGCAGATGACACCAAAGTAAGTGGTCGAGTGGGCTGTGAAGAAGGTTACCTTAAACTGCAATAGGACTTTGATCAGATGGGTCAATGGGCTGAAGAGTGGCAGATGGGGTTTAATTTAGATAAGGGCCTAGATAGGGCCCTTGGGAGTGCTGTCAAACAAAGAAACCTAGGGGTGCAAGTACATAGTTCCTTGATAGTGGAGTGCCAAGAAGGCATTTAGCATTCTTGCCTTCATTGGTCAGAGCATCAAGTATAGGAGTTGGGAGGTCATGTCATGGTTGCCATGACATTGGTGAGGCTACTTTTAAAATACTGCGAACAATTATGGTAGCCTTTCCAAAGGAAAAATGTTATTAAACCTGAGAATGTGCAGAAAAGATATACAAGGATGTTGCCAGGCTTGGAGGGCTTGAGTTACAGGAAGAGGCTGAGTAGACTGGGGCTTTTCTTCCTAGAACATCGAAGGCTGAGGGGTGGCCTTATAGAGGTTTATAAAATCATAAGGGGCATGGGTAGGGCGAATAGCCAAGGTCTTTTTCCTATTTTGAGGGTGTCCAAAACTGAAGGACATAGGTTTAAGGTGAAAGGGGGAGGATTCAAAGGGGACCTGAGGGGTGGCTTTTTCATGCAGAGTGTGCTGCATGTATGGAGCTGCCAGAGGAAGTGGTGGAGGCTGGTACAATTACCACATTTAAAGGGCATTTGGACAGGTACATGAACAGGAATGGTTTAGAGGGATGTGGGCCAAATGCTGGCAAATGGGGCTAGAGCAGATTGGGATAACTGGTGAATGCAGCCAAGTTGGACCGAAGGGTCTGTTTCCATGCTGCATAACCCCATGGCCATGTAGCTATTGACGTGTTGCAATGATCTGGCTGATGGAGATGGTCTAATGATCCTTTGTAATTTGGGAAGTGTTTACATTTGACAGCTTTGATAGCCCTCACAAGCATCCAAATTGTTTCAGATATAAAGCTGCTGCAATCTAGGCTGGCCCCAACCCAGACTCCTCTGATGCTGCCTGGCCTGCTGTGTTTCTCCAGCTCCACACCTTGTTATCTCTGAATCCAGCATTGGAAGTTCTTGTAATGCGACTGTGTTTCCTTCGCATATCCACCTCCATACAAAGCCTCCCTGCACCCCTCCACCCCCATCTCCCAACTCCCAAGCACCAAACAATGTGCAAATAATGGTTGGAAATTACTGACATGAAGCTGAAGGTGAATGAAATAGACAGGATGGGGTCAAATGGGCATGAACTGCAATTCTGGCACACCCACGGTAGAGAGGTAAAGGACCCAGACTTAACCCTTTGAAGAATGACATGACCCACTAGGACCTGTGTCACCTATTGGCCTTGTATTTGCGTATGCGGAATTGCTGTGGCAAATTATTGCTGTTAGTATCAATATTCTGGTGATATGACTCCACGGTTTGCTCAACAGTCACCCTGTTGTATAGAATGTACATTGAACCTAACCCTTAACGAGAAAAATGCTTTTAATAAATGCTCTCACTATGTCAGCACTGTACATGCATTGTGTCAAAGCAAATTAAATACAAAGGTCTGGCAAAGTTTTTTTTATTGCATCACTGATTTCCCAACTTCGTTACAATTAAAGATCGTCACTTTCTCCAGCTCCACAAATTGAACCCAAGCTGCTTAATTCAAGAGGTAGTATCCTTTCCTCTAACTTATTAGATTGTAAATTCAAGTCCCACACCAGCGGCTTAAGTACCTGACCTAGGCTGATGTTCCAGCGCAGAACGTTGGGAGTGTTGTCTTTCGAGGAGATATTAAACAGTAAGTCTGTCTGCGCTCTAAAATGGATGTGTACAATCTCGTTGCATTCTTTACAGCAAGGCAGACAGGCCTTCCACAGATTCCTCAGCAATGTGCATCATGCAATCAACATCTTTAAAAGCAGACCAACTCACCAGAATCACGCATGTCTGTGGGATCTTGCTGTGTGCAAATTAGCTCCAGTTTTTCTTCCATGAAATGACTATAGTCTGAATGAGGGAGAGTTGAAAGATGATGAAGGAGGTTTGGGGCAAAACGTACATTTATATGGCGCCTCCCAAGGAAGACCCAAAGTGGCTTGCTTCTAATACAATTTTTTGAACTGTTGGCGCTTCAACAAATTAGGAAAGGTGAAAACTAACGTGCACAGAAAGATCCTTCAAGAGGCACAAATGTTGACTGGGACATGGAGTCATAGAGTCATTCAGCATGGAAGCAGACCCTTCGGTCCAACCAGTCCATGCTGACCATGCTCCCAAACTAAATTAGCCCCACCTGACTGCATTTGGCCCATATCCCTCCAAACATTTCCAATTCATGAACTTGCCCAAATGTCTTTTAAATGTTGTTACTGTTCCCTCATCCACCACTTCCTCTGGAAGTTCATTCTGCACGTGAACCACTCTCTGTGTAAAGAAAGTTGCCTTTTTTAATTCTTTCTCCCCTCGCCTTAAAAATTATGCCCCATAGTTTTGAACTCCCCTACAGTGGGAAAAGACCCTTGTCATTCACTTTATCTATGCTCCTCACGATTCTATACACCTCAAAATAGTCATCCCTCAAACCCCAGCGAGAATAGTCCCAGACTTTCCAGTCTATTTCTATACCTCAAACCTTCCATTCTCAGCAGCATCCTGGTAAATCTCTTGTGAGCTTTCTGCACCTTAATAATATCCTTCCTGTAACAGGGCAACCAGAACTGGACACAGTACTCTGGAAGTGGCCTCACCAATGTCCTGTAAAATCCCAATTCCTATACTTAAAAGTCTGAGCAATGAAGACAAGTTTGCTAAATGCCTTCTTAGCCATGCATATGGATAATGATGGGATAGTGTAGGAGGCAGGGCTTAGATTAGTTCACAGGTCGGCGCACCATCGAGGGCTGAAGGGCCTGTTCTGCGCTGTATTGTTCTGTGTTCTATGTTAACCATCCTGTTTACCTGTGACCCAAATTTCAAAGAACCACATACATGAACCCATAGGTCTCTCTGTTCTACAACACTACTCAGGGCCCTACCATTAATTGCATAAGTCCTGCCTTTGTTTGTTTTATCAAGATGCAATACGTCACATTTACGTAAATTAAACTCCATCTGCCACGCTTCAACCCATTGACCCAAATGATCAAGATCTCGTGGTAATCTCAGATAATCTTCTTCACTGCTGGAAGGAATTTGCTTTGCCTGTCTCCAAATTATGTTGTGGGTATTTTATATTTACTCAAAAGGAGACAGGGGCTCTGTTTAAACTCCCACCGTGAACAATGTAGCACTCCCACTTCACTGCACTGGAACGTTATCCTCGCTTAATGAGATTTCTGGTCAGTGTGCTACCACTGAGTCCTGGAGCAAGACGTTTAAAAAGGTACAGCAATAAGTGACTTGGACATTTTGTCAAAGGGTGAAAGATCATGATTAGAGTATCTGTAACATATGAGGCCATGAACAATAACTTACACTGAGAAAATTATTTGTTTGTACTTCTCATTAACTTCTCATTTTTATTTCCTCACTTTTGTTTATCTCTTCACCTCACCCCATCGATTGCTATCTCAGCTGCTTCCATTAAAGTGATTTAATTGCAAGTTCCATCGGATGTTGAGTGAAAGAAGCAGCTTCTTGGACCTAATGCTGTTAATGTTTAACATAGAGCCATAGAGCTGCACAGTACAGAAGCAGACCCTTAAGTCCAACTCACTCATGCCAACCAGATATCCTAAACTAATGTAGTCCCATTTGCCAGCATTTGGCCCATATCCCTCTAACACCTGAGATAACAAGGTGTGGAGCTGCATGAACACAGCAGGCCAAGCGGCATCAGAGGAGCAGGAACACCGACATTTCGGGCCTAGACCCTTCTTCAGAGGAAGGATTTTCTGAAGAAGGATCTAGGCCTGAAACATCAGTCTTCCCGCTCCTCTGATGCCACTTGGCCTGCTGTGTTCATCCAGCTCTACACCTTGTTATCTCAGATTCTCCAGCATCTACAGTTCCTACTATCTCTCCCTCTAAACCCTTCCAATTCATGTGCCCATCCAGATGTTTTTAAATGTTGTAATTGTACCAGACTCCACCATTTCCTCTGGCAACTCATTCCATACATGCACCACCCTCTGCGCGAAAAAGTTGTCCCTTATGTCCCTTTTAAACCTTACCTCCTCTCACCTTAAACCTATGCCCTCTAGTTTTGGATTCCCCTACCCTGGGGAAACTTCCTTGCCTATTTACCCTATCCACACCCCTCATGATTTTATAAGCTTCTATAAGGCCACCCCTCAGGGGAAAATAGCCCCAGCCTATTCAGCCTCTCCCTATAGCTCAAACCCTCCAGCCCCAGCAACATCCTTGTAAAATCTTTTTTGAGTTCTTTCAAGTTTTAGTGTTCCAAGTGCTCATTCTCCCTTCCACCATCACTGCACACAACATTAATTCTCAAATTAAGTCCTATGCTGAAGCTTCGGGCATAATCCAGGGAATCATGCAGAGGTCATCCCGTCACTGTATTTTTCTGATGTACTGCTGTCTTATCTTCCTTCACATGTTTGACCATTCTTAGAAATGAGGGGAACTGGTCCTGGTTAAAAGCATGACCTTATATCAGGCCTTCCACAAACCCAGGATGCCCCACTGTGTTTTTCAAATGGTGAGCCATTTTTGGCCCCGCATATGCAACGTCTTCCCATTGAGGAGCCACTGGCCTCGTATCACTGGCTTAGTAGCCTAAAACTCCTGGTTAATGCTCTGGGAACATGAGTCGTGAATCCCACTATGGCAGATATTGAAATTTGAATAGGAAATTGTGGAATGAAATGCTAGCCTAAGGAGAACTGCGTCAATTCTTGTAAAGACCCATCTGCTTCACTAATGTGCTAGGGATTTGGCCTTCTGCATCCTTACCAGGTCTGGCCTAGCTGTACCTTCAGATGACAGAAATATGGTTGATTCTCAGCTGCCCTTTGGGCAACTGGAGATGGGAAATAAATGCTGGCTTAGGCAGTGATGCCCGTGTCCCGGGAATGATTACACAAAGAAAAAGTCGTGAGGCCAATTTACATAGTAAGATTCCACAAAGAGTGTTTCAGAGAAATCAACAGGGAAGGAATTTGCAAGAAGGGACACTCTGCCTGTCTGCCCTGCACAAACTGACATAGTATCCTTTTAGCATCTCATTTTGTAGATGGAAATTCCAATGATGCATTGTCCACCCAGTATTGCTCTGAATTGTCAGCTCGGATTAAGTGCAAGCATCCTGGTGTGTGTGTCAGAATTCTTTCCCAAGGTGAGAGAGCTACCAACTGAATTCAAGCTGAATAACTGCAAGAGGTGTTGGGGAAAGACAATTGAAGAACATCACCTAAGAAAACTTCAAAAAACTTTGGCATGGATACGTTAGGTAATTTCAACCTCAACACGGGACACCTCAGAAGGGACCCGTAGGTAGGGTATTCAATGGGAGAGATAACAAAATAGGAGCCCTACATACACCATGACAACTGGTTGCGAAGGCCTTGTTTGCACCTGTTTGTACTGCTTCTCATTTCAGGGATATTCCTGAGGCAATACTTTGGTTTGCTAACAACAACCCTGTACTAATACAAAGCCTCTAAAACATTCATGGGAGAGATCAAACGAAAACTGGCAGCAAGGAGACAGGACGTGCTGGAACAAAGAGGCAGGCTTTAAGGAGCAACTTACAGAACAGGAAAGTGGGAATCTCAGCGCTCACAAGCTTCAATGGCTGAATATGTGGAAGGGCAAATGACGCGCAATATTTGATACAAAACTTGTCCCATTTGGTCCACCTTCCAATCTTCTGCAAGGTATAGACAGTCCTACTCTGACAAAGGCCTAAATCATCGGCCTGCCTTTTAGTCTTCAGGTATTGATCCTCTCGTTGTACGCATCCTACAGATTCTGTTTTAACCTCCCATTTTATTTAAAGAAAACCTTGCTTGATATTCCGAGCCAAACCCCAATCTGCTTTGCTTTATAAGAAGTTGCAGGAAAATAATAATAACTAGCCTGAGCTGCAATGTGGATGTGAACAATTTACCACATGAGTGCCTTTAAAAATTACTCGCAAAGGACTGAAGTATTTTCTCCGCTCGTCAATGACTGCGACATAATCAAGTCAGGATTGTAACTTTAAAAACTGTGCAAGTGAAAAATTAAAGATGCCTTGAAATTTTCTTGAGAAAAAAAATCAACCTCTGTGAAAAGATGGCCCCAGCCTTCCATTTGTGCATCAGCCATTGAATATATGGCACATTTCCTGTTGTCCTGGAAACAGTGTAGCTGAAACCCAGCTGAAGCTTACATAACATAGGGATTCAGTTTGAGTTCAAATATTGTGCAGGCAAACATGGGCAAATTGATTTCAAGTGTGAGGACGCTTCGTAAGTACTTTACTGTTGTAAAGTGCTATGGGACATTCTTGGACTCTGAACAGTACGCTGGAAATACAAGGCATTTTTTTCTTTTGAGATACATGTTGGCTTAAAAGAGAGTGTCCCACATGACAGAGCAGCCTGAGCTAACTGGAAACTGTATTTATTTTTCGGGTGCTTTTTTCTTTTAGTTTGACATCCGACTGTATGTGGTTTCCTTGTCCTTCCAGGTGAGAGATACTTCTGAAGTGGTTTAGCAGGAAAGCATCTAACTATTTCCTCTGACAGTGGTAGAGGCCAAGGTTTTGGAAAATGCTACGCAAGGAGGCTTGTCAAGTTGCCAGAGTGCATCTCAGAGGTGGTGCAGAACGTGCCGCCTGCAGGAAGATGGTCCCAGATGACACTGTGGAAGGAATGAGTATTGAAAGTGGTGGATGGAATCCCAATCAAGTGTCTGCTTTGTTCTGGACGGCGTTGAGCTTCCAGAGTTTTGGTGAAACTACGCTCATACAGACAAGTGGAGTGTATTCCATTGTGACTTGTGCCTTGTAGATCATGGATAGGCTTTCAGAAGACAGGAAGCAACTGCTTTATCATAGATTTCCCAGGCTCTAACATGTATTTATAAATCTAATCCAGTTCAGTTTCTGATAAACTGTAACCCACTCCCCCATTTCCTGAGATTGATGGTGGAGGATCCAGTAATGACAATGCCATTGACCGTCAGAGGAAATAACGAAAATTATTTGTTGCTGGTCTGCTAAACCACTTCAGATGCTTTTATAAGTCAAAATCTATTGTTGGTTGGAGCTGCAGGAAAGGAAGGGTGCCGTAATGTCTCAGTGGTTAGCACTGCTGCTTTACAGCATCAGGGACCTGCATTTGATGCCAGCCTCTGGTGACTGCCTGCTTGGAGTTTGCACATTCTTCCCCCATGCCTGTATGCGTTTCCTCCCCACTGTCAAAAGATGTGTGGGTTAGGTGGTTTGTTCATGGTAAATTGCCCACAGTGTCCAGGGATTTTAAGGGGAGGTAGTAAATGATAAATATGGGTTAGCGAGTTTTGAGAAGATTTGTAGCTCATGTTGAGTTTCTGGATGTGAGTTTGCTCGCTGAGCTGGAAGGTTCGTTTTCAGCGGTTTCGTCACCATTCTAGGTAACATCATCAGTGAGCCTCCAATGAAGAGCTGGTGTTATATCCCGCTTTCTATTTATCTGTTTAGGTTTCTTTGGGTTGGTGATGTCATTTCCTGCATTGGTGATGCCATTTCCTGTTCTTTTTCTCAGGTGATGGTAGATTGGCTCCAAATCAATGTGTTTGTTGATGGAGTTCCGGTTGGAATGCCATGCTTCTAGGAATTCTCGTGCATGTCTCTGTTTGGCTTGTCCTAGGATGGATGCGTTGTCTCAATCAAAGTGGCGTCCTTCCTCATCTGTATGGGCCTAAGGCTGGTGGGTCTATGTGGGATGCCCTTCAAAGAGTCAGTGCAGATTCAATGGACTGAGTGGCCTTTTTCTGCCCTGCAGGGTTTCTATGCACATGCAAAAATTCCACATGCAAATCAAGGTTAGGAAGACGCTATGCATTCTCCTTAAGCCTGCTATGCCATTTAATAAGATTGTAACCTCAAAACCACATACCTGCTTCCTCCCCAGTAAACCTGTCAACCCCGTTGCTTATTAAAAATCTATCTACTTCTGCCTTAAGGATATTCAAGGTCGATGCTTCCACCTCCTTTTCAGAAAGGAAGTTCCAAATATATACTACCCGCTCTGAGCGAAAAAAATAAAGGTGTGACCCCTGGTCTTTAAACAGTGACCCTAACTCTAGATTCTTTCATATGATGAAACATTCGTTCCATGTCTATCCTGCCTGGACACATCAGGATCCTATATGTTTCAATCAAATTGCCGTTCTCTCTTCACAACCCCAATGGATACAAATCTGGACCCTTGTATTCACCTCTATACTGCAGCTGATTTGCATTGTGGTCTGTAAGCTTTAAATAGAAGCAAGAGACATTGTGATAAACACTGGGTTTTGGCCACATTTGGACTATGCTGTCTAATTCTGAGCGCCAAATCTTAGAAAGGATATGATGACATTAGTGAGGATGCAGAAGGGGTTCTTACCCAAACATTTCTCACACCGGCAGTCTACCCCTGTCTTTCATGCATTTTAGGAGTTTGAGAATGTGCCTACCTGAAGGTACAAACCAGGAGGAGTTTAGAAACCGGCAAACGTACGTGTCCCAAGCGGCAGAACAACTTCCCAGAGTGGCCTTTCACCAGGCCCTCATTTCAGCGCTCATTAACCTGTCATCAAGGGGCAACTAGGGATGGGCAAGAAATGCTGACCAGCCAGTGATGCCCACATCCCACAAATGAATTTTAAACAAAATATGCCAGGGGCTGAAGGCCAATCAGCTCCCTTTGCCAGCATTGCGTCAAGTTTGTGACCTGAAGATCAGAGCACTGTAGATCATTTGTACTGCAAACTATTTTTTAGATTAGATTAGATTCCCTACAGTGTGGAAACAGGCCCTTCAGCCCAACAAGTCCACACCGCCCCTTGAAGCATCCCACCCCCCTATAACCCACACAGCCCTGAACACTACAGGCAATTTAGCATGGCCAATCCACCTAACCTGCACATCTTTGGACTGTGAGAGGAAACCGGAGCACCCGGAGGAAACCCACGCAGACACAGGGAGAATGTGCAAACTCCACACAGACAGTCGCCCGAGGCTGGAATCGAACCTGGGTCCCCGATGCTATGGGGCTGCAGTGCTAGCCACTGTGCCGTGCCCTAACAGTGCATGACCATACAGAAACTTAATGCTGTACTGTTTGGCCACTGAGGCCATTCGTGTTGTACCTGAAACCTCTTGGCATTTCCACCGTGACCTGAATCCCAACATAATTTCCAACACTAGAAACAAAGGAGCATAGGAAGATAGGAGTAGGAGTAGGTCATTGGCCTTACAAGGCCGTTCTGCCATTCAATGTGATCATGGCTGTTAATCCACCTCCGAACCCTGTTCCCACTTTCACCCCGGACATCCCTTTAGCCCTAAGAACAATATCTAACTCCTTCTAGAAAGCAGTCAATGTTTTCGCCTCAACCGCTTTCTGTGGCAGAGAATTCCACGGGCTCCCCACTCTCTGGGTGAAGCCCATTTCTCCTCATCTCAGTCCTGAATGGCCTGCCCCACATCCTTAAACTGTAACCCCTGATTCTGGTCATTAGCAACATTCCTCCTGTGTGTACTCTGTCTAGTCCTGTTAGAATTTTATAGATTTCTATGACACCCTCTTCGCTCTTCTAAACCTCAGTGAACACAGTCCTATTCGATCCAGTCTCTCTTCATACTAACTTTGTCAGTCCTGTCATCCCAGGAATCAGTCTGGTAAACTTTTGTTTCACTCCCTCTGTTCCCAGACCATCCTGCCTCAGGTAAGGACCCCAAAACTGACCACAATACTCCAGGTGTGGTCTCACCTAGGCCTTTGTACTGCCTGCTGCACCTGCACGCTTACTTTCAGTGACTGGTGTCCATGGACACCCAGGACTCATTGCACATCGCCCTTTCCCAATGCATCACCATTCAGATAATAATCTTGTTTTTGCCACCAAGATAGATAACCTGAGTTTTATCTACATTAGACCTCATCTGCTATGCATTTTGCCACTCGCTCAACATGTGCCAATCACACTGAAGTATCTCTGCGTCCTCCTCACAGCTTACCCTCTCACCAGCTTTGTGTCATCAGCAAACGTTTTCCTCATCAAAATTATTAGCACGTATTGTGAATAGTTGGGGTCCTAGCACTGATCTCTGAGGTACATCATTGGTCATGTGGCTGTCCTTTGGAAAAAGGCCAGTTTATTCCTATTCTGTTTCCAATCTGCCTGCCAGTTCTCTATCCTTGTCAATCCTATGAGCTTTAATTTTACATGCTAATCTCTTAGAAATGTAGAAAATAGTGCAAGAGTAGGCCATTCAGCCATTTGAATCTGCACTACTATTCAATACAATCATGGCTAATCATGCAATTTCAATATCCCATTCCCACTTTCTCTCCATGCCCCTTGATCCCTTCAGCCGCAAATGCCATGCCCAGCTCCTTCTTGTATCTATCTGACAAACTGGCCCCAACAGCTTCCTGTGGGAGAGAATTCCACCACTTCACAACTCTCTGAGTGAAAAAATTCTCCCTCATCTCAGTCCTGAATGGTTCACCCATTATTCTTGGGCTGTGACCCCCAGTTCTGGACTTCCCTGATATCAGGAACATGCTAAATAAAAGCCAAAAGAACTGCGGATGCTGTAAATCAGGAACAAAACCAGAAATTGCTGGAAAAGCTCAGCAGGGCTGGCAGCATCTGTGAATGAAAATACAGAGTTAACGTTTCAGGTCCAGTGACCCTCCATCAGAACAGAAGGGTCACCAACCCGAAACGTTAACTCTGTTTTTCACTTCAAAAATGTTGCCAGATCTGCTGAGCTTTTCCAGTAATTTCTGTTTTTGATCAGGAACGTTCTTCCTGCACTCCCATAAGGATTTCTATGCGATGCCTCCTTATTCTTCTAAATTCCAGATGGTACAAGCCTAGTCGATCTAGTCTTTTTTCATTTGTCAGTCCTGCCATCCCAGGAACCATTTGCTGGGCTCCCTCAATAGCAAGAATGTCCTTCCTCAGACTAGGAGACCAAAACTGCATACAGTGCTCAAGGTGTGTCCTTACCAAGGCCCTGTATAAGCGTAGCAAGACATCATTACTCCTATACACAAATCCTCTCGTTATGAAGGCCAGAATGCCGTTAGTTTTCCTCACTGCCTGCTGCACATGCATGCAAACCTTCAGTGGCTGTTCCACTACGACACCCAGGTCTCATTGCACTTCCTCCTTCCTTAAACTGCCAACATTCAGATAATAATCTGCCTTCCTGCTTTTGTCACTAAAGTGGATAAACTCACATTTATCCACATTATATATGGCATCTGCTTTTATCAAATGCCTTCTGAAAGTCCAAGTAAACAATACTCATTGGGTCTCCTTTTTCAACTGCATTGGTTATCTCATTGCTAAGCTACAATAGACATTTTAAGCCTGATTCCCTTCCATAAATCAAAGTTGACTCTGTCCAATCCTGTCACAGTTTTCCAAGTGCTCGGTGATTAAGTCCAATGTAATAAACTGTAGCATTTATCCTGCTACTGATTTCAGGTTGGTAGTACCTCGAAACCAGCCTTATAACTATAATACGCTGCTTCCCAAGCTCATTCTCATTCATAACTAAATCCCTAGACCATTCTCAGTCATCTCTGAATCCCCAGATCATTCCTACTAGTCCTTGGATCGCTAGTCCATTCCCAAGAGTTCCTGAATTCCCAACCATTCCCATAAGATCCAGAATCCATAGTCATTCCACCAATGCCTAAATCCCCAGCCTACTCCCACTAGTCCTTGAATCGTCAGGCCATTCTCTCTCGTGCCCAAATTCCCAGCCTATTTCCACTATTCCCTAAATCCCCAGCTGTTTCCCATGAGTCCCTGAATCTATTCCCAGTACATGGGAAAATGGTGATGGTAATGTAGAGGCTACATGGTCACTGGGCTGGAAGTCAAGAACCACAGCCTTAATATTCTAGGGCTATGGGTTTGAACTGTCCAATGGCTATTACCGAAAGTTGAGTTCACTAGAAACCTGGAATTATAAGCTGTTCTATCAGTAACTATGTAACAATTGCTGTAAATCAGTATCTGGATTGTTCATGGCCTTTCAGGAAGGAAATCTGCCATCCTCAACTCATCTGTGCAAAATGTGCCTCTATCAGATCCAGAACAATCTTGTTTACTCTTAGTTGTCCCTCCTGTATACTCAGTCCCTGGTCCATTCCAGCTTGTTCTTGAATCCCTGGCTTACTCCCTCTGGAAGGGAAGTTGGTGGTGGTGGCGGTGTTGAAGAGATAACATCACTGTACTAGACATTGACAGCCAGAATTTAATATTCTGGGAAGATAGGCTTGAATCGCATCATGGTGATTGGTAAAAGCCAAGTCATAGTCAGAGATGACGACGGCGCAGGAAAGGGCTTTTTGTCCATCATGTCTGAGTCTATCAAAACTATGCTCCTAACCATTCTAATCCCATTTTTCAGCCCATAGCCTGTATGCTTTGGCATTGCAAGTGAAGATCTAAACATTTCTTAAATGTTATAGGGGTTCCTGCCTCCACTATCCTTACAGACAATGAGTTGCAGATTTCTACGAGCTCCTGGGTGAAGAGATTTGCCCTCACATTAACATACTGCCCCTTACCTTTAATCTATCGCCCCTGGTCATTGACCACTCTTCCAAGGGGAAAGGTTTCTTCCTGCGTACACTACCTATGCTCCTCAGAGTGTTATTTATCTTAGCTATGCTCCCTCTCAGTCTCGTCTGCTCAAAGGAAAACAATTCCAGGCTGTCCAATCTCTCTTCAGAGCTAAAACTCTCCGGCCCTCGCAACATCCCAGTCAATCACCTCTGCACCCTCTCCAGTGTCAGCACATCCCTCACATAACGTGGATTCCAGAATGGGACACAATACTCGATCTGTAGCCTTGTCAACATTTTACACAGTTCCGGAGTTAACGCCCTGCTCCTAAACTCTTTGCTTTGGTTCAAAAAAAGGCAAGTATGACACACAATGAGCCAAAAGGCTGCAGATGCTGGAGATATAAAACAAAACAGGAAAGTACTGAGGAACTTCAGCAAGCTTCGCAGCATCTGTGGAGACAGAAACAGTGTTAACGCTTTGATTCCAGTGACGCTTCGTGTATTTTAACTCTATGCTGTACAATTCTGTAAAATCTGGAATTATAAACTGATCTGTTGCTGAGCATGTGATAATTGCTGTAAACCTGGGTCACTCCTGACCTTTTGGGGGTGAAATCTGCCAGCCTCACCCCATCTCACCAAAACGTACCGCGAATCCACAATTATGTAGTAAACTTTTAGCTGCCTTTCAGTTCAAGGGAAATAAATGCTGGCCTAGCCAGAGGAGCTCATATGAGACCATAAGTATATATCTATATAAAAGCAAAATTAGGCCACTCAGTCCATCATAGCTGCTCTGCCATTTGATTATGGCTATTATGTTTCTCAATCTCATTCTCCTGCCTTCTCCCTTGATGCCATTACTAATCTAGGACCTATCTGTCTCTGTCTTAAGTACACTCAATGACCTGGCCTCCACAGCCCTCTACACCAATGAGTTGCTCAGATTCATCACCCTCTGGCTGAAGAAATGTCTCCTCATCTCAGTTCTAAAAGGTTGTTCCTTCACTCTGAGGTTCTGTGCCCTCAGGTCTAAGTCTCTCCTGCTAGTGAAAACATCTTCTGCATGTCCACCATATCCAGGCCTCCCAGTATTCTGTGAATTTCAATGAGATTCCCACCGTCCTTCAAAACTCCATCAAGTACAGACCCAGAGTCCTCAACAGCTCCTCATATGACAAGACCTTCATCCCTAGGATCTTTCTTGTCAACTTCCTCTGGGCCCCCTCCAAAGTCAGCAACCCTTCCTTAGATATGGGCCCTAGAACTGCTCACAATACTTCAGTCTGACTCAGCCTCAGCAGTACATCCCTACTGTTGTGTTCTAGCCCTCTGGAAATGAATTTGCCTTCCTAACTGCTAAATGAACCTGCATGTTAACCTCAAGAGATTCCTGAACTAGGACTCCTAGGTCCCTTTGTGCTTCAGATTCCCAAAGCCTTTCCCCATTTAAAAAAAATTCCATGCCTCTATTCTTCCTACCAAAGTGCGTAGCATCACACGTTCCCAAATTGCATTCCATCTATCATTTCTTTCTCCAATCACCTCACCTGCCCCAGTCCTTCTGCAGTCTCCCTGCTTCCTCAACACTACCTGCCCTTCCATTTACCCTTAAGTTATCTACAAACATAGCAAAAATGTCCTCGGCTCCTTTGTTCAGATTGTTAATACATTACGTCATATCCCACAAAGTTTTTAAAGAGTACTGTAATACTTCCTCCAGCCTATTCCCACTTTAACCTAATTTGTCAGTGCAATAGTTTCTGGCCCAAACCTATTCCTGCCAGCTTCTGACCAAACACATTTGTACCTGATTCCCTCACCTACTGCCACTAGATCCCCATCAAGTGTAGTTGATTCTTGTAATTAATCTGGAACTGCAACAACTGACTAGCCAGCAGGTGTAAAAGAAAGCCAAAACCTTACCTTTGTTTTCTCTCTGCAGATGCTGCCAGACCTGCTGAGTTTCTCCAGCAATTTCTGTTTCTGTTAAAAGCAAGCCAATATTGCTTGGCCTTCAATGCAAATGTTAGGGACCTCCTCCACCTGCACCATTTCTGTCGAGTCCCTGATTGAATAAAAATGTACACGCAGAACACAAGAGTGGCCCTGTTTTTATTGTCTTCCTCTTTCTTCCTGGAGCTATGATTTATTCCAGAGTTTCACTCACATGGGTGGGTCTTACAGGAGCACAGTCTTTCATCATTCCCTGTGAGCATTAAACAATTAGAGTGTCACAACTAAAGCCCAATCTAATCATGGGGAACAAAGAAATGACTGAACAATTGAATACTTCACAAGGAGAAGAAAAATAACACACCAGAAAAGTTGGGAGCACAGGGTTTATTGAAAGAGATAAACTGGAGGAAGCAGTATTCGTTGGGATTTGATGTTGGGGAATTTGATGGTACTGAAGGCTGATCAATCCCTTGAATCTGAGACAATCCAGATTACTTAAAGAAGAGACCCTAGAAATAGTGGATGCACTGGTAAACATCTTCTGAGATTCTTCAGACTCTGCATCAGTTCCTACAGATTGGAGGGTAGCTAATGTAACCTCGCTGTTTCAAAAAGGAGGTATAGTGATTGTGTAATGTGGTCAGCCAGCTGGACCTCATATGAGCTCCCTGATTAGGGCTGTTAACCTGATCCAATGAGGGAGCCCTGGCTGACAGATATAAACAGGAGTGTCAGAGGCTCTGCGAACTCCGAGAGCTGGCTCTGAGGGAGCTGGATTAGTGTAGGGGACTCTCCACATGTAAATAAAGGGTGACATGGTGATGGGATACTGGCCTCAGTGGAATTATTTCAGGAGGCAGAGAGAAAACCAGGAATTATACACCAGTCAGGAGTCTATTATGTAAGATTAATACATGAGCTGCTGAAAAATAATGATAGGATTGAACAGAGTTAGGAAGGGGAACCAGCCTTGAAAAATCTGCTGAAATTCTTCAGTGATGTAACCCATAGGATTGATGAAGAGGGGCCAGTGGATGTGGTTTATCTAGATGATCAGTACGCTTTTGACAAAGTCTTTCATGTAAAATGAAAATGCATGGGGTTGAAGGTAGTGTAACGAGACGAAGAGAGAACTGGCTGGCAGATAGGGAATAAAGAGTAGGAATAATTGCATATCTTTCCAAAAAAAAGGCAGCGATTCATGGTGTGCACTGCCTGGAGTCCAGCTATTCACAATGTATACATAAATTATTTAGATGAAGGAACTAAATATAATATCTCCAAATTTGTAGATTACACAAATCTGGGGCAGGGGGTGCTGTGAGGAGGATACAAAGATGTTGCAGTATGATTTGGACTGAGTGAGTAGGCAAATGCATGGCACGTGTGAGGTTATCAACACTGGTAGCAGAAACAGGGAGACAGATTTTTTATTTCAATAGCTCTAAATGCGAATGTGCAATGTGACCCGACTGTCCTTGTACACCAGTAAACAACTGAAGGCAAAGTGTGGCACGCAATCAAGAAGGCAAATAGTATGTTGGCCTTCATAGCGAGAGGATTTGAATACCGGGGCAGGGATGTCTTACTGCAAGTATACAGGGTCATGGTGAGACCATGCCCAGAATATTGTGTGCAGTTTTCATCTCCTTAGCTGAGGAGGAATGTTCTAACTATGGGGGCAGTGCAGCAGAGGTTTACCAGACTGATTCCTGGGATGGTGGGACTGACATTTGAGGAGAGGTTGAATCAGTCTGGGCTGTATTCACTGAAGTTTGGAAAATTGGGGGAATCTCATAGAAACCTCTAGAAATCCAACAGGACTAGAGAGGGTGGATGAAGGAAAGAAGTTCCTGATGATGGGGCAGTCCAAAACCAAAGGTCACAGTCTAAGGATGTGGTGTAAGGAATGCATTCAGGAGAAATTTCTTCACCCCAAAGAGTGGTGAGCCTGTGGAATTCATGGAAACCAGTTGATTTTAAGAAGGAGTTGGATGCAGGCTAGACTGATTAAAGGAAAAGAGGGAAAAATGGGAACAGGCTATTCAGTTGGTTGATCAGCCATGATCATAAAGCATGGAGGAGCAGACTTGAAGGACTGAATGGCCTACTCCTATTCCAATTTTCTCTGCCTGCATTTCTATGTCTCTAAACTTGCCTGATACCATATCCAATAGGAGTGAGCAATCAGGAGCATGGCTGATTTCTATCTCCTTTGGCCAGGAAGCTTCAGGCACAGACCAATAAATAATGCTCTAATGTAGGCTCACGTAATCTGGGAAAATAGGAACAGACACTTAGAAATAAGCCCAGGCTTTGGGAGAAGTTGAGGCCTTTAACCAACCAATTGAAACATACATAGAGATTTCAATGGGTAATGTCTGACTGTGTCTTCGTACAATGTGTCATTTTCCTGCTAGTTATTTTTCTTAAGTGAAATGAATGGGCTGACTGGTCTCCTATTATGTCTCCAATGCTGGAAGTTATCACTAGTTACTGAGGAAAATCAGAACAGATTAGGGAAAAAAAAGAGTAGGTATTTTGGAATATTTGTGGAATTCATAAACCAGATTACACAATCTCACTGTCCACACCGAGCTCTGGTGATAGTGTGTGACACTGTTGTGTTATACCTCTATCGTTGAAAATGCCTATCACAGTGCCACCTACAGGTGAAACAGATGCTGCAGGTATTTACAAAGCACTCGTTGGGCAAACAAAAAATCAAAGTTAGTATTTAATCCTTCAACCAATGTCACTCAAAACTTCTCCGCTCATGATCTCTTTGCTTTTTACAGGAGCCATCCGCGGACAAGTTACTTACGTAGTTTCCTGAGGTCAGAAAAGGCGCTATTGAAACGCAAGCTGTGTTTGATGAATATGTAATAGATTTAGATTACAATGCTGATTGACACATCTGTAATTTCCATCCATTTTACTTCAGACAACCCAAGTAATATGTCAAATTATGTATGTGTGCATCCTCTGCTTGGACACTAGCCTTGACAAATCACAATGAGACAACAATAACTGCCTGTGAATGAAGTGGGCAGTTTAACAACATACTCAAATTCTGAAAACAATCGCTTCAAACCCCCCTTCAGCCTTACAGCAGAATGAGCAAATGTCAGTTCATCAAAATGAAAAAGATACTTACTCAAAAAAAACTTGCATTTATATAACACCTTGGGTGGCTCAGTGGTTAGCACTGCTGCCTCACAGCAGTAGGAGCCCAGCTTCAATTCTACCCTCAGGTGACTGTGTGGAGTCTGTGTGTTCTCCCTGTGCCTGCATGGGTTTTTCCCACAGTTCAGAGATGTATAGACTAGCTGGGGTAGCCATGGGAAATGTGGGGTTAAAGAGATGGGGTGACCCTGGGTAGGACATTCTTTGGAGGGTGAGTGTAGACTTGATGGATTGAATGGCCTGTTTCCTCAATGTAGTGATTCTATATTGCATTGTATTAAAAATGACATCACCTTAAACAGTTGTAACATTGGACACACAGCAGGTAGTATGCTCTCAGCAACCTGCTGATACACAGCATGCGATAATGGCCAGGTAAGCTGCTTCCTACTCTTTTAAATGTACTTAAAATCAGATTAAAAGGCTTCTGGATGGGGTACTGCAATAAAAGTACAAACTAACAATTAACAGGAATGTGTTTAAGGAGAATGAACATGCGACAAATCAAATGCAGGGGATGGAAGCTTATCAAATCAGAAAGAGATTGTCCAGTGTGATGATGTACCCCAGCACATGCTGTGCCCCTCAGTCTCAAATATGCCAGGGAACACCACTTTGTCCTTCTCAGTGCCCATCTCTGTTTTCGCAAATAAGGACTGAGGGAGGTCACTGGGGACTCTTCAAAATAGTGCAGTGAGATCCAGGAGGGGACAGGGCACGGGTTCAGTTTAATGAAAGGTATCAACTCTGACAGTGCAGCACCCTTTGCACTACATTGATGTGTCAGCCACCCTGCACTGTCCCTCTCAGGACATGGTATGGGACTTGAAAACACAAAGCTTCTGATTTAATAAAATCATAAAACAGGACCTGTGCAACATGAGTAGCAAAATGAAGCATTTTCATTGATATTGTTAGCTTCTTTATGACTATCAGTGCTAGAGGGTCTCAGATCAAGAGCTTGCAAAGTGGGCCAATTTATTTTAACACAGTGACCTGTCAGGTGATGCCATTGAGTGTGAGAGAAGGAGAAAGCAATTTGATTCAGATTGTAGGATCACGATATGATCCTGCACAGATAATGGCCATTCCAATTTCTGTACTGTGCTGGAATATACCTAGAGTGTCAGAGGCTGAGGGGTGACCTTATAGAGGTTTATAAAATCAAGAGGGGCATGGATAGGGTGAATAACCAAGGTCTTTTCTCCAAGGTAGGGGAGTCGAAACCTAGAGGGCATAGCTTTAAGGTGAGAGGGGTAAGATTTAAAAGAGACCTAAGGGGAATCTTTGTCATGTGGAGGGTAGTGCGTGGATGGAATGAGCTGCCAGAGGAAATGAGGTTGTTGACTTTCTCACCGAGCTGGCTTGTCCCCGTTCAGACATTTCATCACCATGCTAGGTGGCATCATCAGCACAGCCTCCGTTGAAACGACGTAGTTCTACTCCGCTTGGAATACACACTGTCTGGTCCATTATGGTGAGTAGTGTCATTTCCGGCTTTGATCTGTATGGGTTTGCTCATTGCTTTACGGGTTGAGAACCATGCCTCTAGGAATTTCCATGCGTGTCTGTGTTTGGCTTGAGCTACTATGGCTACCTTATCCCAGTTAAACTGATGGCCTTCATTGTCTGAATGCACTGATATTGAAGAGAGTTTGTCATGCTGTTTTGCCGCTGGTTGATGTATTCTGATGGCTAGTTTCCTTCCTATCTGCCCGATGTAATGTTTATGGTAGTCGCCTGGTATTTTGTAAACTCCATTGGCTATGAGTATGGGGTCTTTAATCCTTGTGAGTATTTATCATAGTGTGGCTGTGAGGTTGTGGGCTACCATGATGCCTAGTGGTCGTAGGAGTTTCGATGTCAGTTCTGAGATGTTCTTGATATAGAGCAGTGTGGCCAGTGTGGCAGGGCATACTGTGTCCTCTTGTTGTTGTCGATTTAGTACGTATCTGCGGATGAAATTGCAGGGATATCTGCTCGTGGCGAAGATCTTGTATAGGTGCTCGTCCTCTTTCCTGTGAAGTTCTTGCGTGCTGCAGTGAGTGGTAACCCATTTAAATGTTGTCCTAATGCAGCTTTGTTTGTGGATGTTGGGGTGGTTGCTGTAGAAGTTGTGGATTTGGTCAGTGTGGGTTGCTTTTCTGTATACTGAGGCTTGGAGCTCCCCATTGGTCATACGCTCAACTTGAACACTCAGAAATGGAAGCTGATTGCTGTTTTCTTCTTCCCATGTGAATGTAATCCTCACGAATACGTTGTTGATGAGGTCTCTTCTAGTTCGTTGCATTTTAATAATGACAAATGTGTCATCTCTGTACCAGATCCACAGTTTAGGTTGAATGCCAGGGAGGGTAGTGTGTTCTAATCTTTGCATGACTGCTTCTGCGATGAGTCCTGAGATGGATGAACCCATTGGTGTACTATTGATCTGTTTGTATGCTTGACCATTAAAGATGAAGTGTGTGGTGAGGCACAAGTCTAGTAGTTTGAGTATGTTGTCATTGCTGATGGAGCGGTTGGTCTGCGTTCCTGCTTCCTCCAGTAATGTGGTCAGTGTTTCTTTGGCTGGTGGGATCTCATTTTACATGAATATTTCTGTGACATCAAAGGATACCATAATCTCGTCACTGATTTTTATGTTCTTGAGGGTATTAGGGAATTCTTAGGCTGAATGGATGGAATGGGATGATACATTGACTAGGTAATTCAATCACTAACTTGGCCAGTTAGTGGTAAGGTGTCCCTGGTGGGGAAACAATGGATCTGAGGGGGATAACAAAGTGTGGGGCTGGATGAACACAGCAGGCCAAGCAGCATCTCAGGAGCACAAAAGCTGACGTTTCGGGCCTAGACCCTTCATCTCTGTTCATCCAGCTTCACACTTTGTTATCTTGGATTCTCCAGCATCTGCAGTTCCCATTATTTCTGATACAATTTGGATCTGAGGGGGATGTCTGGTTTGTGTACTTTAGGAAGCCCACAGAAGTGATGGTGGGTGGAGGTGGGGTGTTCATGCCTTCTGGTTTCATTCTCATGTAGTTCCTCTTGGTTACCTGACCTGCAACCTTTAGTCTCTTCAGTGTCTGGCTGCGGTGTAGCGTCTGTCGCCACCTGTTGGCAAGTGGTTGTATCTGCGAGCAGTGCCTATGCTTTCTTAATGTCAAGATAATAAAATGTGAGGCTGGATGAACACAGCAGGCCAAGCAGCATCTCAGGAGCACAAAAGCTGACGTTTCGGGCCTAGACCCTTCATCAGAGAGGGGGATGGGGAGAGGGAACTGGAATAAATAGGAAGAGAGGGGGAGGCGGACCGAAGATGGAGAGTAAAGAAGATAGGTGGAGAGAGTGTAGGTGGGGAGGTAGGGAGGGGATAGGTCAGTCCAGGGAAGACGGACAGGTCAAGGAGGTGGGATGAGGTTAGTAGGTAGCTGGGGGTGCGGCTTGGTGTGGGAGGAAGGGATGGGTGAGAGGAAGAACCAGTTAGGGAGGCAGAGATAAGTTGGACTGGTTTTGGGATGCAGTGGCTGGGGGGGAAGAGCTGGGCTGGTTGTGTGGTGCAGTGGGGGGAGGGGACGAACTGGGCTGGTTTAGGGATGCAGTAGGGGAAGGGGAGATTTTGAAACTGGTGAAGTCCACATTGATACCATATGGCTGCAGGGTTCCCAGGTGGAATATGAGTTGCTGTTCCTGCAACCTTCGGGTGGCATCATTATGGCACTGCAGGAGGCCCATGATGGACATGTCATCTAGAGAATGGGAGGGGGAGTGGAAATGGCTTGCGTCTCCCCTTCCCCTACTGCATCCCTAAACCAGCCCAGTTCGTCCCCTCCCCCCACTGCACCACACGACCAGCCCAGCTCTTCCCCCCCACCCACTGCATCCCAAAACCAGTCCAACCTGTCTCTGCCTCCCTAACCTGTTCTTCCTCTCACCCATCCCTTCCTCCCACACCAAGCCGCACCCCCAGCTACCTACTAACCTCATCCCACCTCCTTGACCTGTCCGTCTTCCCTGGACTGACCTATCCCCTCCCTACCTCCCCACCTATACTCTCTCCACCTATCTTCTTTACTCTCCATCTTCGGTCCGCCTCCCCCTCTCTCCCTATTTATTCCAGTTCCCTCTCATCCCCCTCTCTGATGAAGGGTCTAGGCCCGAAACGTCAGCTTTTGTGCTCCTGAGATGCTGCTTGGCCTGCTGTGTTCATCCAGCCTCACATTTTATTATTTTGGAATTCTCCAGCATCTGCAGTTCCCATTATCTCTTTCTTAATGTCAGTCTGGTTTGTTCATAATGACAGTTATGTGCCCTTTGTCTGTTTGGTAGGATTATGATGTTCTTGTCTGTCCTGGGTTTATCAAGTGCTTTTGTCTCTGGTGTGTTCAGGTTGTCCCCTTTGTTCCTTCTGTGTGGTGTGGGGGTTATAGTTTGTTGGATGGCTTGTTGTGTTTCGTCCGTGAGTCTGTTGTCTTTTAATGTAGTCTCCAGGGCGGCCATAAAGTCTGTTCTGTTTGCATCTTTGTGGTTATAGTTCAGTCTGCGTAACAGGGCAGCTTTCTCAGCTTGTGTGAGTTGTCTGTTGGATAGGTTTCTTGTCGATGTGCCTGGTTTGTGGTTGTCCTTGTCTTTGTGGTGGATCAGTTCGGTGAGTTTCTCCTGCAGCTCGTGTCTCTTCCTAGTTTTGGTCTGGTGTTGACTGATGGTGATGGCCTGTTCTATCGCTTCATCAGGCACCTCACTGATGATGTCACCTAGCATGGAGACGAAACGTCTGAATGAAAACATGCCAGCTCCGTGAGCAAGTCAATAACCTCACCACAACCCAAGCTACGAACCTTTGCTTAAAACCTTGCCAGAGGAAATGGTGGAGGCTGGTACAATTACAACATTTAAAAGACATCTGGATGGGTATATGAATAAGGGAGGTTAGACGGACACGGGCCAAATGCTGACAAATGGGACTAGATTAATTTAGTATAACTGATCAGCATGGACGAGTTAGATCATAGTTTCTGTGCTGTACATGTCTATGACTCTCAGCGTGCTGTGGATTTTATTTACATCTCTTCTTGGCAGCTGTTTTGAGTTTGAAGCTTATAACTTGGAGTGTGTCGTTACCTTCATGTCTATCTTTACAATTTGTTTATTGGAAATTTTTTTTCAAACATTTTTCTTGTCCAAATTAAATAATCCATCTGAAGCCATCAGAGAGACACAGAGTGCTGGAAGGTCAGTCAACAAGAGACATAGTTAACACTTACATTTACATAAACTCTTTATCACAGGGAAATGTGGCAAGAGAGTCCACAAGAGTGTAGTCAGATTAACATTCACAGCACAAAAGAAGGGGACACAGAAAGAGGGGGCTAAAGTGAGCCATAAACACAGAGGGTTATAGGGCTGGGGAAATTAGAGATATGGGGAGGAGTGAGTCTATGGAAAGATTTGATAACACGGTTAAGCATTTTAAACTGAGGATGTTTTTGAACTGGCACCTGATTCCGTGAGGGAGGTCAGAGGTGAGGAATGATGGATGTCGGTGTGTGAATTCGAGTACAGGCAGTGGAGAAAAATCAAAAAGAACTGCAGAAGCTGGAAATCAGAAACGCAAACAGAAATTGCTGGAAAAGCTCAGCGGGTATGGCAGTGTCTGTGACAGCATCAGAACCTGAGGAAGGGTCCCTGGGCCCGAAACGTTAACTCTGATTTCTCTCCACAGGTGCTGGCAGACCTGCTGAGCTTTTCCAGTAATTTCTGTCTTTGTTACAGGTAACAGAGTCTTGGAGCGGTAATAGCATAGGATGACCATTGGCGTTGAGATGTACTTGTGATGTCAAAGATGTGCAAGAGTGATCATGTCAAGGCATATTGATATAATTCCTTACCAATTTACGGTGTTCAGTTAGGCTAGCATTTATTGCCCTTCCCTAACTGCCCTTGACAAGGTGATGTTGAACCACTGCAGTCCCTGTACAGTAGGCATTCCCACAGTGCCGTCAAGGAGGCAGTTCCAGGATTTTGATTCAGTGCTACCAAAGAAACGGCACTGTATTTCCAAGACTGGATGGTGACTAGCTTTGTGGGGATCTTGCAGCCGGCGGTTTTCCCATCTATCTGCTCCTGTTGTTCATGTCAATAGTAGAGGCCATGGATTTAGAAGGTGCTCTCCAAGGAACATTGAGCTGGAAGGTGGGAGACGGTAGTCTATATGAGAGAAAAGTGAGAGCCAAAAGTTCACCCTGGTCAATTCCACAACCTGAGGATGAGATTGGAAGTTGTATAAATGCAAACCTTTTTCCTTAAGTCAGCCAGCAACTGATCGTGGGACAAGGGAAGGGTTGATGATGACTGCATTGGATCTACTATTTGTTGAGATTTCAAATGCAAACACAATAGATGTCTTCTAATGCAGATGTGCATCTATTCAGTTGTGATGAGTAATTATAAAACGCAACTCACTTTCCTGAAGTGAATTGAACAGAACATTTGCTCTCCCACCTAGGGACAGAATTCTTAAAATTCCTTGCAAATTCTTTCTCTGCTGGAGCATGTTATTCCTTCACCTGCTTGATAATGCTGCATTCCACCCTGTTTCAGAGAGCTGGATAAGACTTTTCGACTTTGCCTCAGAATAAAACGTAGTGACTTTTCTTTTCCCCTTTATTTAAGTTGTTTGTAGATGTTTAATTATCCAGATGCAATCACAATGGGAGATACTAATGCTCCATTTTCTAAGCAGAGTATTGCAGTCATCAGATACACTTCTCAAATTTTTTTACAAATCCTTTCTGGTAGCTGTGTGCAACACAGTCCTTGATTTGCAACAGAGCAATCCCTTAATCATTCCAAAGTAAAAAGAAGAAAAAAAACTTGCACAGAACATCTCAAACTACTTGAGAACCAGAAATATTTTTGAATTGTAGTCATCATTGTAACATAGGAAACGTGGGTGTCTGTTTATCCACAGCAAGGTCTCACAGGCAGCAATATGGTAGTGACAGGATCTGTTTACTGCGATGTCAGTTGAGGCATAAATATTGGCTAGGACATTAAGGAGAACTCCACTATTTTCTTCAAAATGGCTCCTTGGGATCTTCTAGCCAACTCCAACCGTGACTGATATCCAGGCTTCACTCTGGGCTGTGTAGCATGTCATCTGTACTACTCTGGAACGGCATCCTTGAGTTTCATACTCAAACTCTCAAGTGGGACTTGGAAATGGGGACCGTGTGACTCAGAGATGACTGTGCTACCTGAGCCGCGGCTGATGGGAAGATTTGCCAGTATATAATATTGGAAGTCATTTCTTGTTCTTCAGTTATTACACACTCTTACAAGCAAACTAGTCAGGTTAATTTTTCATTTGGATTGGGGCTCATTTATCATTTCTTATTCTGTAGATTGTGTGCCTATGCTACAGGTTGGCATAATGGTCTAATTAACACTACTCTTCCTAAGTCACGTGTTGCAATAAAATCAGTCTCAATTGTTACGGAATTTTCATTGATTTTTGGATGGAGTAGCGATCTCCCTTGGTCTTGTAGTCATTGGCTTAAATCCAGTTATTTAGTGAGGAAACAGGCCCTTCGGCCCAACACATCCATGCCAACCAGGTTTCCTAAACTGAACCAGTCTCGTTTGCCTGCTTTTGGCCCATACCCCTCCAAACCTTTCCTAAGCATGTACCTGCCCAAATGTTTTTTACATGTTGTAATTGTACTCGCTACTACCACACTCAGAGCGCCTTACATTCCAGAAGTGTTTCTGAGAGGTATTATTTGAGATGATTGAGTGAGAAAACTGAATATGGTATATGGAGAAAAAACAACTTGCATGTAATTAAGTACTTTCCATGATCACAGAACATCCCAAAGTGGGACGAAATGAAAAGTGCATGTCTGTGATGTAGCGTTGGAAATGTTTGCGCACAGCAGGATCTAGAAGCAGCTTTGTAACAATGGCCAACCCTTTGGCAGCGTGGTGATACCAGTTTTTGGGGCATGTGTCAGGCAGATTTCCCACTTCTCCAAAGCAAAGCTGTGGGATCTTTTACATCTCTTTGAGGGCCCTCTTTTTAATGGCTGTGCTTTTATCCACCTGATGGGAAAAGTGGCAGGAAGGGCAAATGTTTGGGAGGGGGGGGCGTCAGGGAGATACTCGCCCCTTCTCGCTACCTAGAGATTAATTCCTGGCGGAGAAGGCCCAAGTTTTTCCAACTTGCTGTCAATTAACAGCCATTGTCCCAACTATCATCTGCTCCCAGCCAGCAAGAGAAATGGCATCCTGCCTGTCTGTTTGGCATCTATTGGGGAACCACGATTGGCTCCAATCTGGAACAATCTGGGACACAGATATAAAGCAGTAGGTGGCTTTTGAAAACCACTCCTACACTTGCTTCCAAACTCCTCGACTTCCTTTACTCTACAAACCCCGCCCTATGATACTCCCTATCCAACACCATCCTTCCTACATAATAAAAAAGCACCTTCCCCCCTCTTGTGTTACTATGCAACTAGAAGCCTTGGCCTATAGAGCTTCTCTACCCCTGTTCTTCTCTGCTGCAGGAAAGCAAAGAAGCCTGTTTCTAAATCTATCAAGGCCAGAATGGCTACCAAGCCTCTGCAATAGGCTTAGGATGTAGCACCAATGCATCACAGAATCCCGACAGTGTGGAAACAGGCCCTTCGGCCCAACAAGTCCAAACCGATCCTCAGAGCATCCCACCCAGATCCATCCCCTTGTGTACACATCCCAGAACATTACAGGCAAATTAGCACGGCCAATACACCCTATCCTGCACACCTTTGGACTGTGGGAGGAAAACCAGAGCACCTGGAGGAAACCCACACAGGCTTGGGGAAGAATGTGAAAACTCCGCACAGACAGTGCCCTGAGGGTGGAATCAGACCCGGGTCCCTGGCACTGTGAGGTTGCAGAGCTAAGCACTGAGCCACAATCTGATCTATACCATCCAGCCAATCCTCAAGGATTGCATTGACAACAATTGCATGTTGAATTGAATTGTTTCTATTGTCCTGAAATGTACAGAAATGAGTACACTGAAAAGTTTACAGGTTGCCACTTGTGGCATTATCTTAAGTACGGGGTACCCGGGCACAGATTCTTCAGTTCAGGTTCTTAGGAAATAGTAATTTGAAAAATAAGAAAAAATGAGAAGTCCAGAATTACAGATTGTAGGAATAAGTTAGAAAGTAGAGAAATAAAAAGCTCAGAAGAACAACCCAGTCCAGGCTGGCACCCAGGCTTCAGTCTGCGCCAGGCCTTGATTCCAGGCTGTGCCAAGCTTTACTTCAAGGCCAGCAGACCGCTGTCAAATCACCTTGAGGCTGAAAATTGTCGCTGGGCCAAGAGACTGGCCCGGGCTGCCCAGGGTGGTGGGAGAGGACCCAATTTATTCCCATCACACAGCTGACCAGGAATCTCTCCCTCCTGCCATTGCCACCTGTGTTGGTAAGATTTACAAGCAGCTACTTAAATTTGCTTGTCGGCATTACAAATGTACCTTCCTTGACTGTCAAGTCCTGAAATGGGACTTGAATCTGGAGCTACTGCCATGTGGGCAGAGGTGCTGCACATTGAGACCGCTGAGTACTCACTGATAAACCTGAGCAGTACTTAGACACAAGAGGCTGACTGGAACGTGACAACAAGTGGTTACAATCTGGGACACAGGCGGCCTGGGAGGCAGGGTCAATGGTGTTTTCCAACAGAGAATTGGATTGTTATTATCAAGGGGGAAAGAACATGTGCAGGGCCATGATGAATGGAAAAGGAATGGCAGTCAGTGAGTTACTCCAATAGAGAGCTGGAACAGACGCAATAGGCTGAATGGTGTGGTAATTTTGTGATTCTACACACCTCGAACAGATCGTCCATCATCTGCAAGGGAATACAAGTTAAGCGAATGCATCCATAACTGAACCCATGAATCTACAGTAAAATCCAGGTAATTTACCATGGCAAAGGCTAACTGTGCTGTATTCCTTCAAAGATTGAAAGCTTTTCCCCGAGAATGCAGGGGTCACAGGCGGGATCAGACTACGTCCAATGCACTTAAGTACCGCAATTGACCACTGCTGATAAACATGGCACTACACCACTGTAAGGGCCTGCGCTGTTTGGCCAGGCAATATAGCAGCTCTGGGTTTGTGTGGCTATACATGTAACTCAACGATAAGTTGTCAGCACAGACTGGAGCAACATCCAATGCCTCCACCTCACAGTCTGGCCCTTTGTTAGACTGTACTTCTGCGGTAGAAGCTGAATTTAGTTTTCTGGATCAGGCCCTCACCTGCAGCCCCAACCTAAGATGCACATTCATACTCTAAGGTACTGAATGAGGATTGGAACGGCACCAGCAAACCCGTTAGTTTCAACTCATCTCACAACCTGGAGGGGCAGGGAAAAGGCCTCAGGCTGGTTGCCTGCCAGTATTGTTGTCGAGATAGAGAGAGATTGGATTTCTAGCCCTGTCCAGCATTCCCCTCCTCCACTGTGACCCCTGCCTGTCACTGGAGAGTCGGGTTCCAACGGCTTTGTACTACAGCCACTGAACCTCAGGGGAGCTGAAGGGACAGGGGTCAGCTGGTGATTCAATCTCCCGCTATCCCCGCTCTCTTCCCACTTCACCAGTTCAGGCCATATCCACGAGGAGCTGCTGTCTTGCTGTGCATGGACCTGGGAGGGCTCAGTGCATTTCGCAGACAGGTGCTTAGTAGGAAATGTTACGAGTGGTGAATTGTAATCTCAGCTTTTTTACTCAGTCAGGGCCTCGGGTGCACAGTGGCAATATCAGCACATTCCTGTGTGTATTTTTTGTCTGAGCAGACATGCAGGATCTTGTCTCCAGCTTTCAGAGACAGAGAGGGGTGGGCTTGGGGGAGGGGTAGGGAGAGAAATAAATTGAAAAATCCCCTTTGGCAGCAGACGCTGGACATCAAGAAGGCATGTTAATTTGGTTTGCCAAAGTGACAAATCCACTGAGTTCATAGAGAATCACTGTTCCAGTAAAGGAGGCCACTTGGTCTGTCAGAGATACTGGGAACTGCAGATGCTGGAGAATTCCAAGATAATAAAATGTGAGGCTGGATGAACACAGCAGGCCAAGCAGCATCTCAGGAGCACAAAAGCTGACGTTTCGGGCCTAGACCCTTCATCAGAGAGGGGGATGGGGAGAGGGAACTGGAATAACTTGGTCTGTCATGCTGGTCCTGGCTCTCCCAATGAGCAATCTATAAGACATAACAATACAACACGGGAAAGATGTTATTAAACTTGAGAGGGTGTAGATTAGATTTACGAGGATGTTGCCGGGACTGGAGAGTTATTGAGCTATTGGCAGAGAGTGAATAGGCTGGGGCTATTTTCCTTGGAAGGTCAGAGGCTGATGAATGGCCTTATGGAAGTTTATTAAATCGTGAGGGGCATGGATCGGGTGAATAGTCAAAGTTGTTTCCCCAGGGTGTGAAAGTCTAAAACTAGAGAGCATAAGTTTAACGTAAGAGGATAAGGTTTAAAAGGGACCTGAGGGGGAACTTGTTCACATAGAAGGTGGTGCATGTATGGAATGAGCTGCCAGAGGAAGTGGTGGAGGCTGGTACAATTACAACATTTAAAAGGCTTTTGGATGGGTACATGAATAGGAAGGGTTTAGAGGGATATGGGACAAATGCTGGCAGGATATCTGGTCAGCATGGATGAGTGGGGCCAAAGGGTCTGTTTCTGAACTGTACAGCTCTGTGACTCTTTAAATAAGTAGGCCATTCGATCATTCAATGAGTCTGCTCCACTATTCACAGATATCATAAATGATCTGATAATCCTTCACTCAACTTTCCTGTCTTTTACCTTCAACCCTTGAATCCCTCACTGATTAAAAATCTATCACAGATTTGAATGCATTTAATAACCCAGCCTCAACAGTCCTCTCCAGTAAGGAATTCCACAGATTCAGTCCCCTCCGAGAAAATAACTTGCTCCTCATCTATGCTAAATCTGTAACCCCCTTATTAACCAGTGCCATTCTCCTCATCCACCCCACGTTTGTTCCTTTTCAGATAACAATCTAACCCCTTCCGCACGTCCTTGAGTGATCCTGCCTCCTCTCTTACTCTTGTCGGGTGGCCCTAACCATGCCTTCTGCTTTACTTATTCATTTGTGGCACTTGGGTAACGCTGTTTGAGTCAGTATTTATTGCTCGTCCCTAGTTGCCTCTTGAGAAGGTGGTGGTGAGCTGCCTTTTTGAACCAATACAGTCCACCTGCTGTAAGTTGACCCGCAATGCTGTTAAAGACTGAGATTAAATGGAGGCAATGGCCTAGCGGTATTAATCCAGAGACCCGGATAACATTCTGGGGACCCAGGTTCGAATCCCACCACAACAGATGGTGGAATTTGAATTCAATAAATATCTGAATTAAGAATCTAATAATGACCATGAATCCATTGTTGATTGTCCTTCAAGGAAGGAAACTGCCATCCTTATCTGGTCTGGCCTACATGTGACTCCAGGCCCACAGGAATGTGGTTGACTCAGGGCAATTAGGGATGGACAATAAATGCTGCTTAGCTAGCAATGTCTTCAATCCTGTTAATAAATAAAGGAAATTTTAAAAATTCAAAGGTTTTTCAAAGAGTTCAAAGCTCCACTTACATGCTTGTTCACCGTAACCCTTAACTCCTTTACTGTTGTGAGAACATAAGACAACAGCTTATACCGACATATACCGACATATTCCAGAACAGCTTCTTCCCTGCTGCTATCAGATTTATGAATGGACCTCTCAGATATCACAGTTGATCTTCTGTCAGGCAGAAGATACAGAAGCTCAAGCACATGGACCAATAGATTCAAGTCAGCTTCTTCCTCACCGTTATTGCACTGCTGAATGCACATCTCAAATTTCAAATCTAATATTGATCTTGCTTTCGAGTACCTCCTGTGCAACTGTGACCTTGTAGTCCTTGCCCTGTTTCAAATCTGTACGTCCTTGCATGTTGTAATCTGCCCGCACCGCTTGCAAAGCCAAACTTTTGAAGAAGGGCCAATGGACCTGAAACGTTAACCCTACTTTCGCTCCACAGGGGCTGTCAGACCTGCTGAGCCTCTACAGCAATTTCTGCTTTTTTTAACACTACGCTCTGCGTCCCGTCACCCCCCCCCCCCCCCCGATGTACAGATGGTTTGTTCTGCAAAGTGTGCGAAACACTACTTCTCACTGTATGTCTGTGCACGTGGCCATAATAAGACGAATCCAAACCACTGCTGGGCTGGTGATCCTGATCCTGAGTGCTGATGGGGGACACTCCAGGTTTTCCAGCCGTTGCCTCAGCCTTGGAGTGCCTCAGCTGTTGTGGCTGTGATAGGCCAGTGTATCAGATTAAGGCATACCATCTCAGCTGATGTGTGCTCTATTCTCTGTTTAGTTGCGGAGTTGCTGCTCCTCTCTTACTGTATTACCACCATCAAAGGAGGTTTTTCTCTTGTCTCTGCTTCCCCACCCTTAGTTCTCCGAAACAAAGACCCCTTTTGCCTTGGAAGGAGGAGGAGGGGGGGGTGGTGTGTGTATGTGTATGTAGAAGGCTTTGTGTTTTTGTTTTCTTGGGTTCGAGAGCCGGCTTGCTGTCTCTCGCCTCCCTCCTCTTTCTTTCCCCCCCCACCCGCCCACCGTGCCAGCCTGAGTGGTCTGTTTTGAGTGTTGCTGGAGCTGGGGGCTTGCGTGCCGGTGTATGTGAGGGAGGAGAGAGCTCGGGGCTCGGGGCTCCCGCTGGCTTTCTCGCGTCCTGGAGCTGGCTCTCGATCCGACAGGGTAAGTGAGCGTCTGCCAGACCGCGGCTCTCTCTCTGTCTCTCATTGCTGGGGACGGGCCTGGCGCTAGCTGCTCTCTAAAAACCATTCCCCCCCCCCCCCAACATCATCCTCTCTCGCCCCCGCCCAACATCATCCTCTCTCGCCCCCGCCCAACATCATCCTCTCTCGCCCCCCCCCAACATCATCATCCATCCCCCACATCTTCCTCTAGCCCCCCCGCAACATCATTCTTCATCCTCCCCCCACATATCATCCAACACCCCGAACATCATCCAATGCTCCGAACACCATCAGCCACCACCCCCACAAACATCATCCACCACCACACTTCACCCCCCCCCCCCCACCTAATCATTGGACATAGGTTACAGTAGCTGGTGCTTTCTGTTCATAGAAAGCTCGCAGAAGTTGTGGGGTCAGGTCTGGATCCGGGAGGAGGGGTGGTGGGGGGGGGGAGGTGGGGTGCGGGGAGGAGGAGAGGGATTCCTGTAGAAACCTATTTTTGTCCAGATGCCGAACCAAGAGAAGGGCATTTGGTCCTTGGTGGTGGGGGGAGGGTTCCAGACAATGAGAAGGGGAATGGGGGTGGGGGGGTTTGGGGGGTTGGGCGTAGAGGATGGACAGGGGGGTGTCCCGGGGTGGGGGGAGAGGATGGACAGGGGTCGGGGGGGGAGAGGAGGATGGATGGGCAGTGGCCAGTGAGGGGGGGGGGGGAGAGGATGGACAGGGACTCGGCGGGGGGGGGGAGAGGATGGACAGGGGCTCGGTGGGGGGGGGAGGGGAAGAAGCGGATGGACGGGGGCGGTCGGGGGAAGAAGTGGATGGACGGGGGGGTATGAAGGTCGGGAGAGGATGGACTGGGGGGGTGGTTATCAAGGGGTTGGAGAGGATGGACTGGGGGGGTGGTTATCAAGGGGTTGGAGAGGATGGACTGGGGGGGTGGTTATCAAGAGGGAGGAGAGGGTGGACGGGGTGGGGGTTGTGGAGAGGGTGGACGGGATGGACAGGCGTGTCAAGGGATGTAAGGGGGCTCAAGGGGGGAGAGGATGGACAGGCGGTATTGGGAGGGGAGAGGATGGATGGTGGGTGATGGGGTAGTGGATGGAATGGAGCAAGGAGTGGAGAAAGGAATGGAAGGGTGGGGGACATTGAAGGTGAAAGGAGTGGGAGTGAAGGATGGGAAAGTGGGGAGCAGAGAGGAGCGGGAGTGTAGGAATGGAGGGAGGGGCGAGAGGGGATGAAGAGTAGGAAGTCGAGCAGTGGGAATGAGGAAGGAGGAAAAGGGAAGTGGGAGGGAGGGAATTGAATGGAATTGGTCAAACTCGGGGCTGCTGAGGACAGGACAGTTTCTACTGATTGGCCACTGGAACACAAGGGGATTTTGAAGATCATTGATGAAGAGGGCTAGAGGGGAGCTAAGGGGCAATTTTTAACCTGTTATTTTTCCCTCTAACAAGTTGTTCTGATTTAGGATACACTACTTTAGGATTGCCTGAAGCAGCTCCAGTTATAACTTTCCAGAGGGAAGTGGGATCAGCACTTAAGAGTGGAGCATTTGCTAAGTCGGGGGGTGGTGGCAGAGAAGGATTTGAGGTGGGATGGAGCAGGTTTGAGCTCTTCCAAAGGGCCAGAATGGACGCGCGTGCGCGTGTGTGTGTGTGTGTGTGTGTGTGTGTGTGGAAGCAGCAGGCCTTCATAAAGATCACTTTTGGTAATATTGATGTATGACCCCAGGGCTGTTACGAAGGCTGAATACCCCCAGAATGTTCCTTGATTGCCATCTGTCTGAGTGACTGCCTAAACTGCACAAGTCTGAAAGCTAGCAAATTATTAAGTAGTTACTCCTAGCATCTTCCTCCATCAGTGCCCCAACTCCCACTTACCCCCACAGCCGCAGTTTTGCCATGTTGGTCATTCTCGTTCTTAGCTGCAAGGTACACCATGGTTAGTCGTTGCATTTATCTAGCTCTGTATGTCAATAACTGCAGTTCTTCTATGTTTCTCTATGTTGGGGTAGGTGGTCTGTGCCAGGGTCTGATAGCCTGATAACACATCTTCGTCCCGGTGGGTGTGAGGGTGCAAGGAGTGACTTTTCTTGTAACACAAACACACGACTGCTTGCTGATGGTGTGTTGCTTGTGAAAACGGCCAGGCCTGATTGATCTACTTGACCAGAAGCTTCTGTTGCTCACTAATGCGCTCCACAACGTGTCTGTGTGCTAGTGTTCAGGGCACAGGCTGCAGGTTTTATTTGGGACTTGGGAGTCCCAGGTAATTAGGGACCCATTGGCTTTTGCTTTGTGTTTTTTTTAAATTAGGTGCCTGTGACTACATCCTGCATTGAAGCCATCAGTTTCTGCAGTCGAAATAAATAATAGCTTAAACTTCTAAGTACTTAAAACTCTTAACATTGTAGGAAAGACTGCTATCAGCATCCTAGCTTTACCTACATTGTCATGGTTAAGTGCTTTATCCATGGTCTGCTTAAAAATAGACACACTTTTCTTCCAGATTTATCGTATTTTAGCTTTGACTCCAAGAATTAGTGCAGGATAGCTGGTATTTTTAAGTTTGTGAGAGTTTACTTTGTATCAAAGTTCTGTTGGCAAATTAGGAGCCTATAATGTGAGCAAGGAATGCCCAAAACATAGGTTATTCCTAACAATTTGCATCAAAAGTATGATTGTTGTGGAGCTTTGTAGCAATTATAGATTTGTTGTGAGAGGAATTATAACTGACTTCTTGTAGGAAAGCCTAGAAAGGGTACTGCTAATCTTTTTTGTTTTGGCTACAGCTGCTGTGGTCATGTATCACATTGCGAGATGGCATAGGGCAACATCTTCAATGGTAGCAGGTCCTTTTTTTGTCAAGCTTTCATCTCTTAGATCGTCACCCATCACCAAGTTTTGTCCAGTGTGTGAATCCGCTAACAATGTGGGCAAATATATCTAGAGGACTGAGCATGGTAGGACTGAGATATTCCTATTTGAATATGTTATAACCGAAGGAGGAGGTTTACATAGCAAATGTTGCAGGTGGGACTTCATAGGGGTACTGCTGCACCACAAGATGTTTGTAGATCTGTGCTGTTTGTGGGAGTTTAGATTCGGGTTAACATTCAGAATCATTTTATTTCTTATAAGGATCTAGGATTGTGCTTTTAGATTGCGATGTAGAATCAGGCAGGTCTGACAATTAGCACCAGTAGAGATCTAAGTAAAATTTCTGTTAACAGGTGTTCTGATTCAGCTTGGCACAGAGGGGGTAAAACAGACAATATTTAGTTGATTGACTTGTCCTGTTCAATTTTTGGTTCTGTTGAAGTTCAGCCGAACCTGCCATATGGCTTACCTGTAAGGTTATCCTCCAGTAACCATTCCTAATTCTGACCACTGTCTGACCATTCAGTCATGGATAACATTATAAGCTGAACCCTGCCCCACTTCAGGACAAACACGTTTTCGGCTAGGAATGATGATAAAAGTCGAGGTCAGAGCACCCTAATGCAGATGCTGTAGTTAATTATAGCACCCAGTTTTTGTCTACGATTAGCCTCCCTTCATAGAGGTCATGCATTGGACCCTAGGCCAGCTAATCTAATGCCCTTTGGGGCGTAAGGAAGATTTGCAATCGGAGCACATTTGAGGAGAACTGAGTTTTCAGCAGCAATTGACAGCCAGTGAAGTATGAAGATAGGGAATGTAGCAACCAGGAAAGCCTGTAAAACCCTACAAACTGCAACGTGTTCATTGTGTTTGTGTTTTCTCTCTCTGTTTAGTGAGTGACAAATTTGTTACCAGGGTCAACTTCTCTGGTCATCTTTGAACTAATTCCATGGGATCTTTTACATCCCTCTGGGCAGTCAGTTGGTTTCAGCATTTCTCCTGAAATCCAGTACCCCCAACGGTGTGCAACACTTTGTCAGTACCACACTCGAGTGGTCAGTGTTGATATCAGTTCAAGTGCTGAGGGACTTGAATCGAGAGGCAAGTGTGTGCCTTATTGATTGGGCAACTGAGTGAGCTCTAAGACTTTTATTTCTCCAAACAGATTAATGTTGTCTTGTCATATATGATGAGGGCAGTTTTAAAAAAAACAAAACTGAGGAAAGGTCAACGGACTCAAAACTTTAACTCTGATTCTTTTTGTCCCCTTCAAGGAAGCTGCCAGGCCAGCTGAGCTTTTCTAGCAACTTATGTTTTTGTTCTTAAAACTGCACGCTTGTCTGATTTGTAGTGTAGACTGTCCTTATTCCAAACTACACAGGTGATAACCTGGTTCAAGCCTTTGTTGAGACCGGGAAAAGGAGTTTTATGGCAGGCTGGTATTGTTTATAACTGAAGATTGATCCATCTTTTTACATTGATGACATTTTTGGCCACAAGTTACGCAAATATGTAATATCTGGTTTAAATTGACATTATACATCGCTTATGGGCGACAGGGGAAAATAAATGTCCTTGCTACTTTTTTTTTCTATTTTCTATTCATTTTTTTTGTTTTCTGTTTTCTTTTGGTCTAATTTATTCTGCCTGTGCCTGTCATATTTCCATTGGGCATATTGCTTTACAGTGCACAGCGAGTCCTGCTCCTCCCACTACATACTCTCTTGGCTACAATCTTAATCTGACACCTTGACTGATCTGTTGGATGGCTACAAGAGGCCACAGGGCAGTATTCCAAAAGTGAGGAATGAGATTGTCCCTGCTGCGCTGGTCAATCTTTCTGCCTCCGACTACATGAGTAAAACAGGCTATCTGGTCCCTAATAAATTGCCATCTGTGGGTTCTGGTGTGCAGATTGCCGTTCAACCAAAATATAAATCCTCCTTTCCTAAAGGAAAACAGGAGGAACGTTGACCGTCACCAACAGTGTGCGCGCTCTCTTGTAACTGCCAGCTTGTGGTAGGACATTCAACGTGGCGCTTATGAGTCTTCTGTCTCAGTTTTCCTGTAACCAACTTTTACAAACTGCTGGCCCAGTTATTAAATGTTGAAGTGCAGTTCTATTGCAACCTGGTCTGGCAGATCGCACAATAATCGATTAGCTTCCAATCTTCTACATATCCACCTTTACATGTGGATTCCATCAGAAATGTTCTTCCTCGTCAGTATTGGAGCAGGAGTAAGGTTGACGGGTTCCTGCCAGCAGAACTCGCCTGAGGGTAGACTTCTTCACACAGAGGGTTGTGAACCTTTAACTTGCTGCCCCATGTGGGTTTCTGGATCCTCTCGAGGATATTTAAGATGTGGAGGTGTGGGTGTTGGACTGGGGTGAACAAAGTCATAAGTCACACAATACCAGGTTATATAGTCCAACAGGTTTATTTGAGATCACAAGCTTTCAAAGTGCTGCACCTTCGTCAGGCCAAGTCAAAGCTGAAAACTTGTGATTTCAAATAAACCTATTGGACTATAACCTGGTGTCACGTGATTTCTGAGGATATTTTAAGGCTAAGATTATTAGTTCTGTCACGGAATACGGGGATTTATGAAGATGAGACAGTCAATCTGTACATTGGTCTGGTGGGTTTAGTTATGTTTAGGTGAGCTGCAGAACAAAATGATCCTCAGACACAGCCTGTGCCTCAAGTGCTACAGTGCATGTGGGCACATGATAACCTCCAGGTGCTTAGACCATCTGCACACAAGATCTTAAAAGGTACCTCACACCAAGGTCATAGGAGAGCTGGCACAAGGGGCTGAATGATCTACTCCAGCTCTCCCTAGTTTACCGTCTTGTGCTGGGGTCCAAAGATGCACTTGTATAAACAGTTCTGCTGTGCAAGAAGGACAGACTTGAAGTGTGGCATGATTGTGAAATTGAGCATAGTACCTGCTGCGTGTACAGTTCAGTGTTCCCTTATGGTTCCCGCTGCAGCATAGAAATCTGAGGTCCTGATATCTGGATTCCTAGAATTGAAAGTCAGGGTGTTTTATGCAGCTGAGCCCCTGTGAGATTTAAAGGGGACATCGCTGCTGCTTAAAACAGAAATAGGCTCGTTTTCTTTTCTTATTTTAAGCATGGCTGGGTCAATTTTTTTGTTCTATTTTTAGCAATGTGTCGAGGGCTCCCTTTGTGACTCGCTGGGTGTGAGATTCTGATTCGGAAAGGGTGCCCTTCCAATCTCCTGTCTGTACTGAGTTAGCCAGCGTCTTATCCTCCGTATGCCTCCCCCAGCCCCGGCAGTCAAGGGCCCACCGGCAGCGCTGTAATTGGCACTGCTGGGTCTGGGGCTACAGGGTGAATTGGCTGTAGTTGATCACTGACCATGCTGCAGAGGTGGACTTTGGATTGGGTGTAGCTGCTGCCACAGCCCTGCCATCGCTCGTTGCTAGGGCCTGTGTATGAATCCTGAGCCGATTGTACTGCAGGGAAACTGGTTTATGTGGAATCCAGCTCCAGTGAGCCATTGTAACTGGCAGGGGAGGAAAAAAGGATTTTCTTTTTGTTCAATGACAAGGTCGTGAAACATTGTGGCAAGCCGATTATTTTCAGTGCTCGCTCTACTGTTGTTCAGACTACTTTTGATAAAACTGGCATCTAGGTTCGTTTAACTTGATCAGGAAAGTTGCCATTCTTCAAAGGGTGACAGTTCTTGATGTGGTGAAGTGGCCTATAACAGCTCCCTGCCCTTACTAGCGCTGTAATATAATTGCGGTTTGTCTTCCCAGTTCCTACGAGTTTCCTATTGTTTCTCTGACTAGATAAGACATTTTCCTTCGCTTAGTAAACAACCTGACAAGCCATCTCTTATTTCAGTACATGGTTAGTGTAATATGGTATAAGCTGTATAATTCCCAGTCTGCTGGTGTTTGTTCTCCTTGAGCGCGTACAAGGCAGAAAGGAGTTTGTCAGAAATACTTAAAATCATTTAGACAGTTTAGAATGAATGCAGAGAGTCTCTGCCCAGTTGTTGAATAGCCAGTGACCGGGGGCACTGGTTTCAGGTGATTGGTCAGGGAGTGGTTAGGATTTGGAATACACTGTCGGATCAGGTGGGAGAAGAAAAATTAATGTTACCTTCACAAAAGGGAACTGAACAGATGGGTTGAAGAACAGAGGCTGTGGGACTGGCACTGGCTGGATTGCTCTTTGAAAGGGGCTGCTTTAGACTTGAGCAGAATGGCCTTCCTATTCTGTACTGTTCTGATTTTCTCAGTCACCCCATTGCCTACCTCCTTGAGGCACCATGTTACTTGGTCACACTGACTTAGTCACAGAGCTGTACAGCCCTTCGGTCCAAGTTGACCAGATATCTTTTAATTCATTTGGCCCATGTACGTCTAAACCCTTCCTATTCATTTACCCATCCAGATGCCTATTAAATGTTGTAATTGTACCAGCCTCCTCCACTTCCTCTGGCAGCTCATTCCATACACACACCACCCTCTGTGTGAAAAAGTTGCCCCTTGGGTCCCTTTTAAATCTTTCCATCTCACCTTAAACCCATGCCCTCTCTAGTCTTGGACTCTTTCTCCCCCCCCCCCCCCCCCCCAACCCCCACCCCTGGAGGAAAGACCTTGTCTATTCATCCTATCTATGGTGGTCATGAATTTATAAACTTCTATAAGGTTACTGCCTCTGACCTCCAGGGAAAATAGCCCCAGGCTATTCAGCCTCTCCCCATAACTCAAACCCTGCAGCCCTGGCAACATCCTCGTAAATCTTTTCTGAACCCTTTCAGTTTCACCACATCTTTCCTGTAGCAGAGAGACCTGAATTGCATGCTGTGTTCCAGAAATAGCCTAACTGTAATACTAGGTCTAATAGTCCTGTACTCACTGTATTGACCAATCAAAGAAAGCATACCTAATATTGTTCCACTCTCCTGTCTGTCTGCGACTCCACTTTGGAGAAATTGGTCGGTCCATGGGAATGGTGATTAAAATTAGGATTTGGGAGAAGGAGTACAGTTTCCAATAGCCAACCCTAAAGATGGCTGGATTTGGATAAAGTTAAGACCAGTTTGGATTTATTCTGTCGCTTCCTCCTTTTGTCTCCCCACACAAAATCTGCGGACGATTGGAAATGCCCAGTAAGATGTTTATTATGTTGTGAATATGTTAAATGGCCTGCTATTTCTTAATAATGGATTGCAGCATTTTCCCAGTGACAGATGTTCAGCCAACTGGCCCATATTTCCTTCTTTTTGTCACTCTCAGAAGTGTAACATTTCCATTTTGCCAATCCACCAGGACGTGTCCGGAACATTACAACTGTTGGATCCATTATTTATTCAGGCAGTTGTCTAAGAGCCTGTGATGCAGGCCAGTAAGATGTTTATAAAAGGCAGCTGGAAATGGGGACTTGAGTTGTAAACTGGCTACATTTAATTGAATGGTGGTGTGGTGTATGAGGCCTGTGTTGACCTGCCCTTGTTCAAATGACTCACCTCACTTCTGACGTCCTGCACTGTCAAGTAGCCCCCTTGGTGTCATGAGGGATGGAAACAGACCTTTCAGCCCAGCTCCTCCATGCCAACCAAGTTTCCCAAAGTAAACTAGCCCCATCGGCCTGGGCGTGGACTGCACCTTTACTATTCATGAACTTATCCAAATTCTTCAAAATGTTGTACCTGTACCTAAATCCAACGCTTCCACCTGATCAGTGTTTTGTAAAAAACAGGTTAAAAATAGGTGCATCTCATGTTTGTTTTCCAAAATCCTTCTCCCCTCCCCTTAAAAATATGCCTGTTAGTTTGAACTTGCGGACTTGGTCTCCCTGCATCGAGGTGAAGCCCAGTGCAGCCTGGGTTGGAAGGACTATTGTTCCAAACTCTTATTTCTAATTTATTGCTGGAATTTCTTTTCTCTCCCTAATGTTGTCCCTCCCTAAGAATTTCCACTTACGAACCTGTGTGTGGCTACATTTGTACCTACAATGGCGCCGTAAGTGGCAACTTGTAAACTTTTCGCTATCCTCCTGAGTACGTGTGACAACAAAGCGAATTCTAATCCTTTACTCTACAACCGCAAGAATAAAGAAAATTACAGTATAGGAACAGGCCCTTTTGGCCCTTGCACCGACACACTGCCTGTCACAACTAACACCCCCTACCCTTCCAGGGACCGTATCCCTCTTTTCCCATTCTGTTCACGTATTTGTCAAGACACTATCGTATCTAACCCTCCAACATCACTGTGTTCTTCAAATTCTGGCCTCTGATGCAGCCCCCTCTCTCTTTGCCATGACTGCCAGTGCGGTAAGCTGTAGATATTCTATTCTGGAACTTTACCACCTTGCTTTTTTTATGAATCTTGCTTCTGTGATTGAACCTTCTGATCCATTGTCACGAAATCTCCTGTGTCAGTGTTGTTGAATATTGTCTGAAAACACTCCTGTGAAACACCGTAAGTGTTTTAACACGGTTAAGGGTGCCAAATAAATGCAAGCTTTGAAAATTCATTTCTGGCGATTGGGATTTAAATACAGGGTAAGCTATTATTGCCCCATTGCTAATCGATGTTGGTGAGCAGCCATCTTGAAATACTGCAGTTCATTTAGTTTGGGTACACCCACAATGCTGTTGGGATTGACGTTCTAGAGGGCCTCAGTGAAAGATTTATAACATATTTCCAAGTGAGGATACTGAGTGCTCTGGAGAGAAACCTGTAGGTAGCGTTGTTCCCATGTATCTGTTGCCCTTGTCGTCCTCAATGGTAAAGTTCATAGGTTTGGTAGCTGTGGTCCATGGGGTTTTGTGAATTTCTGCCTTGCATCTGGTAGATGGTAGACAGTGCCACCACTGAGTGAGTGTTCACAGCACAGGAACAAACATTTGTGGATGTGATGCCAGACAAGCAAATTGCTTTGCCCTGGATGGTGTTAAGTTTCCTGAGTGTTGGAGCTGTACCCATCCAGGCAGATGGGAGTATTCCGTCACACTCCTGACCTGTGCCTTGTAGGTGGTGGACAGGCTTTTGGGAGTCAGGAGGTGAGCTACTCTGTGCAGACTTTGTCTCTGTCTCTGATGTGGTCTTTGGCCACAGTTTGTATATGGCTAGTCCTGGCCAATTGTAACCTCAATGTCAATGGTGAGGGATTCAGGAATGGTAGTACCATTGAATGTCAAGGATGGGTATTAGACTTTCTCTTGGAGATGGCCATTACTTAGCACTGATGGCATGAATGTTACACTGGTCAGCCCAAATGTGTCTTGCTGCGTGTGGACATTGATTTGCCTCTGTATGATGGGAGTCTCAAATGTATCAACCATTGTACAATCATTATTAAACCTCCTCACTTCTGACCTTTTTATAATGGAGGGAATGTCTTTGAAAGAACTGAAGATGTTTAAGAGATCTGGCACTAAGATCATAACACAGGAGCAGCATTAGGCCCTTCAGCCTATAACTTCTGATTCTCTTAAACATGTCTGTCTCAATCTTAATGACCCAGCCTTAACAGCCCTTAGCAGTAAATAATTCCACCCCTCCGAGGAAAATCCACTATTCTGTCTTAAATGGGTGACTCTTTACTTTGATATAATGCCCTCTGCTCCGAGCTTCTCCCACAAGGTCTATGGCCTCCATGCCTGCTGTGCCAACAAATGGTGCCAGAGTTGAGACCTAACTCCCATTGTCATGATGCATTACCTCACATTGACACCATACCCAGTGTGGCGCTTCCCTATCCTATTGAAGCCACTATTAAACTGGGGCAGAAAAGGCCAAGAGGACTCCAGTTATGTGATAGACTGATGGGCATTAAACTTCATTAAGGTCAGGCATGAATAGTGAGCTGTAGATAAAACACGAAAGGTGAGAGCGAGGGCAGGGAGGAAGAGAGAGAGATGATAGTCAAAAAGAAAACAAATCCAGGACTGGAATTCTGAACAGGAGTCACCAGACCCAAACATTAACGCTGCTTTCCCTCTCCACAGATGCTGACAGAGCTGCTGAGTTGCTCCAGCAACCTATGTTCTCGTGAAAGGTATTTCTCCCTAGTTTAGGTGGCCTTCCAATGTCCCTTTTTGAAAGTGTGGCACTGATATGAGCTTCCTAAAAGTGAGTGACCTTTTGTTTCCTTCTAAAGTTGAATTATTGGGCACCCTGCAGAAAACGTAGGTGCGGAAGGAGGCCATTCAGCCCACAGTGTCTGCTCTGCTAATCAGTTGTTCTGATAACCTTCAACTCCTCTTTCCTGCCTTTCTCCCCCACGATCCTTGATTCCCGTTCCTGATTAAAAATCTATCTCTCCCAGCCTTGAATAAACTCATAATCCCCACCAGGACAGCCCTCCCTGTATGTTCGTCATGCCTGTCACATTTCTCCTGGTACTCCCTTGGGATCTGCCTGCGATTATTGCTGGCTTTCCGTAACATTACTTCAACCAACATCTCCCGGAATTGTGTCTTGGGTAGGGTAGGCAACCCTGAGGCTTTGACGTGCCAAAGGAAAGACTCTGTAGTTTAAGATGTAGGTTTAAGTTTTTATTGTCCCACGTGCTGGATTGCAGTGAAAGGCGGTCACCATTCCCGGTGCTGTCTTGGGTACAAAGGTACTGAGGAACAAAAATAAAGAAATACCTTTTTTTTAAAAAGTTCATCATGATAGTTCTTTTTTTTTGAGAAATAATGTCAGAAGTTAAACATTACAGTCCATTCTTAAGCCGTGGACCCGCAGCTCGCCCCAAGCTGTGCCAAGTCCCTCCTGTTGACCACCATCTTGGCTCTTGCTGGGCCCCAGCCGCTGAACACTCACGGTAACACAAGGTCAGGCCGGCCAAACCTTTGTTTCTGCCCTTGCGGTTCCTACTTTCTGAAAAGTAGGAAGTTTTGAGGTTAAAAGGGCAGCACGCACTAAAAAGGCAGTAAATTGTTGAAATTTCAGAAGGAAAGATTACAGCAAAATCGTAAAATTCTCCCTCTCTCTCTTTACTTCCCTGTTACCACATTTTAGAACAAATCTCTGCGCTGCTAGCAATAATTAATACAATGTAACTTGCTGCTTTTGACACCTCACCCGGGAATGCTGGGACAGAGGGGTTACTGAGTGCAAAGTTGGAGGAATTCATTCCTGGGAGTACAGAACGAAAGGGAACGGGGTTTCGCTGTGCCAGCTAATTTCTGGGTACCAGCTCCCCACGTTTGCTGCAAACCTTTTGACAAGTGGGTACGTTTAGGCACAGGAAATGCGGGGTGAGAGGGAAAAGGTGGAGGGGTGGCTCTGGGTGGGATGCTCTTCAGAGGGCCACTGTGGACTTGATGGGCTGAATGGCCTGCTTCCATACTGTAGCCATTCTATGAAATGCTCATCAGTCGAAAGGTGGAGAGGTGTGTGCATGTGTGCTCTTTCAGTTCTCAATGCATACAGCATCCAGCAGATGTCACTCTGTAGTGCTCTGACACTCAAAGCATTTCTGGAATATATCGTAATATATATTATTTTTCAAAAGGCAGCCCAAATTCTTCGAATTGGTTAACAGTCTGTCTTTTACATTGGAGAAGATGAACCGATGGCCCATGTGGCATGTGTGGTGATTAGATAATGTGACAAAACCCTCAGAATACATTGAACTGGGATTGGCACAAAGATGCGTTTGGGGGGGCGGTGGGTAATGATTGGTAGTGGGAACTTTAACCTGATTGCTCTAGTGAGCTTAATCTCAGGTGCGTCCTTTTTTTAATGCATCAATTGTAGTCTCTCACAGTTAATAGTGGGAAGAGAGCATGTAGAAATTAACAGCAATTGCACAACTTCTGCTCCTGGTGGCCTTGTTTGGATATTGACCCATTTTTTTCCATTTGCTTCGCAAATTGAAACTTGCTGATGCATTGAAGGCACAGTGTATAGCATCCTTAAGGTGAAACACAGTAGGTTTTGTACATGAGGATGAATTTTAAATTGGAGCACAGCGCATTTTGAATCGCTTAATGGAGCAGCACTTTGAGAAAGTAGGTGGATTTTAATAAATGCACTTTCCCTAAATATTTAATCCAGTCAATACAGAGTCTGTGTGAAGCTGTATGCAGAAGTAGGCGGGTGCCTAAAGAGCGGTGAGATGAACAAAAATAGATCAATTGCTCCAGCCGTGGCAATTCCTGCCTTTCTCAAAAGCAGGATTTAGAAAAACTCGGCGGGGGGGAATAAAGACAAGTTTCCCAGGGGTTAGGAAGAAAGAATAACTGACACTCTTCTGGTTTAGGAGCACGTTGAATTGAGGGAATTCAGATCTGATTTTGATAATGACAGTTGGGAAGTGGGTATCTTTTGATTCTGGGATCTCTTGTTGCTTGTGGTTTTGTGTTCTCTAAGCATGTGGCTTCTGACTTGTTGCAATCCTGATCAAAAAGCCTTTGAAATTCCCCATTTAGGAATGGGATGTGCGTGCTGTGCAAGTGTAGCCTCCACTGCAAATGGCACTAGTGTAAACTGATGCTCTGTAGATAACTGCAGTGCTGTTGCCTGTGTCTCCTATGACCCCCTTCGTGCTCTTGCTGGATGCCAGGGAGAAACTGTTGGCTTTTGCGCACGTTCCTGGACTATCTTGTGATGCCAGTGTGTGCAAGTAAATCCAAAGGATCTTAGCAATCTGATGCTGTTGGTTTAATACTGACCTCTGTACAGTTCAAACACCCAGAAACCCATTCTTACTGGCTTCCGTTGACTCCTGGCCCCTCTACTCCAAAATCAACCTCAACAACATAATGAGATGCATTCATTTCCCTGCTTCTCTTGGGCTGTCTGGTTGAAGCTACGGATGGATTGACCCTGTAATCCGAATGGGATCAGTATTATTTGACTGTGTTCTCGAAATGCGTATATATCGTAAACCAGTTGGTAATAAAATCACAGCTTGCATTTTTCCGCAGTGACTTTGACAAAAGTAAGCATCCTGAGGCACTTTTCTTACAGGGGAAATAATCAAACAACGTCTGGCCTGAGACACTTGCCCAAGGTGTGTACACTGCTAGTGAAAACCCTAATTAGCCCCAGACTATGCAACTAGGGAGATGATGGCCTAGTGGTAGTATTGATAGACTGTTAATCCAGAGATCCAGATAATGTTCTGGGGACCCGGGTTTGAATCCTGCCAGGGCAGATGGTGGAACTTGAATTTAATAAATATCTGGAATTATGGATCTATGACTGTGAATCCGTTGTCGATTGCCGGGAAAAACCCATCTGGTCACTAATGTCCTTTAGGGAAGGAAACTACCATCCTTACCTGGTCTGGTCTACATGTGACTCCAGACCCACAGCAATGTGGTTGACTCTTAACTGCCCTCTGGGCTGTTAGGGATGGACCATAAATGCTGCCTGGCCAGCGATGCACTCTTCTTGTGAATGAATGAAGAGGGGAAAGCAAAAGCTTGCTAGGGCCAATTCAGAGAGCAGTTGAGGATTGGCCATGTTGTTGCAAGTTTTGGAGTCCTTTGCAAGCCAGACCAGGTAAGAAAGGCAGGTTGCCATCCCCGAAGAATATGGATGAACCAGGGTGGACTTTTACCAAAATTGCTGCTAGCTGTTATGGTCACCATCACTGAGATTAGCTTTATAGATGTTTTGTAATCCACTTGTTCAGAGGTATTTTTACATGCCTCTGGGGCAGCTGGCTCTTGAACCTGGGCCTCTTACCTCAGAGCTAGGGACATTACTGCTGAGCCACAAGATGCTCTGGTTAGCTTTTATAGATATTTTCAATCAACCTGATCTGAGGTGGGACTTGAAACCCTAGCCCAAGGCGTCCGTACTACTATTACACCATTGCCTCTTCAAGAACACATTGGGTTGATGACCTGAAGCTTTGACACTGATGTAGGTTTAAACGAGCGCAGGGATTAAGAGATTTGGGAATGGAATGGGGCAGAAGCTGACTTTTTCTTTCTTCCTCTCAATCCAGGATGCACGAGCCTGTATTGCCAGAGCACAGATATCTTTGAAGGGCTGTGACACGGGAGAACATTAGCGTAAAGGACGGAAAAGATTATGGAAGGATTTGAAAAGGAGGAAACTTTTTAAAATGTTGGTGCTGTCAGACCAGAAGTAAGGGTAGATTAGCAAGTATAAGGCAGGAGGACCCTGGACAGTGGGGTCTGCTGGAGTCTGCAAGTGAGTCTCTGGAGTTCTAGATGGCTTAGGGTTTAGGGCCCAGGGGTCCGGGCCAAAAATTCCCGTTTTGATTTTCACTTATGGTAATATTCCTTTTGGGAGTGGAAATCTGATGTCTGTTTGGTTGGATGTACTGCTGTTGCTTCCTGGAGATGGAAGGTGGATCCTGCAGTATGTCTGTGAAGCTCACCTGTATTTTGTTATGGCCAAAAGAATGTGATACTTTCTCAGAATTGCTGTCTTTTATTTTGGATGGGACGTTGAAAGCAGGCCCTGCATGTTGCAATGGATATGAGATCTCCCACGGCTTCTGATTAAAAGCTGTGGTGGTCAGATCAATATTCGTCCCTGAAATAGCATCACCGAAGCTCATTGATCATCATTGCTGTCTCTGGGATCTTGCTGTGTGCACATTGACTGCAGTTGTTCCCATCACAGCAATGATTACACTTGATACGCAATTTTATACCGAGAGGAAAATGCTCAGGCTGAGAAGTTGACTGACAGACACAGAATCAACGCAAGTTCTTATTACCAATAACAGGAGAGTTTCCTGCACGCCCATGCATGCCCTGGGGCCATGCGCTGTAGATTCGACAATGCCATACCTGCCATCTTGGTGGTCTAACCAAATGTACTAGCAATGCCCCATCCTGAATACGTTCAGTCAGGACTTGCATAATTCCCTCAAACTACTGCCATTTTCCTCCACAACTGGAGTCCCCAGTATCTTTCAATGTTGCTCAGAGTTGAGCAGCTGAATAGCTGCTGGAGACATGGAGAAACGGGATGTGGAGGAACGAGGCAGAAGGCCATCAGCACCTCTTGCCCGTTCAATTAGATGAAGGCTGATCTGTCGACCAAACTCCGTTTGCTCAGCTTTGCTCCTTACCCTTACCCCAGCAAAACTAATATCTCAGCCATGAAAAGGTCAGCTGAGGAGAGTTGTTGAAGTCCTGCTTCTTGATTGTTTGTTTGTTTGTTTGTTTTTCATTCCTGAGTGTCCCAGCTGTAAAGTTTAAAAATTGCGACCACCCAACCCCCCCCCCCCCCCACCCCAACAACCAGGGCTTCACACCGGAGTATTTTGTTGCTTTGTTCCCACCCAATCGAACCCTTTTAGTGTTGAGCACTGCAATTAGCAATCCCTGACCCTACTAAATATGCAGGGATGCAATCCAGGTTTGTATATCCTGACATTCCTGAGAATCTTGCTGGTTCTGCTGAATTTGCACCTCAACCATTGGAAACCAATGGGGTCTGGGTTCAAGTTCCACCTGCTCTGGGTGTGTGTCAGAACATCTCTGGGCAGGTTGTTTAACATAACGACAGCAGATATGTACAAAACAAAAACTCTCCTGCCCTCCTTTCCAAGGGTTAAACCATGGAATTCCACTGGCTAGGCCCTGCTTATGTGCAAAAATAGTGCAGTGGATTGCTGTTGCTTTCTGCCAACTGGTTGGCCAGGAGACAATTTTATTCCCATTCTTACAGAATTCCTACGCTGCAGATTGAGCCATTTGACCCATCAAGTCTGCGCCAACCCTCCAATGAGCATCCCACCCCATTCCCGTAAACCCACACTTAGCACAGTTTACCCACGTAGCCTGCATATCGCTGGACATCATGGGCAATTTAGTATGGCCAGTCCACCCTGACCTGCAGATCTTCTGACTGGAAGGAAATGGGAACACCCAGAGGAAACCTGAGCAGACCCAGGGAGAATGAGTGCGTTTGCACTGTTTCCCCTGAGGCTGGGATCTGGGCCCCTGTCTCTGTGAGGCAGCAGTGCTAACCACTGAGCTAGTGTGTTGCCATTACTTGCCATCAGGCAACATTGGATAGATTTGCAAGCTGAAGACCAAATAGGTTTGGCTATGTCTACAAGCACACCTTCCCTTTTCAAGTCCTTGTATGGGACTCAAACCCATAGCTCCTAGCCCAGAGACAGGGATGCTACTTACCACATTGCACTACCTTCCAACATCTACTGACTAGCTTTGTCACTTATGTATAGGAGCGTCTAAGTCCCTTCTCTCTTCAGCTCCTAGTCTGTCACAGCTAATATTAGGTGAATCTGTGCCAGATGAGAATTCAGTCGCTTACGTCTGGTCCCGAAACGTCAGCCTTCCTGATCCTCTGATGCTGCTTAGCCAGCAGTGTTCATCCAGCTTCACATTGTGTTATCTGGCTTAATCAGTCCACCTCCTTTAGCAACTACCATCTCCCAGTTACCATGGTCCCTTGTTGCAGTGTAAGCCTTTGCCTTGCAAATGTGCTAAAAGTTGTTTTTCTTTGTCAAAAGCTCTCCGGCTTTGCGTGTTATTTGCAAATCAAGGCACTCCGGGCCCTGCTTCAGTTCACTTTACCATGCTCAGTGAGCATTGTCATTTTATCAGCCATGCATATAATGGGCAGTTGATAGAAGGGGCAGTTCTGAATGGTCTCCATGGTGACACAGGACTTTTGATACTGTTTTTCTCAGAAGTGGCTGTCTAATGCTTATGTAAACGGAGCATTTTATCAGCGTGGCTGATCGTTGTGAATGCCTCCGTGGCCCTCCCCTCTATTTGTCCTTGACTTCATCGTGCTTGGGGAGGTAATAGCGTAGCGGTATTATCACTGGACTGTTAATACACAGACCCAGGTAACTTTCTGGGGACCCACGTTCTCCGACCCGAGGGCAGGAGAGTTTCTGTTTTGTACATATCTGCTGTCATTATTTTAAACAACCAGCCCAGAGATGTTCTGACACACACCCATGGCAGGTGGAACTTGAACTCGGACCCCTCAGCCCAGAGGTAGGGGCTCTCACCCTACCTCCTGCATGATGAAATAAAGGGCCAGCAACCCAAGGGGAAAACAGGAACAAAGTAGAAACCTAAACAGGAAAGTAAACGGCACTTTTTTTGTTGTACAGAGCATTGGTCAGATACGGTCAGGACTACTGCAATGTTTCTGTGCATAGTACCAATGGTTGAGGTGCAGAATCAGCAAGACTCTCAGCAATGTCAGGATACACATAAGGCAGATGGTAGGTTTATGTATCCAGTTTTTAAAAGAAATCTGGAATAGAGTTTGCTGACCATGAATTGGTTGTCAGAATAACTGTCTGATGTTCTTTTTAGGGAAAGAAATTGCAATCCTTACCTGGCCTGGCCTAGATATGACTTCAGACCCACTGCAATGTGGTTGACTCCTGATTGGGCAATAAATGCTGGCCTAGCCACTGACCACCTCGCCCCATGAATGAGTTTTAAACAAAGATACATCTCTGACCAGTGAATGTTGTCATTGCTAGCGTCTGGTCACCAGCAGCACTGCATACCCAGCACCCTATCACTGCGATACTTCAGCACCTTTTGCCTGAATGCTTTTGGCGATAGGAATGAATTCTCAGCGACTTCATCAGACCACACTCTCACTGAAGTGAGTGCCTTAGCTGGGAGCCTTAGGCTATAAATGCTGGCGTGGAGCAAACACAGTTGGAAGCGACAGCGAACAGGGCAAGAGAAGCGGGGAGAGAGCTTTGGAGGGTTTTTCAGACACAGGAGATGTGGGGATAGAAGAGAGATATGGTCCGTAATATGAGAGATTTGTTTTTGATTCACGTAGTTTGGAAGTTTGATGGTTTCTACACGAGAAACTGTATCTTGGGGAATGCAGAGAAATACTGAAATGCTGCTAGTGGCTTTGCTGTCAGATCCCGTGTCTACAGCAGAATAGGGGAGAACGTGAAGGATATTTGAATGCAGAAGTACACGCTGAAGTATTTTAGCAGTTGGCAGGATAGCCCCCACCTGTGGCAAAAGGCAGTGTGTTCCTGGCTTTATATGTGGCTTTCAGTCTTTAGGTTCTGAGTCTGAATATAACTCGGACTGAGGAGACGATTGCCCTTTGCTGTAAAGGAGGAGTCTTGACTGAAATAGCTGCCCCAGCAACTTAAAACTCACTGCTGACCACGCTGTTTGCAAGACTGCTCAAAAATGGCAGTGCTTGTGTTGCATTTAGGCTTTGACGTTTGTAACCTGGAAGTACTTCACTCTCTTGCTGATGGGTACAAGATGTGTTGACTTCAAAAGTGTATTTCTTCTTCCCAGCCAGAACAGTGTCAAAAAAGCAGTCAATAATGGAGACACAAAATGTTGCGCTAATTAAATAAATGGAGTAAATTGCACTTTGTCATTATTCACTAATCGAGATTAATAAAGATTCAGTTGAAAGTGCTGGGAGATACAGATCAATAACGCATTAAAACTTCTCAAATGTACACAAGATATTTGCTTGTGGCCCTCTGTTAGTGTACTCCCATTATTCTAACTGAATGTAACAGTGTAATGACTACATCTGAAAGGTTCCCTGATGTCTACTAATAGTTTCTGCTGGGTTAAGGCAAAATTAATTTTGTTTGTTCAAAATGATTGAACTTTGAACAAAAATAAAATTGCTTTTCCAATTATTTTTGCAATGATCTCTCGGCTCGGAGAACTTGATGGCCTTTCAACAGGAAGGCATAATTCAGTCTCTTCATATTGACTGAACCTCCTTCATATTGGCTGTCATTTAACCCATCTTCTCAAACAACTCTTCTCACAAGGTACTCAACTGTTACCTTCCTTTCCTTTTTAAGGTTCTTGAACTGGTCGTCACCTTGCAAACCCGTTCAGATCTGGCCTGAAACTTTGTTTGAATCCATTGACACTCTACACGACTGTGACAACAGTAAGGCTATCCTATTCTGGTATAACACCTTTGTGGAGCTGGAGGAACAGAGCAGGCATCCTTTTCTGGTTGCTTGCTACCTTTGGCACAGTTGACTGTGCCTTCCTCCTATAATGCATCTCAACGTTATCCACCAGAATAACACAGTCGTCAATTGGTGCCTGTTATAATCACTGCCAGAGTTGCTTACATTGGCTTCCACTCGTGTTTCTGCAGCGATTTACCTCTGCTAGCCCTCGACAATCAACACTTGGCCAGCCTATGCTCGTCAAGGAGTTGCCCCTCAATGGTAGCATCCAGAAACATGGCGTTAGCTTTCATGCCAATGTTGCCAAATTTGACCTCAGCACCACCTCTCATTGTCGTAAAATTGTCACAGTTTGGCACCAAACTGGGTGGGTAGAAATATTTTCCAGGTCAATGTTTTGGGGGAAGTTGTGGAGATTGAAGACAATCTCTGCGACAAGTGGCCCCCTTGCCATGAGTGTGATGTCTTTCACTGGCAATTGTCTGAGCACCAGACATTGCTGAGATGCTTGACTTTGAGGCAATCTTCCGAACGCACGGCTATGTCACTGCTCTGACCACATATCTCAATCTCTGTTATGCTTCTCCGTGGCGGCTGAAACCCTTGTTCCTGCCCTGAGTCATTCTATTGCCTTCCTGGCAGGCCTCGTCTTCTCTGGTCATTCACAATGCAGATCCCTGTGCTATGAAGGCATAGTGCACCCCAAACATCCCCCCTACCCCTGCTTCCTGATCTCATCACCTACAAAGGCTTTGATTCTGAACTTCTCATCCTTGCGTGGCCTTGCCCCTCCTTATCTCTTCCAGCCCCAGTGTGGATGCTATTAGGTTAAAATCCATAAAATTGAACAGAGCCCACACACACTTGAATTTAGCAATTTTATGAACTTTTTTTGTACAGGAGAAAAGGAGTTGTATTCCTTGAGGCCCTTCTGCTACCTCAGTGTCTGCTGCCAAGTGCTTTTGAAGGAAAGCCAGTGTCGTGTTGCCTGAGGTGTGGCAGCCATGTTGTGCATAGCAGGATCCCAAGATAGGGCAAAGAGCTGATGACCACCTGGTTGAGGGATGATATTGGTAGAGATACTGGGGAGTAGCTTCTCACCCCTTTCCTTTTTCGACTTCACATCGATTGGAAAGGGAATTAAAAAAACAAAAGAACTGTGAATGCTGTAAATCAAGAACAAGAGCAGAAGTTGCTGGAAAAGCTCAGCAGTTCTGGCAGCATCTGTGAAGGAGAAAACAGACTTAACGTTTCGGGTCCGCTGACCCTTCCTCAGAACTGGGGAAATTGACCTTTTACAAGATGGTAAACCATGCAGCACTCCCACAGCGCAGCGCTGTGAGGGGCTCTCCAACCTACAGCATCGGACTCCAAGGCAGGGCTACTGCTCACTGAGTTGTGGCTGAGACCCAGCGTCCGGTTCAGAGTGACCTTCCTGCTGTGGGTTTACTGTCGCAGGGAGTGAAATCGATAACGGGACTATCCAAAATGCTGGGCCGTTGAGTGTTTACAACACACTCCTGTGTTTGCGTGAGAGCCTGCATGTCTTCTCCGGTAAATTTTGGCCGTTTTGATGTGAGCGCTCGGGGAGATCTGAAAGGCACAACTGTTTGGCATTAGTGTGCAGTCATTCAGGGAGATGGTTTAGAGACACCCAGGTCAACGGTGCGTCAGGAGCGTGAGCACCGAGGAGATGTGAAAACCAGGAAGGGATTGTAAAAGTTAGGTTTAGGCATGGATGAGTGGGAAAACTGCTCTTGTTCAGAAATGAAATGTGCGACACACCAAGCTGGGGATAAAGGGTGTTAGGGATCCATATGTTCACAACAGGGTTGAGAGGTGGATAATTAACAGAATGGAGCTGAGATTTATGAAGGAGAGATTGGCGTACGGACTTTTCTTTAAGATCAAAGACCAGTGACTTTTTTTTGTCTCTTTTGCATGCTGACTTCTCTGGCACCACAGTAATGCTGCATTTGTGGATGCTTTTGCTGGGAACATTGCACTTTCCATATATAGTTTACTGGTTGGGAGGTAGTGGGGGTGGGTGAAAGAGAGATGAGCAAATTCCATGGTATCACTATCCACATTGGGAGAGCTGTACTTGTGGAGAGCACAGTCTGAAGGTAATGGCTGCCAATATCTTCACTCCAATTGACACCACCTGTGGGAAAGGGTCTCCTCTGGGACTCAGAAACCATTCCCGTGAATTAAATGCTGGAGAGAGGTGTGCCTGAAGCCTGTGTTTCAAGCAAGTGACTACAACCTATTTACCAAGGGGAAAGAGAGATAACAAGGTGTGGAGCTGGATGAACACAGCAGGCCAAGCAGCATCAGAGGAACAGGAAAGCTGACATTTCGGCCCTAGACCCTTCATCAGAAAAATGCTATCTCAGATTCTCTAGCATTTGCAGTTCCTACTATCCCAAGGGGAAAGATTCGTTATTCAATCTGGTCATATGTCTACTGGAGTTCCATTTTGAAGTATATCTGACAAGTCAGAAAAATGGGTCATTTGTTAGTTTTACTGGTTTCTCCTGCTGGGTTCCGTTGGGTGAAGAGTCCATTATGGAGGGGCACTAGACTGGCTCAAACATCCAATCATCCACATAAAGCTCTCACACGCACACTCTCCCTCTAAGGAGAGAATTCCATTTGTAAAAACTGCTTCGCTTTTCTCTTTCGTTTTGTTGTTTCTTTGTCAGCAGTTAATTGCAAATAGAATCACCTGAGTAAACGCGTAGCTGAAACATTGTGGAATTTTAATTTTTTTTGCGAAGTTAGGTGTCTGTCCTTGGCCTAATTTGATTTGTGGGAGGCCCTCATTGACCAGCATTAGGGAAAACACTAATGGGTTGAACATCATTAGTAAGAGGAGTACAACATTGTAGATGCTGGAAATCTGAAGTTAAAATCAGTGGCTGAATACTCAATGCGTCTGGCAGCATCTCTGGAGAGAGAAGAGTTAACTTTTCAGGTGATGACCTTTTGATTCTGATATCTCTCCCCATGGATTGTGCCAAATGGAACATTTCCAGTACTTTGGCAGCTGAACACGGTGAGACTGGATAGCAGTTGGCATCAGTCTCTCAGACTGGGGAGAGGGTTGGCGGGGGGGGGGGGGGGGGGGGGGTGGAGTATGGGCTGTCATAGGGAAGGCCCAGCATAGAGTGTCTGCAGGCCCCTGGCTAAAGGAGGACTATAGTTTTGAACTGAACAGTTATTTCTGCACAGTTCTTCTCTGTATAAAGTAGCAAATAGGGCACTTCATACTTATTCAGAGACAGTAAGAACTGCTGATGCTGGAGCCTGAGAAAATACACTGTAGAGCTGGAGGAACACAGCAGGCCAGCAAGCATCAGAGGAGCAGGCGATGTTTCGGATCGTGACCCTTTTTCAGAAGAAGGGCCCTGACCTGAAATGTCAGCTTTCCTGCTCCTCTGCTGCCTGGCCTGCTGTCTTACTTCAAACTTATTTCTTTTTGTTTCACGACTTGTACCTAAGATTTTGTACCTTGCACCTGAAATGGTGCCAGGAGTGGTGACTTAATACGCTTTTCACTGTACTTCCGTATGTGAATACTTGTGACCAATAAAACCGAAAACCGAGTGAGCAGACCCTGGCTTGTTCGAAACATCTTTCTGCACCGGTACTGTCACTGCCTACTGTTGAGGAGTGTGCCAGTGTTGGTTTTAAATATGTAATTAGCCACATGAAGATGCTCCGTTCCCACAGTATCGGCCATTTATACCTCGAAATGACAACCTGCAGAAGAAAATTTGAACCAAGTTACACCTGATTTAGTGACGTCAAGTGCATCTATGTGCTGTCTCACTTACAGTTTAGTCACACTCACCGTTTATTGTCGAGTCACTCAAGCGCAACGATTGCCCCTGAGCTTTCATGCTCGGCTTAATGCTCAGAGAGGCAGCTCTTCATTTACAGCTGAATGCTGCTTCGTCGAAGCCTCATTACAGAATACGTTGCAATCAAGAAAAAGAAAACAAACCTACACCTTGTTAAGATTATTTTCCTCACGACCGTTGATGTCCCTCTCCTGCATTAGGGGATTTGTAACTCTGGAAAGGGGCAGACATATTTTGCGGGCGTGGGGTGTGTGGGAGTGAGAGGATGTCAGTGGGGGAGGGGGTGGAATGGGGACTGCCATTTCCTGTCTTAGCAAGATGACCGCACTCTTTTTCTCACACCTGTCCGAATGGAGTGGCTGCAGTCTGGACCTTGCTAGACTGGGCAGAGTAGAAGGGGAGCAGGTCTTTCAACACTCTTTGAGCCTGTGCTACCATGCAGTTAGATCACAGTTTATCTAAAACTGCTTTGCTCCTCCCCCAGTATTGTACACCTCCTCTATCCTTGCTGACCTAAAAACAATTGGCCTTGATTAGATAAAGTCATACAGCATCTAAACAGACCCTTTAGTCCAACAAGTCCATGTTGACCGTAATCCCAAACCAAACTAGTCCCACCTGCCTACTCCTGGCCCTTATCCCTCCAAACATTTCGTATTTATGAGCTTATTTAAATGTCTTCTAAACATTGTAACCTTACCCACATCCACCACTTCCTCTGGAAGTTCGTTCCACTTTTTTTTAAACAAAAGGGCCCTTGTGTCCCTTTTTAAACCTTTCACCTTAAATTATGCTACCCAGGCTTGAAATGCCCCACCCTAGGGATAGGCCTTCACCTTGTCTATACCCCTGAGGTGACTCCTCACCCTCTTACATTCCAGTGAATAGAAGTCCCAGCCTATCCAGCCCCTCTTTATCACTGAAACCCTCCTTTACAGATAATCTTCTCCAGCTTAACAATATCCTTCCTGTAACAGGGCGCCCAGAACTGGGCACATTACTCCAGAAAGGTCCTCACCAATGTCCTGCACAACCTCAACAGAACATCCATTCTTGTAACATTTCCTGCTGGTAGCTCTTTGCAATTACGAATAGGGAGCTTATTTCAGAAATTTCGTGTCAGGCACAACTATAATGTGGCCCTAGCCAACACACTTGATTGACGGTGTTATGGTACCATTCGGCCCATCGCGTCTGCACTGGCTCTTTGAACGTGCGCCATTACCTACCACTCATCTGCAGGTCTATCCTCATAAATAGGATGATTATTTGGATAGAAATAATGTGCAAATGCTCTCTTAAATTCCAGAAATGAACCTGCCTCCTCCACACAGGCAGTGTTTTTCTTGACGACCCACTGTGTGGAAAAAATACTTTTATTTTCCTCTTGCCAAGTTTGCTCCCTATGCATTCAGCACCCATTGGTTCTTGCTCCTTTTTAGGAGCAGGAGCAGTTTCTGCTTATCCAGCTGACTGAAGATGTTGAGAACGTTGGCCAGATCTCCTGAACAGATTGTCATCTCATTTAACGTGCGTTCTCATTAAACAACAAACTGGCTGGAATGGTGGCCAGAAGCGATCCCTTGACAATGTGCTTCCATGACTGAATCTATCTGAACATTCCCGGGTGCACATCACTTGCTGTGTGGGGGAAATGGCCACTTTTACCCACATTGTCACAGGCAGGGCACCCAGCGATTATAAAGGCTGCTTTGCATGTCCTTTTACCTTTCTGACAGTGTACATCTCATGCAAACAGACTCGTCTCTAGCTTTTGGCCATGTTTCTCTATTAAAAACAAAACCAGCCCAATAAACACTTCTTCGTCACCCTCTGGAACTATCAGATGCCGCACGGTGCTGCTGATTGAAAAGTTTCAGCCGGGACATCGCTACAGGCCCAAGGAAATTTTGCGAGCTGTGCTCGAGGGACTGTGAATCGAGTAGTCCAATCTGAAATTTCCTGGCAAAGCAACCCAGAGGACACTTTGCTCCCAAATCTGTTTCACCACTGGGGACATTCTAAGCACCTAAAGTTTCTCAGGAGTGGATCAGAAATGTTTATATCCTGTGAATTCTGGCAAATTAGCAGGAAGCTAACTTCAAAACAATGACTGACCCTAGACTTCCTTAATTCCATTGTTCCTGTGAGCTTTTTTTTTCAGTGCTGTTTGTAATGCTTGCTGGGCCAAAGGTAGGAAATTGTGGCTAGGGCCTATTTTGCCCAAATGTTTTATTTTTCCAAAAGCTGTTACAGCAAAGATTGTGAAGCTTGAAGGGGTTCAGAAAAGATTTAAGAACCTGTTGCCAGGACTGGGGGTGTTTTGAGCTAGAGCTGAATAGGGTGGCACTATTTTCCCTGGAGCATTGGGAGGCTGAAGGATGACCTTATAGATGTTTACAAAATCATGAGGGGCTTGGATAGGGTGAGTAGCCTCGATCTTCCAAAACTAGAGGGCATGGATTTAAGGGGAAAGATTTGAAAGGGGCCTAAGAGGCAACTTTTTCATGCAGAGTGGTCTATCAGTAGAATGAGCTGCCAGAGAAAATGGTGGAAGCTGGTACAATTGCAATATTTAAAGGCATCTGGGTGGGTGCTCAATTGGAAGGGTTTAGAGGAATATGGACCAAATGCTGGCAAATGGGACTCGATCAGTTCAGGATACCTGGTTGAATCGAAAGCCACGTTTTGGTGCCATATATCTCAGTGACTATAAAAAGAACCTCTTGACCCAAAGGCAGTTTTTTCAGGAGAAATCTAGCAGAGCTCAGAATAAATATTTTCACATATGGGAACAGAGAAATAGAGACAGAGAGAGAAAATACTCCCTAAAAGCAGAGAAAAATAACATAGCCTTGAAACCTAGATAAGACTCCGAGATGCCAAACCTGAGATAACAGTGTGGAGCTGGAGGAACACAGCAGGCCGGGCAACATCAGAGCAGCAGGAAAGTTGATGTTTCAAATTGGGACCCTTTCTGTAGAAGGATCCCGATCCAAAATGTCAACTTTCCTGCTCCTCTGATATTGCCCGGCCTGCTGTGTTCCTCCAGCTCCACACTGTGTTATCTCTGACTCCAGCACCAGCAGATTTTACTATGTGTGAGATTCCAAGGCTATTGTATTTTCACTGGTCAGTGTGGGAATGTGAGACAAACTAATTTAGTACGGTGTGGGAAACCAATTGTTTGAGAGTTTGATGTTCTTGGACAGATGAAGATAATTCCTTTTGTATCCGTCTACTCATATTATAACTACAACTGTAACTGATAATCCCAGAGGCCGTGTGAGGATCTCCAATTTATTGCAGTTCCAGCTTGGATACCTCAAGCCAATAGGCCTTGGATTAAAGGAATGAACTAGCTCCCTTCCTTAATCAACCAGTCCCTCAGTTAGTTACAGCGATGTCTGAATTTGTAAAAAAATTTGTGCCCTTGTGGAAACGTTTCTCCCAAAACATGAATAAACCTGGTTTTGAAAGGAGCCGATTTTAACCAGGCTTTCTCACATTAACGCACAATGAGTATATTGATTGCAAAACACAAGCATAATTAATAACATGACACGTACACCCTGATTAGAAATGAGAGGTGAGTCTGAAAAGATAAGATTTATAAAAATAAATGCACCGATTAGTCTGTGAATAGTGTGCAGAGAACAGGTGGGGGAGGATTGCAACCCAGGCAACAGAGATAATTGATAGCATTGAAGTTGCACAGCGGATTTTGCAATTTAGTTTTGCACGTTGGCTGAGATTCTGTCGCTGTGATCCCTTTCCGTTGCAATTGATCTCCAGCGTTCTATGTGAGTGAGAATCTTTTTGCAGCCCAGTTTCTCATTGGCAGGTTTGCTGACCCGTTGACGACTTGCACTTGGAGGAAGAGACCCCTTGTTCCTGCCACACTGGTGATTAGGGGATAATTCCCAGCATGGTATGAGGGTCATAGCTGAATGCTAAAGCTCAGGTTAATATACACACGTACCATAGCCTGTGGAAACACAGACTTCAGGGTATCACAAACCGTTGAGTTGATACTGGTTTTTTGATCCCAGCATTTGTGTATTCTTCAAAGGAAAAGTACAAAGTTTGATTTGATTTATTATTGTCACGTCTGCCGAAGTACAGTGAAAAATGTTTCTTAGTGCTTTACGCATAGATTGTTCTGTACCCTGTATAGTACAGAGTGCAGGATGCAATGTTACAGCAACAGAGAGAGAGAGATCAACGTTCATGTTAAAGAGGTCCATTCAAAAGCCTGATAACAGTGGGGAAGAAACCATTCTTGAATCTGTTTGTATGTGTATACAAAGTTTTATATCTTCCGTCAGGCAGAGGGTGGAAGAGTGTATAACTGGGGTGGGAGGGGTCTTTGATAATGTTGCATTTTGGGACATAATCGTGTTGAGTAGGGGATCATCGGCCCTTTGTTATCCTCGAAGTGATAGGAGATCGTTAACACTAACCCAAAAGCATTATGATACTGAATTATTTGATGTTGTGAGAAAGGCTGGATAATGCATTCATTGACTCCCTGAAATATATGAACATACGTAGAAGCAGGTGTAGATCATTTAGCTACCAGAGACAGCATTGCTTTTTAAGATTGTGAGTGATCTCACTGTGGCCTCAACTACAGTTTCTCGTCTGCCCCTGAAACCTTTCTATTTTTGTCTCTGATGAGAAGAGGTGCAATCTACCTCCAGCCTTGAACGTGTTCAATGTCCCAGCCTCCACTGCTTTTAGAGAAAGCGAATAACAACATTTCAAAGGTGGGGGAGATGAACTTCTCTTCGCCTTTACTGGCTATACAAATCCTAACAAGAAGGAGCTTAAACACCAAAGTGAGGTCTTGTGGTTGGTTCCTGTGCAATTTTCAGCTAATTGAGATTTTCTTGGGACTTAAGTTTTGTTGGACAGAATCAGTCATTCTGGATATTGAGACGCGGCGCTCCCAGCTCCAAGGATTATGTTCTCCTGCTCAGGTACACAGGTAGGATGGGATCGTTTGACAATTGTCTTCTAATCTTGATTGGTGCAGTTGCTGCCTCATTGAGTTGATTAGCTTTTTTTGAGTTGTTTCGAATACGAAACTTCAGGCAGTACAATGAATAACCATTTGCCTGGAAAAGAAGGATTAAAATGTGACTGTGGGAGAATTGTTTAGCATATAGATTGTGTTCTTACGGTGTGGGAAATTGCTTAAGGTTTCTGGTGGGATTGAGTGGTCCCAGTGCTGGCTGTCAGCAACTATGGTGGATAAGTTTGGGGAGCGAGGGGCAAATGTAAAACTGAAGTAAGCAAAAGATTTTGTTCCGGCCTGAGAAGAGGAATGGGAATTGTGGAGGTAGGGAATAGAGGTCCAAAGCACTGTGGTTGTAAATGAATACCACATACAACTTAATACAGCTCAAGAACAGGCCCTTAGGCCCACCAAACATGCAGTGGTTCTAATCCTAATTTAGACTCACCAATTGTTACCCATGTGCAGTTTCAGTCCCTCTGTTTGCCTCCTGTTTGTGTGTCCATTTAAGATATGCCTTAAATGTGGCTAATGTGCCTGCTTCCACTACCTCCACTGTGCTCCAGGCACCCTCTGTGGGAGAACTTTTACCCACACTTCTACCCCCTCCCCTCACCTTTTGTAGCTGACCTTTCCACTCTGGGCCAAAAAGCCTCTGATTATCCACCCCTTATTTGCTCCTCATCATGTTGTAAATCTCTATCAGGTCGCCCCCTCGGCCTCCGTCTTCCCAATGAAAACAATCCGATTTTACCCAACCTCTCCCTATAACTAAAACCCTCCATTCCGGACAACATCTTGGTAAACCTTCTCCAAAGCATCCGGTATCTTCTGATACTGTGGTGACTGGAAATGCACGCAATATTCCCAATGGGGCCTAATAAAATGTGGCCAACTACACCTATATGAGCAAGCATTGGAAAGCATAAGGGACTATAATTCATGCGGAGGAGACCAGTGAAAGTTGAAGATGGGAGCAGTGCAGAAAGTGAAGAGGAGGATCATTCAGGATGAAAGTAAATAAATAGGGAGGATTGTTTCCAATCAGTGCAGAGGGAATGTCGGAGATAAAATAAAGAGTCTGGACCAAAGGAAAGTATGAACCAATTTTGCTAAGAAACTAGCAGGTGTTGAACACGCATGGTGTTCAAATCGACCAGCACGTTCCGGTGATGAACAGAGAAGGCCTGAGTCGGGTCTCCTCTGAAGTTCCCCCTCACTTGCACCCCTCCGCCCTCCCCACTTACAGCATGTAATCCCTAATCTCCCGATAATTGAGAATCTGCTGGATTTTCATTTCCTGTGCCCATTATGAGCCCACATGGAAAGTTGGGGCTGATAATTAAAAGCTCAGGTACCCTTTAAGGCAGCTACCCCCTCACGCCCAGAAAGGATCTATTCACTGACTATCCAGCACTTGTTAAATTCTTGTCTAAAATTGTGCATGGTATTTCTTTTTCCCTTTTTCAAATTCTGTCGCTGATAATCCAATATTTTGCTCTGCTTTTCTTTTTGTGCATGATTTTCTTCAAATTGACCCTGCTGTGTTGTTCCTCTATCTCTCCCTCTTTTTGTTTGATTTTTTTTCCCCCCCATTTGGTCCCGCCAGCCACGGAAATCCCACCCGCCCTGATTGTCCTTACTGTGCTGCCATTAGCACTCACTGCCAGGAAAATTAACACCGCTAAACTTTTCCAGTCTGACGGAGGAATGAGAAATGTTTAAACCATGGAGCAGGCTGCGAGATGCCCTGCCCTAACAAGATAGGGCTTGTTGTAATTGTTGTTGGAGGCAAGAGTGAAAAGCAGTCAACATTTGGAATATTTACACAAGCTTTGATTAAAGTATACTGTAGGAGGTTTGTTATGAAGATTCAGTCTGTGTCACATAAAAGGAATGTGGTGCAGATGGTACATTTGGGCAGGGAACAAGCCATTTTATAGCTTATTCTAACTTGTGAAGATGCATTCATTTTTCTAAAGGTGAAAGCTGGCAACTTCAAAACATTTTATTATGAACATGGACTGCCATGGAACTGATTACTCATGTGGCTCATAACTGCTAGCAGATATTACAGTCGTTCATCCAGCATTATTGCCCAAAGTAAATTTCTACCTCTCAACTTCTTTCTTGCGATCTTTGTATCCTTTGTCACTAATGCTGCAACGCTAATTCTCTCCTGCAGTTCCTCAATCCTAAGCAGATAATTTTGTGCAATATTCCCTCCTGCTGTGCCCACTACCCAAAAACCTGTTGCACTGCCTTTGTAAGTTAATTCTTTTTCTCTGTATCTCACACAGCAGTGTTGATCTTGTGGCTTTCCTTCCTCCCTCCAGCCCTCGGGCTTTCAAAGCTGCATTGCCAGCCTCTTTCTGCTGCCTTTTCCAAACCTGTGATCCCTCCCATCCAGAAGGACAAGGGAACACCACCATCTGCAAGCTCCCCTCGAAGCCGTGCAGTACCCCTGGCGTGGAAATATATCGCCGTTACTTTGTTATTGTTGGGTTTAAACCGAGGAACTTCCTATGTACCAGGATCTAGGTTAGTTTGAGGTCTCCCCAATGCCACCTCAATATATAGACTCATAAAGGTGTACAGCACTGAATCAGACCCTTTTGGTCCAATTCGTCTTTGACACCCAGATATCCTAAATTAATCCTGTCCCACTTGCCAGCATTTGGCCCATATCCCTCTAAACCGTTCCTATTCATGCACCCATCCTCATGCCTTTTAAATGCTGTAACTGTACCAGCCTCCATCACCCCCTCCGACAGCTCATTCCACACACGCACCACCCTCTGCGTGAAGAGGTTGCCCTTTAGGCCCTTTTTATATCTTTCACTTTGAACCCACATCCTTTAGTTTTGGCCTACCCTACCCTGAGGAACAGACCTTGGCTATGTACTCTATCCGTGCCCCTCATGATTTTATAAACCTCTATGGGGTTACCCCTCAGTCTCCGACACTCCAGGGGAAATAGCCCCAGGCTATTCAGCCTCTCCCTGTAGCTCACACCCTCCAACCCCGGTAACATGCTTGTAAATCTTTTCTGAACCCTTCCAAATTTCCAAACACCCTTCCCATAAGCAGGGAGACCAGAATTGAATGCAGTGTTCCAAAAGTGGCCTCACCAATGTCCTGTACAACCGCAGCATGACCACCCAACTCCCCATACTCGGTGCACTATTCAATAAAAGCAGGTGTACACAATACCTTCAGTTTCCCAAGATTCTTGCCTTGCCAATGATGCCCCCATCCTATAAATGAATCAAAACACAGCCTTGCTGACACCCAGCTTTTCATGCTTATCTGCATCATCTCCTACCTCATTTGTTCGTCTCCGTGGGGGAAGAAATGAATTCTGCTGTAAACCACAGGGAATGTTTCTTCTGTAAAGCACTGTGCACTGGCTTTAAATTTGCAACACACCTTCTGTTTTGCAGAAAAGGAGAAAGCAGGTTTAATGGAAAGATTACTGTTGTGTAATGGCCTGGAAATACTACTGGTAGAGGTGTCTGAATGTGTGTGCGTTCTAGGGCAATAACTAGTGCATGTGATATCGGAAGGTCATAGTGTTGCCTGATGTGGGTTTCAGTTGGAAGGTATAAATGTTTGAGAGGCAGCTGCTCATGGATTTTTTTTTCCTCTTTCTGTGTGTCAAATTGTCTGGTTTTTCACAAAGACTTCTACGTGACACATTCAATGACCTTTTCTCACTGAAAGAATGAAAGCCAAAGCTTGCATTGATTTAGTGCCTATACATCCTCGAAGCATTTTTGTGCCTGTCAATACTGCTTTATTTGAAGTGTCGTTGCTGCTGTAATGTAAGAGACAGCTAATTTATACAATTTGCGATAATGATCGGGTAATCTGTTTTAGGGATATTGGTGGGTTTGATGGATGAATATACCGCAGAATGTGAAGGAAAATTTTAAATGTTTTGTTCTTAACGTTATTTTAATATCCACCTGAGAAGGTAGATTGTGTAGTGATTTCACTTTAAGAGGGATCATGCCAATGATGTCAAACATGTGACCAGGAGCCACACTGAATTTGTAGCAGGCCATGCGAGGCGTGGTTGTACCCCCTAACAATAGGTGCTGATCTTCTGATAGAAATCTGCCCACTAAACAATCCCTAAATGAGCAGAAGCTATATCCGTTCACTAGTCTTGGTGCAAGATGGGGTAAATTGTCATTACTTAGGTTAAAAAAACACAACAGAAGAAGTCTTAAATTAGTGCCTCATGGGAAAGATGGACCCTCAGTTCTGCGTTGGAGTATTTGACAAAAGCCTAACATTTGAATGTCAGGGAGAAGGTGTTTTAGCCCTCCTTGCATAACCTGTTTTGTGACCACACCGGTCCAGACATCATAGTCTTCAGCCAGAGAGTGGTGGGCTTGTGGAATTCATTGCCACGGAGTGCAGTGGAGGCTGGGACGTTGGATGCCTTCAAGGCAGAGATCGACTAAATTCTTGATCTCACAAGGAATCAAGGGCTACGGGGACAGTGCAGGGAAGTGGAGTTGAAATGCCCATCAGCCATGATTTAAATGGTGGAGTGGACCTGATGGCCCGAATGGCCTTACTTCCGCTCCTATGTCTTATGGTCTTATGGTATAGTTATGAGTAGCAGTTGGGCAAGTTCTTGATCTATCCAGATGTGGGGGAGAGTCGTCTCTGGGTGAAATCCACTCATTTCTTCATTAAGCATCAGCTGGAGATCAGAAAGTTGACCTTCTGGTCCATTTTCCTATTTATTCTCATCTGATGCAGTAATGATTGCATTGCAGTGCTGCCAAGTGTTTAGCAATGAAGGCATAATGACCACATGACAGCATTGCCAGCCTGGATCTGTCAAGGGGATGTGTTTCAGTAAGGAAACTGGCAATCACAAACTTCTTTGGCCAGTCTAGAAGCAGAAATCCCACGAACCCTGGCTGTATTTGAATGTGGCGGGGGTGTGGTGCCCATTTGAAATTTATTAACGAAAGCAATGTTTGTGATCGGACAGTCATTCAATGGGAGAGGAGACACTAAATGCAGTTAGTTCAAATTCAGTCGACTGGAAGCAAAGATGGGTTTCATTCAGGAAGCGTTTTGGATATGGTCTGAGCAATTGGAGTCTCATGTATTGAGCAACATTCCCTCAAAGTTTGTCCTCTTGGAGACTGTGCTTCATTCATTCAAGCGTGGGGTTGTTTGTTTTTCTAGTTGGCTGGATGTGTACAGGAAGATTGAGTTGCCTTACAGCTGAGTTGGTGGAAATTGTCTCACAATTCAGAGGCACATGAGAAACCCGATTAATGGCTCCTAAAGCTCTCCCTGTTGGGAATTGTACTTGACTAGTTTTTGTCTGGCTCAGTGCTGGTCATTGGTCATTAATCACAGCGATTTGTCAGCAACCTGGTGACATCTGGCTGAACTATTGGAGAGGTGAAAAGTGAACTGGGTGGATTCTGGTCTTTCATTGTGTATTGGATAGACAGTACAGCTCAAAACAAAACCATTTGGCCCATTGAGGAACCATCTGTGTTTGTTATGGTGTTGAGCTGACATTCTGGAGTTTGTACCATTTTGGTCAGCAGACAGAAGTAAAAACGACTATATCCTAAAGATAACAAGGCGTAGAGCTGGACGAACACAGCAGGCCAAGCAGCTAAGAGGAGCAGGCAGGCTGACGTTTTGGGTCGAGACCCTTCTTCAGAAATGCCTAAATATCCTAAAAATGTTTCCTAAAATCATTCGCCCTCTCCTGTGGGGATTCAATGTGAATAGTTCACAGTAGAAACAGGAGCAGGTGTAAGCTAATCAGTGCAATGAATCTGATTCACAATATTCATCACTATGATCATCTATCTCAATTCCATTCTTCTACACTCCGCCCGCCCCCCCACCAACTACTTTCAGTGTCTGAAATCATTGATCTCTGGTTTTTGAAGATACCCGATAACTGAGCTTCCATAGCCCTCTGGGGTAGAGAATCCCAAAGATTCACCCTACTTTGAGAGACGAAATTTACTTCTAAAATCACCTACTTTGTCACAGTCGCCCTGGTTGGAAGAATTTTCTGTTCAATGAAATTCTTTCCTGAAGCTCTCGAACACAAAATGTTTTTGCATATAAATAAAAAAACTAAAGTTACTGTGGTTCGACTGGACTGTAGTGCTAGCCTTTCATTAGAGAGAGACTGTTGGTGGTGGTTTAACCTGAGGTTCACGATGCCTCAGGCTGGGGGAGAAGTTGAGAAGGAGAGTTGTTCATGGTAACCTCAGCGAGTGCAGGAATATACACCAGGGGATTTGAAGTACGTGAAAACTACCTTCCAGTTTCTTGTTTAGAGCTGCACTGCTCAATAAATAAAATGCAAGCTCTGAACGGTTGTTGGAAATGATTTCATAGTCTGCTTCCAGAGAAGATCCTTGTCCATATTGTGGTTAGATGTGGACCAATAGTGAAATGTCAGCTCCGGAAGGCTGTGGAAGTTTAGTTGCTTGAATATGCTCAGAAACAGATCAACCACTGCCTTCTAGACACTCAGCACATGGATAAGTATGAGAGTGTCGATAAACGGCGCTGAGGTAGATAAGATCTCAGTGGGGTCTGTAATTTTCTAATGGCAACCTGCCCAGGTCCGTTTTGTTTTTAGCCATTATTCAGGCTCACAGGGCCCTGCTTGGCTATGTTTTGAAACTCTATCTTCATTGTCTCGCCCTCCCCACAATCTCCAGCCTGGGGACCAGCTCATTGCCACCGGCCCTCTATCATGCTGACTCTGAGGAAAGCACAAAGTTCTATCATGTGACTCTCTTTTTGTTTTAGTTATGTGTCGTGTGAAACACTTTTTGGGGCGTTTGCTTACATTTAACATAGAAACGCTCATTCAACGTCATTTGCACTGAAGAAATGAAGATGGGAACTATTGGTCCCTTTCATCCAGTTTTGTGATGTGGCTGTTCAGAATGTGCGCAGCCCAGAAATGTCTTTTGTTTTGAAACAAAAACAATTTCGTTTAGACATGGCGCTGCTGCCTAGGTCAGCACTTTTCTCTGATTTGTTATTTGCCGAGCTCAGAGTCAACCACATTTGAGGATGGGGAATTACATGTTGACCAGAAAAAAGCTGGCAGATTCCCTTCTCAAAGGGTTGGGTCAAACTAGATGGTTATTAATGACAATCGACAGTGATGGGCTGGGATAACCAGGTGTAGAGCTGGACGAACACTGCAGGCCGAGGAGCAGGAAGACTGACGTTTCGGGCCTGTTGCGTTTGGCTAGCTTTTATTTCTGATTTTCCTTTTCAAGTGAATTCAGATTTTACCATTGGCCAAAGTGGGCTTCGAACCCCTTTCACCAGATTACTAGCATGGGATTCTGGATTACCATCATTCGGGTGAGATTTAACATTATGCCACCCACCTCCCTAAATGCTCACTATAGCCCAGGCCGCACCTCTGAGGGAAATTGGATGGCTGTAGGGAACAGTATTGATGCTGTCGGTGAGCGTTTCAGAATACGTTTCCTCACCAGACTCATTGCGGGGCTGGATCCCACAACTCCCTCACCCACCCCCCACATTCCCACATTGATGTAAATCTAGTCATCTGCTTCTCAAATACGGGAGGGGAAGAGAAAAAAATGCTGAGGGGACTTCACAGGGAAGATGCTGAAAGTATACTTTCCCCTCTACATGAGACTAGCATGAGGGCCACATTTTGAAAAGAAGATTTAAAGACCAAGATGATAAATTCTTTTCTCCTCCTCCGATCTGCTGGTGTGTGGGATTCTCTTCGCTAGTGAACGTGAGACTCTGCTCTATTTAAATATCTTAAAGGGGTAGACCGATAACTGCTTGGGGATTCGCAGGAGTTGTGTTCTCAATGTGAGCAATCGGATTCTTGATAAATTATATAGCAGGCGTGAGGTGTGCTATAGCCTGTTCCTAACTCTTTTAAACCAGTCAATCGAGACCTTTCGCCCACCTCGGAGGTGAGCTGCAGGAGAGCAGTTAAAGAAATGAATCTGTGGGGTAGCTGATGGTTGCCCCTTCCTTGATTCAGAAGTACATTATTCCCCTGCAAAGCTCACCACTACCGATTTCACTCCTTTCGTCCCTCTTTTTAGAAGTGAGCTGGAAAAGCTGTTGCCATCCATCTCCGCTCGTCTGACTTTTTATTACGATGTTACCTTGAACACAGACATTCTGTCTATCTGTTTCTCTCTCTTTGAAAGTTTTTGCCCAATTTAAGATCACGACTGTGTGCGCTGTATTGCCTCTTGTCACGAAAACCTTTGACAGTGTTTATTAGTAATCTGCAGTGCTCTGTCTCAAGTTGTCTGTGACTGTTCTGTTTTCCAGCAATCTGGCAAAAACAGCAAGTGTGTGTCACAGTGGGCTGAAGCACTGGCCTTGCTTTGTCAATTGTAACTTTCACAGCCTACCTGGAGGCTTTTAAGCATCGTTTTGAATGTATTCCTCTCGGTGACCCCAATCCCATAGCTGGCTGACCATCACACAGTCTCTCTGGTAGGTCTTAGACCAACCTCCTTCTGACTCTGAGGCAAAGTGACTTCCCACCAGACCACAGCTGACAAGGGCATAAACCCTGAAACATGCGACATGTGACGGGAGCTTGGTTCTATTTTAGTCACTCAGGAGCATGTGTGCCTTTGCGCTGGCTGTGACATGCATCTGACTCATCATGGGTGGGGAGCATGGGATAGAGAGAAGGATAAAGGCAGAGGGCAGAGATCACATTGCTCTACATTTTTACTTGCTGAGGGGCAACTTTTTCATGCAGAGGGTGGTGCGTGTATGGAATGAGCTGCCAGAGGAAGTGGTGGAGGCTGGTACAATTACAGCATTGAAAAGTCATCTGGATGGGTCCATGAATAGGAAGGGTTTAGAGGGATATGGGCCAAATGCTGGCAAATGGGAGTCGATGAATTTAGGATATCTGGTTGGCATGGATGACTTGGACTGAAGGGTCTGTTTCTGTACTCTACAGCTCTATGACTGTATAAGATTGAAACTGGAGTGATCAGATTGAAAATCTGGTTGATTTTGACTTTTTATAAAGTGATAATGCTTTCCTAGCTTCTTTCCCCCTTTTCATAAAGAGAGCTAATATGCACCACAAAGTCACTACCTGTTTTTGTTTTTGAGAAGGACAGGTTGATGTTTTGATCGCACCTTTTGTAACCTCGCTCTCCTAACATTCTTCACACACAATCCAGTGTAGTGGCTGTTGTAATCCAAACACAGCTGGCCGACCATCTCACAGTCTCTGTGGTAGGTCCAACCTCCTTCTGACATCTATCATTGACATCATAGAATCCCCACGGTGTGGAAACGGGCCCTTCAGCCCTACAAGTCCACACCGACCCTCAGAGCATCCCACCCAGACCCGTCCCCCTAACCTACTAATCAGAACTATGGACAATGTAGCATGGCCAATCCACCCTAACCTGCACATCTTTGGACAGTGGGAGGAAACCAGAGCAAACCCACACAGACACCGGGGACAATGTGCAAACTCCACACAGACAGTTGCCTGAGGCTGGAATCGAACCCGGGTCCCTGGCGCTGTGAGGCAGCAGTGCTAACCACTGAGCCATCATGCCACCATATTGGATTTTGTAGGTGCAGGTTGCAGATAAACAAACAGTGTTACATCAATTTATCAATAATGCTAATTACTGGAAACCTGTTAATACATAGGCAGTTAGTGAGCAAACATTACTTGCAAAATACTGGGAAAGCTTGTCTTTTTTAAAATTTGATATTGCTGTGCTACAGATGTGGCTCAAACCGTTTTTGTTTCTTTTTTACGTAAGCAGCCTTGAAATTGCTTATTATATTGGAAACAGAAACAATTCATAAATCCAGGCTTTTTCAGTACTTTTGGAGCTTACAAACCAATTTCTTGCAAGCGGCTGCGTTAAGGAATGATTGTCCCACCAGCAGAAAATCAGTGAGCTAATCAGTGAGCTATCTAAAGGATAGCCGAGAGAAAATCCTCAAGTATTATTTCAAGTGAAATGTAGAACTCTTGACAGTTCATGATGTTACCAAAATCTTTCTTCCCTCTTGAACATTGGCCTCCTCTTATTTCCTTACTCTTCAAATTCATAGACACCCAAAACACTGTTGACCCTGAGCAGCCCTATTTTTGGATGGCTTACCTTGCCACCCTTACTTTGGTGCTGCCTGTGCTTAGTAAGGGAAAAAAAACCAAAGTGAAACCCGAAGGGACATCGCTTTAAATTGAGGGGTGATAGATAGAGGACAGAAGTCAGAGGTAGGTTCTTTACTCAGAGAGTAGTACGGGCGTGGAATGCCCTGCCTGCAACAGTAGTAGGCTTGCCAACTTTAAGGGCATTTAAATGGTCATTGGATAAACATATGGATGATAATGGAATAGTGTAGGTTAGATGGGCTTCAGGTTGGTTTCACAGGTCGGCACAACCTCGAGGGTCGAAGGGCCTGTACTGCACTGTAATGTTCTATGTTCTATATACTCAGGACCGTGGACAACTTTTACTGTATTACCTACAAGCATCATTGCTGATCACTGAGGCTGACACAGTGATTTATCGGAATGCTAATTGTTGTTGTGCAGAGGACTTAATCAAATGTTACCTCCATTATTGGATTCTCCCATTGACTGACAGCTTCCACAAAATGAATGTTGTCATTGGAAACCTTTATACCTTATTAATTTTAAAATTAATTTTTCTGCCATCGTCTTCAAACTGAAGCTGACAAAGTATTGACATTGTCAATTATTGGGGAAAATGATTGAGCGCAAGAGCAAACAAACAGAAAATCGACGATGACAAAAAAAATTGACAACATTATCTAATTTCATCCACAATGTCTCTAGTGCAAAAGTGCTCCCGTCTGCTTCCATTTTCACCTTGTTCATTGCAGTTAGCAAGGAGGTTTGAGGTGAATCTATTGATAACTTAAGCAGGCACTGAAATGGGTAAACAGTGTAAACTTCAGTCTGTTTAGATAACTCTTCTGAGGTCTGTTTTGGATTTGAATAACGCTGACAGTGGGAGTAAAGCGGTAATAGGTGGTAATTTGATAACTGTCCGAACCATACCCTGGAAATGTGCCTCTGTAGTGCAAGCTGGTGTTGTAGAAGCTACACCTCTAAAGCAATAGGTTGCTGATGTGGCTGGTATTTTTCATCTGTTATAGGCAGACAGGAGGCTGGAAAAACACAGCAAGCCAGGCAGCATCTGGAAGAAAGGAGCAGTCAATGTTTTGGGTATTACCCTTCATCCATCCTCTTGTTTGTCTACCTTGGATTGCAATATCTGCAGTTTATTTCTGTCTCTAACCATTTTTAATCTGTTCTCTGGCCTATTGTCATGGATCGCAGCTTTGGCTCAATTGGCAGTACCTCACCTCTAACTCAAAGGTTTGGATTCATGATTCCCTGTGGGATATGAGCGCTGAGCAAAGGCTGACAGTGCAGTACAAAAGGAGTGCTGCACTGTTGTCTGTGATATCTTCTGGAAACATCAAACAATGCCTCCAACCGTCCACCTGGATAGATGCACTCAGTACCACCGCAAAAAAGGATTTGGTGTTCCCAGGGCCATCGTCACCCTTTCTTCCATGATCGCCATCTTAAACATCATCATTGCTTTGTGAGAACTTGCTGATTTGCTGCTGTGTTTTCCACATCACAGCAGTGCCAACGCTTCAGAAACATTTCATTGGCTGTAAAGTGCTTTTAGATATCGTGTGATCGTGGAAGATGCTACGTAGATGCAGGATTTGTCACTTCCTTTCGTGTGTTTATGAATCACTGCATCAGTGTGTTCCTCGGTTGCCTACGCCCAACAATTGCTTCAAACTTAAAACTTTTTCTTCTGTTGGCATCCCTGTTTCTCCTGAAGATGCACATGTGGCCTTACTACCCAGCCTCCCTTCCCTTCCCCTTCCAACAATTATAGCAACAATGTCCAATGTAAGGGACGCATGTATGGGGGCTCACACTAACCTCTCCATTTCGGCGCATCAATGACATGGAACAAACTATGGAGAGAGAGATAGTAGGAACTGCAGATGCTGGAGAATCTGAGATAGCAAGGTGTGGAGCTGGATGAACACAGCAGGCCAAGCAGCATCATAGGAGCAGGAAAGCTGATGTTTTGCGCCTAGACCTTTGGATGCAATTTGTACTCTGCAAACGCTCTCTTTATAACTCACCAAGCAACAGCATGTCACCTCAGCCCTACTTGTTTAATGGGACCTGCATACCAGAGCCTGTTCCCACCAACAAGTTCATGGCAGTCGACCTGTGCCTGACCCAAGTCCCAGCAGTTATAGTAATGACATGTTTTGGGCACTGAGGCTTTTTATATCCCTTTCTGACCCTGTTCACTCAGTATCTAAGGCAGTGCCTTGTATTGGGGCATCCTACTATGTTTGTAGTCTCACACTGACTGTACAGGCCCAACCCCTGTGACCAGGTTCTGGTTCCAGGGGTGGCAGTATGTATGTGGCAGCAATGGGTCTGGTTTCTGCACCTTGGAAGGGCAGGAGGATGCTAATCATACATACCTGAATGGCTATTGGCATAAAATGCACTATGCAGTTTTCTATGTGTTAATCCCGCAGCATATACCACAGAGAGCTGGGCTGTTCTCTTTTGGAATCTTATTTGTAACACTAACTAGCTATATGGCTACAATATCTTGTCAGTGCCTTATGATATTGTACATTACATACACAACTGACTGGCTAAGCATACTGGACCAAATCCATTACAGACAGAGTGACTAAGCCTAGTATGAATGAAGAACAAAGAACTTTACAGCACAGGAACAGGCCCTTCGGCCCTCCAAACCTGTGCCGATCCAGGTCTTCTGTCTAAACCTGTCGTCTATTTTCCAAGGATCTGTATCCCTCTGCTCCCTGTCCATTCATGTAGCTGTCTAGATACATCTTAAGTGACGCTATTGTGCCCACCTCCGCTGGCAACACATTCCAGGCACCCACCACCCTCTGCGTAAAGAACTTTCCTCACACATGTTTATACTGGAATGATGCATGTTGTGATGTTACACAATTCTCTCTCAAATTTGTAGACCGGTCCGGTCACAATTCAGCATCTTGGGCCACTTACTTTGGACAAAGTCTCATTCTACATGTATCCCTGTTTTGGTTCAAAACTGTCCCTGCTACACCCAGCAATGATGCCTTTGGTAGGAACCCAGCTCCCTTTGTAACTCATCTTCGTATCTCCTAGTTCTGATAACATTGGTCCACCTCCCAACTAGTTACATTTTAACCCTGTTATAAGTATGTGATGTATTAAAAGTCAAAGGCCTTCCTTTGGTTAGACCTGAGAGTACTGTGTTCAGTGGTGGTCGCCACATTACAGGAAGGATGTGGAGGCTTTGGAGAGGGTGCAGAAGAGGTTTACCAGGATGCTGCCTGGATTAGCGAGTATGAGCTATAAGGAGAGGCCAGAAAATCTCGTGTTGTTTTCTCTAGATTGGCAGATGCTGAGGGGAGACTTCATAGTCCGTAAAATTATGAGATGCATGGATAGGGTTGATGGTCAGAAGCTTTTTCCCAGAGTTGAAATGCCCAATACTAGGGAGGGGGGGGGGGGGGTGCGTGCATGTAAGGTGAGAAGGTAAAAGTTCAAAGGAGATATAAGGGGAAAGTTTATTTATACAGAGAACAGTAGGAGTCTGGAACTCGCTGCTAGGGGTGGTGGTGAAGGCAAGCACATTAGGGGCATTTCAGGGACTTCTAGGTAAGCACATGAATATGCAAGGAATGGCGCGACGTGGACCAGGGGCAGGTAGAAGGGATTAGTTTCATCTGACATCATGTTCAGCACAACATCGTGGGCCACAGCATCCAATCCCATGCTGTACTGTCATATATGACATCTTGCTCATGTTTTGGAAAAGTGACAGCATAGCTGAGAAGGTTGTTGGAGTTTCAGCTGATTAGAGGGAGGAAGGGGTGTTTGTGGGGAACGGTGCGGTGGTGAGAGAGTGAGGGGGTGGTGTATCGGTAGAGCGAGGCAGGGGGCGCACGCAGATGGGCAAAGCCATGGAGGGATTTGAAAACACCAGTGAAACTTCCAAAAAGAAAGGGAAAGGCCTACCAGTAGTATATTGGGAAATTGGCAGCATATGGCTGAGCGTATCAGCAGAAGAAGGGTCAGGGATGGCTGATATCAGTGAAGGCAGTCTTGAACAATATCTGAGAAAGAGAGAGAGAAAAAAGTATAAGGAAGCAATTCGAGAGCTCAGGTTAGCAGCAGAAGGCAGGACCACCCGTGTTCGAGTGATTAGCATCAAGAAGGAAGAGGAGACTAGAATTAGACGGGTGCATATTTACTTGTGTTCGTGATGCTCTCATCGTTGAATAAAGTAGATTAATTTTAATAAAATTCTCAGTATGACAAAGAAACAATTTGCGGAAGAAAGGTTAAGCCAGTGGAATCAAGACATCACAAAAATACCCATCTGTCTCGATCCTTAGGAAGACTATATTGTTGCATTCTGTTGAATTGGGAACCTGGTAAATTGTTTTCATTGCTTTATCCGACCACCCTCTTTTGGCTTGCCTCGAGATCTGGCGCTGGACTCTTGGGTGTCTGATCTGATGGATTTTTACGGTGCAGTTCAAACATGTTCTGACGTTAAGTAAAGCGATCACTGTCAAAAAGACCATAATGAAAGGAGGTGAAGGAGCACTTGATAAATCTGATGATAATAGATCAAGACAAATGTAGCAGAGAAATTCGAGAGAAGCCGAAAAGCTTGAGTGGGCCAGAGGAGAAGCTGTGAGGCAGCACAGTAGAAAATAATTGACTTTATAAAAAGAGTGCAGATGAATTATGAATGTGGAGCCCATTCAGATGAACAAGGCGAGTTTCTCCTGGTGGAACAGCAGGTGCTAAATTAGTCTCCCTTTTGGTCTTTATAGACAAGTGTGACACTGGGAACGGTGAGGCATGTATAGAGGAGGGGGAAAAGCTGGATAAGATCATAGAATCCCCGCAGTGCGGGAACAGGCCCTTTGGCCCAACAAGTCCACACCGACCTTTGGAGCATCTCACCCAGACCCATCCCCCTATAACCTACCTGAGCTAGATATCCCTGAAACACTACGGGCAATTTAGCATAGCCAGTCCACCTAGCCTGCACATCTTTGGACTGTGGGAGGAAACCCATACAGACACGGAGAGAACATGCAAACTCCGCACAGACTGTCACCCGAGGGTGGGATCGAACGCAGGGACCCGGAGCTGTGAGGCTGCAGTGCTAACCACTGAGCTCCCCTTTTTGCTGGAGGTGAGGAAGCATGGTGAGAAAATTGATGGAACTTCAGGGAGAGGAGGAAGGTTGGAATTAAACAGTCAAAGAGCTTTGAACAGAAGGCAAGGCCCACATGAGGTAACATTTGGGCAGGTGAAAATATTGGTCTTAAGGAGTTTGTATTAAAGGTGGCTATGGTGGTTTACAGAGGAAATTAGATCACTTACAGGGCATTGCATAGAGCAACCTATGATGGTTTGGCCATGATCGGGGAATGGCGAAGAAGCTGGAATTAGATTAGCAGACATCTTGGAGAAGATCACGGTGATCAGAATGGGCAAGAGGCCATTTGTCAATGAGGATGAGATCTTCAAAATGGAGTCTTTGCTGAACTGGGAGCCAGGGGTGATGGCTGAATGCGAATTTGCATCGGATAAAGTTGTTGAGATCAGAAGGTTAGCTTGGTGAAACAGTATGCTGCTGTCCCGGGAGACAAAGGAATAGAACTGTGTTGTGGAAAGAAAGCTCATTCAGAGGGTCACTTTACAAGCTTCATGTTACTGACCATTTGACTTAGAGAGCTGAGAATGTGGCAGATTGGCCTTCGCATTCACTTTGCCAATGAGTATTGCCTATGGATGGAGCTCTACACTGGAATGGGAGTCTCGGGGTGCTGGCCTATTTTGAGGGCAATGCTGATCAAATCAGATCTCTCTGCTTCTGACGTTGTAGCCAAATCCTCCCAGCCTGTATACCAGATCAGTCCAGTACATGGTAGAATGTTGGAGACAAGCTAGAAGTGTGTTAGAATAGTTGAGTCTAGTGGTAATGAATGAGGGTTTGAACAGTGGATAACTAGAGATAGGAGTGTGGTGGATAGATGTAATGGAGGTAGAACAGCCTGAATAGGCTGGGGATTTTTTCAATTGGAGTGTCAGAAGCTGAGGGATGACCTTCTAGAGACTTATAAAATCATGAGGCAGGGACATGGTGAATAGCCGTGGTCTTTCCCCTAGAGGAGGGGAGTCCAAAACTAGAGGGCATAGGTTCTAGTTGAGAGGGGATCGATTTAAAAGGGACCTGAGGGGCAAATTTTTCACACAGAGGGTGGTGCGTGTATGGAATGAGCTGCCAGAGGAAGTGGTGGAGGCTGGTACAGCTACATTTAAAAGGCTTCTGGATGGGTACATGAATGGGAAGGGTTTGGAGGGATGTGGATCAAATGCTGACAAACGGGACTCGATCAATTTCGGATATGTGGTTGGCATGGACAAGTGGGTTTGAAGGGTCTGTTTCTGTGCTGTATGACTCAGACTTAGAAATAGATCGCGGCTCCTTTACTTTCAACGCGTCAAAATCCTGGAATCCCCTCCTTAACGGCATTGTTGGTCTGATGCAGTGGTTCAAGAAGGAAGCTCGCCACCGCCTTTTCAAGTGTAACGAGGGAGAGGCAATAAATGCTGACCCAGCCAGCAATGCTCATGTTCCATGAGTGAATAAAAAAAATCCATGTCAACTGATCTTGCTGTCGTTTGCAGCTTCGTGGCAAGATGAAGCTACTAAATCAACATGAATTTTAAGCCTCCTAAAGTGAATACTTTTCTTGCCTCTGAGAACCCTGTAGCAATTCTTTGACAGTACAACAATATCAAAATGTTGATGTCATTAAAGAGTGATGGCACGTCTGTCTGTGGCGTTATCTGAGATGGTTGCTGCAATTCTCTGTTTGAGTCTCCACAGTAGATGTGTACCCATGTGCTTCTGGCTTCAAGAGTAAGCCAATTCACTGGGAGTACAGGCAGTTGTTGGCTCAGTGGTTCGCACCGCTGCCTCAACGCCAGAATCCCAGGTTCGATTCCACCCTCTGGTGACAGTGTGGAGTTTGCACATTCTCCCCATGCCTGTGTGGGTTTCCTCCGGGTGCTCTGGTTTCCTCCCACGGTCCAGAGATGTGCAGGTTAGGCGGATTGGCCATGCTTAATGTGGAATTACAGGGATATGGTGGGGCGGGCATGTTTGGTGCAAACATGACAGGGCTGAATGGCCCCTATCTGCACTGTAGTGTAGGTATTCTGTTCTACGATTCTACTGTGTTCTGGACCGATCAAAACCATGAAATTCAGCACCTGAGTGGGAATTACATTTGATACAAACTTAATGTTTGCACTAGGATTTGAAGCCTCTGAGGGATTTAAAGTTGGAGCATTGTCGTTGACCCAGTTGTCACTGACGTGCTTCATTGCGCCTGTCCGTGCGTTAGCAGTTGCCAGAAGTTGAGATGTCTATTGAAGTGGGAGAGGACTATATGTCACCATCGCTGCTCAGATTCTGTCACTGCCATTCTATGAGAAAGCTACTCATTCTGTATTTTGGGCAGGGTGCAGTATGTCACCCAAAGCTCCTCTTCGGCTGTCCTTTGGAGACAAAACGTGATTGAAATGCAGTTGTCTTGCACAATTTCTAAACAATGGCCCGTTGATTTGCGCTCTCTGCTTATTCAGGAGACAGCTGGTATCTTACTGCTGACAAATTCCTTTTGATCTCCGCTAGGCTTTGTAGGGAGGCTTTTTAACAATCAACACATACACTGGAGATCAGTCAACAAAGGTGGCAGAGAGACTATGAGAGAAGTGACAGCCTCTATGTACATAATTGAGACAGAGAGCAAAACATATTTATCTTTCTCTGTTAAGTCTTATTTCACAGTGTGCCCTCTTCTTTTCCTGTATTCTGTAAATGCATCAGCTACTGGGCATTAATTCACAGAGAAAATCAGTCCAAAGCAGTTTAAAAACGTCTTGCATTTATATAGTGTTTTCACAACCAACTGGATATCTTAAAGCCAATGAGCTATTTCTCTGTGTAGGAAATGGAGCAGTCAGTTTGCTCATTGGGACTTGCTGTAAACAGCAAAGTACTAATAACCTGAGGAACTGTTTTTGGGATGTTGATTTGACAGACCAGTTATAGTTAGGATCCTCTGGGATAAGTAACCTGCTTTTATTCAAAGTAATGCAGGATGTTTTATGCCTACTCAGTGTCGTACAGCATGGAAACATCCTTTGGTCCAACCAGTACATGCCAAACTAAGCGAGTCTTAACTGCCTACATTTGGCCCACATCCCTGCAAACCTTTCTTATTCATGTACTTGTTCAAATGTCTTCTAAATTTTGTATCTGTACCTGCATCCACCAGTTCCTCTGGAAGTTCATTCCACACATGAACCCTGCTCGGCGTGTCCAGAAAAAAAGGCCCCTTGAGTCTTTGTAAATCTTTCTCCTCTCACCTTAAAAATATGCCCTCATAGTTTTGAACTCCCCCACCTTAGGGTAAAGAGCCTTGCCATTCACCTTACATATTCCCCTCATGACCTTTATAAACTTCTACGAGGTCTCCTATACGCCATTGAAAAATGTCCCAGCCTATCCATCTTTTCTTTATAACTCAAGCCCTCCAGCCTTGCTAACATCCAGGTAAATCTTTTTCTAAAACCTCTTCAGTTCAATAATATCCTTCCTATGGTACGGCGACCAGAACTGTACTCAGTGCTCCAAAAGTGGCCTCACCAACGTCCTTAACACCTCAATATGATGTTCTACCTGCTACGCTGTGTCTGAGCAATGAAGGCAAGCGTGCCATTCACCTTCTGAACCACCCTGTCTGCCTCAGCTATGTAGATTTAATATCGGTTTAAAAGACTCATTGAAAAGAAAATGCAGGGCTCTTTCAGTCCTGCATTGGAGTGACAGCCTTAAATTTTGTGCTGTGGTCCTGGAGTGGGAGTTGAGGTCTCTCAACTGCTTTCAACTGCATTTTTTTCCTTCTTTGAGCATTGTAAGTGAAAAGCTGTTGTCATCCAGTTCTGAGGAAGGGTCACCGGACCCGAAACGTTAACTCTTCTCGGATGCTGCCTGACCTGCTGAGCTTTTACAGCAACTTCTGGTTTTGTTTTGGTTTTGTTGAAAGTTGCCGTGAAGCTGTTGTATTGTCGCTTAAAGCCCAAGTAGCTTCGGGTGGAAATTTCTAGAACAAAAGCGGGTTTGACCCACATGTGAATTAGATTCTACACCGCTTGTGATCATTTCTTCAGCCACTTCACTTCATAGAGAAATATGCTTGTATCCAGTGTTGTAGATAAAATGACTTCAGTCAGCGCAGCGAGGAGTAAGGCTGTAAGACCCATTTAGTGACACCAGCATCCCAAAGAGGAATGTTAAAGAGAACACAATGCTATTGAGTGTGTTTTGAGTCCTTGATCTTCTAATTGAACAGTTTCTCCCTGTTCCCAAGATGCAGTGAGCTGAAACTGTTAATATTGTCACAGTGTTCAAGATTACAATGTTCAAAATCCCTTTCCTATTCAGGAGGAATACAATGTAATCAAATTGTTATTTTTGAGTTGAAGGGTTTTTACAGCCCATCGCTCCACCCCTAACCATGTGAAAGAGGATCAACACCCACTAGGAGGGCCACTTTACAGACTTGTTCTTCCCAGATGTTAACAGGACAATTGTTCCAGCTTAGAGTGTAACAGTAGCTTTTGTACGTACAAGAGGAATGTTACCAAAGGAGTTACTTAATGTTGTTAGCTTTCTAGCTGTGCTATGAGATGTGCCCGAGAGCTTCCCATGAAGGGGGTTAGCTTTGCTGCTTATGTTGTGAGTATGTCTAACAAGAATGAAAACTTTTCTCCCATTGTTCGGCTGAGCTGTTCGAAGCTCGTTAATACCTGGGCTTACAGTGCAACGGTGTATCCCGTAAACTCTTCCTTTGGTGTACGGGTTAGTAGGTGCGTTTGTGTGAAAGCAATGGGGGCTTAAGAAAGCATGCAATAATACACTATAGAAGATCAAATTGTGAAAATACTGAGAAACATGCTTGTGACTGGAGAGTGGATAAAGAGGTAAATATGCTAAGTTATGATGTTTAACACTTCAAATAGTTAAGTGTGCTATACTGTTATGATCATTGAATCTGCCCATTCAATGTGAAGCCATTATCACCAAGTCAAGTAAACAGGGATGGATATAAACGATTAATTGAGATGTGACTGTGGGAGCTGGAGTGTGCAATTAATAAGCTTCAAGTGAGACTTAAGATTAGAATACTTCAGGGTCAGTAACCTTAATAACAAGAATAACCATTTTAAATTTTAAATTCTGAATTACAGTATCTTGAGAGCTGCAGTGCTATTGTTCAAATTCAATTATGCAAATGAAAGAGGGCATTTGATTTTTAAAAACTTTGAAATGTTTCAGATAAAAAGTGTACCTTCTTACAAGTGCAGTGTTAATGGAAAAATTTAAACCAAAATAAATTACTTGCGAGCATTCTCTTTCATGGGTCTCTTGGCCGACTCTTATTGCCCATTCCCAGTTACCATTGTACCATTGCAGCCTTTGCGCCTTACCCAGATCCACCATGCTGAGAGGGAGAGAGTTCCAGTTTTGTGACTCAGAAGCCATTGAAGGAATAGTGGTGTGTTTCCAAGTCAGGATGGTGAATGGCTTGGATGGGGACTTGCAGGCAGTGGCATTCCCAAGCATCTCTTGCCTTTGCCCTTCTAGAACAAGGGTTTGGAATGTTTCGCTGAAGGAGACTTGGCAGTGCACGCTGCGCACTGCTGATACTGTGAGCCGGTGTTGGAAAGAGTGAATGTTTATGTTTCTAAATGAATAGCCAATGAAGTGGGATAACAAGGTGTAGAGCTGGATGAACACAGCAGGCCAAGCAGCATCAGAGGAGCAGGAAAGCTGATGTTTCGGGCCTAGACCCGTCTTCAGAAATGGGGCAGAGCTAGGGGGTTCTGAAATAAATGAAGAGAGAGGGGGAGGCAGATAGAAGATGGGTGGAGAGGAGACAGACAAGTCAAAGGGGCGGGGATGGATCCAATAAACGTGAGTGTAGGTGGGGATGTAGGGTGGAGATAGGTCAGACCGGGGAGGACGGACAGGTTAAGGGAGCGGGGTGAGATTAGTAGGTAGGAAATGGAGGTGTAGCTTGAGGTGGGAGGAGGGGATAGGTGAGAGGAAGAACAGGTTAGGGACGCAGGGACGAGCTGGGCTGGTTTTGGGATGCAGTGGGGGGAGGGGAGATTTTGAAACTGTGAAGTCCACATTGATACCATTGGGCTGCAGGGTTCCCAAGCGGAGTATGAGTTGCTGTTCCTGCAACCTTCGGGTGGCATCGTTGTGGCACTGCAGGAGGCCCAGGATGGACATGTCGTCTAAAGAATGGGAGGGGGAGTGGAAATGGTTTGCGACTGGGAGGTGCAGTTGTTTATTGCGAACCGAGCGGAGGTGTTCTGCAAAGCAGTCCCCAAGTCTCTGCTTGGTTTCCCCGATGTAGAGGAGGCCAAACGGAAACAGCGGATGCAGTATACCACATTAGCAGATGCACAGGTGATGTGGAAAGCTTCTTGGGGCCTGGGATAGGGGTGAGGGAGGAGGTGTGGGGGCAAGTGTAGCACTTCCTGCGGTTGCAGGGGAAGATGCCAGGTATGGTGAGGCTGGAGGGGAGTGTGGGGCTGACAAGGGAGTCACGGAGAAAGTGCTCCCTCCGGAAAGCAGATAAGGGTGAGGATGGAAAAATGTCTTTGGTGGTGGGGTTGGATTGCAGATGGCAGAAGTGTCAGAGAATGATGTGTTGGATCGGGAGGTTGGTGGGGTGGTATGTGAGGATGAGGGGGATTCTCTTTTGGTGGTTATTGCAGGGACGGGGTGTGAGGGATGAGTTGCGGGAAATGTGGGAGACACGGTCAAGGGCATCCTCGACCACTGAGGGGGGGAAGTTGCAGTCCTTGAAAAAGAAGGATATCTGAGATGTACAGGAGTAGAATGCCTCATCCTGGGACCAGATGCAGCGGAGACAAAGGAATTGGGAACAGGGGATGGCATTTTTGCAGGAAGGTGGGTGGTAGGAGGAGTATTCTAGGTAGCGATGGGAGTCGGTGGTCTTGAAATGGTTAACGGTTTCTAGGTGGCTGCCGGAGTTGGAGACAGAGAGAAGAAGGAAGGAGAGAGAGGTGTTAGAGATGGTCCGGGTGACCTTGAGTTTGGGGTGGAAGGTGTTGATGAAGTGGATGATCTGTTCAAGCTCTTCATGGGAGCACGAGGCGACGCCGATACAGTCATCAATGTAACGGAGGAAGAGGTGGGGTTTAGGGCCACTGTAAGTACAGAAGAGGGATTGTTCCATGTAACCTACAAAGAGGCAGGCATAGCTTGGGCCCATGCGGGTACCCATGGCCACCCCCTTTGTCTGTAGGAAGTGGGAGCAATTGAAAGAGAAGTGAGGACAAGTTTGGCTAGGCGGATGAGGGTGTCGGTGGAGTGGGACTGGTCAGGCCTGTGGGACAGGAAGAAGCGGAGGGCCTTTAGGCCATTTGTATGGGGAATGTAGATGTATAGGGACTGGACATCCATGGTAAAAATGAGGTGTTGGGGACCGGGGAATTGGAAGTTTTGGAGGAGGTGGAGGGTGTGGGTGGTGTCACGGATCGAGGTAGCGAGTTCCTGGACCAAGAGGGAGAAAATGGAGTCAGGATAGGTGGAGATGAGTTCGGTGGGGCAGGAATAGGTCAATGGGTCGACCAGGGCAGGCAGGTTTGTGGATTTTGGGAAGGAGATAGAAGCGGGCCATGCTGGGTTGGGGAATGATGAGGTTGGAGGCTGTGGGTGGGGTGTCATCTGAGGTGACGAGGTTGTGGATGGTTTGAGAGATGATGGTTTGGTGCTCGGGGTGGAGTCATGATCAAGTGGGCAGTTGGAGGAGGTGTCAGAAAGTTGGCGCCTGGCCTCGGCGATGTAGAGGTCAATGCACCATACTACACAATGGCACCTCCCTTGTCTGCAGGTTTGATGGTGAGGTTGGGATTGGAGTGGAGGGAGCGGAGGGCTGCACGTTCTGCATGTGAGAGGTTGGAGTGGTTGAGAGGGGTGGAGAGGTTGAGGCGATTGATGTCATCTTGAGCCAATGAAATAGGTTACTTTGTCTTGGATGGTGTCAGGCCTGTTGCATTGTTGGAGCTGCACTCATGCAGGCAAGTGAAGAGTATTCCATCATGCTCCTGATTTGCCTCTTGCAGATGGTGGACAGGCTTTGTGTTATGTCTCATAGTCGGTATGACATGTGTACTTTTAACAGACACAAAATCTCAATGCATGTTTAGGAGGGATGCTCATGATACCATCACTATCACAGCATGAGGCCTGAGGATATAAATATCTCAGGTGCCATCTTAACTTGGCATCTCTTGAAGCATGACTCCTATTAAAAGGCATGGTTTTCAGCTGTAACTGCATAAGTGTGTCTGTGAATTTAATAGTTGTGCATCTTAGTGAACTCTAATAAATGTCCGTTGGATCTTTCAATGCTCCATTATCTGGACCTAGTTCCTTATTTTATGAAGCACAGCATGAGCATTGACACACCTGATCACATATTTGCTTGGAGGCAAGTCCCACGTCAGGCATTGAGGAGTCAGGAGGTGAGTTACTTACTGCCGAATTCCCATGCACTGACCTGTCTGGTAGCCACAGTTACTTATATGAAGGGTCCAGTTCAGTTCCTGGTCAGTTATAATCCTTAGGATTATAATGATGTTTGATGTAAGACTTAGGAGTCTGTAAATAGCACTGAATAATGTGCAAACATCTCCACCTCTGACCTTATGATGGAGGGAAGGTCATTGATGAAGCAGCTGAAGATGGCTTGGCCTGGGACACACACCCTGAGGAGCTCCTGCAACGATGTAGTAGACCTGAAATGACTGACCTCTAGAAACTCCCATGTGCCAAGTACGGCTCCAACCAACAGAGAATTTTCCCCCCAGTTTGTCATTGACTCTCATTCTGTAAGCACTGCACGATGCCATACTCTGAAGCAAGGACCATCTCTCTCATCTCTCTGTTTTGAATTCACTTCTTGTGTCCACTTTTGGGGCTAGTCTGTGGTGAGGAGAGGAGCTGAGTGGCACTGACCAAACCCAAACTGAACAGGTTGTTGTAGAGTAAGTGTATCTATTGATGATCGTTTTATATCACTTTATTGACTGGTCGGAAGCCGTGGCAGTAATTGACTGGATTAGATTTGTCCTGAACAACTTGGCTAGGGGTGTGGTTAGTTCTGGAGTACATGTTTTTAAGCTCTAACACCAGATTGCCAGGACCTGTTTGTTACCTTTACAGTATCAGTGCCTCCAATTGTTTCTTCATGGCACAAGGAGTGAATTGAATTGGCTGAAGATTGGCATCTGTGATGCTGGGACTGCTTGAGGAGACCAAGGTGGATCATCCACTCATCACTCTAGTTGCAGGTTGTCTCTGGCACCTCACGCTACTCTCTCGCGTTGACATGCTGGACTCTTTCCCCCCATTCTTTAGGATGACGTTAACTGTTGAAACTCATTCAATTGTCCATCACTATAAACGATTGGATGTGACAGGACTTATGAGTTGTTTGAACTTAACACCTAATTAACAATGGGATTATGCGTATGCACGAATATCTTGACAAAGACCGTGGAGGAGTTACGTATGAAGTGTACCTGGGCCATTTGTGATTGAGGGCGTGTTAGGGACTGTGTGGACAACCTACTTTGAAAAGCTGGCAGTATTAGTGGATAAGGGGTTTGATGGGCATTGCTTTCCGTGGAGAAACTCAATCCTGTGACATCAAGTAACACCAGGCTATGCCTGACAGGATTTGGGATGTGCTTTCACAGCCTTCCTACTCAAAGGAATGGACTGAAGGGTAGTGAAGAAGGCATTTGATACACTTGGCTTTATTGGTCAGTGTAGGAGTTGGAACGTCAAGTTGCGGACATTGGTTAGGCCAGGTTTGAATATTGCATTCAGTTCAGGCCTTCCTGTTGTAGGAAGGATGTAGTGAAACTTGAGAGGGTTCGGAGAAGATTTACAAGGATGTTGCCAGGGTTGGAGGGTTTGAGCTATAGAGAGAGGCTGAATAGGCTGGGGCTATTTTCCCTGGAGCATCGGAGGCTGAGGGGTGGCATTGTAGAAGTTTATAAAATCATGAGGGGCATGGATAGGGTGAATAGCCAAGGTCTTTTCCCCAGGGTAGGGGCATCCAAAACTGAAGGCATAGGTTTAAGATGAGAGTGGAAAGATTTAAAAGGGATCTAAGGAGCAACTTTTTCACACAGAATGTGATGCGTGTAGGAATGAGCTGCCAGAGGAAGTGGTGGAGGCTGGTACAATTACAGCATTTAAAAGGCATCTGGGTGGGAAAATGAATAGGAAGGGTTTAGAGGGATATGGGCCAAATGCTGGCAAGTGGGTCTAGAATTATTTCGGATATCTGGTTGGCATGGACGAGTTGGACCGAAGGGTCTGTTTCTGTGCTGTACCTCTGTATGACAGAAAGACCTCAGACCTGGATCAGTATAAAATGCTGCTTTTTTTTTACCTCCATGGAGGTTTTGACATAAAGTTGATTCTGACCAGAATGCTGGCTTTGGAGAACTGAAGGGCAGTGCAGTGTGTCAAGAAGGATCTATGGTAACTTTCCCTGTAATTACATCACTAGAAATGGACTAAGGGCAATAAATATATCATTTTTGTGAATGTCATATCTTTTAAGTGCCACATATACATGCATCAACAGTGAAAAACAACAGAGTTATGCATGTTTCCATTATAATTGAACCTTCGGTGGGTCCCATTGTGTCTGTCAGCATTGGAAACTGATGAGAGCAGTACCTGTGGCTCTCTAACTGATGATCAATACATTAACAATGTAAAAGCTACATTGCCAGAACCAACTGTGTGTTAATCAAAGTAATTATGAATCTACCTTCTCAGCTTGGAAGAGCCAAAGCATAAAATGACCCTTTTGTATCTAATCAACGTCAGCGCTATCCAATTTGCTCCATCAGTTCTGGTTTCTGTTTTCTTTTGCAGTGTGATAATGTTATTAATCTGCATTTACTTCTGTCAAGCCTCAAATGATATGCCTTTTTTTTTTGTCCATTCCTCTAATCTTGCTATTTCTTTGTAAATCAGTTATGGATGTTTTCATCCCCTTTTATACCATGGCAAACTGAGCTGGAAAATTGGATATGACAATGAAGAGTTTTGTAAAATAGCTTTCATCGCCAGGTGCGCATTAAGCTGAGCTTGAAGGTAGCTTCTTCAGATTTCTCCGCGGTTTAATTTCTGAGTCCTGATCTGCATTCGGGCTTCAAATGAGAAGGAACCTTCTTTTCCTGACCATTTTATCAACAACAATTTGAAATGCTCGCTGGTTGAGCTCCCTTGGACAAACATCCTCCTCTCTTAACCCCATCCAGCACATTCTGCATCTCTCCCATTTTCACTGAAGGGCCATTTCACTGGCTGAAATGACCAAGATGGTGTTCAACAGCTTGTGAGGTTTAGAGGTGAAATCTGCATGATGATGCAACTTTCTTCAGTCGTATCTAAGCAGACATGTCTGTAAGGTCTCATTTGTAGCTCTGTTTGGAATGATGCAGGTGAAAATGCCCTTTACCCTGAGTCACTAAATGGGGGAGTGAACTTGATGGGCCAACTGGCCTTACTTCCACTCCTATGTCTTATGGTCTTATATGATGGATTTGTAATGCCGTTCACCTTTTAACATATGTGGGGATGGCATTACAGCCCAGTTCTTAGCACTGCTGCCTCACAGCGCAGGGTACCCAGGCTCGATTCCACCCTCGGGTGACTGTCAGTGTGGAGTTTGCACATTCTCCCTGCGTGGGTTTCCTCCGGGTGCTCCGGTTTCCAGCCCAAAGATGTGATTATGTGGATTGGCCATGCTCAATTGCCCCAATACGTCCAGGGGTGTGCAGGCTGGGTGGGACAGCCATGAGGAATGCAGCGTTACAGGGATAGTGTAGAAGTGGGCTTGAGTGGGGTGCCGTTTGGAGGATCAGTGTGGACTTGGGCCGAATGGCCTCTTGTCACTTTGTAGGGATTCCATGACTCTATATGAGATCGAAGGGAACCAAACACTGGGTCATGGTGAACTGTGATTGGAAGCGCTCGCCGTTTTGTGGTGACAGATGAGGAATTGTGTGCAAGTGGTTACTGGATTGCATGTGTCTCCCTGACCCCCAACCCACTCCGCTGTCCCTGGACAAAGAATAGACCACAACAGCACTGCTTAGCCTAGCTAGCCTGTGATGATTGACCCCTGTGTGCCTTCATCAAATCGACCAATGGCTCTATAGATTGGACGGTGTGGAGCTCCTGTTAGACTTGCACACCAGAACTGGCCATGCCCCCTAGCTAAATTGTCTCAGTATCACTGCAACACTGGCATCTACCTGACCATGTGTAATATTGCCCATGCACGTAAAACTGCCAAAATGTTAACAACATCAATCTTTGTGTAGAGGTGCAATTCCAAAAGTTGCGGATGCTACAAAACGTGGAAGTATTGTGAGCCATGATTTGCCTGTGTTAACTTGGTTTGTTTGTTGTTTGCAGAGCCCCCTGTTTATCAGGGTGCCATTTTTGAATGGGATTTCGACACCGGCTGCATCAGCAGTTAACAAATGACTCGAAAATATCCCATTGCCATTTGTTTTTTAAAAAAAGGGCAGGAGATGGTTGTGTGATTAATCAGACTTTGAGTATTGCTGAGTAAAGAAACTGTGGAAGCTTTTAGCCTTGCGCTCATCAGAACACTATTGCAAGAATGCCAAATCTGGAAGGGAGCAACAGTTTACACTGTATGAGAAGGGGTGCTGGTTTTGTTGGCAAGTGAGTCCAATTGGTCTGATTGGTAGAGATGGTTTATTTTCTATGCTTTAAGATGGCGCAGGAGATTGTCACACTAAAGATCACATTTGTAACAAATGTGCATGACAATAAGTCAAATCAATGGTGTTGCCATGGAGGGAGCAGGATCAGGGAACAGTAACTGCCAGGCTTTTGTTTAAATTGAAATGAGGCAGTTCGACTCTACATTGGCCGTGCCATTTCAGTGTGGAATGTACCACAGCATAGCACTTTCCCCAAGCTTTTACTTGATAATAGAAGGTGTAATGTTTGAACAAGTTCGCAAAACGTACATGCGCATATCTGAACCTTCTAACATGTGAACATGATCCATGCAGCAAGCCCCACCGAAGATCTTAAATTGGTTGTTGGTGTATATGTCATGGAATTTAAACAAAATCTTGGCAATTATCTGATTCTTGGTGCATTCTCCACGTTGCTACCAATTGGAGTCCATTTGCCAATCCACACCTCATCTGGTATAAATCCTGTTCCTTTTGACGTTTGGCATCTTGCAATTCTAACCAGACGTTTGCAAGATTCTTGTCCTCAACTTTACCCAGACGAGAAAAACGTGCTTTTTACAGTAATTCTTGAGAGTAGGAGAGTTCTCTCTAGTATCCTGGTGCATACATATCCCTCGCCTGGCATGACTGGATCCAGTTGGTCTTTATCACATAGTTACCTTCCTACACTGGAGTTTGTGGTGTGTTTCCTATGTAACCGTGACTATATCTTGTCTGTAAAGCACTTGAAAAATGCCACAAGAATGCAACTTTTCTGTCATTCTGCCTACATGAGCAGATGACAACAACCCACCAAATGAAAGGAAACATTGTGGATGTGGATGTGAGTTTGCTTGCTGAGCTGGAAGGTTAGTTTTCAGACGTTTCTGAAGGAGACATTATCGGAGATTAATGGTGACATGACATGGCTTACCAATGTAACTGCTTTTTCATGACCCTGCCTCTGGCTCTCTTGCTCTCTCCCTGTCTCGCTGTCTCATGCTTGCTGTCAGTTTCCTCTTGGTGTTTTTCCTCCCGGACTGGAGAATTGCTTGTGAGACAATCCATTTCACTCAGTTTGCCTTTGCTAAGGGTGTGCTTGTGGAATGTTAATATAGTGGAGCCGTTACTGTTTTAGTAATTAAATAATCTATTATTCAATTAAGTTTTCCAGTGGAGTTAAGGTATCCCAATTTCTTCTTTATAACAAAGTGTGGAGCTGGATGAACACAGCAGGTCAAGCAGCATCTTAAGAGCACAAAAGCTGTGGCCTGCTGTGTTCATCCAGCTCTACACTTTGTTATCTCAGATTCTCCAGCATCTGCGGTTCCCATTATCTCTGACCCCAATTTCTTCTTTGTTTTGCTGTATTCATCCCCTACAGTTAAAAGACAATGTGTTTTACTTCAATACTGGCGGTTGGATCAATTGACTTGCACCCAGAATACAAAGCCTGGCACTTGTCATTAAAATAAGAAAATGTTAGGGTCTAGGCTCCCCTCTTAATATATTTTGAGGGGGTTTGATTTGTTCCATCACAGCCTTCAGTCAGTCAGTCAGTGATATGGAGGAAATGTTCAGTTCACTTCATTAAGCACAAAGCTCAGACTGTAAGTCCATGATATTACAGCCATGAAAATAGTGTTGTAAATAAATTGAGATGTCTGACTCAAGAACCAAACTCTGTGGTATATGGTATGCAGGTTAACTTGGAGAAAATAAAATTACAAATTTTTCATTTGACAAGTAAATTTTATTCATTACCTTGTCCCTTCTGCAGTGTGAAAGCATTTTGGGGATTTGGGTTCATAGGTCAGGATACCCTGCTTGCCATTCCAGCCTTTAAACTGTAATGGGTTTATGAATGATTACAATATTTTTCTGGAAAAGTAGTCTTGACTCCTTTTTAGGAACATGTCGTGAGTGTGTTTTTATGTTCTGCCGTTGGCACAGTGTGTCCCATATCTATGAGGTGCACTGCAGCAATCTTCAAACCCATGATGTCTACCACCCTAGTAGAACAGGGACTGCAGGAGTTCCAGTCAGTTTGTAGTCAAGCCCCACCACACCACAGGTAACCACCACATGCTCCAAGCAAGCACAAACCTTACAGTGCCATATTTGCATTAACTATTTTGACACCTGACTGGAGCAGTGAGCAGTTTTTCAGTATGAAAGTCACATTTTTCCATGCCTTCTGAAGATCGTACTCTCTTATACAGCATAACATCAAAGGTACATTTCATAGATTGAACCTCATGATGTATCGATTCCAAATTCTTTCAATACAGCCTCATCCTTTCAGCATTATTCATGTGAGACTGAGGCTGTTTGCTTCGGAGTGACCTCCCTTTTGCAATGTTATATCTAAGTTGAACGTGCAGCCACTGTGAGGTGTGCATTGACTTCCTCTTGCCTGCTGAAACATAAACTAGAGAGTGTACCTGTGGCTTAATTTGAAATGTTCTACACACTCTCGCTCAACCTGGAATCCCACTTCAGGCTTGAATGGGAAAATTGTGGTGGACTGTTCAGGGCTGAGGCAGTGCTGAACTGTCAGAGGACCATCTTTTAGCTGAGATGTTAAACACGGTTCTTCTGGCAAAAGATTGTGTGGAATGACGTTGCAGTTTGTGCAAGTAAATCTGGGAAGGGGGCAGGACATAATGAGAGGAGAGTTAGTAATGTTAAGGGATGGTGGACTTCATAAGTGGTCATTCAGTACAAAAGCAGGAACAGTATGATGAACACTTTATAAAGGCCGGCTTAACCAACAATGACAGTATTGTTCTCAGTTTCTTTTGCTGCACTTTGTTTGTCGGGGGCGGTGGCTGGTGGGAGGAAATGGGGGTATTTAAGAGGATGAAGTGGAGATTGGCCAGAATGGTTTGCCAATTTGGAAATTGGAAAAGTTAAGGTTGTTCCCCTGGAAGTAAAGCAGCTTAAAGGGAGACTTGGTACAGACGGATAAGCTCATGATGGCTTTCAATAAGTTAGACAAAGAGAAGTTGTTCCCATGAACAGATGGCACCTGGTCTGGGAGTGACAAATTTAAGCTTTGGGGCAAGAAATGGAGCAGGTGAAATGTGGGGAAGAACATTTTTAGGCAGCAACTGGTAACCAGGAACTTGTTGCTTAGGATATGGTCATCAGTTGTTGTTAAAGCAAATTGAGCCTTTTGTTTTATTTTCGCGGGGAAGCTGTGGCTTTGCTGATTGGCCTAGCTTTTATTGTCCATCTTTGCTTAACTTTGAGAAGAAGGTCATGAGCTGCCGCTTTGAACCACTGCTGTCCATTTGGTGTAAGGACAATCACAATGCTCCGACGGAGGCTGTTCCAGGAGTTTAAGTGAGTGACTCTGATGGAACGGCAATGTGTTTCCACCTGAGGATGATGGGTGGCTTGGAGGGGAACTTGCAGTTGTTCCCACTTATCTGTGGTCCTCGTCCGTTCAGATAGCAGTGGTCATGGGTTTGGAAGCTTAAGGAGTCTCAATGAATTTATGCAGTGCATCTTGTAGATAGTACACGCAACTGCTACTAAACGTTGGCGGTAGAGTGAGTGGATGCTTGTGGATGTAGTGCCAGTCAAGCGAGCTGGTTTGCCCTGGATAGTGTCAAGCTTCTTGAGCGCAGTTGGAGTTGCACTCATCCAGGCACACTCCTGACTTGTGCTTTGTAAATGGTGCACAGGCTTCAGGGAGTCACGAGGTGAGTTACTGTCTACAGGATTCCTAGCCTCTGACTTGCTTTTTTTTGGTCTAGCTTTTTAAAATTTATACGCCTAGTCCAATTCAGTTTCTGGTTGCCGATAACCCAGCATTTTGCTACTAGAGGGATTGAGTGATAGTATTGCCAAAGGGGGATAGCTATTTCTAACAAGCAAGAATATAACTGTTGCCTGATTTCTGTCATTTGTCTGGCACAAATGTAACTTGTCAGCCCAAACCTGGATATTGTGTAGGTCTTGCTGCGTTTGGACATAGACTGCTTCAGTGCTAGAGAGTCACAAATGATGCCATTTGTTGACAACGTAACAGGGCTGTGGGAATAGACTGGGGGTTTGGGACTGACTAGATTGCTGTACAGCAGGGGCACAATGGGCCAAATAGGCTGTGTACTGTAAATGATTAAGATTGTAAAGAATCTCACAATGTCTGATGTTTGTTGTGTTACAGAAATATGAGGTTTGCTTTCTTCTGAGCAAGTTTTCCCAACCTTGCAGCTTGGAAACCTGTTGGAGAGTTGGTTTTATCAACTCTTTTTTTGATTCTATAGCCATCGAATGCCTCTACCTAGATTCATTATGCCAGCCCCTAAAGACATACTTCAGTCATTTCATGACTAGCATTGTTACAATTGGTTATTTCTTTGCACTCACACTGTTCGTGTGCAGTGTTGTGCCCCATATCTCAGGAAGGATGTACTAGCCCTGGAGTAGATTCAGAGCAGGTTAACAAGAATGGTCCCAGGAATAAAAAGCTTTACATATGAGGAACGTTTGAGGATTGGGACTATATTCATTGGAGTTTAGAAGGATGATGGCCGGGGGGAGCGGAGGGGTGGTGGAATTTAATTGAAACTTTCAGAATTCTGAATGGCCTGGACAAATTGGACGTTGGGAAGATGTTTCCACTGCTAGGAGAGACTAGGATCCGAGGGCACAGCCTTAGAGTAAAGGGAAGACCTTTTAGAACGGAGATAAGGAGAAACTTCCTCGGCCAGAGAGTGGTGAATCTATGGAATTCACTGCCACAGAAGGCTGTGGAGGCCAGTTTATTGGTAACATGTAAGACTGAGATAGATGGGTTCTTGATTATCAAGGGGATCAAGGGTTACGGGGAGAAAATAGGTTGAGGAACTTATCAGCCATGACTGAGAGGCCAAATTTCTGCTCCTATGTCTTATGGTCCTATGGTGTTATGGTTTGGATCAGAGAAAATATACACTTTTTTTTGCAATACTTCAAAGTATTTATGTTTAAATGCTTCGTTCATGATAGAAATATGATCATTAGCCCTTAAATTCCTTTTTTATGTTATGCTGAAGGCTAACTGAATGTATGTTGTCTTTCATTCACTGGTATTTCACATCAGAAAGGAAGACTTGCATTTTTATAGTGTCTTCTAGTACCTCGTTTTGTACCAAAGCACTTTATAGCCAATGAATCAGAGCTGTTACTGAAATGCTGAAACTAATTTGTACAGAGCAATGAATGACATTAACAACAAGGTAATAACGATCAGCTAATGTTCTCCTTGCAATGTTGAGAAATATTTGCCAGGTTACTGGAGGTATTGGTGTAGTTCCTCTGAAACATTGCCAGCAAATCCTATGTCTCCACCTGAGAGGGCAGATAGATGCTGTGTTTATTGTTCTTAATTGAAAGATGGTACCTTTTGATGCAGAATTTCCTTATTACTGCACTGTGTGATGTTCAGTTGAGTGTTTGACTATGAGGGTCTAGTGACTGATTTATGCTCATGGTACTTGACTTGTTCAGCCTGTAGGGGCTGAGCTGTAGGCATGTGTGCAGATATTTTGTAATTACTGAGATACTTAAGATACATGCAAATTTGCACGCACGTTGAAACTAGTATCACCCACATTGCTCTGAGATATGTACAGCATCCTGGAAATTCGGCCTAGGTCTCTATATTCATCTCTCTGAAGTGACACTTGAACCCACAATGTTCTGATACAGGGGTGCCATCTGTGAAATTTCCAATTTACAAACTTAACAGCACTATAGGAGCACCTTCATCCAAAGAATTAATAAATAAAAAGTAAATATGCCCCAACCATAATGCTAGTGTTGATTTTGTACCTTTTATAAACCTGTGTAATGATATATAAATTAAGCTTCTGTATTGTAGAACTGTGCAGCGCTGTAGGGTCCTTTAGTCCAACTCGTCCATGCTGACCAGATATCCTAAATTAATTTAGCCCCATTTGCCAGCATTTGACCCATGTCTCTGTAAACCCTTCCTATTCATTTACCCATCCAGATGCCTTTTAAATGTTGTAACTGTACCAGCCTCCACCACTTCCTCTGGTAATTCATTCCATGCATGCATCACCCTCTGTGTGAAAAAGTTGTCCCTTCGGTCCCTTTTTAACCTTTTCCCTCGTACCTTAAACCTATGCCCTCTCGTTTTGAACTCCCCCACCATGGGGAAACGACCTTGCTTATTTCCCTATCCATGCCCCTCATGATTTTATAAACCTCTTTAAGGTCACCCGTCAGCCTCTGACACTCCAGGGAAAATAGCCCCAGCCTGTTCAGCCTCTCCCTATAGCTCAAACCCTCCAACTCCAGCAACACGCTTGTAATCTTTTCTGTACCCTTACAAGTTTCACAACATCCTCCCTATAGCACAGAGACCAGAAGTGAACGCAGTATTCCAAAAGTGGATGAGCCAATGTCCTGTACAGCTGCAACATGAGTTCCCAACTCCTATACTCTGTGCACTGACCAGTAAAGACAAGCATACCAAACGCCTTCTTCACTATCCTATCTACCTGTGACTCTACTTTCAAGGAACTATGAGGTCCAAGGTCTTTGTTCAGTAAACTCCCCAGGATCTCACCGTTAAGTGTATCGGTCCTGCCCTGATTTGCCTTACCAAAATGCAGCAACACATATTTATCTAAATTAAACTCCATCTACCACTCCTTGGCCCATTTGCCCATCTGATCAAGGTCCTGTTGTACTCTTCACTACATCACCTGTTTTGGTGTCATCTGCAAACTTACTAACCATACATCCTGTGCTCTCATCCAAATTATTTATATTAATGACAAAAAGCAGTAGGCCCAGAACTAATCCTTGTAGCACAATGCTAGTCACAGGTCTCCAGTCTGAAAAGCAACCCTCCACTACCACCCTTTGTCTCCTACCTTCGAGCCAGGTCTGCAGCCAAGTGGCTAGTTCTCCCTGTATTCTGTGTGATCTAACCTTGCTAACCAGTCTACCGTGAGGAACCTTGTCGAATGCCTTCGTGAAGTCTAAATAGATCATGTCCACTGTGCTGTCCTCATCAATGGTCTTTGTTACTTCCTGAAAAACTCCAATCAAGTTAGTGAGACACGATTTCCCATGCACAAATCCATGTTGACTATCCCTAATCAGCCCCTGCCTTTCCAAATACATGTAAATCCTGTCCCTCAGGATCCCCTCCCACAACTTGCCCACCGCTGATGTCATGCTCATTGGCCTATAGTTGCCTGGCTCTTCCTTATCACCTTTCTCGAACAGTGGCACAACGTTAGCCAACTTCGAATCTTCTGGCACCTCACCTGTGGTTCTCGATCATACAAACATCTAGCTTCCCACAGAGTTCTGGGGTACACTGTTTTTTTGCATCTTAAGAGCACATAATGGTAACATGGACATTTTTTCAAGTTTGTTTTCACACGTTCTCAATCTTCCATCTTCCACTCCACAGTAAACACTGATGCAAAATATCCATTTACTCTTTCCCCCCTCTACTGTGGTTCCACACCTAGGCAGCCTTGTTGAGCTTTAAGAGGCCCTATTCTCTCCCCAGTTACCCTTTTGTCCTTAATGTATTTGTGGAATCCCTTTAGATTATCCTTAACTCTATTTGCCAAAGCTATCTCATGTCCTCTTTTTGTTCTCTTGATTTTCCACTTAAGTGTCCTTCTACTGCCTCTATACTCTTCTAGAGATTCATTTGACCCTTGCTGTCTATTCCTGACATATGCTTCCTTATTTTTCTTGACAAAACCTTTTTCTCTAGTTGTCCAGCATTCCCTACCCTTTCCCTTCACACTAACAGGAACGTACTGTCTCTGGAATCTCGTTATCTCATTTTTGAATGATTCCCACATTCCAGCTGTCCCTTTACCTGCAAACATCTGCCCCCAACACCTTTTTGAAAGTTCCTGTCTAATGCCGTCAAACATGACCTTTCTGTAATTTAGAACTTTAAATTTTAAATCCAGTCTATCCTTTTCCATCACTGTTTTAAAACTAATGGTATTACAATCACTGGCCCCAAAGTGCTCCCCCACTGACACCTCAGTCACCTGCCCTGCCTTATTTTCCAAGAGAAGGTCAGGTTTTGCACCTTCTCTGGGTGGGTACATCCACATACTGAATCAGAAAATTCTCTTGTACATGCTTAACAAATTTCTCTCAATCCAAGCCCTTAACTCTATGGCAGTCCCTGTCTATGTTTGGAAAGTTAAAATCACCTACCATAAGCACCCTATTATTCTTACAGGTAACTGAGATCTCCTTACAAATTTGTTTCTCAATTTCCCACCGACTATTGGGGTCTATAGTACAATCCCAATGAGGTGATCATCCCTTTCATATTCCTCAGTACCACCCAATACCTTCACTGGACATATTCCCAGGAAAACCTACCTAAGTACACCTGTAATGTTATCCTGAATAAGAAACACCACTCATCCTCCTGTCCCCCTTTCTATCCTTCCGCTGGCATCTACACCCTGGAACATTAAGCTGCTAGTCCTGTCCATCCCTAAACCCCCATCTCTCTGATTGCTATGATATCCCAGTCCCATGTTCCCAACCATGTCCTGAGTTCATTTGCCTTCCCAGTTAGGTCTCTTGCATTAAAATAAATGCAGTTTAATTTATCAGTCCTACCTCATTCTCTGTTTTGTTTTTGCCTGTCCTGACTGTTTGACTTGCTCCTTGTCCTAACTGTACCAGTCTCAGACTGATCTCTTTCCTCACTATCTCCCTGGGTACCCCTCATTTATTTAAATCCTCCCAAGTAGCTTTAGCAAATCTCCCCGTCAGTATATTAGTCCCCTTCCAATTCAGGTGCAATCCATTCTCCTTGTACAGATCATGTCTGTCCCAGAGCAGATTCCATTGACCCTTCTCCCCTGCACCAGTTCCTCAGTCTTGTATTATCTGCTCTATCCTCCTATTCCTGTCCTCACTAGCTCATGGCACAGGGAGTAATCCAGATTTTACTACACTCAAGGATCTGGTTTTTAAATTTCTGCCTAGTTTCCTATATTTTCTCCTCATAATCTCATCTTTTTTCTCTTCTTATGTCGTTAATTCCTTCTGCTGGTCTCTGTCCCCTTTGAGAATATTCTACATCGTTCCCGAGATATCCTTGATCCTGGCACCAGACGAAGCAACAAGTCATTCTGATGTTTTGCTGTCGGTCGCAGAAACGTCTGTCTGTGCCTCTGATTAGACTCCCCCATCACAATCGATCACTTGGAACCTGACATACCCCTCATTACAGCAGAGACCGTCTCGCTACTAGAAACCTAGCTGTCAGTGATACATTCCCCTGAGAATCCATCACCTCCTACTTTTTCCAAAACAGCATACTTGCTTGAGATGGGGATAGCCACAGGAGACTCCTGCACTACCTGCCTCTCTCCCCTACCTTTCTTGGATTGTATCCGCAGTTTTTCTCCATTCCTGCAACTGCTATCCATGACACCCCCTAAACTTCTGTAAATTCCTCATTACCTCTTACTGCTATTTCGTGCGATCCAATAGGATTTGCAACCAAACATACTTCCTGCAGACATAATCATCAGTAACATGGAAACTCTCGCTAATCTCCCACATCCAACAGGAAGAGCACATCATTCTACTAAAGGCCATTTTTACACTTTAACAATCTATAGACCCAGAAAGTAGCCCAGTCTTAGTGCTGTAGAAAACACTGCTCCAGGCTAATTTAGTACTTACGTTTTATATTTTTACAATTTAACCAAGAGACTGATCTCAATAAAAAAACCTATAATCAAAAATGAACCCCAAAAAAGTAAGGTTACACTTAAAAACTATCCACTTAGCTGCTCTCCTGCTATGAACTCTCCCACGCTGGTTTCTCCCAGGTTAGCTGTGAATTTTGCTGTTTGTTTGTTTTTTTTTAAGAATGAACGCTGTCTAGAGACACTTGAACCCAAACAGCAAAGGCAGCAGCTATGCAGATTCACTGCAGGGTCAGACAGCAGCTTAGGTTTCTTTGTCTGTTTGAATCCCTTCCCATGTGGTCACTGCCTTTGTCTTAAATTTGATTTTTAAAGTGCCATTGTTTTGAACTTTTTTCCCCAAAGTTCCAAGACAATGCAACAGTGTATGAAACAGTAATTAGTGCCTCTCGAATTCGAGGAAATCAGCCGAAGATACCTCTAAAGAGGAGCAGTTCTTATAGCCACATTTTTTTCCTGTGAGTGACAGGACCGTATAACTCACTGCAAAGAGTTAATTTGGAGTGAAGTGTGACACTTTATTTAAAGTGCACTGGTGTAGGCTTGGTTGTTGCAGGCTCGACTTAATGAGCCTAAAAGACAAATCTGGGGCAGGCGTAGGGAATTAGGATTTATGTTGAAAGATCATTTGACATAGACGTGTAACAAATTTATGGAACGATGAAAAGTAAATTACAGCCCCCTACGTTTGTCATCCCAGTTTAACTCTAGGGTAGTAGGCATGCCTCACTTGGTAGCAGTCTGTCCTCAGTTAGAAGATTGTGGGTTTAAGTCCCACTGTAGAAATGTGAACACAAACCTGGCCCCTGCTCCCTAGTGTGGTACTGAGGGAGGGCAGCATTAATGAACATTACTTTTACAGAAATGACTTCATACAGGCTGCACCTGCCCTCTCAGCTGGACGTACAGGATTCCTAATACTTTTCTTCTGGAAGAAAAGCAGAAAGTGATGGGCTTATCTCCAACCCTAAGCCTATCCTTGACAACCTCTATCCCTCAATCAACATCTCCTAAACGGCTGATTGCTTGTGAGAGCTTGCTGTGTTTTGTACAGAGTAACGGAGGTGACGCTGTTGTAAGGTTCACAATCCTGACCTAGTTTGCCTGGGAGTTTCGAAAGCGTGATATCTCTGACTCAGGCAACAATGAAGCAATATGCCATCCTGGAGCCCCACTTTGTAGCTGCAGAAAGGTCTGTCGATTCCCACTGTAGCTCCACTGTTCTTCTTCCTCCCTTCTTGTGTAGCAGACCCACTGTGGTACCGTGAGCTGGCTGCCACTGCTTTTTCCTGCACCGTCATCTTCCCCCAGCAGTATCCAAACCGAGATACTCTTCAGAAACTGGGATAACCATAGTATGCTCCTGCACTATCTCTACCTGGTGGTCACCCATGCCCCCACTGCCCCAGTGTTGTGACCACCTCACCGAATGTGCTATCCATGACTTGCCCAGCATCCTGGATGCTCCACCGTGAGTCCACCCACCGCACCAGTTCCAAAATGTGGTTCACAGTAGCAGAATATCATTAACTTACTCCTGTTATGGTAAATGCACTTCCTTTACCTTACCTATACTCATTTATTGTATTGACCCTGACTTTCACTTATTCTTGTTGCATCGGTTAATCCTTTCTTCCAAAAAAAAGCTAAAAAGTCACAAATGAATCGACACGCCACTTTCCTGTGTCACTGTTTGATCTGTTTTCCCAATTGGCAGATCCCTGAAACTACAGCTCTGAAAATTGGCTCTCTCAAGTGCCAGGCACCTGATCCTGGGGCTCAGTTTATGCAGCTGCTGACTCCCTGTCGAATCCACAACTGAAACTAAAGAATGTGGCCTTACAAAATGTAAACTACAAAATAACCTTATAAATTAAGAGTCAAAAGAGAAAGCCAAAAGCTCCTCTTTCCCCGTGATGAATTCCCACTGTGGTCCAGAATCCCAGAAAAACCCACCCACTCGGGCTCTGTGCTTCCCTCAGGATGTGGTCTCTCCCAGTCACTCAAATTGAAAGCACGGATGGATCAGCCACGATTTTTTGGAACAGCAGAGTAGGCTTTTTTGGCTAAATGGCTGACTTCTCCTAAATCCTATCTTTAGAAGTATCCCATTTGGCTCCAAAGAGCTTTGGAATGTCCTGATGCCATAAAAGGCACTATATAAATTCAAGACATTATTTTTAGTGCGCAAACACTTCAGATGTTTCTTTACTACGGTCTGCATCAGAACTATATGTAAGCTCCATATTGATCAGTGATGGATAAATAAGGAATGTAATCTTCATGGATTAGCTTTGTAGGAGTGTTTCTGCTGGGCATAGCTGTTCCTTTGAGACCCAGGCAACAATCACAGTGATGCACTGAAATAACATTTCTCTATTGGAGAAATCGATTTGATCACTAATGTGGGAGAAAGATCAGAGTTTTTACCAAAGGCCAGATAGTTTGAAATAAGTGCCCTTCAACGTTCCCATTGGTTTTGATCCAAAATCATTGGGCAACCTGAACAGAGTTGCAGATTCAATATCAAGACCATACATGTCTCTCAAGTGGCTTTCCCTCCTGACATATTATTCTACAGCCCAAGGCTGTCACGGATGGGCTTGTGTCTATTTCAAATTACTGTATTAGCCTCTAGATTCAGACAGCAGAGGGCTGTGTTTGTATTTTTCAAATTGAAATAAAGGAGCCGTAATACAGGACAATGCTAAGAATGAGTAGGAGAGTTGGAGGCAGAGTAACGGGAGGTCTAAATGACAGCTTGGGTTTTAAAACCCAGCCAGCGGGCATGGTGGCTAGAGGACCCACAGCAGGAATGGCCAAGTGGCTACTGTTTGGGAGCCTGGGCAGACCATGTGGAAGCCCTTACGGAAAGACGGTAATGTCTATCTTTTTAACTTTATTTCTTATTTTGCTAACTTCCATTACATTTCAGATATGCATAATATAACATTTTTCTTCATTTCCCTTTTGTGTGTAAGATTTGTACCGAGGCATTTTGTACCTAAGATGGTGCCTGGTGTTGGCGATGTTGTACACTTTTCACTGTATTCCTGTTCTTTTGTAACATGAGAACGCATGACAATAAACTTAATCCTAAATTCCATGATGAAGCAGTATTCAACTGATAGTTGGGTAAGATTCTCCTGTGAGTGGACTGAGATGAAGGAGTTCACAAATCTGCAAAATCTAGAGACTGTAATGGTGATCAGGAAGGATTGGGCATGTGTTGAAGTGAGAAGAAACCTCTTCTTTGTTCATGAGTTTTTATTATTTTGGTGCAAGACATACTTAATGATGCTTACCCCATGGTAATTGTAGTTAGCACTGACAGTGTTAGGGTGCCTCTGGGTTCTGAATGGCCGGCATTGTGTTCTATCAGAGAAGTGAAGAGTGGGGTTCCTGTGGAAGATGGTTGATCTAGATTCACTAGATACTAATTAGAATGGGAACCTGAATGCCGAGTGCCCTTCCAGGCCCAGCCTGTTTCACACTGAAAAGTGTACACTTCTGTTGTTCCCTCCCAACCTGGTAGATGCTGCAATTCCACCTACGTTACCCATGTTTTGGAAGAAACAAGGAAACCAGTCCAGCTTGACCCCGCCTCCCTAACCTGTTCTTCCTCTCACCGCTCCCCTCCTCCCGCTTCAGGCCGCACCCCCATTTCCTACCTAGTAACCTCATCCCTGCCCCCTTGACCTGTCCGTCCTCCCCGGACTGACCTATCCCCTCCCTACCTCCCCACCTACACTCACCTCTACTTGCTCCATCCACGCCCCTTTAACGGGTCTGTCTCCTCTCCACCTATCTTCTCCTCTATCCACCTTCAATTTGTCTCCCCCCTCTCCCTATTTATTTCAGAACCATCTCCCCATCCCCCTCTCTGATGAAGGGTTTAGGCCCGAAACGTCAGGTTTTGTGCTCCTGAGATGCTGCTTGGCCTGCTGTGTTCATCCAGCCCCACATTCTGTTATCTCGGATTCTCTAGCATCTGCAGTTCCCATTATGTCTCATACAACAATAACCATTGAGTATAGGGGTTGGAACATCCTGTTGAGGTTGTATAGTAATTTAGTCAGGCCCCATTTGGAGTACTGTGTCCAGTTCTGGTCGCCCTGTTAGAGGAAGAATATTACTAAATTGGAGAGAGTTCAGAAAAGCGTTGCCAGGATGTTGCCAGCAGTGGAGGGCTTGAGTTATAAGAAGAGGCTGGATAAGCTGGGAAAGGGGAGGCAATGGCCTAGTGGTATTATCACTGGACTGTTAATCCAGAGACCCAGATAATGTGCTGGGCTCCCGGGTTCGAATCCCTCCATGGCAGATGGTTGAATTTGAATTCAATAAAATTTCTGGAATTAAGACTCTAATGCTGACAGTGAATCCATTTTTGATTATTGGAAAAACCCATGTGATTCACTCATCCCCTGTGGGGAAGGAAACTGCCATCCTGACCTGGCCTGACCTACATGTGACTCCAGACCCATAGCAATGTGGCTGACTCTTAACTGGACTCTGGGCAATTAGCAATGGACAATAAAAGTGGGCCTAGCCAGTGACGCCCTCATCCTGTTAACGAATAAATAAAACTTCCTTCCCCAGAACATAGAAGGTTGCAGGGTGACCCTCATAAGATGGTTATAAAATCGTGAGGAGCATGGACGAGGTGAATAGCAAAGGTCTTTTTATAAGGGGTGGGGGTGTTCAAAGCTAGGGGACATATTTTGAAGGTGTGAAGAGAAAGATATAAAAGGAACCTGATGGGCAACATTTTCACAAGACGATTGTTCAAGTATGGACTGAACAGCCCGTGGAAGTGGTGGATGCAGGTACAGTTACAACATATAAAGACATTTGGAAAGGTAGATGAAAAATAGGAAAGGTTTGGACAGATATGGACCAGGAAGTAGGCATGTGGGAGTAGTTTTGATTTGATTCTGTCACTATCGCACAGTCAAAGTTAGGTGTTCTGGATTTGTTTTTTGATCAAAGCTTTGGAGTAATTCCAGCTCTGGTAACAAACTTTGTCTCAATCGCTGCTCCAGACCAGACATCAAGCACGCCAATGCACCTTGAAATTCCTTTCATTATTGTGTTGGCTTAACCTATGGGCAAAGGGATATAGAGACAGGATTCGATCATTCAGTTTATTCTGCCAACCCGTTAGATTGTGACTAATCTGTATCTAAATTCTGTAGCCCTTAGTCAACAATCTAAATCAATCTCCGTTTTGAGTGCGGCTGATGCAGTTATAAACATCGGCGTCTGCTTTCGTGATGAGACCAAGTATGCTCTTATTTTCTCACCACTTTGGAACCACCTATTGTGATAATCTACCGTCAGAATTGATTTATCTATTCTCAACACCCAGTTAGGATGCATATGTTTTGACTTGATTGCTTTATACTTGCTAATGTGCTGGTATCAATGCATACTGGTCAGTTTATATTTTGTGTGCAAATTGATTTGAGCCATGAATACTGAACGTTTTATTAACTGTAGAGGAGAAAGGCCTAAACATATTGCAAAATTCATCGCTAAGATTTAATTCTGCAGGACTGACTCGAATTTTGAAGTCATTGGTGTGGGCAACCATGGGAATAAAATCAGAGGGGCACTTTAAACCAATAGATTTTTGTTGCATTTTTCAATCTCTCTGAACAGTGGCTTTAGTCACTGTTTAACTTTTAGTAAATTGCAGAAGCAAGGAAGAAGTGTTAGACCTTTATAAAATACCGGTTCAGCCTGAAATGTGCCTAATGCTGGGCTCCACAATTCAGCGAGAATGTGAAGGGTTTAGGATACGGTATGGATTCAAGTGAATGGCTCCCGGAATGAGGAACTTCAATACAGGGCTAGGTTAGAGAAGCCACTCTCCTTTTGAGGATAAGTTTGAGAGACAATACAATAGAAGTGCACAAAACCTTGAGGTCTGGGTGTAATGAATGCCTCCGTTAGAATGGAGATGAGTGGGCACAGATTTAAGGTATTTGGCAAAGAAATCAGTCATGACTTGAGAGCCCTTTTGCAGAACGAGTGGTTGGGATCAGGGATGTACTGTGGAAGATTACCCTGTATTGTGGCTTTCAAAAGGGAAGTGGATAAAATCCTGCAAAGTGACGGCAATGTTATGCTGGGAAAAAGTGGGCATGTGGACTAACTGACTGCACTTGCAGAGAGCTAGCATTGAGCTAATAGGCCGAATAGACTTGCTCTGTCTTGTAATTATTCCGATTCCATTCAGTAGCAGTCGTGGGGAAAGTGGCTGCTTAGCTGGGTAGGAATATTGGAGTAAAGAAGGCATGGGGTTCGAACTCCTCGAGTACATAAAGTAATCTATTGCTGCTGCCTGTCTGAGTTGTGTAAGTAAACACAGCGTTTAATTATAGCAGTCTGTCTGGACTGAACCAACAGTCCTCAACTGGAATAAGTGACAGCGAGCCAGCTAAAAGGACGCAGAAGGGTAACGGTGTCACCAGAGTGGGTAAAGGCTGGGATTTGTCTTCCTGGGTGCTGCGAACCCTGCTTAAACAGCGCTCTGATCCTCGTTAACTAAACTGCGGGAACCGTACTAACGGCTCTGGGCTGCCAATCTGTGATTTTAGCTGAGTGCGTGTGCCATGGGTGAGGACTCGTGTCTGCTTTTATTTTAGAGAGTGGCTGGTCTGTATGCTTCCCAGACAACCAGCTGTCAAGGAAGAAAACTTGGTGAACGCCTCAACAAATGCTCACATTTTCCGTGAACCCTGCCCTTTTCAATTCCAAAGCTATCGCAGTCTCCAACTGTCTCTCTAGGGAAACCCTCTAAATAATCACTAGATTTTTCAAATCTTGTTCTGGGGGATTTTCATGTGTTGTACGAATACTGAGTGCAGTGGTCTCTTCAGTGTTAACTTTCCCTCAGTGTCTCCTCATTAGCCCTTCAGCTGCTGTGAAGTTTACAAAACAGGGTGTGTAAAGCAATTTTGCACTTTGCTTGCACTTTGAACTCTGAACTGGAATTGCTCGTTTTGTGTTATGTGCAGCCATTCTTAAAGGGACATTTTCACATGGACATTTCTGCCAGGGAGCACATGGTATTTGGTCCAGCAATGTAAACAGAAAATGCTGGAAGTACTCCGCAGGCCATGCGGAGAAGAATAGTGTCAACATTTCTTGTTGGTCGCCGGTCATCATTTTCTGATATAGCCGTTTTTCCCAGGGCTGAAATGGCTATTACAAGGGCACATAATTTTAAGGTGGTTGGAGGAAGGTGTAGGGGAGATGTCAGAGGTAGGCTCTGCACACAGAGCATGGTGGGCGTGTGGAATGCCCTGTCGCCAGTGGTAGTGGAGTCAGATGCATAAGAGACATTCAGCCGACCCTTGGATAGGTACACGACGGATAGTAAAATGTAGGGTATGCAAGGTAGATTGATCTCGGTAGGATAATCAGTCGGCACAACATCGTGGGCCGAAGGGCCTGTGCTGTGCTGTACTGTTCTGTGTTCTAGCTGAAAGGATTCTCTGAGATGCTGCTGGGCTTTGTTTTTAGATTTCAGCTTTACAGCAATATTTTTGCTTTTGCGGCTGGTATCTTCCAGTTGGTAGTGATCGGCGTGGTGGAGATGAGGTAGGTGTCGGGCAGGGCAGAACAGTAGCCATTCTGAATGGCCTTGGGACACTCGTGCCACTGTTGTGGAGCTACATGGTACAACCCCATCTCCCAATCATTGTGATACATCCTACTAACCCTTTTGGACCTCAGTAATACACAGGAAGTGTTTGTTCTCTGGTCTTTGGTTGAGTCCAGAAATGCTGCACCTGTGAGGGGGTGGGGGGAGGTAAGGGGAATGCACAGTATTAATTCTTAACTCCTGTCAAATAAATTTAGTGAAGCCCGTTGTTTAGTTTGTGTGATCGTGCCTTGCCTTGCCTTCCCTCCCGAAATGTCTCTGGATTTTCTTGCCCATCACATTAGTCACCCAACAGATTAATTCATGAAGTTAAAAACTGAAAATAAAACTGTGGATGCTGTAAATCGGGAACAAAAACAGAAGTTGCTGGAAGAGCTCGGCAGGTCTGGCAGCATCCGTTGAGTGGAATCAGAGTTAATGTTTCGGGTTGAGTGACCCATCAGATCAGTTCTGGGGAAGGGTCACTCGATTCAAAATGTTAGCTTTCTGCTTTCTGTCCACAGAGGCTGCCAGATCTGCCGAGCTTTTCCAGCAATTTCTGTTTTTGTTGATGTAAATTTATGAAATGTTCTGCGTCTAAAGTCATAATCGTACAACACGGAAACCGATGCTTCGGTCCAATCAGTCCATGTTAACTATAATCCCAAACTAAACTGGTCCCACCTGCCTGCTCTTGGCCCATATCGCTCCAAACATTTCTTATTCATGTATTTGTACAAACGTCTTTTAAACATTGTACCTCTACCTGTATTCAACACTTCCTCTGCAGGTTCATTTCACCCACAAACCACTCTGTGTAAAAAAACAACAAGAAGCTATCCCTCAAGTCTTTTGTAAATCTTTGACGTCTCACTTTTTTTCGTTTAGCATAGTGAGTGACATTAGCCTGTGACAGTGGAGTGGAGGTGATCAGTTAATGGAATGGCCTTTCAGGGAAATTACCTTGCTGCAGGATAGAGCAAAAGGATAAACTGAACAGATTGCTCTGAAACAGAGCTGCCTTGACCTCAATGACCACATTCGACCTCCCTGATGAGTCAATAGGTTATGGTTTGCACCTTGAAGTGGGAAATGTCCTCTTTCTCTCGCTTAAGAAGGGGCAATAACTGGGGCCAAGCATGTTGCCCTCTGAATGAGTTTGAGGTGACCACCGACTGGGTGCTAAGGCGGGCTAATTAAGAGGCTTTTCTTGGACCTCTAGGGGCATTGACCTAATTGTCATATTGCAGAGAAACTAGAAACAGACTTCCCACCTTCCTCCCCCCCCCCCCCCACCCCCCTTACCCCAACAAGCCCCTAGTTGTAGTCCATGTCATTTTCTGATACTTCATACCATGCTTGTATGGCCCATCATGCCAATCTATGTGCACCCACTCTCCTGTTACTGCCCAGGCTGCTTATATCTTCCATGCCAATCTATGTCCTTCCGTTACTCTGTATGGCCCCTTACCATCCATAGCAAATCTATGCAATTCACCCTTATTCCCCATCACCCCATGGTTCCTTCTGCCCTCTGTGTCAGCCTGTGACACTTCATGCCCATTCATTCAGTTTACTCTCTGTATATAACCAGTAAACCCTGTGACAATAGCCTAAATGGAAAAAGAGCCAATCATTCATTTATTAGTTCGTATTCTCTTAAAACAAAGGGAGCTTTATGAAAGCCCTGCATGATACAGGCCTTTCAAGTTTAATGGCAGAAACTGCAAGCACCTGATACCCTTTTATCTTGTGTAAATAAATATTGTGCAATTGACAAGATGTTTCAGAGAAGGAGCTGCCGAGCATCCTTTTGGTGCAGTTGTTCCAGTCGGAATCACAACTTGCGTTGTTCCTGCAACCTTCAGCCCTGGTTATAATCAGGTTCCAGGAATGGGGTCAGGCAGGTCGGCAGGGATAGAGAGCCTCAGCAGTGGTGTCCTGCCTTGCAGCTCGAAAACTATGTCAATTAACTGTTCATCCTGCAATGGTAAAATGCCTTTTTAACAGTGGGTAGGATCTAACCTACAGATAGAGTGACAACATACCCAGTCAATGGCTTTCCTAACTGTCTTGCTTTTGAATGATTGCCTGACGGGATGGACAGTGTGGCTTGGGAGACAGTTCTCTTGGTGCTGGATTCTCCTGTAGTACCTCAACAAGCTTTCCCAGAGAACCTACATCATAAATACCAACAGTAGAGGCCACACCACCTGAGCCCAATGTGACCTGGCCTCTCAGCAGTGCCTGCGTATATGTGTACACTTTTTCAAGCAGAAGTTACTAGACAGAGCTAGGACCAATCAGCCTATTGAGCTTCAAGTCGTGATTTTACTCCATCCACGTAAGCCAAGGAAATAAGGATGTGCGTGTCTGCACCACCTTTTTAAAAAGCCATTGAAATGCTTCTAAGCATTAGTCATTGCTGGAACGTAGGAAACAAGCTGCCAATTTGCATGCGGCAAGTTCCCTCAAACAGGCACATGCTATTGAGTAGCCAGTCTGCTTTTAGTAAAGTTAATTAAGGGACAGCTGTCGGGGTTAGCTCCCATTCTCTTTGAGCACCTTCTTGAAATAGTGAAGCATACCCGAGAGCAGGTGAGAGCTTGTGGCGCATCACTTCAGAAATGCGTGCCCCTTTGACAGTGCAGTGCTGCACTGGAGTGTTGACACAGATTTGTTCACTCTCTTCAATCTGGAGTGGGACTTGAACCCATATCTTCCTGACTTAGTGTCATAAAGATGTACAGCCTGTTCATGCTGAGCAGATATCCTAAATTAATCTAGTCCTATCTACCAGCATTTGGCCCATATTACTCTTAAATCCTTCATGATCATATATGCAACCAGATGTCTTTTAAATGTTGTCATTGTACCGACCTCCTCTGCTTCCACATGTGCCACTCTCTGCGTTTTCAAAAACAGTTGCCCCTTGGGACCTTTTTAAATCTTTTCCCTCTCACTTTAAACATACAGTTTGGACTCCCGTACCCTTGGGAAAAGACCTTGACTGCCCACCCTATCCGTGCCCCTCATGATGTTATAAACTTCTACAATACTACCCCTCACCCTCCGATGTTCCAGGGAAAATAGCCCCAGCCTATTCAGCCTCTCCCTATAGCTCAAACCCACCAACCCTGGCAACGTCCTTGTCAATCCTTTCTGAACCCTTTCAAGTTTCACAACATCTTTCCTATAGCAGGGAGACCAGAATTGCACACAATATTCGAAACGTCACAATGTACCAAACATCATCTTCACCATCCTGTCTATCTGTGACTCCATTTTCAAGGAACTATAAAGTTGCATTTGACCTGGGTGGGAACACCACCAACAGATCCAGTCCCACTTCTCTGTTTGCTTCCCCATTGGATTGCTGCCTTTGTGGTTGACCTTTATTGGTCACATGACCTCCCTCCGTCAAACTGCCTTTTGTCCCATGTCTGATAACGTTTAGTCATCCCTAAATGAGAGTGATAGGAAAGCAAATATACATGTCACTGCCCTGGCCATCAGACATTAATTCCTGGAAACTCCCGAACCATCTTAGAGAGTTGACTGGCCTATTGCTGGACTTTGCCATTCGTCTTGCTGGTAACAGTTTTTTAAAAACAAACTTTCCTTGCAGATAATTATGGGGTTTTTCGTCAACAATGGCTTTTGGCAGGGAATCCCACAACCTCATGTGTACCCTTTTGTGTAACTGTTTATTTACTGCTTTTTGCCGTCTGTTTTTGTGATTAAACTGTACAACCTAGTTACTGATAAAAGGAAACAATCAAAATCACTATTTGCCCTATCACGATCATCATAGTCTCCAAAGAGGATGATCAACAATGCCCTTCTCCCTCATTTACTCCCTTTATCACTAGTAAGATCAAAGCAAATTGACTTAAGAATCTTTCTGTTGTTTTTCTGTGAGCTTCCAGCTCTCTGACTGAGGCCTAAACACTTGCATAAGACCCATATTACCTCTGTGCTCTTCTGCATTTGGTTTAAGCTTGGAGAGGGTTCAGGAGAGATTTACTGGGAGGTTGCTGGGCCTGGAGGGCTTCAGTTATGAGGAGAGGCTGAGACTTTTTTTTCCACTGGTGTGTAGGAGGTTGAGGGATGACCTTACAGAGGTTTATAAATTCCTGAGCAGTATAGGTAAAGTGAATGTCAGGTGTTTTTGCCCCCTCAAAGGTGAGGGATTTCAAGACTAGGGGGTGTACTTTTAAGGTGACAGGAGAAAGAATTGAAAAGGAAAGACGTGGGGAGCGAACTTTTTACACAGAAGCTGGTTCATGTTTGGAATGAACTTCTAGAGGAAGTGTTGGATGCGGGCACAGTTACAATCTTCAAAAGAAATTTGGACAGATACATGAATAAGAAATGTTCGAAGGGACATGGGCCAAGTGCAGGCAGGTTCTGAGGAAGGGCCACCAGACCCAAAATGTTAACTTTGATTTTTTTTCTTCACAGATGCTGCCAGACCTGCTGAGCTTTTCCAGCAACTTCTGTTCTTGTATAGGCAGGTGGGACTAGTTTAGTCTAGGGCTATGTTCAGGATGGACTGGTCGTATTGAGGGGCCTGTTTCCGGGCAGTATGATTCTATCTCTTTTGTTTCACTTAAAGCTTTAGGCGCTCGATTTTTCTTGTTATTGATGTATGTCCCAACATGAACCTAGCTGCCTCTTCACTCACAATGCCACCATTTAAGGCGCTGACCTAAATTATGTCAGAAACTAATCTTCAATTTTTTTTCTCGTGTGATCTCACAGCATGTTCAGTTATCACAGTTTCAGTTTGATAATGCACTCGCAAAGGTACAGGTTCAATTCAAAAGAGGCAGCTGTAAAATCTGAGCGAATATAGGGTTTATGACTCAAAAGGCTCCCTGCTGCACTGAACTGATCCTGACTGTTTGTTCACAAGCCGTTTTCTTATGCTGAAAAAAAACTATTTGTGATGATTTTGAAATGTACTGTTTTTCTGCAAATGCGGGGAGGGGGTGGGATGCACCTCAGAGAGTCGGTGCGAACTTGATGGGCTGAATGGCCTGCTTCCACACTGTAGTGATCCTGTGATTCCTTCACCCCACTCTCTGACACCATAGGTGAGGAATGCACGATACAGACTCAACAGCTGTATGAGGGAACACTGCGTGTCTGTGTCTGTGTATGTGTGTGTATCTGCGTGTACCTGTGTGTGTGTCTGTGTGAGAGAGAGAGAGAGAGAGACACACACCACAATATGGATTAAAAGTAAACTTTATCAGAGAAAAATGCCACGACCCTTTGAGCTCAGCAGGCAGGAGTTGAATGAAAGAAAATACTCGATCTGAAGAAGTTTTCAATGTGCAGAGAAAATGCTCATCTTCGACGCAAGGTAGAAATCTTTGCGAGTCCATCTCGTTAACAGTTACCATTAGGAAGGGATTTAAATTCATGGAGGATCCCTCTTGCTATTCAGTGTGTTTGAATTGGAATATGTTAGCTTGAACAGAGCATATTTCATACAGGCTGTAGACAGGAGTTAGACTCACATAAACAGCAATTGCTTCACCCTAGGTACTGGGGCTGGGGATTTACACAGACCGGCACTAAGAGCTACTACCTATTTCAGACTGGCTTGCTGCATTTTTGTTCATTGCTTTATGTTCTCCTCATATCATTCACCTCCTTGAAGCAGGGGGAGCAGGAAGCAGGGTGGCTTTCTGTGCTCCATCAGTGTGCCCAGTTCTGGTCACTCGGTTATAGGAAGGGATTATTAAGCTGGTGACAGTTCAGAAGAAATTTACCAGGATGTTGCCCGGTATGGAAGGTTTGATTTATCAAGAAAGTTTGAATAGTTTGGGACATTTTTTTTTCACTGGAGTATAGGATGGTTGAGAGGCAACCTGATAGAAGTTGATAAAATAATGGGGTTACTGTCGATAATGCATCCATAGAATCCCTATTGTGGAGGGAGACTCTTCGGCCCAACAAGCCTACATCGACCCTTGGAACATCCCACCCAGACCCACCTCCCTATAACCAACTTAATCTACACATCCCTGAACACTATGGGGCAATTTAACCTGGCCAGCCCATCTATCCTGCTCATCTTTGGACTGTGGAAGGAAACCCATGCAGACACAGGGAAACTCCACACTGACGGTTGCCTGATGGGGAACTGAACCCAGGCACCTGGCATTGTGAGGCAGCAGTGCTAACCACTGAGCCACTGTGCTGCCTCTGTACTGGCACAAATAGGAGCGGTGGGATTTGAACCCATGCCTCCATAGAGACAGGAGTCATAATCCAGCACCTTAGACTGCTCGGCTATGCTACCCATGTCTTTTTCTTAGGATGGAGGGTTTGAAGTCTAAGGGGCACATTTTTAAGGTGAGAGGAGAAGAGATTTTTAAAAAAAAGTTTTTTACACGGAGGATGATTTGCATGTGAATGAACTTCCTGAAGAAGTGTTGGATGTGGGTACAATCGCAACGTTTAAAAAGACATTTAAGTAAGCCCATGAATAGAACATAGAACACTACAGCACAGTACAGGCCCTTCGGCCCTCGATGTTGTGCCGACCTGTCATAGCGATCTGAAGCCCATCTAACCTGCACTATTCCATGTACGTCCATATGCTTGTCCAATGACAACTTAAATGTACTTTACGTAGGCGAATTTACTGAAGTAAGGCTCACTGGTCCATAAACTGAAGTAAGGCTCACTGGCCCATAACTCAATAGATTGTGTTTGGAGGGATATGGGTCAGGCGGAGGCAGGGGGAACTAGTTTAGTTTAGGATCATGTTCGGGATGGATTGGTTGAACCCAAGCGTTTGTTTCCATCTTGTATAACTCTATCACTCTATGCCTGGATACAGATGTTTTTTAAAGTAAATGCCAACATTGGGAATTTGGTGCAATTGGGAATATGGGGCAGATGGTGAAAGAGATGCTGATTTTTTTTAATATATGTATATATACGCGAATATATTTTTTCTGTTTTACTTCCAGTAGTGCCTTTGTGGCTTCATGCTGGGAGAATGTAATTTGCTATTACTTTACTGCATTAGTTAACTGTTTAACTAAACACATAAATAAAGGTAGACCATCACGACAGGATTGCTGGTGTGCTATAACTGCATGTTGTGGGAACTTCTGGAATGTATTGGATGGTCACAACTGTGGTGAGCGATTTGCAGCTTGAGAAACAGGGATTTTCTGGGCTGGACTGTGAGTTGCAGGTATGGCAGACCTTCAGGAAGCTGATGAGTTACCTGGACCTATCGGGTAGAACTGTTGAATTCCTTAATGAGTGGACACAGATGGTTGTGACGGTGAGTTGGGCAGTTTCGGCAATTAAACGTGACATGATGGAGAAATCTCAGACCCTTCACTTTTAGCAACGAGCTGTGTGGTACTTGCTGCAACAGAAGAACAGCAGGCAATGTCTCAAAGATTGGATGAGACGGGAGGACCTTCTATTTTGGCGCCTAAACCTGGGAAAGATGAAGCTGTATCGTTGGCATGGGCCCTGCATGAAATGAACTGGAACCAGTGTCCTGGTAAACTGAATAAGTAGGACTGAGGTCAGGACTTTAAGCTAAAGGAAGGCAATGGGAAAAGGGGTTCGGGGGAGAGAGATCTGGAATGTTGATGTAATGGCAGTGTAGTAATTTTAAGAAAAGGCAAGGGAGGAGCAGAGATTTTAAGGATCATTAGTGCGCCAGCAACTGAAAGCACTTACGAATAGTGCTGAAAAATCTTGAAGACTCAATCTGAATCAAGAGGAATAGATTATAGGAGCAAAGAGGTCCTTCTGCAGCTGTACAGGGCCCTGGTGAGACCGTACCTGGAGTATTGTATGCAGTTTTGGACATCCAATTTGAGGAAGGACATTCTTGCTATTGAGGGAGTGCAGCGTAGGCTCACGAGGTCAATTCCCGGAATGGCGGGACTATCATATGTTGAAAGATTGGAGCGACTGGGCTTGTATACGCTTGAGTTTAGAAGGATGAGAGGGGATCTGATTGAGGCGTATAAGGTTATTAAGGGATTGGACACTGTGGAGGCAGGAAGCACGTTTCCGCTGATGAGTGAGTCCAGAACCAGAGGACACAGTTTAAAAATAAGGGGTAGGCCATTTAGAACAGAGTTGAGAAAAAACTTCTTCACCCAGAGAGTGGTGGATATATGGAATGCTCTGCCCCAGAAGGCAGTGGAGGCCAACTCTCTGGATACTTTCAAGAAAGAGATGGATAGTACTCTTAAAGATAGTGGAATCAAGGGTTATGGGGATAAGGCAGGAACAGGATACAGATTGTGGATGATAGCCATGATCATAATGAATAGTGGTGCTGGCTCGAAGGGCCGAATGGCCTACTCCAGCACCTATTGTCTATTGAATCCATGACACATTCGAAATAAGATAGAGGAACAAATAGGGATAAATGGCTTGGATCTAATTGCTTCAAAAAAGACATGGTTATACCAAAATGAGAGTAAATTGGCTGGTGTTACAAGTTTCCAAAGCTTTAGCTCCCCTTCTTTCTCTATACTTCAATGTTGGTTGCTTTCAAAGCACATATGAGAAATTATTCTGGGAAGTGACACAAAGGCAGAGACATTGAAATGATGTTTTGTCACGGTAGATGGCAAAACTTCCATACAAGAAACAGAGGTTAACCAGCGGTCTACTCCGAGCGAGGAATGTTTGGTTACTCGGACCAGCAGAAAAGAAACACCATGGTCTAAAAGCTGACAGCTCCCAAGAACCTGATAGCTGACATCCCAGGTTCTATAAGACTTAGTGTTTTTCACCAGGCCAGATCTCCTCCAGATGTGTGAAGAAGAAAGCCTCGAACCGAACGTTTTCTAATATCACAGGCAAGTGCGAGGCATTGCATTCCAGACGCATCTCAATTGATCATGCCCCCAGATCTGAAGCAAAACCCACTTTATTCCCAGTTAAAATACTACAAAAAAGAAATTGGAATAGTTAACAAATTAACAGAATAATTGATTAATTACTAACAGTTACTGTTCCAATATAGTGACATCCCATAAACACGCCTTTGGAAAAGGTGAATTCAGTAAGCTAGATTGTCTCACATGTAATTCTCCAGGAATTACAATGGCGCATCAAAAAGTTTACTTTAGTGGCTGTGAGTAGACTACTCATCACCTGTCTCAACCTTCTTTTTAAAAAGAAGGACAAAATAAACCTCTTAAGCTGCAGTGTCATCACATTAGATACAAAAGTATGCACTGCTTATGATATTCCTAAATTCCCAGGATTTCAGAAAACCCATGAAGGATTTGAATTTAATAATATTATTCAAAAAAAAGTAGGGAGAAAACTAGGAATGTCAGACCATTTAATCTAACATCAGTCATCAGGAAAGTGCTGGAATCCATTGTTAAGGAAGTTGTAACAATGTGCTTAGAAAATCTAAGTATGACCAGACAACGTTAAAAGGTTTTATGAAACGGAGATCCAGTTTGTCAAATTTTATTAGAGGTGCTTAAGGATGCAATCGTTGGGTAGATGAAGGAAAACCAGAGATTTAGTACAGTTGGATTTCTAAAGGACTTTTGATAACAATAAGCCCCACAAATTAAGGACCAATAGAGTTCAAGACAATATATCATGTTGGATAGATGAAGGATTATTTCATGAACAAAAAAAATGTCGACATTACTGGGGCCCTCTCAAGTAGGTAGGCTGTGACTAATAGAACACTGCAGAGGCTCAGTTACATGCAGTCAATATAAGTTGCTTGGGTAAACAGAACAAGAGTATTAATGATACAGGGTTGCGTAGAAATGTATCTTGTGAGGAGGATGCAAAGCGAGATACAAAATTATGGAAATGTGGATGCTGCTGATCTGAAATAAAATCAGAAATTGCTAGAGAACCTCAGCCCATCTGGCAGTATTGGTGGGCAGAAAGCAGAGTTAACATTTTGAGTCCAGTGACCCTCCTTTGGAACTCCTGATATAGAGACAGTCTGCTTGAGTGGGCAACAAAATGGCAGCTGGCAAAGTGTGAGATTATTAAATTGGAGTATTGGAATAACAAAGACAAATTCATCTGAAATTTATAAACATTGATTCTGAAAGACGTGGCTGTAGTCGGAGGATGTTTGCATGCAGGTACTGAATGTAATCACAAGGCCAACTAGCATATTAACCTTTATTGCAAAGGGTTTGAGGCTGGAATGAGACCACAGCCGGGGTAGTAGGTGTAGTTGTCTAGTTGAAGGTGGCAAAATAGAGGTTCATGAGATTTGGATTCCTCAACTGAGCGTGTTGTCTGATCATAAGCGGCTGGGTAAAGTGCCTTTATGGAGTTGCCTAGGAGTTTACAAGAGTGAGAGACGATCTCCTTGAAACCTATCCATTTTAGAAGAGGCTGGGCAGGAGGGACACTGGGAAGTGGTTTCCCTTCATGACGGAATTTAGAACATGGGGCACGGTCTCGAGGATGGGTTAATGGTCTAGCAACAATACCACTAGATACTTACGTCCAGTCTTGAACTCCACTAAAGGAGGCCACTAACATTTAGAATGAACTCTGACATCTGCCCTGAGGATCTTTCCTGGCTCAGTCAAACACACTTGAACATAGTGAAGCTCAAGAATAAATGACCAATAGTGAGTAGCCAGTTCTTGCCCTAGAGGAGTTGCTTTATCACTTTATACTGAAGGCATTTGCCTTCCCAATTACTTACTGTGCCAGCCTGATAGCTTTGTAATTCATGCACAAGGACACCTAGATCTTGGACCCCCGATGCTTTCCAATTTCTCACTGTTTATAAAAAATCTCCTTCTAATTTCCCTTCCAAATTAAATAATTTCTCATTTCGCTACATTTACATTCCATCTGCCAGTACTTAGCCGTTCAACCTGCCTATATTGCTTTGCAGCCTCTCTCTGTCCTTCTCACAGCTTACATTCCCACGTAACTAACATCAGCAAATGTGAATACATCACACGCTGTCTCATCTATGTCATAAATACAACGTGTGTTATATGTATGCAAATGGCTGAGGCTCCAGCAGTGATCTCAGAGCCTGTCCACTAAGACACAGTCTGCCAACTTGAACATGACTCATATTTTCCAACTTTCTATTTTCAGCCTGCGCACTAATTCATTGTCCAAGTGAGCATGTTAGCCTGTGGGCTCAGAACTTCCGATAGCAACCTTTTGTGGGGAGCTGTACCAAATGGCTTTTTTTTTTGAAAATCTAAATAAACTGCATCCACCTGTACTCCCTTATCGATGCTGCTGGTTCCAATTTAAGAGTCAATACGCTCCTCACCCTCTCCCTCACCTTGGGCATGCATTGCCTTTAATGAGTTTTGCTCATAAATGAATCAATTGGAAAACGTGGGGAATGGTTAATAAATGGGGGGAAGGGGGAAGCATAGGTCATTTTGGGATGGGGAAAAAATGTTCAGTTCTTAAGAGCATGTCTGGATACAAATTAAAAAATTAAGCCAACTGCATTGGGATGGGACTGGAGTTACTTTTATATGAAATCTAGTAAGGATTGCAGATGTCCTTCACACAGGCCAATAACAAAATACTTGAGTGTTTTTGTGCCAATCAAATGGGCTTTATGATCTTTTTACTGCATGCAGATGGGGTGAGGGGGCAGGGGAGACTGCGAGTAGGGCTTGGGAGTTTAGAGGAAGCCACTCCTTTGACTATGCTTACTCAGCAATTGCCTTTGCATGATAAATCATAAACTTGATTCATCTATTCACACTGCCAATCAGGAAAAACTGCCAAGCCCACTGATTCTTCCTGTCCCCTAGGCTCACCCGGTAGAAACCCACACAGATATGGGGAACGCGCAAACTCCCTACAGTTTCACCTGAGGGTGGAATCGAACCCAGGTCCCTGACGCTGTGAGGCAGCAGTGTGAGCCACTGTGCTGTCCACAGTGTGTCAGCGTTCACTTTAGTCCTCAAGTCCAGAAATGGGACTTGAATCCACACTTTTGTGTTTCAGATGTGAACATTCCACCAACTGAGTCATGGCTGACCGTGTTAAAATTGTGTCGATATTTTAATGTGCTGAGGCACTGCTGCGCTGGTTTGCTGTTCCAGCAGCTATATTTATGGCATGTTCAAACACGATAATTATATGTTCTGTTTCAAGTGGTTTTTGTTGTAGTCCCACTAACTGCGCTAACCTCTACAATAATTCACGAAGCTTGCTTCTAACGAGATTGCCAAAGCATTGCAGAAGATCTACTAAGCTGTCTTATCTGCCTATGTAAATTATCACTAATTAGCATAATTCATTAGTGTTTTCTACTTTTTCAATATGCAATGATTTATAGTTTCAAAATTTTATCAAGACAGGACTCTCAGTTTTGCGATTATGGGTTAGAACCTGTTTTATAATCAACTTATAATTTCTGTGTATGTGGATTAATTTTCAAGCACGTAATTGGTGTGCTCCCCTGCTCAGTTTAGTGGCACATCAGTGAAAACTGTTGTTACTTGGACCTTTGTTTCAGATGGATTTCAGTTTCTTCATCGTTCTCCTTTATCCCAGCAAGAGTAGGTCGGAAGTCAAGTGGTGACAGTGACAGAGTCTGCAGAGGGATATTGATGGGTCTGTGAATTATCAGATTAGCCATGATCCCACTGAATGGAGGGATGGATTTGATGCACTGAATGGCCTGTTGCTGCTTCTGTGTTTTATTGTCTTTAACTGTACATGTACATCTAGCTTATCTGGGATTTCTAACTTGCCCCAGGAATAGGCGAGGTGACTTGCTGGTGGTATTATCACTGGACTGTTAATCCAGAAACCCAGATAACATTCTGGGGACCTGGCTTCAAATCCCACCACAGCAGTTGGTGGAATTTGAATTCAATAAATATCTGGAATTAGGAGTTTAATGATGACTGTTTGTTTGTTTGTTAATCTATTGTCAAATGTCGGAAAAACCCATCTGGTTCACTAATGTCCTTTGGGGAAGGCGACCGCCATCTTTACCTGGTTCGGCCTACATGTGATTGCAGACCCACAGCAATGTGGCTAACTCTCAACTGCCCTCTGGGCAATTAGGAGTGGGCAATAAATGCTGCCCTAGCCAGTGATGCCCTCATCCTGTGAATAAATAAAAAAGAAAAATGTTGTAAATGTGGAGACCACTCTCAGTTGACAGATTTTCAGTATCTGCAAGATTAAAAGAGCATTATTCAATAATTGCAATCTAATAGTTATTCTGAGTTTTGCAGTGGACCAGACCAGACCCTCTCAAAGTATATTAAGGGGATAGCCTAAATGTTAACTTTCCTTATTTTAAAGGCTGGTGCCAGGCATTACATTCTGGGTGAAAGTCAATTGGTCCCACCAGCCTTGAAGCAGAATTCATACACTGTAGTTAAAATACAACAAAAGAAAGAAGACACTGGAATAACTTAATGCTATTGGAAATCTTAACAGAATAATAGATTATTTAACTTGAAAGTTTCATCAAAAGTCTGTAGCTCGGGTTGTGGGTGAGGTTGTTGACTTGCTCGCAGAACGGGCTTATTTTCATTCAGACAGCTCATCACCACGCTCACTATTTAACGGCTAAACAGTAACTGTTTCCAATATGATAACATCCCATCAACACACTCTCTTGGCAGGGGTAAATTCAGTAAAATAGATTGTCTTGCAGGCAGTTCTCCAGTCTGGGAGGAAGCACATCAAGAGAAAATTCTGAGGGAGAGAAAAGCAGGGAGAGATGTACTGCAGCTTCCAAACCCAGATTTAAGACTCCAGCAACTACTGCTGAAAAACTAAAATTAGAAATCCCGGATCTGTGGGAGCTTGACCCCACCTATTCAGGCTGCTTCTATTGTTTGAACTTATTTTTTTTAAAAAATCACCCGAGGCCTCTCAAACTGTTAATTGGCTCTGAGTAGACGGCTTGCTACCTCTGTCTCAACCTTTCTTCATCTTTAAAAAGGACAGAATACATCTCTTCAAGTCACAGCATCATCACAATCTGCTCTCTTCCACTCCATTTTTCCCTTGTTTCTTCACCCACTTTCATTTTCTTTCATCTCCTTGCCATGTTGGCCTCCTCTCTTCAGCCCTTATCACCATATTTTCTCCCACCAACATTTTCCATACAGCATTTTTTTTTAAAGTTTACAAGCTCATGAAATAATTAGGATGAAGAGCGCATATCTCCCACCTTGGTTCATTACCCGGACAAATCCTAACATTCCCCCATTGCTTCATCTGGGAATGCACTCACCCGCTTTCTTATGAGTTCCACTGTGCTTCCTTTCAGCTAGAGATTCAGAACTGGAAATAATTACATCGCTGTGTGCAAAAATGACTTGTACTGCTTTATTAGTTCTGTAGTTAGAATGATAAAGCCTGCAAATATAGATGACAGACAATATCGTAAGAATGTCTGCAAATCAACAGGCAGCCCAGCCTTGGCTCACAGGCACAGCTGTCTGCTGTGGAGTAAATAGACAAGGTAGTTTTGTTATACCCTGTAATCATGCAGTTGGATCTGCCTGAACCTTGGTGTGTTAAGTTAATAACCTAATGTAAAGCCAGTATTGAAAGCAGAGGAGCTGTTGATGTAACAGCCTGCTATCTGAATTCCAAAGCAAGACCATTGTCAAGAGAGATTTGGAGATAGCTAGCAAGTTGCAATCACACAACTGTAATGTACAGATCTTCAGCGGGGTTGGTTGTGAGCATTTACTTTTTAAATAAGCATTTGATTCCAAATCCGTCTTGGACAGATAGGCCATACAGTGTGAGAAAACAGACCATGAGGATCGGGAAAGGCCATGATCTGATCTCCCTCTGCTACGGAGCTGCTGCTTCTCCCATTTCGTATGTTTGCTTGACTCCGTACCTGGCATACTTTTCTCTAAATCTCTGTTGCTGACGTAAACCAGCGAAGACATGATGGGCTGAATGGCCTGCAGGTGAGGAGTGACTTTGCTAGGGTTCGAAGTCCTTTGTTCCTCCCACCTTCACGCATGTTAATGAGCCAACCGAAAACGAGCTTGAGCAAGTGTGCCATTTTATTTCAGGAGATTAGAAGGTTACGGCTGTACAATTTGTCTAATGTGATGAGTCAACTGCCCAATAAAATTTTATTTGGCTTTTAAATTGTGCTTTAGTGTGTTATACACCAAGAGGAGTTAGGCGCAATTTACTGCACCACTGTGCACAATGCCTGATCATCTAGGAGAATATGCAGCAGACGCAAGCAAATGGAGAGGAGTATCTGGCTGGCGGATATTGCCTCCAGTTGTCAGTGGAGTGGCTTGGTACCTCCCTCAACAATAAGGCTGAAACGTGCAGCTGAGAAAACAGAACCTCCGTCTTCTTGCATCCCAGTGTGTGGAGGCAGTTGAGGGTTGGAAAGTTGGAGGATTTCATGAAGGAACTACTTGTCATGTGAGTGCACATCCCCTTGGCAGGTCTTGTATTGGTGAGGCCTCTTGTGGAGTACTGTGTCCAGTTCTGGTTGCCCTGTGGTAGAATTGATCTTACTGAACTGGGGAGGGTTCAGAAAAGATTTATCAGGAATTGAAGGTTTGAGTTATAAGGAGAGGCTGGATAGGCGGAGTCTTCTTTCACTGGAGTGTAGGAGGTTGAGGGGTGACTTTATGGAGGTTTATAAAATCATGAGGGGTATGGATAAGGTGAATGGTAAGTGTCTTTTTTCTGAGGTGGGGATTTCAAGACTTTTACGGAGAAAGATTTAAAAGCGATAAGAGGGGCAATCTTTTTTACACAATGGGTGTGTGGAAAGAACTTCCAGAGGGAAGTGGTGGAAGTGGGTACAGTGACAGCATGTAAAAGACATTTGGAGAAGTACATGCGTAGCAAAGGTTTGGAGGGATATGGGCCGGGCAGGTGGGACGAGTTTATTTTGGGAACATGGTCAGCGTGGACTGGTTGGACCGCAGGATCTTTTTCTGTGCCGTATGACTGTCTCGCATGTTTTCCTGAGAAGAATTTGTTTTTGAATTTTTCTTTTAATGTTAAAAACGCAAGGATACTTGGAACATCACACATTTCAAAATGGTGCATGATTGTAAGTATTTGCTTGGTTATACAGAATTTGAATAAAACCAGACAAGAAGTTGCAGTTTTTCTTATCTGGCATTCATCAGGATGAGGGAGCAAGAAGCAGATTTGGACAAAAGGGATACCATTGTATATTGTGTGAGAAGAAGGTGCTGATAGATTGGGTCGTCACTCATTGTCATGGTGATATACCAAGGACAGTTAACTGTCAATCTTAATTCTTAGACCAAGCAGGTAAATTCTGATTGGTCAGAATGTTGCTATAGGCAATGATCTGAGGTGGGCTGTCTTCAGGACCCTTTTGTGCAATGTATGTACGAATTCCTTCAGCCTATGTAATACAATGTCCTTTTGCAGTTTTGTCTGTGGGCAAAATGCACCACCATGTGAACCTGACCCGTGATCATGAACTGGTTTCTGGGTTAACTGTTAGCCAGTCTGGATTATTTAATAAATTATTTCCAACTGCAGAATCCCTTATGAGTGGCTGTACTCTCCTGGGACTTGCAATCGCACTGGTTGAGCAAGGATGACACATTGGCTGCCGCAAATGGTCACCAGGGTGTGTTGTTTGATGTAGTCCACTCTTTATTTGGGACCATCAACCTGGGACTGAAACTCCTAACAGCTGGCTCACTTCCTGTTGTGGACAAAATGTCCTCTTCGCTTGATGGCAGCATGTATCAGCGAGAAAACCCCCCTCGTGGATTTACTGCAGCGTGAGGCGATGAGCTTTTCACCTGCTATTTCAGGTCTTTGAGGTGCCTTCCCCTTCTAAGGCCATCAGAGGTAGACTGGGCACCAAATGCGCTGAAAAGGATTACACCCATGAACCGCCAGGTGCGTTTGCATTTTGTGTGTCCTGAAGCAGCCAGTGATGTTTACAGCGCCCCTGCTGGAGCTGGTGGGAACTGTGGCTCATCCTGTCTGACTTCTTGTTTTCAAATATTGCAGTAGCAACTTTGGCAAAAAGCGAGCAAAAGTGTCGCGTGGTAACACTTCCCGTTGGCTTCAACAAGAATGATGTCATTAACATCCGAAAGAAACCTGCACCGTTGCTTAAGTTAGCGAGTCGAGCACATAATTGGGGCTGATACTGTGGTGCGTTACTGAGGTAGTGCTGCACTGTTGGAAGTACCTTTTTATTCTGTTTTGGATGAGCTTTGAGGCAACGGCAGAAGAGGAACAAGGGAATCCAGATATTCATCAGCCAATCAATCCCTCGGTCTGATCACATTACTCGCTGTGGGAGTTTGCTGCAAACAAACAGGCGACTGTATTCAGTAAGTAAGTATAAAACACAGCTTTTGGGTGTGCAGAAAGCACTACATAAATGAAAGTTCTTTTCAAGGGGAGAGGAAACTGATCTGACTGTAACCGCAGCCTTTTAACTCTGTTTAACTCTTATTGAAAGAAGATGGAAATGTGTGCAGAGAAAAGGGACTTTGAAAGGAACTCTTCTTCAGTGATGTCCACAGAAGCCCTCTCCTACAATAAGATGAGGCAAGTAGAAAGATTGTCTCATGAGACAATCTCAGCGTAATGATCAATGTCAGGAACTAAAGTTGCCAGGCTTTAAAGTAGTATATGTGCCTCTCAGTTCAGCCCCTTGAGAAAGTCAGAGTTGCTGGCAAAAGAAAAGGGAATAAATATGTTTGAGTTTTGACCACATGAGCCAGGCACACCTTGGGGTGGATAGTGCTCTGACAGAAGAATGTGTCTCGCGTGTGGGCGTCACAGGACTCTGTCAACAGGGTCTGTGCAAGTAGACTGGGATGGTCCTTCGATGCACCATTAGTCAGATCTTCAGTTGCCTCACCCGACCCGGGACGGCACATTGTTAGTTGAGGTGCCTGTGGATGCATTGCCATCTTGAATGTGGTCTGCCTGACACCAATTGTGCAGAATTCTGCAGAACTGCAAAGGCATAAGCGTGACCTAAATCCGCTGACATGCAAAACCGTTTTCCCCCACCCCCCCATTGCATTAACTTCTGATGGTTCAGCTGTTGCCTGACCCAAATTGATTTCAAATCACCTTTCTCCCCCCCACCCCCCCTCTCAAACACGTGACCAATTAAGGCCAAAAAATGGAAGGAGGTGGTGGGATGTTCTTCTGACACTAAGCAGCGTTTCCAACTTTCCAAGAAGTCAACCTTATTGTCTAGGAACTGCTGTGACAAATTAACACATGAACTTAAAAAGGGCATGTGGTTTTCCATTTTCAATTTTCCTGCACAGTGGAATCTCTACTGTATGGAAACCAGGCCATTCGGCCCAACAAGACCACAGTGCCCCTTGAAGAGCATCCCACCCAGGCCTATTTCCCCCTCTAACCTTTTCCTATAAACCCTGCATTTCCCCATGGCTAATCCACCTATCGTACACATCCCTGGACACTATGGACAAATTCCCATGGCCAGACCCCCTCACCCGCACATCTTTTGGACTGTGGGAGGAAACTGGAGCACCCCTGGCAAAGGCCCGTGCAGGTACGGGAAGAATGTGGAAGACAGTTGACCGAGGGTGGAATCGAGCCTGAGTCCCTGGCACTGTGAGGCAGTAGTGCTAACCACTGAACCACTGTGCCACCTCTATGGGGATGAAGGGAGGGGAAGTAGCAATGGACAACAGGAAGTCATGTGACAATATGGCAGAAATGTTCAACCAGATTGCCTGACTGGATGAGTTTTATCCCAATGTTCTTTAAATCATATTGTACCCAATTATTACACCACATGGCACGGCCTGTTAATTTTTTTTTCCTGGATGCAATCACCTTGAATGCTTTGCAGCTTTATGTTCTGGGCGTGTGAGCCGGTGAAGGCCGGAAAAGGACAACTGGGCCTGAGTGAGCAGTAGGAGCGACATTGTATCTTAGCAAGCGGGGTTTAAAGATTGAGAAATGAACCTGTAAAGAATGGAAAAGGAAATGGCGTGAATTTGAGTCATAGAGCATGGAAACAGACCCCTTGATCCAACTCGTCCATGCCTACCAGGTTTCCTAAGCTGAACCGATCCCACTTGCCCACATTTAGCCCATATCGCCGTACACCTTTGTTGTGCTTGTACGTGGCCAAATGTTTTTTTAAATGTTGTAACTGTACCTGCGTCTTGCCAATCCCTCTGGCAGTCCATTCCACACCCTCTTTGTGAAAACGTTGCCCCTCAGATCGCTTTTAAATCTTCGCCTTTCGCCTTAAAAACATGAACTAGTTATGAACTCCCCCACGTTCCCCCCCCCCATGAAAAGACTTTTTGCTATTCGCATTATCTATGTCCCTCATTAATTTCTAATTCTCTATAAGGTCACCACTTGACCTCCTGCACTCCAGTCATAATAGCCCCAGCCTCTCCTTATAACTCAAATCCTCCATTCCCAGCAAAATCCTGATAAATCTTTTCTGAACCCTCTCCAGTTTGATAATATCCTTCCTGTAGTAGGGTGTAATTTCTCAATTACAGAATTGTACACGGTACTCCAAATGTGGCAACACCAACTTCTTGTACAACCTTGCCATAACATCCCAACACCAAAGTTCTGAACAATGAAGGCAAGCGTGCTAAATATCTTTTTAACCACCCTGTCTACATGTGATGTAATTCTCAAAGAACTGTGCTTCTTTGTTTGACAACACTGGTCAGGGTTCTAGCATTAATTGTATAAATCCTGCTGTTGTGGACTCTTTTTTTTAATCCCCCAAACTCAACTCCTCACGCTTACCCAAATTAAAATCCATTTGCCACTCCTCGGCCCATTGGTCCAGTTGATTAAGATCCCCTTGTAATCTTATAAAACCTCCTTTGTTGTCAGCTATACCGCCAATTTTGCTTTCATCCGCACACTTACTAACCATGCCTCCTCTATTCTGACCCAAATCAATTTAAATCAGGTACAGAAAGAGACATCCATGAAATAGAGAGGGTGCGGGATGAAAGGGAAATTTTAGGAAGTATTTTTTCAAAATGTGACGTTGTTTAAGATTAATTTTCTACCTGTAGGATTACGACAGAAATATTTAATGTCCCTTCCTGGACCAGACAGATCAATTGGTAACATTAATAATGGTCGTGTTTAAACTGTTCTCCAGTTGCTTAATACGAAATGATTGACACAGGGTGAGATTCTGCTCATTCAAGGTCAACAGCAGAGTAATTGAGACAGAAATTGCTGGAACAACTCAGCAGGTGTGGGATCTCCTGCAGAGAATAGGCAGAGTTAACATTTTGGGCCTTCTGACCCTTCCTCAGACAGAGTCGATTAAGCAACAAATTCGAAGGATTCTTAACTCTGGCATATATCTCAATCCCCAAACCTGCTGGCTGGTTGGCACATTAATCATAACATGCATCGTTAACACGACATTATTTTTCCAGCAACATTTGACACCTGATCCTCAGGATTGTAGCATGAGATGGTCACCAAATGTCATCACTTTGCTGCTATTATTTGACATTAAGGAGTTTGTTTTACCCTTCTTGCTCGACATTGGATCTAAATCTGACCCAAACATCAGAAAAAATGCCAGGGTCTGTGAATCTGCTTTCTGTCTCCGTCTGCCTATCTCAGCTTCTGCCGGTCTCGCTTTCTCTCTCTCTCTCTGTCTTGCTCTCGTTCTGTCTCTCTAGGATTGGTCGGCTGGCCTCTCCCTCTTGCCATGCTAGTCTGCTCAGAAGGCCTGCCGAAGATTCAAGAGAGCGCTTTGCAGATGAACCCTGTTTTTTATGCCTTTTTAGATGGTATTCTGGAACTTTCTATCATTCTGGCCCATCAGGGAGACCCACTTAATAGTTGGAAACACCATCAATCATTTGGTTGGCTTGTTACTGTTGGTTTCTTTTGTGTAGCAGGACCTGGTGCCTTTCTGTCTGGGCCCTCTGTTCAGTGGATAAGTTGTTGGGTGGAGTGTATGTCCAGGATAACTGTTGCTTTTTATGTTATGCTAATATCATTAGCACCTGTACTATTTCTGGTGTCTAGGTTTTGTCATTCTAGAGTTTTTCTTGGCTTATCTACCCAGCATCCCTTGCTGTTTGGCAAAGTTGTCTGTGATTTAGCAGCCAGGAGGCTGCTACACCCATTATGGGCTTTTGGAGTGAATCTGATGTAGTCCTGTGATTTTGGACTTCGTTTATTTGCCCTCAGGTACAGCTTTGCTCTATTTTTAAACTTCTGCTTCATTTGGTTCCACTGTCTAAGATCCTGCAACCCTTTACGGACTAACAGAGAACTTTCCTGATGTCCTTGCCAACATTCAAACATCGACACAAAAATAATTAACTGCTCGTTCACCTCATTTCTTATTTATGAAGCCTCACTGCATGGCAAACAGAAATTGGCAGCAATGATTTCTGACATGCCAACTGTGACAGCCACACAAAAGAATGTTAATGCTTATTAAGTGCTCCAGGACAATGTGATGAGGTACTCCTATTGTTTCCATAAAACTTGAGTAAGTGATTTCAGGACGATATATCTTAATTAGGTTTTGCAAAACCACAACATTTGCAATTAGACTTGCGTTCAGCTTTGTAGTGTTTGGAATAGAAATAGAAAAGAGGAAGAAAACCTGTATAGGCCAGGACTTTTCACTGGAGTGTAGGAGGTTGTTGGGGTAACCCTGTCGAGGTTTGTGATATTATGAGTTTAGATATGGTGGATGTTTTCTCCCTAGGGTGGGGGAATTTAAGACTAGGGGGCATATTTTTAAGGTGAGAGGAGAGAGATTTCAAAAAGACTTGGGGGGGGAGGAAATTCGTTTACACAGGGTGGTTTGTGTGTGGATTGAACTTTGAGGAAGTGTTGAATGCAGGTATAGTTACAACATTTAGAAGACATTTGGATAAGTACATGAATAGGAAAGATTTGGAGCAGCAGGCAGGTGGGACTAGTTTTGTTTGGGAATATGGACTTGTGATTTTTTTTGAAGAGTAAAGGACAAATAGCAAACACTGAGCACCCATCAAGGAAGCAGACACCCACTCCCCCGCCTCCCCCACAACCATCCCAAAACAGCATCACTAGCCCATGTAAGTGCATCATGTTCTGTTTTTTGTTCTCTTCTCATTATAGTCTTAGATGTACAGTATGGAAACAAGCCCTTCTGTCCAAATCGTCCATGCCGACCCGATATCTTAAATTAATCTAATCACATTTGCCAGCATTTTGCCCATGTTCCCTGTAAACCTTTCCTAGCCACGTACCTTTTTAAGTGTTGGAATTGTGCCAGCCTGTACCACTTCCTCTGACCGCTCGTTCCGAACACGCGCCATCCTCTGCATGAAAAAGTTGTCTCTTAGCTCCTTCTTAAATCTTTCCCCTTAAACATAGTTTTGGACGACCCCACCCTGGGGGTAAAGACCTTGACTCTTCACCCCATTCATGCCCTTCATTATTTTATAAACCCCATGAGGTCACCCCCCTCAGCAAATCTACATGTACGGTAAATGCATTTGTTATACAGTTCCAACCACCCATCTGTAGGAAGTTCCAGACTCCTGTCACTCTCTGCCTGTTGAGGTTTACCTACGGAACTACTCTTGGTACTTGTTTGGACCAGTTGCAAAACAACAAGGAATGAAATAGACTGGAAAAGAGCTTATGTCTCAATTAAAGAACAGAAACATAGTTTAAAAGCAGGCTGTGCATGTTGTCTTTTTAAACACCATATCAATTTAATGGCATTTTTGCTTGCAATAGACTTTTATGTTCAAGTATAAATAGATTCATGTTGAAAATGGTATATCTTGTATTGGGACCATATTAAGTACAGATTATGTTACCTCCATAGTAGCCAGTACTGAATTTGGCCTGGGTATTTATTGCAGCTATTATTGTACTTTGACTCACTCAACAGCCCAAGATATCCCTAACAGCTCATATGGTTAAACTTTGTAAATGTTCATGGGGTGGTGACAAGTTTGAGAATCATGGATAGGATGCCAAGTGAAATTTGACTATTCTATTTATAAAGCCTCAATCTAACCTTGGTAAATTTGTACCTCACTGTTCTGAGGGTAGATATAAATAATACAGGTTGATTTGACATTGGAAGTGCTGAATTTTCAGGCACCTTTCTCATTTGTCCTGTGCCAGTTTTGCCCTCGTTCGTTGTGGCTTAATGGCACGCCTTCTCTGGAGGCAATGTGTGTAAGCTAGGATGTCATCCGGGCCCAGCAATCCTGTGAGAGTCAAGTGGATTAGGGCTCCAGAGACGGGAGAGAAAATCCAGACTGGCACCCCCACGCAGCACCTGAGGGAGTGCCAACGTTTCCAGTCTTTGATGTGGGATGTTCAGACAAAGCCCCATTCTCCCCATCCTGGGAATGTGCAAGATAATCTGGCACAATTTAACAAATTTCCGGGGAGTTCCCTTCCTTATCCTGGCTGATATTTAGCCCACAAGCAACGCCCCAAAATCAAAGACCATTCAGTCATCATCATTGTTTCTGTTTGTGGGACCTACATGTGGGCAGACTGACTGCTGTGTTTTGCACATTGGCAAGGCTTTTTCTTCGCTATTGTTTCAAAACTGCTCTAAATATGTTTAACTGCTTCTCACACTCCTTAAGCATCAGCAACTTTATATTGTAGAATGGGTACAACACAGAAGGCAGCCATTCGTCCCATCGTGCTTGTACTGGTTTCACTTGGTCAGGTGGTGACCCTGGTCATTTCTACATCAGCTGCTGATTGGAACCAGGAAGCGGGAGTTGAGAAGGGAATAGTGTGGGAACCATGAGACAATAGGCTGATCCTGATGATGTGACATCTCTTCCACCCAGGGATGAGCTTTGGTTATGAATTCCTATTTAGTGGAAGACCCACTTGCTTCTCCCCCTGTGACATTAGCCTCTGACCCTCACTGTTCTACTGATCTTCTACTAACCCTTCTCACCTCAACAATTTTTTTCAATACAATACAGCACAGGGAACAGTCCCTTTGGTCTATTGAGCCCTTCTTATTTAGACCCACTGTTTATTGTCCATGTGAGGTTCCTATCCCTCTGTTCACCTCTCATTTGTGCGTCTGTTAAGATATGCATTAAACATTGCTAATGTGTCTGCTTCCACCACCTCCACTGGCAGTATGTTCCAGGCACCCACCACCCTCTGTGTGAAAAATTTTCCCCACACTTCTCCCCTAAACTTTCCCCCGCTCACCTTGAACTGTGCCCTTTTGTAGCTGAACTTTCCACTCTGGGGGGGAAAAAGCCTCTGACTATCCATCTTAGCTGTGCCTCACAATTTTGTAGACCTGCATCAGGTCTCACCTCCGTCTCCGTCTTCTCATTGAAAACAGTCCTGGTTTACCCAACCTCCCTTCCATAATAAAATCCTCCAGATGAGGCAACATCCTGATAAACCTTCTCTGTACCCTCTCCAAAGCATCCATGCCCTCCTGGTAGTGTGGTGACCAGAACTGTATGCATTATGCCGAATGTGGCCAAACGAAGGTTTTGTACATTTTGTGACATAGCTTGTCAACTTTTATGTTCAATGCCCCAGCCATTGAAAGCATGAGTGCTGTATGCCGCCTTGTCATCTTAGAGTTGCCTTCCTGTCTGGCCCATTCTCCACCCTTCATGATGTTCACTTAGTTCAACAGCAAGCTGCCTGTATCTAGATATGTCCATTTGTCTTCTCTCTAGCCCATTATGGGACCCTTGTTCCTCAATGCCGTAAATGTATCATTTTCAACCTTTCTTCAAGGTCCACCCTACCTTCTGTCTGTCTCCATTTCTGTCTACCTGCCCTCACCATTCATGAGAGATGGAACAAAAGCTCTTCCTCTTATGTATGTGGACCTCAGGACCCTGGAGCTCCATTATGATGATATCACAAAGTTGCACCTCACTAGTTATAAACAATGCAATGTGGCTCCAACTGAAACACTCTGGAAAGAGCCACAGCTCAAAGAGACTCACTGGGGAAGAAAATCACTGAAAGTGCGTGACCATAAACATGTGGAAAAGGCAGTTTACTCCTTATGTAGTGTCACAGGCTGGTCGGTCCAGCTCAGTTGGCTGGACAGTTGATTTGCAAAGCAGTGAGATGCCAGCAGCGTGGTTTCAAAGCCTGTGTTGGCTGAGGTTACCATGAAGGACTGTCCTTCTCAGCCTCTCCTCTTGCCTGAGGCATGGTGACCCTCAGGTTAAACCACCACCAGTTGTATCTCTCTAATGAGAGAGCAGCACTATGGTTTGGTAAGATTTTGCAACTTGGCTGCCCAGCAACTAGATTTACTGTTTACAATAGTACTTAGAATGGAAGTATAAGGGTGTTCCTTTGAAGTCTAAGCCTGAAGATGATTCTTGACTTTGCCTACCCCTCAGTCGGTGTGTTTATGTCACATGTCATTAAAACACAGCGCGAGAACTCTTGCCTGTTGTATGCTGTTGCTTGCAATGGGGATGTGCCCTGTGTGTGGTACCATCTGCCAGCCAGAGGCTGAGCAGAGAAAATAGTCCTAGAGGAAGCATAAATGAAGCTTCAGCGATCTGTTTTATCCATGTGCATTCTTCAACAGAGTTATACAATCAATATTGTGCTCAGACTTTGTAGCAAAGAGGGAGATGGGCCATTTTGGGTGGTAGGAGATGTGGACAATGAAGAGAGGGAACATTTTATTGATCTGGATTATGTTTCAAGGAACATCAGGGAATCCAAGATAGCGAGTGAACAACACATTATTTTCAAAGGTTTCTTCCAGCTGAATGTACAACGTCTGTAAAACTGGAAGGATGACAACAGACAGTTTGAGGTTGTATGCTTTTAGAGACCTTTAGTGCATAGAGGTACTCTAGAGGTGAAAATAATGGTGCTTTTGTATTACAATTGACTGCAGGTACACAGCTGGCCCACAGTTGACTGCGTTCTCAAGTTTAAATATCAGGAGCTGTGGCAAACTGACAGATGCCGAGAACCAAGGGGAAAAAGAAGGGTTTGCAATTCTGCTTAAGAACTTTGCCAAACCTGTTTGGGAGGTTTTAGGGGTCAGTTTGGCGGCTGACGGCAACACAGTGCAGAGCCCTGCAACACAGCCACCCCAAACAGGAACCTCAGCGTTCATGGGGGACATCAGAGGGTGAGTGCAGGCCCTGAAGCACCACCATATGTACAAACGTCCAAATGGTGACAGCAGTGAGTCGGGTGGGGGGTGTGGGGGTGTCAGGCAGCATCTTCCCGGATTTGGCACCGGCTGCAATGGACTCGAGGAATGATTTCCGAGGGCCCGTGTGGGCGGCGGTGGGAGCCGGTCCCCAGGGCCTGTGTGGGTGGCAACATTGAGACTTGAGGCTTTGAGGAGAGGGGCCCACTTACCTTACTGAGATACAGTTACCTCACAGAGGTAAGATCGTTAGATCTGGAAGCTTCCCCATTTCTTCTTGGCCCCTTTCTTTTTTATTTCTGCTTTTTAATTCTTGTTTTTTTTTAAATATTAAATGGTTTTGGTTTTTTGTATCTAAGATGGTTGCTTCTTCCTAATTGGTACCTTCGATGGTGCTGGACCTTGGCAATTTTATAAACTTTTCACTGCTCTGCTGTACTTGAGTAGAGATGGTTATAAAACCTAATTCTAAAATTCTGATCTACCTTAATGCTATTTGCACCTCTCAATATTCCTTCATATCTTTAATATCTAGAAATCTATTGATGTCTGGCTTGAATGCACTCAGTGATTAAACTTCCACAGCCTCTGGCTGCTTCAGTGATTACAAATGAACCTTAGGTCCTTGATGCAGTAACAAGGCTCCAGAAGGCGAATGTTATAGAATCACCTTTTTATAAAGCTTCGATTCATCACATGGGGTTAATTAGTTAAGTGGTTGTCTTTTTCTTGTGTGCTAGGATAAGAGGGAGGTGCATTCATTTGCTTGTGCTCACTGAAGTTACAAACTGTTCACGTGGGCATGAATCTGTCTGGCTCAGTCTGGCCTCACTCACCAGTATTCAGAAGGATTGGGTTTGAGGCACTGACAAAATCCTGCATTATTGTTCTACTGGTTTTTTTTCTCTGGAGAGACATTGACGACCTGGTATACCTGTTCAAGTGTGGAACAGTAAGAGGCTCACCTGTTCCGCACCAGAAAAACACCGCCACAATAACACATGCAGTGGCCTTTCACCTCATGTACAGTTCCCGATCCTTTTCTCTAAATGTTGACTACAATGCTTCACAAACAGAACCATGGCTGCTGCGCATTCTGCGGACTTCAAAAATAGTGCTACGAGATCTGATTTTTGTCTTAAAATTTCTTTGGGATTTGGGCATCACCTGGCAAAGTTGGCAATTGTTCACCATCCCTAACTTTCCATGGCCTGACCAAGCCATTTTAGAGGGTAAGTATGAGGTGTATAGGAATGGATGCAGTGGACCCAGATGTACTGTGCGCACATTCCTCCAGAGTTCCAAAAACAAGCAGAGGAGTCTTAGCCAAACAATAGGGCTAGCTTTCGTGAATTTTATTTTTAAAATCAGAAGATCGCCTTTGCAAATTTTGCGGAAACTGGAGCGGAACGCCAGGGTTGGCGCCTTGATCTTCCAGGTCCAACTCCGCGTTCACCGTCCAGTTGTGAATGACAGGCAGAAGTGGGAGGTCCGTGAAGCCCTGAACAGCCTGGTAGCCCCATCGGGAGAGAAGCAAGACTCTTCAAAATGGAGAAGCACACCCTGCAGTGTTTGAAAGTGTTGAGAGGAATCATTCCACAAGACGGCTTAAGGCTTTGACCTTTTCTTCTTCCCAGAGGCTTCCTGGTAGGATGGTTTAAGAGGAGGGGCAGCTGGGAGACCTCAGTGGGGGAATGCGCTGGGCTGGACCGTTGCAGATTGTCATTGAATACTGCTGTTGGCCTGTGGGTCATCCGTGGATTCAGAGACAGTAAGGACCACAGATGCCGGAAGCTAGAGTCAATGAATATGGAGCTGGAAAAGCCAAGCTGGTCAGATGTTATCCGAGGAGCCCTGACAAGGGGTTTCGGCCCGGAACACTGACTTTCCTGCTCCTTAGATGTTGTTTGACCAGCTGTGATTTTCCAGCTCCACATTTACTGACTCCTGTATCCATGGATGCCCAGTTTAAGGTGGTCAGATCTTTTCTAAATCTATTCTATATCTCCGCGCAACTCGATGGACAGTGTCCTCCAGGTGTAGACAGGATTTCACTTCCCCAGAGACTGCACACTGGCCATTTGTACAAATAATATTGTGGGATGGGTGTGTCAGTGAGAAACAGGTGAAGATGAGTTTCCTGTCTTTTGTTGGTATCTTCATTAGCTGCCTGACTCTCAAATCAGCATTTATGTCCTTTAGGAATCAGCCGGCTCAACCAGAGATACTCTTGTTGATGAACTTTGAAGAAAAATAACCTCTGACAAACATAGTGAGCTCCCAACTCAGATATGCTTCATCCTGTAATGGGGCTTGAGCCCATAATTTCCTTGCTCGAGAGAGAGTGCTACTGTAAAAGACTGGAAGATGCACAGAAAACCAACAATATCCAGTTTATGTTCTGAATAGCCTCTCTTTGCTTCATCTTGCTGCTAAGGGGTTGGTGCAGTGGCTCAGTTGTTTCACACTGCTGCCTCACAGCGCCAGGAACCTTGGTTCACATCCACCCTCAGGCAACTGTCTGTGTGGAGTTTGCACATTCTCCCTGTGTCTGCGTGGGTTTCCTTTGGGTGCTCTGGTTTCCTCCCACAGTCCAAAGGTGTGCAGGTTAAGGGGGATTGGCCAGGCTAAATTGCTCAGTAGTGTCCACAGGGATGTGTAGGCTGGATGGGTTAGCTGTGGGAAATGCAGGGATTAGGGGGTGGATGGGTGGGATGCTGTTCAGAGAGCCAGTTGATGGGAGGAATGGCCTGCGTCCAGACTATAATGATTCCATTCATAATGTTTTTCTTGCTTGTCTTTGCTGGCACACTTTTCCCACCCCTTCATCCCTCAACATTTGCCTTCTCCTCTCATGGCAGTCTGCAGCCTTTGCTGTATATTTGCATGTTGGTCTGTAATTCTCTTTCTCACGCGCTCTGTCCACGCCCTTCCCTTTAATTTCTTCAACAGGTGCCTCACGACTGGAGATGCTTTTTACCAATGATGCCCCTGCTGTTCGCTGCTGCTCTTCCCCCCCACCAAAAGACTGTTTCGGATTCTGGAAATAATTGGAGTTTTAAAAATTGCGATTGATAGGTTTGTGTTAGGTGTAGCAAAGTTTTCGAGGGATAAGGAGCAAATACAGAAAAATACAGCTGAGGTGCAGCATTACAGTGAAAGAACAAGTTAATCATTTCATTTGAAATGGTGGCCAGGGGGAAATCATTCCCTTTTATGTTTTGTTGGCAGCTAAAGGCAATTTCCCTCTACACTCTGTGTCCATAATCACTATTGATAACCTCCAGGCTGAATATGACTTGAAAATATTGCTTTCTACTGAAGTGATCCACAGGTTTCTAATTTTGATTCCTGACTCTCTTCTATTCCCCTGTGCACCCCTGTTGTGGCATGTCTCCTACTTGGAATTGATATTGTGTTTCTCTCCTGACATATAGAATTGGTGCACGTTACTGTCAATCTCCCCTGTTAGTCACCAACTCACCTGCAGTGTCTCACTCATCCTACGGATTAATGTTCAAAACTCTCTGACTGACATTTCACAATGAAACTTCTGAGGGATTCATGTTTGTCAAATTATAGCCAGGTCATTCAGGAGGGAAATGAGAGAGCACTGTTTCCACATGAAGTATTATAATGAAGCTGGTTCTGTCTCCTAAAAGGCTATGGTCACTGGGACTTCCAAGATGGAGTTGATTAGATTTTTATTAGGCAAGGACATATTAGACAAGGGTGTGGCAACAAGAAGTGAGGAAACACTATTGAGCTTAATATCAGAAAAGTCACATTTCAGAGTGAAAACTGGTTTGACGAATCATAAATTTTATTTTTGTAGTTTGGTTACCGTGATGGTCAGTCACTGTATATATTCGTGAGAGGCTGTCAATGTTCTTTAAACAGTAAAAACAAATGAAACATCAAAACAGACTTGTATCCATGTAAGATAGCTCAGAGAGATCTTAAACATCAACAAAGAAAAAGATTCAACCTTGTTTCCCTGCAGTGTCCGTCGTAGATACTTAATCCCAGTGCTATGTAACTCCTACCTCAACTTTTGTTTCAATTTCTCATTTAACTGGCTGTTTCCAGTTTTGAGGGCCTGGATTCCTTTTCAGTTCTGACAGTCAGGAGCTTTTGACAAATTCTGGCAAGCTGGAGATGCTGTAAAATGAACTCTCCATTCTGGATATTTCTACATGACTAACGGACTGGCCTTCTGAGAGGCTGAAACTCTCTCTGTCTTTATTTCTGAATTGAACTCAAGTGTAGTGACTCTGGACCATTTGCTTTTCTGTATGTCATCAAACTTGGCACGCACTGCATCAAATATCCTGATTGGCACTTAACTGAAATCATGCGCTTTCTTTGGAATGATACCTTTTGCTCACAGTTCCAAATGATGTTCTGACCTCTTTAAAGCAAACAGTTATAACGGAGTTGAGGTGTAGACCAACGTTGATCTAATTGAATGGAGAAATATATCTGAGCTAAACAACCTCGCTCTGTTATTTTTTTTATCCTTCCCAAGCATCCATCCATTTTCGTCTGTCACTGTGCCGTACTTTGTTTCCTAACTTTTTCTTTCAATGCTTCTCATTGATGTCGTTACCATCTCAGTGCATCCCATATATATTGCAAACATTGACCCAGCTATTAATCTTTCGCCAAAACAAAACTGATTTTTAAACTACTCACTGTAAACTTGTAAAAGTTTACCATTTTTCTCTCCTTTTATTCTTACATGTGATGTGAGCATCACCGGCAAGGCCAGCATTTGTTGCTTGTTCCTAATGACCTTTGATTTGTTTGGCTTACTAGAACATTTCAGAGGGCAGTTAAGTTCTAATGGTCTATACCTGTTTTACCTATATGTGACTCCAGACCCACAGCTACATTGCTGTGGGTCTGGAGTCACATATAGGTAAAACAGGTATAGACCATTAGAACATAAGAAACAGCAGCAGGAGCCATCTGGCCCCTTGATCCTGCTCCGCCATTCAATAAGATCATGGCCGGTCTTTTCATGGACTCAGCTCCACTTACCCGCCTGCTTACCAAAGCCATTAATCGCTTTATTGTTCAAAAATCTACCTTTGCCTTAAAAAACATTCAATGAGGAAGCCTCACCTGCTTCACTGGGCAGGGAATTCCACAGATTCACAACCTTTTTGGGTGAAGAAGTTCCTCCTCAACACAGTCCTAAATCTGCTCCCCCCTTGTTTGAGGCTGTGCCCCCTCGTTCTATTTTTACCCACCAGTGGGAACAACCTCTCTGCTTCTATCTTATCTATTTCCTTCATAATTCTATATGTTTCTGTAAGAACCCCCCCCTCATTTTTCTGAAGGCAGACTCCTTCCCCAAAGGACATTAGTGCACCAGATGGGCCTTTATGGCAATAGATAATAGATTTATGTGGTTACCATGACTGAGATCAGTTTGTTTTTAATTATTGAGTTTAAAATCTGCTCACTTGCTGTGGTAGGATTTGAATGCTCGTTGAAAACTCAGCAATATAGCAAGTCCCATTTGAAAGCAGGATGTGCTTGGTCAGCCGATCTTGACCCCTGGTTTAAATCCAGGAGGTAGCCTGTAGATCTCAGTGGCTGCCCCAAGAGTGTGCTGACCCTTATTAAATGAGGGTCTTGCTGTGTGTGCTCAAGTTAATTCCAGGCAGTGCGTTTAATTTGGAGGCATTAAATGTCTGTTACCTATTACAGAATGCTCTCTTTTGATGGTGTAAAAGCTCAACATCTGCCCCTCCAAAGATCGGATGGGTATGATGATTTGAAAATTTGTCTGCGTGGTTCTGTAATAGGTTGAGAAGATTGATTTCCCAGTCACTTGACTGCAAATCTCTGACACCCACCACTTCTTGTGATTGTAGTTTAAATGTCATAACTTCTCACCTGTGGATCAGTGGCACTTGGGAAAGAATTACACTGCTCTCCAATTTTCTTTTTTAAGTGAAGAAAATGAGGGTTCAATGTTTGAAGTTTTCCCTATAATTCACAGCCTCAAATCTAGAAACATCTTTGATATTCTACCGTGCGTTCTCTGAAATACATTTAATGCCCATTTAACTGTAGGGTGTCCTGAATAGTAAAGATTTTTGCAAAAGTCACTTCTCCACAAAGCTTACACCAGAAGTTCCTAAATCTACTTATTTTTAAATTATCCTCAAAATATATCACAATAGGTGAATAACCTCATTGTTACAAGTTCATGTCAATCACTGACCCCAAATCTCTCTTCCCAAAAAAGCTATGTGGCTCACTTTCATTATACTCACTGTCATGATTGCAAAATTGGACAAGTCAGAACCCAGACTAAAACCTGACTTGACAGACCTGAATTTTGTTGTTTCTGTTTTATTTTAACTGTGGAGGTCAGCTCATTCACAAGAGCCTGCCCAGTGTACTTTGAACAGGAAAAAGATTAAAAGAAAAAGTATGTACTACATTGCATTAGACAAAATGGTTGGGAAGATTTCATTATAAACACCAGAAAAGAATAAAATCCTTACCACCACTATTATTATTTTTAAAAAACCACTGGAATAACACCAAAACCCCAGTGGAGAGTTAGCACTGCGTCTGCACCAATGCGGCTTATTCAGGCTGTCCCACTGCAACTGGCTTCCTCCTAGTAAACTTTCCCATTTTCATTTGATACTTTTCCTTCAGTTGGCACCTTACTGGTGGACAGCTAAACCAAAACTCCAAGCTCAATTCACTATTGAACAAAACGCGCGCGCTCCCCAAGCTCTGTTTCCAGCAGTCTTGCAAAATTTCTGACTGAAGAGTTTAACGCCCCTGCCTGTACTTGCATGCACATGTGTGAACTGACTGACTGCCTTCAGGATTTTTATGGTTCTGTTTGACCCCTGTCACAAGTCAATAATTGTGTTTAGTGTATTAAAAACAATAGAAATAAACAAATAATACCAGTCTGTCTCCTTCTAGCAGATAAAACCTTGTACAAAAAAAATGAAGGCAAAGCAACCTTACTAAAAGTGAAATTAAAATCATTCTCCTGTTGCTTAATATTAATAATACAAGCAGCAAGTAAGTTTAATTTATATCACCAATATGTATCTTTCAAATATGTTAGGAGCAGTGCATTAAGAAACCAGGTGCATGTTATATTTAATAATTACTCAATTAATTATTATTAACATTGTTAAATATTAATTAGTTAATAATTAGTAATTAGATATAATTATTTCAAATTATATAGCTGATTCAATAGCCACATTTCCACTCCTCAGCACACTCCCATTTTCTGTCCTGATTGCTGGAATGTTCTCTCAGGCTTGTCCTCCTACATTTTGGATGGTGGCCTCCAAACCAGGCTCACAGCTGTCTCATTGTTTGTGTTTCACTCTGTTGCGCTACACAGTTCTTGGGGAATGTTAAACTCTCCTGCAGTTTTCCTTCATCACAGGAGCACGCATCTTCTTTCGAAGTCTTGCCTGCCAAATTATTTAGAGAACTCGTTTTGCAAACCCAAGTAATGAGGATTCTAGAGCTAGTAGGAACAGCAAATGCTGGAGAATGAGGGTTCTAGTTGCATTTTCGCAGAATTCCAGTATTCTTGAGCAAATTTGTTTCTTCTGCAGATAGGTATCCTTTTGTGACCTTCCATAGTCTGGAAGCCTCACTTGCTCTCATCCATCTCTTTCACCTTCACCTTTTAATGGCATTCTCTATTAGGTTATGATTACCTGGGAAGAGTTGCCTCTGGAAGCTTGGATCTGAGACTGGATGTTTAACTGCACGTGATGCATTTGTAACCTTGTACTTCACCTCCAGTTTCTCCTATCGTCTTGTGGATTTATTGCTGTTTCTTGTCCACCTACTGCTTCAAGTTACGTTGGAACACAGAAGCAACTAAAATGTTAACTCTGTTTCTCTCTCTCCACCTGTCATGTTTTCCAGTACTTGGTTTTTAATTCGGGTCTGCAGCATCTGAAGTGTTTTGCATTTTTGTCAATTTTTATAATAGACAGACTGACAGCTATCTCATAGCCTGACCCTCCTCTTCCTCCAGGTTTCGAACCATACTGTCAAAAAGTCCAAAGATGTGCAGGCTAGGTGGATTGGCCATGCTAAATTGCCTGTAGTGTTCAGGAGTGTGTGGGTTATAGGGGGATGGGTCTGGGTGGGATGCTTCAAAGGGCAGTGTGGACTTGTTGGACCGAAGGGCCTGTTTCCACACTGTAGGGAATCAAATCTAATCTAATCTAAAATTGCAGCCATTCGCAATTGCACTTGTAGCTCTATCTTTGCTGCTTTGTGTCCAATCGCTACTTCCTTCCTCATTTCAAAATCACAGAATCTTTCCAGTGTACAGCATGCCATTTGGCCTGTCAAATCTGCCCTGACCCTCTGAAGAGGATTCCCACTCAGGCCCAGGCCCACCCCCACCCCTGCATTTCCCACAGCTAATCCACCTAGCCTGCACATCTCTGCCTAATCCAATGCTGGACACTTAGGGCAATTTCTCATGGTCAGTCTTTGGAGTGTGGGAGGAAACTGGAGCACCCTGAGAAAACCCATGCAGTCCCGGGGAGAACGTGTAAACTCCACACAGACATTCCCCTGAGGCTGGTATCGACCCTGGGTCCGTGATGCTGTGAGGCAGCAATGCTAATCACTGAGCCACCATGTCACCCCATCCTGCCTGCTTTCCATACTCCACTTTCTCTCTCACTCCAGAGGCTTATATAGCATCTCTTTACTGTCATTTTAATACAGTAATGAAGGACTGCAGCACTGAGACGTTTGCATTTTGGATGAGATATTAAATGGAGGACAATCTGCCTTGTCAGATACTATTTCTCTCTTTGGCAAGTGCATTGTTTTCTGTTAATTAATTGAGAAAGTCTTGGTGAGCCACACTCTTGCACTGCCACAGATGGAGGTTTTGTGACATATTTAGTGCCTTGAAGAAGAATGAATATTTCCCAGTCAGGAGGGTATGAGAGTTAGAGGGGAGTGGACTGGTCTTCCCGTCACAGTCCTTTAGTAGGTAGCCAAAGTCATGAGGTTGGAAGGTGCCATCTAGGGTAAGTTGGTGAGTTGCTGCAGAGGGTTTGGTAGATGGTACACATTGCTGCCGCTGGACATTGATCGTGGAGGAAATGCCAGCTTTGAGTAGTGAGAAGGATGGAAATCAGGCAGCTTGCTTTTTCCTGCTTGGTGTTGAGCTGAACTGTTGTTGGAGCTGCACTCATCCAGGCCGATGGGGGAGTATTCCTTCACACTCCTGACTTGTGCTTTGTGGCTGGTGGGCAGGCTTTGGGGATTCGGGGGGTGAGCTACTTGACGCAGAATTCTCAACCTCTTGCCACAGTATTTCTAGGGTTAGACAGTTTAGGATGGATGACATAATACTCTCTGAAAGGATGGTGAATGTTCTAGTGTCCAAGCTAATAGCTCCAGAGAGATAACAATCCTTTCAACTGCTGTGTCCCTCCAAGTTCATCAAAGTCCCTTATTCCTTCAATACCTGAATCTTTATGATATCTTATTTCATCCATATATCTGTGATTTGGCACCAAGACCAGTTTGTACCCTTCGTTCCTCTGACATGGATCTAGTCCTGATTATAACTTGACAATGACTTCATTTTATGTAATTTAACTTTCTGCTAAAATGCCCCATGGTGTTTCCCAGGAGTGTTACTAAACAGAATTATACATTGTGCCCCATTAAGAGACATTGGGACAGGTAACCAATATGAGCGTTGGAAATAAGATCGGACATTGACTATGGTAGCAGCTGGGCTTGTTGCAACGCTCGTAATGATTGTGGTTAATTTTCTACCTCAGTTCCCAATCTCCATTTCCCTTCTTTACTCAAGGGATGAAAAATCTGGCCAGCCAAGCTTTGAATGACAAAGCATCCCCTGCTGTCACAGATGGAGAATTCCAAAGAGATCAGTGATTTTAAGCAATGCCTTAGGTATTTAAAGAAGTAAAAGTTTGATGGCCGGAGAGGTTTAGGGTGGGAATTCATGATATTATCCCTGTGTCTGCTCGATTTTCTGCTTCTGCCATAATAGATGGCAATCAATCAGGCAGAAGAGACAGTCATGTAATCCCTACAGTGTAGGAGCAGTGTAGCCCTTCAAATCCGCACTGACCACCCAGACCCACCCCTTCCTGTATTTCCCATGGTTAACACACCTAACCCAAACATCCCTGGACAATTTCCTCATGGTTAAGACATGAGTCATGTACAGGCCAGGCCAGGGAAGGATGGTAGTGATAATGGGAACTGTAGACGCTGGAGAATCCAAGATAACAAAGTGTGGAGCTGGATGAACACAGCAGGCCAAGCAGCATCTCAGGAGCACAAAAGCTGACGTTTCGGAAGGGTCTAGGCCCGAAACATCAGCTTTTGTGCTCCTGAGATGCTGCTTGGCCTGCTGTGTTCATTCAGCTTAACACTTTGTCATCAGGGAAGGATGGCAGTTCCCTTTCCCTAAAGGACGTTAGTGAACCAGGTAGGTTTTCTCCCCCAACAATTGACAATGACTTGTGGTCATCATTAGATTCTCAATTCCAGCTAATTTATTTATTGAATCCAAACTCCACCATCTGCCATAGCGGGATTCGAACCCAGGTTCCCGGAGCGTTATCTGGGTCTGTGGATTAACAGTGCATCGATGATCCCACTAGGTCATCGCCTCCCCTCAGGTAGTTGCAGACCTAGTACATGGGGAACAGCAATGGTGTCCTTTCAGATGCTGTTGCCAAAGGACGGTGAAAATTGGAGGGATGTCTGAGAATAGACCTTTTCGGAGACACCAGAGTTACATCTGTGAGAGTGGGTAGAGAAGTCGATGCGGGGGCAATTCCCTGGATGTAACTGGATAGCTAAGAGTAGAACCAGGTGAGAGCAGGCTCACTCAGCTTGATAAGTAGCTGTTGTACTGTTGACTGTGGTTTCTGTATCCTTCTACCTCTGTGCTTTCAGAAACCTGAGACCTTTTATCGTTCAGCCACTTCTAGCACCTGCAGTACCATTTTCAGCGGGTTTGCCTTTCTGTTGCTTAGTCCTCACTATTCACATCGGCCAAGTACTGGCAGGCATGCTCCCTCTAAGAGGAGTAAACGGTTCTCGTGGGCACCTTGGAGATCCCAGATTCTCAACAGTACTTTTCACGAGGTTTCTATACCCCATACTAATAAATTAGTTAGCAGACAGTTGTCGCCCATCCCCAATTGCCCTGGAACTGAGTGATTTGCTGGGGTTGTTTCATTAAGAATTAATCGCGTTGTGGGTCTGGAGTCATATGTAGACCAGACCAAGTAAGGATGGCAGACTTCTTTCCCTGAGGGCCGTCGTAAACATTTTTACGATAATTCGTGGACCCATGGTCGCCTTTACTGAGACTCATTTTTACATTTCAGAATTACTAGTTGAATTTAAATTCCCTCCAGCTGCCATCCCAGACAGAGAAAACGGTTTTAAAGAACAGTAATATTTGGGGATCAGCGGGCTGAGCGGCTAGTTTGCCGTGCAGAGTGATGCCAGTGTTGTAGGTTTATTTCCCACACTGGCTGATGTTATTGTGAAGGACTGTCCATCTCGCCCTATCCCTGTGCCTGAGGCATAGCGACCCTCACATTAAACCACCACCAGTCATCATCTCCAGCTGAGAGAACAGCCCTATAGTCCTCTGGAACTATGGCGACACTACCTTTAACCTATTTATAAATGAGATGTGTCGGTCCTTCACTTTGAGGTATACAGGATAAGTCAGGCCAGCATATTCTCTTCTGTTTTTGATTTCTCCTTCTGCACTGGTGGGATTTAGACCTATGTCACCAGGGTATGTGCCCTCAACTGCCAGCACAGCCTTAAAAAAACAAAGTCTCAAAATTGGAATTTGTGATTTGTTTTTAATCTAAAGCCTCCTATTGGGAGTTTCCTGACGCCACAAACTCCAACCCTTCCCCAGACACTTGGGAACCCATTACAGATGAACATATGTTGCAGTATTTCCACAGGAACGTGCTCCTTTGTTACGCACAGAAGCCAAAAATAAGTGACCTCTTTATGAAACATTGCTACCGTTGGCATCCATTTTACCAGGGATCTGATGAGAAAGAGCTGGTAATTGAAGGGTTAAAAAGAAGATGCTTTTATCAGTGGGTTTTTAATTCCCTTCATTGTTGGCATTTTATGAAGACTTTAGAAGATATAACGGAGAAGCGCATAAACTGGGTAATTAGAAATCTGCCTCAGTAATTCTGTTTTGTCGTCAGCTAGAACAGTTTGTTGTTTTAGGCATCCGTTCCCTGCTTGTAAAACTCCGTGCCTAATTGTGGGGATGAGAGTGAGCAGACATTTATTCATCTGGCAGGAAGCTTGAGAAATGAGAAATATTTTGCTATATTACTAATGGAACATTGAACCTCTTGCCCAACTTTTAAATTGTTCAATCTAAATGGCATTCCCCTTTTTTGTCAAAGTACAATTTACAATTTACTGCTTTTCATAGCTTTCAGTTGGCCACCCTATTCCCTTTCTCCAGGCTACCGTTATGGCCTGGTCAGGGAACTCAGCAACTTTGCAAGAGGTTTGAAATGGACTGACCCTCTGAGTCTGTGCCAATCCCAGCTTGGTCCAGAGGACCCAGACCGATTTGCCTTGGTTTTTTACTTTGTTTTTCTGTCCGTGGTGAAACCTTAGTGACAGGTCAAAATTCACAAAGTTGAATACCTTTCTGTGACTTGCAAGTGGGCCTTCCAACAAGCTGATGAGGGTGGAAGAGGAGATGAAATTCTGGCAAGTGGCACATTTGAGAAGCAGATTGTGGCTTAAATTCAGCACAGCCCTGTGGCAGCAGTGTATACTGTCTACAAAATAACTCCATTAGCAGCAGCTTCTAAGGCCATGACTTCTACCACCTAGAAGGACAAGCACAGTAGGTACATGAGAACACCAGGTTTTCACCTGGACTGCAGTGATTGAAGAGGTCAATGCACTGCCGTCTTCTCCAGGGCTTTTAGCAAATGCACAAAAAAATGGCTGGCTTTGCCAACATTCCTTGACGGAAGGACAAAACTATAGGGAAGGAGAAGAAGGGAACAAAAGACAGGGTTTTGAGAAATCTTATTCAAACTGGTACTGACATTTGTAGAAACAAAAAGGAGTAAAATGACACAAAGATGTCTTGTTCTTGCATGCAACTCTGGAAATCTGACAAACCCATGGAACCCATTAACAGGCCCTTATCAAATGCGTTGAGCTGAGAACATTAAACCCATAGCTGAGAGTTAGGAACATTAACATTGGTAAATTCTCACTGGATTGACTATATCACAAGAATTTTAATGAGGGAATTGCACTGACATTGTACTCATCAAACCTATAAAGTGTAGTCATGGTTGTAGTGTTGATAACATCCGAGCAATCAAATTGCAGAAGGAAGCTTCCAGAAGAGCAGTGAGGTAAACAGCGCAGTAGTGTGTTTTAGATCCTGTTAGTAATGAATATATCTTGGCTAGCTCATTGGGGAGGAGTGGTGGGGGTGACAGGGTCTTCTCTGCTCTTTTTCAAACAGCACTATGCAATTGTCACATCCAGCTGGGAGTGACTTCTGAAATAACAGCCCCCTGGCAGTGTAGCCCTCCCTCTGTATGGCAGTCAAGTGCCATTCCGCGTTACATGCTCATGCTCCTGGGGTACCACAAGAACCTGCGCTGTTCTACCTCAAAGGCCATGATAGTTATTACTGAGCCATTGCTGGCTCTGTGGACTGGGATAAATAGTCCCCAAGCCGAGGGCTCCACAACTGTTGTGGGGACGCCTTCAGACTCCCAGGGCAGCTGGGGACAAGTTTTTCTGAAGAAGTGTTGAGGCCCGAAACATCAGCTTTCCTGCTGCTCTGATGCTGCTTGGCCTGCTGTAATTCATCCAGCTCCACACCTTGTTATCTCAGATTCTCCAGCACCTGCAGTTCCTACTACCTCTGAAACAACTGAGTCACTGCCAGTTTGAGCCTGATCACTTGGATAAAGTTGATTACGATAGCACGCCTTTTAATAGTTCTTCGGCATCAGTGGGAAAGCCATCAGCTTTTTCTCACTGAACCCGTATCCCACATTAACCTGCTATGTCATAGGGATCAGCATTTGGTTGTCAGGCAGCTTTCTTGGGAGAACTGAAGCTGCCGTTTTAAGTGTACACCAGGTGGCCTGTTCAGCTGTGTGTCTGACTACTGTTGCATCTTGGATTTATAACTCACTGTTAGAATTCTTTGAGCTCCAGTTGCTATTTTTAGTGATTTATCAGTCTGCCCTTTACAAATCAATGAGCTTTATTTGGAGCGTTCAAAATCAACATGTCTGGAACTGCCAGCGGGAGGGAGTTGAGGGGAAGACTCCACGGCTGACAGGGAAAGCAATAAAATATCAAATAAAAAGTATTCTGTGCACATTATAGCAGTTCTGTTTATTTCATGTGGACCAAGCAATGTAAAGCTGTCCAAATCGACGAGATGTGTGTGAGGCCTGTTCTTTGTGGAGCCTACCGGAGCTTCCCAATGCAGAGAACAATACAACATCATGATTATCATGACTTCCTGCGTTGATTAAGCGAATTAAGATTCTGCTACCCCCGAATGAAGGGGGAACAACTGTTTAGGTGTAGGAGTACAGGGGATAACACGGTGGCTCAGTACCCCACAGCACCAGGGACCTGGATTCAATTCCACCCTCAGGCGACTATCTATGTGGCTTTCCTCCGGGTGCTCCGGTTTCCTCCCACAATCCACAGATGTGCAACTTAGGTGGGTTGGCCATGCTAAATTGTCTGTAATGTTCAGGGATGTGCAGGCTAGGTGGGTTAGCCATGGGAAAGGCAGGGTTACAAGGATAGGGTAGAGGGATGGGTCTGGATGGGATGCTGTTTGGAGGGTCAGTGTGGACTCGAGGGGCTGAATGGCCTGTTTCCACACTGTAGGGATTCTGTGATTCTACAGAGCTTTACTGGTGTTTTACAAAGAAGAATGTGATGCAGCAATATTGAATTAATTAGGCTAATTAAAATCAAGGCAGCAAAAAATGGAATAACAAATTGGTGGAAAGAAAATGACCAGTCTGTTAATTGGCTTCCAAGGCACTTTCAGAGAGCCAGAGTCCGAAACGTTGATGCGGGGCTGGAGTCACTTAAAGGCCAGACTGCGACAGGACAGCAGTTCTGTGGAAGAACCTTGTTGGACCAAATTGATTTTTCCAACAGCCCAGCAGCTTTCCTGATCTCAGGCTGTCATTTCCGCATCTTTGAAATTGGAACTAAAATTCCTTCAAAAGTGGGTTTCGACTCTTGTTCTTCAGTAATTTAATTCCCCTGAGCTGGAAAATTATTTGAAGTGCAAGAGTTTGAGTTCCTGGACAGTTGTCACTGGTGTCTGAATAAAAACAGGAAGGCAGTCCATAACGTGATCGGCAGCCGATCACATTGAAAATATAACCAATGCGTTAGAGGAACAGGCAAGAGCATTTGTAGGTCCTGCTGCATCAACTGAGTATATTCATTTTGTGAGCTGGGCAAAATTAATGATCTCGTGAATGTATTTGGTTTTTAAGTTTAGTGATATGGCTTTCATTATGTATCTGTCTACTTGAATAAGCTGGTTATGGATATATATGGCCATGGGTACGGTAGATTCTGGCTGATGTGTGTATCAGCCAACAAGTGAGAGGTCAGAGAGCTGACTAAATGTGATAGAGTTTACTCATGTGCCTCCTCAAAGTAGTTAATACTCCACAGTATTTGATAATGGGACATCCAGCAAATATTGATAGGGTTGTTAAGAACGTGTATGGAATGTTGGCTTTTCTTGGCAGGGGAATTGAGTTTAAGAGCCGCAAGCTCTATAAAACTCTGGTTAGACCACGCTTGGAATATTGTGTTCAGCAGAAGAGATTTACCAGTATGCTGTCTGGACTGGAGGGCAGGTCTTATGAGGAAGGGTTGAGGGAACTAGGGCTTTTCTCATTGGAGTAACGAAGGATGAGAGGTGACTTGATAGAAGTGTACAAGATGATGCCAGGGCTGAAATAACTATCACAGTGGACATAATTTTAAGGTGATTGTAGGAAGTTATAGGGATCTCCTCGACTCAGAGGTAGGTTCTTTACACAGAGAGTGGTGGTTGTGTAAAATGCGCTGCCAGCGGTGATATTAGATTCAGACACATCAAGAATATTTAAGTGACTCTTGGATAGGCACATGGATGATACTGTATTGTCGGGTATGCAGGGTAGTTTGATCTTAGAGTAGGATAATAGGTCGGGGCGACATCATGGGCTAAAGGGCCTGAACTGTGTTGTACCGTTCTATGTTCATCCACCTCCTCTCCGACCTAATTTAGGGTTACTGTCTTGTTCTACAATGATTTAGGAACTAGGTTTTCGTGGTGAGTTATTCATGTGTGATCAGTTGTCACACGACTCATTACTGTTGTTGACTCCTTGTATCAAAGCAGCACTATCTTGTAGCATATGGTGAGATCTGGAAAAAAATATACCGAATGTAGGGAAGATGGTGGCTTAATGTAACATAACTGGCTGAGTAATCTAGACGTCTGAAGCAATGATATGGGTTCAAATATTTCTAATCAACCTGATCAGAGATGTTATTGTCCACTTCTGGAGCAGGTGGGATTTGTACCCAGGCCTCCTAGTTCACAGGTAGGGACACTACCACTGTGCCACAAGGTATAGGTTCAAATGCTACCATGGCTACGAAAATCTGGAATGGAAAGTTCATGGCCACCATGAATGAGATTAACTATCATTGAATGTTGTAAATATCCACAGAGTTGCACAACATGGAAACAAACCCTTCATGTCAACCATAACCCCAAATTAAACTCGTCCCACCTGCCTGCACTCGGCCCATATCCCTCCAAACACTTCCCATTCAAGTACTTATCCAAATGTCTTTTTCAATGTTGCAACTGTGTCCGCATCCACCACTTCCTTTGGAAGTTCATTCCACACACAAACCACTCTCTTTGGAAAAAGGTTGCCCCTCATAGCTTTTTTTAAAATCTTTCTCCCCTCACCTTAAAAATTTGCCCACTGATTGTGAAAACCCCCCACCCTAGGGAAAAGTCAACTGCCTTATTTACACCCCTCGTTTTATAGACCTCTGAAACATCACCTCTCAGAACTCCTACACTCTGGTGAAAATAGTCCCAGCCTATCCAGCCTCTCTTTATAACTGAAACCCTCCATTCCCGGTAAATCTTTTCTGAACCCCCTGCAGCTTAATGATAACCTTCCTACAACAGGGTGACCAGAACTGGACACAGTACACCAGAAGAGGCCTCACCAGTGTCCTGCAAAACCTCAACGTGACGTCTCAGCTCCTATACTCGGAGATTTGAGCAATGAAGGCAAGCATGCTAAATGCCTTCCTAACCACCCCGCCTATCTGTGATGCAGACTTCAAAAAATTAATTAGATGAACCCCTGGCTCACTGACATCCTTCATGGAAGGAAATGTACCAACCTTAACTGCTTTGGAAAACTGGAGACTCCACGCCAGCAGTAATGTGGTTCACTCTTAACTGCCTCCTGAAAGGATTGAGCAAAGCACTGAGCTCAAGGACAGCTAAGAGCTGGTTACAAACGCTGCTTTTGCTAAGAACCTCCACAACTCATGATAAAAACCAGTAGGTAAAAAAACCTTGGGTATTTCAGTTTAAGGGTGTGATTATTTTAGATACCTGGAAACAATAAGGGCATATAAGAATATCCTCAAGATGCTGATTAATTTTCACAGATGTTGTTGCAAGGAATTTGAGAAGAAAGCCATAGTAACATTGTTTCTTGCATGTACTTTGAACATTTCTGTTTCATTAGTTTTGCTGATTTTGGATTATGGAGGACCAATGAGACTGCTCAATGGAGCAGGGCTGTTGGAGGTAAATCATCATGTGGTCAAACTTTTCATAGACAGCACGATGGCTCAGAGGTTAGCACTGCTGCCTCATAGCGCCAGGGATCCAGGTTCGATTCCAGCCTGAGGTGACCGTCTGCGTGGACTTTGCACGTTCTCCTTGTGTCTGTGTGGGTTTCCTCTGGGCGCAGGTTAAAGTGGATCAGCCATGCTAAATTGCTCATTGTGTCCAGGCACGTGCAGGCTGGATGGGTTAGCCATGGGAAATACAGGGTTACAGGGATAGGTTTGGTCTGGGTGGGATGCTCTTTGGGGTGTCGAGATGGCCTGCTTCCACACCGTAGAGATTCTATGAATATGAGCATCCACAGTAACCTCAGGGACAAATGACAGCATGCGAACACACCCAATTCAGCCCGACTGCAAACTATTCAGAATAAATTCTCCTGTACACATTACCATATCTAATTGGGTAAAAGGAGGAGTTAGAGGCTGTCTTTTTGGCTCAAGAATGAGGTCAACTTTTACGTGCTTTCAAGGGGTTAATTGACATGTTTCATTTGGACCCAACTAAGATTAAGAAATGACCATCACCAGTGCTCTAAAGTAGAAATTAACAATGGTAGAGAATTTGTCTTCATGATCTAATGTTTACTTCTAGCCGCACAACATACTACATACACACTTATTCAACATAATACGAAGGTATAACTTTTTTAAAATCTCTTGTTCACTTTATTCATGAACAGAATGTGATCAGCAGTGACAAGGCCAGCCTTTGCCCATCTCTCCTTGCCGTGAGCTGAGTGGCTTGCTGGGCTGTTTCAGAGTTGAGTCATCAGTTGGAATGTTGGTAATAAAATGTGAGGCTGGATGAACACAGCAGGCCAAGCAGCATCTCAGGAGCACAAAAGCTGACGTTTCGGGCCTAGACCCTTCTTCAGAGAGGGGGATGGGGGGAGGGAACTGGAATAAATAGGGAGAGAGGGGGAGGCGGACCGAAGATGGAGAGTAAAGAAGATAGGTGGAGAGAGTGTAGGTGGGGAGGTAGGGAGGGGATAGGTCAGTCCAGGGAAGACGGACAGGTCAAGGAGGTGGGATGAGGTTAGTAGGTAGCGGGGGGTGCGGCTTGGGGTGGGAGGAAGGGATGGGTGAGAGGAAGAACCGGTTAGGGAGGCAGAGACAGGTTGGACTGGTTTTGGGATGCAGTGGGTGGGGGGGAAGAGCTGGGCTGGTTGTGTGGTGCTGTGGGGGGAGGGGATGAACTGGGCTGGTTTAGGGATGCAGTAGGGGAAGGGGAGATTTTGAAACTGGTGAAGTCCACATTGATACCATATAGCTGCAGGGTTCCCAGGCGGAATATGAGTTGCTGTTCCTGCAACCTTCGGGTGGCATCATTGTGGCAGTGCAGGAGGCCCATGATGGACATGTCATCAAGAGAATGGGAGGGGGAGTGGAAATGGTTTGCGACTGGGAGGTGCAGTTGTTTGTTGCGAACTGAGCGGAGGTGTTCTGCAAAGCGGTCCCCAAGCCTCCGCTTGGTTTCCCCAATGTAGAGGAAGCCGCACCGGGTACAGTGGATGCAGTACACCACATTGGCAGATGTGCAGGTGAACCTCTGCTTAATGTGGAATGTCATCTTGGGGCCTGGGATGGGGCTGAGGGAGGAGGTGTGGGGACAAGTGTAGCATTTCCTGCGGTTGCAGGGGAAGGTGCCGGGTGTGGTGGGGTTGGAGGGCAGTGTGGAGCGAACAAGGGAGTCACGGAGAGAGTGGTCTCTCCGGAAAGCAGACAGGGGAGGGGATGGAAAAATGTCTTGGGTGGTGGGGTCGGATTGTAAATGGCGGAAGTGTCGGAGGATAATGCGTTTTATCCGGAGGTTGGTAGGGTGGTGTGTGAGAACGAGGGGGATCCTCTTGGGGCGGTTGTGGCGGGGGCGGGGTGTGAGGGATGTGTCGCGGGAAATGCGGGAGATGCGGTCAAGGGCGTTCTCAATCATCGTGGGGGGAAAGTTGCGGCCCTTAAAGAACTTGGACATCTGGGATGTGCGGGAGTGGAATGTCTTATCGTGGGAGCAGATGCGGCGGAGGCGGAGGAATTGGGAATAGGGGATGGAATTTTTGCAGGAGGGTGGGTGGGAGGAGGTGTATTCTAGGTAGCTGTGGGAGTCGGTGGGCTTGAAATGGACATCAGTTACAAGCTGGTTGCCTGAGATGGAGACTGAGAGGTCCAGGAAGGTGAGGGATGTGCTGGAGATGGCCCAGGTGAACTGAAGGTTGGGGTGGAAGGTGTTGGTGAAGTGGATGAACTGTTCGAGCTCCTCTGGGGAGCAAGAGGCGGCGCCGATACAGTCATCAATGTACCGGAGGAAGAGGTGGGGTTTGGGGCCTGTGTAGGTGCGGAAGAGGGACTGTTCCACGTAACCTACAAAGAGGCAGGCATAGCTGGGGCCCATGCGGGTGCCCATGGCCACCCCCTTAGTCTGTAGGAAGTGGGAGGAGTCAAAAGAGAAGTTGTTGAGTGTGAGGACGAGTTCAGCTAGGCGGATGAGAGTGTCGGTGGAGGGGGCCTGGTCGGGCCTGCGGGACAGGAAGAAGCGGAGGGCCTTGAGGCCATCTCCATGCGGAATGCAGGTGTACAGGGACTGGACGTCCATGGTGAATATGAGGTGTTGGGGGCCAGGGAATTGGAAGTCCTGGAGGAGGTGGAGGGCGTGGGTGGTGTCACGGACATAGGTGGGGAGTTCCTGGATCAAAGGGGAGAAAATGGAGTCCAGATAGGTGGAGATGAGTTCGGTGGGGCAGGAGCAGGCTGAGACGATGGGTCGACCAGGGCAGGCAGGTTTGTGGATTTTGGGAAGGAGAGAGAAACGGGCCGTGCGGGGTTGGGGAACAATGAGGTTGGAGGCTGTGGGTGGGAGGTCCCCTGAGGTGATGAGGTCATGAATGGTGTTGGAGATGATGGTTTGGTGCTCGGGTGTGGGGTCATGATCGAGGAGGCGGTAGGAGGTGGTGTCGGAATGTTGCATTTCTTTATGGGCAACAGACTGTGGGAGAACAGGAACATCTTGGCAGTACTGACAGAGATTTACGATAGTGGCTGTAGAGTTCGAGGACTTACGTGGTTAAAACTGGGTGAGCTAAAGTTGATGTTCTTGGAGCAGGGAATAATAAAGGGCAGGCTGACGGTGATGTTTAAAATTATGAAGGATCTTGATAGACGGTGAAAGAGCTTTGATTTGCAGAAGGGTCAACAATCAGAGGACAGAAATGTAAGGCAATTGTCATAAAACCCAGACAGGAGATGTTTTATAAACTCAGTGATATGGAACATGCTGTTGAGAGGGCAGTGGAAGCCACCGCCCTTATAACTTTCAGGAGGAAATTGAAACATTGCTTGTAGAATTTCAGGGCTATGAGGAAAGAGCAAGGATCAATTGGATTCTTCTGTCAAAGAGCCGGTAGCGACATGGTGGACTGAATGGCCGCCTGCTGTGCTGCACATTTTGATAAAGTCATGGCTGAGGGATCGGAGCTATTGCTGATGGTAATTTGCAGCCATTGTTTCCGAGGGAAAGAGACGAACTGAGTAACTTGGGCTAACCTTTTGTAGCAAAACAACCCGGCAATTTAAGAAGCCAAACACAAGAGAAAAAGGTTCTTTCATTCTGTTTAGTTGGATTGATTTAGTTGATTTACAAGTACGATGTGCTTTCTGTTGGTTTATGAGTGCGTTACTGAATCTGATAATAGCTGTGATAGATCTCTTTTATGGGTGACATGTAGGAAGTCAAATACAAATAAGAATTTGTGTTTAAATTTCACTGTGAGAACTGTTTTTGATTACTGGAATACATAACACTTGTTTTAACGCGTATTGCAGTGATCTCACAAGCTACAATAGGTAGGAAAGTCCCCATCCATCTCTGAAAGTCACTCAGCTCCCTCTCCCCCTCTCAGCATCTTACTAACTGTTCATTTTAGGTGCAATGTACGAAGACCAATTCAAAGATGCAGCATCCTAAGGTATCGCTACATTAACAGCATGTAGTGGAGATAGCATTAAGTCAGCAGTGTGCCTGCACTGATCCATTGCACCGCTTTTATTTGTTTTAATGGTTATCTCAAGGTTGTATTTTCCTTTGTCAATGCCTGTCAGCTAATGCAGGGTAAAATTGTAATAGGCCAATAGCACACTGATGCACCAACGACCCCTGCCTTGCCGGGGGAACACGTTAGGATACTGAGTTACAAAAGCCAAATGAGGAAAGAAAATACCCCCCCCCCCCCCCCACCCCCCATCACCACCCTCTGAGCTCAGGCAAGGATTTAGCCACATCACTCTACATCTACGGACTTGGCTCACCAAATTGTTGGTTTCCATTTACATTTAGCTTTTTATTTCTGAGCTGTTGTCCACTTTGTGCGAATTTTCTGGTTGTACATGACTCATTGGTCTTTGGCCATTGGACTCAGCCATCCCACTCTTCATGTTGTTGTTTCTTAAAAATAAGATTCTTATTTCGAGTCAGGAATGTATTTCACTTCAAGTGTGAATGTTGTGCTTATCCATCTTGAAATGGTCAGAAATAAATTGGCATCTCATTTACCTTGAGGTCAGTCTTTGAGATGACCTGTGCAAGGCACAATCTTGAGGTCATTCCTGGAAAGTGGCTTTCATTTTATTTGCTGTGAAGTTCCATATATTTTGCCATTTACGTCAGGCCGAGCAAAGGATCAAAGACCAGTTATTAATCTTGCTGGGACTAGAATGCAGGAATGCTGATGTTCTGGTATATCGCAGCCTTCCTCCAAATGGAAGGTTCTGCTCTTAGGATGTGCTGATTCTTCAACTAAGCCTGCATTGTGCACCCTGACTTCGGAGAGCAACTGTCAGAAGTGGGCAGCACGGTGGCTCTGTGGTTAGCACTGCTGACTGTCAGCACCATGAGCCTGGGTTCGATCCCACCCTCGGGCGACTGTCTGTGTGGATTTTGCACGTTCTCCCCGTGTCTTTGTGGGTTTCCTCCAGGCGCTCCAGTTTCCTCCCACAGTCCAGAGACATGCAGGTTACGTGGATTGGCTGTGGGAAATACAGTGACAAAGTATGGGGATGGGTCTGGGTGCGATGCTCTTTGGAGGGTCAGTGTGGACTTGTCAGGTCGAATGGTCTGTTTCCACGCTGTAGGGATTCCTAAAAAAAACGAAGCTGGAACATTTAATCTTGGCACATGATGAATTTAGGAGGCAAAAGATATTCAGCTTAACTCCATCATCCGAAGAAAGACCCTGTTGTGATCTTCAAGGGTTGTTGAAGTGACTGTGAAAGCCATGCATAATGGACTTCTACCTATCATGTGATTCACTGAATTACTTTCAGTGCTTTTGTTACATACATAGTGCATGTGCTTAGCAAGTAGTTGATCAAACCAAACCGACGTCTTCCTCTTGTAGCTCATCATTGGTAGTCAAAACCGTACTCAACGAACCTACAGTTTTAAAACCCAAAACAGCTCCTGGTAAATGTGATTACACAATTGGGCAGCACTAGCTGAACAATCCCAACGCTGCCAACCCATTTAAAGACTGTCGGTCAAGCTCGTAACGTGGCTTTTTGTTATATTCGAACGTAGGGACTCATTCTCTGCAAACAAAAGGTATATGTTCTGGCCTGTCCCCTTCCTTCCAAGTGCTGACGTTCTTGGAAGGGCAATATTTCCCTGCATCGTCTCCATGGCAACGCCTCAACCAATCAAGTGTCGACTTTGCAAGCAATCTGCACCCGGTATAAATGGTCATTGCTTGAAATTTTGTATTTAGTGTGTTTCTGCGGATGAGTTCAAGATGAAATCCTTTAGCAGCATGACCTTCCTTTCAGCAATGAGCAGATTCAATGCCACTGAAGCCCTGCTCGCTAAGAAACCCCCTGTAGAACTTGCCAAGGCTTATCAACAGTTCCCCACATTCTTGTTGAGATCTGGAACAAAGCAGAGGTATCAATAAAAACAAAAATTAATAAGTTCCAAATTCCTTTTTGGACCAAATTATCCCTGGGCTGCATAGTTGGTGGCTGACAAATGTAGTAGGAGAAAAATGTCGCGTGAGATGTAAGGATCTCCTCATTCAGCACAGCGAAAGAAGCACAAATTACCGTGTTTCTCACTGAAAGAAAAATAAAATCCAGGTTCCTTTTCAATGGGATGACCCTTCGTCACTGAATAGAGCTCAGCAGAGCTGAAAAGGAATGGCCTTTGGGCCCTGCGATTCAAGGGCAACATAATGTTTAAAGGCCTGATTTTTCTCATAGAAGCTGCTGCCGTCCAAACACACGAGTGTTTGTTTTGTATTGCTTGATATGAGCACGACACTGTGGGCGGGAAGTGGGGGTGTGTTCGTCCTACTCATTTGTACACCATGAAAGCTCAAGGTTAATGAGATTTGAGAGCCAGCACAGACCCACTTAAAGCGCGTTCAATCAAAATGAAAGTTAATTCCTGAAGTGCTGTCACTCTCCAGCCCTGTTTCATATTTAAGCGTACACGATGAGCGAGTACAGCATGTTTCTGAAAGTCCTTTTGGGATTTCAAACTTTAATATCTTTGGGTGAACGTGAATGTACAAACCGATAGATTAGAGGGAGTAGCAGTCTAACCCCTCGAGCTGCCTCTGCCGTTCAACAAGATCACGGCTTATCTGATTACTCCACATTTCCCACTGCTGCTAACCTTTCACTGCCTTTATCTATTTACCTCTACCTTAAAATGATGCAAAGACTCTGGTTCTACTGCCTTTTGAGAATGTTTCATAGTCTCTCGACCCTCGGAGAAAACAGTTTCACCTTATCTCTCTCTTAAATGGGAGACCCCTTAGTTTTAGAGTCTCTCACAGAAGGCTTTTTGAGTTTGGTTCAAACTCGGGGTGTGAGTAAACATAGGCACAGAGAAGATAGGAGGCCTTTCGGCCCTTTGAACCTGCTCTGCCATTCGTCACGATCATAGCTGATCGTCCAACTCAAAAGCCTAATTCTGTTTTCTCTCCATAACCTTTGATCTCATTTGCCCCAGTGTTATAGCTAGCTGCTTCTTGAATAAATCCAATGTTTTGGATACTTCCTGTGGTAATGATTGCTGGAAAACCCACAAGCCTGTATATTTGCTTTGTTGCTCTGAGAAGGGTTTGGGAAACTGGTGCAGAATGGTTAAGGGGATCATGGAATGGCTAGTTGTCTGGCTGTATCTTGAGAATATCAATGTTTGGAACACTACCCTAGAGGCTTGTGGTAGCGAGATAACCAGAACTATTTGGAGTCATAGAGGTCCAAAGCATAGAAACAGGCCCTTCGGCCCAAATTGTCCATGCTGCCCAGTTTTCAAAATTAAACTAATCCCATTTGCCTGCATTTGGTACATATCTCTCCATACTTACCCTGTCCATGTACCTGTCCAGATGTTTCTTAAATTACAAAAATGTAGTCACCTCCACCACTGCCTCTGACAGCCCATTCCAGACATTGACCACCCTCTGTATGAAAAAATTGCCCCTCTGGACCCTTTTGTATCTCTCCTCTTAAACTCTCCTCTTAAATAGATCCCCATTGGTTTTTAGACTCCCCTACCATGGTGAAAAGCTGTTGGTGATCTACCTTATCTATGCCTCTGATGATTTTATAGATCTGTATAAGGTCACCCCTGCCCAGGGAAAAAGGTCCCAGCGTATTTCAACCTTTCCTTATAACTGCAGCCTTTGGTCCAGGTAGCCTCCTAGTAAATCTTTTCTGCGCTGTTTCCAGTTTAATAATATCCTTTCTACAGTCGGATGACCAGAACTGCACGCAGTACTCCAAATGTGGCCTCACCAAAGTACAACTGCAACAAGGCATCCTAACTCGTGTGCACAACGCTCTGACTGATGAAAACAGACATGCCGAAAACCCACTTCACCACCCTGACTACCTGTGACTATACCTTCCAGGAACCGTGAAACCGTACCCCTCGAGCTCTTTGTTCAAGAGCACTCCTCAGCGTCCTGCGATTGACTGTGTAAGACCTGCCCTGGTTTGACCCACCCAAAAGCAACACCATCCAAACTACACACCGTCTGCTGTTCCTCAGCCCACTGGAGGGAGGGATTTGGTAGAGTTTTGATTGTCAGGGAGTTGGCAGCTCCGTCAGGCAGGCACGAAGGAGGAGTTGAGGTCATTAGCCATGATCTTGAATGGCAGGGTTGACGTACAGAGAAAAATGGCCAACGCGTGCTCCTGTTTCTTGTGTTCAGAAATTGGCTCAGGCAGGAGTGGAGAACATCAAAGCCAGGCTGAGAAACTACATCAGTGAACCAGCTGTGGCAGTCGAGATAATTTAATGGTTCACTTTCACTGATGACAACTTCTGTTCAAACAGGGTTCAATTTCTTAAGTGGCTGTGATGATTTTTTGAGCTGTGTTTTCTCTGGATTATTGCTCCGGTTTTTTGGGAGGGCTCACCCAGCACTGCCAGCTGGCTCAGTGGTTAGCACTGCTGCCTTTTAGCACCAGGGTCCCAGGTTTGATTCCACCCTTGGGTGACTGCCAGTGTGGAGTTTCCTCTGGGTGCAGGCCAATCTGCCTAACCTCTGAAAGATGTGCATGTTAGGTGGAATGTCCGTGGGAATGCAGGTAGGGGATTGGGGGAGCGGGTGCTGTTCAGAGGGTCACTGTGGATTTGATGGGCTGAATGGCCTGCTCCCACACAGTAGGGATTCTGTCATTCTATGATATTCCGTTTCGCTACCAAGGCACAAGAAAATGCCCAAAAAAAGTCCTTTGGCCTGACCACAATATTCAGGTGACGTCCCTTCAATGATATGATGAGGTTTAAGTCGACGTGTGATGAGAATGAAACGGTAAGGTGATGTACAAACTATATCTCAAGAAAACCCAAAACAACGGTGGAGCTGTAAATCAGAAACAAAAAAAACCTGAAATTGCTGGGAAAGCTCAGCAGCACTGGCAGCACTTGTGGAGAGAAATCAGAGTTAACGTTTCAGGACCAGTGACCCTTCCTCAGAAGTGATGGTACTGAGGAAAAGGATGGTTTTTATCCAGACGGTTAGGGTGGGTGAGTAAACAATAGGTGGAGATAGATCCCAAAGAAAGAGGAAAGCAAAGGTGTGGGCAAACAAAAGAATGGGGAAAGGTCAGTGTCAGGGAATCAGTAGCTGCTAATGGGTTGTGTGTAGTAGTAGACCATGTGATGACACAGCCTGGTGTGCTGTGTGTTGGGGGAAGGACATGGGAGAAGGTGCTCAGGCGGTGAAGCTATTGAACTCAATATTGAGTCCAGAAGGCAGCAAAGTAACCAATTGGGAAATGAGTTTTTGTTCTCCCAACTTGTGCTGAGCTTCGCTGGAACACTGCAGCAAGCTTGAGACAGAGATGTTGGCCAGGGAACATGGCAGTGTGTTGAAGTGGCAGGCAACAGGAAGTTCAGGGTCATTTTTGCGAACAGAACATTCTGCGAAGTGGTCACCCAGTCTATGCTTTGTTTCCCCCATGTAGAGGAGACCACAAATTATGTGACATCGATGTTAAGAGTCACATGATGCTGAGTTTCTGAGAGGAGGAGGAAGGACTAAACAGTATTACCAAGAGCACTTATCTGTAACAGTATGTAAAATAAAAAATAATTTGCTGGAACTCCTGAGAATGAGACTCCTGGTAAGTCAGAGATGGGGATGCAGCAGACTGAGAGACCAGAAACCTTAAGGGAGCGATCTCTCCAACAATGCAGGACAGGACTCCAACACCCAGAACCTCTCTCAGCCCTAAAATAACACATGAGTGACTGAAGAGATAATGGGAACTGCAGATGCTGGAGAATTCCAAGATAATAAAATGTGAGGAGGGGCTGGATGAACACAGCAGGCCAAGCAGCATCTCAGGAGCACAAAAGAGATGCTGCTTGGCCTGCTGTGTACATCCAGCCTCACATTTTATTATCTATGAGTGACTGAAGGTTGTGTTTGTAACAGATGGAACAGGCCATAAAGTAATATCTTTGGAACACGTCAAGATACTTTGCCAGAGCGTTACCAGAATAAAAGTTTGAGCGTGAAGTCAAAGCAGAGGCTGTTGGGAGGGCTGTGTAAAGCAAGATCAAGTCAGTGCTTGGAAAAGAGGATATGGTGCTGAAGTGACAGAGGAATTAAGGTCAGGAATTTGAGCGTGGATTGGCCCATTTTTAACACCATCCGAGACCAATATATTCTAACTGGCGTGAAAGTGACTTGCAGAGGCTAAGCTTACAATATGACTGGAAGGAACTTCACTGTGCCAACGGTGACTCAGTAGGCAGCAGTCTGGCTTGGGGATCAGATCATTGAGGGTTCAAGTCCCCACTCAGGGCTGAGAGTACAATCAGGGTTCGAGAGACGGGGAGGATGTGTAAATCTTGAGGTACCCGCTCTTAAACTTGAAAAACACTTGTACTAAAAATTGCCGTAGTAGCACCTGGGAAGACCTGGGCAAAAAAAAGTCTCAGGAATTAGGTTCAAGGACCATCAAGGCATCTGGTGGAATTTAAATTGAACAAATAACATCAGGAATTGAAGACTAATTGCAGCAGTTGTGACCATGAAACTATTGTTGTGAAACTCACCAAGAAGATAAACCGGCAATACTTAGAAAGGGACATACGGAGCTCCATTTTGAAATACAGAGGGTGGATTGGACTTGTACCACTTGTTTATAACTTTCACAGTTTCCTGGGCATCTAGCTCACTAATGTCCTTTTAAGGAAGGATATTTGCCATCCTTTCTTGGTCTGGTCTACGTGCAACTCCAAATCCACACCAACATTATTGACTCTTCATTGTTCTTCGTATCTAGCCTTTTACCACCAGATCATTTCGAAATGGACAACAAACACTGGCCTGGCTGGTGATGCCCAAATCCCAGCCCAATCTGGTCTCTGGGAAAATGACTCTGAAGTGGAATATTGCCAGTAAACCTGCTGGAAAAGTGGATTTATGCGCTTGCCTGTCTCCCTCGGTGAGAATTCTATCCTCGCTGTTAAATGCAGTTTGTCAGTGGTGGTGCATGGACCCCGAAGCTGACTGTACTGCCTTAAAGGCGCTATCAAACTCAGGTCATCGTTGCTGTCTGTTTCCTTACGGACAGTTACACCTTGGAGAAGCTGAACGGATACCTAGTGATGGGAATGTGCAATTATTGTTTGTGTAGTTGAGACTGAATGTTTTATTCTGTTTACCTCAAAAGTTGTCATTCCTCAGGGTCACGTTCGTGGCCACAAATATTTCCAAAGCGAAAGGTGCATCAGATTGTAAGGCCTTAAGAGTTTATTTTAACTGGGAGCCATCCATCTGTAGAACAACTACTCTGAGACTAAAGGCAGTCCACAATTATGGAGAAGAGGAAGCAGGATAAGATTCCCTCTGAAAATTTCCAATTAACTTTCTTTTGTGATATTATTGTGAAAGAATTAGCTTATTGTTTCATTAGAATGAATGAGCAGGGAAATCTTCCCCCCATGACACTGCTGCTCCAACACATCACAGCGAAAGACAAAGATTTCTCATTCCCCCCAGTGTTGATTTGCAGATTGGATGTGACTTGAAAATATTGTTCCCTGATAAAGTCATCCACAGATTTCTAATTTTAATCCCTGACTCACCTCTAATCCCCCCGTGCATCTCCTTGTGGCAAATCCCCCCGGAATCATTATTGTGTTTCTCCCCTGATGCACAGAATTAGTACAAGTGACTCTCAGTCTCCCCTGTTAGTCACCAGCCCGCCTGCAGGGTCTCAGTCAGCCTCCAGAATAATGTTTAAAACTCTCTGACTGACATTTCACTTTAAATCTTCATCGGGATTTCAGACGGATTCACGTTTGTCAAACTAGAAACAGGCCATTCAGCTGGGAAATCTGGGAGCACTGATCCCACGTTGTTGGAAAATTGGCCCCAAAAATACTGGGCCAACTCGTGGTTCGGTGGTCAACAGAGCTGCCTCACGGGGGCAGGGAGCCAAGTTTAATTCCGGTGACGGAGTTTGTACGTTCTTCCTGTGCCTGCATGGGTCTGCTCCAGTTTTCTCCCACAATCCGACCATGTTTCAGTTAGGCAGATGAGCCATGGGAAATGCAGGATTATATGTCTAGGATACACTGCGTGGGATGCTGTTTGGAGGGTCAGGATGGGCTGATTTGGCCTGCCTCCATGCTGTAGGAGTTCTGTGAATTGGAGGATTGAGAGCATGAGACTGGTAGGTGTAATTTTAAGGTAACTTGCCTAAGTTATGTGGAACAAAGTTGGGGAAATGAAGTTCGGGAGATTAGCTGTTGCATAACTGAAAACCAGTTACCTGAGTCAGTCATGTGGTCTTTGATTCACTCTGCTAGTAAATCTATACAACTTGAAGCGTGGAACTCACTTGCTCAACCCAGGGAGTAGTTATTTTTGCTGCTGCTTGTGGGCCTTTTTTTGTCTAAACCAAAAGAACTGTGGACACTGTAAATCAGGAACAAAAAAACAGAAGTTGCCGGAAAAACTCAGCAGGTCTGGCAGCATCTGTGAAGAAAAGAAATCAGAGTCAGTGTTTCGGGTCCGGGTTCTGAGGAAGGGTCACCGGACCCGAAACGTTAACTGTTTTTCTCTTTGCAGATGTTGCCAGACCTGCTGAAGTTTTTTGTTAACCTGTTTAGAAAAGAAAAATGTTATGACACATGTCTGGAGCAGGCAGGACTTGAATTCTAGACCTTCTGGTTTCAAGGTAGGGCTTACCAGTACACGACAAGAACAACTTTATTTTTGCTCAGTGTCCACCATGAAACAATTTATATGGATCGCCGTCAGCTATGATCTAAGTATAACAGCGGGCTTAGGCTCTAGTGGGTCAGTGGTATTATCCCTACCTCTGAGCTGGAGATCCAGGTTGAATTCCCACCTATTCCAAAGGTGTGTCAATACATGCCTGAATACCCAAGAGTCAAATGGCTTCCTGTATTGATTTGAAGTTTACTTTTGCTATGAACCTTAGTGACCTGATGAGTAGGTTTTTTATTTTGAAGATGGATGTTGGCCATTTCTTACAGCGCAGAATCTATGATGAGGATCAGAGAGTGTGAGGGAGCCAGTTTAGAATTTAAGATGTTGAATTGGTGCATGCACAATTCAGCTATTTCTATAGCTCTGTGAGCTGGTCCCCACTGAGGGGCCCTTGAATTATTTATTTTTCAGGCTTTGCCCATTTACCAGGTCATGCGCTGCTCCAGTGCACATTGGCAACTTCAACAGATACTACCTCCAAAGGGTTGGTGAGAACATAATGGACTGAATGGGCTGCTTCCACACTGGAGGGATTCTCTGAAAGGGGCTTGTTGTCAGTCTGAGGGACTCAGTGAAGCCTTGAAAGCTTTCCTTGGTACTCCTTGGCTCAACACGGTAAAGGAAACACGGTGCATTCAACTTTGCTTCCTGCTCTGTCAATCTCTCTTCTACACCCACCCCTCTCTGAAACCCCTTCCTCCTCAAACATCAATCTGCTTTATCTCCCGAGGTATGAAATCCAGGTCATTCTGCTGTAATGCATGGTTGGTGAACGCAAATTGGCTGTAACACGATTGAAGATTAGTGGACGCTGTTTGGATGAACACAAACTTTGTCAACTGGAGAAAAAGGGAAGAGAGCTCTCCACCATCACAGAGTTCAGAATACCATTTCATGGAGGTACTTTTTTGGAGCGAAGAAGAATTGCTCAGCTGATATTCAAGGGAGCGAGTGTGTCTGAACTGACCTGGATGGTTTCGGCTGCATTTCAGAAGTTAATCACTTCACTGACCTGCCCACCTTGCTGCTTGAGCAACGGATGTCATTATCCGCCCCTCCACTTCAGCTTGGGATCCAGGATTTCGGGACAAAGCAATTTGGGAGTGAATTAAAGTCACAGCGTTCGAGTAGGAACGTAGCACAGAAAGAATGGAATTAGCCTGGTTTGGGTTCTGGAGCCCTGAGCTCGGTTGCCCCTCGAAGGGAGAAGAAGAGGCAAGCAACGTTGGCAGGAGAAGCTGATTGATCCTGCTTCTTGGTTGAACAACAAACACACTGAGTCACTGAGACAATGGAGAGATGTTCCAACCAGCATTACCCAACAACGGCCCAACAGTTGTGCTCCAATATTGCTTATACACCTCATTGCTCTCCTTGTGCACTTCAGCTTCAAGCAGGGTTGGAGGAGAGGACTCTTCTTTGGAAAATTTGAGCCTTTGAGGTGAGCGAGATGAAGGCATGTGAAGGGAGTCACCAATGTGGATTTGAGTTCTTTGCTCACTCACCTGATGCGTTTGATTCACAGAGAAATGGGATTTGAAGGTCAGCATTGTCAGAAGTGAGAAGGATGTTGGGCAGAAGATGTACAACCAGCCCATTAGAGAGAGAGAGAGGAACCAGCGGGGCACAGTGATGTAGGGAATGAGAGTGATTGGGAGCTGACCATACTTGTGGGCGTGCGGGCTAGCTTTCCATAAACGAACTGCTTGAACTGCAGTATCATCAGAGTTATTTTGCACTGTTCTGTCTGCCCAAGATAAACCATCTGCAGGAAAGGAAACTGCAACCTTCTAGAACTTCGAGCTGTTTGGAACAAGGTGGTGTCTTTTGCGTAGAAATCCCAGCAGCACACACAACTACCTCTCAATGTCTGAATAGCCTGTGGTAGATCAGTGCACCCTGTGTCAGTAGGTTATAGAGAGCTGGCATATACTTGTCCAAAGGGCAAGGTATTCTGAGTGTGAATATCTATACTATTCTAGTTTATAGTAAAGCAGCACCTGACTCTCCCAATCTTACACAATAAAATTGTTGCAAAAGGTTATCTGGTCACTTCAGTAAAATTATAGAGTCATACAGCACCAAAACAGACTCTTTAGACCAACCAGTCCGTGCCGAACATAAACTGGTCCCACCTGCCTGCACTTGGCCCATACCCCTCTTTGGGGTCATGTTCAGTAATGACCGAGATCGGCGAGTGACAGAAACAGCCTCTCTGCTGAGCACCCACAGTAGCACAGTTTGAGGTGATGAGTGAATCCAAAGTACCGTTTTACAGTAGCCCCTTTATACGCAGTTCTTACATACATTAAAATTTCAGCACTGTGGTGTTACTTCGTTGAATCTACTGTACACGAGTTTGCGTGACATTTCTCTTGGGGAAGCAGGAGATGGTTTAAGCACTTGCTAAATGCTGGCTGTTATTCCCGATGGGATTAGAATGTCTGTCCGGCCTGAGCTTGCAATAATTAAGAGGTGTTAGTCCTTTTGTCTTTAAAGTTAGTAATGCTAGTAAAAGTACTCGACCTATATGATCCAAGTATTTGAGAAATTATACACGTACTAAATAAAAGTATCAAGGATGTGAAACGGATCTCGTGCAGCTGGGTTGTGAGATTTCATTTACTATTGCCGGTTTTCACAATTCCTACACATGCATCCATGCAGTTTCATGGAAGTGCTGCTTTGGTGGTAAGTTTCTTAAAGAGGTAGCAGCCCTGTTTAATGTGTATTTAAAAAGTACATACTAGTGGAGGAAACTGTTCGATGTTCTGCAACCTGCTCAGGTCCTGAGGGACGGTTGCTAAGGGCTAATTAATATTTACAATTTTTCCATAGTTTTGAGTAAGTTATGGATGCAAGATGGCAGGGATGGCATTGTTCTGAGTAGGTTACAGCATTAACACTTCTTCAGGGCATCCTTTGATACAGAAACAGGTCTAAACAACGCTTGCGGCATGAGGTTGATAGGAATTGATAAGTGTAAAGGAGCAGTAATGGCTGGAAGGGATGTTTAATTTAGCTTCACACGGTTTTATGAATGAGTGAATGGAAATGTGTTATAGTAAACACCGTGCACTTGTGAGTGAGTTAATGGATGAATGAATGGAAACACGATATAGTAAACATAGAGCACTTGTGAGGTAGTAAAGAGAATAATAATACAAAATCTCACACCCTCCAAACATCTCTTACTTGGATAAGTACATGAATGTCTTTTAAATGTTGTAACTGTACCCTGACCCGCCACTTCGTCTGGAAGTTCATTCTACATATGAATCACTGTGCGTGTAAAAAAAACCCACGTCTTATTTCAACGTTTCTCCTCTCACCTTAAAAATATTCCCCCCTAGTCTTGAATTCCCCCATCCTAGGGAAAAGACACCTGCCATTCACCTTATCTACACCCTCATGATTATATAAACCTGTGTATGGCTGCTCCTCAGCCTCCCAGGCTCCAGTGGAAAAAAGTCCCAGCCTCTCCTCATAACTGAAACCCTCCATTCCTGGCAATAGCTTGGTAAATCATTTCTGAACCCTCTCCAGCTTAATAATATCTTTCCCAATACAGACCAACCAGGACTGAACACAGTTGTCCAGAGGATGCCTCACCAAAGTCCTGTACAACCACAACATGACATCCCAACCCTTATCCTCAGTGATCTGAGCGATGAAGGCAAGCGTGCTAAACGCCTTCTTAAGCACTCTGTCGCTATGTGACAGTAAACTTTCATCACACACTTTGTGCCAGAGTGCACAAAAAGCAGATAATTGTTTGGTTCACAGTTCCTAGTCTTGTGCTTTCTCTCCAAATGTACAGACAATGCTGGCCTGGAAAGCATTCCAGGAATTTTATCTACTGTACTGTAGATGACAGGGGAATAATTTAATACTTTACAATTGTACACAGATGGAACAATAATAAGAGACCAGATGCTTTGGAGTTCTTCCCAAATGCAGCAACACTTTTAGCGAGTTGACAAGTTTCAGAATTCACAAATTGTTCAGATTACTCTCCAGTTTCCTCTCCTCCATTGGAAAGGTTTTATCTATTTTTTTGGGATTTATTTCCATCAAGCTTCTCCCATTCCCAGTCGCAGCATTGTGACTGTAGGCAAGCGAGGACGTGCCGCATCTTCAACCTGAAGGGCATCACAGTGAGTGCGAGGTTATACGGAGCTGAAACCCTCAATGAATTATGATGCTAATGCTTTGGCAAGATAACAGGTCTTGCCAGTCAAGCCATTGGTACCGGAGCACATTTTGCTGGAAGCCACCTCCAAGAACATTAAATTGACTTTTAGTAAAATTATGCCTAAGGGTTTCTGTGTAGACCGTTTAGAAACTCCCGAGCTGGGATGACAGTGATGACCATTTAAAAATTATCGCGTAGAGATTAAGGCGAGACATTGGAAGAAATACCTTGTGGTGGGCTGTTTATGGAGTATGGATTGCAAGCCATTAAGGCAGGGATTGTTGCCTTTAAAGAAACATTGGTCCAACCAACCCACGTTCCCAAATCTTTGGCCCACTTACTGACCCAGTGACATCATGGTGCCACAGTTGGCCCAGAACGCCAGCTGCCTGCAGCTCAGGCATTGCCAACTGAGAAGGCGACAGAGTAAAGGCATTAGATCGATGAAGTCCCATAGGATTTCAGACCTTGCTGTCCTGTTTCAGGTACTCAGTGTGTGAAATGAATTGAAATGCACAGAAGTGCTGGGGGGGTGAGGTGAGGGGGCGGAATCGCTGACACTTTTGGTCCACTGACGACATTATGGTCACCCGTCTCAAATATTTGCTTGGTCAGAGGAGGAAGTCAGAGAGTAGCACTTTATCTCGACTCAGCAAGGACAGTGTAGACACCCACACTGACCAAACTAGAACTGTTTGCCGTTTGCCTCACATGCAATTGTGGTGACAGCTACGTATTAAATGTTCAGACTATTTTGTACAGTTCAAAAAGTCCTGAGCCTGTGTTCCGTGAAATCGGCAGAACATTTTCAAAGCTGGGTCTTCAGCAGTTTTGATCTACTGTTAGGATATTCTAATTAATACTCTGATCCTACAGCTGAAAGTGTGCATAAAAAGTGAGATTCCCTTTCTGTTTTAAAAAAAAACTGTTTAGCCCCTTACCTTTGTGGTTTGATCAAATAGCATTGACAACCACCAGGGTTGATGGGGGCTATAAATCCCATGTTACAACAATCCCTTTCAGGGTAATTTCATTCCTTTTGCTTACCTACCCGTAAAGATCCCTTAACAAATGGGAGTTCCCCTAGTAATAAACCTCCCTTCCTCTCCAACTCTCTTTATTCTTATGGGACGCTCATTAAAACGTGCGCCACTCACCCTCAAATCTACTTAACTGGCTCAGTAGCCGTGTGATGCATTATAATGCTGCTGTGAACTGGCTTGGTGTTTTTTAAGGGAACTAAATCAATGCAGTTTGTTGTTATGTATTGTTGTACAACAGGGAGTTTTATTTTTTGAGTTTGAATTAAGGCTCACTAAGGCAGATAGCCTCAAATCCAGAGTAAATTCTTTTCATGAGAAAGTGCCCATTTCTGGGGTCATTTTCATTGTCACCAATATCAGTGCAAAACTACCTTCCGAAATTGACAAATGGTGCAATATTTCACTTCTAAGCCCAATCTTGGTAAGTAAATTTGTTTGCTGAATGAAATAAAAGGAAAGTTTTGTAACAAAGCAGGTGCTGGAAGATCGAAGTGCTTCTGAAAGACCATCTTTTTAAAAGAGGGTCCTTTCTGCATCCTTAAGAAAGGGATTATTTGAATGCAGTGCTTTGAAATGAAAGTATGCCATTGTGTTTGGAAAAGAAATGTGGATAAGTTTTGCTATCTTGTGCCTGCACGGATTGCAACAGCATCTTGTATACAAAGGCGTAAAAGAATAGACATAATTAAATCCTCAGATCTTGAGTTCTCTTGGCTCAGAAACAAACAAAAATCAATAAATTTTGGTCTCCGTTGCCACTTGCAGGACCCTTCCCAATTACCTCCATCCTTTGCACTGTTTCAGAAGCAGAGATGAATTTGGAACATGAAATTGGGCACTGACCTAGAACATCAACTGGGCAGCAGTGAGTTCAAGCAAGTGTGTAAGGGAGTTGCTCTAGATCAGGCGTGGAGGACAATGACTCAGACATTGACTGGGAGCAGTAATCTAGAACATAGACCCAAGACTGCAAAAGAGAATGTGGCTGTGTTGCAGCGAGCTGGCCAGGCCAAATGGCCTATTCCCGCTCCTGAGTTAAATGTCTGTACAGATGTTCATGTGTTTATGTCACTACATTCAGCATGTTAGCAAAATGGATAGATTGTCTCACCGAGAGCTTTCCTTTGGGAATTGGTGTTGATTGCCTTAAGAGTGATTGGGAGCCCACGTGCTGATCCAAGCAAGTTGCCAAGTGATTGTGTTGCTTCCATTTCAGGGACTAACATGCACCTTGCTGAGGAGCTGATGTTACCCACCTAGGAACAGAGCCACGACCTGACTCCTGACATTCCCAGGATGCTGGGAATCTGCAGAGGACGCAGGAAGTTCCTCGCAGCCACCCTGACCATTCTCTTCGTGCCAGCGTTTACCTGGATTTACCTCTTCTCGGGGACATTCAAAGGCAAGTGGGATTACCCTCATACCTTGCTCCATCCCTTCCTTATACCTCAAATGAATATGCAAACCACGCCGGGCTATTGGTAAATAATTGGGCTCATTTATTGGGTTGTTCTTGACTCATCCCTCATACGAGGAATTGTCAGTGGGTTTGTACGTAGGAATGGCATTTAAGAAGCGATTGGTTCACCATAGAGCTGGTCAACCCTCAAGGAATGAGTTGGAAAGTCAGCGGGACGTTTAAAAGTACGTCCCCTTGCTGGTTCTCTTTTGAAAATTGCTAGTCCAATTTGGTATAAAAGTGTGAGAAATCGGACCAAAAGAATCATTAATTTTGGCGAATGAAGTGTGCTCTCTTTCTGATTGGTGAACAGGAAGGCAGTGCTTCTTGAGACGGAGAGGTCAGTGACAGCAGGGAGGGGGATGCAATTGGTAATCCTACAGGAACATGTCCAGCAATTTTCGCCATTGGATTGAATGAGAGGGGGTTCTGGTTTGAATGCAGTCCTTTCAGGCTGGCCTGGTTTGATCACAGTGGTTTCCATTGGCAGCATTGAGCTTGCAATTTAGATGCTACGTTGGAGCGTGATCAGAAGTCCAGAACCATTTCGCCACGAGGAATCGGTCAGACTGAGCAAAACGTATGCAAGAGTTTATTAATCTTTGTTCATTTGTTCGTGTGTTGACTGGGTGGATGTGATACAGCTAGTTGCCAAATATCTGGTCACCTATTCAACACTGTTCAATGTGTTTTGTCTAATTTTTATGTATTGAGTTGCATCTGGTGTGTCCCCCTCCCAATATGAGCACTGTAGATAAATTTTTGGCTTAAGAATTTGAATGTGTGCTGATTTTGTCAAAGAATGCTAAATGGCCCCCTGAACAATCAAAATTACAGGGAGATGCACTGGCAACAAACTGGAAATGCATTGATTGTTGCAATGATAAACAGCAAGATGTAAGACTATTTGAGACCTCAACTGTAGGGGTGGCTTGCACTAAAAAGATGGCATAGACTGTATACAGCCCAATTAGCTTCCTTAAAGATTGCAACACATTCCACTCTGCTCCCATTAATCGACTCATCGAGTGATACCACGCGGATACAGACCCTTCAGTCCGGCCATTTCTTCTGGAGGTTATTTCCGCACGTCAACTCCTTTCTGTGTTTAGTAAAAAAAGCTTTCCTCTCATGTCTTTTTTCAAATTTTCTCCTCTCACCTTCAAAAATACATCCCCTAGTTTTGAAACCCCCACCCCAGGGAAAAGACACCTGCCTGCCACCTTATCTATGCCTCTCATGATTTTATAAACCTCTATGAGGTCACCCCTCAACCTCCTACGCGCCACTGAACAGAGGTCCCAGCCTATCCAGCCTCTCATTGTAACTCAGATTCTCCATTCCCAGCAACATCTTGGTAAAACTTTTCTGAACCCTCTCCTGCTTAATATCCTTCCTAAAACAGGGCGACCAGAAGCTGGGCACAAACTCTGTAAAAGGACTCACAAACCTCAACATGATGTCTCAATTCCTATACTCAAAGGTCTTAGCAATGAAGGCAAGTGTACTAACTGCTTTAAGTGCCTGTCCATGAACTTTGAAGAACTACGTACCTGACCCCATAGGTCTTTCGGTTCTTCAACACTACCCAAGGCCCTTTTCGATCCCTCAGACATTGACTCCCTCTCGTCCCATCCAGCTTTCCCCTCTCATTCTCAGGGGCTTCTCCAGGTACATGCACCTCTTGCCAGATCTACCAGCGAGAGTCACTGAAGGCCTGTGCACTCTGAATTTGTCTCTGAGGACCTCCTTATTCGGTGAGCTGCAGCAGTTAGGGCTGTTCAGTCCCCTGGGACACCACAGGCTATGGGAGGTGGAGAGAGGAAATCTGATGGCCCTGATAACCTGAATAATGGAATGATGCAACAGATGATCCAGATACGAAAGACAGATTTACATCAAAGGACAACAAGCATTTAGTTAATTAGACAGAAGTTCACCTGTTCCCCTCAAGCGTGAGTGGAAACCAATAATGAGGTCGGTATGTGAGTGATCCTGAATTTGGGAAGATCCCAGTTTATTTCTCCCAACATGTCCTGAGGTGGCCAATCCCGCTCAGGCTGCTCCGTTTTGCTGCAGTGCGCTGTGGATTAAGAAGCTTATTGCTCACTGATGCCTTGGTTGGAGAGAAGCGTGTGAAGGTGTGTGTGTAGTGAGGACAGAAAATGAATTGACTGTAATTCCTCTCGTAGCCTGCTAGGGAGACATGAAGAACAACCTCACGGGTGAGTAACAGAGGCAGATAATGACTTTTGAAGCTACATCCCAGTGAGGAGCGACTGGTGGAAGTGGAAGGGGAGGGAAATTGAGCACAGTTAATCTGGAAAGCTTAGCATGCTGGGAAGTGCTGCACATCCCCATCAGCGGCCGTGACTCAAAGCTGCAAGAATCTGACAATTTTGCATCTCATGCCATGTCCCGTTGGGTAGTCATTTTCCCTGGTCCTCCAGCCTGAAAAAAATGTTTCACACTGCAAAAATCTAGGTGTCCAAGACGGTAACATAGAGACAAGGGAGACCTCAGTAGACATGCATTACCTTTAGCCGGCTCGATGTCAGGACTGAGGGGGGATAAACAGGAGAAGGAACTGGGGTGACCGATGCAAAACAGGAGTGGGAAAGGAAGATTGCTTTCAGAGTCAGATACCAATGTGACAATCTGAGAACGATGCAAACAGTTAAATATAAAACATCTCGAAGATCAATTTACAATCCGCAGGAATGAGACCTCAGTTTTTTAGTTACGATGAAAACTGAAAATGCAGGTGAACCTCAACGTCTAAGGGGAGAAACAGAGCAGGGATTTGGGAAGGAGGGGGGCGTACCCACTGTTCACACCCTGGCTCGCATGTCTGGAAATAGGTTCTGGGTAGAAAGGCTTGACTTTCCTGACGTTCTGCTTGTTGGTGCCCTTTGAGTGGTCAGTCAGCGTGCATGTTGAAGGCATCATTGTGCTTGCAGCTGGCACAGTTAACCCCTTGGCACTGCCTGATTGCTGTGTGGTTCAGGATCTTTTCTGGAAAGAAGCAGGCGCAGATCTCTTCGCCTCGCGGACCACTCAACAAGATTCCGCGTGTTCCTTCCGACACCCAGTTGCACACGTTATTACGAGGGCGAAATGCCAAAGTCAGCCCCGCAGCGTTCTGAAATGCACGGATACTAGCTGTGTTTTCAATCAGTTCCCAGCCGATCCTTCATACCTGGCACAATAATAACACAAAAATATAACATCCCACCATCTTGCCTGTTATTGTTTCCCACCATCTAACCAGGGAGATTAATCTTGATCAGGAGTGTCAGAAGCTATCTGTCCATGCTCATTGCTTGCTGATGTCTGTCACTTGCATGGCTGTTCAAGGGAATAGCTATAATGTACTGCTCAGATATTGAAATTGTTTAGAGATACCTTATCATTTGTTTATTGAGAGGGTTCTCGGGCCATTCCAGGCGCGGTTGTATTTGGGAATTGCTGTTGAATGATTATGAATCTAATTCAGTGTGTCAAGCGGTAAGGATTAGAGATGGGAAGCTCTGACAGTGACACTGTGTCACAGATTCTGAGGTGCAGGCAAATGCGGGGGCGAGCGAGTCTTTATTTAACCATGTCATCTCTCCTTATTGCAAAAGTAATAGATCTGCCCAGGCAGCCAGAAAATTGATTCCTTGCCTGGCCCTCACTCTGGGTTTATAGATGGTTGATGTGCATATGGTGAGGAGGAGCCTTCAGGGATGAAAACTGAACAATAGGCCTCACGTTGGCTTTACACGGAGCACTTCGATGGATCATGCCTCTGTTGGAAGTTGCATAGGATTTTGCAGCACAGTACAGGCCATTTGGCTGAATAGGTCGATGCACGTGTTTGTGCTTCACACAAGCCTTCTCTTGTTGTACGCCTTTTCAATTTATTAGCATCACCTGCTATTGCATTCCCACTAATGTACGTCCAGCTTTTACTTGAATGCACGTGCACTATTCACCCCACCATCTCTTTGCAGTGCAGCTAGTTCCACCTTTTGATCCACTCTTTGGACTCAGAAGAATTCTGTGTCGGTTTTAGCAGTAGCTTTCATATATTTATGTATTGGACTCCCTTACAACCAGGAATGTGCTCTCAATATCTGCCTGATCGAACCACTTCGCAGTTCTGCAGACTTCCACCGGGGACACACTTCCCTTTCTTAGCAAGGGCTTGCTTTGAGTGGCTGAGGAATCATGGCTTTGACGAATTGAGATTTTGTCTGCACTCTGCTACATTTCGCACCAGGCTTCGTTTTGAGTAACTGCATGTAACAGCAACAACCTCACGCGTTTATGCAGAGCCGTCATCCTGTGGTGTTTCTCGGGAGCAAGACAAAATTTGACACCTGAGCCACAGCGGATGCTAGGGGGCGAAAGCTCCACCAAAGACATTCTACGTTTTAAGAAATGTGTTAATGAGGGCTTGAGTGGTAGAGGGAGTTTGAGAGCTTAAGGTCTGGTATAGATGCTAATGGTGGGCTGGTGTCACTACCAAAGCTTAGTTTCAGTCCCAGAATTTTTTAAACTTAGGATCATAGAATTCCTACAGTGTGGAAACAAGCCGTTCGGTCCATTAAGTCCACAATGACCCTCCAAAGAACATCCCATCCTGACCCACTTCCCTACCCTACCTCTGTAACTCTGCATTTCCCAGGGCTGATCCACCCAGCCTGCACATCCCTGGGCATGATGGGCAATTTAACACAGCCGATCCACCCTAATCTGCACATCTTTGGGCTGTGGGAGGAAACCGGAGCGCCTGGAAGAAACCCACCCAGACCCGGAGAATGTGCAAACTGCACACAGATAGTTGCCCAAGGGTGGAATTGAACCTGGGCCTCTGGCACTGTGAGGCACTGTGCCTCCCCTCCCACTTAATAACTTAGCCTGGTGAAGTTTGAATTTGAGATATCTGGAATAGTTTTCCAGTACCTCATCATATAGAGGAGAAAATGACCCCTCTGACCATGCATAAAGTCAGCATTTCGATCGCAATTTATATTAGGTACCCAAGAACAGCAGTCATTGTGACAACGCCATGTGCGAGCTCACCAACTTCTGGAAGACATATCTGATTTTAGCGATCTTTTATTGGCCACAGTTTAGAGTATGGCAGAGGAGAGAGAGAGAGAGACACGGATTGCTGGTTGTAAGGGGTTCCACTACACAACTTGCAAATCTCAGAAAGGATGTTCAATACCCAATTGTGGACCTCCACTGTCTTCGAGAATATGAGCAGTTGGGATTTTAGCACTTCGTCCTCAGTCGCACTGTTGTCTCTGAATCAGAATACTTTACGTTTTAAGTCCAAATCAAAGTTACAAGTAACTAGGTCAAAGTCTGCCGCAGTGCTGAGGGAGTCCCGTACAGTCAGAGAGTAGGTGCTGAGGGAGTCCTGCACTGTCAGACGGTCAATGCTGTGTGAGTGCCACACTGTCAGAGAGTTAGTGTTGAAGGAGAGCCGCACTGTCGGAGGGTCAGTGCTGAAGGAGTCCCGCACTGTCGGAGGGTCTGTGCTGAAGGAGTCCCACACTGTCGGAGGGTCAGTGCTGAGGGAGTCCCGCACTGTCGGAGGGTCAGTGCTGAGGGAGTCCCACACTGTCGGAGAGTCAGTGCTGAGGGAGTCCCGCACTGTCGGAGAGTCAGTGCTGAGGGAGTCCCGCACTGTCGGAGAGTCAGTGCTGAGGGAGTCCCGCACTGTCGGAGAGTCAGTGCTGAGGGAGTCCCGCACTGTCGGAGAGTCAGTGCTGAGGGAGTCCCGCACTGTCGGAGAGTCAGTGCTGAGGGAGTCCCGCACTGTCGGAGAGTCAGTGCTGAGGGAGTCCCGCACTGTCGGAGAGTCAGTGCTGAGGGAGTCCCGCACTGTCGGAGAGTCAGTGCTGAGGGAGTCCCGCACTGTCGGAGAGTCAGTGCTGAGGGAGTCCCGCACTGTCGGAGAGTCAGTGCTGAGGGAGTCCCGCACTGTCAGAGCGTCAGTGCTGAAGGAAGGCCGCACTGTCGGAGGTGCTTCCTGTCAGATGGGTGACTACACTCAGGCCTCACCCATCCTCTTGGCGGATTCCGAAATAATACCTTGTGGTCTTTGAAAGAAATCTTAATGGAAATTGCTCCCTCCAGCAGAATCACTGTGATGGAATGTTTTGTGTTTTTGCCATTGTTTCACTGCTATTTCTGGGATTTTGATGTCTTCAATCTGGTTGCTGTATTTTTCCCTCAACCACCCTTGAAAAATCCTTTGTTTGAGGCTCAGGGATCCCCTCAGGTTGTGAAATGCACTGTACCAATGCAAAGCTCAGGCTGTGCAGAAATGAAACGCCTTCCAAACTACCACAAGAAACAAAATGCCTCTATCAACAAGACTCATAATTTAGGTAGCTTTGATTGCTCCTTCCAATCACTTAATGTTTGAACAAAGTCCAGACAACCACTAAAAGATACTCTCTCTACTTAGTATTCACTTAGTTACAGGAGCATTAGAAGATGATAACCATACCTTAGAAATTGTTCTTAGAGGAGTCGTGTTCATTGTGCCCATAACTGATCTGCATGTTTAAAGCTTGGCAATGAGCTTGTATTCAACAGCTAACCATGTGATAGGCCCAAGGTTGTCATCATATTATCCAGTTGTGGTCTGCATTGGGGTATTAATGTCTTTGGAGTATGCTCCCTTCACAAAAGCATCATTCATCACTGACTGAGACAGTGACAGGGACTCTAATTTGTTTCCCAGCTGTGAAAGTACACAGCAATGGCTCTGATCAAATTCACTCACTCCAGTTATTGAAAGGTGCCTCTGTGTAATTGTGGAAAGTGCTCTCCTACAATGTAGTTCTCTTCCAGAGTTTTGTGAGGGCCGAGCGTCTCGCTGCATTCAGGTTCCAAAACCTGAGCCTTTCTCTCTGTGGTTTATCTCTCTCCCGGTTCACAGCCAGCTCGGGGAGAAGGAGACTTTTCAACACAGCAGTTATCTGGAGTGCTTATTGACTGCAATTTGCTTGATGTTTGTAGTCCCTAAGAATAATAATTTCAAACTGTTCGTGATTCAGTGTTTCTCTAGGTGCTAGCCTCCACTCCCACACATGTTAAACTTGTGGGACAACAAATCTATCTCCTCTGCACACCCCACCCTCAATTTCCAAGCATTCTTCAGAAAAAGTTTTTGAGAAATCTCTCTCAGAGTATCTGGACAATATGTCTAGGTGTCTTGGTATTGGATATCTTTCTAGACATGAGCCATTACCCGCATTATGGGATTTTCTACTCATTTTCTTGGAGGTTCTGTTTGTCAGGCAGATCAGAGAAAATTCATGAGACATGTTCCAGAGATGAGGCAGTGGCGCTAACCATTGAGCAACCGTAAAGCCCCATTGCCACTCCACCCTTTATTTAAAACCGTCAAACAGTTCACTTAGCCACGATGTACACAAGCCTTTAGATGAGCTCAGTCCTACCATTCCCATTTACTGGCATTCACTGTTTATATTGTACAGCCCAGGGCACTAGGGAACATCAGGAGCGGTTTCCAAAAATGTACCAAAAATGTCCTGCTATTCTGGGCCTGAACACAACCCTACAGACAAATTGGGAAAGAGCAGACCTCTGCCTCAGGAATTATTTTCAACAAATTACTAACAGGACCCTGATCTTATCTATGAGATTCAAGTGCCTCAAATGCGTCCCTTTTCCTTGTATTGTGGAAGCAGTCACGCACACAGTTCTGAAATCTCATCCAAAACTGTTATCGGCGTGAAATTTGTCCCCTTCTGACAAATCGTTAGCAACCACCTTTTGTCGTCTTCTCATGAGTGAGGAGAGAGTTGAGAAGGAATATGTTAGATTACACTCACACAGGGGTAGTCCTGGACACAGTAGACAGGGGAGAAACTGTTCCATTAACAGCAAGCACCAGTTTCAAGTGTGTGGACAAAGAACAAACGACAACTGGACGAAAAACATTTTTTAAAATATTCAGCAAGTGGCTATTGCTTGGAATGTGCTGCCTGAGACTGTGGAGCAGGCATATTGAATGATGGCTTTCAAAAGAGAAATTGATAATTATCTGAAGAGAAAATAAATTAGAGGTATGGGAAATGCAAAGAAACTGTTGCAGGGAGCTGACTGCGAAATTACAGGCCGAAGGGCCTTATTCTTGTGCTTAATTGGAGAAGGTCAGAAATCACATGACACCAGGTTATAGTCCAACAGGTTTATTAGAAAACACAAGCTTTTGGAGCGTAGCCACTTCATCATGTAAATTGGAGAAGCTGATGAGCTGTTTTTCTCTCTCTCTCTCTCTCTCTCTCTCTCTCCCTCACTTCTAGCTGAGGTCTTAGAGCTGACCACACTTGGGACAATGGCTTAGCCATTTGGGAGCCAGCAATCCATATTCAATCAATATATATTTCCACTGGCTCAGTGGTTATCAGTGTTCCTCACAGCGCCAGGACTCCGGGTTCGATTCCACCCTTTGGCGACTGTCTGTGTGGAGCCCTCGTTCTCCCTGTGTCTGTGTGGGTTTCCTCCCACAGTCCAAATATGTGCAGATTAGGGTGGAGTGGCCGTGCCAAATTGTCCCATAGTGTCTGTGCATGTGCAGGCTAGGTGGGGTAGCCATAGGAAATGCAGGGTTACGGGGGATGCTCTTCAGAAAGTCAGTGTAGACTCGATGGGCTGAGTGGCCTGCTTCCACACTGTAGGGTTTTATGATTTGATCTAGTTTTGTTTAGCTTTGTTTAGCATTTTTCTGGGCTGCAAGTTTATTTTTTTAAAACCGGCTCCCAGGCATGGCAGTGACAATAGAGCTAGGACACCAATAAATAAAGAGATGGCTACCATCAATTTAGACGAGAGTGTGATACAGTCACAGATACAGTGACTTGGAGCACACAATGCTGCTGGTTCTTTTTACAATTCATTTTCATTTCTTGAGCATCGCCGAAAAACCTAGCTTCATTGCTAAATCTCGGATAATGGGAACTGCAGATGCTGGAGATTCCAAGATAATAAAATGTGAGGCTGGACGAACACAGCAGGCCAAGCAGCATCTCAGGAGCACAAAAGCTGACGTTTCGGGCCTAGACCCTTCATCAGAGAGGGGGATGGGGGGAGGGAACTGGAATAAATAGGGAGAGAGGGGGAGGCGGACCGAAGATGGAGAGTAAAGAAGATAGGTGGAGAGAGTGTAGGTGGGGAGGTAGGGAGGGGATAGGTCAGTCCAGGGAAGACGGACAGGTCAAGGAGGTGGGATGAGGTTAGTAGGTAGCTGGGGGTGCGGCTTGGGGTGGGAGGAAGGGATGGGTGAGAGGAAGAACCGGTTAGGGAGGCAGAGACAGGTTGGACTGGTTTTGGGATGCAGTGGGTGGGGGGGAAGAGCTGGGCTGGTTGTGTGGTGCAGTGGGGGGAGGGGACGAACTGGGCTGGTTGAGGGATGCAGTAGGGGAAGGGGAGATTTCAAAATCTCCCCTTCCCCTACTGCATCCCTCAACCAGCCCAGTTCATCCCCTCCCCCCACTGCACCACACAACCAGCCCAGCTCTTCCCCCCCCACCCACTGCATCCCAAAACCAGTCCAACCTGTCTCTGCCTCCCTAACCGGTTCTTCCTCTCACCCATCCCTTCCTCCCACCCCAAGCCGCACCCCCCGCTACCTACTAACCTCATCCCACCTCCTTGACCTGTCCGTCTTCCCTGGACTGACCTATCCCCTCCCTACCCCCCCACCTACACTCTCTCCACCTATCTTCTTTACTCTCCATCTTCGGTCCGCCTCCCCCTCTCTCCCTATTTATTCCAGTTCCCTCCCCCCATCCCCCTCTCTGATGAAGGGTCTAGGCCCGAAACGTCAGCTTTTGTGCTCCTGAGATGCTGCTTGGCCTGCTGTGTTCGTCCAGCCTCACATTTTATTTTCATTGCTAAATCTCGTTGCCTTGAGAAGATACCAATGGGCCTTCTTAGATATCATTTAGATGCCCTACCGAAAGCATTCTATCCAGGTGCGTCACAGCTTGGTTTGGTTATTGCTCTGCCCAGGATCATAAGAAACTACAGAGAGTTGTGAATATGGCCAAATCCAGCATGCAAACCAACCTTCCTTCCATTGATTTCTGAAGAAGGGTCCTGACCCAAAACGTCAGCTTTCCTGCTGCTCTGTTGCTGCTTGGCCTGCTGCGTTCATCCAGCTCTACACCTTGTTATCTCAGATTGTGCAGCATCTGCAGTTCCTACTGTCTCTCCCTTCCGTTGACTCTGCGTATACTCCCCACAGCCTCAGAAAGGCAGCCAACATGGTCAAAGACCCTTCCAACCTCTTGCATCAAGTAGAAGATACAAAAGCTTACATAAAAACAGATTCAAGATCAGCTTCACACCGTGTTATTCTCAAGATCAGCTTCTTCCCTGCTCTTCTTTGCCTTCTGGTTGGACCTCCCAGATTTTAAATTTAAATTTGATGTAGACCTCGCTCTCTCTGCACCTTCACTGCAGCTGTAACATTGTGTTCTTCACTCTGCTCTATTATCCGAATGCACTTTGTACGTTATTATCTGCCTGTACTGCACAGAAAATAAAACTTTCCCTGTACCTAAGTACATATGACAACAATAAATCAAATTAAATCATTTGATATGAGCTGAGTAACTTGCTGAGCCTTTGCAGGGAGCAGCTAACATTCAAGCACTCTCTCATGGGCCGAAATCATACACAGAATATTATTCCACCAGTTTATATTTTGCTGATCTCAAACTTGCTTTCTTTGCAAAACTCTTTCAAATCTGTGCTTCCTGCTCCTTGAAAAGTGTGATCAGTTTATTTTTCCCTCCCTGTCTACTCTGTTCAGATCCTTCATAATTCAGGAAACTTCTGTCAAATCTCCTCTCTGTCTTATAGAGTCATAGAGTTGTACAGCACCGAAACAGACCCTTCGGTCCATCCTGTCTGCGCTGACCAGATATCCTAAATTAATCTAGTCCCATTTGCCAGCATTTGGCCCATATCCCTCTTAACCCTTCCTATTGTGTACCCATCCAGATGCCTTTTAAATGTGATAACTGTCAGCCTCCACCACTTCCTCTGGCAGCTCATTCATACACTGTCCAGCCTCTGCATGAAAAAGTTTCCCCTTAGATCCGTTCTAAATCTTTCTCCTCTCACCTTTAAACCTATGCCCTCTAATTTTTGACTCCCCCACCCTAGGGAAAACACTTTGGCTATTCGGGTCCCCTGTCTATCTGAGGAAAACAGTCCCAATTTCTTCAATCTTTGTTTCTCACTGACATTCCTGGAACGATCCTCATAAACCTCCCTTCCCAGCCACACTTTGCTGCACTTCAAGGACTGCAACTGTTTAAAGAAGGCAGCAGATTGCCACCTTGCAGGGCAGTGAATGCTGGCACCTCTGTACCGTGAACGGCATATAAAAACACTGAGTGACATTTCCTCATATGCAGTGGGATTCTGATCCCCATTTGAGATTGGCAGGAGGATTCAGCCTATCGGAACAGAATGCATATAATAATGGAGACAGCTCTGGTCCAAGTGGTCCAGTTAAATAATGTCTACACCCCCATCATATCCCGAGCTTCCCTCGCTCCAAGTGCAGTTTTCCTTAGAATAGAATCCCTACAGTGTGGAAATGGGCCCTTCAGCGCAACAAGTCCACACTGACCCTCAGAGCAACCCACTCAGACCCATCCCCATATAACCCAGCTAATCTACACATTCCTGGAAACGATGGGCAATTTAGCAGGGCTAAACCACCTAACCTGCACATCTTTGGAGTTTGGGAGGAAACCGGAGCACCGGGAAGAAACCCACACTGACACGGAGAGAATGTACAAACTCCACACAGACAGGCACCCAAGGCTGGAATCGAACCCAGGTCCCTGGCACTGTGAGGCTGCAGTGCTAACCGCTGAGTAAAAGGACTATGTGTGACTCAAGTTCTGAACTCGCGAACCCTTACCAGCCTAAATCCGATTGGTTGCTGCCTGCATGAATAGATTGTGGATCCTGTGCCGGTAATATGGGGCTATGTAACCCCACAATGAAACCACGTGCACTGTGTGGAGAGACAGGGCCTGCTGTCTGAGTGCCGTTAGTGTCCTCCAAGTGCTTGCCCTACAATTGCACAGCAAGAGGATACAGCAGCTGTACAGCACTAATCAGACAGGAGCAAGACTTTATTATCCCAACATTGTGATAATGTTTGTATCACTCTGGGGTGCGATGAATTCAGTTTATAATCACATCATATATTGAAACATCCATTACACAAAAGGTTATCCATGTCTCTCTCTCTGCACAGCTGTTCGCATTAAAACTTCAGCAACTTAATAGATACCTGTTTTTTTTTTCCATTTCTCTCATGCATCTGTTCCTCAGAAAGTCCCTTTGCAACCAATTCTGCTCTGAATATTTCTTCCTTTCTCTCTCTCTCTCTGTCTTTCTGTTGAAGTGCCATCTGGATCAATACTGAGCCTCGGAGATTGTAGGGACTCAGGTTTGATCCTTAGTCTCAGCTGTGATCATGGCAGTGACGTTTGGGAAATTAATGCTTTGGGAGAGCGGTAAAGGTCACCTATAGTTCATTATCAAAATCACTAACTGCAAACCCTCACCAGAAAGGGTTCACATTTCCATATCAGATGCTCTGTTCACTGGCCTCCCAGCATTTAACTGGGGGGCACTTGTGGTGCAGTGGTAGGGTCCTCACCCTAGCCTAGAAGTGCTGCCTCTGCCTAAACACAAATAACAGCAACTTTAATTTTAACACAGCAGGTAAGACATAACACAACACGCCACGTGCTATGGGAGTATAGTGCAACAAACCAAAGCACTGAACTGCATGATGAGCTATTAGTGCAGATGACCCAAAGCTTGGCCAAAGGGTTTGTTTTTGGAGGCACCATAATGGAAACTCCAGCAACGGTTGGCACTGTTGATGGAGGGCATCAGGCTGGGCAGCTGGAGTTGTTCTACCCAGACCTCCAGCAGCAGTAGATGGTGCTGTTGAGGGAGGCCACTGAGCAAGACACCGGGAGCAGTTATACTGAGACCTCCAGCAGAAACAGGGGGCGCTGTTGAGGGAGGACACTGGGTAGGGAAGCTGAAATAGTCAAGTAGTATTTGTAGAAAAGGGTGCCTTTGGGAGAGAAGGCATATTGATAATAAGGATCAGACAGACAATGGATTTCCTTGACTAGATGTAAACCATAGGCTTAGATTCATGTAAAATAATCCCATTGCAACTCTCTTGTAATCCCTCTCTGATGAAGGGTCTAGGCCCGAAACGTCAGCTTTTGTGCTCCTGAGATGCTGCTTGGCCTGCTGTGTTCATCCAGCCTCACATTTTATTATCTTGGAATTCTCCAGCATCTGCAGTTCCCATTATCCCTAAAATAATGCCTTTCTTGTTTAACCATACTTTCCCTTCTTTATAATGATTTAGCGCCCTGTTTCATGAACTTTGGGTCTTCCATATGTTCAAATGTAATGTTAGAAAGGAGTGTGTTAAAGGAAGAAATGAGGTACAGTGGCATGAAACGTGATCAATGTGAAACATTAACTCTTTCTGTCTTCACAGATGCTACATGACCTCCTGACTTTTTACAGCATTTTATTTTGATTTCCAGATTTTGGAGCTTTTGGCTTTTCTGTTGTTATGGAGAGAATGAAGTTAAGGAAGGGGAATCCAGAGTGGAGGACCCAGACTGCTGAAGTTTGCACATTGCACCAGGAGTTTGCACATTCTCCCTGTGTCTACGTGGGTTATTTCCCACAGTCCAAAGATGTGCTGGTTGAATAGATTGGCCATGCTAAATTGCCCATAGTGTCCAGGGATGTGTAGGTTAGGTGGACTAACCATGGGAAATGGAGAGTTAGAGGGATAGGGTGGGCCTGTGTGGGATGCTTATTGGAAGGTCAGTGTGGACTTGATGGGCTGAATGGCCTGTTTCCACACAGTAGGGATTCTATGCTGAATCGGAGTCAAATTGCTATAGAAACAAAACTCAGGAGATGAAAAGTTTGAAAATCAGGAAAAATACAGGGGCAAGAAAATGAAGCAAATGTAAATTGTTTTGAATTTTAAATAGTTTTGATCTCGCAGAAGACTATACTACCTGTTAATGTATGGATTATGACTCCATAGTTTAAATTATTCCCTCCCTGGGTCTGAAAGATTGAGTGTCAGTGCAGGAATGTAAATATAATAGTTAGAATAGTCCTCACTGTTAAGTAGCAGCCCTAACTTTCTGTGATTGGTTTAATTGATAATTAAAATAAAAGCACAGTAATTTCTTGTAGCTCCCGGAAGGTGGGTTTGTTTTATTGGGCTTGAGAGACAAACAGTGGAGCAGTGTAAATTGCCCAGCAATGTGGGCATTCACCATTCACTGGGTGGGTCTTCTTTCACCGCCTGTTGAGCTCTGCATTAATTCCAGCAAGTGCCACTACGCACTGTGGTTTTGGCAGCTAAATCAGGGCCAGTATGTTCAGATTCGAGAGCTACACTCAGGAGGGAAGCAGCTGAGGATGGGATGAGGCAGTGAGTGAGATTCTGTTCAAAAGAATGTCACCACACAGTGACAGCTCACTGCGAACTGTATTTCACCGAGCTATGTTTCAAGCAAAGCTCAGGATGAGAATCCCATTAACATTCACACGTTCAGTCACATGTTGATAAAGGGTGCATCCTACCTCCAGTGTTCCCAACAACTATTTGTTGGCAACAACAACAGAAGCTGCTGGAAAGGCTCAGCGGGTTTGGCAGCATCTGTGGAGAGAAATCATGAGTTAATGTTTTGAGTCTGTTGACCCTTCCTCAGAACGGATGCTGCTGAGCTTTTCCAGCAATTTCTGCATTTGTTTCTGATTTACAGCATCCACAGGTCTTTTGGCTTTTATTACCTTTTGTTGGGTTCACTTTGAACAGAAAGATATTCAGCAAGGATTCCCTCTCTCCCTTAAGGTAATGTGAGCAAAACACTGGAATATCTGACTTGACTCATGTGCTTTGCAATTGACATTTGACCTCCTGCCTTACTTGGCATGACATCTCCATGAGGCAGCAGTTCATGCAGTGCAGTATGTTTGATCAGCCCTGTTGGACCTTCTCCTTACTGTCCTCCATTAATATTTTTTAAATTGCTAAATAAATTAAGTACAAGTTGTCTCGTTAGCATCAGAGGTTCTTGGTGTTAACGGCCGAGCAGCTGAACTAATGAAAGCAGACAGTTTAAAAGATGTGATTAAAAGCTACTTTCTGCTGCTCTGATAGCTCAGCAAATGCATCCAGTCAGCATCTAACGGTTTGGAGAACACAGGGGCCCTCGTTCCCTTTCCCTTGTTCGCTGATCTCAGCTGGTGCTCAACATTAATACTGAGGATATGTAAGAGAGACGGTTTTAATGCAGCAGAATCGTGTCAGAGGTCCCATTATATTGTCTAGTCCTCTTCCAGTTCGAGCACGAAAGTGTCTGTTCAAGAACTAATTTGAAAGGATATTCAGACACAGCATTTTTACACTTGGACTCAATTTACTGTTCTTGTTTGGAGACTCAGAACCATTAGCTTTTATGTCAGGCTAACTAACTAATTCATAGCACAAACTTGTTGGGCTGAGTGGCCTACTGTTTCTATTTTTTTTTCTAAGATGGCAGAATGCGTTATGGATAATGGATATCTATACATTAGAGCAGCTCAAGAAGTATATAGGAAAGTTAGAACCTAGCCATGAACTAGAGGAGCCAAGAGGGAGGCTGTGCTCATTTGGTTGTGTGTACTTTTTACAGCATTGTATTCTTTGTAAGGTCAGGCTATTAACTGAGAACACGTGGGGCGGTTAACCTTCAAGCAAACAGTTAGCACTTTGACTCATTCTCAGCAAACATGCCTTTGCTGGAAGTTAAATAAGTTCAGTTCTTCACTGTGGGTTTCAACAGATGTCCTCAGGTCAGCTCAGCTCAGGGAAAGAGGGGACAAATCAGAAGGATTTCTGCCATCCCAACACTGTTGGGAAAAATAAACTCCCACATGAGCATCTGTTGAGTCTGGAATTGAGCTTGGCTTTTGACCTTGCTGTGGTGAAGAGCACCTGTACTGATAAAGCATATTTCACAAGTGTTATTCTGGGTAGGCAGTATCGACTCTAATAGAATGCACTGGCCAAGTTGTTCACCCACGATCTCTCAGTCAGGCCAATGAGTCGGGATTTCAAACATCTCTGTTAAGAGGACAGGCTGCAGAGACTGGACTCGTAATCTACTGAGCACAAAACATGAAAGAATGAGAGAATAGCTGCACTGATGGTACTGGCCCATTCAAGATGGAGAGGGGTGCAATTTACCCCGGTATGTCGTGCCTTGGGCAAATGTAACAAATTGTGCAGGATAGCTCTGGCTGCACAGCATCCTTTCGAAACTGGCCAGCTTGTCAGGAATGCAGGTCAATTCCAGGATATCCAGCGAGTTTTATTCCGGGTACAGTAGGTGGTAAAATGTGGCTAGAATCGCAAGATTGGAACGGCTCAGAACAGTGTAAGTAGCGAATGAAGTGACTCTGTTGAGAAATCTCGCTGGGTGTCGTGTCGACAAACCCTCCAAAAACATGACGCAACTCGCATCTCGTGAAAAATAAGGTTCAGCCCAATGTGTTTGTCAAAATTCTTTTAGATAGACTTGTCAGCAAAGGAAAGTCCAGGGGATTAAAAGGGACAATAGCTAAGCATTGACGATACAAAATTATTTAAACAATAGACAGCAAGCATTGATAATGTACCTTGTTTTCTCAGACTAGACAAAGGTAAGTAGTATGTTCCAGCGATGGCTAGTAACTGCTCTTATGGATGAACCTGAAAGACCTGGGTCTTGGATACACAGCATTTAAAACGCTGAAGTAGGGAAGAGTGTAGTTACGGATGTCAGGAGAGTATGGATAAGCTGGTGATATGGGATGACTTTTAATGCAGAGCATGTGAAATGCTGCATTTTGTTCAACTGAATGAGGGGAGATAATTTAAAGGAAATGGCACAGTTTGGAAACCAACACAAGAAATGAGCTAGAGGTGCCCTGTCCACCAATCCTTGAAGGTGGTGGGACAAGCTGAGAAGGCTGTTTTAAGAGCGAGCACGCAGCAGCGCCAATAACCCATGGTCGCCTTTTAAGGTCATTTCGCAAATGATCTGAAGGTGAGGTGAGGGGAATTTGCATTTAATTCAGAAAGCTGTTGTGGTCTTGAATATAAAAACAGAAAGAATTGCAGAAGCTGTAAATCAGAAACAAAAACAGAAATTGCTGGAAAAGCTCAGCAGGTCAAATCAGAGTTAACTTTTCAGTTCAAGTGACCCTTCCGCACGTCCCAGGCCTGCTGAACTTTTCCAGCAATTTCTGTTTTTCTGCAAGTACAGACTCTGTGAATTAACACCCTGGAAAAGTGGTTGGCACAGAAATACAATCTGTATGAATGTGCTTGTTGTCGGCATCTTGCAACATGATCACAGTGCAGACAACACTATTGTCTTGATGGCACGTAAAAAGAAAAAGAATTGTGCATGGTTTCTAAAAGGGCACGGGAATATCTTGCAAAGGGTTATCACAGGCATGATGGGCTGAATAGCCTCCTTCTGTGCTGTAGATTAATTCCTATAGAGACTTTGATTTGATTTGATTTATTGTCACGATTATCTTGCAACAAAATACCGTGAAAAGTGTTGTGTACTGTTGCCACTCTCTGGTGCCATCCTAAAACACATAAAAGTACACCAAAATATGGAATATAAAGGCAGAAAATTGAAGAAGTCATGCGTCCTACTTTATAGGCACTAGGTGCCTGGAGCAGGACGATGATAATTCCTTCCTCACAGTCTCAGCACAAAGGTGGTAAATGTCAGCGATTCAGCTACTCCATCAGGGGTGTCTTGCTTTCAGTGCTGCTCAGCTCCTCATCTGTTTTTGAGGCTGCACCCCCGCTTCTCCCCCTCCCTTATTCCCAGATCTGAATGACAACAGTTTGCCCCACAAGATTTAAAAGGGGGAAAACTAGCCTGTGCTCCCTGGCACTCTACAGCTCTCTGCAGTGAATAATAGCAAAAGGTAGCAGAGATCAAGCGTGTGTGTATGTGAGACTTTGGGGTGAAGATGGCAGTGCTTAGTGCGAGTGGACAGGAGAGGGTCCGTGACTTGCACTCTCCAGCGCTGGGCATTCCTACAGATAGCAAGACCATACCGAGCAAGGTGGCAAGGCTAGCATGGTCTGGTGGCATCTGCTGGCCCTAGGAAAGAGCAGGTCCCACCTTTGCCCATCTTGTCCAGCAGGTCCTCCACAAATCAGGGCACCAATTTACCCCAGTCTGCCATCGTTGATCTAAGAACCCCTGCATTTCAGTAGTTATCAAGTGAAGGGCTGCAGCAACACTTAACCACAAACTCACTCACGCCTGTCTCTTGGGTTTTCTTTGACTCTATCTTCATACGTTGCTTCCTAGCCCCCACCCCTTCACCAGCAATGAAGAAGTTGATTTTAGAGATCCCTTTGTAAAGGTTTTAGAGTCATAGAGTCATACAACATGGAAACAAAACCTTCGGTCCAACTCGTACAAGCCAAACAGATATCCCAATCTGATGAACACAGCAGGCCAAACAGCTCCTGAGATGCTGCTTGGCCTGCTGTGTTCATCCAGCCTCACATTTTATTATCCCAATCTGACCTATTCCCATTTGCCAGCATTTGGCCCATATCCCTGTAAACCCTTCCTATTCATATACCCATCCAGATGCCTTTTCAAAGGTTTGCTCCTCCACTTCTTGCATACCACTTACATTATTCCTTTCCCTTTAATTTTACCTTTGACTCACAATTATCTGTTTCCAATACATATACGATTTGTACAAATCTTCAGCAGCGAGACACCTGGCGGCTTTCCGACAGTATAATTGCTTTCGACCGTCCCCCTGGTTTCTAATGAAGCAAAATGCTGACCCTGGTGTTCTCTCCAGCACTGACAAAACTGCAGGGTCAGTCGTGTGCTGCGGACATTGCAAAAATTAAATGAACTGAGAGAGACGCCGATCTCATCCCAGGGACTGTAGCACAGGCACATTTGGAATCACATAGACACAATGGCGCACTCCCCTTTTGAGAATTATCACTCCAGCGAGGGCTGTAAAAGTCATTAAAATTTAGTTGAAAAGCTGGCCGGCTATATTTATTTATTGCCCTACCCTGAAATTACTTTCTCGAAAATAGGGAACGCTGTGGCCGATGAGTGTGGCTTCATCACCACTAATGGTGTTGACTAATATTATCTTAATAAATTCAAGTGGTTTTATTAAGTCGGTCAGAAACTCTTAGCAGGTATTGATTGAGCTCTGATAGCATTTTACTGTTGCAATAAATCAGAAGCTTTATCTGAGAAAGGTCGCGACAAGGGCAAGGTGACCCACAAGTCAAAGTTATACAGAAATGCTGTCGGCACGGAGCAAGGCAAATGATTTGCTACGGACTCTATATTAAACAATGACCCTTTAACCAAGGTCAGGTCTTATATTAAATAATGTGTGGAATAATAAAGCAAGAGCTATAGGTCATCTAGCTCGACCCAGACAGAAGTTGACCACAAATTGACGCTGTCCAGAATGTTCCAGAAGGTCTTATGTATTTGATTGTGTAGCTTCTTATTCAACTCTCTGCTTGAGGTTTATAGACCTTCAGGTGCCTTCTCTTCTTTACTCATGAAGGTAGGAGATAGCTGTCCTGAAGAACATGAGGCCTTACTATTTGGAAGACTCAGTCGCGTCAAGATTTTGGTATGAGTTTGACTGTAGAGCCTGATGCAGAGCCAAGTCTGATCCCATTCAGCCCCTTAATTGTTCTAACTTCAACCTCATGACAACCTCTTCTCCTGCCAGCCAATACAACCCTACCATCCCCGTCATGTGACATTGGCCTCAATACTGGAGCAGCTCACAGGGCTTCAGAGTCTTGTCTAGGCCATTCAGAAGTTGGAATTCATTCATTTTGGGGTGCAGATTTCCCACATGCCGGAAAATTTGGACTCTGTAGTGAGTGGGTCTTGTACTTTTGAGAGGTTTCCCACCCAGCCAGCTGCTTCACTGCCTTCCAGACAGGGAACATTCCAGAACAGGCCGCAAGAGCTGGGTGCAAGTACAATCAACCAAGTCAGCTGATGAGCGAGGGTGGGCTGAGGCGATTCTGGACAGTTCTAAAACAACTTTGTCACTAATTGGGTTAGGGTTAGGGTTACGGTTAAAGTGGCCTACTTCTGCTCCTACACTTCATCTTCCAAACCAAAATCCTTTCTCACGACTTGTCTTGAAGCTACCATTTCAATATGGGGAAGTTGGGGAATTGATAAAAGATAAATCAGACTTTTCTTTAATGGTGATGGACTGGGACCTGCGGAGGAAGGAAGGGATGTGATTGTCCATTTACACCTATCACCAAAGGCTGATGCATACTAAAAGTGATCGCACAGATTAATGAAATGCTTTCCTGTCTCTCAAGGAGCCTAAACACAGCGGGATATTTGTTTCAGTTGTACTGTGCCTTGGTTAGACTGCATCTGAAGCACTGTCCTTCGGCCCTGTTCAGAAATGATGTACTAGTCTCAGAAGGAGCAGACTGCAGGCTCACTAGAATGACACCAGGCCTTAAATAATTGTGTATTTGGGGATAGAATGGTTTGTGTTTTCTTGTGTTCAGATGGTTGAGACTGATCTCATCGTGCTGTTTGAAATGAGAAAATAATTTGGTAAGGCAGCTTGTTAAAACACACCAGAAAGAGGGGGCTGGACCTTTTAAAATAGATCAGGGAGAGGGTACTGGGGGGAGACGCTTCATAGAATCCCTCCAGTGTTGAAGCAGCCCATAATGGCCCATCGAATCCTGCATTTCCCATGACTAACCCACCTAGCCTGCACATCTGTGGACACTATGGGCAATTTAGCATAGCCAGTCCATCCTAACCTGCACATCTTCGGACTGTGGGAGGAAGCCGGAGCCCCCGGAGGAAACCCACGCAGTCATGGGGAGAATGTGCAAACTCCACACAGACAGGCACCAGAGGGTGGAATCAAACCCGGGTCCCCAGCGCTGTGAGGCAGCAGTGAGCCACCCCACACTAACTTGGGCAAGAGGCTTTCATGTCCAGGGATGTGGAAATCTGGGACCTAGTTACCCAAACAGTTGGGGGTGATGGGAACTTCAGGCTCTGTCGATTTTTTTTTGTTGGGCTTGGGATGTAGGGCTAAGGAGGCTTCACAAAATTGAGGCGATCTTCATTGGACATGCATGAAAAGATCCAGGCATTCAATAGGCTGCCCCGATTCCAGGAAATAGCTTCTTGCATTTTCTCAATCTGATTGGTTTAATATTGTATCCTTTGTAATGGAACCTTCTGTTACAGTCTGGGCTTCCAGGGGTCACAGCGGGGACCTTTCTGATCTGCACACTTCTGCAACTCACGGGATAGTTGGCTAATCAGGAGGGTCATGTGGCAGTGTCTCTGGGGATAATTCTCAGCACTGTTGGCCATCCTGATGTATAGACCTATAGCCCCCATGGCCATGGCTATTCCCTGCGCTCACGTAGTCAGTGGCTCTTGATTTGCTTGACAGTGCAGGCCATATTTTACAATATCCTTTGACAGTACAGGGCCCCGATTGTCCTGTCACTTTCAAGAGTACTGTGATGAATCTCTCGCCTGCAGCCTGTAAGCGACTGACCCAGTTTCATAATGCATGGCTTCGGGGGAATGAAAATTGCACTGAAGTCCATAGGTGTTATCTGATGTTTCCAGCCTCATGTGGCGATTTTTAAAAATTTTCTTTCTCAGATCGAATTGATGGTTTACTTTTCCGCTGTTTGTGCTCAGCATTAATGCCACGCTGAAAAATGAGGCAGCTCAGCGTGGGCTTATTTTACGGACATTTTCAGGAAAGGGCGAGAGCAGGCTATTCTTGAGAAGAAAGAGGGGGCCATGCACCGATGATGATCTGCATCCCATCCGTAATTGTGCCACTGATTTATGTCATGTTACTCCAGCAGTTAACTCCTACAGTTCTGACATCTGTACCATAGGGTTGTAATTATACAGTTAACGTTCTACTCAGCACTTCCTGACATTCCCTGCAATCTCCTTTCTGCATTCACGTATGGTGCTTTCGAAGACCTACCAATCACAGATGGTCAAGAAATCACACTCCCTCGAGGGGCTAGGAAATCCGGCATGTCCTCAAGGACTTCTACCACTTTTTATAGATGCAACACAGAAAGCGTCCAGTCTGGATGCATCACAGTGTGGTTTGGCAACTTCTCTGCCCGAGACCGCAAGAAACTACAGAGAGTCCTGAACACCGCCCAGACCATCGCCCGAACCAGCCTCCCATCCATTCACTCTATCCACACTCCCTGCTACCTGGCAGAAGCAACCAACATAATCAAAGGCCCCCTCCTACCCCAGTTATACTCTCTTCCACCCTCTTCCATTGGGCAGAAGATACAAAGTGTGAAAACACGCACAAACAGATTCAAGAACAGCTTCATCCCTGCCGTTATCAGACTTCTGAATGGACCTCTCAAAAATTAATTCTGATTTCTCCTTGCACCTTCTGTGCTGCTGTAACACTATCCTGCACTCTGTTCTGCTACCCTGATATACTTTGTATGGTACAGTCTGCCTGTATAGCACACAAAACAAGACTTTTCACTGTATCTTGGAACATTTGACAACAATTAATCAATCAGCCAGTACTGGGCTACATCCAATGCCAGCTGTTGAGCAATGCTGCAAGTTTGGTCGGTCTGCCTGCCAGGGGAGAGCTCCACCTACAATGTCACTCCACTCTGAGCGTCTCTTGAACAACACTTTTAAGGCTGAGAGGGGTTTATTAAACCCTGTCAGCCTGTTCTGCTAATTAATTATATCATGCTTCTTCTGTACCTAATCTACATCTGCTGTAATCTGCATCTATTAATCTCCTCGCCAAACAAAAATCAACCAACCTTTGATGTTATTTTCTAACAGAAATTTTCAGTTGATCTCCTGCCTCAGCTGCACTTTTTAAGAAAATAAATTCCATATTTCCACTTCCTTTTGTTGAAAGAAGTACTTCAACTCAGCACTGTAGTGATTGTAACAAGGTCAGACAGGTGGGCCTTATAGAATATGAGTTTGCTGATAGGGGGTGTTAATCTGGTCCAATCAGGGAGCCTTGGCTGACAGATGTGTACAGGAGTGTCAGAGGGTCTTTTAGTCTGAGAGATGACCCTGAAGGAGCTGGACTAGTGTCAAATAAATAACGGGTGATTTGGTGTTGGGCTACCAGTCTTGATGGAGTTATTTCAAGCGTATCTAGATGTTCACTGCAATCTCCTTTTTGTGTTCATGTACGGTGCTTTCGAAGAGTTGTCAATCGCTCTGAAGTGTAACGCGCTTTGTTGACAAATAGGTTTGACCTTCAGCCTGTGGAAAGGCATCGAAATGGGATGAGTAAATAAGAAAAATATGAATACTGCCCCGGCACTCAGCTTCACCACAATAAATCTTTATTGATCCTTACAGCAAAACAAATGTCTGCGGGTGAAGACTAGCGTGAGCAGCAAATGCAATGATGTTCAACAAAGGGAAACTGGCAGTGACGAGCAGCATTTCAATCCTAAATCCTTCCTGGTGTTGTTCACATTTGGGAAGCAGGGATTCGCTGCCTCCGTGCATTTTTACTTCCTTTGTCCCTGTTTCCAATCTCACATTCCTAAAACCTTTTTCTCCCCCCACAAAACCACACTGCCTTTTCAATCTTTAGGAAAATTTTGCTCTCTGGGTGAGTGCCTGAATGATGTTTTGTTTTTATAGTTGGGGAGCCATTGTGTCCAGATTGTATCTCTTGGCCCAGCCTGGCCTCAGCATGGACTTCCAGCCTCGAGACGATTCCAACGAGGTCTCCTGGCCTTTGAGAGCCTTAGGATGAAGCCCAGTGCAGCCTGGTGTCTAGGCTCGGTGCATACTAGAGGCTATGTGCTGACGTGGAGTAGGTTGGAACGACTGTTTTTCTGAACTTTTTATTTCTTTATTTTTCTCATTTTTTTTTTCCTCTAGCATTTGTACTGAAGAATCTGTGCCTAAGTGCCTTTGTATTAAATTGGCACCGTTAAGTGGCAACTTGTGAACTTTTTACTGTACTCGTGTAAGTACATGTGACAAAAAAGCTAATTCTAAGATTTTAAATCTAAGATTTTTGGGGTGTGGGGTGGAGGAGGAGCAAAATGGGGCAGGGTAGGGAGTGAACTGAACCCACAATTACAAAGTCTCCCATGTACCAGCTATCTTATTAATCTATAGAAACCTAGCCAGGGTTCTATTTCAGGTGGTATAGTGTAGCCTGTCTCTTCAAGAGCATCTAGAAAAGCAAGGAAATCCGCCATCCTTACCTGGTCTGGCCTACATGTGACTCCAGACTCACAGCAATGTGGTTGCCTCTGAGCAATTAGGGATGGGCAATAAATGCAGGCCTGGCCAGCGACACCCTCATCCCATGAATGAATTAGAGAAAAATATTATATGCTGATCGTAATATATTCATCGATAGTGATTGCCCAGAAAGATAAGCTACTCAGTGCTGTCTCTGCTGGTTGTGGTATCCTACCACCCCACATCTTGCGAGTTTCCTCGTCTTCTGTGCAGAATCTTACATAACGACAAGTTGTCTCATCCAGGTAAACCCATGTGGCTTTGACTGGTATAGTCCCAGGCGCTGTGGAAAGCTCCTAGCAAAGAGTTACAAAAAAATGATGAGGCGCAATAAAGATTGCAGAGCACAGCAAACGTAGAGCGCCTTTCACCCAACCTCTGGGAGTCCTGAAATGTTTTAGAGCCAGCTAATTGCTCCTGTTGAAGAGTGGATGCTGTGTTGATGCCAGAAGATGTGGGCAGGCGATTTGCATCCGACAAAAACATTAGATAAACAAGGTTGCCCAGCTGGGTGCTGCTGCTTGAGGGATCAACATTTGGTCACGATACAGGGAAGCCGTCCATATTCTTTCCTGAAATAACATCATGGTGTTTTCTGCTGCCAGCCACCTATCAGGCCAGATAGAGCTTCAGTTTTAGTAAATGATGACGCAGTAGCAGTGCAGCACTTCCTCAGAACTGCTTTGGGCTGTTGGTCTTAATTTTATCCTCAAGTCTCAAGCTCAATGCCTGCCAAACCCCGAAGCTGAACTGCAATCCTGTCTGATCCTCAAACCAACTCTAATCTACCACCCGTCCCTGATTATCTAACCTACATTCACCCTGCCAGATCTCCTCCAGTATTCAAATCTAACGCAACCTGCAAAGCTGTTACTTCCTCCAAACTCTCAAACTTTGCTTTGACCCGGACATTTTGCATTGACTCAATACCTGCTCAAACATCCCCGGACCTCCAAATGTCCCTCAGCACCGCTGAAACTTCATGTGCTCTGCTCCTAGGGTCCACACTACAGGCTCTTGGTCTGCAACAGTTTCAACAGGCCCCCAGCTCTTGGGCAGCAGCCAGTTTGTGAGACCGAGAGACTGTGGACCGAACAAAAAAATGACTTTTGTCTTAACTTTATCACACTTTTTGAAATCTGAATAATTTATGTAATTAAATGGCAATGTTTTGTGGCAACTTATACAAATTTCACTTCTTTTCACAAATACAAGTAACAATAAATTTCTCTCTATCCATCGTAGGGATGGGGTGATGCATAATTATACTATTTTGAAATTTCCTTGGTTCATCAACATGAGTACCATTGCTGAGTAACCGTGGATGATATCATACTTTGGACACTCTATGCCATCATCAGATGCTGGTCTGTCTTCTTTGTGCCATCAGGTGAGGGTGGAATGCCAGCTGGAAAGAGGCTAACTCTTTTACGCTGAATCCCATGAACTTAGCGAGTCTGGTGTTTGGCATTCCCTGTATAACCGCACGGGCGCGTCTACCTGTATTGTGTGCTTACCTCGTTGGGCTGAATTACCCCATGGTTATTCGATGGATTAAAACACAGTGTGAGACCAGAGGGTCACTGACCCATTGTTAAAATGAATGACCCAAGTGAATTAATCACAGTGCATTTCCCCACTTAATCTCAGGTAGTCATCTCAGGTAATCTCCCTGATGACACGCATCCAATTTGTTTCATTTGTGCACAGAGTATTTCTCTGGTTTGAACTTCTGTTGTCTCTTACTGTTTGGCACGATCGTAAATCAATCTTGTTTGGTGATCGCCGGGGAGTTCCAATGCCTGTGAGACCCTGTCGCTTGTGCACGGGCTCCAGGCAGAAAGGAGCTAAAGATTACAGAGGTCCAGAGAAGGACTCAGGTAGCCCTGAATTTGTGTCCTTGAATGGATTTTGGGCCATTATACAAATAAATGTCAATGCCTCAACAGGACTCAAGGCAACGATTCTCAAACTGACATGAAAATACCTTCAGGAAATGTAATCACTGGGCTGAAGATGAGTTTTAATTACTTTTGGGAGCAGTCACTTGCAAAGAGGCAGTTTGTTTGAGCAGGGCCCTTTGTCTAGGGGCACCATATCCATTAAAAAGCATAATTAGCTGCTGACTGTTGGCTCTCAAAGTGTTACGAGATGAGTGAGGAATTGAGCTACAAACATGAAATGTTACGCTCTGCAAATGTGCAAACATTAAATATGCATTGTTGTTTCTGGGATTTATCAAAGTGTTTGACTTGAACGTCTGTGTGTCGACATTGGCTGGCTAAAATGTAGTGCTTCTCAAGCCTAGTCTGTCTGAACAACAATAATGAGCATGATTCCCTCCACAGCCTCGTCCCCTTTCATCTCACCAGGTATGCTTTCAGGTATTTTGTTCCATGTGTGATTTTAGAAACAAAAAACATGTATTTTCTATCAAACAAAGGTGCCTTGGAGATCTGAAATAACTGTAGGAGAGACTCGGCAGATCAGGTGGGATCTGTGGAGAGAGCAACAGTTAAATTTTTGAGTTAAATTGCCACTGTTTAGAACTTGCTAAATTCTTTACAGAACTCAGTTTGTCAAGCTCCTTCTCTGCAGGCTAAACCTGCTGTCCCTTACCTTAAATTTATGTCCCTTGATCACTGCTGACGACCTGGTCTTTATCACGCAGCTTTTTGTGGGAGCTTGCTGTGCACTACCCGGTTCTCACATTTCCTACATTGCAGTGGTGCCAGCACTCATTGGCTGTGAGCTGTGGTCTACCTCAGGTCAGGAAAGGTGTGAGGTAAATCCACATTCTTTTTGATATGAGTTTATCATTTGCCGTTCGAATCTATTCCAGTCACAGGCCAATCTCTTTGGCACAGTAAAGGCTCTCCTGCCTTTGGGTTCGAGGTTCCAGTCCTAAACTAGAGCCTTCAATCCAAAGTATAGCCTGCCAAGCCACTGCTGTGCTGACCGAGCACTGCACTGTCTTTCAGTTATAGTTTTAACTAAAGTCCAATTCCGCTGGATATAAAAGGCAATTATTAATACTTATCTCATTGCAGGGCAGAGCTAGGGTAGACAGGAAAGGAAAAACCCATCTCAATCACTAAAAGGAAACTGCCATCCTTACCTTACATGTGACTCCAGACCCACAGCGATGTGGTTAACTCTTAATTGCCCCCTGGGCAACTAGGGATGGGTAATAAATGCAGCCTAGTCAGCGACACTCTCATCTCATGAAATGATGAAAAAAAAGAAGAGACTTGATGGAGGGATCAGTGATCAAGGGACATAAATTTAAGGTAAGGGACAGCAGGTTTAGTGAGGAAAGACATTTTCATTCAGAGGGTGGTGGGAATCTGGAACTCATTGCCTGTAAGGCTGGGTGGAGGCAGAAACCTTCATCCCATTGAAGGAATGTTTAGATGTTCACTCCCAATGCCGAGGCAGACAGGGCTGTAGGCCTGATGCTGGAGAATGGGATGAGAATAGACGCTTGTTTTTGACTGGTACAGATTCGATGGGCTGAAGAGCCGTTTTCCTGTGCTGTAGATCCCTCCGACTCTAAAGCTGACGACCTGGTCTTTATCATGCAGCTTTTTGTGGGAGCTTGCTGTGCACAACCCGGTTCTCACATTTCCTACATTGCAGTGGTGCCTGCACTTAATAGTATTTCATTGGCTGTGAGCTACTTTGGGGCTATCTCAGGTCAGGAAAGGTGTGAGGTAAATCCACATTATTCTCTTTCTTTTTGATATAAGAGTTTATCATTTGCCCTTTGAACCTATTCCAGTCACAGGCCCTTTCAACATTAATTTTAACAATTGACATTTTGTCTGTTGGGGATATCAGTTAAATGGGCGCCATGATTCTGTAGTAGCATGTAGCTGCTGTGTTGTTAGCCAAGGCTGAGAGTATGCAGTGATCCCTTGCTGTGGAAACCTTTAGGAAAAGTCACGGTGTAATGCTAATGTCAGCAGACTGGGAATCCATACCCCGTCCTAATGTACATGGGCTTTAGTCCTGATGGTATAACTTTAATTTGATTAAAAGAGAACCAGTGTAAGAAGTTAGTGCAGTATGTTTCATGTAACCACTGTCCATTGTCATTAAAGAAAACCCCAACTGCCTCCCTAATGTCTTCTAGTCAACAAAATCAGCCAACTTTACCTGGCCTAGTCTACATGTGACTCCAGACCCACAGCTATGGGCCAAGTGATGGAAAATGGGATTGGAATTGTTAGACGCTCCTTTTCAACCGGTGTAGACTCAATGTGCTGGAGACCTCTGTGATGCTTTGCTGTTCTCTGTGCAATCAGCGATGGACAATGTATGTTAATTCTGCTCTCTCCCTCCGCACCTTCTCTGCAGAGTGTATTCTGCTCTGCTACTCTGGTGCTCTCTGTGTGGTACGGTCTGCCTGCAGAACACACAAAACCGCATTTTTCACTGTATCTTGGTACGTGTGGCAACAATAAATCAAAGCAAATAATTTTTAAAAAACCAAATACCGTCATTACAGCCCTCCTGCTCCTGGTAGGTATGTACATCACAGAGTATAAGATGAGATTTGCTGACAGCTTGTCACACATTGAGCCGCGCATTGTTAAATATCCTCCATTGTTGATTAACATGGTGGTACTCCCAGTTACACATACTGAGCCTCATTTGATACCTCGTGAAGTCTTTGTGACTCTGAGAAAGTATAGGGAGGACCTTCCACTTGCAGTGATCAATAATGGACTCCCCATTCTCATCATAATCTCTTCACTGCATGTTTGGAACCAGCGCATAGTCATCAGGTGTTGTGACCATCATCAGTAACAGCAGAGGTAGCTGCGAGGTGCAAACCCTTCTTAACAAGGCCAAACTGATCGATTGTGTTGTTAACTCGGGGCTTTTATTGTCTGGTGGAACCTAACAGACAAAAGATTATCCATGGGAGTCATGGATTCATCGAGACGACACAGTGCAATTACTTTTCCCAGGCTCTCAAATGACAGAGCCTTGGACTTCGTTCCTGGAGGTTCGAGGCTGCTGGAGAGTAGGACTCTGAACAGGCCCCGCTGACACCAAGGTCATCATGGTAAAGGTCAAAGTGCCGCGAGGTGACGCGGCCAACTTTTGGCAGAGTTTTCCATCTGATCACTGGCCTACTGTCCTGACGGCTGCTTTGCAAGCAAGATTTGCTTACCTAAGTTTTATTTTGTCAGTGAATTTCCTGTTTCACGTGGCCATTTCCCTGAGAGACATTAAACAATTCACCATGTTGTTGGCTACCTTTTTTCACTTTGGCGGGGGAATTTTTTTTCTTCCTGTTAATGTAAACAGTGGTTGATTTCTGCCCTGTTGCACACTCAGATGAGGTTTTTTAAAAACATTGAATCCTTGGACAACCAGGAAATGGTTGAAACAAGTATATTCAGAGAAATTTACATTTAGCAAAGGCCTTTGAGCCTAATTGGCTCCATCTTTCCACACTCTGTGTTGCTATGGAAATGGTTTTAACTCTTCAGGGGAAAAGAATTTCCTTTCTCTACCCCAACACAGTAACTCAAAAACCTTCTAGATTTGTGTTCCAGGCGATACATATCTTTATATAAAACACTTTCAGGATGAAGAGTGAACATCTACCCAGTCTGATGTGAAAGTGACACAGAAGTTTGGAAGCAATGAGAATCATAGAATCCCTATGATGTGGAATCAGGCCATCTGGCCCTTCTTTTCCATACTGACCCTCCGAAGACCATCCCACCCAGCCCCACATCCCTACTCTTTCCTTGTAACACTGCATTTTCCATGGCTGGTCCACCTCGTCTGCACCTCCTGGACACTATGGGGCGATTTAGCTTGGCCAATCCACCCTAACCTGTACATCTTTGGACTGTGGGAGGAAACAGGAGCAAAACCCACAAGGAGAATGTGCAAACTCTACACAGATAGTCACCTGAGGTTGGAATCAAACCTCGGTCCCTGGCGCTGTTAGGCAGCAGTGCTAACCACTGAGCCACCATTAAACAACTGCAGGGAAGGTCATGTTTAATGGTAGAAATGAGGTCATCATAGACTTGAGCCATTATTAGAGGTTTGAATTGATAACTTATCTTCATAACCAGTTACATCATGCTGACCACAATAGGCTTCAACTTACTGGAATAAAGCATCTTGAGGCATATGCCAATGAATGAGAATTTTTGCTGCATCGCCCGTACTGAGAACTCTTTGCACATAACTTGCAAGAGCATAATGGAGTATCCGAAATACTGGTGAACAATGGAAGCAGCCACCTATCGCCTTAACAAAGAAACTTTAAGGATTGAAAAAGACTCAGAGGAATAATGGGGATAGGATCAAACAAAATAGGATGAGTTAGAATCAAATTCAGCACCGAGTGTAATAAAGATTGAATTCAAAGAGAGAGGCAGAAACTAAATGTAATAAATATTTTAAGACTTTTAATTTGAAGTATTTAGATACAATGTGCGATCTGTCAAAATGAACCTCCACAATTTGGATTGGACAATTGCTGACCAGGAATATAGATCAGCGTCACAGTAACAGTTGTAGTGGGAGTCAGTTATAGCACTGATGTTAGGGTGCTAGAAGTCAGCCCATGTTAAGGGTGGGACAGTGGCCTGCTGGTTAGCACTGCTGTCTCACAGTGCCAGCAACCTGGGTCCAATTCTCCCCTCAGGCAACTGTCTGTGCGGAGTTTGCACATTCTCTCTGTGTCTGCATGGGTTTCCTCCCACAGTCCAAAGATGTGTAAGCTAGGTGGATTGGCCATGCTAAATTGTTCAGGTATGTGTAGATTGGGTGGGATGCCCTGAGGGTCAATGTGGACTTGTTGGGCCAAAGGGCCTGTGTCCACACTGTAGAGATTCTATGATCTATTATTAGCTGGGCCACGTTATAGCTAGAACGTATTTGTAAGAAAAGTCTTTTGCCCTGTTTTTAACTCCAGACCCACAGCAATGTGGTTGACTGTTAACTGTCCTCTGGGCAATTAGGGATGGGCAATAAATGCTGGCCTCGCCATTGATGCCCTCTCATCCTGTGAATGAATTAAAGAACTAGCAAACTGAAGCTGTAAATAAAGGCAACCACGAGGCCCTCAACTATAAGCAAATTTACAATGCATTCAACCAAAATAATAGAGGACTTCCACTCTGTCATAAAACAAAGAACTAGAGATGTTGAAGATCTAAAACAAAAACAGAAACTGCAGGAGAAACTCAGCAGGTCTGGCAGCATCTGTGTAGAGAGAAAGCAAGAGTTAACATTTTGAATCCAGTGACCCAGTTTAATTCTGCTTTCTGTCCACAGATGCTGCCAAACCTGTTGAATTTCTCCAGCAATTTCTGTTTTTGCCCCACCGTATCGTGTTCAGATACTTACACCCTTCAATTAGCAAATGTATCCAGTTGAACGAGAAATTAAAGTGTAATCGAATCACATGCTTAATAATAACCATGAGGCTAAAGGCAGGATTCAATCAGTGCGCAGCTAATGACTGGCTGTTTAAATTGTCCAGTAGGTTTCAGAGATTTGCAACTCGCAGTATGACTCTGCACCCCTGAAATTGCTGGTTGATTAATTACTGTTAACAATGTGAGCGTGTGGCTTGTTTCCAATTAATCTGAGGCTCCATCTACCTGTTCCAGGGTTTAGGCAGGCATTGCACATCACGGCTCTAATGTGAAGGACAGCTCGACAGTTCTGAAAATATTCTCCTTCCTCCGTTAACAGCAGCTTGGCTGGCCATTTATGCTGTTTTTGGGGAAGCAGTGTCATGCCTTTAACTGTACCCGCTTCTGTTGAATGCTCAATTCAAGGTGTGCAGACAAAGTGTTTCTGGGAAGGTGAGAAGATGCCTTATCAATGTAATTTGTTAAAAATGTTCAGATTAGCCTCTGCTTGTCTGTCTGCAGTGGATGCCAGAGGTATGATTATTGAATTCTGGAATCTAACAGCACAGAAAGAGGCTATTCATGCCTGGGCCAGCTCATTGCATGCAGACCAATTTGCAGTGATAGTTGCAAATCAGGAGCTTATTCTCAGTGTCTTTACAATTTGCACCATTTGTACTTGTGGTGATTATTTTTCTGAATGAGACCAATAGGTAAAGACAAGTAGTGTGGCCAGGATGGGTTGCCAGCAAATGCAAATTCACTACTGGATAGGAGCCTTGCAAGTAAACTCGTAAAATAATAAATTCATGTCATTAACTAATGGGTGGTTCGAGGTGTAACCAATTTTTAGTGTGAATGCAATGGAAGCTGGTGTGTCAGGTTAAAAATGTCTCTGATATTTCCCTGTAATTACTTTTCACCTAATTTTTAATGTTGACTGAAAGTGGTTATCTCTTTCAGACTCTGTTCATGACCAACATTGCCAGCAGGTGGCACTAACCTTGCGCACATGCGCAGTAGCTCATTCTTTGGCTTCACTCTTGCTTACTGTTGATACTGTCTCTATAAAGTTCCTGGTAAAGGGGAGAGGTATCTTTCACCCTTCAAGATGGCTCCAAATCTTTTTCGCCACTTGTGCACAGGATTCCTAATCTAACTGCGTACAGTTCTGGTTGCCACATTACCAAAAGGATGTGGATGCTTTGGAGAGGGTGCAGAGGAGGTTCACCAGGATGTTGCCTGGTACGGAGGATGCTGGCTGAAAAGAGAGGTTGAGTAGACTAGGATTATTGTCAGTAGAAAGATGGAGGTTGAGGGGGGACCTGATTGAGGTCTACAAAATCATGAGGGGTATAGTCAGAGTGGTTAGCAAGAAGCTTTTTCCCAGAGCGGGCGACTCAATTACTAGGGGTCACGATTTCAAGGTGAGAGGGGAAAAATTTATGGGAGGTATGCGTGGAATGTTCTTTACGCAGAGGGTGGTAGGTGCCTGGAACGTGTTGCCAGCGGAGGTGGTAGATGTGGGCACGATAGCATCATTTTAAGATATATCTAGACAGATACATGGAATGGGCAGGGAGCAGAGGGATACAGATCCTTGGAAAATAAGCGACAGGTTTAGATAGAGGATCTGGATCGGCACAGGCTTGGAGAGCCAAAGGGTCTGTTCCTATGCTGTAATGTTCTTTGTACAGTGTAAAGCTGAATGAAAGAGTGGGTGAGGACATTAGTAATGTCTTCCCTTAGTTCAAGAAAGTTTGAAATATAATTTCATTTGGGGAGCTGAGAAAGGTATACAGGGGAATGGATCCTTTAGCTAATTAATTTTGTGGACAACAGATGGTACAGGTTATTCAACAACGGGAGGCAGTTCTCCCTCCCCCCAGGGTTGGTTGAAAATTTGGGGCCATCCACCGGGAACTGTAATGAACTTGGGGAGCCTCATTCAAACAGACCACTTGTGGCCCCATTCCCACCTTGGTAAACCCTGGCTTAGGCAGACTGCTTGGGGATTAAAATAGAGGAAGCTAATGGGTCTGTAGGGACTGAAGTTAGGACACATGGAAGTAAGCTGGATCTGCTGGGCCAGTGGATTTCTGAAGAAGGGTGGAGGCTTGAAACATCAGCTTTCCTGCTCCTATGATGCTGCTTGACCTGCTGTGTTCATCCAGCTCTACACCTTGTTATCTCAGATTCTCCAGCACCTGCAGTTCCTACTATCTCTGAAACTATTTTCTCCTCATCTGTTTTACCCTCAATCTATGATCTCTCATTCTAGATTGCCTCACAAGAGGAAACATCCTCTCTATGTCTACCTTGTCAATACCCTTTAGCCTCTATAGACCTCAATTAGATCTCCTCTCATTCTTCTAAGTTCTGATGAGTACAGGAAGAAATTGTTCAATCTGCCCTTGTAAGACCAGCCTTTCGTTTCTGGAATTAATCTGGTGAACCTTCTTGGAATTGTGGAACTCTGACTGGATCTGTGGAATTTATTATCCCAGAGTGCAGTGGATGCTGTAATGTTGAGTAAGTTTAAGGAGAACAGCAGATTTTTAATTAGCAACATGTTAAGCTGGAGTTGAGGCCAAGATGAGATCATCCATGATCATATCACATGGTGGAGTAGGCTTGAGGGCCGAATGGCCTACTCCTGCTCCCAGTTCTTGTTTTCCTGCCATTTTGGATGATTCCGGATTGTATGTCAAACTACGTTTCTTCTCTTGTGATTTTTTTTTTAAACGTGTCTGTGTTTTGATTAGTGTCTGGTCCCTCACTGCCAGGAATATATCCAATTGGAGTTGGCAACTTTGGTCTCATTTTGAGCTTAGTCTTTCATTCCTGGAGACAGTTTGGGAGGGTTGGCAACTCAGATCTCGAAGTGATGCCCAGCCTGAACTGCTGCTCAACCTCAGTGGGTCCCCGGTTTCCTCCCTCAGTCCACAGGTGCGCAGCCTAAATTGCCTATAAGTGTGCAGGATTTCCCATGGGAAATGTTGGGTTATGGAGATAGGGTAGGGGGCTGGGTCTGACGGGTTGGGGGGTGTGCGGGATGCTCTTCAGTGCAAACTTGATGGACCAAATGGCTTCTTTCCACACTGTAGGGATTCTGTAACTATCCCTTAGGTCTGCATTTGCGGAGTAAGTAGCAGGGCACTGAGAGTACAGAGGCCTGGCCATAGTGACGGAACGCCTTATACAGTTGGAATGTCAAAACCCGTCTTTCTTGCCTTCAGTTCGATACACTCCATGCCAGGTGGATTTCCCATCCTCAAACTACCAGGCGCCCAGGCACGTTGACACATTAAAGTGATGCGTGGCTTTCCCCTCCCCACTGCTGGCTCACCCGGGTCAGTGGAGGTTGTGTTTCCCCAGGATTTCACCTCTAAAGTGCTGTATCCAGACCTGAGTATGAAGCCTCAGGCAGAACCGCTCTGGGTTGGGCAGGGATGCCAGGCAGATTCACCTGGGTGATAGAATTTGATGATGAGGCATGGGCGGTGTGGAATTGTTGGGCCGAAGGGCCCGTTTCCACACTGTAGGTAATCTAATCTAATCTAATCTAACCTAACCTGTCTCATATCGACCGAGTTAAGAAGATTGAGAGATCAGGAAATGACATCCCCAACGCAGGAAATGACATCACCAACCCAAGGAAACCTAACCAGATAAATAGAAAGCGGGACATAACACCAGCACTTCGTCGGAGGCTCACTGATGATGTTACCTAGTAAGGTGACGAAAACGTCTGAAAAACGAACCTTCCAGCTCAGCGAGCAAACCCACATCCAGAACCTCAACCTGATCTACAAATCTTCTCAAAACTCGCTAGATTGAGGGATGATTTGATTTATGAAGTCATAGACATGTACAACACAGAGCCAGACCCTTTGGCCTAACACACCCTTGCCGACCAGATATCTTAAATTAATCTAGCCCCATCTGCCAGCATTTGGTCCATATCCCTCTTAACCCTTTCTATTCATGTACACATCCAGATGCCTTTTAAATGTTGTAATTGTACCAGCCTCCACCACTTCCTCTGGCAGCTAATTCCATACATGCACCACCCTCTGTGTGAAAAAGTTGCTCCAATGGTCATTTTCAAATCTTTCCCCTCTCATATTAAACCTCTGCCCTCTAGTCTTGGACTCAACTGCCCAGGGGAAAAGACTTTGACTACATACCCTATCCATGCCCCTCATGATTTTATAAACCTCTATAAGGTCGTTCCATCCACCCAATCATTTAGATGGGGAGTAGGTTTAACATGCCATCTGTAAGATAGCACCTCTGACAGTATGGCACTCCCTCAGTACTGCACGGCAGTGTCAGCTTTGCTGAGACCTGGAGTGGGACTTGAATCATAAATCTTGTAAATCAGAGACTAGTGTACTAGTGACAGGGCCAGTTCATTGGAATAGATGTACGGTGAGCTAACTGAGTTTCAAAATACTGAAGTGTGATAAAGAGGAAAACAATGAGAGATGGATTCTAGTGGTTTATAAATTTGTAATGAGAGCATAAACTCAGTTTACCACCAAAGGATAGTTAGAAGCAATTTTCTCCACAGAATATGCAATACCTGTCTAAAATTGTCTGTTGAAGCCTAGATAAAAGCATTGGAAAAATGAATTGAATGACCATCTTAATAATTATAAAGGAATAGAGAGAGAGGATCCTTATATTTATGAATCATATGGAACTCTGAAAGATTGGAAATGAGTTGACCTTTTAAAACAGAGGTAGATGTTTATTCAGTAAGTGTGTGTAAGTATATGCTTTGAAAGTGAACAAATGGAATTGAGCTCTGAATGGCCCAGCTGAATGTTTGAGGAGGCTGAATGGCTTGCACCTATATACCCTAACTTGAATTAATGTGAGCGAATGTTGGTACGTTTCATGTTCTTTGTTCTGTGGGAGCGAGCGCTGGTGACAGTAATGACACACAACAATCTTGACATTTCCAACTGCCCGTTCTGTGCAGCGAGACAGAGGCCAGTCCAGCTGGGACCAGATCATTGAGAAGAAAAAATAACACTTGAATTGGAACATATTGCTGCAGATTAACCAGCTCAGAAAGGAAAAAGAATTTTAGAGAGATGGACTGGATTGGATTCAAGTTTTGATGTCTAGTAGCTATATTTATGAATGTTTCCTCCTGGATGCATTGATAGTTATCTTCCAAAATTGTACAGACTGTATAACAGCTCCTATAGATTGGAGGGTGATAAATGTAAGCCCACTATTTAAAAAGGAAAGCAAAAAAAAGGACAGTTAGCCTGAAATCAGTAATGGGGAAAATGCTAGGATATTATAAAAGATGTGGTAACAGAACATTTTTAAAGATTAGTGCGATTGGATAAATATGGCATGGGTTTACCCAGGAGAAATATTAGGATTAGCTAGTGTCCTGATGTACCAAGGGGAGATGATGGCCTAGTGGTATTATCCCTGGACTGTTAGCCCACAGAAGCAGCTAATGTTCTAGGGTTCGAATCCTACCATGGCAGATTGTGGAATTTGAATCCAATAATAAAAATCTGGAATTAAGGGTTTAATGATGACCATGAAGCCGTTGTCAATTGTCAGGAAAAACCCATCTGGTTCCCTACTGTCCTTTAGGGAAAGAAATTGCCATCCTTACCTGGTCTGGCCGACAAATGACTCCAGACCCTCAGCAACATTGTTGACTGTTAGCTACCCTCTGGGCAATTAGGGATAGGCAATAAATGCTGGCCTTGCACTGTGAATCAGTGGAAAAAAAGAGGAGATTTTAGAGGATGTAACTAACAGAAACAAAGAAACCTACAGCACAGGAACAGGCCCTTCGGCCCTCCAAGCCTGCGTCGATCAAGATCCTCTGTCTAACCTGTCATCTATTTTCTAACGGTCTGTGTCCATTTGCTCTCTGCCCATCCATGTACCTGTCCAAATATATCTTAAAAGACGCTAACGTGTCTGCGTCTACCACCTCCACTGGCAACGCGTTCCAGGCACCCACAACCCTCTGTGTAAAGAACTTTCCACGCATATCTCCCTTAAACTTTCCTCCTCTCACTTTGAACTCATGACCCCTAGTAATTGAGTCCCCCACTCTGGGAAAAAGCTCTTTGCTATCCACCCTGTCTATACCCCTCATGATTTTGTAGACCTCAATCAGGTCCCCCCTCAATCTCCATCTTTCTAATGAAAATAATCCAAATCTATTCAACCTCTCTTCATAGCTAGCACCCTCCATACCAGGCAACATCCTGGTGAACCTCCTCTGCACCCTCTCCAAAGCATCAACATCCTTTTGGTAATGTGGCGACCAGAACTGTACACAGTACTCCAAATGTGGCCGAACCAAAGTCCTATACAACTGCAACATGACCTGCCAACTCTTGTACTCAATACCCTGCCCAATAATGGAAAGCATGCCATATGCCTTCTTGACCACCCTATTGACCTGCATTGTCACCTTCAGGGAACAATGGACCTGAACACCCAGATCTCTCTGTTCATCAATTTTCCCTAGGATTTTTCCATTTACTGTATAGCTCGCCCTTGAATTTGATCTTCCAAAATGCATCACCTCGCATTTGCCCGGATTGAACTCCATCTGCCATTTATCTGCCCAACTCTCCAGTCTATCTATATTCTGCTGTAATTTCTGACAGTCCCCTTCGCTATCAGCTACTCCACCAATCTTAGTGTCATGAGCAAACTTGCTGATCAGACCACCTACACCTTCCTGCAGATCATTTACATATATCACAAACAACAGTGGTCCCAGCACAGATCCCTGTGGAACACTACTGGTTACAGGTCTCCAATTTGAGAAAGATGAGGGTGGATGTGGTGTATTTGGATTTCAAGAATGCTTTTGATAAAGTCCCACATTAGATGCCAGTAGGCAAAAGGAGAATCTGAGATAACACGGTGTGAAGCTGGATGAACACAGCAGGCCCAGCAGCATCAGAGGAGCAGGAAAGTTTGACTTTTCGGTTTGAGATCCTTCCTACTATCTCAGGCAAAAGGAGAACACGGGTTTGAGGATATTTTATTGGCATAGATTATGAAATAGTTGACAGACTGGAAACAGCATGTGGAAATAAATGGGTTCTTTCTGTTTTCCCAGGTGCCAGGAAACAATTAGCAGTGTACCACAGGGATTAGTGCTTGGGCCCCAGCTATTCACAATATGTATGTAAATGACCTGAATAATGAATCAAATACAGCATTTACAGTTTTGCTGATGACACAAAACTCAGTGGGATTTTGAGCTGTGAGGAGGATACATTTATTGCCCATTCCCTAACTCTCTTTTAATTGAGTGGTTGCTTGATTAATAAGACCTTGAGACTAGAACAGATGAACGAGATGAACTGCTGGTGAGTTACTACAGATGCCCAAACTGCCAAGGAATGATGGAAAGACAGGAATGTAAGTAAATGTCAGAGAAGTTTAAAATTAATAAGGCGATAAATATAGGGGATTTCAACATCCCCAGTATTAAAACTGGCATAGACAAAGTGTGAAAGGCTTGGTGGGGACAGAACTTTTTAAATGTATCCAGGAAAGCTGTTAAAGTCAGCACAGAAAGTCCTACTAGAAAGGGGACAGTGCTGAACCTGTTTTTAGGAAATCAAACCAGTAAAGTGCCAGTGGGGGTGCATTTTGGTAATAGTGACCATAATTCTTTGAAACTTGATGTAATTATGGATAAGGGGAAAGATGGACTGGAAAAATAGGTCTGATTTGGGGGAAGGTCAATTTTAATATGCATAAGACAGGATCTGTTCAAAGCAGCTAATTGCAGGAAAATCCACAGCAGACGAATGGGAGACATTCAAAAGGTAATAGTGAGTGTGCAGGGTCAGCATGTTCTCACAAAAGGTGAAAGGTCAAACCAACAAGTGCAGAGAGCCCTGGAGGTCAAGGGATGCACAGCATTGGATCAGGGGAAAAGAACAGATAGCTTTTGACTGATTTATTGTCCTGTATACCAAAGTGCAGTGAAAAGCTTCATTTATGAGCAGTACAGGCAGATCATAATAAGCAAAGGATGTACAGATCAAAAAGACTTAGACAGAGGCATACAGGTTACATTGCACAGGGTGTGCCCAAGGCAAGATCAACATTAGCAAGAGTAGCATTATTTGAGGCTGGACAGTCTATGCGTCAGTCTGATAATGGCTGGAAGAAGCTGTTCCCGAACCTACCTATGCATGTGTTCAGGCTCTGCCTTATGGAAGAGTTTGAAGGAGGTCATTACCAGGGTATGATGGGTCTTTGATGATGTTGACTACCTTTTCACAGCAGCAAGTAGTGTAAATAGAGTCCATGGATGGAAGGTTGATTTCTGTGATAGTCTGGGCTGTGCATACAACTTCTATAGTTTCTTACTGTCCTGGGCAAAGTAGTTGCCATACCAGGCCGTTATGCAGTACGCTTTCAATGGTGCATCTGTAGAAGTTGATTACGGTCCTTGTGGACGTGCCAAATTTCCTGAGACGCCTGAGGAAGAAGAGGTGTTATTGTGCCTTCTTGACTGTTACATTTACGTGGGAAGCCCAGGACAGTCGTCGGTTATTGTCTCTTCGAGGAACTTGATGCTGTTCAGCCTCTCAACCTCAATTCTGTTGATGTAGATGGTGTTCTCCTCCCTTCTTTCTGAAGTCAATGATCAGTTCTTTAGTTTTGCTGACGGTGAGAGACAGATTGTTTTCACTGCACCATATCACCAAGCCCTCTATCTCCCTTCCGTATTTTGATTCATTGTTGTTTGATATCCATTCCACAATGGTGGTGTCATCAGTGAACTTGCAAATGGCATTTGTTCAGAATTTGGCGACACAGTTGTAGGTGTACAGGGAGTACAGTAGGAGCGGAGGACGCATCCTTGGGGGCTCCAGTGTTGAGTGTAATTATGCAGGAGGAGCCGTTACCTATCCTCGCTGATTGGCCTATGAGTCAGAAAACTGAGGAAGCAATTGCAGAGGGCAGAGCCAAGACCAAGGTCACACAATTTTGAGATCAGTCTGAAGGGGATAATGGTGTTGAAGGTGGAGCTGTAGTCAACAAGCAGGAGTCTGATGTAGGTGTCTTTTTTGTCCAGATGTTCAAGGGATGAGTGTTCAAGGGATGAGTGTGTCGTCTGTGGACCTATTATGTCAGTAGGCAAACTGTAGGAGATTGAGGCAGGTTGGGGAGTTGGAGTTGATGTAGGCCATGACTAGCTTCTCGAAGCACTTTGTGATTACTGAAATCTGAGCTATTGGGCATTAGTCATTAAGGCACACTGCACGTGTTTTCTTGGGTAAGGGGAGGATCATGGTCTTCTTGAAGCAGATAGGGACTTCAGCTTGTAGGAAGGAGAGGTTGAAGGTGTTAGTGAATACATCCGCCAGTTGGTCCCCTTGGGATCTGAGTACACCGTCCAGGCCCTTCACATTCTTTGGGTTGACTTGCAGGAAGACTGGCCTGACTTCTGAAGCAGTGACAGAGGGAACAGGTGTGCCTGGGGCGGTCAGGGCAGGCATCACCACGCCAGTGTATTCTGCTCAAACCGAGCATAGAAAGCACTGAGCACGTCAGGGGTGCGGGGGTGGGGAATGTGTCTGCTATCTTACACTGTTTAATTTTGTATCCCGCAATGTTGTTTCGGTCTTGCCATAGACAGCAAAAGTTGGTTTGATAGGCCTGGGCCTCCACCTTAGCCTGGTACTGTGGCCTCCCTGATGGCTGTGCGGAGGTCATATCTGGATTTTCTGTATTGGTCTGGATCACCCAACTTGAATGCTGCACATCTCGTCTTCAGAAGGCAGTGGATTTCCTGGTTCATCCAAGGTTTACGTTTGGGGAATATTCAGATTGACTTGTTTGCTTCACAGTCCTCCACACATTTGCTAATGAAGCCTGTGATGGTGCTGGCGTACTTATCTAGGTTTTGGGTGAAAGCAGCAGATCCCCCAAAGGACTATAGAAAGTGTGGGGAGCTACTTAATTGGTGAACAGCTGAGTAACACCAAGGAAACTCCAATGGCATTTCATAAATACATTAGGGTCAGGAAAGCAACCAGTACGCACCAGGGAGCAAAGTGACAATTGGTGTGTGGAGCAGGATGAGCTGGCTACTGTTATAAATGAATACCTTGCAGCTATATTCACAATAGAGAAGGGTGATGTAGGTCTAGAAACCAGAGAATCGGTGCTGTGGTGCACCTGAGCAAAGAAGTGTAGGGAGGGAGGAGATATTAATGTTTTTGCAGGCTTTGGAGAGGACAAACGCCGAGGCCCAGATGAGATGTATCCACTGGTGATATGCAGGGTGGGAGAGGAGATTGCTGGGCCTCAGGCATTAATTTTCAGACCCTCTCTAGCCATAGGAGAGGTGTCACAGGACCGGAGGACAGCTAAAGTGGCTCCATTATTCAAGAGCTGTGGTAGGGATAAGCCAGGAAACCACAGGCCAGTGAGTTTAATATCAGTGGGAGAGGAAGTACTGGGAAAATGTTTTTGAGGGACAAAATTAGTCTTCACTTGGAAAGGCAAGGATAGTCAGCTGGCTTTGTTGGCGTGGGGGAGCATGAATAAAAATTTAACCGAATCATTTGAAGAGAAGCCTGGGTGTTTAGATGAAGGTTGAGCAGTTTCTAGAGTCTGTATGGACTATATCGACTAAATCTGGCAAGGCAGAATGGTTATAAAGGTAAGAGATCACACGACCCAGGGCAATTTAGCAAAATGGATCCAAACTTGGTCTAGTGGCAGCGAGCAGATGGTGTTGGTTAAAGGGTAAAGTAACTGGAAATCTATGTTTGTATCTGGGTCACTTGCTGTTTGTTGTGTACAATAATGATCTGAACATGAATGTAGAAGGTATGATCACAAAGTTCATAGATAACATTGAAGAGAATGGTGTTGTAAACAACAGGGAAAATAACCTTCAGGACAATACAGTCAGGCTGGTCAGAATAGCTGAACAAGGACAAATGGAATTTAATCCTGAAAAGTGAGAGGTAGTGACTGGGCTAACAAGGTAAAGGAGTGCACATTGAATAGTAGGATCCTAGAAAGTACAGAGGATCAGAGGGACTTGATCAGAGGTCAGTTACGAGGGGACACAGGTTCAATGTGAGTGATTGAGACAAGTGTGAGGGCAAACATTGTTGCCCAGAGTGGGGTGATGGTCTGAAATATGCTGCCTGGAGGGTGGCAGAAGTGACTTTCCTCACATCCTTTACAAAGTACCTGGATAAGCAACTTTAGGTACATTTAAGTCGTCATTGGATAAGCATATGGACGTACATGGAATAGTGTAGGTCAGATGGGCTTCAGATCGGTATGACAGGTCGGCACAACATCGAGGGCCGAAGGGCCTGTACTGCGCTGTAATGTTCTATGTTCTATGTTCTATAAGCACTTGGCACATCATAACATTCAAGGGGGCAAATGAGATTAGGTTGAAGGTCAGGAGTTTCCCATGTGTTCGTGCAGACTCAGTTTCTGCACTGTATGATACTATGACCTTGGTGTGAACGCTCACAGACCCTTGAAGACAGGAGGACAGATAGATAAGGTGATAAACGCAACTATCCCATGTGCCTTGATAATTAGCCGAAGCATTGAATACAAGAGTAGGAGGTTATCATGGAGCTGTATATAATGTTAAGCTGGAGCTGGAGTAGAATTCATAGAATCCATACAGCGTAGAAGCAGGCCATTCAGCCCATTGAGTCCACACCAACCTTATGAAGGACCACCCAGCCAGATCCACCCCCCAAAACTATCCCTGCATTATCCTGTGGGTGGAAACCAGAGCAGATCCACAGAGAATGTGCAAACTCCACAAAGTCAGTCACCGGAGGCTGGAATTAAAATTGGCTCCCTGAGGCAGCTGTGCTGACCACCGAACCACCGTGCCACCCGAGTTGGCCCAGTATTTTTGGGCCAATTTTCCAACAACGTGGGAACAGTGGTCCCAGATTTCCCAGCTGAATGGCCCGTTTCTAGTTTGACAAACGTGAATCCGTCTGAAATCCCGATGAAGATTTAAAGTGAAATGTCAGTCAGAGAGTTTTAAACATTATTCTGGAGGCTGACTGAGACCCTGCAGGCGGGCTGGTGACTAACAGGGGAGACTGAGAGTCACTTGTACTAACTCTGTGCATCAGGGGAGAAACACAATAATGATTCCGGGGGGATTTGCCACAAGGAGATGCACGGGGGATTAGAGGTGAGTCAGGGATTAAAATTGGAAATCTGTGGACGACTTTATCAGGGAACAATATTTTCAGGTCACATCCAATCTGCAAATCAACACTGGGGGGGAATGAGAAATCTTTGTCTTTCGCTGCGATGTGTTGGAGCAGCAGTGTCACGGGGGGAAGATTTCCCTGCTCATTCATTCTAATGAAACAATAAGCTAATTCTTTCACAATAATATCACAAAAGAAAGTTAATTGGAAATTTTCAGAGGGAATCTTATCCTGCTTCCTCTTCTCCATAATTGTGGACTGCCTTTAGTCTCAGAGTAGTTGTTCTACAGATGGATGGCTCCCAGTTAAAATAAACTCTTAAGGCCTTACAATCTGATGCACCTTTCGCTTTGGAAATATTTGTGGCCACGAACATGACCCTGAGGAATGACAACTTTTGAGGTAAACAGAATAAAACATTCAGTCTCAACTACACAAACAATAATTGCACATTCCCATCACTAGGTATCCGTTCAGCTTCTCCAAGGTGTAACTGTCCGTAAGGAAACAGACAGCAACGATGACCTGAGTTTGATAGCGCCTTTAAGGCAGTACAGTCAGCTTCGGGGTCCATGCACCACCACTGACAAACTGCATTTAACAGCGAGGATAGAATTCTCACCGAGGGAGACAGGCAAGCGCATAAATCCACTTTTCCAGCAGGTTTACTGGCAATATTCCACTTCAGAGTCATTTTCCCAGAGACCAGATTGGGCTGGGATTTGGGCATCACCAGCCAGGCCAGTGTTTGTTGTCCATTTCGAAATGATCTGGTGGTAAAAGGCTAGATACGAAGAACAATGAAGAGTCAATAATGTTGGTGTGGATTTGGAGTTGCACGTAGACCAGACCAAGAAAGGATGGCAAATATCCTTCCTTAAAAGGACATTAGTGAGCTAGATGCCCAGGAAACTGTGAAAGTTATAAACAAGTGGTACAAGTCCAATCCACCCTCTGTATTTCAAAATGGAGCTCCGTATGTCCCTTTCTAAGTATTGCCGGTTTATCTTCTTGGTGAGTTTCACAACAATAGTTTCATGGTCACAACTGCTGCGATTAGTCTTCAATTCCTGATGTTATTTGTTCAAACGCTCTGGCAAAGTATCTTGATCTGCTCCAAAGATATTACTTTATGGCCTGTCCCATCTATTAAAAAACACAACCTTCAGTTATGGGTTATTTTCGGCTGTGAGAGGTTTTGGATGTTGGAGTTCTGTCCCGCACTGTCAGAGAGACCATCCTTCGGACCTCTGATCTCCCTTCAGTCTGCTGCAAGTACTGTGAGCAGTTCTGATCGCCACACTATAGGGAAGAAGAGATAAGCACTGGAGAAGGTACAATAATGATTCAGCAGGAATTCCTAAGCTGAAGCACTTCAGCTATGAAGAGAGAGCAGGTAGGCTGGGTAAGTAAAAGCTGAGTACAGTGGATGCTGGTAATCTTAAACAAAGACTGAAATTGCTAGAGAAACCCATCAGGTTTGCCAGCAGTGGAGTTAATATGTCAAGTCTACATGTGACTCCAGACCCACAGCAATGGTTGATCGTAGTTACTGTCTGGGCAATTAGGGATGGGGCAATAAATGCTGCCCTAGCCAGTGACCCCCTCAACCCATACAAAAGAAAGAAAGTCAAGTATGGGACTTCTGACTGAAGAAGTGTTATATTGGATTCAAAATATGAACTCTGTTTCTCTCTCCACAAATGGTGTCAGAGTTCTCGGTAGACTGAGTTGTTTTCCTTAGAGCAGAGAAGACTGAGTTGGCGGTGGGGGGGGCGCTGGCCAACTGATTTAGGTGTACAAAGCTGTGTGGGGCATAGGCAGGCGAGATAGGGAAATACATTTCCCCTTGGTAGAGACGCGTCGACCATCGGGAACCAGTCTTGAGGTGTCAGGAGCGGGAGGCTTGGAGGGAATTTGAGGAAAATAATTCATTCAGTGTGCAGTGGGTATCATGAACTAAAGCAGAAATTGCTGGAGAAACTCAGCAGGTTTGGCAGCATCTGTTGGAAGAAAGCAGAGTTAATGTTTCGAGTACACCTCTGGACTCAGGACATTAACTGTTGTTTTTACCAAATGATGCTGCCAAACCTGCTGAGTTTCAGCAGCAATTTCTGTTTCTGTTTCAGGTCTCCCTCAGTTCTTTGTTTTACTTTCAGGTATCTGGAACTCACTACCTGAAAGGGAGAGACAGGAGTCCTCAAGATATTTAAGAAATATTTAGATGAGCACACAGCGTTACAGCTCAAGTGCTGGAAAATAGGCCTAAATTAGATTGAGAATGGCCTGTTTCCATGCGGGAAAATTATTAGCTGTATTTCAGATGGGAGTTAAGAGTCAGTGTCATTGCTGTGGGTCTGGAGTCACATGTAGGCCAGACTTGGTATCGAGAGTAGATTTCCTTTCCTGAATTATATTTGTGAACTCGATGGGTTTTTACAACAGTTGGTGGACCAGCCCCTTAACTCCAAATTTTCAAGAAATTCACTTGCAACCATCTGCCATGGTGGGCTTTGCACTGGGATACCCAGGACATCAATCAAGGAGTCTGGGTTGACAGCCCAGAATTCCGAATCACTTGTCCATTATACTGCCGTATTGGCGCATGTGGTATTCGTCTCATGGGAAACCCAATGACGAACAGCCTAGGGTTGTGAGCAGGGCAGGGGAGGGAAAATAAAGGAAGGGGAGGGCCCTTTATTCAAAGGCATTCCATCCCTAATTTACCCACTGAAGGCAGGGGGGTGGAGGACAGTTCCTAAGGAGAGCCACCCACTGGCCTTTCTGCCCATTCTTGCCGTCACTCACCTGTGCTAGGCTACCTGGACCTGGGGTGGCTGTTGGTACCCAGTGATGCTGTTGATCCAGAACAAGCTAAAGGCAGTAGCTCTCGGAGGGTGGGGTGACAAGCTGGGGGCTGGCACTTTCTCACTGGGACTTAATTCTCCTGAAAAGCGAATGCTCAGGTCTGTATGATTCTGTAGCCAGCAGGGGGAGGCAGTGGCCTCGTGGTATTATCACTGGGACTGTTAATCCAGAGACCGTGGTAATATTCTGGTTGGATAAACATATGGATGGTAATGGAATAGTGTAGGTGAGATGGGCTTCAGATTAGTTTCACAGGTCGGTGCAACATCGAGGGCCGAAGGGCCTGTTCTGCGCTGTAATGTTCTATGCTAGAGCAATGCAGCGGGCCAGGCAGCATCAGAGGAGCAGGAAAGCTGCTGGTTCAGATCAGGACCCTTCTTCAGAAATGGGAAGGGGGAAGGAGGCTCAGAAATGAATAGAGAGAGGGGGGTGGGGCAGGGGAAGGTTGGTGGGATAGTGGTAGATGACTGAAGGTAGGGAGTGGTGGGGTTTGGTCAGAGAGATTGGGGGGAGGCTAGGTGGGAGAGAAGATGGACAGATAGTATCAGGTCAAGGAGGTGAGGATAAGAGGGAGGGTTGGCCATGTGATGGGGCAGGGTTGGGATGATTTTAAAACTGGTAAAATCCACATTTAGGCCATTGGGCTGTAGGTTCCCAAGGCGGAATATGAGGTGCTGCTCCTCCAGTTTGCGGGTGGCATCATTGTGACACTGGAGACGGATGAACACGTTACCCAGGCAGTGGGAGGGGGAGTTAAATTGGTTCGCGACCAGAAGGTGTTGTCATTAGTCGCGTACAGATTGCAGATGCTCTACAGAATGGTCTCCGAGCCTCCGCTTGGTCTCACTGATGTAGAGAAGGCCGCATTGGGAGCAGTGGATCCCTTCGCCCTCCCCCATTTCTGAAAAAAGACCCTGACCTGAAATGCCAGCCTTCCTGCTCCTCTGATGCTGCCCGGCCTGCTGTGTTCCTCCAGCTCCACACTGTGTTGCCAATGACTCCAGCATCAGCAGTTCTTACTATCTCTGAGTGAGTAATATTCTGGGGTTTGAATCCTGCCATGGCAGATGGTGGAATTTGAATTCAATGGCGAAAAGAAAAACTTGGAATCAGGAGTCTAATGATAACCATGAATATATTTGTTGATTGTTTGGAAAAACCCATCTGGTTCACTGGTGTCCTCCAGGAAAGGAAACTGCCATCCTTACCTGGTCTGATCATTATGTGACTCCAGACCCACAGCAATGTGGTTGACTCTTAGCTGCCCTCTGGGCTATTGCGGGTGGGCAATAAATGCTGGCCTGGCCAATGGAATCCACATTCCATGAACGAATTGAAAAAACAGTGAGAGCCCCAAGGTCTCCAGTATATGTTCTCCTACTCCTCTTCCTCTTTGTGAATGTATCTTTTCCTTTTAGGATTGAACCAGTCAGCCTCATCAATCAGTGTGTTGACGCAATCTGTCTGTACCGTTCTTCACTTCCTCCGTTAACTGAAGCCTTGTTGCAGCAGGTGGGATGTTGGCTAGGCCTTTGTATTCCAGCATGATTCCCCCACAGTTGTGTATGCTTTTCAAATGAAATGCCTCCAAGTCTTCAAACATTTTTCACCATGAATCGCATTTTCTCGTGCGAGCTTTCCAACGTACCTCCGTAACACCACTGTGGGTGTTCCCTCCGACGCCATGGACTGCAACTTCTTTACACCTTGTTGAGGGCAATTAGGGTTGGGCCTGACCAACAATGCCGCGATCCTCCAAAATTCCCCAAATCCTTATTTCCCTGTGCCTTGCTTTCTTTGAATTTTGAGCCACGTCAGGGCCCCGCTGCGTTGTATCCGCATTAAGGCACAGCAAAAGGGCAGGCCTGGTTTTAGTTCTACGCTGGGGGAAGCAGAATTGGGAATCCTCAAAGAGACAGTGGGCCCAGCCCCCTGCCTGTAGTGTGAGGCCCCAGGGACATTTAACTTGTTGACAGCAGGGATTTTACCATCTCCAGCAAGCGGTGATTGAGATGTCAGGCGTACAGAGGCAGACTGTGCCAGTAATGAGGGAGTGCTGCATTGTTAGAGGAATTGTCACATGGATGATCTATTAAACATGCATTCCCATCTTCCCTCTCAACTGAGCTAATAGGATCTCATGATGCTGTTCAGGTTTGAATGGGGAGTTTATCCTCTCTGTCCTGGCTAATATTTATCCCTCATACAACAACAATGAGGGAAAAGCTTTTTCTGGACAGTATCACCTTTCTGTGTTTGTGTCTGTGTGGCTGCCAATCTTGTCTACATTACAACGTTACCCTACACTTCCACTAGCATAGCATTGACTCTAAACTCTTAGGAACATCCAGAGGTCGTTTCAGGTACTATATAAATGCAAGTTCTTATTGTTAAAATTACTCTTGCTTCATAACCTCTCTGATTTGGACCACGGGCCCATTGAAACTGCAAAAGCAACCATTAAAATGTTCTCAATGGTGAACAGTAACCACATAGAGATGCAGCAATTTGCGAAGGGTAAGTCTCGAAATCCTGAGATGAGCAGGTGACCTTTGACCAAAGGTTGTTAAAGCTCCTCATGACTGAGTATTTTACTATTGACTGGGGCTGAGAGGTTATCAGGGGCAAGGGAATGCAGATTTCAGGGTACAATCAGATCACCCACCACCAACATTTTCAGACTAGTTGATAGAGACCATTTGCTGATATTAGTGGACCACTGTGTTATTGTCCTCTGTGACTGCCAGGACAGAAGAAGACAAAACTCAGTGGACCATGATCTTGTATCATCTACCAATTCCTGATGTTCTGTATATCATGATACCGATTAAACCACAAGGAGTTCCTGTTTCACTTGCCTCTTGCCTGGGTGCTGAAGATGCTTGACACCATCCAGGACAAAGCAGCCCTCATGACTGGCACTACACCCAGAAGCTCCCACTCTCCCCACCACTGATGCTCAGTCACCCCTGGTTCTACAAGTGTGCTATCTACAAGATGCACTGCAGAAGTTCACTGAGGGTCTTCCAACAGCATTTTCCAAACCTGTGACCTCTCCCAGCCACAGGCACCCTCATGGGAACTCTGTAACTAAACCGCTCACCATCCTGACCTGGGAAATATATCACCCCTCCTTCACTGTCGCTGGGCCCTGGACCTCTCTCCCTAAGGGCATTGTGGGTTAGCCTACAGTAAGTGGACTGCTAGGGACTGTCTGAATGCTGGCCCAACCAGCAATGCCCCCATCCCATGAGTACGTTTTTAAAAAATATAGTCTTGGCGCTGAGAGACAGCCACACGAGAATCAGTGTGTTGAATTTGCTCAGAAACCGAGTGTGCTGCGTATCATGAGCTCTCATTGTGCTTCAGACAGTCGCTTTGTCGACCAGTGTGTCACTGCCAAATTATACAAATGATTTTTCAAAAAGATTAATTCATGGATTGGGGGTTTGCTGGTCAATCTCCCACAGGGCAATTAAGAGTCAACCGCATCTCTATGGGTGTGGAGTCACATATAGGCCAGACCAGGTAAGGGTGGCAGTTTCCTTCCCTAAAGGATAAGATGGGTTTCCCCCCCCCCCCCCCCCCCACCGCCACAATCAATTCACAGCCATCATTAGACTCTTAATTCCAAATAATGGAATCTGGATCTTTCAGGCTAATTCATAACTGCTGGTTTTTTGCATTTCAGTCGCATTGAGTCTCACAAAATTAGTGATTAGAAAAAAAGATGCTGGAGAAACTCAGCCATCTAGCATCATATGTGGATGAACTGATTAGGAGAAGGAGCAGGCCATTCAGCCCCTCAATCCTGCTAATGTTGTTGGTGGGTGATCTGATTGTACCCTCAAATCTGCATTCCCTTGCCCCTGATAACCGCTCAGCCCCTTACTTAGCAAGAGTCTATCTACCTGTACCTTGAAGGTGTTCAAGAACTCTATATGCACCACCCTTTCAGGAAGAGAGTTCCAAAGGCCCTCTGAGAGGAAAAAAAATTTTACCGGGTGACGCCTGAATTTTAAATAGTGATCTCCATTTCTTCCATATGAGGAGAAATCTTCTCCACATCTACCTTGTCAAGACCCCTCAGGATCCTGTGTTTCAATCAAGTTGCCTCTTGACTCTTTCAGACTCCAGCAGATACAAGGCTGTTCGGTCCAACTTCCCCGTAGCTGTCAACCTGCCCATTCAGGTATTACACTGGCAAACCTTCCCTTAACTGCTTCCGATGCAATTACATCGCATTAGGCCGAGGTTAGTGTTTCGAGACCAGTATGATTTTGCCTCGGAACTCCCGTTGCGCCCTGGCCACGGAACCCTCCCAGAAGTGGACCCAATTTTTCTCTATTTACCCGAGTGGATTGTTGGTGTGCCCAGCGCAGGTGGCAGTGACACAGTGGCAGAAGAGCATTGGCCCAGCAGTGAAAGAGGGCACCTGAGGATTGGCAAACTCAACATTGGATGGGTCTGGTGTAAATGGCAGTGAGACGGTGGGGGAGGGTTGCTGGCACAGGCATTGTTGGTGGTGATGAGCGGGCTCACGGTTGATGGACTTCCTTTCAGCTCGAGCTTTCAACTTTTTATTCCTTGTTCTTAGATTACTCAAAATGGCACTGGATCGTGGCAACGTTTGAGAAGCTTTTCGCTGTACTTCACTGATTTTCTCACCTTAGAATATATGTGACTATAAATCTTTCAATCCAATTCAAATCTCTTTGTCATTATAAAGTCCTCCATCAGTGAAATGGGAGGAACAATTTATATCTATTGAGCGCTTTTCTTGAACGCCGGACATCGCAAAGCACGTTACAGCTAATGATTTTCTTTAAAAAATGTAGTCCCCACTGTAATGTAGGAAATACTGCAGCAATTTGTCCACAGCAAACAGCAATGAGAGGGCCAAACAATCTATGTTGATTGAGGGTTAAAATATCGTTCGGGACTCTATGGAACTCTCCTGCTGCTCTTCATCATGAGACTGTTCGTCCTTATCTCAGAAGGCTGAAGGGCTGCCTCAGTTTATTGTTTCACGAGAAAAATGACCCCACCAGCACTCCTTCCATACCTGATTCAGGTGGTTCCATTCCGAGTGGATTAAACAGGGAACCTTGCAATTCTATAGCAAGCGTACCACAAGGCACCTCCTTATCGTAGTCTCTTGAAAGTGGAGTCGCAGGTAGACAGGATAGTGAAGAGGGCGTTAGGTGGGCTTGCCTTCATTGGTCAGTGCATTGTGTACAGGAGTTGCGGCTGCACAGGACATTGTTGAAGCCCCTTTTGGAATGTTGTGTGCAATTCTGGCCTCTCTCTTATAGGAAAGAAGTTGTGAAACTTGAAAGGGTTCAGAAAGGATTGACAAAGATATTGCCAGGGTTTGCGCAGTAGGGAGAGGTTGAATAGGCTGTGGCAATTTTCCCTGGAGTGTCGGAGGCTGAGGGGTAATTTATGAAAGTTTATAAAATCATGAGGGGTACGGATAGGGTGAATAGCTATTCCCCACGGTAGCGGGAGTACAAAACTAGAGGGCATGAGTTTAAGGTGAGAGGGGAAAGGTTTAAAACAGACCCAAGGGGTAACTTTTTCACATAGAGGGTGGTGTATGTATGGAATGAACTGCTAGAGGAAGTGGTGGAGGCTGGTACAATTACAACATTTAAAAGGCATCTGGATGGGTATATGAATAGGAAGGGTTTAGAGGGATATGGGCCAAATGCTGGCAAATGGGACTGGATTAATTTCGGATGTCTGGTCAGCACAGACAAGTTGGACTGTAGAGCCTGTTTCCATGCTGTACAGCTCTATGAGTCTAATCGTGAAATCAACCCTGTCCTACTCAGTCTTTCCTACAGTTTTTGCAAGCTTTTGGCAACATCTTTTGTTTTGTGCACTTTTATCAATCTGGCAGTCACTCTGTCAAAACTGAGTTCATATTTTTAGATTATATGTCAATATCACTTATCAAAATAGATTTCTTCTGCCAGTTTTGTTTATTTCACTGGATCTGCGGCTTGTTGAGATCATCACTCTTCAACAAGTGATAGTGAGTGGTGCATTGAAGTATCTTCAGGAAGTCCTTATCTCCAGCAGATCCTGGTTTTGCCCAACTCCAGGCTAGGAAATTGGATAGCGCCTTTCCCAGTTTTGGGTACTAATTAGTTCCTCTTTATTTACTCGGATCAAAGTGATTCATGATTTGAAGGCCTCCATCTCAATCTTGTCTGGAGGAGACCGGGTCTAGACTTTCTGCTCAACTGAGGTTTCTCATCCCTGGTATCACTCCAGGAATTGACTCCTGCACCCTCTCCCAGGCTTTGCCGTTGTTGCTAAAGCGCGGTGTCCAGCACTGAACACAGTATGTCAGCAGAGGCTACACCAGTGATTAGTAAAGGCTTAAACGCACAGTTTGTGTTTGTACATTCTTTTCCTCTATTTATACGTTCAGGAATCCTGTATTTTTAAAGATTCCTCAAATTATTCCATTGGGGAGGTGATGGCCTAGTGGTGTTATCGCTAGACTGTTAATGCAGAGAGCTAGGTAATGTTCTGGGGGCCCGAGTTCGAACCCTGCCACAGCAGATGGTGGAATTTGAATTCAGTAAATATCTAGACCGAAGAGTCTTAATGATGATCATGAATCCATTGCCAGTTGTTGCTTGTGTGCTTTAGGGAAGGAAACTGCCATCCTTACCTGGTCTGGCTTATATGTCACTCCAGACCCTCTGGGCAATTAGGGATGGGCAATAAATGCAGGCCTAGCCAGCGACGCCCTCATCCTGTGAATAAATAAAAAAAATTTCAGAGACTTTTGACCATAAATTCTCAGATATCTCTGTACTCACAACCTCCTTAAGATGGCATGATTTATCTTCTATTGTTTCTCCTCCTCTTTCCTACCTAAAAAAGCAAAGTCAACATAACCCCAGTGGACTGTAGGGAGCTCTTTCATTGAGTGAATTTAACCCGAGGATCACCACACTTCAAGCAAAGGGTGAAATTGAGAAGCCTGAGACATCACGGTACCCTCAGCCCGTAAGGTGATTCAGTCTGCGCTGTTGTTGTCATAAACCATCCGTTCAGAAAACTGAGCTGAATAGATCGCTCCACATCACTGTACTGCATTGCATCTGACTGTCTGCCAATCTTCGACAATCATGTGAAATGCATTGCTGTCCTTCTCATTATTCAGTAGGTTTCCCAAATTTTGTGCTTTCCGCAGACTTTGAAATTAGGTCCTGAAAACCCAAGTTTAGGCTATTAATACCTGTTAGAAAGTATCGACTGAGGAGCATCACCTTGTGCCTACCTCCAACTGAAAAACACCCAATCACATTGCTGTCTGCTTCCTGTCAATTAGTTAAGTTAAATTCTCTACAATCACTGATCCTTTTAATCTTTTCACCTTCAGTTGCGAACCTATTACCTGGTGCTAAGTGAAGTGCATTTGACATTCACTGCATCAGTCTCACTCTTTGGTTCATTGACCCTTTCAGTTAATTCACCAAAAAAGCTTGATGAAGTTAGTCAAATATGACTTCCCTTTAAAAAGTGTGTGCCTTATTTTTCAAAAATATATTTAATAGCTGTTGTATTCTCAATTAATTTTACCTTGAATTACCACCTTTAAATGTACCCACATCACCATATTAGGCTGGTTGGTCTGTAATCTCTCAGGTTTATAAGTCTCCCCTTTTATTGACTTGGAGAGTCACATTGACAATACTCCAGTCCTCTGGTACAACCACAATCCGAGAGTAGGATTGGAAGATTGTGGTTAGAGTCTCCATAATTTCCGCTTTTACCTAGCTCAGCATACACTGATGCATCCCGTTCGGTCCTGGTGACTTTCATCTATTGTGTTGTTTTCTCTTTGAAATGCCTCCCCTCTGTATATATCCCATCCAATTTCTCCACTACTGATGCCCCCCTCGTGATATCCCTTGAAGAGGGAACTGTATTAAGGAAGAAATAACCAGGAAATGGAAGACGTAAATGGCACAGTAGAACTTGCTGAAATTCCGGGTGACTCAGCAATCCAACCCTTAAGGGCTGAGAATCCTCTGGGATCACGGACGCACCAACACCAGCGTCCTCCACCAGGCCAACATCCCCAGCGTCGAGGCACTGACCCTCCTTGTTCAGTTACAATGAGCTGGGCATATTGTCTGCATGACCGACACGAGACTCCCCGAGCGGGTACTCTACTCCCCGCTCCGAAACTGCAGGGGAGTCCCAGAGGGGCAGAGGAAGCGCTTCAGTGATACCCACAAGGCCTCACTGGTGCAGTGCGACATTCCCACTGACACCTGGGAATCACCGACCCAAGACTGTGCAAAGTGGAGGAGGAATATCAGGAAAAACATTGAGCACCTTGAGACTCGCTGTCGGGAAAGCGTGGAAGCCAGGTGAGAACAACGCAAGGATCGCGCTGCCTCACCAACGCTTCCCCCCAGCCTGTTCCATGACCATCCTCTGCCCCAAAGTGTAACAGAGCCTGTGGTAGCAGCATCACTTTGTACAGCCGCCTACAGACTCATCCTGAGAGTGGAACAGGGTCCTCCTCGTCTGTGAGGGACCTCCAGGTAGCGAAGGGAATGGCTTAAGGACTCTTCTGGATCAGTGTCCCTGTCCTTGGCCAGAGGGCCAGGTTTCAAGTCCCGTCTGATTAAAAGTATATAAGCGGGAACAAATTACAGAGAATCTGTCGGCTGAGTATTTGTGTAATTGGCCTTTATTAAACAAAACAGAATAAGCAGTTGATCAGTCCTGGTGCGAGACTGGTAATGCTGCATTGAATGAAGACAGAGCCACAGCACTACACTTTGGCATTAAATTACTACATGTTGGCAGCATGCTGTTTAAAGAAAATAGATCCAAAGCACACATTTAATATCGCAGCCATGCCCTCTACAAGACAGTCTCTTTTCCTCCACTTCATCTTTGAGAACTCTTTTACCACTTGTGTTCAAAATTTGCTGTTCTTATTTACCACTGCATATATTCACATGCATGGCTCGTTGTCCCTCTCATTTCCTTCATCCTTGGTTCCAGACTGAAATATTGTATACACTGTTCTTCTCTTACGTATCTCCCGATATGAAGCTTTGCTGGAGTTGCAACATATGTTCGAATGGAGTTCATTTCTCCTGTACAAACTGGCAAATATCAATTCTCAAGACGTTTAATATTTAACGAAGATCTGTAGCTTAACCAGCGAAGTGTAACTGTTGGTTTGTGTGCTGTCCTTATTCCCCTATATGCCCCAACACACTGGCCACCCTACCGTAGGTTAGAAACACATCAGAACTGACTACAAGAGTCCTATGACCTTTTTGAATAAGGATAGCACAGAAACCAAAAGGCACACTTTGCCAGTTACTCTCAAAGATGAAAGACCCCATGCCCACAATGAGCAGGATAAATGTGATGTGTAAAATACCATGCAGCAACTGTGAGAGTAGGTCAGATGGGCAGGAAACTCACCACCAGGATACATGTACACCTACTCACAGTGAAATGGCATGACCAACTCTCCCTTATTTCAATACACTCTGACATAGAAGGACATCATTTTGACTGGGACAAAGTTACACTACTAGGACAAGCGAGACAAAGACAAGCGCAAGAATTCCTGAAGCCTGGTTTCCAACCACCGATGCAATTAACAAATATGGTGAAATAGACACCATCTATGTACCGCTACGTACAAAACTGGAAACAAGGCTGCTCACCATGAGAGTCTGCACCATATAAATTCAGAGTGGGACAAAACAACAGCACTTCAACGGAGGCTACATATTTCTCAAGACATGATTGGGGATTTGAGTCAAGATATCCTTGGCTGGCTACAGGGCTTGAGAGCGACAGAAGTTTAGTGTGTATATGCATACAGCATGGATACAGTAAGCATTACAGAGGATAATAATATGCAGAAATGAACACTGAGCTATTACAGCCAGGCTGACTGTAGGCAAATAATGCTGGAGTGATGTGAGCAGTGAGTGTCTAGGCTTTGCAGCTCTCACACATCTCTCACATCTCACCTGCTCCCAGGCAATAATTTTCAGGTCTGACTTTTTATTTGAAACCTTAAACTATTTAAAGTCATGAATGAATATCTTTTGAATTTCCTCCACTAGTTCTGCCTCACAGATTTTTATAGATGTTCCTTTACTGCATCAGGCTCTGTAATTTCACTGACACAAAATGAAAACGTCTATCTTCCAACTAAATAGATTAGGGAGGGCCAGAGGAAAAAAAAGGATACGTACTTCATTGACTATTTAACAGCACGGCAGAAATTTTTTGAAATAGGAACAATGTGATCGTTACTAAATCTCTCATTCAATTTTAAATGCTTGTAACACAATGGTTAAAATTCTAGATTTCAAGTTGCATGCTGATGAATGTAATTAATTGCTACTTAACTGTACCCCTGAGAGTTGACTTTTCAAGTAGCTATTGAGCCGTTGATATCACAGGATCCTTATGGTGTGGAAGCTGACCATTCGGCCAATTGAGTCCACAACAGCCCTCCAAAGACCATCCCACTCAGACCCACCACACTGCCCCCGTAACCCTGCATTTCTCATTGCTAATCCACCTAACCTACAGTTCCCCAGACAATTTAGCATGGCCAATCCACCTAATCTGTACATCTTTGGACTGTGGCAGGAAACAGAGCAGCCGGAGGAGACGCATGCAGACACCGGGAGAGCATGCAAACTCCCCGCAGGTAGTTGCTGGAGAGTGGAATTAAACCTGGGTCCCTGGTACTGTGAGGCAGCAGTGCTAACCACTGAGCCACCGTGCTGCCCAGATACTAAGTTTGCTTCTTGGCTGAAATAGCTCATTCTCTGGCAATCATGTCCTTTTGCATTGCTTGGATATTTGCAACATGTACTCCCTGAACCCAGGCTAGGGCTCTTTGAGGTGTTCCTAATAGCAGTTTATGTTCAAATCGTACATTTCTTTCTCTTCAGAATACCTTGGGAAATTTATTTGCAGCACAAAGTCTCATTATTCCACAGGCAAAGGAATGTAACATTGCTGAGAAAGGAAGGTGATGATCAAGTCAACACAGCTCAGCAAACACAAGTGATTTATGTTATTAATTTTTCATAAACCACCACTGCTACATTTTCCCTTCTACTTCCGTATTATACTGTGATACCATTTGGCTGTCAGAACAAAAATGAAAATGAGGCCATTATTCTAACTAGACCTGTATGATTTTACTGGTTCAGAGGGACGTGAGAGAACCGGAAGGTTCTGCTGCCTCATCTCCATGTGAAGATGGTGAGCTGGACCACCCAGAGCCTCAGCCATGATTCGGACTGTGCCTGTGTTTTGCGGGGGCTAGGCTTAGGAATAAAGAGTCCAAGAGAGCAAATGAAATTAGGATACAGAGCGACCACGTTGGAACCGACTGATAGAGTAGACTGCAAGGCTCACTTTTGATTCGATTCGATTTACTATTGTTGTGTATACTAAGGTACAATGAAAAAGTGTTGTCAATGTACTTAAGAATTAGAATTAGGTTTATTGTTGCATGTATTCAAGTTAGAAAAGGTCAGGAGTACAATGGAGGGTGTACAATGTCACCAACATATGGCACAACCTTATGCACAAATCTTGGGTACAAAATAAAATAGAGAAATAGGAAAAAAGTTGCGCTACATTACACATGTGCATGGTATAAGCTGGGAAAATAAGAAATAAAGCTAAAAAGATAGATATAACAGTCGTTGTATAAGGTCACCTTCCACATGGTCTGCCCAGGCTCCACTGGCAGCCATCTTTGCCCTGGGCCCACAGGACATTGTCCCCCGTTTGCAGGCAGATCATATTATACAAGTGTATCAGGGTAACAGAACAAAGTGCAGGATACAGCGTTACAGCTGCCAAGAAGGTGCAGAGAGAGAGAGAGCGAGATCAACATTAACGTCATTAATTTTAAACATAATCTTTAATGAAGTGGAAAACCCTAATAGTGCACGTATAAGAAAATCCCAAATTACCGTTTTTTTTCCTGAAATGGCTCATCTTCATCAAGGCTGTAACTAAGGCAGTAGAACTAACCTTAGCACCATTCAGCTTAGGCAATAGATTCTGGACTGGACCCTGCCGGAGGGTTTAGCATTCAGATGATGCCTTGAGCTGGAACTGCTTGTAGCTGTACTAGTGAGTAACATTGGACTCAGAAAGGAGCAAAACCCTTTGTTTCAGTGCAGCAAGCAGACTCCCAAGTACTTGTGAAAACTTACCAAACTCCACCTCTGTGCGTGGCATTACCTGGTAGTAAAGGAAAGTAGTAATCGGGCAAGAAACATTCTTGGTGAAGAATAGAAATATATTCTAGGGGAACTCGTCGGATGAGACCACTGCTGAACTGGTCAAAAGTGTATACTTGTGTATTTCTGGAATATTTCTCATGAAATGAATCGTAGTGATGTGGGTCAAACACCTTGCCAATATGGTTAGGCTGCCCGTAATAGAACATAGAACATTACAGCACAGTACAGGCCGTTCGACCCTCGATGTTGTGCCGACCTGTCATACCGATCTCAAGCCCATCTAACCTACACTATTCCATGTACGTCCATATGCTTATCCAGTGACGACTTAAATGTACCTAAAGTTGGCGAATCTACCGCCGTTGCAGGCAAAGCGTTCCATTCCCTTACTACTCTCTGAGTAAAGAAACTACCTCTGACATCTGTCCTATATCTTTCACCCCTCAATTTAAAGCTATGCCCCCTCGTGCTTGCCGTCACCATCCTAGGAAAAAGGTTCTCCCGATCCACCCTATCTAACCCTCTGATTATTTTATATGTTTCAATTAAGTCACCTCTCAAACCTTCTTCTCTCTAGTGAAAACAGGCTCAAGTCCCTCAGCCTTTCCTTGTAAGACCTTCCCTCCATACCAGGCAACATCCTAGTAAATCTCCACTGCACCCTTTCCAAATGTTTGCACACTTAACATATATCTCAAAGATTTGGTTCTTATCAAGATCTATGTCTTGAAATTTACTAACAATCCTATCTATTTACATTGCTATATTATCTCAATGAATGGAGAGAAAGACTGGGGAGTGTGTATTACATTAGTGCTTACAATGGTATCTCTTGTAGATTGTATTATAGGGACAGGATAGTGGCTCAGTGGTTAGCGCGGCTGCCTCACAGCGCCAGGGACCTCGGTTTGAATCCACCCTCTGGCAACTAGCTGTGTGGCGTTTGCACATTCTCCCCGTGTCTGCGTGGGTTTCCTCCCACAGTCCATAGATGTGCAGGTTGGATGGAGTGGCCATGTTAGTTGCCCGTAGTATCCAGGGATTTGTAGACCAAATTGGTCAGTCATGGGAAATGCAGGGTTACAGGGATAATGTAAGAGGGTGGGTTTGGTTGGGATGCTCTTCAGAGGGTCGCTGCGGACTCAGTGGGCTGAATAACCTGCTTCCACACTGTAGGGATTGTATTCTATGATTATATTACTGACTGACTTAACACACTAGACTGACCCTGTTGCATAGGCAGCATGACTGAAGTCAAGATGGGTACATTTACACTGGCACGTCATATAACTGTCTTAAAGATACAATGCCTAGTTGCAATATTACATCAGTACTCTGAAACCTTGACTGTTGTGGTTCAGACAGCAATTACAACTTGGCGACAATTCTTCCTAATTCAGAAGTAACTCCCTTTTAATATAAATAACAAAAAGTGTTCTGAAGAGGAGTCAAATTGGACTCAAAATGTTAGCTCTCCATGGATGCTGCCATATCTGTTGAGCTTCTCCAGCTATTTCTATTTTAATTTTTTTTCATACAACTGATGGGAAACGATGGAGAAAGTTTCCGTTTTGTTTACAAGGGGAGCTGGTGGGCTAGTGGTATTGTCAGTGTGTGAGTAATCCCAAGAGTTGGGCTAATGTTCTAGAGACAGGTTTGAATTCTACCACAGCAGATGGTGAAATTTGCATTCAATTAATAAATCTGGAATTAAAAGCTGGTCTAATATAGGATCGTAAAACAACTGTCGATTGTAGTAAAAATCCCATCTGGTTCATTAATGTTCTTTAGGGAAGGGAAACATGCTTTCTGTACCTGGTTTGGCATGCATGAGATTCCAGACGATGTAGTTGACTCTGAAATGACCGAGCAAGCCACTCAGTTGTAGCTGACTGCTGCAAAAGCTGACAGACGAAATGAAACACGATAGATCCATGAAAGTGCTGGAAAAAGACAACGCTGCACACAATCCTGTCAACCCTGCCAACACTTCATTCGTAACATTTGGGAGCCTGTGAGAGTACTGGGAGAGCTACCCCGCACACTAATGAAGTAACAGGCTGATATAGTCGTATTCATACCTCACAGACAATTTTCCAGGCACCATCATCAGCAGAAGTGTGGGACAATAGTTTATCGTCTAAGGGAAATCAAGCAAGGACAACTTTGGACCTCATGAAGTCTCATAGCATCGGGTCAAGCATGGTAAAGGAAACTTGCTGATTACCACTAACTGTTCCAACCGTGATAGATCTGTCAGTACTCTCCTGCCACCAATGTGAGCAGCATCTGGTCAAAGCCCTGGAAACGGCGAGGGCACAGAATGTACTCACGGTGGTGGGCAATCATTGGCCATGGGTTGGTAGTGCTGCTACTGACCACAACAATTGACTGGCTCTGGGACAGATGCTGAGGGAGCCAACAACAGGGAGCAACTGTGCTTTCCCTCATCTTTACCAGTCAGCTGCAGGTTCACCTGTCCAGGGCAGTAATGGTAAGAGTGACCACTCACTGTCACTCATTGCGTTGTATGGTACTATTGTCATCATAAATCAGACGAGTCAAGACTTGGGATTCATGAGGTGCTGTGGACCATCAACAGCATTAAGATTATCTTCAAACACAGTCTGTACCCTCATGGCCTGGCATAGTCCGTTACTCTACAATTACCACCAAGTCAGAGGAACAACACAGATTCAATGGAATGTGCAGGAGAACATGCCAGAAATAGCACCGGGCATACTAATAAATGAGGTGCCAACCTGGAGAAGACTACCGACATGCCAAATGGCACAAGCAGCCTGCAATAGAAGGTGGCTTGAACTGCAGGTGGGTTAAGAAGGGCAGCTCACCACCAGTGGATGTTGAAATGACATCACTGTTGGTGGATCATAACCTGGGAACCTCCTCACTAACAGAATAATGTGTGCACCCATATCACTTGCACTACAGCAGTTAAAGAATGCAGCTCAAAGCCACCTTCTCCATGTCAGATAGGATTGGGCAATAAACATTGGCCCAGGCAGCAAATGTCTGCATTTTGTGAATGAATAAGGGAAAGCAGAGTTTTATAAACTCTTAATAACCCTACTGGAGGAAAAGTCACCTTTGTGAAATTGGATTTTCCATTTTCTGGGATCACTCCCTTGGTCAAATAGCCAATGGATCTTGCATCAATCAGGCAGCTGATTGGTGGCCTGTGGGCTTTCTCACGGCATTTAGAACTCAAGGCAACAAGTCCCACCTGCCTGGAGCTGCTGGCCAATCAGAGACCACCATCTTGAAGGCTCAACATTACTATGGCGTAGGCCATGGCCTCTGCTGGGACACCATCGCTCAGAGCCCCAGGCACGGGTCTGTCACAGGATGTGTGGGCGTTGTTTCTAAGGTAAGGGGGGCAGGTTCTAGGCTTGGGGATCATGGGGTGAGGAACAAAGGGGGAATTTTGGAAGTGAGGGCAGAGAGACAGCTCTAAGCTATCAACCACCCCCCTCCCCCCCCCCCAACTTTGTCGTTGATCCCTGGTGCAGATCAAACTGACAGTCCACCCCCTATTGGGGTTATCTGTTAGGTTGGCTGGTTCTCTCACACCTCCCTGGAGTTGAAGTAATTGCACCTGGAATGGAGATAGCCTTTAAAAGGCCTTTGTTTAATGTCTATTTAGCAGTAGTCAGGAAAAGCCGCTCCATCCAAGACTAAACTTCTGAGCTGGTGGAAAGGGGAGACATATCTCCTCGATGCCATCTTCGGACTGTCTGCCCTTCCTACCTGCCACATTCTCTGGACGGGGTACAGAACAAAGTCGCCGGAATGATGTTGGATCTAAAAGTGTTAAGTGATGACAGATGGCATAGACATTGTAATAAAATGTGAGGCTGGATGAACACAGCAGGCCAAGCAGCATCTCAGGAGCACAAAAGCTGACGTTTCGGGCCTAGACCCTTCATCAGAGACGGGGATGGGGGGAGGGAACTGGAATAAATAGGGAGAGAGGGGGAGGCGGACCGAAGATGGAGAGTAAAGAAGATAGGTGGAGAGAGTGTAGGTGGGGAGGTAGGGAGGGGATAGGTCAGTCCAGGGAAGACGGACAGGTCAAGGAGGTGGGATGAGGTTAGTAGGTAGCTGGGGGTGTGGCTTGGGGTGGGAGGAAGGGATGGGTGAGAGGAAGAACCGGTTAGGGAGGCAGAGACAGGTTGGACTGGTTTTGGGATGCAGTGGGTGGGGGGGAAGAGCTGGGCTGGTTGTGTGGTGCAGTGGGGGGAGGGGATGAACTGGGCTGGTTTAGGGATGCAGTAGGGGAAGGGGAGATTTTGAAACTGGTGAAGTCCACATTGATACCATATGGCTGCAGGGTTCCCAGGCGGAATATGAGTTGCTGTTCCTGCAACCTTCGGGTGGCATCATTGTGGCAGTGCAGGAGGCCCATGATGGACATGTCATCAAGAGAATGGGAGGGGGAGTGGAAATGGTTTGCGACTGGGAGGTGCAGTTGTTTGTTGCGAACTGAGCGGAGGTGTTCTGCAAAGCGGTCCCCAAGCCTCCGCTTGGTTTCCCCAATGTAGAGGAAGCCGCACCGGGTACAGTGGATGCAGTATACCACATTGGCAGATGTGCAGGTGAACCTCTGCTTAATGTGGAATGTCATCTTGGGGCCTGGGATGGGGGTGAGGGAGGAGGCGTGGGGACAAGTGTAGCATTTCCTGCGGTTGCAGGGGAAGGTGCCGGGTGTGGTGGGGTTGGAGGGCAGTGTGGAGCGAACAAGGGAGTCACGGAGAGAGTGGTCTCTCCGGAAAGCAGACAGGGGAGGGGATGGAAAAATGTCTTGGGTGGTGGGGTCGGATTGTAAATGGCGGAAGTGTCGGAGGATAATGCGTTGTGTCCGGAGGTTGGTAGGGTGGTGTGTGAGAACGAGGGGGATCCTCTTGGGGCGGTTGTGGCGGGGGCGGGGTGTGAGGGATGTGTCGCGGGAAATGCGGGAGACGCGGTCAAGGGCGTTATCGATCACCGTGGGGGTAAAGTTGCGGTCCTTAAAGAACTTGGACATCTGGGATGTGCGGGAGTGGAATGTCTTATCGTGGGAGCAGATGCGGCGGAGGCAGAGGAATTGGGAATAGGGGATGGAATTTTTGCAGGAGGGTGGGTGGGAGGAGGTGTATTCTAGGTAGCTGTGGGAGTCTGTAGGTTACGTGGAACAGTCCCTCTTCCGCACCTACACAGGCCCCAAACCCCACCTCTTCCTCCGGTACATTGATGACTGTATCGGCGCCGCCTCTTGCTCCCCAGAGGAGCTCGAACAGTTCATCCACTTCACCAACACCTTCCACCCCAACCTTCAGTTCACCTGGGCCATCTCCAGCACATCCCTCACCTTCCTGGACTTCTCAGTCTCCATCTCAGGCAACCAGCTTGTAACTGATGTCCATTTCAAGCCCACCGACTCCCACAGCTACCTAGAATACACCTCCTCCCACCCACCCTCCTGCAAAAATTCCATCCCCTATTCCCAATTCCTCCGCCTCCGCTGCATCTGCTCCCACGATAAGACATTCCACTCTCGCACAGCCCAGATGTCCAAGTTCTTTAAGGACCGCAACTTTCCCCCCACGGTGATCGAGAACGCCCTTGACCGCGTCTCCCGCATTTCCCGCGACACATCCCTCACACCCCGCCCCCGCCACAACCGCCCCAAGAGGATCCCCCTCGTTCTCACACACCACCCTACCAACCTCCGGACACAACGCATTATCCTCCGACACTTCCGCCATTTACAATCCGACCCCACCACCCAAGACATTTTTCCATCCCCTCCCCTGTCTGCTTTCCGGAGAGACCACTCTCTCCGTGACTCCCTTGTTCGCTCCACACTGCCCTCCAACCCCACCACACCCGGCACCTTCCCCTGCAACCGCAGGAAATGCTACACTTGTCCCCACACCTCCTCCCTCACCCCCATCCCAGGCCCCAAGATGACATTCCACATTAAGCAGAGGTTCACCTGCACATCTGCCAATGTGGTATACTGCATCCACTGTACCCGGTGCGGCTTCCTCTACATTGGGGAAACCAAGTGGAGGCTTGGGGACCGCTTTGCAGAACACCTCCGCTCAGTTCGCAACAAACAACTGCACCTCCCAGTCGCAAACCATTTCCACTCCCCCTCCCATTCTCTTGATGACATGTCCATCATGGGCCTCCTGCACTGCCACAATGATGCCACCCGAAGGTTGCAGGAACAGCAACTCATATTCCGCCTGGGAACCCTGCAGCCATATGGTATCAATGTGGACTTCACCAGTTTCAAAATCTCCCCTTCCCCTACTGCATCCCTCAACCAGCCCAGTTCGTCCCCTCCCCCCACTGCACCACACAACCAGCCCAGCTCTTCCCCCCCACCCACTGCATCCCAAAACCAGTCCAACCTGTCTCTGCCTCCCTAACCGGTTCTTCCTCTCATCCATCCCTTCCTCCCACCCCAAGCCGCACCCCCAGCTACCTACTAACCTCATCCCACCTCCTTGACCTGTCCGTCTTCCCTGGACTGACCTATCCCCTCCCTACCTCCCCACCTACACTCTCTCCACCTATCTTCTTTACTCTCCATCTTCGGTCCGCCTCCCCCTCTCTCCCTATTTATTCCAGTTCCCTCCCCCCATCCCCGTCTCTGATGAAGGGTCTAGGCCCGAAACGTCAGCTTTTGTGCTCCTGAGATGCTGCTTGGCCTGCTGTGTTCATCCAGCCTCACATTTTATTATCTTGGAATCTCCAGCATCTGCAGTTCCCATTATCTCTGGCATAGACACTGTATTGTCTTGTATTCCCTTGTGTGGAGGTAATGATTGGAAGATCTGACTGAGATATGTAAGATGTTTAAAGGAATTGAAGAGGTTGGTACAGAAAAATAAAATCATTTCTGCTGGTGAGAGAGTTCTGAGCAAGGAAGCATCATCTTATCATTGGACCTTGACCTTTTTCTTACAAAGCATATCATCTCTCACATGCAGTTATAGTTGAACATAAATTTTTAAAACTGATTTTTAATGTAAGACATGAGTATTAGTGCCATGGTAGGCACATGGAACAAGGTGCATATGATCTCTTGTCAATTTGAAAAGCAGCAGGATTGAAAGTACTAGTTCCTGCGTTAGTTTCCCCTTTTGCTATGGTACAGTGGAGATCCTGTCTCTTGTCTACCCTTGGCAAGTGGGTGATTATCTCAGAGATCAAAGACTTGATGCAGGGCTCAAAGCAAATGGTCAACTCCCTGTGTAGCAGGATGGCTAAACTGCCCTGACATTCTGTCGCTCGCCCTTTGCTTCTTTGCAAAAGCTGAAATGAAGTGTTCAGTTCTAAAGACTTTCATCTCAGTCATGAGAAATTATGGAACGTTAACAGTCTTGAGATAATCTGCCCACAAGCATTGGAATCAATCTACAGAAGGAAGTTCAGCTTGGAAAAACCATGGTATGTCTGTCATGTCTCAACGATAGTACTTGTAGAATCAAAAGCTTGTGAGCGCGAGCTCATTAAAGAACTTTTTAAAAAACTAAATTGGCTCTGAATCCTTTCTTGTTTAATTTGAACTCGTAAGCCGAGGCAACAGTGGGAAAGTATGCCAATTGAAATTATAACTTTGTATAGCCGAACAAAAGCTTCTGAAAGCTCAGAGATATTATGCAAGATTTGAATTCCTTCCATGGTGAGACCATCAAGGGTTAGACACTGTCAAAGGGGGTGAGAGCTTTCAGCTCATTGTTTAAGAAAAGAACATGAAACAGCAAAATTAATTCCAATCACCTCATCTGCCAGTAGCTCAATTATCATCTCTCCAAAAGAAATCAATAGGCAATTTCAAGTCTATTATAAAAGATTATATTAATACAAATGTTCTCAATTTAAGAGCACAATAGGATTTCGCCAGGTTACTTTGTATAGCTCGAACCAACTTCAAAGACAAAATCAAGGAAGGGGCTTCTTGAAGCACAGTGGTAGCGTCCCTACCCCTGAGTCAGGAGATCTGGATTCCAGTCACTCACCACCCCCTCCAGAGGTATAAAATAATGTATCAGAACAGATGAGGGAATACAAAAGAAACAAAATTTGTTGGACTTCTTGTGGTAGTGTCCCTACCTCTGAAACAGGAGGCCCAGGTTCATGTTCACACCAGAGGTGGTAGTAACATCTGTCAACAGTGCAGTCAGAAAATAAATAGACCCAGGTACTAGAGTTTGGGTCTGTACAGGTTGGTGAAAATGAGTAGGCAAAATTTAGTGGCAGTGTCCATCCAGCGTTGAGTGTGTGTGATCAAGGTGATTTCTCAGGAGATCAGATTCTTAAATTTGAATGTTATGGCTTGCAGCAGTGTGTGGCATTGCTGAGGGACCCTGAACATTGGAATGGACCTTTTTTGGAATAAAAAGATGCCTTTAAGGGAAGCAGGGCTCATGGGAGGAATGAGCAAACAGAAAGAGGATTCCTCAAACCAATGTAAATTGCTGTTGTCGTTCCATATTGTGAATACTTCTTTGCTTAACTTGCCCTTCATGTTTGTAATCACCTGATGGGGTCAGTGGAATGATCATGATCTTTGGATCATCCATGTGTCCAAATCTCAGCTTGCACTAAATGATCACGTGAATAGTTAAATCAGAGCAAGACTCCTGTGTAGAACTGAAGGCTGGTTGCATAGAGCATAGAGAAGCACAGCACATAATGTTGTACCAAATATGACAGCAAATTAAACTAATCCCTTCTGCCTGCCCTTAGTCCAAACCCCTCCATTGCTTGACAATTCATGTGCTTATCTCAAAGCCCCTTTAAACATCCTTATTGTATCTGCCCCCACCACCACTCCTGGTAGGGTGTTCCAGACACTTACCGCTCGCTATGTTAAAAAAGCTTGCCCCTCACATCTCCTTTGAACTTGCCCCCTCTCACCTTAAATGCATGCCCCCCCCTATTATTAAGCATTTGAACGCCTGGAAAGAAAAGATTCTGACTGTCAACCCTATCTATGCATCTCATAATTTTATAGACTTCTACCAAGCCTCCCCTCGTCTTCCGCTGCTCCGGAGGAAACACCCTGAGTTTTACTAGCCTCTCCTTATAGCTCAGGACCTCTAATCCAGGCAGTGTCGGAGTTGCAATCTTGGACATGTTCCAGAGTGGTGTAAAAGATTGTAGATACTACATGAAAGAGGAACAGGAGAATTTTACTCAAAATCCTCGTCGACCTTATCTCTCCACCAGCATGTGATCTAATTGTTAGTACAATGCTGCTTGTGAGATCTTGGTCGGTGTGAATTAGCTGTCATGTTTCCTGTAGCATTAGAATAGACAGTACACTTTAATGGAGCTTCTTTGGCTTGATTACCCCTGGGGACAACTCCTGAGCTCTGTAAATACATGTGAATATAATGTTTGCCCATAATAGCTAGTTGCAACAGATGTCTGTCGTATCTTTCAATACCTCAAAAACCACAATCGGGTTCTAATGTCGCCCTCAGGTCACACGCGACAGTACATGTATGCGAATGGTGTACTGACTGTGAGCCATAATGCAACATTCCTCCCCAGCAATACCCACAGCCTGAGACTTTCACGTTCAAACATTTTCCTGCAGACCCACCAGGTGATGTCGAGGGTCACTGGGCTCACGGTTTGTGGCTGCAGTGAATCAGATTGGGCCTGCAAAGGGTGATTCTGAAACCTTTCCAATCTGCACGATGCAGACCAGTTCACCCACCGAGCAAGGTCCAAGCTGTTTGTTTTTTGACTGCTCCTGCTGGGGTCTGCAATAAACTGATCTCTACTGTACTTTGGCAACAAATTTCACTTGTCGGTGTAATTATTTGGCGCATTCCTATGTCTTCTCTAATTAAGCAAGATGAGGTGAGGAGCTTTTCACTGGAGTGGATATTTCTGCCTATTTTATGCCCAAAATGGTTGCAGCATGTTAGTGTTGGAAGGTGCAAATCGCACAACACATTGGAGGGGGTCTTGCATTAGTGGCTGGATTCGTGGCTCATGTACTGAATGAGCATATTAGGTTGCTGGTTCTGGGAAAGGAATTGAGGACCTGTTTCATGTAAATTACATTGACCTCTTAAAGGATCGCAATTCAACAATCGAATAATTCCACGGTTAGTTTAGTTAAAACAGCCAAACACTTTACAAATTGTGAAGCAGGCAGTACAGCAAACCAACTTGTTTCTGTGTGTAAAGCTAGAGGAGCACAGTAGGCCAGGCAGCATCAGAGGAGCAGGGAAGATGACATATTCCTGCTCCTCCGATACTGCCTTCCTCCAGCTCCACACTGTGTTATCTCTGACTGCAGCATCGGCAGTTCTTCCTATCTCTGGTTTCTGTGTGTGCAGCATGTAAACCTATGGCAGACAACGGCCAGGTAGAGTCACAACATTGCATACACCTGGCAAATGTAGCCCTTAAAGGGGAATGCTTTAAAGGCAAGATAAGCATACAATAATTTGCAACCATCAAAGCCCATTTTAGCATTTTATTTTCCCCATGAAGGTAACCTGCATTCGTACCAGTTTATACCCCTGAGAAGGAAAAGCTCCATGTTATAGAAAACTGGCTGTGGACAACTAAAGAGATAAGGGATAGCATACAACTAAAAGGAAAGGCACACAAACATGGAAGAAACAGCACTGACCCTTCTGCATAGGAATGATGTTTGGACACAGCAAAGCATCACAAAGAAGCTTATAAGAGCTATTAAAATGCATTGTGAAAGGCAACTTGCCAAAGACATCAAAATCAAAAAGAAGAATTTTTATAGTTAAATAACAGGAAATTGGGTGGTCAGGAGCAATGTTAGCCCACTAAAGGCTGAAATTAGGGACATTGTCAGTGACTATGGGGAAATGGCCGACATATTGAATAATTACTTTGCCTCAGTATTTACAGTAGAAAAGGAGGATAGTTTGTCCAAAGTCCTGAGGAAATTAATAATGGATCGGGGACAGGGAATGAAGAAAATTAAGTGAAAAATTGATAATGCTGAAATGAATGGAATTAAAGAGTGCCAACCCCCAGGTCCTGGCAGTTTCTGTCCGAGAGTGGTAAAGGAAGTAGGAGAGCACTATGTAGATACCATAACTCTAATCTTTTCAGAGTACCCTGGCTACAGCAGTCACCCGTCTAGATTGGAAAATTGTGCATGTCATTCTACTTTTTAAGAAGGGCGAAAGAAGAAAGCCAGGGAATTACAGAGCAGTCAGCTGAATGTCTGTAGTGGGGAAATGTTGGAGTATATAATCAAGGATGGGGTAACTGAATGCCTTGAAAATTTTCAGTTAATCAGGGACAATCAGTATGGATTTATGGCAGAGATGACAAGGTGTAGAGCTGGCTGAACACAGTAGGCCAAGCAGCATCAGAGTAGCAGGAAACCTGACTTAGAGAAGGGTCTAGGCCCGAAATGTCAGCTTTCCTGCTCCTCTGATGCTGCTTGGCCTGCTGTGTTCATCCAGCTCTAACACCTTGTTATCTCAAATTCTCCAGCATCTGCAGTTCCTACTGTCTCTGGATTTATGACAGGTAGGTCATCCCTAATGTACTTCATTGAGTTTTCTGAAGTGTTGACTAGGGTAGTAGACAGGGGAATGTCTGTAGATGTTTATTTGGATTTCCAGAGGACATTTGGTAAAGTCCCGTATAAGGGACTGTTAACTAAGGAAATGTAGGGCAAATTACTGACACGGCTGGAAAATTGGTTAAGTGGCAGGCGACAGCACACTGGGACAATGAATAGATACTAACTAAATTGGTAGGATTTGACCATTGGTGTCCCACAGATTTAAAAAAAAGGCAAAGAACTGTGGATGCTGGAAAACTTGAACAAAAACTGAAATTACTGGAGAAACTCAGCAGGTCTGGCAGCATCTGTGGAGAGAAAGCAGAGTTAACATTTCAGGTCCAGTTCTGTAAAAGGGTCGCTGGACCCAAAATGGTCATTTTGCTTTCTGTCCACACATGCTGAGTGTCCCACTAGGATCTGTGTTAGAGCCTCAGCTAATCGCGGTGCTTATTAAGGACTTGGATGATGGTGTGGAAAGTCATATATCTGAATTTGCTGATGACACAAAGTTAGGCAGTATTGTAGACAGTAAAGATGATAGTCTATCATCTATCATCATTAGGAAGCACTTCTACACACAGAAAGGATGGTAGAGGTTTGGAACCCTCTTTGGCAAACAGCAGTGGACGCAGGATCAGTTGTTAATTTGAGATAGATAACTTTTCATTAAGCAAAAGTACTAAGGAATATAAGCCAAAGGCATGTTAGTTAGACCACAGATCAGCCATGATCTCATTGAACGGCAGAACAGGCTTGAGGCGTTGAATGGCCAATCTCTCTTCCTACGTACCAGTGCAGTCATCCTATTGGAGCCATTAAGTGGAGAGCTCTTATTTCAGCACCCAATTTGCCCAAGGACAACCCTCGTTCATCTCTGAAACTGCCTCAGATGCTAAAAGTAAGAAATCTGTGTTGACCCACCTGCATTCCCTTCACGGTGCCCTCCATCACCAGCTATTCCTTCAGCCATCCAGGTTCAAATCTTTAGCTATTCCTCTTCAAACTCCTTTCCATCCTCACACCTCTGAGATCCTTCTTTCATATCAATTTCTTTTCAACATAGCTCCCAGTGGCTGCTTCATATTTGAGATTCGATGAGTGTCAACAGTGGGAGGTAGGGCCATGTGAAACCCATGAGGCTTTGGCAGGTGATGGGCTGGTATGGGCCAAATATACATTCCTTAAGGCCACTACTGGGCATGGCTGAAATGGAGGGGAGAGACTGGAGATCTATTCACCAGGAGGGAGGCAGACCTCTGTCTGTCTGTATGGGTCATTGACCAGCCACAGGGTTTGAGCTGACCAACTGTCTTACCCCGTCTTCCAAAATGACCTGGCTACAGCCGCCATTTTGAGTTTCAACTTGAACGTTGGAGGGACAGTGGCCTCCCACTCGAAACTCCCACGCTTGCCTCACCTCATGGCCTCTTGAGCTGCAATGTCTCTAATAGGCCCTCCACCTTTGTGAAAGCCATTTGGTTGCGAGCCTCGCCTGTAAGGCCGCATGGTGGGGGTTGGGGCTGTGAGAATGACCGCAAATGATTTACCTGGTGTTACACTGCTGAATTTTGAACCCCCCCCCAAAAAAAACCCAATTTGAACCTGATCAAATTTGTTCAGAAATCTGCCGGGAGAGCCCAGCCCCTGGTTTCTGTTTTGCTAGCCGGCGCCATGGAAGCCCCCTGCCATGCTTGACCGAGTGACAGGCACTATATAAATGTAGGCAGCTGTGACAGTGTTAAAGGACCCAACCTTACAAATTAGTTCTCTCTTTCCCCGCGCCCCAGTGCCGACATTCCTCTCGTTACCGTATCAAAAAAAAGCACAAAATTGGGAGGGAAAAAATTGCAATTGACTTGTTATTCAAAAAGCGATATTCCATTTTTGTGACATCTATTTTTTGACCAGGTCATAAATAACAAATAGTCTGTTTAATAAAGGCAGATTCCAGCCGTTGAGGCCCAGGGCACCATTAATCAATGTTTCAAGGGCACACGCAGATTTTGATGACTCACATAACAGGCTGTGTGTCCGTGCAAAATAAATTTACCCTTCTACACATTTTGACAAGAGTTTGGACTGTCTCGGCAGCGGGTTCAAATTAGGGGATTCAGTTTTCTAAATCCTTGTGCCTCCAATTCATGTCCTTAGTTTAGCGTGGGTTCATTTCCTCGGTTTGAGATTAAAGGGGGGCACACTGCCGATTGGCGTAGCATTGCCAACTGTGGCAAATTTCCTATCGGTTTTATCAACTTTCATCTCGAACTACGCCATTCGGTCAGACTTGTTGCTGACTAGTCATCCAAAATAAGTCTTTTAAAAATTCATTTTAAAGGCACTGTCTTGGGAATTCTGGGACCATCTGGAAATGGAAGTTAAAGTATGGGGGCAAGTGTGAGGCTGGGTAAGATTCCCAGCACTCCCTTTCAGGATTGGATCAGTAGGTACTCCTGGAACACCCTGAGGATGCGAGCACAGGATCAGATCCAGCTCTGAAACCTCCCCCCGCCACAGCCAGCACGTCAGGCTGATATTTCCCATATGGGACTCCTAGGCCCCAGCATCAGACCGAAATGGATGCCAGTAATTGCCACTGTTGGAGCCAAAGTCAGTGAGATCTCCAGGATTGGCCAATTAATGAGCAGCGGCCAGGGGTCCTTGTCCAATCAAGGGTGGTGGTGGGTCGACGGACAATTGGAAGACTTCTAGCTCAAAAAGGAGGAGGATTAGACATTGGGTAAAGGAGAGATAAGGGTGGGAGGCAGCAAAAATCTCTGTTTGTGGGACCTGACGTATGCAGGAAGGCTAGGCCTCTAGGCCCACCTGGAGTACTGGCCAACAGTCTGCTCCCTCCATGCAGCTGAACTGCACTTCATGTACTTGGGGAATGTGGACAATCCCATTGGCTGTCTTTAAGTGACCTGTAGCAGGCTAGATCACCTCCCTGTTGTGTGCAGGTGCATTATTTTCACAGCATTACCTTCCCTCTGCACAGGAGATCTGCTTCCATCCCTATTATATTGAGACTTACTCCTTGAACAATCTGACTGTGCTGAGTTGTGGTCGGCCTGTAAGAGGAAGGATATTATTAAGTTGGAGGGAGCTCACAAAAGATTTACTGGGACATTGCTGGGAAAGGAGGGCTTCATTTGTAAGGAGAGGCTGGATAGCCTGAGACTTCTCTCACTGGCGCGCAGGAGGTTAAGGGATGATCTTATAGAGGTTTATCAAATCATGGGGGTTATAGATAAGGTGAATGATAGCTGTCAAAAACGGAAGCTGCTGGAAAAGCTCAGCAAATCCAGCAGCATCTGTGAAGAAAAAATTCAGACTTAATGTTTCTGGATCTAAGGAAGGGTCACTGGGCCCAAAGCTTTAACTCTGTTTTCTTTCCTTCACAGATGCTGCCAGACCTGCTGAGCCTTTCCAGCAGCTTGTGCTTTTGTTCCTGATTCACAGTTCTTTCGGTTTTGAATGACGGGTGGCTTGTCCCTACAGTGGGGGATTTTGTGACTAGAGGGCATTTCTTTAAGGTGACAGGAGAAAGATTTTGAAAAGGCACAAGGGGCAATTTCTTTTACACAGAGGGTGTTTCATGTGTGGGATGAACTTCCCGAGGAAGTGGTGAACGCGGATACAGTTACAATATATGAAAGACATTTGGATAAGCACAGGAAGAAGAAATGTTTGGAGGGATATGAGTCAGGTGCAGGCTGGTGGGACTAGTTGAGTTTGGGATTATGGTCTGCACAGACAGGTTGGACCAAAGGACCTGTTCCTGTGCTGTATGATTGTAGACCAGGAGCAACAGCGTATAGATGTGTTTGTGAGGAGAATTGAACAAACAGCGACACTCTACACAGATTCAAACTTCTTGTGACTTTCCATTTGAGCCGAGGCTACCATGATTTGAAGTCATTTTTCTGTTGCTGCCAAGAATTCCTCCAAGCAAGTCAATGCTTTCAAAATGCATGGCAATTTTTAAAGTTCGTCCCCAATAAACAGACTGTGGCCGCGAGCATGCAGTAAATAAAGGAAAACAAATGATCTCTGCTGGCAATTACTGGGATTCAACATGAGAATAATGCACTTACAAGTCTTCCAGCAAGAGTTCAATGCCCAGCGTGCTGTCAAGTTTGAACGGAAATTTTTCCAGAACGTCACTTTTCCAGGACTTGTGTTCGCGCAGTGATTGCAATTAATTTCAGAAGCAGCAAATGAGCCATTCCACAATTATGGATTATATCAGTATTGGTCAGTGCATTGAGTATAGGACTTGAGATGTCATGTAGTGGCTGTACAGTAAATTGGTCAGGGCAGTTTTGGATTATTGCTGTAGGAGATATGCTTCCATCCCTATTGCATTGCAGCTCCCTCTTCTAACAACCTGACTGTATCCAGCTCTGGTCAGCCTGCTGTGCGATAGATGTTGTTAAACATGAAAGGGTTCTGAGAAAATTCACAAGTTGCTGGGATTGGATGGTTTGAGCAATAGGGAGAGGCTAATAAGCTGGAGCTATTTTCCTTGGAGTATCAGAAGCTGAGGGGTGACCTTGTCATGAGGGGGCATCTAATTGTAACTTACAGAATACTGAATGGTCTGGACAGAGTGGATGTTGGGAAGATGTTTCCATTGGTGTGAGTGATTAGGATTCAAAGGCACAGCCTTTGGAAAAAGGGAACACCGTTTAGAACAGAGCTAAGGAAAAACTTCTTCAGCCAGAGAGTGGTGAATCTATGGAATTCACTGCCACAGAAAGCTGTGGAGGGCAGGTCATTGAGTATATTTAAGATTGAGGTAGATAGATTCTTGATTATCAAGGGGATCAAGGGTTACAGGGGGGAAGTAGGAGAATAGGGTTGAGGAACTTATCAGCCATGATCGAATGGTGAAGCAGTCTCGATGGGCTGAATGGCCTACTTTCTGCTCCTATGTCTTATGGTCTTATGGTCTTGTAGATGTTTATGAAATCATGAAGAGCATGGAGAGAGTGAATAGTCAATGTATTTTCCCAAGGAGAGGGGAGTCCGAAATGAGAGGCCATAAGTTTGAGATGAGAAGGAAAAGATAAAAGGGACCTAAAGGGCAACTTTTTCACATGGAGGGTGGTGCGTGTATGGAATGAGCTGCCAGAGTAAATGAAAGTACAACATTTAAAAGACATCTGGATGGGTACAAGGGATATAGGGCAACTGCTGGCAAATGGGACTAGATTAATTTAGGATATCTGATTTGCATGGATGCATTGGACTGGAGGGTCTGTTTCTACGCTATACATCTCTATGACATCAACTGGAATCATTCTTCCACCGGTCAGCTTCAACCTGATCCACCAGGGCAGTCATTCTGAGAGGCTTGGTTAGGAGCAAGCCTGAACAAACCACAGCTTCAAACACACAACTAGTATTCTACAGGCCCTACTCTATCAACGTTCCTAACATTTCCCAGTTACACTTAGTACTGAAGAATCTCCTCCTGGAGATAAGTGTGGATGTAAAAGTGCTGTAATATTCATGCCTTGCATCATGAGTTGGCCCTCTGGCCTTTAATTGGGTGGTTTGATGCCACACAATGAGTCACAAATTTGTCCAGGCTCCTCCTAAACCAAGAATGGCCTTCAGGCTTGGACTTCCAAGCACACGGTATCTGTTAGATATTAGTAGTAAGCAGCAGACACTGACATATATTCAAATTAAGTAATGACTCAACTACCTTCTTCCATTTAACTCCTTGTGCTCTCTGTGTTATTTTCCAGAGAGTCTGACTCTTGGTGAGTCTTGCAGAGTGACCCTTCTAGCTTTTTTCCTCTTCCAAAGTGTTCTACCTTCTCCCACATGGTGTTATTTATACTCTGTCTGTGCAGCTCTGTGATTTTATTGTAAGGATGCTCCAGGATCTCAATGGCCTTACACATCATCTGGCAACAGGGACCAGTCCCGCAAGTGCAGGGTAATCTGTGACTCCTTATAGGGGGAGACGCGAAAGGGACATGGATAACGCTAGGATATCAACTCTGCAGCTCTTCACCTTTGGGAGCTGGGCTGAGTGCAAGCTGGTGGGATGGGAGCCTCTTTGTTTGCTAAACAGTTTAGTGGGGCATTGTCAACATCCATTACCTGGTGTTCGGGGCCGTTGGTGGCAGCAGCAGCAAAGCTTCTCCAGCGATTAGAGGAGGTGGTGGGGGCGATGGACTCTTCAAGATGGCGGTGCTGGCAATGGCAACGTTTGTGGCTGGAGCAGGACTCCTGGCACAGTGGTGGCTTAACCTGGCAGTGGAGCCAGGGCCTCCTGCTTGCAGTAGACCCAGAGCAGGGATTCAGTGGTGGCAGTGTGGTATGCCTAGAGCTGGAGTCTCCTGGATGAGGGGCGAGTGTGGGTTCAGCATGGGACTCGGCAGTGGCGAGGTGGGCCCAGTGGCGAAGAGATGGCACCTAAAGTTTGGCGACTCCTACATTAGTGGGTACAGCTTGTGCAGCGGCAGAGGAATTTTTCAGTTATTTCTTTTCACTCTTTTTATTCAAAACAGCCCTGGATTGTGGCAACAGTTGAGGCGTTTCATTGTACTTTTGCAGTGATATCAATAAATTGGTCATTTGACTGCACATATTCCTGGAGGTGCCATGACATGATCTGCTAGCTCTTCACTCTCACCGTTAATCTCCCTCTGACCCTTCCATCCTCAGCAGCACCCTCCAAACCCCACACCAAACAGATTTGTTCACCATCTGGAGAATTCTTAATCAATCAAGACAACCCTTACAGTCACTCACCACCTCCAGCCCGAGTAAATAGAAGTCATTTTAGATATTTGTTTTGAGCAGCTATAAGCTTAGTTGCCTTGTGATTCTTCTCCCTTCTGTCGCTGGTGATTGAGTTCAACTCCCTGCAGAGTTAGCGACTCTGGAGGTGAGTTTGGGATCCAAGTCCTACGGGCACAGTACAAGACTGTCCCTAAAATGCCATCATTTTACTTGTCATTCAGGAACGGGGCTTAGAAAGGCTTTGAATATTGTAAGACGAGGAACTAAGTGCAGGGTTGGGAAACAATGATTTCAGAGAAACAGAGGAGCGGGAGTAGATCACTGATAACCGCAAGGTTGTTCTGCTTTAATAAGATCATAGCTAATCTTCTCCCTCAATGTCTGTATCATCCCCATATGCTTGATGTCGTCAGCACCTCAGAACCAATCGATCTCTCATGAATTTACTCCATGAAGGGGGAAGTAGTGTTAATGAGCTGATTTCAACAGATGAAGATGTACAGAGGAGGAAAATTGTTTAGGACTGAGTGACTCGACTTTAGGAGACAAAAGGCAGCGATATTGAGGGGAGACTGACTGTATCAAAGGGGATGGTGAATGCTAGGATCAGCTTGATGGGCTGAAGGCCAACTTATGTGTCATTATGACTCAATGCGTGGAGGTGTGTAGGGGATTATGTTTCCTTCTGATGAACACATCCCAGAACGATGGGCAGTGATCAGCTGAGCAATTATCTATTTCATTTCATCCATTACATTGTGCTTCTTGGTAACCAGCAGGAACAGGAATTTGATAATCTGACCTTTCCAACTATTCAGAGAGAACACAGAATACGTCTCTGTTCCTATCTGTATCCACCTTCAATAAATAACCAAGTGTAGAGTTGTCAGTGGGGCAGGGGCAATGGTTGATTTCACTGTCTTCTAAAGCTTGATCCATCCTCTTAAAACATTCCCATTTGAAACCTGCTTTCAACAGCTGATCAGTTGAAAGCAGTAAGTAGCTGAGCCATCAGTGACCAGGTCACTGGTGTGTGCTAAGTGACTGGGGGTACTGGTCAGAGTTGGTTCACTTGGTTCTGTATCTCTGCTGCTGCCATATTGGAGGAGTCAGATGTGCTCCTGGAAAAATCAGCCATGAATCCTGATCCAGCAGGAATTACTTGATGAGAAAAGACTAATAGCAGTGTGGTTCACATTCAACCAAACTGGCAGTCACGTGGTGCAAAAGACTGACTTATTGACTAATCATTACAATTAAAATCTTGTAATGGAAATCTCAATCTGCAATGTCCGCCATCTATAAGGCACAAGTCAGGAGTGTGATGGAATACTCCCCACTTGCCTGGATGGGTACAGTTCCAACAACACTCAAGGAGTTTGGCACCATTCAGAACAAAACATTTTGCCAGATTACCATCCTGTCCATCACCTTCAACATTCACCCCCTTCAGCACCTATACACAGTAGCAGCAGTGCGCACCAATAAGATGCACTGCAGAAGTTCATCAGGGCTCTATCTCAAAGGACAAGAGTAGCAGATACATAGGAACACCACCAACTGTCAGCTCATCTGCAAGCCATTCATTATCTTGACTTGAAAATATATCGCAGTTCCTCTGCTGTCGCTGGGTCAAAATCCTGGAGCTCCCTTCTTAAAAGCATTATGGTGTATCCACACCCAAAGCATTGCAGCAGTTCAAGAAGGCAGCTCAGGATGGACAATAAATGCTAGTTGAGTCAAGGATGCCCACATCCCATAAATGTATTTTTTTTTGAAAAGGGTTCTGTTTTGATTCAGGGTGAGAGGATGGCTCAAGTGAGTTAAGACTAAATTAAACAATGGCAGATATGGGATTAAGTGGTAGAGAGCTTGGAATGATATAATTCTACAATGAATGTAGCACTAGAAGAGGCTGTGATGATGCTGTAGCTTTAAGTATTTTGTCCTGGTTTCTTTAATAGAGAAATTGAATGAGAGGTGAGGAACTGTCTGTGGCAACGTTAGAATCTTATTCTAAAGTTGGAACAATAGGTGCTGCCCGGTTGGGTGTAGCCAGCTCTCTCAAACCAGGATTTCCAGTTTTATTTTAGCTTTTAGATTCAGCAGAAGCTGCTGGAGTCTCGCAGAAGTAGCAGTTACTTTTTCCTTTCCCAGTTACAGCCAGAATCTGGGGTTTCTCTTCCTTATCTGATGTTGCGTATCAAAAAATCTGATTTCTGAATTTGCCTTTTTGCCAAGGAATGTGTTTATGGGATGTTATCATATTGGAGCAGTTAATTAGTAGTACCTACTGTACCTCTTATTCTGTTAAGTTTTCCAATAGAGTTAAGTTACTGTAAGTTTTTCTTTTGTTGCATTTTAACTGCAGTGTTTGAATAAATTGTGTTTTGCTTGACACTGAGTAGTTTCAATTGAATTGCATCTGGAACACAGCATTTTACATTTGTCTTTAAAGCTAAAAAAGGGTAGGGCCGAGGCTATCTTCTTAATATGTTTTGTGCAGGTCTGGTCTGGTCTGGTTCATAACGAAGCTATTCATCCCATTGCATCAATGCAAAGTTCCTGCAAGGGGAACTCAGCCAGTCTCAGTCTCTCAGCCTTTTGTTTTATCCAGATATTTCTTAAGTCCTCACCTTCTTATCCAATTTCTTTTGAAAGTCATGGTTGTACATACCCTCCACCACACTGTCAGGCAATGCATTCCAGATCCTAACCAGGCCACGAATAAAAATGTTTCTCCTCATGTCATCTTTTTTTGTTAAATCATTCACTTTAAATTGACACCTTTTGGCTCTCGATTCCTCCCTCAGTTGGGAGTTTCTCCCGGTCAGCTCTGTTCAGACCCCACTTGATTATGAAAACCTCTATAGAATTTCCTCTCAGACTTGTCCAGTGAGAAAAACATCTCCAGGTTCTCTAATCAATCCACGAAGCTAAAAACTAGCTACCATTAGCACAAATCTTTGCATCACCCTCTCCAAACCCTTCACATTCGTCCAAGTGTGCTTCACTCAGACGTCTCAGTTGAGCTGAGACTAATATTCTGTCAAAATACACCATAAATTTTGTACTTTATGCTTCTATTTTTAAAGTTCAGGTCCTGTGTGCTTTATTCACCACTTTTGCTCAAACTGCCCTGCTACTTTCAATGATTTACATGCAAAAATAATCATTACGAGCATGAGGGCCAAAATCCTGGAACTCCCTCCCTCAGGACATTGTGAGTCAACCCACAGCAGCGGTTCAAGGTGGCAGCTCACCACCACCTTCTCAAGGGGCAACTAGGGATGGGCAATAAATGCTGGCCCGGCCAGCAATGCCCACATCCTGCAAATGAATAGGAATAGAAAACAAATTAGTCCACTCAGTCAGGTCAAAACTCCAAATATCACAGTCCACTCAACTCCTTCAATCCTGTTCTACCGTTCATTAAGATCATGGCTGACCTGTTCGTGTTTTGAATTTCACATTCACGCCTATCCACAATAATCTTTCATATCCTCGCTAAACAAGAATTTGCCTTCCGCTTATCATACGAAGATTCAATGATTCTGCTTCTGAGGCAGAGTTTCAAGATCTTGCAGCTCAGAGAAAAACTTTCTCCTTCGTCTCTGTTATAACAGGTTGGCCCCTAACATTAGAATAGTTTCTACACCAGAAACCTAAACAAAAATTGCTGGATAATCTCAGCAAGTCTGGTAACCTCTGTGGAGGGAGATCAGAGTTAACATTTTGGGTTGAGTGACCTTCCCTCTGTTTCTGATTTACAAGCATCTGCAGTTCTTTTGGCTTACTTTTAAAAATTGCTTCGCCTAGTCCTGCATTCATCCCGAAGAGAAAACATCATTTTCATATCCACCTTGTCAAGACTGCTCAGATTTCAAGTTAAGTTACTCCTCTAAACTCGAGTGAAAACATGTCAGTTTGTCCAACATTCCTCAGTAGACAACCCACTGTTTCCAGAAGACTCATAAATGTTCTCTGAATGGCCTCCTTCTGTAAATAAGGAGACCAAAACTGCACACGGTATTTGAGTTGTGGTCTCACCAATGCCTTGAATAAATAAAACATAACATCTTTACATTTCTGTTCAATTTCTCACGTAGTAAGGGATAGTACTGACATTATAAATATATGCTCCAGTTCCTCTGGCCCTGCACTCTTTTCAGAATTGTATCCTGTATTCTATATTGTCTGTATTCGCTCTTTGTAGCAAAATGCATCTTTGTATTAAATTCCATCAACCAGATGTCTGTCCATCCCTCTAGGCTATCCTCTAGAAGTAAATTGCAATCCTTTTCACAGTACCCAATGTTTTCGGATTTTGTGTCCTCTGAAGATTTGAAATCGCGCCCAGTACGCCCAAAACTAAGTAATTTAAATAGATCCAGGAGAGCAGTGGTCTGATAAGCAATGCCTGGCACCTCCATGTTCCAGTCTGAAACTAACCATTCACCATTCCTGTCTATTTCCTATCACTCAAATAATTTTATATCTATGCTGTCTCTGTCCCTTCTATTCTATGGCTTGTCAGCAAAATTGTTACGTTGCCATTTTAACAAATGCCGTTAGAGAGCCTGGGCACATCACACCAACCATGTCAACCTCACCAAACTTCTCTATTAGCTCATCAAAAGTCTCAATCGAGCTCAGGACACACAATTTGCCTTCCACAAATCTGTGTTGGTTTTCCCCAGTTCACTTGGTCACTGGATTTATGTCTGTTCAAATTATTCTGCATTTGTCAAATTGAGGAGTAAAAGTCGCCTCTTCCTGAGCAAGGTTACCCCTCGCACTTCCCATTTCAAATGCATTACAATGCTGTAGCCAAAAATGTTGTACATTCAAGAAATCTATTGAATTTGCACTTGAATGAATTAGCACTCTTCCCTGGTCTCCCTAGAGAGCTTGTCCCATTGACCGATCACTTGCTTAATGGAATAATGCTTCCTTAGCCTTCTCTGCTGCAGTACACATGGGGACTCATTATCTCAAATCACACCACGAAACAGTTGCCTGGCACTTTCCAGTGTCTCCGGGGTGGAAAGGACCTCAGGGTGGTGCTGGTGGAGGGTGAGGGGGTGGTTAGTGGGGGTGTTAATATGTTCCTGCGGGTAACTTCCAGACTTCACTTCCAGGAATGCCACCGCACATCGCTCGGCTGAGTACATTTTCACACGTTGACAAGCTTGGAAAGTTGAAGCTGGGACCATCAGGCCGATGGTACATAACTTCTCCAAATGAAGACCCAATCTCATCACTTCATTATCTAAAGTGCAAGCTAAGCTAATGGGCTTCAGTGCAGTTAATATATCATAAAGCACAGAATGAGGCCATTTGGCTCCATGTTAGCTCTTTGGTACCTAACCATGCTCCTGGTCTTCCCACAACTCTGTAACTGTGTCCTTTTCGAGTTTTTTGGCAATTCATTCACAGGATGAGGGCATCACTGGCTAGGCTTGCATTTATTTTTCATCCCAGAGGGCACACTGGAGCCACATGTAGGCCTGACCAGGGAAGGATGGCAGTATCCTTCCCTAAAGGAATTAGATGGGGTTTTACTGACCATCATTAGACTCTTAATCCCAGATTTTTATTGAATTCAAATTCCACAATCTGCTTGGATCCCCTGGGTCTCTGGATTACCAGTCAGATGATAATACCTCTAGGCTATGACCTTCCCCATTTGTTTCTCAATTCCTTTCAAATATTGTTATCGAATCTGCTTCAAACGACCTCTCAGTCAATATATACAGCTCATAGCAACTTTGCACATACAAGTTTTTATTTCCTTCACAACCCCTCTGGCTCTTCTGATCACCAACACCCATACCTCCAGAAACTTTTTGCCCTGTCAAACCCCTATGTGAGTTTGAACATTCAGTCGCTCCTCACTCTACTTTATGGAGAACAGTCCCAATTTCTCCAGCGACTTTATATTGCCATCATTCCAGGGAATCTCATCTAGACTCCCTTCTCAGCCCAGATTATATCGCCCAGAGCCAGATGCTACTGTTTGGCCGAGGATGAAGCAATGAATTAGAAAGATCCCACAAAGCTTGCTTTTAGACTGAACAACAGAGAAAGAAACACTGAGATTTAGTGCAGGATTAAAGAGATGAGAAGGGGAATTGACCAACACTGAAAAGGATGAAGACGGAATGTGTAAAGGACGACAGTATGGGAAAGGATGAGAGTGATGAGTCATGACCAAAGAGCATTGAGCCAGCTATGGTGTGAAGTAAACAAGATCCATTGTGTTCCTGAGGGTGAAAGGCAGTCCTTTGAGAATGTTTCCCTCTGTTGAGGTTCGTACTGAATAACTCTTTGATGCAAAGCTCCATGGATTATCACCCAGAGAGACACACACACACTGAGATTAATACCAACTGTTGCTGGAGGACTGTCAACTTAGTGACAGGCACTCTTTGGCCTTCCAAAACTTGCTGGTCCTCCAGTGAGGCATATTATTAGTGACTGACTGTTTCAGATGGCCACAATTCAGGGTTTGAGGCTGCGTGCTAAGGGATGAACTAAGGCTTGGGGGAAACCAACTCGGAGGCTCAATAGGGAAAAGTTATTGTCTGAGCTCTTAGAGTCATGTAGCACAGATGCAGCACCTTCAGTCTAACCAGTCCATGCCAAATATAATCCCAAACTAAACCGGTACCATCAGCCTGCTCCTGGCCGATATCCCTCCAAACCTTTTCTATTTATGTACATATCCACATGGTATTTGAAAAATTGTAATTGCACCAACATCCACTATTTCCACAGGAAGTTCATTCCACATGTGAACCACCCTTTGTGTAAAAAAAAAGCCCCCCTCTGTCTCCTCTCACTTTAAACATGTGTCCCCTAGTCTGGAAATACCCCATCCTAAGGAAGAGGCAACTCTTATAAACTCTATCTATGCCCCTCATTATTTTATAAACTTCTATCAGGTCACCTCCTAACCTGCTATCCTCCAGCAAAAAATGTCACAGCATATCCAGCCTTTCTTTATAACTCAAACTTTCCATTCCAAGCAACGTCCTGGTAAATCTCTTCTGAGCCCTCTCCAGCTTGATAATATACTTCCTATAACAGGGTGACCAGAACTGGCCTCACCAATATCCTGTACAACTTTAACATGGCCTCCCAACTCCTATACTCAAAGGACTGAGCAATGAAGGCAAGTATGCAAAGTGCCGTTTTAAACCATCCCGTCTATATGTGACACAAACTTCAAAGAATTATGTACCTGAACCCCTTGCTCCCTCTGTCCTAAAGCAATACCCAAGGCTTTACCATTAATTGTATAAGTCCTACCATCACAGTATACTGTGGGACTAGTAGCCAGGCACAAACAGAAGGACTGTATACACAAGAGAATATTTGACATGAAACGTAAATGTTACATTGGAAATATTTCCTGTAATTATATATATATTACATGTATATATATATAGAGTGAAGTATTTCAGAGATACCAATCTATACTGTCAAATTTGAGCTGTTATGCAGCGTAGTTTGCAAAAACTCAGGTACAGTTTTGAAAGAAACAAATGACTTCCCTCTCAATGTTGTCCTTGCCTGAAGGAGTTGCCTCCACTGGTGCCAGAAAGTGTTTGTGTCTCACCTTCACATTATGTGGCCGTATTCCTTTGAGGAACCTGCTGAGATTCACCAGCTGCGATCAGTTGGATAAACCAGAATAACTCACATCGAAATTGGAGCTGTGCCCAAATTAGAGATTAAAATCAATTTAAATGCCTCCAGGCCCGAAAGTTATTAACAAGGCAGACCGATGAGCAACTAACGTCTTTACAACTGATAAAATAATTACTGGGGCCTTGCAGGACAACAGAGGCCTGACAGATTTGTCCACATCGGGATCACTGTAGGTGGCATGGTGGCTCAGTGGTTAGCATTGCTGCCTGACCAGGGACCAGCTTCAATTCCACCTTCAGGTGACTGTCTGTGTGGAGTTTGCAAGTTGTTCCTGGGTCTGTGTGGACTCCCTCTGGGTGCTCCAGTTTCCTCCCACATTCCAACGGTGTGCAGGTTAGGTGGATTGGCCATGAGAAATTGTCTAGGGATGTGCAGGTTAGGTGGCTTGACTGTGGTAAATGAAGAGTTATGGGGATAGGGTTGGGAGGTGGGTCTGGGTGGGATGCCCTTCAGAGGGTCAGTGTGAACTTGATGGGCCAAATGGCCTGCTTCCACGCTGTAGGGATTCTATGAATCTAGAGCTTTGAATGATTACATCTAAAACTTAAAATAACTGAATCAAAAACGCTGATCTAAAATGAGCAATTTGAGTACAATAGTTATTTATTAATGATCCTTTCTTTGGGCTCTCCATATCTTTTCTCCCTGTCGCTCCTTGCTTCCGATCAATTACATTTATTAAACAGAGAGAAGAAGAATGAATATGTTAAAAAGTTTTGTGTTTATGGTGGCTCAAATTTGACTATTTATACTTCTATCTGTTATGATCCTGATTAGAGAGTTGAACCCATATCTTATTGACACAGATTTTGCATGCTTGTCCCGTGGGAATGGTCAAATGTGAGTCTTAATCACCCTGTACATTTCTTGACATGTATTGAATATTTCTCTCCAACACCACACTCTGGGACTAAATTCTTTTCCACATTCGCTGAGCAGTCAGTACAAAATGGACTTCACAAAGATGAATACATTTAGAATGTAATCCCTAGTACGAGACTTGGAAATATCAGACAATGGACATTTTTAGCAACAAAACCAACAAGTTTCTTTTTAATATTACAGCGATTTAAACTTTAAGGGTGTTTCCTCGACTCCTTTTCTGGCATGTTCCATGCGCTCATGCAAATTTGTTCTGTATTAAATTAATTTTAGCAGTTTATTCTAAACAGTAAGTACAGGAATACAATTGTCTATTATACCCAATCCTAGAAGAACTTTACTTCTGACTGCATTAGGCTAAGGGTGGTGGTTTATATTAATTGTGTTTAATTATATACATTTGGTGGGCAAATCTTAAGTTTCCAGAGATAGTCCTGGAACTAAAAGTATGATCAGCCTTTTAGGTGTATGCTTGCAATGTAAAAATATATAAATAAATATAAAAGTGAAAATGTTGGCTCCAGTTCTATCCTTTATGACTGGCTTGTTGTAATAGAACATACATTTAAGTCACCATTGCTACCCACAAAGGCAAGGGGCTTAGGTTCATTATTGTGGTGTTGGTGACCGTCAATCAAATTTACTTCTCCTCTCCCTTTTCCATTGTTCTGGAAGGAGATCCGGGTAGCAGTACAACTGGGAATGAAGAAATAAAATTATACAAGGTCCTAGAACCTTGCAGAAACTTGCTTTCCCTTAAGCCCAGGAGAGAATGTTGATCAGGCTGAGGTCCTTCACATTTCAAAAGGAGAAGCCATTGTCTATGGTTGTGGTGGGGGGGAGGGGGCATAGGAAAATCAAGAACTAGGATATAGATTCGTAGAGTTCATAGCTAGGCAGAAAGGGAGAAATTCAGGGAACAAATGATACTGGAAATCTACAATTCACTGCCCCAAAAAAGGTTGTATAGGTGCTGGAGGTCAAATGGAGCTTTCAGCACTGAGATTGAGATTTCATTCGGGTAAGCGTATGCATGGAGATGCAGCAAAGGCAGACGGATTGACCTAAGATGCAAATCAGTCATAATTGAATTTAGTGACAGAACAGACTTGAGGAGCCAATAACCTACTTTGTTTTGCTATGTTTCTGAATTGACCCATTACAATGAAATGAGCCTTCACATGTGGTCCAGGTCTTCTTCAGATAGTTTGAGATGATTTTCACTCCTTTAGTCTGGAGTTAACACCCTTAAAATAAGGTTACATGCTTTACTCACTGTTAATGCTAACAATGAAGCCAGCACCAATTTGAAAGGGGACCTAACCCCAAGTGTCAAGAACACCTGCTGTTTTAGGCCAATATTGAAATTGAAGCCTTGCATGTAATGTTCATAGAGGCATAGAGTTATACAGCACAGGAACGGACCCTTCAATCCAACCAGTCCATGCCAACTGTAATCCCAAACTAGACTCGTCTCACTTGCCTGCACTTGGTCTATATCCCTCCAAACATTTCTTATTCATGTACTCATTCAAATGTAACTGTACCCACATCTACCACTTCCTCCGGAAGTTCATTCCACACACGACCCACTCTCTCTATAAAAAGGGTGCTCCCCGTGTCTTTATTAAATCTTTCCCCTCTCTTTAAAAGTATTCGCCTTAGTCTTGAAATGCACTACCCTAGGGAAAAGAAACCTGCCCTTCATCTTATGTATGCACTTCATGATTTTAGAAACCTCTATAAGGTCACCCCTCAATCTTCTACACTCCAGTGAAAAAACGCCCATCCTATCCAGCCTCTACTTATAACTCAACCCCTTCAGTCCTGGCAACATCCTGGTAAATCTCTTCTGAAACCTGTCCAATTTAATAATATCCTTCTTATGGTCTTGTTGTGTTGACAAAGATTATGAACAGAATCTTAAGTAAGGAAATTCTTAACCTTTTTGGTGACCAGTAGTGTTCTGCAGGGATCTGTTCTGGGACCTCTGCTCTTTGTGATCTTTATAAAGGACTTGGATGAGGAAGTGAAGGGGTCGGTTAGTAAGTTTGCTGATGACACGAAGGTTGGTGGAGTTGTGGATAGTGTAGAGGGCTGTTGTAGGTTGCAACGGGACATTGACAGTTTGCAGAGCTGGGAAAAGAAGTGGCAGATGGAATTCAACCCAGAAAAGTGTGCAGTGATTCATTTTGGAAGGTCGAATTTGAATGCAGAATACATGGTTAATAGCAGGATTCTCAGCAATGTGGAGGAACAGCGGGATCTTGGTGTTCACTGCCATAGATCCCTCAAAGTTGCTGCCCAAGTTGATAGGGTTGTAAAGAAGACCTATAGTATGTTGGCTTTCATTGGCAGGGGAATTGAGTTTAAGAGCCACGAGGCTATGCTGCAGTTCTATAAAACTCTGGGTAGACCACATTTGGAATATTGTGTTCAGTTCTGGCCACCTCATTACAGGAAAGATATGTGGAAGCTTTAGAGAGGGTGCCTGAAGGGCAGGTCTTATGAGGAAAGGTTGAGGGAGCTAGGGGTTTTCTCACTGGAGCAAAGAAGGATGAGAGGTGACTTGATAGAGGTGTACAAGGTGATGAGAGGCATAAGATAGAGTGGATAGCTGGAGACTTTTTCCGAGGGCAGAAATGCCTATTACAAGGGGGCATAATTTTAAGGTGATTGGAGGAAGGTGTAGGGGAGATGTCAGAGGTACATTCTTCAGACACAGAGTGATGGGCATGTGGAATGTGCTCCCGGCATCGGTAGACTTTTAAGTGACTCTTGGATAGGCACATGGAGGATAGTAAAATGTAGGGTTTGCAGGATGGATTGATCTTAGTAGGAATACAGGTCAGCACATCATGGGCTGAAGGGCCTGTACTGTGCTGTACTGTTCTATGTTCTTTATTTACGAAGCATTTTGCTGTGGTTTTGTCTTTTGACAAGGATGCAAGAAATAGCAAGGTTCTGTGACAGTGTAATATGCCCTGTGATGGATATAGATATTTTTCTAAGCAATATCTCTCAACGTCAGCAAAACTAAAGAACTGATCATCATATTCAGAAAGAAAAGAGGAAAACATGCCCCCATCTACATCACCAGCACTGAGCTTGAGAGAGTGAAGACCGTCAAGTTCTTCAGAGAGATGATAACCGATACCCTGTCTTGGACTTCCCACGTAAATGTGACAGTCAGGAAGGCACAACAACACCTCTTCCTCAGGCGGCTCAGGAAATTTGACACGTCCATAAGGTCCCTCACCAACTTCTACAGATGCACCATTGAAAGCATACTGCATAACGGCCTGGTATGGCAACTGCTCTGCCCAGGACCATAGGAAGCTACAGAAGGTGGTATGCACAGCCCAGACTAGCACGGAAATCAACCTTCCAGCCATGGAGTCTATTTACACGGCTTGCTGCCGCAGAAAGGCTGCCAACATCATCAAAGACCCATCGCACCCTGGTAATGACCTCCTTCAGACTCTAACCTCAGGCAGAAACCTGAGCACATGCACCAGCAGGTTCAGAAACAACTTCTTCCAGCTGTCATCAGACGTTGAATGGACACTAGCCTCAAATAATGTAACCTGTATGCCTCTAAATCTTTCTGATCTGTACATCCTTTGCTTGCTGTGATCTGCCTGTACTACTCGTAAACAAAGCTTTTCACTGTATTTTGGTGCACGTGACAATAAAATCAATCATGTTTAACCCTCATGCCTGGAGATGTTATGAATCCAAGCTTCCCATCTCAGAGGAAGGGACTCTTACTACTTGCGCCGTGTGCACTGAATCCTCTGTGAGGTACACTGTGTCTCATTGCCATTTTGTGCAGTCAGATCTGTCTCCTAACAATAACTGTTCCCCTTCAGCCTCTTATTTAGCCCATTATAATTGCACAACAATTTCTGCAGAGGTTAGCAATGCATTTTTTTTTGGTCAACCTGTTTGGGGACATTTGCTGTGCACATCTGACTAATTCCACGGATAATTAAATGAAAGATAGCTACCAAGCATAAGCATTAAATTATTTTTGTCAGAAGCAAAAATGTGCAACCGAGTATTCTGTGTCTCAGCAAGCCTTGTGTTCCTTGACTTATCTGCCAGAATTAAATGAGGCAAATGCATTAAGATGTTAAATCGTGGGTCAGCGAACTTGTTCCTGTGCTGTACTGTCCTATGTTTGATGTTGGGCTGCTGTTAAGTCCTGGAAATAAAAGGCCAGCCAGTGTACTCTGCTCAATCTGTCACTCAGAAGTCAAAATTGAGCTCATGGAGTTTTTCTGTAGCCACATTGTATTATCCTGTACTCATTCCTGAGATTCCTGAATCCGGTTTAACATAACGTGCATCTGTCTCTGTAGTTCCACACCATGTTTGCCATTTGCTAATCTCTCAAAGGAATACTGAAAGGACCAACCTCATCTTTAATCTTTTTGTTGAGATTAATCTTTTGAACAATAAGCACCCTCCTTTCTGTATCCTTCCCGCTAATACTCACTTATCCCCAACTGACCCTTGTATTTCTCTCTCTTGTCGTCAGGAGCTTTTTTGACTTTCTGTGTCCTCAACTGGAAGTAATTAGTTGTAAGCCTTGAGGTTAGCTGTAAGCTGCTTACACTGCTTTTGTTCTGTGTCTTTCTTCCATGTTTTTTTACGGAAACACACTTCCATTCACATTGCTTACAGCAGGATTCAGAGAAGAATTAACTCCTGTTTTAAGTTGCAATACCTTCTTCCTCGAATTTGGCACATTGTCCCAGACGTGCATCTTTGAAAGTCATGTTGTTCCTAGGCTTTGCTTTAATATTGCCAACTTAGAAGCTGAAAACATGAGAGTGCCTCTGAGTAGAAGGCTACAATGTGAAAGCAAATCATTACAAGGAACTTCCTATATTGTAATATATTAAATGAAGATAAGCCCACTGAAGTCGTTGGAAATCTGAAAGGTAGACCTGTGTTATCTGCAGAAAATTGTTGGATCTGTTGGAATGGGATTTGAACCCAGAATGTTGGCATTATCCTGAACCCCATACTGGCCAACTGAGCTAACCAACCAAAGCCCCTGACCCCCACCAACACCCCACCCCCCCAACCACCGCCTGCTGAACAATTTGATATTTCAATATTTTTCATTCTTATAAGATGGATCACAGCAATCAATTTTCCCAGCACCCAACCCGGTCTCCTTTCCTTAACCTGTATTCCAATTCACAGGAAGGGTCACCGGACCGGAAAAGTTAACTCTTGTTCTTTTTTGCTTCACAGATGCTGCCAGACCTGCTGAGCTCTTCCAGCAATTTCTGTTTTTGTTCTCGATTTACAGCCTCTGCAGCTCTTTCGGTTTTTATTTTGCTGAATCCAACAGTTCTGTTGTGTTGTGTAAACTTATTCTTGAAAACGACATGAAGAAAGCAGGGCATAAGCATAGAGTTCAGATGTGGCTAAAATAGTGAGTGATACTTGTTTTCATATATATGTATCTGTCCAGTCATTTTGGCCGCTGTTAATATCCACATGATCCACTAGGAGATGTTCCTAAAATTTAAGGTATTTAAGGTTGGGGTTTCATTATTAATGCCACGCAGTCTTCTAGCATATTGTGTCTGCTTCAGGGATCATATAGATAGTATCAAATCAATTTTTGCTCCCTTTGCATGACATTAACAGCCTCAAAATGGAGTCAGGATCCTGTCCACCATTTCCATACCCATGTCGCTGCCAACACCTTTTTGAAAGGATTCTCCTCTCAGGTGTCTGAGCTGCCCACCCGCTCCAGGCAAACCGTCTTTTTATTTAAGTAGGAATCAAGGCTATTCATTTAATATATTCTTTCAAAGAGTCTGAGGATTACTGACAAATTTGTCATTTATCACCGTCCTCAGTTGCCCTTGGGAAGGTGGTGGTTGCGGTGAACCAGTCTCTCCATTTGCTGCAGTGGTTCCTGCTGTAGGTTTACCCACAATGCCACTCGGGAGGGAATTCCAGGATTGTGACCCAGCGACGGTGAAGGAACGGCGATATATTTCCAAGTCAGGATGGTGATTGGCTTAGAGGAGAACTTGGAGCTGATGGTGTTCCCATGTATCTGCTCCTTCTAGATGATAGTGCGGGGAGCTTTGTGTCACATATTCTGGCAATAATGTACACTAAAGCCACTGAGAGTGGAGGAAGTGAAAGTTTTAAGGTGGTGATTGGGCGTCAATCAAGTGGGCTGTTTTGCTTAAGCTTCCCGAGTGTCATTGGAGCTGCACACGTCCAGGTAAGTAGGTGGAGTTCAGCCACACTCCTGACTTCTGCCTTGTACATGACCATAAGACCATAAGACATGGGAGCAGAACTAGGCCATTCAGCCCATCAAGTCTGCTCTGTCATTCAGTGAGATCATGGCCAATCTCCAGTTTCCTGCCCTTTTCTCGATAATCCTTGACCCCTCTTCCCTGGTGGACAGGCTCTGGTGAGTTACTTGCTGCAGAGCTCCATGCCTCTCGTAGCCACAGTATTTATACGGCCAGTCCAGTTTACTTTCTGGTTACTGGTGATCTCTGGGATGTATGACACGAGTAGAACCTCCAGTTCTAGTTTTGGGTCATGAACAGTTGGAGCCTGCACTGCACACCGTGTTTGATACTACTCTGATGAATCCAGTGCACTTCAGAGAGGGCCTTGCCTCAGGCCCAATATTGTACAACTGCAAACCTCAAGGTGAAGAGAACTAGAAGAGGCCCAAGTGGAGAATTAATCCCAATATAGACTAGTTTTTGTGTTGTGGCTCAACTAGTTTGTCCGGATGCACACTGGGCTGACAGAAGATAATGGGCATCTTGTAGGTAACGTTTTTAGCTAGGTACTCTAGACAATTCTACACTGAGTCACTGCAGAACAAGATCCAAGTCCTTCTTAAAATCATCATAGAATAGAATCCTGACAGTGTGGAAACAAGCCCTTAAGCGCACTAAGTCCACACTGACCCTCAGAGCATCCCACTCAGACCCATTCCCCTATAACCCACCTAATCTACGCATCCCTGAACACTACGGGCAATTTAGCATGGCCAGTCCACCTAACCTGAACATGATTTGGACTGTGGGAGGAAAACAGGGCACCCAGAGGAAACGCATGCAGACACGGGGAGAATGTTCAAACTCCACACAGACAGTCGCCTGAGGCTAGAATCGAACCTGGGTCCCTGGCACTGTGAGGCCGCAGTGGTAACCACTGAGCCACCGTGCCACCCATACAGTGTCCAGAATCCCTCCCTCTCTCCATCAGCTATGTTTCAACAATAAATCAGTTGGAACTTCTATGCTTGAGAGAGATTTTTGTGAGGTAAGGTGTCAAGGGAAATCAGGCAAAGATGGGTACTGTCAATGGAATTGATCAGCCATGGTCTGACTGAACATTGGAGCAGTTAAGGGAAGGCAGTGGCCTGGTGGCATTATTGCTCATCTATTAATCCAGAAACTCAGGCAATGGGAACCTGGGTTCAAATCCCACCACTGTAGATGACGGAATTTGAATTCACTAAAAAAAGGCCCGGATTTAAGAGTCTAAAGATGACCATGAAGCAAGTGTTGAGTGGTTCACGTTGGTTCACAAAATGTCCTTTAGGGAAGGAAAGCGCCCTCCTTACCTGGTCCGGCCTACATGTAATCCCAGACCCACAGCAATGTGACTAGCTCTTAACTTGCCCTCTGGGCAATGAGGAATGGGCAATAAATGCTGCCTAGCCAGTCAATCCTATCCAGTGAATGAACAAAAGAAATATTCTAACGGCTAATTGTCCTCTTGTTGTTTGATGTGTAGCAACCATGGAACACCAGAATTTAAATGTTTCAAAAAGTTGAAGATTGTAATGTCCTAGATACCCTCCTGGCGTGATCAGCACAAGCCCAGTGTAGTTTCAGGGTAGCTGTATACATTTTCAAATAAGACTCTCGGTAGTCAGTCTCAGTGAGGGCTCCTGTTGCCACCCAATGCCATGGGAAGCACATGCTCACACTGACATTGACCAGATTCTTAATGAGGCACTGAGGCAAACTGTGGCACCATATTAGAACTCTGGGTGTATCCATATAGACTGGGAGACTCAACTTGGGATCCTACAAATCAATAAAACTCACTTGATTAGGGTCAGAGTCATACAGCTCAGAAACAGACCCTTTGCTCCAACCAGTCCATAATTCCCAACTAAACTAGTCCCACCTGCCTGCACTTGGCCCATATCCTTCCAAACATTTTTTATTCATATTATCATTCAAATGTCTTCTAACGTTGTAACTATACTACATCCATTTCCTGTAGAAATTCATTTCACACACAAACTGCGTGTAAAAAAGTTGCCCCTCATGTCTTTTCTCAACTTTTCTCCTCTCACCTTAAATATATGCCCCCTTGTCTTGAAATGCCCCACACTAGGGGAAAGACACCTGCCATTCATATTATCACACAAACTGACAGACTGACTGCGGATTTGAGAATGGGCTTCGTGAGGATAGGTGCATCTATTGGTCAGAGGAACTTTGGAATACGTGGTAAAAACCCAAAGAACTGTGGATGCTGCAAATCAGGAACAAAAACAAACTTGTTGGAACAGTTCGGCAGGTCTGGAATACATGGCACTTTTTAGATACTTCTGTTTCTGCTGTCAGCAATATTTTGGTTGAAAGTACGTCAAGAATGTACAAGTAGGAATTCTAGGATATGTATTTTGCACAGGTGCAGGAGCAGGCTGGCTAGTTTGATCTCCTGAAATATTTATCGCTACTTAATGCCTTCATAATTAGTTGGCCCTCAATGGTAACTCTGGCTAAATTTTAATTGGAATTGAAGTAAAGTTCTTGAGAGAACATTCTTTCTCCCAAGACGATTGGTGCCTATACTCACACAGCAGGGCTGAAGTACTCTAGGAGCTCTTTTGAAGTTTTATTACTGGATTCGAAGCAGTGGGAGGATTAAAGACCTATCGTTTGTGGGCCTTAATCTTGCATTAAAAAGATTACTTTAGATGAGGATAAGTCTTTTCACTGAGTGACAAGAGCTGTCAATCAGAACTATAGCAATAAAAAGGATTGTGTTTCCTTTAAATCAAATCCCTGTTAAGCTGAGGTTTAACGTTGTCCAAAGCAAACACTAATGCAAAATTGCAACATCATCTTCAGAAAGGCTCAGTGGGTGAATCCAATGAGTTTCAGGTGGGTATTTGCTGAGAGAATGAATTGAAGAATAAGCAGTTATGAAGTGCTTGAATTCTGGGTGAGTTAGGATGGTCTTTTTTACATTGGGAAAACCAATTCGAGGTCAGAGGTGTACTGAAAACAAAAAATGTGCTGGAAATCACATTGGGTCAGGCAACATCCATGGAGAGAGAGAGCAAGCTAACATTTCAAATCTAGATGACTCTTCATCAGAGCTCAGAGGATTGCCTTGCTTATCACCAATGTTCTATCCACAAGCATGGCCTTACGTGTCTGGGTACTTACCATGTTAATTCCTGAACCATCCCATTCTGACCTCTCGGTGGCCATCCTTCCAGTGAAGATCACACAGCCTCCGAGGATCAAATATCCTTTTTTTTCTACCATGCCGTTTGCAACCCTTCATCCTCAGTATTGAGTTCGAGAATTTTCAGATACTGTTTTGACAAAAGCTACACTAGTGGCTATGATCAACCTTGCCCTGCAGATGAAAGTAATTTCCTGATTGCGTCTACATGTTGTGGTCGAAAGAGGGTTAGGCTTGGGGATGAAGTGATAATAACTGAGAGATTTTGAAATTCTCATCTTTTATTTGCCAATCCATCTCTGGCCCGGTTCCCCTCTGTATGTGACTACCTTGAACACAGCTACCTTCTGACATACCTACATTCCTCCCATTTTAACATGCTGAGCATCCCCAATTTTAGCTGCTCCTCACTGGTCACCTTATCCTTTGGCATTCCCAAAAAAACCCTCTACCTCTCTTACAGAAAAGTAAAGGAGTCCTTATCTTTGCCAACATTCTGCTCTCAACCAAGACTGAAAAACAGCTCAGTTGGTTGTCACCACATTTCTATTAGTGGGCCCTGCTATCTACAAATTTGTTGCTGCAATTTCCTGCGTTGAAAGTGTTTAATTGGTCACAAAGACATTTGGGACACCTTGAAACCATGAAAGGTGCTACATAACTTTTTCTGAATGTGAAAAATTGGATTCTTGTGTAGCATCCTTCTGAGCGGATGGGCAGATGGGAAAAAAGGTAGAAAGGAATGGGAAGGATGGTATCATTTTCATAAGAAAACTTATGCGCACCGTTGTTCATTATATCCCGTGACTTTTGCGCTGTTGTTTAAGTGTGAGCATTTTGTAATGCTTATTTTGCTGCAATTTGCCACCATTGTGTGGCCTGTGATCTAAAATTGCTGGTGTTGCTGTGTTTATATTTTCCATTGCTCAGGTTAGGTGCCTGTTGTTGGTCTTGCGCTGTCAAGCAAACAAACAAGTGCCATTTGAATAGTGATCCCTTTCCAGATCTCTCTGATGACACAGTTTTGTTGGTATCGTACTAAAGGCTACCTCATTGAGTCTGAATTATTAACTTATGTCAGTAAGAAGCAGATGTGATTGTCTGTTGTGAGTTTTTGCTCAGAACTGGAATGCAAGATCATCAACTTCTCATGCGTTGACAGAATACCGTGCGTGAATTTTTACTGTCATGATGATAGAAATATAAATTGATGTCCATATATATTCAGGTTCTTCCTCAGAAAGGAGGCATAATGGATGTAAACTATCCCAGCATTCATTGTAGTCATGAAAGCCCCCTATTATTTTACTGTACCTTTTCCATCGCCCTGTATCATGGGGAGGGAGGCAGGACTGTACTTGACATTTTCTCTGTGGTTTTTCAGTATTTTGTCGTAGAGTCGTAGCTACACGGTGCAGAAACAGACCCTTCAGTCCAACTTGTCCATGCTGACCAGGTCTCCTAAGTTAATCTAGTGTTACTTGCCAGTATTTGGCCCGTGTCCCTCTAAACCCTTCCTTTCATAAACCCATCCAGATGCCTTTTAAATGTTGTAATTGTACCAGTCTCCACCACATCCTCTGGCATTCCATACACACACCACTCTCTGTGTGAAAGGTTTCCCCATGAGTTCCCTTTAAATCTTTCCCCTCTCACCTTAAACCTATGCACTCAAGGTTTGGACTCCCCCACCCTGCGAAAAACACTTTGGCTATTCACCCTATCCATGCCCCTCATGATTTTATAAACTTCTATAAGGTCACCCCTCAGCCTCCAATGCTCCAGGGAAAATAGCCCCACTCTAGTCAGTCTCTCCCTATAGATCAAGTCCTTCAACCATAGTAACATCCTTATGAATCTTTCCTGCACCATTTCAAGCTTAACAACATATTTCCTATAGCAGGGAGATGAGAATTAAACGCAGTTTTCCAAAAGTGTCCTAACCAGTGTCCTATACCGACGCAACATGACATCCCAACTTCTATACTCAATGCACTGACCAGCGAAGGCAAGTGTACCAAACGATTTCCCCAAATCAGCATCACTGTTGCGTTTCGTAACTGAGATTCCTCAGCTATAAAATAAATCCGATTTTCAATTTGTAGCCCTTTTTACTTTTGCAGAGAAAGCTTAGATACTGGTTTCTGGCACATGTCAGAAGAAACACAGTGCCCATTTTGAGTGAATCATTAAGCCGTAGGTCATAAAGTATCATTCTCTTATTGTAAAATATGAGTGTTCATTCCTACGTTTCTTTCTGCCTCCTACCCAACCCTGTCTCTGAGACCAGATCATTGCATTTTAAACTGTGCTTGTGCATAGTTGTAACAGAAAAAGCAGCACCTTGTCCAATCACTTGAAAGTCTAGTTACACAGCATCCACCTCACATATGCAATGTAACATGAGTCATATACAAAGCATTCAGCATGTTATACACATGTCACACATGTATCAGCATAACATTTATCATGACTCTAGAGGCTTAATCACTTCACCAGACTAATGTTTCATTGCCGTACTAAGCTGTGGAATTCCATTCACAAACTGTTTTGCCCATTTTAAGATGCTGCTGAAACTTAGCCCCAGGCCTGCAACCCAGTACATTACTGAAGAAGCGCTGTGTCGTTGGAGATTAAGATATTAAACTGAGACTCCATCTAACCCCTTGGGTGGATACGAGAGGTCCCAATGGTCAACCCCAAGGACAGTGTATTGTCCAAGCCAATATTGAACAACTCAACAAACAGCCAAAAGCAGATGACTAGTTATTGATCTCGTGCTTTTTTGGAAGATAGAAAATAAGTTGAGGAGTCAGGCAGTTCAACCCCTTGATCCTGCTCTGCCATTCTGTTAGAGCATGGCTGATCTTCTGCCTCAACTCCATTATCCCGTACTTTCTCTATATCTCTTGATAGCTTTAGTACGTGGAAAGCTATCAAATTCTGTCATGAAGTACTCAATACATAAGCTTTCACCGATCTATAATGTAGAGAATTGCAAAGATTCATCACTCTTTTAAGAAATTACTCCTCCTCTCAGTCATAAACATGGGGTGGCATGGTGGCTCAGCGGTTAGCCCTGCTGCCTCACAGAGACCTGTGTTCGATTCCACCCTCGGGTGGTCTGTGTGAAGTTTGTACGTTCTTCCCAAGTCTGCGTGGATGTGCTCCCATTTCCTCCCACAGCCCGAAAGTGTGCAGGTTAGGTGGATTGCCCATGCTATGATGTGCAAGTTAGGTGGATTACAGGGATAGGGCAAGAGTCTGTGTGGAATGGACTTCAAAGGGTTGGTGTGGATTCAATGGCCAAAAGGGCCTGGTTCCACATTGGAGGCATTCTAAAAGGTCCTGCCCTTTATTCCGAGGGTGCATGCCTAGTTTTAGTGTTCCTGAGCTGATGGGAAAGCCCCTTCCTGCCTTGCATACTCCTTAAGAATTTTGTATGTTTCAGTGAGATCACTTTAATTTCATGGAGTGTTCTCAGGTCATGGAAGGCAATTCATTTTCGTATTTTTTTTTTACTTTTTTTAAAATCATCTTTCTTTCTCAAAACTAATTGAAGACTGATAACTGTGACCACCTACATATCCATTTATATTTCTGAGCCTTAGAAGAGCTTGCAGTGAGGAAGATGTGGTTTAAATGGAAGAATTCTGATTAAACATTAATATAAATGCTATGTATAGTTAGTTTGAGCAAATATCAGATTGTTTGAACTAACTGTAACTTTTAATATAGAATATCATTTAATTTAGTTTTCAATTCTGAGTACTTCAGGTCACTTGCAGTCCAACAGTGATAATTCATTTTTAAATATTTAGTATTTCAATTCCACAAAGGCTCCTCATATTTAAGTTTAGACGTGGTATATCTCATTTCAAATAATCTATAACAATGGGAGGAAATAATATCATGGAGCCTTATTATACTTTATTAGATTTCTGTCACAGATAAAACCTGTGGTCACAATTAATTTACGATGAATAAAATACATTGTATTTTTAGCATGCATTAATTCTAATGTCATCCGTGGCCCGCTGGTGACACTCCTGGCTTTGAAGTTTAAGTTTCAAGTATCACTCCACACACTTCAGCACAAAATCTGTGGGAATGCTGCACTGTCAGCGGTGCCGTCATGTGATATTGTGGTATTAAACCTGGACCCGTTCACATAAGCTCTGTGTCACTATTTGAAAAGGAGCCTAGCCTTCTGGTAATAATTGAAACATCACCAGATTACTTAATCATTTATCTCTGCTGTTTTGTAAGAGGATGAATTGATGCCACATTCCCTGACATCTCAATGATGAAGACACTTCAAAAAAAAATCTTGCAGCATAAATCTGTTTTATCGCTCACCCTTACTTCACTGGTAGGGTGTTCGTACCTGAGGCTGAGAGTTGACCTGATAGATTTCTTAAAAGACTATGAAGTGTTTTGATGGAGTATGAAAAGCAAATGTGTTTCCATTTGCAGGTGAACCTAAAGCCAAATATATAAATATGAAACCATCACTAATCAATCCAGTAGGGAATTGAGAAGACATGTCTCCTTTACTCAGAGGCTGATTAGAATCTTGAATTCACTGTGGAAGCGAAAGAAAATAGTCAAGGTGACTAAGATGGAAGCACTCAAAGAGAAGCTGGATAAATGCATGAGGGAGAAAGGGATAGAAGGATGGGATGTTAAGGGTAAATGAAGAAGGATGGTATCTATTCTAAATGCCTTAGATGAACCTTTGTGGCCCAATTCTGTGTATGGGAATGAGAGCTGACGCTATCTTGATATCCAAGGGAACAGGCAGGGTCAGCATATGCTGTGTTAAACCAACTGTCTATTGAACATGGGATTGAAGATTTGTATTCTGGCAGGATGATTAAAGAGAATGATAGATTGATGGTTGCTCTGTCATGATTGGATTGGTCTTGGATTTGAACATTCTGACTTCTGTTTATGGAGGATAGGAATGACTATGTCTTATTGATCTTTCAAGGCCAATCATTATTGCGCATCACTAATTCCCTTTGAAATTGATGGTAAGTTGCCTTCAGGAACCACAGTGTAGATATGCCCACAGTGGTCATTAAGGGAGCTCCAGGATTTCAACCCAGCAATGGTGTGTCACTTAGCTATTCAAACCTGAAGGGTCTAGGCCCGAAATGTCAACTTTCCAGCTCCTCTGATGCTGCTTGGCCTGCTGTGTTCATCCAGCTCTACACCTTGCTATCTCAGAATGTCCAGCATCTGCAGCTCCTGCTATCACAGCCCAAGCCTTGCCAGGCACACACCCATAATGGTTCGTTATCGAAAGACTTGTAAATGATCTCGATTGTTGTACAATGATTAGCAAACAGCCCCACTTCTGACATTTTGTTGGAGGGAAAGTCAGTGGGAACATGGCTATAGAATCGTGGGCCTGCGGCACTATCTTGAGGAGCTCCTGCAGTAATCTCCTGGTACTGAGATAAGTGTCCTGTAACAACCACAACCATCTCTCTCTGTAATAGATGTGACTCCAACCATTTCTTCCTGGCTCCTGTTTATTTCAGTTTGGCTCAGGTGCATTGTTATCATACACGTCATGTCACTCCCACCTCGCCTCTTCAGTTCAGCTCCTTTTTCCATAGTTTCACTAAAGCTGCAAGAAGACCCGGAGCCATGTGTCTCCGTAAAATGCAAACTGAGCATTGGTGAGCGGATCGTTACTGAGAAAGTGTCGCTTTGTAGCATAGGTGCTGAGAACTTCCATCATTTTGCTAATGGACCAGTAATTAGTTGGATTCGACTTTCCCTGCTCCTTGTGGACAGCTGTAGCTGGGTACTTTTCCATATTGTTGACCATCATTGTAGGTGGATTGGAACAGCTTGGCATTCACTCCTTCTGTAGCATGCCTCCACTAATACACGTGGATGATTGGAATAGATTGTGGATTGCTAAGTGTCACTGTTCATTGTTCTGTTGTTACTTGTATGCATCTTTACTTCACCATGATTTATTGAGATATGATATGGGGAGGCGATGGCCCACTGGTATTATTACTGCACTGTCAATCCAGTGACCCAGGTAAGGTTCCGGGGACCCAGGTTTGAATCCCACCACGGCAGATGGTGGAATTTGAATTCGATAAACAGCTGGAATTAGAGAATAATGATGACCGTGAATCCATTGCTGATTTTTGGAAAAACCCATCTGGTTCACTAATGTCCTTTAGAGAAGGAAACTGCCATCCTTACCTGGCCTGGCCTACATGTGACTCCACAACCACAGCAAGGTGGTTGACTTTAAACTATCCTCTGGGCAATTAGGGATGGGCAATAAATGCTGTCTATCGAGCACCGCCCTCATTCTATAAATGAATTTTTTAAAAATGTAACATATATTTGATTGTTAATGTATGTATTCTGTTATGTGATATGTCATGACCAAAAGCAAAAATGGTATAAATGTGAATCACTCTATTGAAACATTCCCAAACCGGGGCTATTGGTGTCTCAACAAAGGCCTAAGCCTGCATATGTTTTTTAGCATCAAATTGTGAATTGCTGAGTGGAGAAGTTGTAGTTGCAACAAATGCATCTTGAAGGAAATGATTTCTTTTCATTGAGAGTACCAGAACACCCAACAAAGAAGAACAAAGAACAAACAGTGGAGATGCTACAAATGGAACATCCTGGATTATTTCCTGACTAGACCTCAGTCTCAGAGAATTAGGCAGAAAGTGTCTGTGCAAGTGGGAGATGATGTGATAATTCTGATCTGACACTATTTTTCAACCTCAGAGTAAAAATGAAGAAAAATGAGGCTGACATATTTAGCCCATCATCTTTAATAGAAAGGTAAAAGATAGATCTTGAGTTGAGAGAACCGTTATCGAGCAGCTGCCTAAGAAACTGAACAAGCACCAAGAATTTAAAAGGCAGAAGCTGTAATAAGGAAATGGAATCCATCTCATTCCATTAAGAAATGTGCAGTAATCTGTCACGTGGCATTTCCATCTCAGCCTCAAATACTTTGAGTGACATCAAAATTCCAGTGGCAGGTTAATTAGGTATTAGGAAAATGCAAGCTAAAACATGATAATATTATTATTGGTCAGGATTATGTAAAGATTTAATGGGCATGGCATACTGACAGGATGTAGGGAAATCCAAACCATCAATTAAACCTGCACGTTTAAGTCTGATCGCAGATTTTGGTAGTGTCTTACTAGCTTGCGTAGCACCACTACCAGAAACCAGAAAAGTGAATGAATATCTCTTGAAGGTTATGAGTGTTTTAACAAGATTCTTGATGCCTTTGGGGAAAATCACCATGAAGATGGCAGTGGAAAACTTAGTTCAATCTTATTACAATATTCAGATTGCTTTCAGGAAACCAATCAAATCATGGTTCAAAAGTTAAGTCACAAATATTCAAGTAATGAATAGTTTGTGACTAAAACAATTTACATCTTCAGCTTCTTATCCACCATCTCAAGGGACTTTGGAAAGATAGTATCAAATTTGAATGAATGTCCTAATGATTCAGCATAGAAGAATTCCTTTGTTACAGTTTGCCCATTAGGGATGCCCCAAATGCATCCATAACATTCAGTTATCTTGAACTGATATGCAGGAATACGATCATAGAATCCCTACGGTGTGGAAGCAGGTCATACGGGCCTATTGAGTCCTCACCGACCCTCCAGAAAGCATCTCATTCCAGACCCAACCTCAGCCCCCTTCCGTATAACCCATTATTTCCCATGGTTAATCCACCTAGCCTGTACATCCCTGGATACTATGGGCAATATTAGTACGGTCGATCCACCTAATGTGCACATCTTTGGACTATAGGAGGAAGCCGGGCCACACAGAAGAAACCCAAGCAGACACAGGGAGAATGTGCAAATCCCACACAGACAGTCACCCGAGGCTGGAATTGAACCTGGACCCCTGGCCACAGCGGGTGTTAACCACCGAGGCACAGTACTGTAAGAGATAAAACTGCTCTTTAAATGAATTAAGGAAAATTTCTAAACCAAAATCCAAACCAGATGTCAAATTTTTGAACAAAACTGACGAAAGCATGGGAGTTCAGCGTTTAAAGAATAATTGATAAGCATTGTTAACCAGAAGAAATTTAAAAAAGGCTAATGCTTAGAATTTTCATATTCATAATGTATGATTATTATTTGGGAACTTTGGTCCTGAAGTGAAGGAAGCTGGATTTTACTTCTCAGTCGGTGAATGTATAACTTGTCTCTTTTTGAAAAGTCAAAAAGTCATTTTGAAAACATCATTCCCAACAAACGGGTCACCTGGAGAGTCAAGGGTATCAGCGATACTGCAATCTCAACAAGAGAACGTGTGTCGAACGTCGCCTGCGTCCTGTTTCCCTCACAGGATTCCCAGCCATAAAACGTCACGCCATCTTCAGCTCATCTCGTTTTGAACTGCGCAAAGAACGCTCTTTGACAGCTGCCAATCTTTGTCAGTTCTTGACTGAAAGCCTGAATGGAAATTGAGCAGTGATGTGTCAAGAGTGAATGGGCTGGATTGGTGAGCGAACAAAGGACTGACAACAGTCAAGGTGTTCCAATGGTCATCACATCATGAGAAGTGACATTTCATTTCTGAGTGACGGATCTGGGGAGGCAGTGGACATGCACAAAAAACAAAGGCTATTGTGGAAGGCCCATTGATATGGTTTAGAAAGATTGCTTTAACAAAGAAATCACGCCTGCTTCTGGCCAAAGACTTGGAGCACTTCAGATGTAAAGAGGCATGAACATAGGTGTTGCTTTTTAAAAAAAATTTAACTTGTTCATGTCAAAGATCTACCAAGCATATGTGCATTCATGGAGTAGATTGTAAGTAGCTGCCTAGAAATGAAAGCCCATTTCACAGGGAAGACAGTTAGGATATCATGAGCAATTCATACAAATGTAGGCCATTCAGCCCCTTGAGCCTGTTGCAACATTCATTCAGATGTGGTGGTTCGTGTTTTGAATTCTACATTCCTGTCTACCCCAACAACTCTTCACTCCCCCCGCCCCTTACAAGAATCTATCCACTTTTGTCTTTAAAGTATCTACTTCCACAGACTTCTGAGGTGGAGAATTCCAAAGTCAACAGCCTCTGAGGTCAGTGATAATGGGAACTGCAGATGCTGGAGAATCCAAGATAATGAAATGTGAGGCTGGATGAACACAGCAGGCCCAGCAGCATCTCAGGAGCACAAAAGCTGACGTTTCGGGCCTAGACCCTCTCATCCCCCTCTCTGATGAAGGGTCTAGGCCCGAAACGTCAGCTTTTGTGCTCCTGAGATGCTGCTGGGCCTGCTGTGTTCATCCAGCCTCACATTTTATTAGCCTCTGAGGTCAGATTTCTTCTCACTTCTGTCCTAAAAGGGCACCTGCTAATTTTAAAATGTGCCCCCTTAGTTTTGGCTTGCCCCATGAGGAGAAACATCCTTCCCACATCCGCCTGTTCAGGATCTTTCAAGACCTTATACGCTTCAATCAAGCCATCCCTCATTTAGTGATTCAGAGGCTCTGGCTAATGTTTTGAAGACACAGGTTCAAATTCCGCGATAAAACCTCTTCCAATCAGAAATGGTGACCAGACAGCCACCGACTGTCATCTACATCTAGCTGGTTCAACCAATGTGTTTTTAGGAAACAAACTCTCATCATCTTTACCTGCTAAATAAAAACCAAAAGAACTGCGGATGCTGTAAATCAGGAACACAAACAGAAGTTGCTGGAAAAGCTCAACAGATCTGACAGCGTCTGTGAAGAAAAAACAAATCAGAGTTAACGTTTTGGGGCAGAACTCGACCGGAACCTGAAACGTTCACTCTGCTTTTCTTCTTCACAGATGCTGCCAGATCTGCTGAGCTTTTCCAGCAAGTTCTGTTTGTGTTTCCCTTCTTAACCTGGTCTAGTTTATATGTAACTCCAGTTGCTGCGCTTGGTACTTAACCTGCCCTCTAAAATTGCCTAGCAAGCCACTCAGCTGAAGACCTCTCGATGAACAATCTAGTACCGTTACTGAGCCACAGAGTAACCCTTAAAGCTCAAACATGGGTGAGTCATTTTTAAAAAGCTTCAATGTCATACCCAGAACTTTGGGTTAGGTCTCCAGGATCAACCCCCTAAAGGCTATTCTGCCTCATATCGCAGTGAAACCCAATTCCATGATATTGCCCTGAAGCATCTATGCAGCTGCTCAGTAGACCTTAGTGCTAAACAACAGTGATCCAGCCCAGCTAACGTTTCCCTCTCCTTTATCCAGAAGACCTAGGTGACCGGCAAAAATCCCTTGAATGGGCATGGCGATGACTATTATTCCTTGTAGAGGTGAACAGTTAAAAAATGGTACAAATGTGATGGCAGAGGTAAAATGGCTTCAATATGCTTCAGTCTCACTGCTGATAAGATGTTGACAAGTTTGCCAAATGGGCAGACAGTTGGCAGATGAATTTTGATGCAGAGAAATGCCCAGTAATGTATTTTGGTAGAAGAATGATAGAGAGGCAATAAAAGCTTATGGCACAACTTTGAGGAGAGCACAGGAGCAGAGGGATCTCAGGGTTCATGTACATGACCGTCTGAAGTTGAAACAGTTGTTAAGAAGGTTTATAGAATCCTTGGGTTTATAACTAGAGGCATAAGAGTTTAAAAAAGAAAGGAAGTGAAACTACATCTTCACAAATCATTGGCCAGATCAGATTTAGAGTTTTGTGTTTGGTTCTGGGCACCTTTTTTAAGGAAGGATACTAAAACCATGGAGAAAGTGCAAAGGAGAGTAACTGGAATGATACCGGGAATAGGGAATTTTAGATGTAAGGAAGGATTAAAAAAAAGATCGTGCTTAATATCCTTGGAGCAGAGGAGAGTGAGAAGTAAGCTTAATAAAAACCAAAAGAACTGTGAACACTGTAAATCAGGAACAAAAACCTAGTTGCTGGAAAAGCTCAGCAGATCTGGCGGCATCTGTGAAGGAGAAAACAGAGTAAACGTTTCGGGTGCGGTGACCCTTCCTCAGAAGTAAGCTTATTGAGGTGTTGAAGATGATGAACAATTTTGACAGGGTAGAGGAGGATATTGAGTTTCCACTGTTTGGTATGTCAGTAACTAGGGGTCACAATTTCAGGATTGTCAGCAAGAGAGCTAGGAGTGAGATGGGGAGAAATTTGTTCACTCAGAGAGTCATTAGGATTTGGAATGCACTGTCTGGGAGAGTAGTGGATGACAATTCCATTGGAAGTTTCAAAAGAACATGAGATATATATTTGAAAGTGATGTATTTCAAGGGCAATGTGGATAGGGCTGGAAAGCAGGACTCGCTAGGTATTTCTTCTGGGAACCAGAACAGACATGATGGGTCTCCTGTACTGTAAAGTTCTATTATTTTATTAATTTAATCCACAACACTGAACAGGAAGAAAGACTTTTACATTTCTAAACACTTTGCATGAATTTAAGACATCCCAAAGAGATGCAGACAACTGCAGTGTTTCTGAAGTGTAGTGACAAATGTAATGAAGAAAACATGGCATCCAATTTGTTCACAGTCCACTCTTATAAGCAACAGTGATAAAGACCACATAATCTGGTTTTAGATGTTATTTCAGAGATGGAGATGAGCCAGAAGTTATTGTAATTATAGATGTGAACCATAAGGGTTTTGGTGGCTCAGAAGATCTGGACTTGAGTCCACTTGACCCAGAAGTGTGTTGTAACTTGTCCAACCAGGCTAATTTTTTAAAAATATATTTTCTTTTAGCATGTGAGTGAAATCAAACTTTCACTAGACAGCCACCTTGTCCCCACCTTCAAAATCCTTTCAGTCAGAATGTAAAGTCAGGAACGTTTGACTGAAATGTGTTGAGTTGCTTCTCTGTTTCATCTGACAGCTTCTTAAAATTCCCAACTCTGTAATTGCTTGATATGACAGAAATTTAAATGCACAAGGGTTGTAAAGTAAGTAATTAAAAAGAGTAACAATGAATTTATGCAAAATACCACTTTGGTCACAGTTGGATCCCTGAAGTTTCAGAAGTCTCATTATAGAAAGGACATTAAAGCCATACAGTGCTTGCATTGTACAGTCACCAAGGCTAGAATGGTTTTAATTAGATAGTTTAACTTTTGTATAGATTCAGATCAGCAGACTGGACATGTTATAAAGGTAGTGAACTTCGTGAGAGTGCTCAGAACAGCTTTCTGCAACAATATGCCTATAGCCAACATGGGAGCAGGCCATATTAGATTTACTAATGAATAATGAGCCATTTGTCTAGAATTGTTACAGTGCGATTGAGTTAAAATAGTATTCAAAGGATGAATGCCAGACAGCTGATAAGGGCTGAAATTTCACAGAGGCAGCAAACAGTGGTGGTATCTGCATGGAAACCGGTACCCAGAGGTTTAATAAAATACTTTCTGTTTTGGCATTTGCTTAATGGAATTTACTTAAATCCTTTTAACAGTTATTACTGTCTGTAACATCCAGATATAAGAACACGTACTTAAATTGGAATTTGTTTTAAATGAGTTTATCGCTAAAATGTTTCCTTGCAAGAGAGGTTTTTTTTTACTTTGCTTCATTCAGGGGATTAAGGCCATGTTGGTAAGGCCAACATTTCTTGCCCTTTCTCAATTGCCTTTGCAAAGGTGACAATGAGCTATCAGCTTGAATTGCTGCAGTTCAGTTTCAACATCTGTGGAGCAGTTTGAGAAATGGAAATATTGGCAAATGGAATATTGTCCTTCCTTGCTGGAGGGATGGAGTTTAAAAGCAGGGAGGTTATGCTGCAGCTGTATGGGGTGCTGGTGAGGCCACGCCTGGAGAACTGTGTGCAGTTTTGGTCTGATCCAGAGGGTTAGTTTATGAGGAGACTGGGACTATACTCATTGGAATTTAGAAGAATGAAGGGGTGGGGGGTTCTTACAGAAACATGTAGAATTATGAAGGGAAAAGATAAGATAGAAGCAGGGAGGTTGTTTCCACTTGCGGGTGAAACTAGGACTAGGGGGCACAGCCTCAAAATAAGGGGGGAGCAGATTTAGGACTGAATTGAGGAGGAACTTCTTCACCCAAAGGGTTGTGTATCTTTGGAATTCCCTGCCCAGTGAAGCAGTTCAGTCTAGTTTGTTGAATGTTTTGTGGGTAAAGATAGATTTTTGAACTGTAAAGAGATTAAGGGTTATGGCGAGAGAGTGGGTAAGTGGAGCTGAGACCACAAACAGATAAGCCATGACTTTATTGAAGGGCACAGCCGGCTCGAGGGGCCAGATGGCCAACTCCTGCCCCTGTTTGTTATGTTCTTATGGTGCAACTGAGTGGCTTGCAAGGCCATTTCAGAAAGCAGTTCGGAGTCACTCACATTACTGTTTGTCTAATGCCAAATATTAGTCAAAACAATGAAGGACCCTTTCCTAAAGTGAACAAGTTGTATTTTTGTGACAATCAATGATTGTCTCACCATTACGGAGACTAGCTTTTAATTCTGGAATTATTAATTCATTGAATTTTATTAATTAAATGTTAATTTTACCAATTTTTGTAAATTCTGTAGTTTTGCTAACTGCCATAATTGGTATTGAGCCCTTGCACTCAATATTAGGCTGGGCTGCGGGATGATGTATCTAATGATATTTATCTACACCACCATGTTCCCCAAATCTGCTTCCATTCATTGTCAGCCAGTGGTTGTGTTGACACGATTCTACCGAGCACTCCCACTTCATGTATGAAGGTGACGTGAAGAGGACATCTTTTACTCAATAACAATCGCGATCTTTCTGCCTGAAAAGGGGAGTTAAATGAGATTCAGTAGGTATGCTTGAACCGGATAAATAACTAAAGGGGGATTATTGACAAGGGTATGGGGAAAGGGCAGGAGCAGAGCAGTTAAAGAATCGAGAGGCGTGATTGATCAAAGTCTTCCTGCTGTATTGCACCACTTTCTGATTCTGTTAAATACAGTGAACAAAGAACTGTACAACACAGAAACAGACCCTTCATCCCACTTAGACTGCGCCGACATTTCATCCCTTTCTTAGCCAACAATCCTTTGTCTGTCCGTGCTCCGTATCCTTCTATTCCCTGCCTATTCCATATATCTGTCAAGATGCGTTTGAATCCACCTCCACCACCTCCCCTGGCAGTGCATTCCAGATACTTACCATCTTCTTACCATCTTCTGTGTGTAAAAAGAACCTGATTCTCACATTTCCTTTAAACTTCCCCCTTTTACTATAAACATTTCTGGGACGACTGGGAAGAAAACCCCAACCGTCTGATCTATCCATTCTTCTCATAATTTTGTAAATTTCTATCAGATTTAATCAATGTTGGCTCCTGCAATGCAACAAGGATATCCATCCCATTAATCTCAGCTGGACTGGAATTTTGATCCTTGTGCACTTCTAGCTACCTCGGAAAGGCACCCAACATCATCAAAGACCTCTTACACCCCTGTTATAATCTCTTCCAAACTCTTCTGTCAGGCAGAAGACACAAAAATTTAAACACACGCACCAACAGATTCAAGAACAGCTCTTTCCCCACTGTTATTATACTCTTCAACAGACATCTCAAATTTCAAATCTAATGTTGATCTTGCTTTTGTGAACCTACTTTGTAGCTGTAATTTTGTATCCCTCTCTGTTCTATGATCTTTATATATAATGATCTGCCTGTAATGCGTACAAAACAAAACTTTTCACTGTACGTAGGTACATGTGAGAATAATAAATCAAACTAAAAAAACTGTCCAACCACAGTGCTACCCACTGCTTAATCCTTCCAAGGAAGGCAACAATTTAAGGCAAATAAGTTCTCCGCTGATACTTGTAGGCCAGCTCTGTCCAAGAGGACAACGCGATGGCTGAGAACATAAGAAATATAAGCAGGAATGGGCCATCTGACCCATTCAACCTGCTCCGCCATTCACTAAGGTCATGGCTGAACCTTTCCTGGACTCAGCTCCACTTACCCGCCTGCTTAGCATACCCCTTAATCCCCTTACTGTTCAAAAATCTATCTTTGCCGTAGAAACATTCAATGAGGAAGCCTTAACTGCTTCACTGGGCAGGGAATTCCACAGATTCACAACCCTTTTGGCAAAGAAGTTCCTCCTCAACTCGGTCCTAAATCTGCTCCCCCCCTTATTTTGAGGCTATGACCCCTAGTCCTAGTTTCACCCACCAGTGGAAACAACCTCCCTGCTTCTATCTTATCTTTTTCCCTTCATAATTTCAGATGTTTCTGTAAGATCCCCCCTCGTTCTTCCAAATTCCATGCGTATCGTCCCAGTCTACCCAATACCTCTGAAGTATTTGTTGCTTCAACCTTAACTTATGTCTGTCCACTTACAGATGAGAAGCCAGTCTCACTGTCTCCCTATGAAGCGCCAGCGAACAGCCCCCGGTACGTGTTCAACCAGAGAGAGCGGGAGTCCCTGGAAGTGCGGGTGCGAGAGGTAGAGGAGGAAAACCAGGCTCTCCGTAAGCAGCTCAGCCTGGCCCAAAGCCGGGTCCATCACCATCGGAACCATTCCAAGAGTTACTCCACGGAGGAAGGCACAGGGGACAACGAAGTGGTGCATGCGTTGTCATGGAATAGTTCGGAATGTGGCAAAAGGCCCACTGTGGAAAAGTGTGAGGTAATTCTGCTTCTGACACTTGATTCATTCCCCTTCTGTCCACCTCACTTGTTAGTTTTTTTCTGACTGTCATCAAAAGATGGGTAAAATTTACCATGCACATGGAATTGATTTGGCTTATCATGTTTGTGCCAGTTCTTTGTCAGATCAATGCACAATATTCCCACTTCCCGGCTTTCCCCAGTATCACCTTCTGCTTGATTTGTTTTTCTAATTTCACGTAAAAAGTGTAAAGGTTTCTTACTTAAATGACAGGCCATAGTTTCATGATGAAGTACCATCATTTGTTTTATCTGTATTATCATCACAAGCTAATACCTGCCGCTACAATGACGTTTCAACAAACCAATTGCCTGTCTTTATTTCTGTATCTGTCTGGCTGTCTCTCCCAGCCCAGTGTTGCCTATTGTACGCTTCCATAGCTAAGTCTGAATTTCGTCAGGGTGCCAGGATTTGGTAAATCTCACAATTACGAGTTGGACTGGCTCGAGGGAGATGACATTTGAATGTAAAAGATCTTTTCCTCACATATTCTGTGGCAAAAGGCTGTTTCCATAATGGGTTAAGTCTCCTCAAATTGTACTTTTCACCTTGATGTCTGTTGTGAGTTTGATGACATATTCAAACTTACAATTGCCCCTGAAAAGGTATAATCAATCCAAGGACGTGAAGTTTCCCTGCATGTCTGTTGCAAAAAGTGATAAATGTCAACTCTTAAGTTTGATTCAGACTAGGATGAATAAGTGGATGGTTAAACAGGAAGACGATTATACAAGTGTAGCAGGCAGTTAAGAACAGAATTTACATGACGTATAGATTTTAATGCAAAAAGTGTCTGAAAGCTGCTTTTGAGGATAGTGACCAGAGGAACCTCAACACCAACTTACAGTACTAGACTTGAACATGTTGCGAACAGGAAATGAAAAGTTCCACTTCTTTCAGTTGTCTCTCACTGGATGTCTGATGGACATAATCTCAAAATACCTGTTCAAACTGGTTCGCATCAAATAGACGATATGTAGGAGGTTACTCAAACCTCTGACAAAGCTCTAAATTACTGACCTCAGAGGTACCGCAGGGCCTCGTTTCAAAAGCATAAAAGATCTAAAATCCAATTTACTGAATGGACCAAAACAATGTACAACCTGATCACTCTTGGAACAAAGATCCTTTCATGGTTCTGCCATTTAGAATGCAGTGCATTCATCCATAAGCTTTTACTATTTGTCAGCAATTGAAACCCATGTTATATCAGATTGGCATAAGATCAAAAATGCATTCAAATTACTAATTGTCCATCAAAGAATTAATGTACTGATTATTGCCTAGGACCAAACTTACACATCCTGCTGAACCTTACGCTTCCATAGCTAAGTCTGAATTTCGTCAGGGTGCCAGGATTTGGTGATGCCCCCCTCGCCAGTCCTTTTGGAAGAAGATGCCCCTCCTTCACTCTGCCTGTTCAACCTGGAGTTCCGTGTCCCAGTCAGAGAATTGTCGTGCCACCTTTCCCTTCTCACAAGTTTGCAGCAAATATCCTTGAGGCGAGGTCAAAGGATGCCAGTCCGTCAGGGGATGCCCACCGGCCAGTTGTTCTGCGAGTAGAGTGAAGTAAATGGGGCTGGACACCATGGGGGCAGGGTAGATAGCTAATAAGGTGAGTTTGATAAAACACAGCCAGTGAACCCCTTTGGCCCTGCAGTGGAGATCTGTCCAGAATGCCTGACCGAACACAGAGTTAGCTATGCGAGCATAAAGCTCAGTCCCCTGCCTCCAATCTATAGCTTTTTAATAAACAGGCTTGGCTACAATCAGATTCCTTTTCTGAAAATTCTATGCATTCACTCAATACTATATTCTTTCATTAATGTTTCCAGCCAGAATCCTGGTGAACGATTACAGCTCATTCATTAGATAACATGAGTTTCCTGAACTCATCTTCATCAAGAGTATGTCTTTCTCTCTGACAACTCTAGAGTATATTTTTCTAAGCAACTCGGGGTTTATCTGAACTCTGACTGCTTGGGGGACTGCTCCTAACAGTACTTCTGCTGTAATGTTCCTCTTCCCTCTAAATAAACCTGCTTTTGACCTCTGTGTTGTAAAACTCACCTCAGCAAACATCTTAACAGTGATCTCCCTGGGTGGCTTGCTGTTCGTTTAGCTAATATCACGTGACTTCTTGTAAATACTTTGTCCATTCACTGTTCGAAAATGACTTTCTGACCTTTGAAAAAGGAATGGCCTGCCCATATCTGAAATGTAAAACTTTCTACTTCAGAACCCAAGATCCCAAACAACAATAATCTATGATTGGTGATAATCAATAATCTATAATGGTATTTTATCACAGTAGTGGAAATAATTGAAATCTGCTCGCTGTATTCCATTTTGTTCTAAAGCATTCAGAGTTAAAATCCATTCCGCTAGTTGGACAGATTTAGAATTCAGCCACAGAGGTTACTGAGACACTATCTGGGTTCCATCATTCCATGGTGCAGCACTTCGCAAGTACAAAACAGCAACTTATTGATTAGGATTCTGTCTCCTGATTATAAAGTTTACTGAGAAAAAGAGAATCGATCTAACCTGCATTGACCAGAGAGGGAGCCAGTTCTTATGCGCTCTCTCAGTCATACTTTGATTTACTCTGGCTTGTGTTTCCTCTAATGCTGAAGTCTGGCCTTGATTTTTAATGTCACAGTACAGATTCCAAATGGCAAAGAAGATCGTGTGATTTGGAAATTTCACCCTTTAACTTTGCAGTTAGAAACCACTTGTTGCTGCACTAAGCCATTCAGAGGAGAACATCTCATTGTTCATAGTCAGTGCAGTAGTTGACAAAGTACGTTTGGTTTTATCACCTGTACAGCTACTGAGGAATAAAATCTCCCAGCTTCCCTGATCCTAGTCCTCAGTGACAGAAATGGAAATTGGAAGCATCAAGTATCAGGTAACACGGTGACTCCATGGTTAGCACTGCTGCCTCACAGCACCAGGGACCTAGGTTTGATTCTACCCTCAGGTGACTGCCTGTGTGGAGTTTGCACATTCTCCCTGTGTCTGTGTGGGTTTTTTCCCACAGTCCAAAGATGTGCAGGTTAGGGTGGATTGGCCATGCTACATTGCCCATAGTGGCCAGTGATGTGCAGGCTGGGTGGGATAGCCATGGGAATTGCAGGATTATATGGACAGGGTAGATGGTCAGGTCTGGATAGGATACCGTCTGGAGGGTTGGTGTGGCTTTGATGGGCTGAATGGCCTGCTTCCACACGGTAGGGATTCTAGGAGTGCAGATAGTTGGTTGAGAAGAGAATTGACCTTGACTATGATGCCTAATGCAGTTGAACAGTCTAACAATGCTTGCTGTCTTTGGAACATGGCCACACAATTGAGACAGTTGGAGAGATCAATACCTCAAACCAAACCTCATAAATTGCCAGCTCCTTTGGAAGATGAGAAGAAATTTAGTGAAAAGGTGTGTTTGACCATTTAAAAATATAACTTTTCTGGGGTTTTCTTTTTTAAACAGACAATCCACATTGCCATCGTGTGTGCAGGATACAATGCAAGCCGCGATGTTGTGACCCTTGTAAAGTCCGTTCTGTTTCACCGGTATGTATGCACTGTGCTCTATTTACAATAAGTTTCCTTCGCTTCAAACAATTTCTCCTTCACCTCCTCTCACTTGTTCCAAGTCAAAGCTGTAGCCATCAGTAACCTGTATGGGTCCCAATAACTCTTGTCTTTTTGCGGGGTATGTGGCACATTCCTTGTTCCAGCCTTACTTGGAGCTTCCCCATCTCTTTTCAATTCGGCAATGATATCGCAGGTGCTGCTTCCGGCTCTCAGAATTGTAGAGAAATTCCATTTGGCTTATAATCTCCATCCTTATCTCACTTTTTTCCCCACTCCCTTGCCTTCCTTGCTCTCCCTTGTTTTCATTAGGCTAGCCACCAATATCCATTACATACCCAGTGACTCTCACGGTTACCGTCACCGTACTTCTTCACATTCTGCTTTGCGCAAAGACTCCATTCCATTCCCCGAGTTTCACCATCTCTGTCATGTCTGTACCTTCCACCAGAATGATTCTGGCAGGTCTTTCTTTTTCCTTCATCCCAGTGTGGTTGATGAGGCCCTCAGCCAACTCCAATCCATTTATCCAACTACTGCCTCATCCTTTCCCTTCCCTCCAGAACATCAACAGGATTCGCCTTGTCCCCACTTCGCACCCTGCCAGCCTGCGCATTCAAATGATCATCCTTTGCAGTCCCCACGCCTCTAGAAGGATGCCAGTCCCCATTGTGGTATTAAGTGATGATGCCCAACGCCGATCACCATGTGGTACCTGTGAGCAGCAGGGTACTGCCACTTCTTCTCTTTCATTTGACTGGTCCAAGGACCAATTTCGCTTGTGATGGTAAATGGATAACCAGTGACTAATCAGATTATGTAGGTTATTGCGTGACAACAGTTAGACACAAGTTAGATTGGCTCTTTAGGTATTGTCACTGAGACTATTGGAAGACATAGATATCTATCTCCTGCAACTCCCAGCACCATTTCCTCAGTTTCCCCAATTGACAGTGTATGACATCATCAGATTGGGTGGAGTCTAATGCAGTCTGTAACCTTAACCCTCTCAGAACCATTATCTTACATTACACTACCTACAATCTTTGATACAACTAATAATTCCACTGTCTGAGGTAAGCTGCCATTTCTAAATGGTATGGAGTATTGAATTTAAACTACACAGAGACATGCATTAAATACACATAAAAGCCTCGTTGTTCTATATTCAATCATCCAGAGACATCTTGCATTGCTTCATTACACCTTCCACTTTCTGTTTAATATCAAGATTATAGCTTTTAGATAACACCGTTGCAGGTGTGAGAAACCTTATACAATCATTTTTAGAATGTCTAAATGAATTCACTTGGGTCAATGGGCTGAAGAGCGGTAGATAGAGTTTAATTTGGATAAGTGCAATGTATTGCATTTTGGTGACCTTGGGTAGTGTTGCAGAACAGAGAGACCTAGGAGTTCAGGTACATAATTCTTTGAGGTTTTGTGTTACATGTAGGCAGGGTGGTTAAGAAGGTTTGTAGCACGCTTGCCTTCATTATTCAGACCATTGAGTTTAGGAGTTGCGGTTGTACAGGACGTTAATGAGGCCTTTTCCAGAGTAATGTGTCCAGTTCTGGTCGCCCTGTTATAGGAAGGATATTATTAAGCTGGAGAGGGTTCAGAAAATACTTACCAAGCTACTGCCGGGAATGGAGGGTTTGAGTTAGGAGAGACTGGATCGGCTGGGACTCTTTTCACTGGGGAGTAGGAGGTTGCATATGACCTTTTAGAGGTTTATAAAATCATGAGGGGTGGCGATGAGCCAAATGGCATGTGTCTTTTCCCTAGGATGGGGGATTTCAAGACAAGGGGGCATATTTTTAAGTTGAGAGGAGAAAGATTTAAAGAAGATAAGGGGCAGTTTTTTTTTACAGAATAGTTTGTGTGTAGAATGAACTTCCAGAGGAAGTGTGGGTACAGTTACAACATTTAACAGACATTTGGATAAGTACATGAATAAGAAATATTTGGAGGGATATGGGCCAGGAGGAGGGAGGTGGGACTAGTTTAGTTTGGGATAGTGGTCGGCATGGACTGATTGGACTGAAGGGTCTGTTTCCATGCTGTATGTCTCTGAGGCACCACAATTCCATTTATATAGCGCCTTACCTAAGATCCAGCTATCCTAATGTTCTTCACATGAGGTATCATCACTGTTGTAATATTGGAGACGTAGCAATCAATTTGCACGCAGCAAGCTCCCATATATAGTAACTTGAACATGTCCAGATAATCTGTTTAGTTCTGCTGGTTAAGGGATAAATATTGGTGAGAACAACAGGGAGCACTCCACTACTTCCCTTTGAATAGCATGTGGGAATATTTATGCTCCTGCACAGGACTCGACATTGACCTTAAATTAATTTATCATCTGATAACAGCACCTGACGCACTACAGCACTCCCTCAATGCAGCCCTGTAATACAAATCTGGATTATATTCTGAGATTCCTTGGAACTCAATTCTGTGTAAGATTGACTAAACTGAGTGCGATATAAAGTTGGCCAAGGCTCATAACGCCTTTTACTGCTTGGATCTCATTACTGATATTGAAGAAATTTATAGTTCTGCTTTTTCTTAACCAGTTTACCCAGGCACTGTAGGAGGAGAGATGTTTGAATTAGGGTTGATAATGAGAAATAGGGCAAACGCTAATTAGAGAGATCTTGCCAACACATAAGACACAACAAAAGAGAAAAATTCCAGTAATTACAAACTGGAGTTGGTTCAGAATGTGTGAGGCTAAACCTAAGCAAGCAAACAATTAAATAATCCCATAAACTAAGAGCAGCAGTGCTGTGGTGAGGGAAAAGACAAGGAGAAGCATCAAAGACATACTCGGTTTAGCTGCTGGAGCCGGAGTTTTAAGTGAGAGACAACAAATAGCTCCACATCGTCAGAACCCCAGAGTTGACCAACTTGGCAAATACGCTTACTGACCAGTTTTGTGCAGGGGATTCAAAGAATGATTTTTTAAAAATTGCCTCTTGTTAATTAATGATATATGACGCATGCTCAAAGACAGAATGTGATGTCTGAAAGGACAATGGAAGCAGATTCGACAGAGGCTCCGAAAGCATGCTTGGTCGATCCTTAAAATGGAAAGAGCTGTGGCTCCCCAGCGAGAAAGCCAGGGAACAGGACTAATTAGAGAACTCTTTTAAATAGTCAGTACCAGCCCGATGGACTGAATGACCTCTTTCTGCGCTATTTGAGTCCTTGATTCTGTAACCGGCGAATAGCCTATTTGTTATTCTTGAATTAACCAGTAGATGGTCGGCCTGAAAGATAGTGTTCAATTTCAGCATTAAACAGGATATTGGTTCTTATTTTTGCACCATCATGGATTTCATCTGAAACCATTCGTCCTGTCACTGTGCCAGACAAAATATGCCTCGACCTCCAGAAAGGCCCAAGGTCACTGAAACAACTCCACAGAGGCTGGTATCCCGTTACCAAGTCACCCTTTATTTCCATGTGGAGAGTCCTTGACACTGATCCAGCTCCCTCAGAGTCAGCAGAATCGTTGACACTCCTGTTTATATCTTTCAGCCAGGGCTGTCTGATTGGACCAAGTTAACAGCCCTAATCAGGGAACTCGTATTAAGACCATAAGACATAGGAGTGGAAGTAAGGCCATTCGGCCCATCGATTCCACTCCACTATTTAATCATAGCTGATGGGCATTTCAACTCCACTTCCCTGCACTCTCCCCGTAGCTCTTAATTCCTTGTGCGATCAAGACTTTATCAATCTCCACTTTGAAAACATTTAACGTCCCGGCCTCCACTGCACTCCGTGGCAATGAATTCCACAGGCCCACTACTCTCTGGCTGAAGAAATATCTCCTCATAAATTTACCCCCTCTAATTCTGAGGCTGTGCCCACAGGCCCTAGTCTCCCCGCCTAACGGAAACAATTTCCTAGCGTCCACCCTTTCTAAGCCATACATTATCTTGTTAGTTTCTATTAGATCTCTCCTCAACCTTCTAAACTCTAATGAATACAATCCCAGGATCCTCAGCCATTCATCATACGTTAAACCTACCATTCCAGGGATCATCCGTGTGAATCTCCGCTGGACACGCTCCAGGGCTAGTATGTCCTTCCTGAGGTGTGGGGCCCAAAATTGGACACAGTATTATAAATGGGGCCTAACTAGAGCTTTATAAAGCCTCAGAAGCACATCGCTGCTTTTATATTCCAACCCACTTGAGATAAACGACAACATTACATTCACTTTCTTAATCACAGACTCTACCTGCAAGTTAACCTTTAGAGAATCCTGGACCAACACTCCCAGATCCCTTTGTACTTCTGCTTTATGAATTTTCTCACCGTTTAGAAAATAATCCATGCCTGTATTCTTTTGTACAAAGTGCAAAACCTCACATTTGCTCATGTTGAATTTCATCAGCCATTTCCTGGACCACTCTCCTAAACTGTCTAAATCTTTCTGCAGCTTCCCCACCTCCTCAGTACTACCTGCCTGTCCACCTATCTTTGTATCATCGGCAAACTTCGCCAGAATGCCCCCAGTCCCTTCATCCAGATCATTAATGTATAAAGTGAACGGCTGCGGCCCCAAAACTGAACCCTGTGGGACACCACTCGTCACTGGTTTCCATTCCGAAAAAGAGCCTTTTATCCCAACTCTCTGCCTTCTGTCAGACAGTCAATCCTCAATCCATGCCAGTAGCTCACCTCAAACCCCATGGGCCCTCACCTTACTCAGCAGCCTTCCGTGAGGCACCATATCAAAGGCCTTTTGGAAGTCTAGATAGATAACATCCACTGGGTTTCCCTGGTCTAACCTACTTGTTACTTCTTCAAAGAATTCTAACAGGTTTGTCAGGCACGACCTCCCCTTACTAAATCCATGCTGACTGGTTCTAATCCGACCCTGCACTTCCAGGAATTTAGAAATCTCTTCCTTAACAATGGATTCAAGAATTTTACCAACAACTGAGGTTAGGCTAATCGGCCTATAATTTTCCATCGTTTGTCTTGATCCTTTCTTATACAATTCTATTAAAATATTCTATGAGGTCCACTTGGCTGACCTCTTTATAATCACTACATTCGCTGAAGGGCAAAAAAAAAGCAATTTGTTGTTGGAGCATGAACAATTTGATCAGACAGTGCCTATCTGGCCTCAAATTGCTGCAAACAACAAATGTCTTGACTGAACAGAAATGATATACCTAGAGGATTATTATTTTATAAAAGATTAGAAAGCCTTTTTGGTTGATGGGATGGTGGAGGGTTCTACGCTGTCTCAAGTCTGTGTTTGCTAAAATACATACAAACACTTTGTCAGCATATAAAACACACAGGCTAACCTGTGTACTGAAAATACTCAAACAGCTTCTTTCCAAAGTCACAGATAAGCATCACAGTGCATTTTGTTTTCTTTGCAAGCCTTGCAATTTCTCTGCTGAAAAATTCATGGCCTCTGTGGCCTTGTTATCATGAAGAGAAAAAATTTACATTGCAGCCTGCTCGTAACTCAAGTCCAGCAAAATTCCATTGTAAAGCTGCAATGTTTAATGCATAAATCACACCAGGCTATAACATCCAGACAGCGGAGCTGTATAAGTGCTGTTTGCATTCAGAAAGCTTACAGATGCTGTCTGATAGGATTTCACACAGAGGTAATGCTGGGCTTGTCAAACTTATGATCACTTTGGTTGGAGAATGCGTGATAAGGTATCCCGGTTTCAAAACTCAACAGTGCCTTTACTTACATAAGATATTGTTGGGTCATCAATGACAGCAAATCTCCCTTGATTTAAGGATACCACCCACTTATGGTCACATGGAGCATCATGTGACTGAATAGGCCAATTCTTTGGGCACGTGAGGCAGGGTGTGTGATCCAATGTAGGAAGTGTTCCTTTTTCTTTCCTACATTGTCACCTTTATGCTTTGTCATTAAGGCTTGGGGAGGTGAAACCCGATGCAGCTGGGGTCGAAGGTCACAAACGGCGCCAACATTAATGCTGTCAAGCCAAATCACATGATGTGTGAGGTCCCTCGCCAGCAGTGCCCTCGTTGCTGGTTGAGTTTGTTGAGTCATCGATTGAGATTCTCACCCTCCAGTTTCAACCTCAGTACCAAGTGTTCACTGTAGGGCAATGGCAGGCAGCTTGCTGTTATCCTTTGGCATTCTGGGTAACGGTGAAGGATGTTATCGTGGATTTTACTGCCGGTCATGAGGCACACTGCAAATCATCTGTGGGTGGATGTGGAGTACGGTGATGGTGCTGTGGTGCAAACTTAGCCAAGGCTGTTCCTTGTGAAGCAGAAGAAGGTTGTGAGTTCAAATTTTATCCCTGAGCTGAGACTTCATTGCAGCACTGCGGGAATGCCACATTGTCCAATATTTGACTGAACCTTTAAGTTGAAGCCTGGTCTGCTCTCTCAATAAAACTCTCAGGGCAGTGTTTGAAAGACAGCAGGTGATGTGAGATGGGAATATGACTGATGCATTTCATACCCACCCTGAGCTTACTGAGGCCCATTGTAAACTTTGTTCCCCTGCCCTGGAAAGTGCTGTCTGAGGGGATAGTGGAGAAGGTGTTCACTCTGCCAGCCGGACGTCTGTGCCAGTTCACTGAATGAAGAGTGCGCTTGCTGTCATTTTCCTGCCTTTTCTTCTTCCCCAGATAACAATCCAATTCAGTCCTGAGTGCCTCAATTGAACCCACCTCCACTAGCCTCTCAGACAGCACATTCCTGAAGCCAACCATTCGCTGCGTGGCTAAACATTTCTAGCCCCAGCCCCAGCCTCTTTCCTCAACACTTTAAATCAGCACCCTTTGGTTATCTGTCCTTCCATCAATGGGATCATTTTCTGTCCAATTACTCTCACTACTTTGACTTCCCAGATCAAACCTTTCCTCAACCTCTGCCTTCTTCAACCCATCTACACAAGTTTTTCTTTCTCTATTCATTCATGGAATGAGGGTATCACTGGGTAGACGGCATTTATTGCCCATCCCTAATTGCCCAGAGGGCAGTTAAGAGTCAACTGCATTGCAGTGAGTCTGGAGTCACATGTAGGCCAGGTAAGGATGGCAGCTTCCTTCCCTAAAGGACATTAGTGAACCTGATGGGTTTTTCTGACAATCGTAAATGGTTTCCTGGCCATCATTAGATTCTCAATTCCAGATGTTTATTGAATTCAAATTCCACCATCTGCCGGGCAGGATTCAAACCTAGGCCCCAGAGTACTATCTTGGCCTCTAGATTAATGGTCCAGTGAGAAGACCATGAGGCTATCGCCTCTCCAGAGCCATTCTTGAAGTCCTTTGTGCACTCTCTTGAAAGACTTCACATCCTTTTCTTTGTTAAGATACATGTTTCAGAGATTGGTTCTGAAAGGCTTAATGTTCGAGTCTGTATAAAGCATCTTCGAATCTGATGGTGTTATGAGGAATTTGGTGCGGAGTGACAGAACGTCTTTGGACCTTGTGGAGTGAAAGCCTGTATCAATAGCCTGAGGAACAAAATCTAACTTAACTGACATAACTCCTATCCAATTGCTGTCATGTCTTACATGAGAAGTAGGTTATTGTGGGAGGCACCTCTTACTAATACACACTAGTATTTTTTTTTGCCCAACTACTGTAAACCAAATAGACCTTTGGCACAGCCAAGGATGAGGGTGATGACAGCAACATACGCCAGCCACAAGTTGGTAGTGGTTGGCTTCGCTACACATCTGGTAGGGCCTAGAACTAGTCAGAAAACTCCAGCTGAGGCCAGAGCATTTGTTTGTACAAGTTTAACTCCTTGCTTGTATGCTTTCTGTTATTTTTAATAAATCCTAGAAGGTTTCTTTCTATATCAACCTGTTCTGAGATGTTATTACACTGACGCAGGCGAAACTTGAACTGAGACCTGCTGGCGCAGTGATAAAGCAGGGAATACCGTACACTTTATTAACCGTGTTGTCAATCTGTTCTGTCACCTTCAGTGACTTCTGTCCATATGCCTCCAGGTCCACTGCTCCTGTATTCCCTTTAGAATTGTGCTGAATGTTTATGTTGTCTCTCTATGTTCTTTCCAATTCACACTTCACAGCACAGAATTTCATCTGTCACTTGTCTGCTCATTCCGCAGGACTGTCCCATGTTGTATACCGTCCTCACTGTTAACAATGCTTCCAATTTTTTTTTTATCCTCCACCAGTTTTGAAATTATATGAAGTTATAGGCCAATAATAAATATGAGGGAAAACTGGTGTCCTGGGGAACTGGAGAATTGCAATATAACCCCTCCAGCCCAGAGAACATCTATTAACCACTATTCTCAGCTTCCTGTCAATCGTCCAATTCCACATGCACATTGCTGCTGTCCTTTTGATACATGAGTTCTTTAAGTATTTCCCAGAGCCAATTCAGAAATAGAAGCCTCCAGATTGAAGCAGTTTCTCGATTTCTTCATATTAGATAACGGGTCTTCCACTGAGACTGCAGAATTAGAACGTGACACAAGTGAGCTAGGTCCAGTCCCAAACTGGAAGTCGTTATTAGTTGTCACAGTGTGCCTTCTATTTTAACCAATGCTTTCCCAACATGGCTTCCTCAGATCCTGTAAGGCAGTTTGGAAATCCAGCCGACTTCTGCAGAGGATTTATTTCCTTGGGTGCTCGCCCTTAATCTTGGCATTTGGGATTTAATATTTCCTGAAGGGAGGGGGATAACGGTGTCGCTACTAATTCACCTTTCTGCCCCAAGAATCAGTTCACCCATCTCTTTGAGAACCTTGCACTGGGAGAAAGAGAGTTAGCTTCACCTTCAAATTAAAATACCTCTCCTATATCACAACGGGATGACACTTTTACGCTGCAGAGTGCTTTAAGATACCTGATGCTTATGAATATGGCAATTTAAAAGCAACTCTTAATTTCAAATGAATTGAAAACGGGCATAAACTCCGAGACACCAGCTTCGTGTTGGCAGTTTTTTCCTCAGCAATCAGGGTGATGCTGCTTGCAGTTAAATAGAGTACATGGCGACAATCATGAACAGTGGCCATCAGTCTCCCAATGGAGTTAAAATTGGCTTCGGTCAACAGTGAGTGTAAGCCTCTTATTGTTGACAGCTTTCCCACATAAATGCTGTTGTCAAAAAGATGTTGGTTTTCGTGCTAAAGTTGCCATTACAGGGCCACAAGATGTGTGCACGGGGTGGGGGCTGAAGCATTGGAGCCAGGTTTGCACTACTTCTTCCTTCATTTTTTTCCTTTATTCATTCACGGGATGAGGGCATCACTGGCCAGGGCAACATTTATTGCCCGTCCCTAATCGCCCAGTTGAGAGTCAACCATGTTGCTGTGGGTTTGGAGTCACATGTAGGCCAAACCAGGTGAGGGTGGAACATTTCCTTCCCTAAAGGACATAAGTGACCCAGATGGGGTTTTCCTCAACAATCAACTCACAGGCATCATTAGACTCTTAATTCCAGATATTTAGGATTCCAGGATTCAAACCCGGGTCCCCAGAACAAGGCCTGGGTCTCTGAGTTAAAAACCAGCCGTAGTAACGCTAGGCCATCGCCTCCCACGTGCGCTCAATTATCTGCAATCCAAGCCTTAGAAACAGAATGATAGAGGAGCCAGCAGTTTCTTAGCTACCTCAAAGTCAGCAAAACGAAGGAGCTGCTCATCAACTTCAGGAAACAAGGTCCGCTGCTGCCAGCCCCGAATGCCAGGAGGACCATCCTTGTTGACACTGCCTTCAGTTGCCAGGTGAAGCTGCCACAGCTGACACTCTGTGCAAGGCTCCCTCCCGCTGCCGTTTAACCCGCCACATCAAAGAAAACTAAAATATAAAATGGAAAAAAAGAAAAGTAAATGAAAGAGAGGAAATAAACGGAAAGAAAACGAAACAGTGGGAGCAGATGAGCCCCGGTCAAGAGCCCTCACGCAGCCCTAAACCTAACCTCTTCCCTAATATGATGTTCTTCTGATTGGTGTAAAGTGTCATGAGCTGTGAAAACCTTTAGGAGAAATACATGAATTGATGAGGGTACATAATTAGTTATTAGAGTTGAGTTGCAAAAATATGTGTTTGAGATGAAGGAAAATTGATCTTTCCCTTTATTGCATTGACACTGCAGGCTGCCCACCCAGGCTGTGGAACCTGGTGTTTATCCTGGGGCAGCTCTGATGAAGCCACGTAGACGCCTGTCAACTGGACAGATTCAAAATTAGGTTTTGAGTTGGTAAAACAGACCAGCAAAGAGAGTTGGTACAAATAAGGAAGCCTGCTTTGTGGAAGTCACTGTATTTTTCAGTCCGCATGAGAGTCCAGACGTTTCTGGTCACTGCCTTATGCCATTTCGAATGCTGGCCCCTGTGGGGTCGATGGGGGGTGAGGGGTGTAGGTTGTGTGTGTGTATTGGGATGTGTGGGTGGTTCGTCTGCGGGGGGGGTGGGGTGTTTGTGTGTGTGTGTGTGTGTGTGTGTGTGTGTGTGTGTGTGTGTGTGTGTCAGAGAGAGAGAGAGACTGTGATGGGAGGTGGGAGTAGGTGGCCATTCCTCCAGGTGACTCTCCCACCTTCCATCACTGAAACTAGGTGCAACTTACTGGGTGACAGCAGCGGAGGTCTGCAGTGGCCCTGCCACTTGATAGCTTGCTCAAGGGCTTCAGCCATGGTGGGGGGTGAGGGTGCCAGGTGGTGGATTGTTGGTAGCGGCACCCCTTTCCCAACTGGTAGGCCCTTTATCATGCCCCTTCCCCCTCCACCCGAGCCTGTGCCCCGTCTACCTAACCAGTGTCACCCACTGGGTTTTGGTTTTCCTCAGTCAGGACCATGTGACGTGATGGCACGAGGGCCAGAGGGCTACTGACCACAGTTCAGGGGGAAATCACAAAAATTCTTAGCTTCCACTTGCCTCCATCAGTGCGTTCAGGTGTTGCAGGTAACTTCAATGTCTGAAGTTGCTAGATAACTGTTGATAACCTGACTCCCTGTCCTGTCAATTGTCAGACTCGTCTTTGACATTACAAGTCTATTCAGTCGTTCTTGTTGCTAGGAGCGAGGCACCAGTGGTGATGGTAGAAAGGCCTAACAAAGTGATCCTAATAAAGTCGAACGAGAATGCATGAACAGTCAAAAATTTCCTGGGTGTCATCTTGGGTAGCAGCTCTCAACTCTTGATCTGTGTCAAATCCCATTCTGGAGGCTTCAGTGTAGAATCCAGATTGACCATTGCAGTAGGGAGAGAAATGTCACAACAAGGCCCAATCTGTGCCGAGATAACAAAGTGTGGAGCTGGATGAACGCAGCAGGCCAAGCAGCATCTCAGGAGCAACCTGTGCTGTCCTGGTGGATTTGCTGATTGCCTGGGGTCTTTTTTGAAGAGCAGGGGAAATCTTTCCAGTAGCCTGACTGCAGGTCGTCTCTCGATCGAAATCATACTTTCTGGGAGCTTTCTATGCGCACATTGAGAGCCATATTTCACCTTGCTACAAAGACTACATGGTAATGGCCCTTCAGTTCAAAATGCTTGGATGTCTCCAGATGGCGACAGACACGACATAAATGCAATCCTTTCTTTCCTATCTCATACCAAATAAACCAACCTGAGTGACCAACTGAAAATTGCTGAGAGTACCCTTTCAGGAGTTCCAGTTTTGGTGGCTGAGAAATACAGACGAGCACATTATATTTACGCTTCTGTGTTGTATTTTCACAGGCGAAACCCATTGCACTTCCATTTCATCACCGACGCCATTGCCAAGCAAATCCTGGGCCATCTCTTTGAGACGTGGATGGTCCCTGCAGTGACGGTCAACTTTTATGATGCTGATGAATTGAAGGTCAGAAATATATTTATTGTTTTCCGCTTCCAACTTTTCCCTGGCCCACACCGCCCCCCCCCCTCCTCAACCTCATTACCCTCACAATGATGGGTTATTCCCCCAACTTCATTTCGAAGGATTGAACTGGGAGTGAGAACAGATCCTGTGCCAACACAGAACATCCTTAGCCCCAGTAGTTGTGAGTTGAGCTTTTGCTATATGAAGATCTACTTAGATCCCAAATGGTGTGACTATGATCAGTTCTGGGCGCCACACTTGAAGGTCACTTCTGGGCACCACACGTGAGGGTCAGTTCTGGGCACAACACTTAAGGGTCAGTCCTGGGCACCACACTTGAGGGTCAGTTCTGGGCACCATGCTTAGGGGCGGCATTGTTGCTCAGTGGTTAGCACTGCCACCTCACAGCACCAGAGACCCAGGTTCAGTTCCACCATCGGGCAGCTATCTCTGGAGTTTGCACATTCTCCCCATGTCTGCATGGGTTTCCTCCGGACGCTCCAGTTTCATCTCACAGGCCAAAGATGTGCAGGTTAGGATGGATTGGCCATGCTAATTTGCCCGTAGTGTTCAGGGATGTGAAGGCTGGATGAATTAGCCATGGGAAATGCAGGGTTACAGGAGTGTGGGTCTGGGTGGGATGCTGTTTTGAGGGTTAGTGTGGACTCGACTTTCCAGTAGCCTGACTGCAGATCGTCTCTCGATCGAAATCATACCTTCTGGGAGCTTTCTATGCGCACATTGAGAGCCATATTTCGCCTTGCTACAAAGACTACATGGTAATGGCCCTTCAGTTCAAAATGCTTGGATGTCTCCAGATGGCGTCAGACACGACATAAATGCAATCCTTTCTTTCCTATCTCATACCAAATAAACCAACGAGCCAAATAGCTTGCTTCCACAGTGCGGAATTCTGTTATGATTGAGGAAGGTATATCTGCCTTGGAGACTATGCAATGGGGTTACAATGTCAAGATCTTCTGGGTATATTTAGCATTGTAGTTATTTTTATACCAACCTGTTCTGGCACATTATGACACACATCTGGAGCAGCTAGGACTTGAACCTGGGTCTCCTGCCTCAGAGGTAGGGACACTGCCACTGCACCATAAGAGCCCATGGCCTTAAGCGACTATCTCAGACAGAGCTGACTCATGGAGTGTTTAACCTGAGGGCAGGCTTAACTCGTATTCTCTTGGAAACAGATGAAGCAGGAATGATCCAAATGCTTAAGATAGTCAATAGGCTCAATAAAGAAACAATTGCACTAAAGGGAGAGGCCAGATGGAAAGAGAGTCTTGAGTCTTTAAAGTTATCAAGACCCATCAAGGGAGTTATCACAATGTAGTTCTAAACACAAAATTGAATGGAAATCTGGAATTCCCTTCCCTAGCCTCAGCTGGGGATCAACTGAAAAATGCTAAAACTGAGGTTGATCTTTTTTTTCCTCAAGCATAAGTATCGCAGGATGATGGAACCAAGGTGGAGTGAGGCAAGAGATCTGCTGCGATGCCACTGAATGGTCGAGCAGGCTCGAGGGGCTGAGTGGTCTCCTGATCCTGTTATGCACAAACATTGTTCTGCAGTTTTGCTATGAACGGTCGTTTTGGAATGCTGAGACGCCAAATGTGGATGCACAGATCTGTTTCTGCACTTGGCCATTCAGCACGAGTGTGAAAGCGATTGTCACAAGAAAGCAGGGCATGAGAATAGAGGGCTAAGCAACTCAGTACTTGTGTTACAGTAAATGTAATGCCAATACATGAGTTTGAAAAACACTCTGTAAACTTAGAATCATACAGCACAAAAACAGACCCTTCGGTCCAACCAGCCCGTGCCGACCATAATCCCAAACTAAACTAGTCCCACCTGCCCATGCTTGGCCCAGATCGCTCCAAACATTTCTTATTCATGTTCTTATCCAAATGTCTTTTAAACGTTGTACCTGTACCCATAGCCTCCACTTTCTCTGAAAGTTCATTCCACACGCAAACCATTCTTTGTGTAAAAAAATTGCCCCTTGCATCTTTCTTAAATCTTTCTCCTCTCACCTTAAAAGTACACCCCCCCTTGTCTAATCATCCCCCACCATAGAGACACGACACCTACCACTCACCTTGTCTATGCCCCTCATGATTTTATAAACCTCTATAAGGTCATCCCTCAACCTCCTACGCTGCAGTGAGAAAAGTCCCATCCTATCCAGCCTCTCCTTATAACTCAAACCCTCCATTCCTGGAAACATACTGGTAAATCTTTTCTGAACCCTCTCCAGCTTCATAATATCCTTCCTATAACAGGAAGACCAGAACCGGACACAGTACTCTTCCACCGCAGGGCAAAGAATACATTGTGGAGCGGTGTCAAATCTCAGAGAGGCCAATATTTTACAGCCAGGACGACTTCCTTCCTGGGACACGGGCAACCCTGATAGTAGGAACTGCAGATGCTGGAGAATCCGAGATAACAAGGTGTAGAGCTGGATGAACACAGCAAGACAAGCAGCATCGTAGGGGCAGGAAAGCTGACGTTTCGGGTCGAGAGCCTTCTTCAGAAACCGAAACGTCAGCCTTCCTGCTCCTATGATGCTGCTTGGCCTGCTGTGTTCATCAAGCTCTACACCTTGTTATCAAAGCAATATCATCAATGAGTTTCCAGACAACAGGAGCAACAAATTTATTGAAGGCCATGGACCAGTGCAAAGGTAGAGGAGATGTTAAGTGAAACATGGTTAAAACTTAACAGAAATTGCTGCTCAGCTCAGCGATACAGATAAAGTTGTTATACTCCACCTGAGCCTCCTCCCATTCCCTCTTGAACCACCGTAACTTTGATAGTAATTGTGTCTTAGGCTGAGTCAGCACTTGCAGTTGTATGAGGAGATTACTTCAAGCCCTTGAGTCCCAGAGGCATTACGATGCAGCAAATAGATCTGATACCACCATTCCTGTTCCTTTAACCTGTGTGGACAAGTTGATTAGAAATAATTAATACATGGGTAATGCGGTGAAGTGGTAATATTCCTACCTCTGGGGCAAGAGGCCCAGGTTCAAGTCTCACCTGCTCCAGAGGTGCCAGAACAGGTTGATTAATGTCTATACACAATGAATGCACTCGTTCTAAACCCTGGTGCTGATAGAGTTGCTAAGGGGTGTTTTCAGTCATTGATGCAAGCTTAAAGTCAAATCAAATTTAAACCAGTTTGAATTTACATTCCAGCCAGAAGTTTCATGGATTCCAAACAAGCATTACTCAGGGATATACGGACTAATGAAACTGGTTCTCACCAAGATTCTGCCTGATTCCCTGGAACGGGTCATTGTCCTCGATACAGATATCACCTTTGCAACAGACATCGCAGAACTTTGGGCTGTGCTTCACAAGTTCAAAGGTAGTGTGCGTGCGCGTGTGTGTGTGCGCCTCCTTTCACTGCTCCCCTGCTTCACAAATTCATAAGCCAAATTGTTTTCAGGTACCAATTGGAAGCTTTTGTGCCTCACCTTGGACGGAATGAATGGAGAACTACAGTTCACAATCTGTTCACTGTGAAAATGTCCCCACTCTGAAACTCAAAGCTTTCTGTGTGATGTCTAGCTGTGCACTCCGTGTGGTTTTGGTCATCACAGCCAAGTCAAAAGCTGTGAGACTACAACTGACCAACAAAAAAGTAAACTCAGTTTTTTGTCATTCCTAGTCGGACATGAATGGATGCTGGGCTGAGAATATGAACTTAAATTATGAAGCACAAAATGATCAAAAGCCTCTAAAAGTTGCTTTATAAGCTTCCACATTCGGAATGAACTGCACTTCATGGGTGGAAGGGAAAGAGGATTATAAAGAACTTTCACTCCTGAAGGGATTTGCAGAACATCTCACATTTATGTTCTAGCTTGGAGATGTAAAATGATGTTTCAACAAAGTATAACTAGACAAAAGTAAGCCAAGGAGATAGGATTTAAGGAGCTTCTCAAAGAGAGGAGAGGGAGCGTGATAACTAGGTAAGATAACTAAGGTATCACTAACTAATTCCCTCATGGAGTTCATTGACTATGAAGTCCCTTGGTATCAGACAATAGCCTGCCCCGTTGGAACTCATAACCTGAGCCCTTCAGAAAGCAGACTGAGGGTTGGCTGTGCAGAACTGTCTGTCCTAAATTGAGACTAGCCTATGAACATGACAAGTAGTGGCTCTGTTTTGATGTTCAACCATAAACGGCGATCCTGTCCAGTCAGAAATCCTGAGCTATTGCATCGGTGACGAGGGCAAAGCAACGTTTTGGGACAGCCTTGCCTTTCAACAAACCCAATCGGAGAGTGATGGGGAAATATTACAAATGCTGCTGTTGGGGGAAAGAGGATCCTTGTGATGTGGGTGTGGAGGATTGGCCCCTGCACGCTGAAAGAATGAGAAACATTTTTTCAGGCAAATGGGATACAAGGGTATGACAATCAGTACGTCATTCTCCTGACCATTTGTGGGGCCGTACATTTCAGCATCATGGAGAGTTTAACTGACCCAGCAGATCCAGGGTCTAAACCTGTGACAGACAGATAGATATGGTGGTGGACCTCCTGACTCCAAACCAGCTATTATTATTGCAGCAGTTCAGGTTTAACACAGCTTAATCGACTTCCCCGGGAATCAGTTACTGAATTTATGACGAGACTGTGGAAATTGGTGCAACACTGTGAGTACGGGTCAGGAGTTTGGGAAATGGTAATGCAATTGCTTGGTTAGTGGAATCAATGATATTGCGACTCAAGGAAGCTATTGACTAAACTATATCTGGACCTCAGGACAGCCATTGAACTGACCCTCTCCCAATAAAACTAAAGGGGCTGTGGACTTTCAGGGGTCCATAGACTATCCTGACCTCAAACTTGGGCTAACACTGTACTGCAGAACCAAGTCCCCAGTGGATAATACTCACAGCCCCTGTTTGCTGCCAGGGAAAGGCGATTGGAGACAGAGGCTAGAGATAATGGAGATGCTGGAGAATCCAAGATAACAAAGTGTGTAGCTGGATGAACACAACAGGCCAAGCAGCATCTTACGAGCACAAAAGCTGACATTTCGGGCCGAAACCCTTCATCAGATCATCATTTTCTGATGAAGGGTCTAGGCCTGAAATATCAGCTTTTGTGCTCCTAAGATGCTGCTTGGCCTGCTGTGTTCATCCAGCTACACACTTTGTTATCTTGAGACAGAGGCTGCAAGGTTCCAGAACTGGATTGAAGGTTTCTCCACAATACAGTAAGGAATAAGAACATCTACATCGCCCTTGTGGTCATGGAGTTCATCCCAGACAGGGCGACCGAAACAAGCGAAGGGTGAAGCCACCTCAGGGCAGGTCTTTACAAATAAATCAGCCTGAGGATGAGGAAGCGACGCAGCTAACTCACTTCATTGATGCCAAAGGGGCACCAGTTAGGATAAAACTCCAGGTAAATGGCCGCCCCCTACTCACAGTTACTGCTGTATCAATTGCTGCGGAGGAAACCTTCAGGAGACTCTGATGGGGGCATCTTGCATTTAATCCTGTGAGACACCAAGGCTAGATTGGCCACATACACTGGGGAGCCCTTAAGTACTATTGGGACCAGTTATGCAGGGGTGACAGCCAGCCCGACTCCCCTCACGGGGGATGCAAAGGTCAGGTCCCAAACTTTTGGGAAACAAAGCCCAGAGCGACAGGTAGCCAGTGGGGATGCCTTGAACCACTTGTTACTACCCACCGGCCTATCTTCATATCCGAAGATAGATGAAGTTATTATGGCTTTGAATAAAATAGACACTTTAACACTGCCAGGCAAATCTGAACTTGGACCCAAAAGCGCCCCATGTTTGCAAAGCTGTGTGATATCGTCCTAAGTGGTGGACCACAAGGATATCCTACGGAAACGTTTAAACCCTATATCTCAAAATATCAGGAGTTGAACAGAGAAGATGGCAATATCTTGTGGGGAGCCTGTGTGATTGTCCCATGTCCAGGCCAGCGACCAATCCTTGAAGAGTTACATAATGGCCACACAGGAATTTCTAAAATGCAGATGGTCCCATGGAGTTATGTTTTGTGGCATAAAGATAGATATTGAAAACCTGGGCAACCAGTGCAAAACCTGCCAGGCAGACCAGAAGGCTGCAGTAGTTTAGACCCATGGGAATGGCTGAGGAGACCCTGGGTGTGAGTACATGCAGATTTCACAGGGCCATTTGTAGCGGTCCAAACTCAATTCTTACCGATGCCCATTCAAAATGGATCATCATGCACTGAATGGCCTCTAATCCCCTTACAACGCCATAGAAAAACTGCCAGTCCTTTAGGACACATGATATAATCCAAGGTCCCTGTCACAGAGAGTGGGACCCCTTTCCCCAGTGGCCGGTGTCAGACCTTTTGAAAGATAAACAGAGTAAGGTATAACTGGCCAGGACCTTACCGTCCGCCCTCAAACGGTCTGGCTGCACCAGCAGCCCAGTTATTCAAAAAATAGCAAGAGAAAGCAAACCAGGAAATCTGAAAATGTAGCTTGAATGCTTCGTCTTCGCCTGTATGACGATGGGACGAACCCTGATGGAAGTATTGGTTGGCCGATGCCTTCAGATTAGACTTAGCCTGACTTTCCCAAGCAGACTCAGAGCTTTGAGGTGCCGTGGAAGTGCCCTTACCTCTGAGCTTGAAGGCCCAGTTTCAGGCCCCACCTGCTCCAGAAGTTAGTCATGGCAGTTTGGGGGCATCTGGGTAGCTCAGCCCATATGGTATTAGGTTTTGAATCTGACGGTCCACTGTTCAAGTCCCTCTCTGTGTGCTGCTTTAGCCTCTCTTTCTTCTATTCATTTACAACAATAATTAAGTGAAGAAATCAATTCCCAAAACGGAGCTTCAGGAAGTGTTTGTTCGATTCGCAAACCCAACCCTCAAAATTCCACTATTCCCCCTGCTTTTATTCAATTTGAAACTGGGGTTATTTATTGGTCGTAGTAAATAGATGAAAAAATACCACGGTGATTTGGTGATGGGGATGAAAATAATTCAACTGTGTGATAGCATTTCTCGATTTTAAAAATTGTGATAGAGCAGACTCAGGGATGGGTCTGCAGATCCGTCTCTCCCAGGCTGGGACTAAGCTTTGCATGCCACATGTATTGGCTCTGTTCTGGTATTTAACAACCAATGATGTTCCTTTGCAGTTTTTACAGGGAGGTAGAAAACAGAAGTGGTTTAAGGAGAGAATGCCAGCCCTCAGGGACGAGCTGAACAAAGATACAGTCACAGATAGTGGAGAAAAACATGTGGGAGATGCAGCGTGTCTGGGGGAGCGCAGCACTTTCAGTGATGGAGCCTTTTAAAGTGAGCCAGTACTTCTAACCCAGTTAAATTTTATGAATAATCCATCTTTTTATTGGATGAAAAGAAAATTGAACAACTTTACAGTTCTCAATGATTTGTAATGCCAGTTACCCCAAAGGAGGTAGAATCAAGTAGGAAAAGTGATAATTGATTGTTGACTGAAGCTTCCCAGCTGGTTTGAAATATCGAGCAACAAATGTTGACCTAATGTAAAGTGTGCTCTTTGTCGGTACTTAACTACATGTAATTCTAAAGAATATGAAGAGATTGGAGATGCTGCAATTATTGTCCTTAGAGGAAAGGAGATAAAGAGTAGTTCTGATAGACATGTTTACAATCATGTAGAGTAGACCCAGTAAATAGAAAGAAACCTTTTCCAAAAGCTTGATAATCAGAGGCAGCAGACTTAAAGCAATTGATAAAAGAACCAGTGGCGACATGTGAGAAGAAAGCTCTTTTTCATCTAAACGCATGCTTTGAATTTACAATATCCACCTGAAAGGAAGGTGGTGGAAGACAAAAGCAACAGGGCCTACAAAAGCTGGAATGGACGAATATTTGATGGAGCCAAGCATTTGTGGATGATTCATAAAATTTAACAGTAACTGGGTTAGAAAGCACTGGCTTAATTTAAAAGGGTGCATCACTGAAATTGCTGTTTCCCTGACACGCTGGGTCTCCCGCATGTCTTGGCTCCTGTACGTATTGAATTGAATCAGCTTTACGGGCACAAATGCAAATAAGTGCAGTGAAAAGCTTACTAGTTGCCACACTGCAGCGTCATTTTAGGTACACAGGTACGGACTTGGAAGAACCAATTGTTAGGGAAGAAAAGAATTAGAAAAATACGATGTCTGGCATTTAGAAAGACTCGCTGCCACATTATAATTGGATTGGTCCTGGAAAGAGCAAGTACAGACTTCGTGGGTTGAATGAGCGTATGTATTCCACTATTCCATGGGTTCTATGATGTCAAGTCAGCCTACTTTTGTATCAAGAGGGTTCGGGTTAGAAAAGTTACAGTGTTTATGTCTTAGAAATGGCAGGATTCCACACGGAGGGCTATAGATATAAAAAGGTAAAAGATTTGCATTTCTATTAAGTCTTTTGGTCTGCAATTTTGATTTGGGATTTTACCTCCTGCAGGATGTTTGGGTCTGATGGCCAGTATCTATGTTAGCTCCTGTAACATAAAAACTAGAACTGTGTAACATGGTACTGAATAATTCAGCAGAGTTTTATTACAGCTCCTTGGATCTACGTGTGTTACAATCACTTCAGTGTCTGGGCTAATGCTGAACTACTTGGTTACAAACAGTAGCATGTCATGCTACAAGTGGTCCCCATTAAGATGGGAGTCTGAGATCCTAAAACCCTCAGACCACATAACTATGATACAGTAATGATATCGTGAAAGTATACTAGTAATGAGGTATAACACAGTGCCCTGCAAAGCCTCTAGATATTCTAAAGGGCTTTATGAAATTTTTTAAAACACGTTCAGTCTTGTAATTTACAGTGCAGTGGTTATTTCTTTCAAAAATTTTTGGTCTTCACAAAGGAGAAGGACATGGTCGGTGGCCAGTCTAAAAAGGAATGTGTTGATATTCTAGGGCATGTCACTATAATGAAGGAAGTGGTGGATGTTTTGAAAACCATTAAGGTGGACAGGTCCCCAGAACTGATGGGATCTCTCCCAAAATGCTGAGGGAGGCAAGTGAGGAAATTACTGGGGCCTTGTGCTAAATCTTTGTATCCTCTTCAGTCACAGGAGATCTCAGAGGACTGGAGAATAGCCAGTGTTGTTCCTTTGTTTAAGAAAGGCAACAGGGATAATCTGGCAAATTACATGATAGTGAGCCTTAAGTCAGTTGTAAGGAAATTATTTGAGAAAATTCCAAGGGCCAGGATTTATCCCCATTTGGAAAAATACAGACTTATTAGCAATAGACTTTGTGCGAGTAAAGTCATGTCTCACAAAGTCGATTAAGTTTATGAGGAAGAGACAAAGATGATTGAGGGTAGGACAGTGGATATTGCCTGCCTGAACTTTAGTAAGATCTTTGACACAATCTATCACTCATGCTGGTATAAGTGGTGAAGGCACATGGGGGCTGGTGAGCTGTTAAGATGGATACAGAACTGGCTTAGTCATTGAAGATAGAGAGCAGAAGTGGATGGGTTTGTTTTCTGACCGGAAGTGCATATCTGTGGTGTTCTGCAGGGATCAATGCTTAGGACCCCTGTTGTTTGTAATTTTATATATGATTTGGAGGAGAATGTAGGTGGGCTGGTTAGTGAGTTTGCATGTGACGCAAAGATTGGGGAAGCTGCTTACAGTGAGGAGGAAAGAGCAGAATACAGATAGGCTGGTGATTTGGGCTGAGGAATGGCAGATGGAGTTTAATCCAGATAAACGTGAGGTGATACATTTTGGAAGAAGACCTAATGCAGGTGGGAAATACACAGCAAACAGCAGAATCCTGAGTAACATCAAAATACAGAGGAATCTTAGCATACAGGTCTGCAGTTCCTTGAAAGTGACAACACAAGTGTATAAGGTGGTCAAGAAGGCATATGGCATGCTTATCTTCATCAGTCAGGGCACAGAGTAGAAAAATTGGCAAGTCATGTAGCCACTGTATAGAACTTTAGGTGGGCCATATTTGGAAATAAGGTGTACTGTTCTGGTTTCCACACTACCAGAGGATATGGATGGCATTGGAGATTGTACAGAAATTATTTACCAGGATATTGCCTGGTTTGAAGGGTATTAGCTATGAGGAGAAATCAAAAAAAATTGGCTTGTTTTCACCTGAATGTCAAAGGATGAGGAGTGACCTGACAGAAGTTTATAAAATTACGAGTGGCATGGATAGAATGGATAGTCAGTCTTTTTCCCAGAATAGAAATGTCAACTACTGGGTGGCCTAGATTTAGGGTAAAAGGGGGCAAATTTAAAGAAGATGTGAGAGGCAGCTTTTTTTACACAGAGGGTGGTAAGTACCTGGAATGCGCTACCAGAAGGGGCAACGGAGGCAGATACAACAGCAATGTTTAAGAGGCATCTTCACAGATACATGAATAGGCAGGGAACAGAAGGATACAGATTGTGTAGAGGTAAAAAGGTTTCAGTTTAGAAAGACTTCATGTGTTGGTGCAGTCTTAATGGGCCAAAGGGCCTGTACCTGTGCTGTGTTATTCTTTGTTCTTTGTTGGATTAGTAATCCAGAACACAGGACCACACCCCTCTCCATGACACTTTGAGAAGTTGCATTCAGGATGTTTTTGTATTTCAACAGGAAATGCCAGTAAAAGTTAAATTGTCCCAAAACGCTAATTGATTATTTTAGGAAGGCAACAAGTCCTTGCCCAGTCTAGACTGTGTGACTCCAGTCCCACACCATCATGGTTGACTGCTCTCTGAAGTGTCCAGGATGGTCTAACACCAGGCCTGGCGTGTGACTGCTGGCAATAGGCAAGAAATGTTGACCTTGTCACTGATATCTAAATGCTCATTTTGGATTAAATGAAGAACGGGGCCTAATTTGTCATGAGCATCTGGGGCACAGCTGTTTAAGGAAGAATTTAGTCACAATGTTTAGGAAGAGAATTTGTCAAGTATTGGAAAGAGAGCTTTTACAAAATGGATAGCAGCATAAGACTAAAGAGACTATTGAAGAAAATGTTGATGTTATGAACTAAATAACATCGTTCTGCACTCTTCTTAATAGCTGTATGACTTATTTGGAGTGAGCTACACCCTTTACATTTTACAAAGTTGCATATTTAATGTAACCCATTCCAACACAACAGTCTCCGTTTATTCATCAAAGAAACTGTACTGGCGTGTGAGTATTATTCTTCGTATTTTCTTGCAGCTGATGCCCTGTTGTAAGCTTCCTGAGAGAGAGGTGTGATTGACCTTGGAAGAAGGGAGGCTGCTTCTCCGGTACTTAGCCCAGTTGCCCCTGGAGACATGCATTGCTGGTGTTTTGTCAAGGGGTGAATAATGGGCACTAACCCAGTACCTCCTCTGCGCTGAGAATGAATGTGATGTGCCTTCATGGAGAAACCTGTTTTTGTTTGGAAGTCAGGAGAAATAGCCTTGGAATATTTTTTGTTTTGGCCTTGCTCAGTTGTATCCCTGAGGATAATGAAACCAAGAGAGGTGCTTTAGCCTTCGTTCGACCTGAAGATGTTCATAAATGTTGGGTTAAGTCTCATATAGTATTGCTGAAACAATAAACTGGTTGCAGACAGTCGCTGGAAAAATGGAGATAAATTGTTCACTTTTATTCCAAGTGATGGCCTGTCACCCACTCAATGCGCATCTCTCTCATGCACTAATTTACCTGTTAAGGTATTTCTCTGCATTCTGCACACCTTCTCCTCACCAGAGCCACTTTATATACTTTATATTTTCTTGTTTATCACAAATAGTTAACTTTCCGTAAGAATTTTTATATCCTACGTTTGTACCCCAGATTGCAGTTTTAATAGTTTACATTTATATCTCCGGTGGCTTTAGTGCACTTCCGGATTAGTAATCTGAGTTTATTTTAATATATACACAGCTGAATTTCTGCCCTCCCATCTCCTGTCTAAGTAAAAGTTCAGTCAACGCTGTCTGAGAGGGAGGAGTTTGTATTTGTGCAGTGTGTTGTGTGCCTATGGGATGTCCTGGATTAATTTTGGATTGGAGTGAATGTCATTAATGTGGACAAGCACAACAGCCAGTATGTACACAGGAAGATCCCAAGCAGCTTTGAGAAAGGTGGCTGGGAAGACAGACAAGATTTTTATGGCTCAATGGAAAGATGGCAGCTCGACATTGCAAACACACCCTCAATTTCAACTGAAATGTCAGTCCACATTTAACACTCCCTTCTTCACACTTAAGTTCAATCTATTTGCTCCTGTTTGTACTCTGTACAGAACTGCCAAGTCTCATTTCAGTGATTTGCCCTGTCCTTTTTGATTATAAATCTGACTTGGAATAATCCCCAGTCTTGACACCTCCTACTTTCTAAAACACTTGGTGTTTCATATTTCTATTGAATCTGGAAGGTGGGTTATGGCAGACTCTTAAAGCACGTCTCGCAAGTGAACTTGCTGCATGTATCAGGCCTACTTCCACCTATCCTTACCAATCCTACAGATATCAGAGAGTCCAGTACAGACTCTACCTTGAAGGAACAAAATCACTTGTACTTACGACTGTCCATCATTCAACACCAATTGCCCTGTGCCCTCAAAAGACCAGATTACGGCTGATCCTCAGGATAGTGACACTGTGGAGTAGGTAGCCCTAGTCTGATTTTGGATTTAAGATGCATTTTGAAGGTAAAAATGCTTTACCCTCCGTGGAATTCCCTCACTGACGGCATTGTGTGTCTAACTATTGCACATGGACTGCAGCGGTTCAAGATTGCAGCTTACCAGCACCTTGTCCACGGCAACTAGGGACAGGTAATAAACGCTGGCCCAGCCTGCGGATGAATAAGTAAAAATGTAATTGCCTTGAATCGGAACAGGAATGCCTCAGTCCAGCCCAATGCTTGGCTGGACTGGAAGGTGGCCCTTGGAAGCGATCAGCTCACATACCTTTGTGGCCTTAGAGAATCTTTGACCGGGAAGCCACAAATTCAGAGAAATAGGCAAACCTTTATTTCATACTGAACGAAGATAAACAAATGTAAGCAAGACTGTTGGGCCCTGACTTTTCATTCTCATGATGGGAACACAGGGATAGGATGTTTCCCCACCCTACACACACACACCGGGAAAAAGTGTCCCGGAAGGTCAGGTTTTGGCTACTTGACAAGCAATTTGATTCTACTCGGAATAAAAACACCACTTGTTGCTGTAGTAATGGGCATGAGGCTTCACTTATCGATGATCCACTGTGTGCAACCTTTCCCAGCCTCCATGACACCACCCACCCCCACCATTATCAAAATATTGCACTATGCCACTCTACCTGTCCCCATGGCCCCTAATACCACCATACCAAACATTAATCTCCATGGTCCTATGTAGCCCTGGTTCAAAATCGATGCCCCCACCTACCATTGCTTTTCCAATGTCTTCCCCATGCCAGTTTACCCAGTATTCAGTACAGTCACACCTCAAGGGCCACAAAGTTATGTGTCTATTTATGTCAGCACTATCAAAAACACTAATTGATGTTTAAAAAAAATATTCAGTGCAGTGAAAGTTCTGGAGGTAATGTCGTGGAAAAACAGATGTTTCATTGCAGTGCATAATCACTTCTGTAAGCAGTTTAAAGTGTCCATCAAAAGGCTCATTTGACAGCACCCAAATAACAGGTTGAGAAATCGGTCTTGTCATACAAATGTTTATGATTCACGGGGTAGCGCACTGGAGATCATGCCCCACTATTCCCAGAGTTGTAAGTGTTTATAAAAAGTACAGGTTTCCCTAGTTTATCTGACAATTAGATCTGGAAAATATGGACCAGGTTTAAGAACTTAGCAAGAATTCCTATTTACTAAAAATAAGCTGATGCTAGCTACAGATAAACAGCTACAGACCATCAGTATGTAGCACTACTAGTTAAACTCAAACCACATATCCACACAGTTACAGATGGTAACAAAAACCTGAGTGTTATGGGCAGAGGGAAAGATCTGGAGTAACAGTTCAATCGTTCCTTCTCATGATCTGCTGAGATGATTCTAGTGCAGATCAGAATTCTGCTTCTCAACCTTCCATCTCCCAGTTCTTTCATTTGTTCATAGAAGTTTCAGGGTGACTGATGCATGCTATGAAAATCTTTCTAACTTACCAATTCAAAGTTACAGCTTAGAGCAACTGCTGAAGGAAAAATGAACTTTTTTTTTCAGGTTTAGAGAGTTTTATTTTCTGCCGTGAACACAGAGCCGGTGGAGACCTGACTGCTTCTTCCTAGCTTGATCCCAAACTTTGGTTCCGAGGCAGTTCAACAACCTATCACAAAGTTATTGGAAGGCCACACACACTTGTCATCAATAACTGAGCATGAGTAAGCAGACCTTAGCTACCTGTTGTCCTTGGACCCAGCTCACCTGCATGCGGTAGCTGGTACTTAAAGCAGCAGCTGTGTAAACAGCACCTACACTGAGCGTCAGCTTTCTTGCTTTTCAAAAAAGAAGTGCTGTGATCTCTCCACAATCCAATTCCACACAGAAGGGGAAATAATTGGGTAAGTTTACCCTTGGTAGAACACTTGCCTTTAACAACACAAGCCCCAGCCCTCTCTCCCCACACTCCAAGAAGAAGAGAATAAAAGACTGACTTCCTTACCACCCAATCTCCCAAGGAGTGGGCTTGGATCAACAAAATTTAGGGCCCAGAAACTGTCAGCTTCAGCAGGTCAGTGCCAAGACTTGCGATAGACTGAATCAAAAACAACATTGCTGGAAAAGCTCAGCAGGTTTGGCAGCAACTGTGAGGTAGAAAGCAGAGTTAATGTTTCAGATTCAGTGACCCTTCCTCAGAATAGGCTGGGATAGGCCTCCAGTTGCCTGGCAGGTCAGTGTCAAGGGCTGTGATAGGATGAGATAAGCCTCTGATTGGCTGGCAGGTCAGTGTCACGACCTGTGATAAGCTGAGATAGGCCTCAGTGCTGAGGCCTGTGATAGGCTGAATTAGGTCTCCAATTGTCTGGCAGGTCAGTGCCAAGGTCTGTGATAGGGTAAATTCTGCCCGCCCAACACCCCCCACCCCCCAGCTCATTGGTCAGGTGTTCACCAACTCAGTTATGATGGGGAAAGAGTGCGGAAGTGTGTTAATCACCATCTTCTCATCACACACTTAGAAACTCAAATGGAAAGTCACACATGCCCTTACTCTTGTGACTATGAATTCTACTCTTAATAGAAAGAAGTTTATCATCCACTCTGTGGTGTTGGCCGTGGTATGTAGGGCATTAAAGGCTGATCTGAAGGGTGCTGTGTGCGGTTAGGGAGATATCATCTACATTCAGAAGCATGCTGCACATAGCATATGACAGCTAGATTGATGTAACCTCTAAGAAGTGCACTAACAGCGATTATGTATGACAAGGTTAGTGCTGGTAGTGATTGTTTTAAGAAGACTATTAACCCGCACTGCACTGAAGGCAGCTCCAACATACAGAGGCTAGGGGTTGCATTGTAAAATGAGAATTGCTGTGTTTGTCAGCAGTCAAGCAACTTTGGATATTGGTTTGTCAACTGGGAGGCTGTGAGATTGGATTTTTCAGTTGAACAGTTTTGACAGATTCTAAACTGAATCAGGATAGTTTTGTTGAAGGGTAAGCCATGTGAACTTCTCCTCACCGATGCCAGTAATACATTTCCCTGTTACAGTATCCCACAGTTTCTTGCATGTGTGGGTGGCTCCTGAACCTCCTGTTGCTGGCAAGCTGCTTCAGTAGGTCAAAGGTCAGTTAGACGTACGATCGTCCAACAGGAATGGGGGCAATTTCTCTGAAGATAATGGGAACTGTAGATGCTGGAGAATCCAAGATAATAAAGTGTGAAGCTGGATGAACACAGCAGGCCAAGCAGCATCTCAGGAGTACAAAAGCTGACGTTTCGGGCCTAGACCCTTCATCAAAGAGGGGGATGGGGTGAGGGTTCTGGAATAAATAGGGAGATAGGGGGAGGCGGACTGAAGATGGAGAGAAAAGAAGATAGGTGGAGAAGAGAGTGTAGGTGGGGAGGTAGGGAGGGGATAGGTCAGTCCAGGGAAGACGGACAGGTCAAGGAGGTGGGATGAGGTTAGTAGGTAGGAAATGGAAGTGCAGCTTGGGGTGGGAGGAAAGGATGGGTGAGAGGAAGAACAGGTTAGGGAGGCAGAGACAGGCTGGGCTGGTTTTGGGATGCAGAGGGGGGAGGGGATGAGCTAGGCTGGTTGTGTGATGCCGTGGGGGGAGGGGACGAACTGGGATGGTTTTGGGATGCGGTGGGGAAAGGGGAGATTTTGAAGCTGGTGAAGTCCACAGTGACACCATTGGGCTGCAGGGTTCCCAAGCGGAATATGAGTTGCTGTTCCTGCAACCTTCGGGTGGCAACATTGTGGCACTGCAGGAGGCCCATGATGGACATGTCATCTAAAGAATGGGAGGGGGAGTTGAAATGGTTTGCGACTGGGAGGTGCAGTTGTTTATTGCGAACCGAGCGGAGGTGTTCTGCAAAGCGGTCCCCAAACCTCCGCTTGGTTTCTCCAATGTAGAGGAAGCCACACCGGGTACAATGGATACAGTATACCACATTGGCAGATGTGCAGGTGAACCTCTGCTTAATATGGAAAGTCATCTTGGGGCCTGGGATGGGGGTGAGGGAGGAGATGTGGGGGCAAGTGTAGCACTTCCTGCGGTTGCAGGGGAAGGTGCCGGGTGTTGTGGGGTTGGAGGGGAGTGTGGAGCGAACAAGGGAGTCACGGAGAGAGTGGTCTCTCCAGAAAGCAGACAAGGGTGGGGATGGAAAATGTCTTGGATGGTGGGGTCGGATTGTAGATGGTGGAAGTGTCGGAGGATGATGCGTTGTATCCGGAGGTTGGTGGGGTGGTGTGTGAGAACGAGGGAGATCTTCTTTGGGTGGTTGTGGCGGGGGCGGGGTGTGAGGGATGTGTTGCGGGAAATGCGGGAGACGCGGTCAAGGGCGTTCTCGACCACTGTGGGGGGAAAGTTGCGGTCCTCGAAGAACTTGGACATCTGGGATGTGCGGGAGTGGAATGCCTCATCGTGGGAGCAGATGTAGCGGAGGCAGAGGAATTGTGAATTGCGGATGGAATTTTTGCAGGAGGGTGGGTGGGAGGAGGTGTATTCTAGGTAGCTGTGGGAGTCGGTGGGCTTGAAATGGACATCATTTACAAGCTGGTTGCCTGATATGGAGACTGAGAGGTCCAGGAAGGTGAGGTATGTGTTGGAGATGGCCCAGGTGAACTTGAGGCTGTGGAGGTTGTGGGCGGAGCGATGAGGTTGTCAGCTGTGGGTGGGGTTCCGTCCCTCTTCCGCACCTACACAGGCTCCAAACCCCACCTCTTCCTCCGTTACATTGATGACTGTATCGGCGCCGCCTCTTGCACCACAGAGGAGCTCGAACAGTTCATCCACTTCACTAACACTTTCCACCCCAGCCTCAAGTTCACCTGGGCCATCTCCAGCACATCCCTCACCTTCCTGGACCTCTCAGTCTCCATCTCAGGCATCCAGCTTGTAACTGATGTCCATTTCAAGCCCACCGACTCCCACAGCTACCTAGAATACACCTCCTCCCACCCACCCTCCTGCAAAAATTCCATCCCCTATTCCCAATTCTTCCTCCTCTGCCGCATCTGCTCCCAGGATGAGGCATTCCACTCCCGCACATCCCAGATGTCCAAGTTCTTCAAGGACCGCAACTTTCCCCCCACAATGGTCGAGAACGCCCTTGACCGTGTCTCCCGCAGCACATCTCTCACACCCTGCCCCCGCCACAACTGCCCAAAGAGGATCCCCCTCGTTCTCACACACCACCCCACCAACCACCGGATACAACGCATCACCCTCCGACACTTCCACCATCTACAATCCGACCCCACCACCCTAGATATTTTTCCATCCCCACCCTTGTCTGCTTTCCGGAGAGACCACTCTCTCCGTGACTCCCTTGTTCGCTCCACACTCCCCTCCAACCCCACCACACCCGGCACCTTCCTCTCCAACCGCAGGAAGAGCTACACTTGCCCCCACACCTCCTCCCTCACCCATCCCAGGCCCCAAGATGTCTTACCATATTAAGCAGAGGTTCACCTGCACATCTGCCAATGTGGTATACTGTATCCATTGTACCCGGTGTGGCTTCCTGTACATTGGAGAAACCAAGTGGAGGCTTCGGGACCGCTTTGCAGAACACCTCCACTTCGTTCGCAATAAACAACTGCACCTCCCAGTCGCGAACCATTTCAACTCCCCCTCCCATTCTTTAGATGACATGTCCATCATGGGCCTCCTGCAGTGCCACAATGATGCCACCCGAAGGTTACAGGAACTGCAACTCATATTCTGCTTGAGAACCCTGCAGCCTAATGGTATCACTGTGAACTTCACCAGCTTCAAAATCTCCCCTTCCCCCACCGCATCCCAAAACCATCCCAGTTCGTCCCCTCCCCCACGGCATCACACAACCAGCCTAGCTCATCCCCTCCCCCCACTGCATCCCAAAACCAGCCCAGCCTGCCTCTGCCTCCCTAACCTGTTTTTCCTCTCACCCATCCCTTCCTCCCACCTCAAGCCGCACCTCAGTTTCCTACCTATTAACCTCATCCCACCTCCTTGACCTGTCCGTCTTCCCTGGACTGACCTATCCCCTCCCTACCTCCCCATCTATACTCTCTTCTCCACCTATCTTCTTTTCTCTCCATCTTCGGTCCGCCTACCCCCTTTCCCTATTTATTCCAGAACCCTCACCCTATCCCCCTCTCCGAAGAAGGGTCTAGGCCAGAAACGTCAGCTTTTGTACTCCTGAGATGCTGCTTGGCCTGCTGTGTTCATCCAGCTCCACACTTTGTTATCTGCAATTTCTCTGGATGTTGTCTTTTTTAGTCTAGCAATGTTTGACATTGCTTGGGGAGAAAAGACAAGCCCGCAACAACACGTCTCAGAATAACTGCCAACCCTTGAGAGAAGGAAAGGCACAAGTCGATCTTTGATGGCTCTCTTTGGTTAACCAATTTCAGCTGAGGACAGAGAGTAGCCAGAGCCCCCAGGCGAATCACCATCTGACCATTGGCAGTGGACAGACAGCTGAGGAACAGGGCTTGGCAACAGTATGGGCTGCAGATGCTGGAAGCCAGAGTCTATAGGTGTGAGGCTGGAAAGGCACAGCATCTGGGGACTCATTCAGAAATGTTGACTCACCTCCTTTTCGGTTGCTGCCTGACCTGCTGTGCTTTTCCAGCCTCACACTTCTAGGCCGAGGAATGGGGCTCACTGGCCTTGCCTGGACAGAGTCAAGATAGCCATCAACTGGTCATAGCTGTCCAAATCTGAGCTCCTTCAGTACAGGTGGCGGTGGAGGGGGCCTTGACCGTGGGATGGGTCAGTAGCTCCGGGAGTGCAATTAGACTTTAAGAAAACAGCAAAGAGGAACAAAAAAGAGTCTATTCCAAGCACGAAGTAATTAGCTCCTTGCTCACAAACCAAAAATAGCGAGATTAGCATTTATCATTTTCATCTGTCAGGATCCATCCTGCAAGCGCGAGTATAATTGGGACAAGGTTGGCATGTTTTAGGTCAATGGCAGCACATTTTTATTCTCTGTACACCGAAAGAACAATTCCCGTGCTGAGCTGGGTAGAATGACAAGGTCGACATTTAGTTCACCCACCAAACATTAACTATCAACTCTCCAGAAGGCACCCCGATGAGTCACTGGATTGTGTAGGCCTGGCAAATCACAAGTGCCAGGTGTGGCCTTGGCGAATCTCGGTTCATGCCACCTTGGAATACTTTGGCTATCACTGGAGCCCTGGATTTGAGAGCAAAATCTTGGCCAGCATTCATGTTTCTAGATAAAGCACACAGAGCATTTCAAATTCTTCTCTTCTAAATTGAAAAACCTGGATGATGGCCAAAGCTAACCAGGCTGATATACAGAGAAATGATTTTACTTTCAGCCCTATTTTAAGCCTAAAGCTTATAGGAAGGGGAGAGAGCTGAAGGAGGCAACGAGATCTATACTGTTGGTACCTTGGGAAACATTTGAGATAGAGCAGATTGAGATCAAGAGAATGGCGATTGACGTGTTGGTAGTTACAGATGAACTTGAAAATCCCAAAGATAAACCACAGAAGAGCCATGAAGCAGTAAGACTGAACCGGACTGCATAGTACTTTGTCATGGTTTCTTATGGACAAACATGTTCTAATTCAAGGGATAAGTTCAAGGGATATAATTAAGCTTCCAGGAATTTTTAAGGGTGAATTGCAGATTCCACTGCTTGGTGTCAGTGTTGAATGTGCAGGATGTACTTACCAAATAGCTTCTGGAAATCAGTTGCCTGCCAAGCCTCTTTTGGAATTTACACAACAAATGCCAATGCTCAGTGCCAACTCCACTTTGCTGAGGTTAACTCTTAACAGCACCTCTGACCTTAACTCTGCCCTACGTTCCTGTTATCTCCTCTCCAAGCAAACATCAACAAGGCGATTGGCCCGTTCCCTGACTCTGTTTCCTTCCCACAGACACAGTTCTATCCCTGACAACTACCAAGGACTGTACCAGACTAAAATTCATAGTGCCATATCTGGACCTCAATTAGCGCCTCAGTATGTATCCAGCTCCGTAAACTTGCCTGTCTGTTGTTTGCCTTTTGGAAGTCCAAATCATAATTATAATTTGTTCTAGTTGATGGTGAGGAATTAATTTTAATACTTTGTTTTGTAGACCTGGGGTCTTTCTACATCAAATGAAACTATTTCTGTCTTTGCCTCTTACCTTTAGATGAATAGATTGATGCCATATGCAGATGGGAGACTTAGAGATTTCATAGTTTTTGCTAGTCACAGCCTTTTACGTTATCCATGAATCACAATTACATCTTTTAGCAGTTCTTTTATTTAACCTTTCATCAAATAGACGAAAATGATTTGTCTCTTTTCTCTCCGAACCTTATCACCTTCTGCCTTTACCATTTCTCTAACACTCCAAGGAACGTCAAATTCTGTTTATGAGGGATGAAAAAATGTTCCAACTGGGCAAAATGAAGACCCATCGACTTTCCAAATAATTGCCTTCATATTGTCTTGTACTAGGTTTCACCTTTGTTTAAACAATGTTTACATTGCATTTCACTGGAGATATCACCAGTGCTTGGAAAACTCCTTACTCCTTATTTTATATAGAATGGCAACTCTCCATAAGACCATAAGACATAAGAGTGGAAGTAAGGCCATTCGGCCCATCAAGTACACTCCGCCATTTAAATCTTGGCTGATGGGCATTTCAACACCACTTCCCTGCACTCTCCCCATGGCCCTTGATTCCTTTTGAGATCAAGAATTTGTCGAACTCTGCCTTGAAGGCATCCAACGTCCCGGCCTCCACTGCACTCTGCGGCAATGAATTCCACAAGCCCACCACTCTCTGGCTGAAGAAATGTCATCTCATCTCCTTCATAACCGCAATACATTGTTGTTTTTGATTCTTTCATGAGTTGTGAGCATGAATGGCTGGGCTGTGTTTTGTTGTCCATCACTGATTGCCCTGTAGGAGGTGGTGGTGAGCTGTTTTCTTGAACAACTGCAGACCAATTGCAATTGGTAGACCCGTAATGCTGACAGGGCGAGAGCATCTCAGTATTTCGTCGCAGCGGCACCAAAAAAACTGTGATATCTTTCCAAGTCAGATGGTCAGTGACTTCGAGGGCAACTTGGAGGTTTACGTGTCCTTCACGATAGTAGTGGTCAGCAATGCCCCCATTTCTGAATGATGTTTTTTTTTAAATCTTCCAGTTTGTTTGCAGCAGTAGAGTGGGAGATATGGCAGCTGAGAGATTGCAGATTGTGGCTGAATTCAGTGTGCTGCCGCTGATGCCCCATAGCAGCTCTTGGATGCTCAGTTTTGAGTTGCTAAATCTATGCCAGATCTGTACCATTTAGCATGTTGGTAGTGCTGCACGCATTGATGCAGAGAATCCCCAGTGTGAAGGTCGGACTTCAACTTCAAAATGACTTTGCAGCGGTCACCCCTTTTAATACTGTCATGGCTGGATATGACTGTGAAAGGTAGATTGACAGAGATGAGGCAAGGTAGCCTTTTCCCTCATGCCAGTTCCATCACCACTTGCCACAGATCCGATCTAACAGCGGTGTCCTTTAAGACCTGGCCAGTCAAAAGCAAATGTGCTTTTTTGTTAAATCCCATAACTCGGCACCCATTGTCATGATTTACAGAGTCAAGATTACATCATACCCAATCTGTCTCCATACTGCTTATATAACCATGAGAAGTGTAGATAAGGTGAATGGCAGGTGCTTTTTCCATAGAGTGGGGGATTTCAAGACTAGGGGGCATGTTGCTAAGGAGGAAGGTAGACATGAGGGGAGACTCTTTTGAGGGTAGCTTGTGTGTGGAATGAACTTGCAGAGGAAGTAGTAGATGCAGGTGCAGTTACAATGTTTAGAAGACATTTGGATAAGTACATGAATTAAAAATTGGAAAGATTTGGGCCAAATGCAAGCAAGTGGGACTAGTATAGTTTTGGAACCTGGTTGGCATGGACTAGTTGAACAGAAGGGTCTGTTTCTGTGCTGTATGACTCGATGACCCGATGTTAAAGGTCTAATGCTATCTGGAACTCCATAGTTAAGGAGTCCACAACTGACAATTGTCACAGTAGGCAGATTCTTTTGATCCGTATAATTCGTTCAGATTCCTCTTTAAATCCATTTTCAGCCTCAGAATGTGTTATTTCATGGACCCTATCCCTTTGCTTTGGCCACTTCAGCGCACGGTGAAATTTCAAGTGACATCTGTTAACTGTTCCTTGGGCAGTCCTGGGATTGACTTGTTCAGTAAACAAAAAATGCTGGAGATCACAGCGGGTCAAGCAGCATCCATGGAGAGAGGGTAAGCTAGGCTCGAAGCATTAGCTTACTTTCTCCCCATGGATGCTGCCTGATGTGCTTTGATCTCTCGCAGATTTTGTTTCCGGTACAGGTTCCAGCATCTGCAGCAATTTTCTCTGACCTAGATCTGTTCGGTGTTTTTGATTCCGTTTTTGCCTTTTGCTATAATAGCCACATCTGAGAAAGGTGCTGCCATCCTCATTCTTCCTGCCTTTATTGCATTTATCGTGCTGCTGGCTGTGTCCGGTATCGGTATGTTTTGAAGTATTTCAGTCTTTTGTATCACTGTGAAACATACCATTGGTTCAATAAAGAGTAGACTGTTTTCTCAGAGATTATTTTAAGGCAGCAAACACCTGCTATAGTATGGTCTGCTTGCCTGAGAGCTGAACACCAGCAAGAGGGATTGGATGAGACATCTTCTCATAGTTCAGTTTAAATGCTAGTCATAAAGCATTGTCCCTAAATTAAATTTTGTCCATCTTTTATTAAATCTGTTCAACTCCATGAAATGTTTGTCTGTAGAATGGTTGTCTGCTTTCCTGATCTATCAAGTTACGATCTCACAGATTAGGTACTTAACAGGTTGACCTTCTTGTAGATTTCATAGCAGAACCATAATGGTTCAGATGCTGGGAACATTGGAGAATAATTGTGCCTTGTTTATGCTTATGATGACCACTGGAATTTTAGTCCCTTGTCGTTCTTTTAAAATTCGTCTCCAACCTTCACCATGAGTCAACCAATCTTTCCTACCAGGCCCTAAGGCTGAAAGTAAGTTGGTGAAGAATTGAATGCAGCTGGACTGCAGTGCAAAATGAGGACATGTTGCAGTTCACATGAGGCAGCATTAACCTCTGCATGAGGCAGTGTTAGCCCACTAGAAATAGTGTTAGAGTCTGTGTGAGGGACCATTACAGTCTGCTGCGTAACAGCCCCATTTGAGATAACGTTACAATCCTTAACGAAAAATTGTCTGTGCAAGGCAACGTCAGGGCCTTAAGAAGCAGTGCCATTGTCTATATGAGATACCATTACAGTCTGTGTGAGATGGCATGCAGTGTGTGTGGGACAGCACTGCAGTCTGTGCAAGGCAGCGTCACAGTCCATGTGAGGCTGTCTTCACACTTGAGCCTTGTGGTGCTCTGGTGGGAGAGGTGAAAATGCTGGAACAGCTTCCAGAATACCCAATTTGCTTTCATCAAAATAAGAAAATGGAACTGTTTCCTCTTTGAAAGGATAGAATTGTAAATCTCCTGTTACTCTCTGTTTTGTATTTAATAAGTCTATGAGCAAGAGCCTGCAACAGGTTAACTGGCTGTAAATTTAATGATTTGACAGGTTAATTTGATGGCTGGAATTTCTATTATACACCAAATATTAGCAAAGATGTGTTGTTTAATGGTGTCACATCAATCCAGTGATTGCTGAAAGAGGGGTCTGGGTAATTCTAAGTGCTAAATGTACTGCTACATTAACCAGCGGCTCTGTGTGCAGTTATAGGGTGGCCACATCTCTAGTTAACCCTTTGTATGGCGCACATCTGTTGTGCAGATGGTATTTCACCCTGGTATAGAGAGCAAAACACCTTCGCAGATTGAAGCCAGAAATGCAGCCTCACTTGAGCTATGTACTCACCTTAATATTTCATACTTCAAAGAATTATCCACTTCCTTAATGAAAGTTGTTCTGGGTTGAGGTGACTATAATTTGATTGCTATACTTATTCACCACTCTACTTTCACTGAATCAAACAACAGTTGGGTGGACTTTGACCTTTGTTTTAGTCCGGCAATTTTTAATGTTCTTATATTCCCATTAATCTGCCAGTGTTGCTATCAGGGTAATCTATACAATGGCACCCTTCCCCACATTAAAGGACATCTTTGTTCAGCCCACATCCATTCATTAATGGTAAATATATCCTCCTCGAGTTCAGTTTCCAACCCGTTACAATCAGTTTACTCTGCTGCCCTTATCAGAATGAGCCATGTTCTGAAAGACCCCTGTTTATCTCCTTAGGCCACGCTTCTAATCAAAGTGCCAGCCTAGTGCACCTTTGCTGCAGCCGTTCCCTGACCTCTATCAATCATAGCGAAGGTGCACAGATCTCCCGGGGGGGAGGAAATGCCTCAGCTTTGTCAACTGATCGCAAACAAAATTCATTTGCTGTGAAGAATCGTTTATGAGCTGGAAGACCAGCTTGACACCTCCAGTTCTGCTTGCTGAGCACTGAGATGAGCTGAAGCCCCAGCAGCAGAATAGCCCATTATTGTCAGCACAGCAGGAATTTCTTTCTGGAGTCTCGGGGTCCAGAAATGGACACAATACTCCAATCATGACTGGAACAGCGGTTGATTGGAGTAAATCATCGAAACACAGCAGTCATGGAAATCTTAAACATAAGCAGCACACATTTGGAACTATTCAGGAATAATTGGATGACCCAGCAACCTTTGTGTGATGACAGCCCCAGCCTGTTGTCTCTTGTTCTGAATAGATACTTTATATTTAACGTTCCCATCATAAGACCACAAGACGTAGGAGTGGAAGTAAGGCCATTCGGCCCATCAAGTCCACTCTGCCATTTAAATCATGACTGATGTGCATTTCAACTCCACTTCCCTGCGCTCTCCCCATAGCCCTTGATTCCTTGTGAGATCAAGAATTTGTCGATCTCTGCCTTGACGTCATCCGACGTCCCAGCCTCTACTGCGCTCCGTGGCAATGAATTCCATAGGCCCACCACTCTCTGGCTGAAGAAATGTCTCCTCATTTCCATTTTAAATTTACCCCCTCTAATTCTAAGGCTGTGCCCACGGGTCCTAGTCTCCCTGCCTATCGGAAACAACTTCCCAGTGTCCACCCTTTCTAAGCCATACATTATCTTGTAAGTTTCCATTAGATCTCCCCTCAACCTTTTAAACTCTAATGACTACAATCCCAGGATCCTTAGCCATTCATCGTACGTTAAATCTACCATTCCAGGGATCATCCGTGTGAATCTCCGCTGGACATGCTCCAGCGCCAGTATGTCCTTCCTGAGGTGTGGGACCCACAATTGGGCACAGTATTCTAAATGGGGCCTAACTAGAGCTTCATAAAGTCTCTGAAGCACATCGCTGCTTTTATATTCCAACCTTCTTGAGATAAACAACAACATTACATTCGCTTTCTTAATCACAGACTCTACCTGCAAGTTAACCTTCAGAGAATCCTGGAACAACACTCCCAAATCCCTTTGCACTTCTGCTTTACGAATTTTCTCACTGTTTAGAAAATAGTCCATGCCTGTATTCTTTTTTCCAAATTCCAAGACCTCAAATTTGCTCATGTTGAATTTCATCAGCCATTTCCTGAACCACTCTCCTAAACTGTCTAAATCTTTCTGCAGCCGCCCCACCTCCTCAGCCCTACCTGCCTGTCCACCTATTTTCATATCATCAGCAAACTTCGCCAGAATGCCCCCAGTCCCTTCATCCAGATCATTAATATATAAAGTGAACAGCTGCAGCACCAACACTGATCCCTGTGGAACACCACTCGTCACTGGTTTCCATTCCGAAAAAGAGCCTTTTATCCCAATTCTCTGCCTTCTGTCAGACAACCAATCCTCAATCCAAGCCAGTAGCTCACCTCAAACCCCATGTACCCTCACCTTGCTCAGCAGCCTCCCATGAGGCACCTTATCAAAGGCCTTTTGGAAGTCTAGATAGATAACATCTACTGGGTTTCCCTGGTCTAACCTACTTGTTACCTCTTCAAAAAGAATTCTAACAGGTTTGTCAGGCACGACTTCCCCTTACTAAATCCATGCTGACTTGTTCTAACCCGACCCTGCACTTCCAAGAATTTAAAAATCTCATCCTTAACAATGTATTCTAGAATTTTACCAACAACCGAGGTTAGGCGAATCGGCCTATAATTTTCCATCTTTTGCCTTGATCCTTTCTTAAACATGGGAGTTACAACAGCAATTTTCCAATCATCTGGGACTTTCCCAGATTGCAGTGACTTTTGAAAGATCACAATCAAAGCCTCCACTATTTCCTCAGCCACCTCCCTCAGAACTCTAGGCTGTAGCCCATTGTGGCCAGGACATTTATCAAGTTTTAGCTTTTAGCTTTTCTAGTACTTTCTCTTTTGTAATGCCTACCATACTCAACTCTGCCCCCTGGCTCTCCCTAATTGTAGGGATACTACTCATGTCTTCCACTGTGAAGACTGACACAAAGTACTTATTAAATTCTTCAGGTATTTCCTTATCTCCCATCACTAGCCTTCCAACATCAATTTGGAGCGGCCCAATGTCTACTTCTGCCTCTCGTTTGTTTCTTATGTATTGAAAGAAGCTTTTACTATCATTTCTAATATTACTAGCTAGCCTACCTTCATATTTGATCCTCTCCTTCCTTATTGCTCTCTTTGTTATCCTCTGTTTTTGTAGCCTTCCCAATCTTCTGATTTCCCAGTGCTCTTGGCCACTTTATAGGCTGTCTTTTTTTCTTTGATATATTTCCTGACTTCCTTTGTCAGCCATGGCTGTCTAATCCCAGCCCGGATAATCTTTCTTTTCTTTGGGGTGAACCTCTGTACTGTGTCCTCCATTACGCCCAGAAACTCCTGCCATTGTTGCTCTACTGTCTTCCCCACTAGGCTCTGCATCCAGTTGATTTTCGTCAATTCCTCTCTCATGCCCCTGTAATTACCTTTACCTTTCATCCACTGATTTGCTGATTTGCTGGCGAAGGCTACTGGAACTCTATTAAGTTTACCGTTCCCAATTTCACCACTGTTCACCCAATTATGCCACTGACAGGCAGTGCTCTGCGCTGTATTTCATCTGACGTGGTAAAGGATATGCAGATATATTGTCCAATTCCCTCTATGAATACTGAGCTGGGTCCTTCAATTTGGTTTGATACAAATGAAACAGTAAAATTGTAAAGTGGGCACAGGAGCATAGGGACATGGGAGTTCAAATCCACAAATCTTTCACAGAGTGCCTCGGTAAATTGGTGAGGCTGTTTATAAGTGGCTGAGGTGTTTGGCTTCATAAGTAGGGGATTCTGGTACAAGAGCAAGGAAGGCATTCTTAAAGTCCATTAATCAGAGCTTGGGCTCACTGAAGTATTGTGCTGAATTCTGAGCCATATACTTACGCGGAGCAGATCTTGTGAGGGCTGAGGGATTGCAGGGATATAGAGACTGGAGACTGTCCTGACGGCAAAGAAGGTTATGGAGAGGTTTAACACGGCTGTTGAAAGCATTGTATATTTAAAGTGATGGGCATTGAGAAACTCAACACTGCTCTCAATCACAAGTTAGGAATGTAGAATGCTGTAAGTCTGTGCTTCATTGTAAAAGCTTCAGCTTGTAATGTCAGCTGCAGCACCGTCTGTAGCACTTTCACCCCTGGCTTATCAACTTCCAAGTTTGAGTCTCAATTCAAGTTGATATTGTAGTGTAGCACTGAGGAATTAATGCGATTTTGGAGGCCTTTCAGATGGGGCCAATCTACCGTCTCAGACAGACATAAAAGATCACAGCCCCGCTGCCCTTAGCCATAATTTATCCCTCGGTCAGCGTCATGAAAACTGAATACCTTGTTGTTCTTGCTTTTGGAGGGAGTTTGCTGGGTTCTAATTGCTTACAATGCTGCTTCTGTGACAACAGCGACCAAACTTCACATGTTAGCACCAACCCACAGACTGATTGCTGGCTTGGCAGGACTGACCTATGACGAGTGGTTGAGACAGTTAGCACGAAATTGGCTGGAGTTCAGAAGATTGAGTGGAAATCTCACAGAAGCCAATACAATTGTAATAGGGCCAGACCAGGCTCAGTACAGGAAGCGTGTTCCCAGCGGTTGGGGAATCCAGAGCCAGGGGTCACAGGCTAAGGATAAGGGATAAACACTTGGGACTGAGATGAGGAGAAAAATCTTCATCCAGAGAGTGAGTAGTCTATGGAATTCACTACCGTCGGAAGCAGTCAAGGCAAAATATTGCATTGTTAAATGCTTGAGCCTAAAGGGATTAAAGGACATGGGAGAAAAGAAGGAACAGTTGGATGATCAGCCATGTTCATAGTAAATAGGAGAGCAGGCTTGAAGGGTTGAGTGCCCTACTCCTGCCCCTGGTTTCCACGTTTCTTACATTGGCTGTAAAACACGTGGAGACGTGCTATATAAACACAGTTCTTGTGACCCCGCCGCCGCGCCATTGCATCATAAGAACCAGGAAGCAGGAACAGAAAACCTCAAACTGGATGAGCAGGGGAGACGAAGAGGAGCCTTAATTGAATTAGGGTGACAAACCCATTTACAGCGAACACACCGGTTGTTTTCTTGATGAGCCAGGTATGAGGGATAGGATTTGCTCAGCTCCTGACCTTGCGTGCTGGTGAATTCTTAAACTGACTGTTTCTACCGCAGCCAGGCACAGACCCAGGTCAGCCGGGCTAGATGTTGGCATACCCTTTCAGATCATTGGCATTATAAAGTGGGTTATTGTGTAACCTGTCCTTCTCCTCCCCCCAGTGGGATTCCAGTTGAATCACTGAGAATGAAGACTTTATGCCCCAGATGAGGTTTTATGCATTTCTCACTTCTGGTCTTATCATTGGTTTTCTTACTTTGGCCTGGTAGGGAGCTAATGAGTAAATTAAATGTTTCATCTCTCAAAACTATTAATAATCCAATGTGAAGCGCATCTCAGTCAATTTGAGGCACTCTCAAAGCATGGAGTAAATTGTCCTTGTGCTTAAAGTGCTGTTTGACGTTGCTGATGCAGGAATATTAAAAATAAAAGAGGTACATCATCAGAATGGGTGAGACATTACAGAGCTATGAGACACAAGACCATCTGGGTATCCCAGTTCATGAATCCCGAAAGGTTAATATAATGATATAGCAAGTAATCAGGACGACTGATCGAATGTTATCATTTATGATTAATATTAATCATGTGGGGTGTTGAATACAAATGCAGGGAGTCTGTGCTTGACAAGACAACATCTGGAGCAATGCATGTAGTACTGGTCACCCGACCGCAGGAAGAATGCAAATACATTGGAGGTAATGAAAAGAAGGTTTACTAAATTAATACCTGGGATCGTTAGACACCATTTCTACCACCCCCAGCGGGATGCCACAACCAGACAGGTATTCCCCTCCCCTCCCTTGTCTGCCGTCCACAGGACTATTCTCTCCAGTGCACCTTGGTCCACTCCTTCTTCACTCCCAACACATCCCCCCGCCCCAACCACAGCCCCATGGCACCTTCTCCTACAACTGCTGAAGATGTAAACACCTGCCCATTTATCTCCTCCCTCCTCTGTATCCAAGGGCCCAAACACACCCTCCAGATGAAGCAGCACTTTATCTGCACTTCCCACAATCTAGTCTAATGCATTCGCTGCTCACAATATAGTCTCTGCTACACTGGGGAGACAAAGCCTAGACTGGGTGACTGCTTCATAGAACACCTACATTCTGTCTGCAAAAAATACCCTGAACTTCTAGTTGCCTGCCATTTCAGTACACTTCCCTGTTCCCTGGCCGACATCTCTGCCTCAGGCTTGCTGCAGTGTTCCAGTGAGTCTAGATAGATAACATCTACTGGGTTTTCCTGGCCTAACATACTTGCTACCTCCTCAAAGAATTCTAACAGGTTTGTCAGGCACGACCTACCCTTACTAAAACCATGCTGACTTGTTTTAATCTGACCCTGCACTTCCAGGAATTTAGAAATCTCATCCTTGACAATGGATTCTAGAATTTTACCAACTACCGAGGTTAGGCTAATCGGTCTGTAATTTTCCATCTTTTGCCTTGATCCTTTCTTAAACATGGGGGTTACAACAGCAATTTTCCAATCATCTGGGACTTTCCCTGACTCCAGTGACTTTTGAAAGATCACAACCAAAGCCTCTGCTATTTCCTCAGCCACCTCCCTCAGAACTCTAGGATGTAGCCCATCGGGGCCAGGAGATTTATCAATTTTTAGACCCTTTAGTTTTTCTCGCACTTTCTCTTTTGAAATGCCTACCATACTCAACTCTGCCCCCTGGCTCTCCCTAATTGTTGGGATACTACTCATCTCTTCCACTGTGAAGACTGACACAAAGTACTTATTAAGTTCTTCAGCTATTTCCTTATCTCCCATCACTAGCCTTCCAGCATCAGTTTGGAGCGGCCTAATGTCTACTTCTGCCTCTCGTTTGTTTCTTATGTATTGAAAGAAACTTTTACTATCATTTCTAATATTACTAGCTAGCCTACCTTCATACTTGATCCGTTCCTTCCTTATTGCTCTCTTTATTATCCTCTGTTTGTTTTTGTAGCCTTCCCAATCTTCTGATTTCCCAGTGCTCTTGGCCACTTTATAGGCTGTCTCTTTTTCTTTGATATATTTCCTGACTTCCTTTGTCAGCCATGGCTGTCTAACCCCAGCCCGGATAATCTTTCTTTTCTTTGGGATGAACCTCTGTACTGTGTCCTCAATTACACCCAGAAACTCCTGTCATTGTTGCTCTACTGTCTTCCCTGCTAGGCTCTGCTTCCAGTCAATTTTTGTCAATTCCTCTTTCATGCCCCTGTAATTACCTTTATTTAACTGTAATACCATTACATCCAATTTTGCCTTCTCTTTTTCAAACTGCAGACTGAACTCTACCATATTATGATCGCTGCCTCCTAAGTGTTCCCTTACTTTAAGGTCTTTAAGGTTTGGTGTTGGATCAGGTGAGGAAGATCTTGGTGAATTCAACTGCACCTGACCGGAGAAATGGTTGATCCTTCCAAGATGGTATCAAGCCTCCCATTACAATATTCAGAGAGCGGTAAAAGCAGTACCCAGATTTTCACTGGTGCAGGATGAGCCCCTTGCTCCCTATAGTGGGCGACTGGACCTCTTAACGGGTTAACAGGAGAGACTTTTTCAGTCTGCTTCCCAAGCGTAGATTTCACTGAAGCAAGAAAGGTTATCATAGCACACAATTCTGGAGTATTTGTATTTTTTTTAAAGTCAGCCTGTTCAGGAATTTTATGACACATCAGTAGCAGATGGGATCTTCTAGCCCAGACGTGGGGTCACTAGTGCTGCATCACAAGAATCTTAGGATTGTTATATTTCCATATCCTGTTATTAGCTCTGATAAATAACCAGGCGTCATCCTCAATCTCAAAACATTGGATCTCTTACCGATCAAACATGCTTATCGGGATAAGGTCACTGAGCAACTTTGGGGCGGCACGGTGGCTCAATGGTTCGCACTGCTGCCTCACAGCACCAGGGATCCGGGTTCGATTCCAGCCTCGGGCGACTCTCTGTGTGGAGCTTGCACATACTGTCTGTGTCTGCATGGGTTTCCTCTGGGTGCTCCGGTTTCCTCCCACAGTCCAAAGATGTGTAGGTTAGGCTGGATTGGCCATGCTAAATTGCCCGTAGTGTTCAGTGATGTTTAAGTTAGGTGAGTTTGACATGGAAAATGCAGGGATAGCAAAACTGGTCTGGGTGGGGCATTGTGGACTTGTTGGGCCAAGTGGCCTGTTTCCATCCTGTAGGGGTTCTATGAACTGTGGTCGTACTAGCTTTGAATAATTCAGTTGGAAATGGGGATGATCCACCAAATGGATGATCGGCACCATGCGTTGATTTATCACCTCTTCTTGAGCTAAGAGACCAGTTACCACATCAGTATGGGCACACCTCATGTGCAATGTGGCAAGGACCAGAGTGGGGAATCTGAAATAAAATCAGAAGGGTGCTCAGCAGGCCAGGCAGCATCTGTGGAGAGAGAAGGTGGAAGAATCAGAGTTAATGTCTCAGGTCCGTGTCCAGCAAGTTGGGTCATTTAGCACAATTCATGCCCTCAACCTAGTGAAGGGCCCATGCGGATGTGCCACACTGGTACTCGTCTGAGAGATCATACAGAGGCAGGAGTAACAGAGAGAGCTGCGGAGACGGGCAGCTCGTCACAGGGTAACATTTCCTCATCCTCTCGTTCACAGGTCAGCAAGTTCTCGGACTGGTGGAGAACCAGAGTGATTGGTACCTTGGGAACTTGTGGAAGAACCACAGGCCTTGGCCAGCACTCAGTCGAGGATACAACACTGGTAAGTTGTTGAGCAGACTCATAAAGGCCAGGCTTTTGCTTTCAGGCCTACTGGGTACTCTCCCGATCTGCATCTTGTCAAAGTTAATTGTAACTGTGACATCTTGCTTGTATGGCTAAACCGTTTCTTTAACACAAATCCCAACTCTCGTTCACTTTTCAAGCTGCGCTAATTATAAAGCAGATCAATATTAAACTTTATAATTGCTATCCTAGTTTCTTTTTTAACAGTTTAATAGTTAGGTTAAACGTAAGATGGTGGCTCGTTGAATAGCCCAGAGTTCAGGATTGCCATCCATCCCCTCAGAGATATCTACAAGGCCGTAGCTAATCCCCTTCCCATTAGCTTCAGGTGTTGCTTTCATAAGCGGAGATATCCTTTTCTCCATTTAACACATCCCTGTCCCACTTCCCTGACATTCGGGATCAGGGAAGGTTCCAGAATTCCTGAATGGGAAACGACAACCATGAACATTTCCCCAGAGTATGACACACACTTGCCTGTGTAATACTAGGACCTGCCTTTCAGAATGAGGCAATCATATTGAACAGAAAGGGAGACATCAGTTTCCCTCCAGTCCCTGATGGCGTTGGAAAGCTTCAGACAATCAAAGTGGAGACTTACGTTTATGTCGCAACTTGCAAGTTCCCAGCATATTTTAGAGGTTCACTCCACAGCCAATTAAGTGGGTATAATATTGTAAGCCTTTTTGTTGTAATGTAGGAAACCCAGCTGCCAATTTGTATGCAGCAAGCTCCCACTGTTAGCAATATGACAAATGACCGGGCCATCTGTTTTATTGATGTCCTTGCGTGTAAAATACTATCTGCAATAGAGGGGAGGGCATCTCTTGCACCTCTTTGCAATGGGCAGTGAGAAGAGCAAATGAAGTATAACTCTAATGGTTCATCTTAAAGGCAGAGGGTGGGTGTAACGTTAAAAACCTTACAACTTGCAGGTTAAATTTATGCAAATATCAAGGGGAAAGATTGGTTAAAAGAAACGGAGAGATTTCTCATGCTCAAGAATTGCTGAACAGAGCACATTTTATCAAAGCTGCCAATCACATTTACGTTTGCCAAGGCCTTTCACAAAAGTACCCATATCTGGTACTCGACCACATCGCCCAACGCCTGGGTCATCGAACGGGTGGTAAAATGCCAGAGACGTTTCAAGAATGCAACAGAAACATGACAGGAGATTCTCTCAGTAGTCGCTGGAACCAGAGGAGGAGGAGGTGACAAATGAAAGATAAGAACTGTAGGAGCAAACCATTCGGAAGGCTGTGCAAAGCCAGAAGATATCTTGGAAGTAATGGAAAAGTTGAGAGTATGAGTAAAAATTGAGCTGTCATAGATTCAGGGACAGCATTCTGTTGGGAGTTAATGAGGATGGAGTCAAGGAAGTTTAAAAACAAGCTTTGGACAAGTTGCAATTTATGAAACAAAGACAATAAAATCTTGGGAAAGTGGTTGTTGGAATTGTTGTGTCTGGAGAAGGGGTTTTAACTCAGAAGGCTTACTGTAAATGATACTGATTCAGACTAAACCCCTCCTTTCTGCACTAAACACACACACATACACACACGTACACACACACACACACACACACACACGTACACACACACACACACACACACACACACACACACACACACAATCACAAACGTTCACATCAATCTACCTGTTTTTACACCAAATTGCACTCACCCATCCCAAAGCACCCAACACCCTAACTAACATCAACAGCAAACCACACCCACACTAAAGCATTCCCAAGCCATGCACCAAATGTCAGGGAGGTGTCAGCAAATTTTGTGTTCAGTGAAATCCTGTGGCATGTTGCTGTTCAATGTGTTCTGCGTGAGTTTCCGCCAGGTGCTCTGGTGTGCTCCCACAGTCTGAAGATGTGCATGTTACATGGATTGGCCAAGATAAATTGCCCATAATGTCCAGGGGTGTGCAGACTGGTGGGTTACCCATGGGAAATGCAAGTTAACCTGCGTCGGTAGGGATGTGGGTCTGGGTGGGATGCTTCTCAGTGGGTCAGTGTAACCTCAATGGGCCAAATAGCCTGCTTCCACGTTGTAGGGTTCTATGATTCTATGTCTACTAAGCAGTGTGTAAACGGTTTTTTCCACTTCTTGCATCCGAATAGTTTTGCCAGTTGACTCACGATAGCATAACTCCAATTTCAGTGTGTAACAGCCCGTCATTTAAAACAGTAGACTCAAGCAGAATGGTCCAAAAATTTGGCTTCAAGGCTCTCTTCAAATCCCAAGACCTCAAATTGGTAGACCTTCTGCACCCAGTCACTTGATTTTATTTTTCATCATAAATTTAAGTTGTTGGCCAATTGAAGGCTGGAAATTCAGAACATTTTGTACTTGTGTTGTCTGAAAAAAACTGAAGTGGACAATCTAGGTTTTATTGATTAATAATTTTTGATGGATTTCTGCGTAAGTTGGCATCCACCGAAGTCACTAATAATTAAATGTTGATTTGCTCATCAGTTCGCGTGACACTAGTGCTGGGATTGGAACAACATCAGATACAGCATGAAATTAAGTTGCAAACTGGAGTAGATGTACTTAGCTCCAAAGCGAACTTCAGAGGAACAGTCATGGAACATTTGCGAGACACCTGAGGCCAAATAGAGACAGCCCAAACCTTTTAATTTCAGATGCTTAGAGGGAGAAGACAGAGGAGATTTTTTAACAGATCAGGCTAAGCTGGATTCAAAAACAAGCCTCGGATGTAGGCATTATGATTACTCAATTGCACCAACCAGTTTGCATTTTTCTTCAAAATGCATTCATTGGTTTTATTGTAAAGTAAGTACTAGGATAGAAATGAACATCAGTAAAGCCATGAGGGGCATAGATAGAGTGAGTAACCAAGGTCTTTTCCTCAGGGAATGAGAGCCCAACACTAAAGGGCGTAGTTTAAGGTGAGAGGGGAAAGATTTAAAATGGACTTGAGGGTCAATGTTTTCACACAGAGTGGTAGATGTGTGTATTGAATGAGCTGCTAGAGAAAGCAGTGGAGGTTAGGACAATGACAACATGTAAAAGGCATCTGGATGGGTATATGAATAGGAAAGGTACAGAGGGATATGGGTCAAATGCTGGCAAATGGGACTGGATTAATTTAAGATATCTGGTCAGCATGGACGAGTTGGGCCGTAGGGTCTGTTTCTGTGTCATACAGCCCTATGACTCTGAGAAATTAGTCCATACTAAGAGTACTAGAACTACACAGGATGGAGGCATTCTGTGTTACCATCAAGTTCCCTCTTCCAGCACAGAGAAAAGCAAAATGAAGACGGAAGAAAATGAGTCCAATACAGATTCACCACGTTGAACAACAGCCTGCAACCAATAAGATGTGTACCAAGCCAATAAATTTGGAACCAATAAATCCTTTCTTAATGGATGGTGACACATTGAGACAGCCGATAGGGTTTAAGTAGAAGAAATGAAGGGAGATGGTGCTGGAGAAGCATGGATCAAAAGTGTTGTCTCCGTGTTTGAAAGGAGACAAAAGGGATGTTTGGAGATTAAGGATATCTGATCAATTTGAAGGAAGCCAGTTGTTGCATGGCTCACTAGCCAGGTAGCACAGAGCAACAGTTCACAGTATGGGGGCACGGGCTCTAAAATAGATGAGCAGACTGGACAGGATTTCTCGAGAAAAGAGGGATCAATAATTGAAACAATGCAAGTGATTCAGAGAGAATTTAGATTGTTTCAAATGAAACAGAGGGAGATGCTGATAGCTTGATGGGAAAAGTGGATTTTTTTGTGGATAGAGATTTTGAAAGAGTTTGTGATTTAAATTGTGAAGCAAGTTTTAGGTTCAGAAATAGCCCCAGCACGATGGAACACAAGAATACTATGGGAACCAGTACATACTAATTCCTTTGAAGAGTGAGGGAAAGAGCACCTCATCTAGTGGCATAGCACAGTGGCTAATGCCAGGTTTAAGTCCACCCTCGGGCGATTGCCTGTGTGGAGTTTGCACATTCTCCCCATGTCTGTGTGGGTTTCGGCCTGGTGCTCCAGTTTCCTCCCATAGTCTGAAGATGTGCAGGCTAGGTGGATTGGCCATGCTAAAAGCAGGGTTAATGGGATAGTGTTGCGTGTTGACGTCTGGTTAGGATGCTGTTTGGAGGGTCGGTGAAGGGTCACTGAGCTGAATGGCCTCTTTCTTGCTTAATAGGGATTCTGTGATAAATGTTGTGTCGCTATCCAGTATGCCAAATGCCAAACAATTGAGGTTTTGATAAGATGGGTTGAAATTTATTGAGTGTCAGAAGAATTAGTGTCAGAAAACAGCTCATGATTTGTGTCAGAAAAACTAAAATATTTAGAAGTAAGAATAGAATCAAGCACACCAGAATACCACCGCATGACCCAGCATGGAATAGATTGTAAATAAGTCTTTACAGAAGCATTCACTCAGTTACAAATCAGGCAATAATGTGTGTGATTTTGTTTGACTCAGGCAAGACAATTCACTGTTCTTTTACAGGATAATCCCACAGTCTACACTTGGTAGTGTTTAAGCATGTTCCCAGCAAGACATAATTTGCTTAAACCAACAGCTAATTGCAAAGCAAGAGTAAAGTAAGACAATGTGAAAATACATTGTGATACTCCAGGCAGAAAACTTAAGACAGTTCAAATATTGATTAAAAGGCATGGTGAGAAACCACCGAGGTGAGGAGGCATTGTTGTAAAGACTCCAGGTTCATTCATGTAAGGAGTGCAGATTGCACAGAAACTGTCAGTATTATGTACATCTTTTGTTCGAGAGAAGAAATCTGACGTAGAGAGAGCGGGGAAACCTATAGTCCAAATTCTTCCCACAGACCAAAATGAAGGTCTGGAAGAAAGAGAAAGTTTAAAAACAAAACAAAGATTTGCTAGTCTTCCAGAATGCACACTGGTAGTGCCAAGTGAGTCAGGATCATTGATTAAGACAAATCAATCAAGGTCAAAGTTCAGATCTGACAATGCTGGAGATGTTCAGAGAGCTGAGTCAGGCTAATGGAAATGGAAGGAGATAAACAACCACCACAAGGCTTTCCGTGAAGAAAGGTCAGCAACCGCTTGCAACTATGTGCCTGCCTCAGAGTTTAATTAGATGAAGTGCACTCATAGACCAAACAATTTGCAAGCAGGGTTCCCAGGGTGATGTTTGAAGGGCAAATGAAATGATGAGCAAGAAACAATCCAGTCTTAACTCTGAGGAAGACATTAAAGGAAATATTTGAATGCAGATGAACTTAAGCTTACCCACCAGGAGATTGTACACAGAACCTGCATAGCTTGTACCAATCTGCATCAAAATGGTCCATTGACATTCAAAGTGTAAACCTTACACACAGTCTCCGCATCCTCCTAGCAGAGGGTCAGTAAGCAGTGGGGCTGTAAAATTGGTGCTGTGGTGGATATTTAGTGCCTATTGCCTGCCTGCCTCCACTTTTCAGCAGCAAAATGGAAGGTGGCTGGAAGTCTACCAATGGTAGGCTCCGACAGGGCCTCTCCGGCCAATGCGAGTGTTTCACTCATCTGGGTCCTCGCAAAAGACCTGAATTTACCTTCTCATTCAGCTCCGTTGGGAAACCGTTGTTGGGGACATCCTGCAATCCCAGCAGTGCACTCAGCCCCCACTGATGCTGTTCTGAGGAAGGGTCACCAGACCTAAAACATTAGCTCTGATTTTTTTCTTCATAGATGTTTCCAAACCTGCTGAGCTTTTCCAGCAACTTCTGTTTTTGGCCCAGTGATGCTGCTGGCCCAAGAGTGCAACAGGCCCTCTGATTGTTCAACAGCCTCTGGTGACAGGATATTCTCCCTGAGGGGATGATGGAAGAATGACTCTGGGCCAAGTGACAGCCCAGTGGCTAAAAATCCAACGTCATAAGTCACACAACAACAGGTTGTAGTCCAACAGGTTAATTTGAAATCACAAGCTTTCAAAGCACTTCTCCTTCGTCTTGTGAAATGAGATGTCATCAGACTTTGAAGAATCAGCGCTCGATTTCAAATTTGTGATTTCACATTAACCTGTTGGACTGCAACGTGGTGTCGCGTGACTTCAGACTTTGTCCACCCCTTTCCAACACCGGCACCTCCACGTTATTAAATCCAACGAAATAGAAGTTAGCTCAGCCATGAAATTTTAGCAGTGAGAATGAATGACAAACTTCTGTGCAATATTCTGACAAAACAGATTTGCCACAAGAAATCAGCAATGTTTTTAGCAAATGGACTGGATGAGGGCAGGGTTACCCTCGTTTTTAAGGGACTGAATGCTGGAGATTACAAACCAGCTAGGGTTCTTTGATTTTACAAGAATACGTTTCAGAGAGTAAGCGAGACTTCTCACCGATGATGCGCTGTGGAGCCACAAGGGAATTTCATCTTTAATCTGCTGTCAACAGAGACAGCAGGCAGATGTATTCATAATGTTGCTTTCGTGTTTCCTTTCTGCTCCTCCCAGAGGATCTAAAGGTTAACATCCCTGTTTCTTCCAGTTTCAGTCAACTGTCAGTTTGAATAGACTGGATGTACAAGATGTGCATTGTCAAGATGGTACACAAAGCTCTCCTCTGGCACCCAGTGTGCCTGGAGCGCTCCCCTTGACATGGCAAATCAGCAGCAGCATCTTCTGGGAAAAGAAGTGCTCAGTTGATTAGTTTAATCCTGCCGTTATTTTGGCAAGGGCACAGCAATATTGACCACAAATGTATGGTGCAGGAACAGGCCATTCAACCCTAAACTCTATTTTGATAATCATTCCGCACCCAAGCCTCCACCAACCTAGTTGACCTCTCCCCATCAACATACTCTTCCTTTATTCCATTATTTAACTTTTAAATGTAGTTATGCGTTTTATCTATTGGTTGCATTTTGTGGCAGTGAGTTTGGCCAAGGAAGTGTCTCCTGGATTCATTACGCAGCTCGTTATTGATTGCAGCAGGGTTAATGTTCGTATCTGATGTCACTGATTTCTGGTTTTGTTCTTCCCCCAAACACATGGACACACCTTTTCTGTGCCTGTCCTATCACATCATTTTATGGTCCTGAAGACTTCGTCACAACTCACTGAGGTGTTGTGCTGAAAATCAAACTCCGCTATTTTTGCGCATTGCCGCAAATGTAAACACGTAATGGAATTGCCAAAAAATGCCTTTGGCTGAACTCCGTGAACACACTGGGTTTCTTCAAGAGCCATACCAAAAAAAAGCTCCTCGTTGTAACACTTTTAATTTTAATACGAACAGAACATATACTCATTTTCTCACTTGAGCTCTCTCTTACCCGCCCACACACCCATTCTCTCTCTCTTTTGCACACACACAGAAAACAGGAAAAAAACATATATTTATGGGTGGCCAGGAAACATGAGTCAGATGAAAACAGTCCTGTATCGCTGGACTGAAATTCAAAACTAGGCAGGCTGGTTTCCCAGTCCTCAATTCTTTGGTGGATATCACAATCCTATCCATACAGCAATGGTCAGTCTTTAGTTCATTAGTTGGTTGGACCTGGGTCTTTCTGGTTGTCTTTAGATTTTCAGTTTATTCCTCAGTAACCTAGAATTTGGTTTTGTGCTTTATTTTTGACAGAGAATTGGAGAGAATAACATCAGAAAAACAGGGAGAGAGAAAATTGATGCATCAGAATTAGAGGTTTTGTACTTCTCTGTTCTCATTTACATCTGAAGGTTCCCATGTGTCTGGACTTAAGGTCCCCAGAAAGCAACATTGCCACTTGTACATCAGGGAGCTTCACTTGTTTTTTTCCAATGCTGTGAACAACTTCTTGTAGGTTCTTTTTTAAAGCAATGTCCATGTTCACATTTTCAGTCCGTAGCCCAAAAATAAAAAAAATGTCTCTTACAACCTGCATTAGGTCACCCCTCTGCCATCTCCTTTTCAGTTCTGTATGTGTAGAAATGACCCCAGTGCTTATTGTCTGACCTTCTTACTTGGCTCTCTAGCTTTTGTTTAACAAGGGCATTGCAGTCACAATTGACAATCAAGCTCTTAAAAAGTATAATTTTTTTCATTTGGGGAGCTTGGAAGGATGTGTTTTCACCTTGTTGAGCTTACAAAGAAATTCTTTTCCATACTGAAGGAATACTTGCATTGACAGTATCATTGAGCCATACAGCTTAGAAACAGGTCCTTCGGCCCATCATGTCAATGTCAACCCACAAACACCTGACTACACTAATCTCATGCACCTGCACTTGGTCCATAGCTCACTATGCCCTGGCATTTTTAGTGCTCTTCCAGATGCTTCTGAAATGTTGTGAGAGTGCCCGTCTCTCTCAGGCAGCATGTTCCATATTTGTACCGTCTTCTGGGTGAAAATCTTTTTTGTCTCCAATCTCTTCTATACCACGTGCTCCTCACTTCAAACTTATGCCCTCTGGCCTCAGAAACAAATTGTACAAATAAAGTTCTCGCACATTGAAGGCCACCTGCTGATTTTCTGTAATGGCATCCTTAAAGTGAGCCTCAACTTGCAAAGAGTCTAATTGGAACCATAGCTTCTCTTTTAACACCGAAGCAAAAGAAAGAAAGATTCTCCACTCCCTGGCTTGGGAAGGGATAAAACGTCTCCCTGTAGGAAGGCTTTGTAGGAACTGTTTTGGAAATGGGATGCTGAATCTCAAAGGCGACCCTTACTCTGTCGTTACCTCAGAGACTTCCAGCATCGGTGGCATGCACACGTCCAAAACCATTCCTACGCAGATATTACGCATACAACTCAACTATATCAGTGAATGAATTGCATTAATCTCTGTCAGACCCTCACTGAATGTTTGTACAGGTACCATATGAAAAACTCTGCCAAACTCTTTACCCGTTCCCTCCTGTCTTGTAACTGAGTCCTTTGGGCATTGATCTAGTCCTTTGCTCAATCTGTATGTTGGCATGGCCGTTTGAATGTGGAAGGCGTCGCTGCTCAGTTCCCATGTACGGGCACATTCTAGTGAGGAGTAGAAGAATTTGTATTACAGCTACCAGGAGCAGCAAAACCCAGCCAATCTTCCTGTATCTGACTTAGTGATGCTGAGAGACATTTTGGCATTCAATCTTGGTCTGACATCTGCAAACCAAGGGCAGGACAGAGATCAAGCCCAGCCTTAAGTAGTTTTGTTACTCACTGCATTGACCTGTTAGGGGAATGAGCCGATTATAGGCCCTATCACTTGTCACAAGAACAGAAGCCAAATACACACATGGAAGCATTAACACTAATTCTTGTGATATCTTTTCTTTTGTCTAAGAGAGCAGTTGTGATCTTCACTCACATAGGATTTGGTCCATCAAATATGCTTCGTCATGTGCTGTTTTTCTTCTGGAGTTACACGGGCATTGTTCAAGCAGAAAATGAAAGGCTGGCCTGGTGCTAAATGGCGCAGGACTGGAGCTAAAGCCTTACCATATTTGTTACAGTTGAGAATTTCTTCCAGCTTCTTGATTTAATGTGCAATGAATTCAGGAAGCTGTACCATGAAGATTGTAAACTGGATTACATCTGAGGGGAATTCGTGAAGAATAAGTTGTACGTTGAAACCAATCCAATTCCTGGATCTACAACTCATGTCTCTTGATGTTAATCAAATTGCTGGCTTTTATCTTTTGTGCACAGAACAACTTACTTCCCCTTCAGTTCTTTCATTGTTTGACTCAGATCCATTGAAATGAAGGCATCAGGTTGGATTAGTTATAGTCCCTCACTGTGATACAATAGGAATTAGCTCAAAAAGAATATTGTGAGCTCTTGCAGCCTCTCCCCTTAGTTCAAGTGATTAAATACAGCTCCAGATCCCTTATTTGGAATAATATCAGTGCATTGGTGCCCTCATTCTCTTCCTCCACAGCCCAAGATACAATTTCCCCTCTTTACAGCTGCTGCGCGTCAAACCTGATGGATTTACAAACTGTTCACCAGCATTGTTCTCACCGTTGTTATATTGCTACTGTTTAGTAACCTTGACCACTGTAACAATTTTGTACTAGCCCGTATTGAATGCCTACTGCCAGTCATCAGTCTAGCTCCTCAAATTATTTGTTGCTGTCTGCTTTTCATCAGTCTGTTAGCTGTCATTTATAGTCCTTCTCAATTTAGTAACCTTTATAAATTTGGACAGTTTTGTTCTCTTTCTCCCTCCGTATCATTGTAACAGGATTCCTGTTGGCTGACAAGAATCTACATAATACCACCTTTAAAGATATTCAATGACTCCGTCTCTACTGCCTCCTGAGGCAGACTCCCTTAAGTCACATAGCCCTCTTGAGAGAATCAAGATTCTTCTCAGGTCCAACTTAAAAGGGAACGCTCTAATTTTAAAACTGTGCCATAGGAAGTGGTTGAGGCCAGAGGAGTGAATGAAGGGACAAGAACAGAAGCTGCTGGAAAAGCCCAGCAGATCTGGCACCATCTGTGAAGAAAAAAAAAATCAGAGTTCACGTTTCGGCTCCAGTGGCCCTTTCCTCAGGTAAGAAATACCAGCTGGCTAATCTGAGCTCCAACTTGTGGAAAGGGCCATGCGAAAGGATTAGATTCTTCAGAATTGCATTCAAAGGGAGATAGCGGGGACTATTCCAGGCTGTGGCTGTTATGCATTGAAGATTTTGTATGGTTAGAACGCTCGGCGCCAGAAGCCAAGTTGCTGCATTTAACTAGTAGTAACACTCTGCCCAGTCATTTCAACCAGAGGAAAACCATGCTGGCTGTGCTAGGAACTAGAAAGCTGGGCTTCCTCCTTTGCAGTAGCTCAGAAATGGAATTTAATGGGTCTGAATGAATGGTGTATCATTATGTAATAGCAAGGAAGCTCATCATTGCTAAGGGTACTGTTATTCCGATGAGACCTCAAACTGAGACACATTGGCCCTGTTCATGAAATGATCCAGTGATGCTATCTCAAAGGGGGAGGGGTATTTTCTCTCTCTAGTGCCTGACAAACATTCAGTTCCCAACCACTATTGTTAGAGCTGACTACCTGGGCGTGACCACACTGCGTTTTGGGGCAGGATTTCACAGGCAGTGGGATTCAGCATTCTGTCGCCCGAGAAGTCGCTAGGTAATTCCTCCTCCTTTGTCTCTGCACCCTACCCACCTCCGGTGGGCCGTCCTGAAGCAGGTTAATGCCCAGAGGGGAGACAAGTGGTTCAGGGTCTGCTGCCTCCCCCTTCCATTCCCCACGTTGGAGAGAACAGCCCGTTTCTGAGAGCTCGCCGCCATCTTGGAACAAGCCATGGTAGCCATTACTTGGGAGTCACTCCAAGAAGAGCCAGGAGATGGATGACAATAACACTGGGGCTTCCCATCAGGATAGCAATCCCTGGAAGATTGGTGGTGGGTAGTGGGTGGGAGTCAAAGGGGTGGGCACTGGCATACCCAGGTTAGAATGGAGAGGGGGAGGATATGGAGAAAAGGGAATGGGGCAAGGAGGTGTGGGTGAAGTGAAAGGCCTCTGAAGGAGAAGGACAGAGGGCCCAGGAAGGAGTTAAGCCCCACTCTCGTCAAGACTTTGACTTCCCAGCCAGAGGCCATAGCAGATTTAGTTCCCAGGTTTTCTACCAGACGCTACTCCCATCCTCCTCCTAACCAGGGGACAGGGGTGATGAGGGGTGGCATGGTGGCTCAGTGGTTAGCACTGCAGCGTCACAGCGCCAGGGACCCCGGTTCAATTCCACCCTCGGTCGACTGTCTGTGTGGAGTTTGCACGTTCTCCCCATGTCTGCGTGGGTTTCCTCCGGGTGCTCCGGTTTCCTCCCACAGTCCAAAGATGTGTAGGCTAGGTGGATTGGTCATGCTAAATTGCTGTAGTGTTCAGGGAGGTGTAGATTTAGTGGATTATAGGGGGAATGGATCTGGGTAGGATGCTGCAAGGGTCAGTGTGGACTTGTTGGGCCGAAGGGCCTATTTCCACACTGTAGGGAGTCTATGATTCTATGAGGTGACACTTAAATTAGCTACCTAAGCATCTGAGTTAGTGCAAGGCCGGGAGAGCTTCCCAGACCTACCCTGGGGGTCTCCCTTCATTCAGCATCAGGCTACACATGGGCAGCCAGATGAGGGAAAGTTTCCGGCCTGGAATTTTACAGCTGCTCCCACCTCAGCCACAAGTGGGTCCAAAACAGTCTGCACTTTGCCGTGCACATATTACTGTCACATTGACTGCAATTCAAATTACCCTCCATTGGTAGGATGCAGGAAAGCGCATCAGGATATGGAGTGGAAAATATTCCAAATCATCCCTTCAGTTCTTTTCATTTGCTTTTACAAATGGAATTCTGTCCAACGTAATCAGGAAATGCTCCAGTATATTTTGATACAGATTCTAAAATTCTATTGGTAGGAGATCAAGGCGTTCAAAACCATCTGGTCAGATCAGACAGGGAGAAGAAGGCAGTCCCTTTGATGGGAAACATTGCACAGCAACTTAAGGCAGTGAGGCAGCATGAGGAAAGATCTCTTCACGGAGCAAATGTTTGGGTGCCTCCCTGAGAGGGTGATTGAGGTATAATAACTTCACAGAGGCTGGTACCCCATTCACCAAGTCAGTAAACTGTCCTTGACGACAGTACTGCCTGATACTGAGTCAGGCCCAGAGGTTTTGTTTAAAATGTTGATGTGGATGAGGGCAACACTGGTTAGGCCAGCATTTATTTCCCAGAGGGTAATTTAAGGGCCAGCCACATTGCTCTGGGTCTGGAGTCACATGTAAGCCCGACCAGGCAGCTTCCTTCCCTAAAGGGCACTAGTGAACTGGATGTTTCTTTTCCCCCTGACAATTGACAACAGTTTCAGTTATCATGAAACCCTTAATTCCAGATTTTTTTATTGAATCCAACAACTGCTATAGCAGGATTTGAACCCAGGACGCCAGAACATCAACTGGATTAACAATCCGGCAATAATACCACTCGGCTATTGCCTGCCCAGTATCTCTGACACTCATCCTTTTTATATGGCAGTCAGGGCTCCCTGTTCAATCAGTTGATCTGGTCATATTCTATGACGTCCAGCTGGCTGACCTCCTTACAGTCGCTACAGGAGGTAGACCTAGCCATGACTTTCCAAAGGAGATTGGTTAATTATTTGAAGGGGAGCAGGGGAAGGTTTTGAATCAGGACTAGCTGATATGCTCTTGCAGAAAGGTAGTGCACACATTGTGTGCTGAATGGCTTTTTCCTGTTTTACAACAATTTTATGATTCCATGTTGGAATAGTCAGGTCGATATTCTGAATTCTCAGCTGAGCCCAAGGCAGGGCATGTATTGCGTCCAGTTTTCCTCTAATTAACATTTTCCAATAGAGGACACTGAAAATGTACACCATAGCGTAATGGGATTGATTGTAATCTAATGTATTGCAATGTATACAGTGGGATGGAGCAGAAATTGGTTTCATGCAATGGATACCCACACAGCACAATGGGAGCTAATTTAATCTGAAACAATTCAATTGAATGGGGGCTAATAGAAGCTGACTAGCTGTATTGAAGTTCAATGTAATGGGACTTGGTTTTGTTTCTTTTGAATAGGGAGGACAAATTTAAGACTGACGTCAAGATTAATTGGTGCATTTTTATTTGATTACAACGATCAATAAGAAATTACAGTTTGCTGTTTGGACAACTTGCTTGAAGCTCATCAATTCTACAGGTCAAATTTGAAAGCTACACAGAGAAACTATTTCTATACATAGGAGAATGCTCAGTAGCTAGAAGCAGGGCCCAAGAAAGGTGAATCAATCCAGGACATTGGACTATTTTAATAAAAAGCCATGGGCAGTGGTGCTGAGGATACTGCTGAGAAGCGTGATATTTAGAGGGACTCCCTATCCTGTAGAACCTGTCCCCAGATGTGGAACTCATCGTTTTCCTAGTCAGGGTACAAGCGGCAGCAACCCTCAGATTTTTCTCCCTGGACTTTTTGTGGTCTTTTCTTCAATAGAAAATGTTCCTGTGTCTCTCAGGTGTGATTTTGTTGCTGCTGGACAAATTGCGGAAAATGAAATGGGAGCAGATGTGGCGTTTGACTGCGGAGCGGGAACTGATGAACATGTTGTCCACTTCACTGGCTGATCAGGTACGCAAACATGTTGCTAGGATATTCTCTCAGGACGCTACAGTGAGCCCCTTTCACAATGTGGTAGTGCAGAGAGACTGGGCTAGACAATCAATCCCCTCATCGGAACAATTAGGGAAAGAGAGGACTTTGATTTGCTGGTTTTGACCATTCTGAATCTTCCTATACCTTAGCTGAAATCTCAGAATTTAAAAAAAATGTTTGTTGAGCTCACCGCTTCCTTTACAGTTTTCTTTGCTCTTCCCCTCTTTGGGCTATCAGTTGTTCACAATGCAGTGTAAGTGCACACACCCCTCATTATACACGGAAACACTACCCGGGAATCACATTCCCATGAAGGTGACCCAAGACTCACTTCTTCACCCAGTGACAGGTTCTACCCAGTTGCAAGGTCCAGTTACAGTTTTGTGATCCCCATTGCATTGATTAGTACACAGTTGCATACTTGAGATGTCATGTTGCAGCTGTCCAAGACATTGGTTAGGCCACTTTTGGAATGCTGCATTCACTTCAGGTCTTCCTGCTTCAGGAAAGGTGTTGATAAACTTGAAAGGGTGCAGAAAAGATTTATAAGGATGTTGCTGAGGTCAGAGGGTTTGAGCCATAGGGAGAGGCTGAGTAGACTGGGGCTATTTTCCCTGGAGCATCGGAGGCTGAGGGGAGACCTTGTACAGGTTTATAAAATCATGAGAGGCGTGGAAAGGGTGAATAGCCAAGGTCTTTTTCCCAGGGTAGGGGAGTCCAAACCTAGAAAGTATAGGTTTAAGGTGAGAGGGGAAAGATTTAAAGGGAACCTAAGGGGCAGCTTTTTCACACAGAGGGTAGTGTATGTATGCCAGAGGAAGTGGTGGAGTCTGGTACAATAACAACATTAAAAGACATCTGGATGGGTACATGAATAAGAAGGGTTTAGAGAGTTATGGGCCAAATGCTGTCAAGTGAGACTAGATTAACTTAGGATACCTGGTTGGCATGGAATGTTGGACCGAAGGGTCTGTTTCTGTGTATACAACTCTATGACTGTATGACAGAGGGATACAAGGAGTCTCTGAGTTCAGTGTAGTGCAGGATAGCTCTTGTGAGGCAATATGTGACAGTAACAATGGTGAGAACAAAGTCACCTAGGAAAGTTTTCTGCCTCCTTTTAAGAGAAGGATGAGAAAAGCTATAATTAAAGTTGAGGTGCTTTTAAAAAAAATTATCCATTACAATTATGATGCATTTTTGAACCAGCTGTTTAAAGACTTGGCCTCATTTGTGTCCATTATGTCCAAAAAAGATGAAGGTTTGAGCTAGGAACACACTGTTTAGCTGATTATTAAAAACGTAATGTAGTTAGTGAGACGTTGGAGGACTGAACTCTCAGCTGGGAAACTGGTAGAATGCTGAATCCGCACTGATATGACACTCCATTAAATATTTCAGATGGTAGCTCTCCTGTCTCAGAGCTACAAGTTTCTGAGTCCAAATTCTGCTCCAGGGATTAAATTTAAAAACCAATGCTAGCACTGCAATGCAGCACTGAGGGAGTGCTGCACTGTCAGAAGCGCCAGCTTTCAGCTGAGGTATTAAACTGAAGGCCCGTTTACCTGGATGCAAGATGTCTCTTGGCACGGTCTTAAAGAAGAACAGGGCAGTTCTTCCCAGTGCCCTGGCTAATATATAGATCCCTCCATCAGATTCACAAAACAGATCATGTGACTAACACATTCGCTGTCTGCGAGAGTTTGCTGCACACCAGTTGGCTGCCACTTTTCCTACATTACCAAAATAATTACGCTTAAAAGCACTTCATTCATCCTGTACAAATGCAAATCTTTCATTTGTCTGCAAGAAGGAGCAAAAGCAAACAAGATGCAAATTCAGCATCAATCCCATCAGCCTGCTGCCAAAAAATGTCAGCTAGAATTGCACATCGTTCAATAATCTAACATCATTAAGGACGACTGGATAATATTCAGAAAGGAAACAGTAATGGGGAGGTTAACTGGGTCACTTGGCACAACCCCCCTAATTCTATAAAAGTTAGGCTGAGCTGAGATAGTGTAGTCTTTTGAACTCTGTATGAGAAACTACATCAAATGCAACTTCATTTGAAGGTGAAGTGCAGAGTGGAATCCTTCCCCAATCTAATTCCGTCAGGCTTGGAGAAAAAATAAATTGATGTTGTACCATTCCGCAGCAGAAGGGGTTGACGGAACAATCAGAGTTTATTCACACTCGGCCAGTTTAACAGGGAGAAGCCACAGTGGACATTGGCTATATGGGGGCTAAGATTTTATGATGGCGGTAAAGTGAGCAGTGCAGGATTTTGCTGTGTACGACTGGAGGAGGACGTGGCAGTTTTAAGTTCTGGCTTTTATTGAGAAGCTGTGCATTCGTCCTGAAAATAAGCAAGGTCTCCAGGTTTACAAATCACAGGCAGCTAGTGCACAGCTACAAAATGCAATGAAAACGGCTAGTGGAATATTAGAGTGTATCTCCGAAGTGAATAAGTAGTGGAGGCAGTTCCGGTTCAGTTGTGGAGTCCTAGTCAGAGAGATGTGGGATAATTTGCATAAATGTGAGATTATTCACTTCAGAAGCAAAAACAAGGTGGCAGTTTGCTAACTGAATGGCTGTAAATTGGGAGGGGGGAGTGTGCAGTAGGACCTGTGTGTCCTTGTGCACCAGTTGCTGAAGGTAAGCAAATGGTATGTTGGTCTTCATTGCGAGAGGTTTCAAGTACAAGAGCAGGGATGCATTGTTGTGGTTGTACAAGGCCTTGGTGAGGCGGCACCTAGAATATTGTGTGCAGTTTTGGTCTCCTTTTCTGAAATGTTTGGAGGGAAGTAGGCCAAAAGCAGACAGGTGAGATTAGTTTAATTTGGGATTATGGTTGGCATGTCCATACTGTATGAGTCTACAGGTGGCCCCAGGTTCAGTTTTGGAAATTATAAGTTCCTTCTAGTCCTCCCTTTTCACACCATTTCACCCTCCACTTGCTGCCATTACAATTCATCCCCATGCAACTCTCATACACCTCCATACTATTCAATAACCACTTATCCTGTATCCCTATTGGGCAGACTGCAGGAGTCATATGGAGATAAAAGAAGTAAACTTGTTACAGAATAATACACCTTTCATTCCTGCACAGTTGATGGTGGAAGAAATCCCTAATGTAAACAGTTTGAAGCCTCTAAATCTCCATAAGTGGTTAATAACGATAAATTATATCTACTAAAACCAAACAAACCTACTCATACCCACATCAAAGACAGTCTATCCTTTAATAGCCTCTTCAAACTACAAATCAAACTGTGAATTCTGAACCCCAGCCAAAATCATTGTCACTTTTGCAATCTAGCCATGTGTTCGCGTTTACGTAGTAGATGTAAATACTTAGAAAATACTTCGAATGACCTTTGTGTAAAATATGTGGACTTATGCTAAGATTTTTTTTCTCTGTAAATTAAATCAGATAGGCTACTAATGAAAGCAGTCCAGTACAGAACTTTTCGTTAACTCTTACTGACAAATGAAGCCTGCATTTTCTTTTTAATGTTTGAAGACTGGAGTGTTTGAAGAAAAGGTCAGATCATGTCAAATAAACAGACCTGATCTGCCCTTACGAGTGTTTAGGCCTCTGTTGCTATGTGTTAAGAAGCTAGAAGGGTGTCTATGTGAATTCAGCACTAAGTTCAAATGGCTCTGGGTTTCCCACCTGTGCAATCATGCCCTGCCCACATCAACCGCCAACAAAGTCTGCAAATTGTTGGAATAGAGGGCAGAACTTCCAGGTCCTCAGCGTCATCTTTCAAGAACCATGGAAATTTTCATGAAAATCCATTCTTCAAAGTTATTGAAATCTGCCCCATTTCCAGATTAAGAATAACTGATCTTACACAGCGAGTTAAAAATTGTTGTATATCCTAATGACCTAAATCAAGTTACAAAACAGCAGGAAGCTTGTTAATTAAAAATGCTATCAGGGGTGGTGACAGCCAAGTGATTTTATCGTGAGACTATTAATCCAGAGATCCTGGTAATGTTCTGTGGACCCAGGCTCAAATCCCACCATGGCAGATGGTGGAATTTGAATAAAATAAAAGTCTGGATTTAAGAATCTCAAAATGAAACCATTGTCCATTTCAGGAAAAACCCATCCAGTTCACCAATGTCCGTTAAGGAAGGAAACTGCCATCCTGACATGGTCTGGCCTACATGTGATTCCAAACCCACAGCAATGTGATTGACTCTCAACTGCCTTCTGAGCAATTAGGGATGGGTAATAAATGCTGCCCTAGTCAGTGATGCCCACATCCTGTGAATAAATTTTTTAAAGTTATGCATATTTTAAAAATCCTAATATTTTGACATTGGCTGTATGCTTTCTTCTTTACCTTTTTAGCACTCTCACATTCCTTCCTTTAGCTCACAAAATCAAGAAGTGTATTATTACTCTTCATGCTGAACAATTCCCCAGAGTCACAGCTGCAGTCAAGGAGCTCAATTCACAGCCAAGCCAAGCCAAGAGCCCCAGTTTGAAGCAATGTGCAGCGGGACGTACTGGTTACATCACTAAAGTAGCAATCCAGAAGATTGGACATGGGTTCAAATCTCACTGTGATGAACGGTGCAATTTACATTCAATAAGAAAGCTAGTTCAGATTAGATTAGATTCATGCCCTTTGGCCCAACAAGTCCACACCGCCCCTTGAAGCATCCCACCCAGACCCATCCCCCTATAACCCGCACACCCCTGAACACTACGGGCAATTTAGCATGGCCGATCCACTGAGCCTGCACATCTTTGGACCGTGGGAGGAAACCAGAGCACCCGGAAGAAACCCACGCAGGCACGGTGAGAATGTGCAAACTCCGCACAGACAGTCGCCCGAGGCTGGAATCGAACCCGGGTCCCTGGTGCTGTGAGGCTGCAGTGCTAACCACTGAGCCACCAGACTGCCCTAGTGTAATCACTGTTAATTGTTGGAAAATCCTATCTAGGTCACTAATGTCCTTCAAGAGAGAAAATCTGCCATCTGCATCTGGCTGGCCTCCATGTGACTCCAGACCTACAGCAATGCGGGTGACTCCTACCTGCCCCCCGGGCGATTAGGAATGGGTTATAAATGCTTGCCTAGCCAGTGATGTCCATGTTCAACAGACAATATGGCACGGTGACTCCATGGTTAGCACTGCTGCCTCACAGCACCAGGGACCCAGGTTTGATTCCAGCTTCAGGTGACTGTGCAGAGCTTGCGCGTTCTCGCTGTGTCTGCATGAGTTTCCTCTAGCTGCTCTGGTTTCCTCCCACTGTCCAAAGATGCATCGGCTAGGGTGGATTGGCCATGCTAAATTTTCCATAGCGTCCAGGGATGTGAAGATTACGTGGATTGGCCATGGGAAATGCAGGGGTAGGGCAGGGGAGGTGAGTTTGGGGAGGATGTTCCTTGGACTGTCTGTGTGGACTAGTTGAGCTGAATGGCCTGTTTCCACACTGCAAAGATTGTCTGAACTATTGGAGCATGAGTTTGAATCATGAATCTACTCCAAGGGTCAGTGAGAGCCATTACAGTCAGCAGTTATTCTGTAATACTACCCATCTGCCAACTGATCATGTCACAGTCACTTGGATCCTAATGCCCCGATTATTGTTTCTCTTAGTGCAGTTTAATATGTGGTACTTCAATTTCCATCTCAGTATTTGAGTTATTTAGAGCTAGTACACCTGCTTCCACTGGCTTGTGTACGTGGATTCAATAAAAGATACACTGATATTTCACAGTTGCATGGGTACTTTCAGTCATATAAGCATGAAGGGAAACAGTTTTTGTTCTTGATAGTGTGAACAACATGCATAATAAAAATATTTCAAATACTTGAATCATTGCACATTGTAAAGTATTCGAGACTTACGAAGACAAGAGTGCACTATCAAATTTGTTATCTCTCAGTCAAATATAAAATATTTTTGGCTCCCAGTAATTAAGGCGGCACAGTGGCTCAGGTGTTAGCACTGCTGCTTCACAGCGCCAGGGACCTGCGTTCGATTCCACCCTCAGGCGACTGTGCAGTTTGTATATTCTCCCTGTGTCTGCTTGGGTTTCCTCCGGTAGCTCTGGTTTCCTCCCACAAACCAAAGTTGTGCAGGTTAGGGTGGATTAGCCAAGATAAATTGCCCCTTCATGCCCAGGGATATGCAGCCTGGGTGGATTAGCCATGGGAAATGCAGCGTCATGGACATAGGCTGCGTCCGGGTGGGATGATCTTCAGAGGGCCTGTGTGAACTCGATGGGCCAAATGGCCTGCTTCCACACTGTGGGGATTCTATGGTGATTCTAGGAATCAGAAGGCAGCATCCAGGCAGTTTCGACCATTTTAGCTTGAAAGTTTTGCACAGAGTTAAGGGTTAACCCACTGAGCCACGAGGACATGACTCAGAGTGTACTGGTCTGTTATTATGTGAGAAATGTTTTCTGTAACCATTTACCTGTCCAAACTGGGGCTGTTCCTACTGGTGTGACCCACCCATCTACCTGGATCTAGATTAATAACTTACGCAGGACTAGCCTCGAGCGATATCGCCTTAGCCTAGCACTGCAGAACATGATCAAAATAGGTCTTCTGTTCAGGCAAACACAAACCTTCTAAAAGTTCTTGAGTCAAGTTAGATGGTTCACCGTGAGATTGACACATCAGTTGTAAAGGGTATCAGAGGCTGAAAAATAGATTTTTTCCTTTATCTCTCCCTCTCGCTGCCTTGCTCTGATTCAGCAGTGCATAACTAAATAGGCTAGAAGCATTTGCTGCCCATCCCTAATTACCCTTGAACTGAGAGACTTGCTCAACCATTTCAGAAGGGCAATTAAGAGTCAACCACATGGCTGAGAGTTTGGAATCACGAGTAGGCCAAAATGCATAAGATGTGCAGAATTAGGGATGACTGATTTCTTTCTGTCTTGGCTAGTGAACCGTATTGTCTTACAGCAGTTAATCATAATTGTCATGGTCACCATCGTTAACATTTATGTTCCAAATTTATTCATTGAATTCAAATTCAACCAACTGCCATGGAGTGGATTGAACCCATAGCCTATGAACCAGATACCCTGACTTCCTGACACCTCAAGCCCTTTCTAGTTTAGAAGGGGAAAAAAGGGAGAACCTGCATTTATGTAGCATAACCTCACAACATTCCAAAACCAATTATGTTCTTTTCAAAGTGTACTGCAAGGGTACCCAGGTTACTGAACAATTCCACTTTTCTTCCAAGTGGATTATTTAACCAAACTCACCCAATGTTTACTGTCTGCCAGCTCCCACACCAAAAACACACTTGACGCTGTCACAAGACAGCGGAGGGTACATCATTCCAGACTGTTGCAATGTGTCAGCTACCCATCCTACATGTGTGTGAGCTTTCGAAAAGTCCTGAAACTGATAACAAGGGAGGTTTCTGTTACTTCTGACACAAAATATGAAGCACATACCCCGCAATGGCTGCCGCTTCGGGAGGAAGAATACATTCGTTTCCTTATATCTTATACCCGAGTTAAGCAAATGTTTAACAAGAATGCTTCATTTTTTGTCATATCTGTCAGTGTATAGGTTCATTCCAGAATGAGAGAGGGACTGATAGCAGTGTGTGTGTCATTATTTCCCTGAGGGAGACAGTGATAAACACCAGTATACAGATATCCCTCTGAAAGAGACAGTAATAGAAGCCAGTCAATGTCGAGATATCTCCCTGGGGGACACAGTGATAGACTCCAGCCAGTTTAGACATCTTCCTGAGAGTAACAGTGAAAGATACCAATCAGTGTACAGATATCTCCCTAAGAAAGTCAGTGTTAGACATCAGTCAACCCGCAGATACCTCCCTGAGTGAGACGGTGATATATACTTGGTCAATGTATAGATATCTCCCTGAAGGTGACAGTGATGCTTCCTGGTCAGTGTCTCGATATCTTGCTGAGGGAGACAGTGATAACTACTGGTCAGTGTACAGGTATCCCATTGAGCGCAAGCAACTGATGATTACCAATGAATATATAATACCACCCTAAGGACAAAGAATTAACACGTCAACCAGTGAAGAGGTAGTTTCTAGAGACACTTCACTCAATATGGAGTTACGTCTCTGGAAGATGACCTGACACAAGATCTAGTTAAGCATGTTTTCCCTTTGTTGCCAAAAAGGAAATACAGAGGAATTGATGCAAAAGCAAAATGCCGCAGATGCTAGAAATCTGAAATAAAAAGAAACTGCTGGAAATAAGCAGCAGGTCTGGCAGCATTAGCAGAGGTAAACAGAGTTAATGTTTCAGGTCAAGATCCTGAAGCCAAAGGAATAGTATAGTCAAATTCAGGAAGACCTAAATATTTAATTACCTGGGAGACGGGAATTTGCAGTGGACAGAAGTGTAAGCAAGCAAACGGGTTTTTAATAACTCAGGATAGGATAATCCAAATCACCCTCAACTCAGAACTTAGCTGCTATGATAAAGATAAGCAGACTGTTCCAGCAATGGGAGCTGAGTGCAATTCACTGGAGTTTTGCTGTAGGACAGAGTTTGCAGCTCTTCTGGATAGTTCTAGTTAACTAATCACGGGAAATGTATCATTGACCTTCATGTGAGAGAAATCGCTGTCAGCAATTTCACTGAGAAGGAAATTGCTTCGGAAATTGGCCCAGTCTTTTTTTTCTAACTGCGTGCATGACACATCTGAAGATTATGGGTCGGAATGCTCTGTCTGAAAAGCACTGAAGCACTAAGGAAATCAAAGTTTTGGCAAAGATCTGTAGCTTGGGTTGTGGATGAGATTGTTGACTTGCTCGCCGAGCTGGCTTGTTCTCGTTCAGACAGTTCGTCACTCCACCTGGAATTTATACTGTCTGGTCCGTTATGGTGAGTCATTTCCGGTTTTGATCTGCATGGGTTTGTATATGGGGTCTAATTCTATATGTTTGTTGATCGCATTATTGGTGGAGAAACATGCCTCTAGGAATTTCTGTGCATGTTGATGATTCTTAGAGGCATAGTTCTCTACCCATAATGCAATCATCAAACATATAGAGTTGGACCCATACAAACCCATACGGATCAAAACTGGAAATGACAGTACTCACCTTAATGGACCGGACAGTATAAATTCCAAGTGGAGTAGAATAACATCATTATATCGGAGGCCTCACTGATGATGTCACCTAGCATGGTGTCAAAATGTCAGAATGAAAACAAGCCAGCCTGCCGAGCAAATCAACAACCTCACCAACCTCACTAAAGAAACTTTTACTCTGTTTCTCTCTCGCTGGAGCGAATTTCCCAATGGCAGTCGGTTGTTTCAGCTGGGTAGGTGGGAGTTGTGTATCAGGAGACTGTGGAATCCCAAGTGCAGCAGATTCCAAGGGAATCCAGTGAAGATTCTAGCTCTCTGTGCACCTTCTCTGTAGCCATAACGGTGTATTCCTCACTCTGTTCTGTTCCCCTGATGCACTTTGTATGGCATGATCTGCCTGCACTACATGCAAAACAAAACTTTTTGCTGTACCGATGAACGTGTGACAATAACAAATAAAATCAAAACAATTTCCCTGTGTCTAAAACCCTGTCAAATTATCTGTTCAAATCGGAGATTTAAGAGGGCTCCACTGCAGTTAAGTAAATAGTTAATGACAGAAGTTAGATTACTAAAATCTGGTCCTGGCTAACTATTAAACTGATCCCCAAACTAGGACACATGACCCCAAATACACTTTCCATTGTAACCATACAACCCAGATCCTAACTTAGCAACTCTACTTCTTTGCCTGCAATCAAGATACCAACCCCAGTGCTGCCAATGAACACACCCATCACCAGAATCGACAACCTCTCTGCACCCACGACACGATCCCTCCCTTGCCACCAACTATTGCACTGACCGGGACTGGCCATAAACACTTCATCACTTACCTGCCTGCCCCCTATCCCACCTGGAGCCCTAACCCCATGCACACCTTGTGTAGCATTTCAAAGGAGCTTTCTGTGATACTGGACGGAATATGCCAACCACTGCTGTGAGAAAGGGTTTGACTTTCCCTGATTATCCTGCACTACAGTCAGATTGAAAGCACTCTCCACATTTCGGAAGGAGTCCTGATTTGAATCTCCTGTTAAAAATACAGAGCTCCTCCTTAACAAATAAAAAGGAGAAGCAGCAATTTACAACATAATTGTCATTCTTCCTGTGTCTCTGTCTCTGTCTCTATCTTCCATACACTCCACTAAAAAAGATTTGGAGATGACTCGGTTGCAGTTAATGACACAGACAGAGAAAGATAATGCAAACATGATGAATGTTTCAATCGTAGGGAGCATAGACTACGGATTAGCAAGTTCAATGTATGAAAGAAAATTTGACAGAAACTCTCTTTTTGCATTGAATGTTCCGGGAGTAGAAACTTTAAAATGTTTTGCAGAGAGGAGAAAGTAGGTGCTGCAAGAGATGTTGCTGCCTTGGTGTGGTGCTATTACTGTTCAAAAATCCTGTAGCCTGAGGTATATTAGGAACACACAGTCACTAGTTACTTCTAGCAATGTGATGCAGGGAGGCCACCATGCGAACTTATCGTCCCTTATAGCCTTTCCCTATTTTTAACATCCCAAGAAATCACAATAGAGTAATAGTCTTACAGTTTTTATGAATACAGAATTCAAGTTGATAATTCACCAATGATCCTGAATTTGCCACCTTCCAAACCCACAACCACTTGCATTTCGAAGGACAAAGGCAGCAGATTCAGGGAAACACCACCCCCTGCAAGCTCCTCTCCGAGCCACTCCCTATCCTGCCATGGAAATATATCGCCGTTCCTTCACTGTCGCTGGGTCACAATCCTGGAATTGCCTCCCTAAAGGCATTGTGGGTCAACCCACAGCAGGAGGACCGCAGTGGTTCAAGAAGGCCGCTCACCGCCACCTCCTCAAGGGGCACCTAGGATGGGCAAGAAATGCTGGCCAGCCAGTGATACCCAGATCCCACAAATGAATTAAAACAAAATAGTCTTGAGAAATAAAGACGCCTTCAACTCTGTTATTTTGACTAGTTAGGCTGTGATTATTAGACGGGATGCCTTGTGGCTTTAAACTTCAGGGCAATCCTGCAATTACCAGGAATGAAAAATTAGTTTACAGGTAGAAAAAAAATCATAAATGTTTTAATGAAAATGTTGTTTTGAGCTTCTACTTTCCTCCTTTTTGATTATAATGATGCAAACAATGAGGTATAAAGGTAGTTTAGTATAAAGGAGCGAGCTGGTTGGCCATGGGATAGGTCATGAGATGAAACCACGAAGGTTTTAAAGCCAGGATCAGCAGCCCAAAGGTCACCACAAGTATTTACTTCACTGTTATCAAGTGGGCAAGGTATCAGTTAATGCCAATTGAACAAATTTGACCTATTTACTGGGTTTATATTTCTGTTAGAAGCCTCGATACAATCTTTAGCACAACTGGGCAGGCATTCCAGAAATTCTTGCTGTAATATAGACAAGGTAATCATGGCTAGTTACAAAGACATTAGATTCTTGGCTTAATATGTACACACATTAACAACACAAAGACTGATTGTTGCTTCAACTGTTGGTATATTTTCTCCTCTCACCTCAATAATATCACATTCCTTTTTTCTGTCTCTTCCCCACCCATGCAGGATATTTTTAATGCCGTCATTAAACAGAACCCTATCCTCGTGTACCAGCTTCCGTGTTTCTGGAACGTCCAGCTGTCAGATCACACGCGCTCTGAGCAGTGCTACAAGGATGTGTCAGACCTTAAGGTAAGACTTGTTTGTGGTGAGGATCATAGCTAGCAAAATGCGGTAAAATTCTTCCATGCTGTACCGTGCTAGAGATAACTCAGTAACAGTTGAGCGAATGCAATGACTTTTGTATCTGAATATTGCAATGGAATCCATTTCTTTACACTGGTAGAACATCAGAGACTTTGGTTAAATTTAAACTACTTTTATAAGGTAACTTCCTCAGTTGTGCATCAGCTAAGATAGCACCACCTCTTGTTGGCTCATTGGTACATCTACTTTGTGATACCTCCAGATATTTTCCTTGTTGGAGCCTCAGGTCATCCACTGATACAATGACACAACCCAAAAGCTGCTTGTTTCTTTCGAGATCCCTGCACAGATTTCCTGTGTTATTTTTATTAGAGCACCATCATGCAACTGTGATGCCTCGTCATGTTTTTTCCAGCCATTTGGTTTCTCTCTCGCACCATCTTACTTTTGATTATTTCTGATCGCTTCTCTGCCTTAATTAATCAGTTCAAGGCTTATTCTTTCACTTGTCGACATTCGACTCACGTTATTTGTACCTATCTGTTGACGTTCTTAATTACCTGGAATTATCATGATATTATCTCTCCTATATATTTTGTGCCTGTGTGCCTCTCTCTGCTGCACCTGACGAAGGAACAGCACTCTAAAAGCTTGTGATTTTACATAAACCTGTTGGACTATAACCTGGTATCATGTGACTTCTGACTTTTTCCCCCAGCCCAACACCAGCACCTCCACATCACGGTTTCCCATGGGCGATAGATCTCCAACAGACAATGGTCATAAATGCTCCATCATTGCCCTCGCTGCTTCTCTGCAGTAAGATTGGGCCATTGTGGAATAATCCAGGAAGTTCAGGATGAACACAGCAGGTTCAGAAGCACGTGTTGGAAGAGAGGAACAGTGCAACTGTCTAAAATTGTGGCAAAGATCTGTAGCTCGGGTTGTGGGTGAGGTTGTTGACTTGCTCACAGAGCTGGCTTGTTTTCATTCAGACGTTTCGTCACCACACTGGGTAACATCATCAGTGGAGCCTCCCATGATGCAATGTTATTCTATTCCACTTGTAATTTATACAATATAGACAGGAAGGAAGCTAGATGTCAGAATACATGAACACCAGTTAGCAACAAAATGGCAAGATGAACTCTTCTTAATATTGGTGCATTCACACAATGAAGGCCATGAATTTAACAGGGACAGGGTAACCTTGGTAGCCCAAGTCAAATATAAACTTGCGTGGGAATTCCAAGAGGCATGGTTCTCCATCCATAATGCAATCAACACACATATAGAATTGGACCCCATATACAAAACCATACAGAACAAAACCAGAAATGACAGTGCTCACCATAACGGACTAGACAGTATAAATTCCAAGTGGAGTAGAATAACATCGCTTCATCAGAGGCTGCACTGATGATGTCACCTAGCATGGTGACGAAGCACCTGAACAAAAACAAGCCAGCTCGGTGAGCAAATCCACAATCTCAGCATAACTGTCTCATAACCAATGTGACACAAATCCAGAACTGAAGGGAGGTGGACACACAATGGGTTTGACGGCATTGACAAACCGGCAGAGACAAGTGGAGCTAACAGGAAGATCAGCGAAAGGATCAAGGATGAGGATAATCTGAGATCAGTGCTACCAAGGTTAACCTGTCCCAGTTAAATTCATGGCCTTCATTGTGTGAATGCACCAATATTAAGGAGAGTTCATCTTGCCATTTTGTTGCTAACTGGTGTTCATGTATTCTGACATCTAGCTTCCTTCCTGTCTATATTGTATAAATTACCAGCGGAATAGAATATAATGGAACTCAATAGTGGAACAAAAGGCAAATGGTGTGGTAATGAGAAAGGCCCTTTGGCAACTGGCCCAGAATAGGTGTTAATAGAGAAATAAAGCTTAGCTCTGACTCAAGGCAGAAATATGAAAACAAGATACAGGTACTGGGGTTAGCGAGTTTTGAGAAGATTTGTAGCTCAGGTTGAGTTTCTGGATGTGAGTTTGCTCGCTGAGCTGGAAGGTTAGTTTTCAGACGTTTCGTCACCATTCTAGGTAACATCATCAGTGAGCCTCCGACGAAGTGCTGGAGTTATATCCCGCTTTCTATTTATCTGGTTAGGCTTCCTTGGGTTGGTGATGTCATTTCCTGTTCTTTTTCTCAGGGGATGGTAGATTGGCTCCAAATCAATGTGTTTGTTGATGGAGTTCCGGTTGGAATGCCATGCTTCTAGGAATTCCTAGAAGCATGGCATTCCAACCGGAACTCCATCAACAAACACATTGATTTGGAGCCAATCTACCATTCCCTGACAAAAAGAACAGGAAATGACATCACCAACACAGGAAATGACATCACCAACCCAAGGAAACCTAACCAGATAAATAGAAAGCGGGACATAACACCAGCGCTTCGTCAAAGGCTCACTGATGATGTTACCTAGAATGGTGACGAAATGTCTGAAAACTAACCTTCCAGCTCAGCGAGCAAACTCACATCCAGGTACTGGGGTGAAAGAAAAATATGTATCCAAATGGAGGACCAAGTTCTTACTTCTCCTTCCACATTCAAATATCTCATTTCACTTTACCTTATTACGACATAACCAAAATGCCCATTCTAAACCAGTGTGGAGGCTAGAAATTATTCTCAAGACATGCTGAAATCTGATTGTCTTTATGCAATCATCGAATGATTCATTGTAAAAGGAGGTCATTCAGCCCATCTGAAACACCTATCCAAATAATCCCACTCCCCTGCCTTTTACCCTAGGCACTGCAGGTTTCTCCTCTTCAAGGATTTATCCATTTCCGTTTTGAAAGTTACTATCAGATTGGTTTCCAGTCCTCCTCTTCCCCCTTTAGACAGTATATTTCAAAAGGTCATCATCCGGGTTCAGAAACAGAATGGAATGCAGACTTTGGTAGGGAACTGTGCATTCATTTCCTTGCATTGGTCAGCCAAGTGCAGAGCTCTGATCAGAGAGCTGGAGCTGGAGCCTTGTCATTGGATATGGGTCTATTTCAGCAACATTATAGAGCTATAAGGCTGCCTGCTGCCAATAAGTGAAGCCACATGACTGCCTCGTGAATATATAATAGGGTTTTTTTACAATCTCATAAATAATAATGGCAGCTAATTTCGATAGACCTTCTCTGTTCTCTTTGAAGCGCATTAACATTTTGTAAAGCCTGTGTGTGTGGCCTGCTAATAAGCGGCTGACAATTTCAAAAAGTAGATTAATATCTTCTTTTTTCCCAGTAATGGAACTTTTACTGAACAATATTGAATGAAAATGACATCATCAAGGAAGTCTGAAGAACCTTAATGATAATATTTGTTCTTAATGGTACACAGACTGTGATATCTGTGTCTGTGTGACACAAGAATCATTATTTTAGTTTCTCTTAACCGTCCTGTAGATGTCACTCCTCTGCATCCTAACTATTTGTTTCTCATTCCAAATTAGAGAATTAAACTTGGGCACTCATTACAAATAGTGTCTTCCAACGATCCCATGTGCATGTGTCAACTTTTCCAAACTATCCTTCAGTTCAGAAGTGTTGATTGTTTTTTCCTTTCCCTTCTCATCTCCTCATGAAATATTTCCTGCCTCTTAAAATATTGAATTTGCTTCAGAGAGACCTTTCACATTATCAAGTATTTCAAAGTGTGACACAACTGATGAAGTGTAGTCACTGCTGTAATGTGGGAAATGTGACAGCCTAGTTACCCTCGTAGAAGCCTTGCCTGAGCAAGACAGTAACTGGGTAATCCAGATAATCCATCTTTGCAAAATTGATTGCGGAGGACATTTGGACCAGAATACATGCCATTTAAGATGAAGTGTAGTTAGTCGATTAGTTCACTGTGCTTTCATGGGTCGGACTGTTTACAAATTGTGACCTAAACTTAAATGAATTCACTAGATGGCTGTGAAGAGATGTGGCGCGATTTGGAGGCTGTAGAAGGCGGTGTATAATGTCCTTTCTCCTTAAGAAAACTGCTATTTTATTAAAGTGTCAACTTATTTGAGCAGATCATGATAACATGCATGGCCATCACATCCTCAGGTGGACTTGAATCCAGACCTCCTGACCTAGAGAAATAGACATGCCGCCATGCCATAAGGTCCTTGTAATTTTGTGCTCAATCCTAGGGGTGAGACTTAGATCCTGGATCCATTTGCTTTAAGGCAAGTGCACTACTGTTGGGTCACCGCTGACAGTTCACTGGCATGTTAGTTTCTGTGGTAATCTTTGTGATGATACATATTGCTGGAGGATGTCCGAACCAAAATCACTTTATGTTCTTGTCTGATGTGCACTGCATTCCATTAGCTGGGGGGCATTCACTGGATCATAATCTCAAAGAATCACTGCCGCACAGAAGGGAGCCATTCAGCCTGTCACATCCATAAGCACTAACAGTGTAAAAGAAGAATATCCTCCTGTCTCTTCTGGTTCTTTTTGTCAGTTCCTGGTTAATTTGTTTCTTCCGGTTGACAACAGCTGCCAACTGGAACGGCTCCTCTCTATCTACACTGTTCGAAACCCCACATAATTTTGAAAGCCTCCATCAAATCTTAATCTACTCAAAGAAGGACCAGATCTTTCTTTTTGTAATTCTTTTGGGGCACATGGGCTTCACTCGATAAGCTGGCATTCATTGTCCATGAGGAGTTAGCTTCACCAATCCAGCCCAAGTAAGTAGACTCTCCTCATTGGCTGGAGCTATTTCCCCGAAGCATTGGAGACTGAGGAGTGACCTTATAAAGGTCTATAAAATCATGGGAGGCATAGATAAGTAGATAGCCAACAGCTTTTCCCATTGTAGGGGTGTCTAAAACTAGAGAGCTTGTGTTTAAGGTGAGAGGAAGAGACACAAAAGAGTCCAAAAGAGGCAACTTTTTTTCACACAGAAGGTGCTGAGTGTCTGAAAAGGGTTGTCAGAAATAGTGGTGGAGGCAAGTACAATCTTGTCATTTAAGAAACTTTTGGACAGGTACATGGATGGGATAGGTATGGAGGGGTAGGGATCAAACACAGACAAATGGGACTGGATTAAGTGTGAAAACTGGGTAGCATGGACAAGTTGGACCCGTGCTATAAGCCTCTACCACTCCACAACCATCTTGCAAATCTTTTCTGCAGAATCTCATCCCTGCCTGGGATAATTTACAAGTAAACCCAACGCAGTTCCTCCTTCACTGAAACTAGGAAATGCTGAACCCCATGGAAATGTCCCAGCTGCAGCTTTAGTTAGAATTCACTGACTCACGTGGTCACTAGGACTAGGTGTGGAGCTGGATGAACACAGCAGGCCGAGCAGCATCAGAGGTGCAGAAAGGCTGATGTTTCGGTCTAGGCCCGAAACGTCAGCCTTCCTGCTCCTCTGATGCTGCTCGGCCTGCTGTGTTCATCCAGCTGTACACCTTGTTATCTCAGATTCTCCAGCATCCGCAGTTCCTATTATCTCTGGTCACTAGGATTGTTGCTGTCCAGGATGGATTCAGAGCAGACCTGGCACCTCAAGGCGCTGTGGGGGTTGCAGCAGCAGCAGAATTTTGCTGAATCACAGTCTGTAAACTCATGGCATGGCATATCCCCAACGCTACCATTGTAGCCAGGCCAAGGGATCCCACCCTTGTTCAATGAGGAATGTGGGGAGAGCGTGCCAGGAGCAGCATTAGGCATAACTAAAAATGAAACATCAACCCAGTGAAGCTATAAAGCAGGACTGCATGCAGAACAGTGTGTTGTAGACAGCAAAGTGATCACCAATCAATGGAACAGGCAGATTCGAACAATGCAGTCCTGCCACATCCAATCGTGAACACTGGTGGACAATTAAATAACTGACCAGAGGAGGAGGCTGCACACATATCCCCGTTGCCAATGATGGGAGAACCAAATGCAGCGATGTGAAAAATAAAGCTCACATGTTTGGAACTAGCTTCGGCCAAAATTGTCAAAGTGGTCAATCCGTCTCAGCATTGTCCAGCAAAAACAGATGCCACTCACCTGCCAATTTGATTCACTTCACACGGTTTCAGCAATTGGCTGCAGGTGCTGGATACTACCTACAACTAGTTCTGAAGACGTGTGCTCCAGCACTAGCTCTCCCCCTAAACAAACTGTTCCGGTACATCTACAACACTTGCATGTACCTGGCAAAATGAGCAAAATTGCCCAGTACGTCATGTCTGCAAAACCAGGACATATCTAACCTAGCCAATTATCATCTGCTCACAGTCAACAGTAAAAGTGAGGGGAGGTTTCAGTGAGTTATCTTCAGCTAGCTACTTCAGTGACCTTCCTTCTATCATAAAGGCAGCTCGCTGATTTCACAACATTCAGTTCTATTTGTAGCATCTCTGATACTGAATTATTCCATGCCTCTGTGCGATAATACAATGGACGAGCTGATAGTCGGAAAGTAACAGTCATGCCAAACAAGTGCTAGACAGTGACCAGCTCTAACAACAGGGAATATAACCAGATTCCCTGGACAAGCAGTGGCATTACCATCGCTGAATTTTTCGCGATCAACACCTGTTTTGCGAAACCTTGACTGATGAGTTTTGACATCCAAAACTTGACTGAACTAGCCAAGTAGATATGTGGCTTCAAGGCAGGGCTGTCTGTGGCAAGTGACTCACTGGCTGACCACCAACCTCCAAAAGGCTGCCCACCACCTATAAGGCACAAATCAGGAATATGGTGAATATTCCTCACTTCTCTGTTTGAGTACGTCTCCAACAACACTCACGATGTAGGAGTACATCCAGGACAAAGCAGTCTGTTGAAGTGGAGCCAGGAGATGTTGTGCATTGATATTTCCAAATGGCATTCATTTAGGGGTCATGAGCAAGTTTACTGAACAAAATAAAAGCCCATGGTCATGGGAGAAATATGTTGGCATGGATGTTGGATTGACTAACTTGACAGAGAACAGAAAGTCAGGATAAATGTGTTGTTTTCCAGTTGGAAAACTAACTAGTTGAATGCCATGGTGACTTGGTCTGGATCCTTAACTAGTTAAAATCTGTATCAATGAAAAGATGTGTGTGTTGTAACCAGATTTGCTGGTGACATAAAGGTAGGTTCAATAACAAGTTGAGAGGAGAGCACCATGCGTCTGCGAAGAGTTATAGATAGTTTAGATGAGTGGCAAAGATTTAGCAGGTGAAGGATGCTGTGGGAAAATGTAAAGTGGCATGCTGTTTGTAGGAACAGAAGAGCAGAATATTATTTAGAGAGAGAGAGTACAAAATGCTGTGGTACAAGAAATCTGGATGACCTCATAAATGAATCAGAAAAAGCCAGCTAGTAATTAGAAAGGGAAGTGGAAGGTTGGCCTTGATTGCAAAAGGGGATTAAGTACTAAATTAGGGAAGTTTTGTTATAACTATGAGGCATGGGGACACTGCACTAAGAGTCCTCCTTACTTAAAGGAGGATTAATATGTATTAGAAGAAATCCAGAGAAGGTTCACTAGGATAATTCCTGGGATGAAGGATATCTTGTGAGGAGATTGGGCCAAGACTGATTAGCATGTGGGAGAATGGAGAGGTGGTCTTATTGAAATGGAAGATTCTGAGGGATTTTAACAGTGTAGATGTGTGGGATGTTTTTCTGTGGGAAAAATCAGAACTAGCGTAAACAATTCAATATTAAGTCTTCCAATTACACCAGAAATAAAGGGGAATTGCTTCTTTTGGTGGGTTATGAGTCAGGGCTTCTCAACCACAGAGAGCAGTGTCAATACCTATATTCAAGGCCCACTTTGACAGATTCTTTTTATTAAGATATAGTCAGGAGTTAAGGGGAACTGGCAAGAAAGTAGTGGTAAGGATCAGACCATTTGTGATCTTATTGAATGACAGAGCAGACTCAGTCAGCCAAATGGCTGACATTGCTCCTAATCCTTATGATCTTACAATAATCACCCCATTCATCTTTGTGAACATTCACTCCTTCATCATCGCTACACGTGGAAGTGTTGCAGGTATTTTCCAACGCCTCTTCCCAAGAAAGACAAGGAGAACAGTCGCCCAGGAACACCACCACCAAATAGCCTCCCCCTTAGTCTCGCACCAATGTGACTTGACAAGCTCTGGTGTTCTTTCAGTGTCACTGGGTCAAACCCCTGGAACTGCCTACTGAACAGCACTGTGCATCTCCTCATGCCAACACACACTGCAATAGTTTGACCAAGCAGCTCACTTCTCAGGATGGGCGATAAATACCCAGCATTGCCCACATCCCATGACTGAATAAGAAAAGAAACTCAGCACTGAATGAACAAGGCTGTCTCCGGAGAGAGTGCTGTTTTCAATGTTGAGTCCAGAATGTTTATTACCATTGCGTATTTATAATTAATAACATCTTGAATTATAAACAGGATTGCCAGTAGTGTCAAGTCTTGGCCTCATTAATCTTCTTTCCCTGCTTGTTGATCTGACAGTGAACCGAGGAACAAAGGTACTTATGCAAAACTGATTCGAACATGGTTACCCGCAGCGATGCTGTCTAGATCAGGCGCCGTAAACAGCCGAAACTTGAAAAAGTCTTCCACACTGTATCTGGGGTTGGGAGTGGGGGTTATGTGGGGAGAACAAGTTTTCAATTTGAAAAATAAGATTGTGTCATTTCATTGTTGTTGAGCTGTGGCAGGTTTTCACTTTAAATGTAACAAATAATGCAGTGACTAATTAGGATTGTTTTCTGTTTCCGGCCTATTAAACTTGAGTTTTTCTTTTGTTTCGAGGCTAAAATGAGGTTAGTTCCAGTATTTTGTTAGGGCCATGCCTTGAGGAGATTTGCGAGCCAGTGCAGACTACTGCAGAGCTGGGGACCAGTGGGGAAATGGGGTTTCCTTCCAAAATGGGGATTGCTGGGAATTCGGGTGTTTGCTGCAAAGATGGGAACTGTTGAGAATATGAGCTTACTTTGGAGTTGGAGAGCACTGGAATATGTGGGTCCACTGGGAGTTTTGGGGTCACTGCAGGGATGGGGAGCTCTAGGAATGTTGGGGTCACTGCAGGGGTGGGGAGCTCTGGGAATTTGGGAGTCACTGCAGGGATGGGGAGCTGTGGGAATTTGGAGGTCACTGCAGGGATGGGAGCTCTGGGAACCTGGGGGCCACTGTGGAGATGGAATTTCCCAGTGAGAAGTGCAGTGGTAGCATGACTGCATTACAGGAGTGGCCCTGCACAGGATCTATCACATCACAATCTCATCTGCTGTCCTTGATGCTTCAGTCTCTCCTATCCATTTCTGAACTATTATAGTGATCCTGCAGGGCTGGGTTATTGGAAACCCAAGCTCTGAGGGAGAAATTGTTATTTTGTGTGTATGTGTCTGTGTATGTGTGTGTGTGTGTGTGTGTGTGTGTGTGTGTGTCTGTCTGTCTGTGTGTGAGAGTATGTGCGTGCGTGCGTGTGTGTGTGTGTGTGTGTGTGTGTGTGTGTGTGTGTGTGTGTATGTGCCGTGCAAGTACCCACCACCATTTTCACAATGGTTGTTGTCAATGAGTGGAAAGGCGTGCCACCTGTCCAACATATTTAAAACAGGCTCCTGCACTGCCTTTCAGAACCTGATTTTAGACGAGTTGGTGTGGTATAGCTTTCCCAGTGGTCAGCAATGCCAGCCAGGAATGGGAAGTGAGAGGTAGTGTTGGCTTTTTCCACATTTGCATTGGCCAAGAAAAGCTATCCCTTCCAAACCTGGCACCTCGCCCTCCACCTCACGAACCTCGCTTTGAGCCTCCCATTTTAGCACCAGTCTCCCCTGAACCTTCCCAATTTCAGGTCCCCCACCTCCCTGTTGTAAACTTTTGTGGGTGCCTGATTGTGAGGAACTGTGTCAGAGCTTCCATCCCCTGTTTGTGGTTCATCCCCGAACTTGCTGGCACCGAACCCTATTCGGATGGTACTGGATGGGAAATAGAAGTTTAATGTTACTGAGATCAGCAGCCCTCCAGATCCTGGCCTGACAGGAATAATGATTCTGTTCACAGTAATTGCAAAGAGAAATGAGAATCTCTAAAGTTAGCAGGATTGCCTGTGAGTGCTGTGCTTACTTGCTGACTATTGACATCTCAGTTGCCACTGCATGGTGTAAGCCCACTCAGGGCTGAGTCAATCCATCTCAGGATCTTAATTGGTAGCTGAGCAAGAACTGATGGACCATGGCACACAGGCTTAATCCTGTGTAGGTAGGAAGGGTCATAGTTTGGCTGTGCACCACCCTATCCAATTGAATACCTTCCTCTTCTCCATCTCGGGCACAGGATGCCAACTAGTGTCTTGTACCAAACTCAGGCAATAGAACAGAAGAATAAAACAGCCTCTATTGTCACATATACTCAGTGAGTACAGTGACAAGTTTATTTGCTGCCAATTACAGTGCCAACATAGACACAAAAGTACCTAGAGACAGCTTTTTTATTTAAAAGATCTTAGACAATAAAGAAGTAAAATACCCAGTATGTAAGAAATAGTAGTTCACTGCAACAGATAATGCTGGGGACTCTATTGTTTTACCTTTAGCTTACACCAAGTAATATTAGACATTTGGAATTGGAGGATCACCATTGAAGATGAGCCATTCTGACAGCTAATAGATGTGATGTTGAGAAGTCAACTAAGGAAAACCATTTTGTTTAAAATGTACTGCAACTAAATATTAAGGCGTTAATTGGTATAGCTGTCAGATGTTTTATAAATAAGCCAAACGTTACAGTGCCGATAGGTGTTTTATTGGATCAGTTTTCTGTATGCTTTGATTTGCCCAGTGAAAACCATGCACTTTATGGGATCACACTCGGAGCAGTGAATCAGAAAGTTTTCAGTTCAGTCCAGTTTGAATTCAAGCTTGAGGAGAAGCCTTCAGCACCTAGTCTTAAACTGATTGCTGAAGTCCAGATACCTAGCAATAGCTACATTGTCAGATAAAATGTGTTTCAGCCTGTCTGGGGGGATGAGAAAACCATGATATTATTTTAGGAAGTTGTCCAGGATGGTGCCCCGACCTACATCCCTGTTGCAGTGACACCTCCGAGAATCTAATAATCTTACCTGCTACTTGTTCGACCTTGCCTTGCTTGCCCACAAAACAACAGTGACCACGTTTCAAATGTGATCCATTTGGTAAGAAGCACATTGGAACGTTCTGAGAGAGTGCTAGGGCACTGAGTACATGCAGGCTCTTGATTTGTGTTTGAATGTCTGGTGAAGTTTGCCACTTCTAAGTACTTCCAAAACGTCTCAACAGAATTTGTCAACATTTCCCATTGAGCCAGGCCTCTCGTTTTAACACCGGGGGAGTACTTCTTCATACCTCGATCATCAGAAGGCATCTGGATCAGTAGAAGTTTTATTTTGCAGAACTTAAACATAACACTTGATTTTGCCAACCCAGCAGAGCTGTAGAAGATAGTGCAGTGCGGTGTTGTACTTAAGCAATACAGATTAGAGTGTCTTGGTTCAGCACCCCCAATTTGGGGCGAGTTATACAGTCTCACCTTGAGGAATTTGAATTCTGTAGTAGCATCATCCCCTCATCCAGGAAAGGAGGGGGTTAGTGGGTGGTATTCATTCATTGGCTCCATTTTCCTGATGTCTTTTGACCTCAGGGACAAAATATGACCAGGTTCTTGATAGCTGTTGGTGATGGTTGCTGAGGCCAAATAGCCCCTCACCATTCATTTGCCTTGCCTAGTTACAAAGAGCACCTTCGGTTTTCAGACCGAGAACTCAAAGCTAAGATTGAGGGGAATTAATTTTTTTTTACTGGGAGTTGTTACGACTCTGGAGTGCATTACCTGAAAAAGCAGCTTTCGGAGGGAAATCAGATACATATTTGAAAAGAGAGAGTCTGAAAAGCGATGGGGAAAGATCAGGGGAGTGAAGAATTGGAAAGCCTTTTCAGAAAGGTGACACCGACACACAGCCTCTTTCAGTGCCAGCAGAATATGATTCTAAGTCTGTCTCGTTTTGCTTGCGATATTTTGTGTCTATTGTATGGAAGCTGCCGTGTAGATCTGATGATTTAACGGCGTATTTTTCCCCAAGGACAGCGAGCTGTGTAATTTCAGCAAAGGCCCTGACAGAACGTAAAGTCTCTGAACCCAATTCAGTTGATGTTTGTCAGAGTGCCCTCGACAGATAGCTATAAATTTGATTGCGTGTGGTTCACTGAGTTGGGTTGAAAGATGGTAAAGAGAAAGCGGCTGGCACAGTGATGCCTGGTGTACGAACACTTTTCGGTCGCAAGGCAGGAAGCCTGTGGGGAGAGATGAATTGATTATTGATGTCAACATTTCACAGAGTCATAGAAACCCTACAGTGTAGAAAGAAGCCATTCGGCCCGTCAAACCTGCACCAACTCTCTGAAGAGCATCCACCTTGCTCTGTGTAGCACGCAAAGCTGTACCTCTTTTCACTATCTCAGTAACAGTAAATCAAAACAAACAAACAAACCCCACATCGAACCTCATTCCCTTGGTCCCTGCTCACCTATATGTTTGGGAAAACAATCGTTGTCAGCACAGACATAATCTGTCTGCTTCATTACCATGAGAAGGTTAGCCCATCTGACTCTCAGTCTGGGCTTCTCTATGAACGTAGAAGGCCATCTCCCTGAGCCTACCTGGGAAACCAAGATACGTTAGATTGCAAATTAATCTTGTAGCTCAGTTCAGGTTTTTAAATATGCAACTCCATTGTTTGAATCTCTTACGGTGATCGACCAGGACATCCCTCAGGCCGATGCTGAGGGAATACAAAAGTGAAATCTATGAATAAAAAGCAGATAAAGACAGCATTTGTTCGAGAAGTCAGCTCATCGCCACCTCCCCCAGGACATTCAGGGGTGGGCAATAAATCCTGGCCCAGCCAGCAATACCTGCATTACATTGAATAGGAAAACGCAAAGCTGTAGATACTCAGCAGATCTGCGGCTGTGGAGAGAGAGAAGCATAGCTGCTGTTTCAGGGAGAAGTTAGAACAGTGATAGGATCCTGGACAAGATGGCGCCGGCACAGTAGGTAGTGTTCAGGCTTGTCAGAGCCCATCTACCCCATAATAGCGGCATCATATTCACCACATACTTCTCATCTTTTTTCTTCTTCTTCATCTTCGAGGACAGAGCGGTCTCAGCAGGGCAGTGGCAGCAGCATTGGCAGTGTGGATCAGGACTCCTGGTGGTGGTGCTGGTGCCCAGAGACCAAACTGTTAGCAGTGGTACGCACGGATCCTCGACTCCCCGTGATAGTAGGCCCGCAGCCTGGATTGCTGGTGACGGTAGGCCCGGAGCCGGGACTCCTGGTGATGGTAGGCCCGGAGCTTGGACTCCTGGTGACGGTAGGCCTGGAGGCTGGACTCCTGGTGGCAGTCGGCCCGGAGCCTGAGCTCTTGGCAGTGGTGATGCACAGAATGGGGTCTCTTGTCGGCGACAGCTGAGTAGAGGTTTCCTGGGACATCAGTGTTGTTATTGCTGTTCCCAGAGCGGGACTCCTTGATGACCAGAACACCTCGCAGAGCCCTTGCAGAAGCCCTGAAGCCATGCTTGAGGCCCCAGTTTGAACAGAAAATGAACTCTCATTCAAGTCATTTCTTTTTATCCTCATTGTAACCCAAAATGGTGCCGGACTGCGGCAACCAAACCCTTTTCACTGTATCTTCAAGCTAAATGCGACAATAAATAAATCATCCATTCTAATAAATGAAGTAGTTGGGCAACAGAGCAAAAAGGAAAAGCCTCTGATAAGGTAGAGAGCAGAGAGGGTTGGATGGCACAACAGCCATGCTTCACATCAAAAAGAGGTCATAGGAGAACAAAGAAGGGAGCGATGTGTCCAGAGGATATGTGAATGGCAGAGTAACCATCAGCGAAATGGAGAGGCGGAAAGCGAAACCAGCCAAGGCAGACATTATAATCATTGAAGTCAGTGTTGAGTCCAGGAGGCTGTAAAAGGCACTGCTGAAAGATGAGGTGCTGTTCACTGGACATGTGTTCAGCCTCATTGGAACAATATGGCAGGGCAGAAAGGTCAGGGTGAGATCAAGTGGAGAATTACAGTGGCAGGGAGCTAGAAGCTCAGGATCACACTTGCGTGACTGTATGGGCATGCTCTGCTTTGCAGTCAACCGAAATGCTGATTTACAAGGACGGGAGTATCTGTTGCTTCAAGAAATTTTGTATATAAGCGTGATGTGGGCCAATGGAAGGAGATTTTCCTTATTCCTATGTAACTGTTTGGAGCAGAACAAAACAGCCAACGCCTTTTGTTCTTTTGCTTCTCTAAGTCAGTCAGAAAGCCCTCAAGCTGGTCAGCAAACAAGCAACTCCCCAGAGAATGTGAGAGACAGGAGGTTACAGTGTATTATAACTACACGGGTATTGATCCAGATCTTCCATTTAGTGTTGGAGTACAGTAATGCTCTGCTAACCCCAGTTTCCTTACATTCTTACAGTGAAGCCATTGGATCATCTTGATCCAGTGTAAATCCAGTGCCGAGCAATGTAATGGGTGCTTTTGGTAAGGTGTGTTTGAAATTCTACATCTTCCCCTGCCAATTCATCCACCCGATACTACCCACCATCACCCCCACCCCAAGCACTCACCTCCTGCCTAAGCCTCATTCCCCACCCCCCCCCCCACCCCCTCTACTGTACCCTAGCAAGGCTAGCTGTGCTCCAACAGCAGCAGAATCTGGATGTAGAGCTGGTCAGCGGTTCAAGAAGATTCAGACAGTGAGGATGGGAGGGTAAACTTTATCAGAAACGTGAGGTAGGGAGTTTGCAGTGAGCATTGTCAGATATACCATGGGAATGATGTATCCTGGGAGTCATGTGCAGTGTCCCTTGGACACTGGGATGGGTGTTCGGATGATGTAATATGAGGATATAGGGAGTACCTGGGGTTGGTAAGCAGTCTCATTGGCATCCAGAAGAGGTGAGCAGATTCAGGGCCCAGGGGACGTGAGCTGTGTTCAGTAGAGGCTGAGGCATTATTGGGATGTTGAGGAAAAGACATTTCCATTGGAATGCATCCTGATGGGACCATCACAGTGGGTCAAGAGGGCAGCTCACTATCACCTCCTCCAAAGCAGTTACGGATGGGGAAGAAACTTTGCTTCTTATTTCAAAAATATACTTTATTCATAAAAACATCTTCATGTGCATACATAGTCACTTAGGGGAGTTTGGTTCTGCAAATGGAGACCAAGACAAAACATTAGGTTTTGACTTTGCTGACAGTTACAACAAATGAACCCCAGGCAATTCTTACTCATGCAAGACACTGTTTACATATTTTTGAAGCACCAGGAGGGTCCGATAACTGAACAGACCCCCATTTACCTTCAGTAGGAAGACCTCAGACTGTAGTCTTTCCCCACTGCACTTCGGCCCTAAGCTTTAGTGCGTCCCTCGGCACGTGGTTCTGGACCTTCGAATGCGCCAGTCTGCAACATTCGACCGAGGTCAGCGGTTTACGCTGGAAGACCATCAAGTTTCAGGCAGGCCAAAGTGTGCCTTTCACCGAGTTGATGAACTTTAAGGCACAGCCGATGTCTGTCTCAGTGTGAAACAGACTGTAGAGCACAGAGTCCCATACCACGGAGCTGTCCGGGACGAACCTCAACAAAAGCCAGTGCATCTTTCTCCACACCTCCTTTGCAAAGGCATATTGCAGCAGGAGGTGTGTGACAGTCTGTAACCTCAGTCCTCCCACCCTCCGCGAATGGCACACAGGAAACAGACCTACATGAAGGATCTCACAGATAGTGTGCTTCTCACCACCAGCCAAGCGATGTTGGAGACTTCTAGTGTTGATGAATTCTGCCAAATGACTTTGACAGTCTGCTCAAGAATCAACCCTACAGGATCCACTCTCTTCTTTTCCTGCATGATCTCAAAGACGCTCCGTGCTGACCACTGCCTGATGGACTTATGGCTTTCTTTTGCAAATTTCTCCACAAAGGACAGGAGATACGGAATGGTCCAACTGCTGGGAGTGTTCCACAGCAGCGAGGCCAGTCCTATCCTTCACAATTACAGGGACATGTAGAACCTCAGTACATAGTGGCACTTGGTATTTGTGCACCAAAGGTCTACGCACAGCTTGATGCAACTGAAAGGTGGCCATCAGGATAAAAGTAGCATTGGGTAACATTTCTCCCCCACTCTTCCAGAGCTTTGTACATGATGTCCCTGTGCACACGGTCCACCTTAGACCTTCAGATGAAGTGGAAGGTGGCTCAGGTGACTGCAACAGTGCAGATTTGGGGAACTGCACTGGATCTGCACCACATACAACAACATCGAGAGTACCTCACACCTGATGACCAGGTTTTTACCCATAATGGAGAGGGAGCTGTGCTCCTAAAAACCCAGTTTCTGCCTCACCTATGTCCTTGCCAAGTTTCTAAGCATGCCTGGGCCCCTCCAAGCCATATTTCCAGCAGGCTTGCCCAGACAACAATTTGTATGTCTCATGAAAGAATAAAGGTAAGCCATAGTATGCAGTTTTCACTCCTGAATGTGGCGGTAACTGTTTTAGGTGGTGACTAAGATACTACTCTACAGCTGAGAGAACTCACTGGATCAGGTGCCAGTCAACTCATGATGAGCTGAGAGGGCAAGCAGGGGAAACTATCTCGACCTGTCATAGGCCTCAACCCTGACAAACTGCATTCCAAGAGGCTGCTGTCCAATCATTGGCCGGTAGCTTCTGGGGCCTAAAGTCTGCTAGGCGAGGCCTACTCATCAGGCAGTCAGCAATATGAAGGTAAGAGCCTTTCCTCCTTCTGCATGCATGGGTCCACGAAGAGAGGGGGTTCCAGACAAGAACAAGGGATGCCTTTTAGCGGCATCGGAATCCCCAAAAGATTCCTCCGATCGATTGGAGGCCCCTCAAGCTCAATCGACAAATCATTGGCATCTTTCTCACCCTCCAGGGAGGCAGATAATTGGGACTCTGGTGTGTTGATGACCCGAACTGGTCTTCCATTTACCACTTAAGGGCCTTAAATGGTGGCCAATTGATAAAGTCGCCTCTACAATTGGTGAGATGTGGGTAAATACCTCTCCAGGGCTAACTCGCTCATGATTTCCCCCTTTGTGCCACCACTGCGGAAGAGACAATCCTGCCCATAGAATCTGACAGCACGTAAACCACAAGGATGGTGATCTTGATAGAATACAAGAGGATCTATACTATGTGAGTTGTCACCTTTGCAAGGTGCTGTTGGCCTAGCCGCAGAGCAATGAGGTTTTGCTGGAGAGCATCCAACTGAGTTCTGAGCTGAATCAAAAACAAATCATTTTAATGCCTAGTTCCTGACACTATGTTCTATTCATCGATGACATAAGTAGCAGTAACCTTGAGAAAGTTCAGTGTGAACAATGTTTAAGTGAATGATTTGCTATACAACACCCAAAGTCCCGTTTGCATTGTGGTCAGCATTAGGAGGCGACACAAGAGAGTAATTTCTGATGGGCACTAATTTCTGTTCAGGGAACTGCTCTCCCCATCCTCTCCATCTTTTTAGGAGAAAGAAAATGTAGAAGTATGAGTATTATCGGCACATAAATGCCATTGGATTTAGAAAATGATGTTAGTCATGTTTTCTTTAAAGAGATACTCTGCTGGTGCCAATCGAGAGGGCCATTGATGTCAACACAAGCTTCAGACTAGCCTGGGCAACAGCATAAAGTGGTTGAGACAAATTTAAAAGATGACACGCTGTACCTCGGGACTATATTGAGTTTCTTTGGAAGTGTAAGAGGCCGAGGACAGAGAGGTCAGAATGGAAGAAAAACAGAGAATTCCCGTGATAGGTAACTGGACACTCGGAGTCACACTTAACAGAGCAAATGTATGTTGTTCCACAAAGTAGTTGCCCAGGTCTACACATGTTGGGTTTCAATAATTAGTGAGCATCACATATAGTGTGCTAAACTGGAAGAAGCACAAGCAGCCCTGTGTTCCACCTGGAGAGGGAGAATTTAGGCCTATCGATGCAGGGAAAGGAGGCTGGATATTGCACATACTGTACCCACCTGGCAAGTTGCAGGGGATGGGAAGTGGGTGATTTCGGAGCTGGACTAGGCAATCTGGTCCTTTTGAAATTCTCAACAGCAGAGGGAGGTTGTGGATGTGATTGATGGCGTCATTGTGTTGAAGGTGGTGGAAATGGCAAATGATGATGTGTTGAATGCTGGGTCTTGTGGGTTTGAAGGTGAGGACAAGGAGAAACCTCTTGTGGGTGTGCAAAGGAGCGATCAGGTAGGATATACGGAAGTGGGAGATGGATATATCAGGAGGGCCCTGTCAAGTTCCTCCACAGTCACCAGATCAAAATACTGGAACCTCTGTTGTAACAGCAAAGTCCCAGAGAAAAAAAAAATTCTAACATCTTACCAAGTTCCATCAGTTTATGCATCAATGGCAATAATCTCAAAAGGTAACATGTAGGTTAATAATCAACTTTCGCAACACCAAATTTCCTCCTTAAACTGAGTTTAACAACTTGTACCTGTACAAGGGGTGGTCACTCTGGCTGACCACAGCACTACCCGTCCATACCACCCCACTTCTCTGTGAGGAATATAACGCATCTGCATCAGATGGACTGCCGACAGTTCACAAAGGAAGCTGACCAGCAGGGCAGTTAGGGATGGACAGTAAATGCTGACCCAGCCAGTGATATAATCATCCTGTGAACGAAGAAAGAAGAATCATGGTAAGGAGAGTTCCTGTTTGAGGCAAAATAACAAGCCCAACCAGAACTCTTCTGGCGCATGGTTGGAAACACCGCAAGCAAGTTCTGCAAACAAGCTCCCACAGCAGCAAATACAGACGGTGATCAGATTCTAGTCTAGGCTTTGGTTGGTGGATAAGTGTCCGGCCACTATACTGAGCTAAAACCCTGCATTGACTTGAGAGGCAGGTCCAAGCTCGGTCTAACCTTTCGTTTTCAAAGGGATCATCCCCATCAAGGCAGCCGACTGGGACCACAGCATCAGCCTAGAGGCTGCGTGGGAGCTGAGCTCCAAATCTTCAGACTCAGTGGTGGGGATACTGCCCACCTGCGTAGGGTGCCCAGGCCTTCTTAGCATATGAGCTGCCCTAAGAAACCAGAAGGTGGAAGATTACCTGGCAACAAGGGGTTTGGCATCAGAGTGAAATTACACTCTGTGCATGAAGCAAGAGAGCTGAGCATGAAAGGTTCTTGCATCATAAAGGATCACACTCACTCAGGCAACATTTAAGTTCCTGTGCCCATTAAGTCAAGACGTTTGTGTCAGGGGGTACAGGGAAAGGTGGGCGAAAGGGCAGGATCGCATCATGCATGCCCTCTTGTCAGAAAAAATGCAATACAGCAGTTAAATCTAGCCCAATCCCTCCTGAATTCTGGACGCTAAAGAGTGTTTCTGTTTTGTGGAGTTGACTTCAACTTTAATACAGGGAGTGAAATTGTTTCCTGTCGAAAGTGAATGAGCCTAGTTTCTGCACCATCATTCATTGCACAAAAGAGCTACTTCAATTGATATGAGGAAACAAATTCTTCCCATTTTCTGTCAGAACATGCTTTGTGCAGTCTGTTCCTTCAATACCACGGCACCTCCTGAGGCGAACCCCGGGCTCTCTCAGTAACACAATAAAATCAGATTTAAACATCTTCTCTACTCAGTGAGACAGTTAGCTCAGATTTGCTGCTCGAGATAATTACTCGACCTCCTCGCTGCAATTCAATTCTTCCCCCTAAACCATGACAAATTGGCAAGCAAACTTTAAAGCAGTTTGACTTGACAATTTCCTTGCAGTAATAAATGGATGTGACAAGGCCTGTGCAGTTTGCCATAGCAACAGAGACAACTGACTCCTGCAGTGGCCACAGCTAGCTTCAGGAATTGACTTTTTTTTTCCTGAGTAAACATTAGTTTAAATTTCTGAACCGGAGATTGACTAGGCAGTCTCCAAGATTAGAGTAAAACGGAGGCACTTGTGTAAGTCATAACAATGTGGAAATGGCTCCTGAGCAAGTCAACAGCTTTGCTTTACCTGAATCCTTGTGTTCAATTCTCTCTTCCCTACCCCACCAACCATAACCCGATTACCTCCTTCAATTCTACAGCTGCATGAGAGCTCCACGTTCCTCCTTTTCTGGAACAAAAACGGAAGTTGCTGGAAAAGCTCAACAGATCTGGCAGCACCTATGAAGAAAAAGAAAATCAGAGTTAATGTTGCGGGTCCGGTGACCCTTCCTCAGAACCTCCTCCTTGTCTGACCTCCTGCATGCTTTCCATTTCCTTTGCCCACCATTGGAGGCTGTGTTTTCAGCTGTCTGGCTCCTAAACCCTGGAATTTATCATAGAATCCCTACAGTGTGAAAGCAGGACTTTCAGCCCAACAAGTCCACACCAACCCTCAGAACATCCCACCCAGACCCATCCCCCTAATCTACACCTCCCTGAGCACTACAGGGAATTTAGCATGGCCAATCCACTTAACCTACACATCTTTGGACTGTGGGAGGAAACTGGAGCACACCCACACAGACACGGGGAGGATGTGCAAACTCCACACAGACAGTTGCCCGAGGCTGGAATTGAACCCAGATCCCTGGTGTTGTGAGGCAGCAGTGCTAACCACTGATCCACCGTGCTGCCCTAATGTTTCTTCCCTGTGGCACTGTGTAATGTTTCTCCATTTGTAACAAATGTTCATTTGTCCCTCTTTACTTCTCTTTCCTATCAGATACTCCTTAAAACCTGATTCCTTCACTGGGCTTTTTGCCATCAGTCCTAATTCTTCGTCCTCCTCCTCTACAGTTTTTGGGTAGCTACACTGCTCTGTGCAGTCCTTTGTGAATGTTGAGTGGATGTAGTCTGTGGTTGAATTTCAGGCCTATTGTTTTGTAGAGGCCAGATATTTCACTTTGTGTGGACTACCATCATTTCACAACACCTCGTTGTTGAATCCCCTCAGCTCGGTGGTGGAGCGCTTCCAGAAGGCTGCTGCAGTCATGGTGAGCGATTTGCCAGTTTAACATGACTCTGTGGTTGAATTGATGACCAACTATTTAAAAGCCAGATGCTAGCTTGGCTATTTTTCGAGCACTGTGTTTATCTAAGGGTTGAAACTCTCCGATGGATCTATCACTGAAGGATCAACAGCAAAACAACCAATTGGAAGTTTCAGAATGAGAAATGATGGATTTTTGATAGACAAGTGTATCAAAGGTGATAGAGCCAAGGCAGGGAGATTGAGTTGAAGTCCACAACTCCCATGGTCCAAATGGATAATGGAACTGGCTCAAAAGGTGAACGGCCTGTTTGTCGAAAACAGCGAAAAAGATTCAGCTATTTGTTGAAGTTGATGGGCTGGATATTTTCAGAGAAGAACTATTGCAAGATTCTCTGAGGTGGGGGTGGAGGGGTGGCGGTGGGTGGGCCGGATAGAGCAGAAATCAGTTTATTTTCATCAAGGTGATCCATCAATGCATTGTGAGAACAAGATTTGGCAACACATTCCCAGTTTTATCAAGAACATGACTTCAAAAGGGGTGCAAATTGAGCGTAGTGTCAGATGTCCTCTTGCAGGATGCAAATATGATGGAAGTTGACCTGTTAATAATCCTCACGAAAGGGGACAGAGAGTACCTGAATGGTGAGATCATGTGAAGATTATTATACATTATTTCTTTGTTCTGGTGTGAGTGACATGGGATTTGGAGCATTTATGGCTATCTCTAAATGCCAGCTGGTGATCCATTTTGGCCCAGAGCATTCTCCCAGTTTTCTACTTCCAAAGTTGTTTCAAGTTCCACTTCAGAGTCTCATGTAAGTAGCCCCAGCTGACATTCCCACAGCAATACTGAGCGAGTGCTGCACTGCCAGCATTACTGCTTGTTCAATAAGATGTTAAAGATAAACGTATAAGTAGGGTTCTCTCTGATCTATGATCAGCTGAGTTAGTTGGAGCTGAGTTATAATGGCAAGGAAGGTTCACATGCTCAACTCTCACATTCACCGCCACCACCCCACACCCCCCAAAAAAACAGTCCGTGCTCATTTTGCTGATGATGTTCACTGAAGTGAGGATGAGAAACAGACTGTGACATTGCACAGGAGCAGTGAGTTTATTGAATGGTGAGTAGGTGAGTATTTGATTTGGTTTATTATTGTCACATGTACCTCAGTACAGTGGAAAGTTTTGTTTTGCCTGCAGTACACACAGATCATACCACACAAAGTGAAACTACATGGAATTGTCAACTGTGGATTTTCTGCTTCGGTCGCTCACTGCCATTGCACTACCAGTAAACAGTTTCTAAACTAGCATCTTGTTACCAAACCAGAGAGAATATTTATCTGACTGAACCTGGACTACACTGATGGTAATTGGTATGATAGTCGCTCAGCTCTCTTTTTAAAATACCTGTCATTAGAGTCTGAACTTGCAGCTCAGTAGTGTACCGTTGCAGTGTTTTTTTTAAATGTTGAAAGCTCAGTGTGTGAATTGTGTACTTATTACAGCTTGGTCATGCCTGAAGATATGACGCGGGGTCAACTGATTTTCAGTCAGGTGAAGTTAATCAGAACAGAATGGAGCTATACCAACTTGTCATGTTGCAACTGATTGCATTTGTTGAGAAATTAAAATCCCATTGTTTTGAAATCTGTTACAGAAGCAGTATGAAAAGATTGTCTCTGGAGATTCTTCAGTCTTGACATATTCAATATACAACGTCATAGGCAGGGATTTAAATTATGTTGGAATTCCTCATTTAGCCAACATGTATTGCTCGAGTTGTATTCGCAAAACGTCAGTGTATTGGCTCTTGTCCTCTATTGCTTGGCCAAAAGCACATGTTGACCCCCGTTTATATTGTAGATGGATGCCTGTCTACCCCCATAAACTGAGAGTTTTTTTGTATAATTTTATGGGATATGAATGTCATTGGTAAGGCTGGTATTGGTGGCTGGTCTCTGATTGCACCTGAACTGAGTGGCTTGCTAGGCTATTTCCAAGGGCGGTTAAGAGGCAATCACATGTAGGCCAGACTGGGTGCGGAGGCAGATTTCCTTCCCAGAAGGCCAAAGTGATTTGGATGCTTTTTTTTACAAGAACCACCAATAGTTTCATTGTCACTATCACTAGGACAGATTTTTAAATCCAGATTTTATGAATAGAATTCAATATCCACAAATCGCTGTGGTTCTCCATGTCCCCAGGCATTAGTATGGGTCACTACCATCTCCCTCGAATGTGGGCATTTCTCAGTATCCCACCATGAGTTGTTGTTTTCCCCAGTATTCAATCACGAGCGAATCTTTTCTTTGACTCCAGTGTGCTATATCAAATCAGTAATTTCTCCAGAATTCTATGTAAGAAGATACTTTCCTCCAATATTTCAACCTTTCTTCGCATGAAGGAGAATAACTTAAACAAATTCTTTGCTGCTCAATTTTTATTTTTAATTTTATTTTCCTGGAAGCAAAGCACAGTTGTTTTCTTGAAAACAACGCACTTTTTTTTCTAACATTTGGTTTTATTTGTCAGTTTGCGAATAAATATCGTTGTCTGGAAAACTAAACTCAAAATAATGTGCAGTTTGGTTTGGCTTCTGTAGAAGCTAAGGGGACTTTGATGTGCAAATGTGAGTTGGATATGCATTGAATGATTGTGTCTTCAATGTCTAGCCAAGGCAGTGTAATAGCTACCAGATAGTGCGTATAATTCATTGTGTCTACAATAGATTGCTATAGAAAACCATCCGGTATTTGTGATTTTGACAGACAGCTCGTTTGAGTGAAGGTGTGAGTCTGACCAATGGAACAGGAGCATGGCCAGTGCTCTTTTATGGTGAAGCAGCTTCTAATTACAGTTTTACCTTAGGCTACCCGTGTACTTTGCACAGCACTCATCTCAATACCTAGGAAGACACTGAGCAAGTTTGGCTCCATAGTGATGCTCTCCTAATGTTCTACCATGCGAAAAAGAGAGTGACCGCATATTCAGAATTTGATTTTACATGCACGGTAGCTCAAAAGGAACATTTCTGTTGCATTAATACATCAGGAAGATGGGAAACTGATAGAAAGGCACCCTGTTATGTTTTATAACACTTTGAAATGGCCAGTAATTAAATTCTGGTTATTTACAATCCGAGCCTCGCTATGATAAAGCAACTATCCATTCTAAGGCAAGACTGTCTCAACTTGTGATAAACAAAATGAATGTGGAGCCCAGTGTTCACTGTTGAACCCTTGGGTCTCCCTCTTGTCTGCTTAGAAGGTGAACTGGCAAATTCATATTCATTTCATCAGAGATCGAAGTGGCCAGTGATGTGAACTTCAGTATATCTTGAGTGAACATTTATAGTTTAATGTTGACACATCCTTTGGAGCAAGTCATAGTGCACTGTTTCATCTAAGTTGCATGTGCATAAGACACAAAAGACTGAGGATAATTTAGGCTTGAGGACATTCTAAGTAATCCACTTATTGCTTGATCTTCATGGATACGTACAATCCAGCAGGGATCAAGGTAGAGTGAGTATAAACAAAGACACAGGAATATTATCTTTGCTGTTATGATCCAGAGACACTGGAGCACATCTAGCACCTGACCAGAATAATGCAAATACAACAGCTCTGTTCAAGAAAACTGTTTCAGACTGTTAACTGAACATCTGTTAACTTCTTAGAAAACCTTCTTCATGGTCTACACTGCCACCAATTTTGGCGTCATCCGCAAATTTACTAACCACGCCTTCGATATTCGCATCTAAATCATTTATGTAAATGCTAACAAGAGAGGACCCAGAACCATTCCCTGTGGAACACGCTGGTCACAGGCCTCCAGTTCGAAAAGCAGCCCTTCCCCACCGGTTTCTGTCTTCTGCCATTAAACCAACTTTGTATCTGATTGACAAGCTCACTTTAAACTTAGTCTACCATGTGGAACCTTGTTGAAGGCTCTACTAAAGTCCAAGTGAGCAATGATTACTGCTGTGCTCTCATCACTCCTTTTGGTATCTTTCTCAAAAACCTCAAATCAAGTTTGTTAGACATAATTTTCCTTGCACAAAACCATGCTGACTGTCCCCAATCAATTTTTGCCTCCCTAAACGTCGCATCTTTTAAAATGCCCTCGAGCAATTTACCCACAACCAAAGTCAGACTCACAGGTCTGTAGTCACCTGGTTTCTCCCTACAACCTTTCTTAAACAAAGGTACAACATTAACCACCCTTCAGTCAACAGGCACCTCATGCATAGTTATTAATAGTGCTGTAAAGGAGCAGTGCTAATTACTGAGCCGCCATGCTGCCCCGTTCTTGTGCTGGAAACAGTTGCAAGCATATTGCCGAGGCCGATTCCTGGGTTGAAGATGATGTTTAATGAGTTGTGAGGAATGATAGAGAAAGTTGGCTGTATGTTCGTTGGAGTTTAGAAGAAGGAAAGGTGGTGTTATTGTAAAATTGTGAAGTGGATTGGCAGGGTAGATACTAAGATGCAGTGCCTCTTGTAGGTTACAATTTTAAAATAAAATGTCTCCCAATTAAAATGGAAATGAGAAGAATTTTCTTCTCTGAGAGGGTTTGTTAGTCTTTGGAATTCAGAACCCGAAAGAACGGTGAAGGCTGGGTCTTTTTCAGGCTGAATAGAGAGGCTTTTGACCTCCAGGGCAGCCCAGGTTGATGTGGGATAGATAACAAGGTGTAAAGCTGGATGAACACACCAGGCTAAGCAGCATCTTAGGAGCAGGAAAAACTGACGTTCCGGGCCTAGACCCTTCATCAGATATGGGGGAGGGGAAGGGGATTCTGAAATAAATAGGGACAGAGGGGGAGGCAGATAGAAGATGGATAGAGGAGAAGGTAGGTGGAGAGGAGACAGACAAGTCAAAGGGGCGGGTTGGAACCAGTAAAGGTGCGTGTGGGTGGGGAGGTAGGGAGGGGATAGGTCAGTCCGAGGAGGACGGACAGGCCATGGGGGCAGGATGAGGCTAGTAGGTAGGAAATGGAGGTGCGGCTTGAGATGGGAGGAGGGCTTTGGTGAGAGGAAGAACAGGTCAGGTGGGGACGAGCTGGGCTGGTTTTGTGATGCGGTGGGGGAAGGGGGGATTTTGAAGCTTGTGAAATCCACATTGATATCATTGGGCTGCAGGGTTCCCAAGCGGAATTTGAGTTACTGCTCCTGCAACCTTCAGGTGGCATCGTTGTGGCACTGCAGGAGGCCCAGGGTGGACATGTCGTCTGAGGAATGGGAGGAGGAGTTGAAATGGTTCGCAACTGGGAGGTGCAGTTGTTTATTGTGAATCGAGTGCAGGTGTTCTGCAAAGCGGTCCCCAAGTCTCCGCTTGGTTTCCCCAATGTAGAGGAAGCCACACCGGGTACAATGGATACTGTATACCACATTGGCAGATGTGCAGGTGAACATCTACTTGATGTGGAAAGTCTTCTTGGGGCCTGGGATGGGGGTGAGGGAGGAAGTGTGTGGGCAAGTGTAGCACTTCCTGCAGTTGCAGGGGTAAGTGTCAGGTGTGGTGGTGCTGGAGCGGAGTGAGGAGCGGACAAGGGAGTCACAGAGAGAGTGGTCCCTCCAGAAAGCAGACAAGGGTGGGGAGGGAAAAATGTGTTTGGTGCTGGGGTTGGATTGTCGATGGCAGAAGTGTTGGAGGATGATGCGTTGGATGCAGAAGTTGGTGGGGTGGTATGTGAGGATGAGGGGGATTCTCTTTTGGTTGTTATTGCGAGGGCGGGGTGTAAGGGATGAGTTGCGGGAAATGCGGGAGACATGGTTGAGGGCGTTGTGGAGGAAGAAGTGGGGTTTAGGTCCAGTGTAGGTACGGAAGAGGGATTATACCACCTAACCTATAAAGAGGGAGGCATAGTTTGGGCCCATGCGGGAACCCATGGCCACCCCCTTTGTCTGTAGGAAGTGGGAGGAATTGAAAGAGAAGTTTCACCGTTACATTGATGACTGTACTGTCGCCGCCTCGTTCACCCACGAGGAGCTCGAACAGTTCATCCACTTCACCAACTCCTCCCACCCCAACCCTAAGTTCACCTGGACCATCTGTAAACCCTCTCTCTCCTTCCTGGGCATCTCTGTCTCCATCTTGGGAATAACCTAGAAACCTATATTCATTTCAAGCCCAACAACTCCCACAGCTACCTGGAATACACCTCCTCCCACACACCTTCCTGCAAAAATGCCATCCCCTATTGCCAATTCCTTCACCTCCACTGCTTCTGCTCTCAGGATGATGCGTTCCACCTACGCTCAGTTCGCAGTAAACAACTGCACCTCCCAGTCGCAAACCATTCCACTCCCCCTCCCATTCCTCAGACATGTCCATTCTGGCTCTCCTGCAGTGCCACAATGATGCCACCTGAAGGTTGCAGGAACAGCAACTCATATTCCGCTTGGGAACCCTGCAGCCCAATGGTGTCAAAAGTGGACTTCACAAGCTTCAAAATCTCCCCTCCCCCTATCGCATCCGAAAACCAGCCCAGCTCGTACCCGCCTCCCTAGCCTGTTCTTCCTCTCACCTATCCCCTCCTCTCACCTCAAGCCGCACCCCCATCTCCTTGTCATCCCGCCCCCTTGACCTGTTCGTTCCCCCACCCCGGATTGACCAATCGCCTCCCTACCTCCCCACCTACACTCACCTTTACTGGCTCCAGGCCCGCCCCTTTGACTTGTCTGTCTCCTCTCCACCTATCTTCTCCTCTGTCCATCTTCGATCCGCCTGCCCCTCTCTCCCTATTTATTTCAGAACCCCCTTCCCCTCCCCCATTTCTGATGAAGGGTTTAGGCCTGAAACATCAGCTTTCCTGCTCCTCTGATGCTGCTTGGCCTGCTGTGTTCATCCAGCTTGACACCTCGTTATCTCGGATTCTCCAGCATCTGCAGTTCCTACTATCTCTTATGTGTAGTTGGGTTTGATGAATGACAGAACAGGTTTGAAGGGCCGAGTTGCCTGCTCTTGCTCCCATTCATGATGATCTCACTGTTTAGTTGCTGCTTTAGCGCACTTGTTTAAAATTCAGGAACGTCTGACAGTCTGCCTCTGAACAGGAATCAATGCACAATCCTTCAGAGATTTCACTGTTTCTATTGACATTGTTTGCTGTTTGCCTTTGATTTCAGAGATAAAGATAAATGAAAGAAAGGCAGCTGGTGTAACTTGTTAGAATACAAAGTATAGGCAATAAATAATATCAGATTTCAAAATTGAAAGCTTCATTTCTCAAACGTAACCCACTCCACTAACTAAATCAACAAGCCTTTTATATGTATGTATATAGTAACATGCGTGACTTAATCAGGAAAATTACAATAGAAATGTTCACAAATGCTCACTACACCTTCCTCTGATTTTATATATAGAGATCGTTGACTGTTACTGCATCTAATGGGGGGTGACAATGCATCAGTTCTGTCACATTAATACATCAGAGCGAGGTCTCACTGTTTGTTGCCTATTGATTGTTTCCATATGCTACTTTAGTAGCTTGTTGTTGGAAGTGCTAATTTTAGACTGAGTCATTACTTGCTGCTCAGTGGTAACTTGTGATTTCATGACAGTATGCACTGAGATCATCAGGTGTAATTTTTTCTTTGCGCATGAAGCCTGGCATGTGTTAGATACATTAAGGGATTCAGAGTCCTGGAGCGAACTTACGATGATATCATGGGACTGCGTATTATAAGATGGGTAGCAGACTCACATGAGTACATGGACATGAACACACAAGAACAACAATTAGCCCTCACCTAATGTCACTATAAGATCAGAGCCTATCTACAATGAGTATTAATGTGCAATGAATGGTATTACACTCAAATCTAAGCTTGAATGCAGCACTCGATTTTGTCTTCTCTGCTTCAAACACAACACAATTGGGTGGCATCATAGCACATGACAAAATAATGGTGGGGGAGGCGGGGGGAAGGGGACTCTGAAATAAATAGAGAGGGGGAGGAGGCACGTGGAAGGTGGATAAAGGTGCAGATAGGTGGAGAGGAGATGGACAGGTCTCCTGTTATGTCTTATGTCTCAGGGCCGCTAACTTACAAGTGATTGCTTAGTTAAATGTAATATCCATTATGCTAAAACTTTTAAATGTTTTGATGCTGTAATTTTGTTCAAATGTCTGTTTTAAAAAATGTGCTGTTTTGGATTTTTGAATCGTATATTGTTTTCAATTTTGTCTCTTTACTTTGAGACGCGGGGTAGATGATGGGATGGTAATGAACATTTACCTGGTTTCAAGCAGGATCCTGGTGTTTAACAGCACTGTGGTGAGGCTTGTTAGTACTGGGGAACCTGAATCTCTAGCATGCACAATCTGGGGCATCTCAGTTCTTTGTTTTATGTGATTAAACAACAGTTTTTGTTTATTTAATGAGATGAAGGAAATCTGAGTTATTAGTTTAGTCTTTGCTGATTGATTGAATCATATCTAGCATGGACGAATTGGACCGAAGGGTCTGTTTCCGTGCTGTACGTCTCTCTGACTCGATGACTATTGTTCCTTTGTTCCTCCTGACTGGCAGTTATGTGTATGTACACATAAATATATATATCAATCATAAGAAGTCTGCATCCCTTTCGATTCTGCTTAAATATATAACAAAGGGACTGAGCCAAGGAAACAGAATGCAGACCCTGTGTCAATGAGCTTTACTCTGAAATATGATACTGGCCTGTAGTCTGAGCAGAAAAGTTTGAGTGAGCGATATTGTCTTAGATCTGTATATGCAGTATGTTCTCAGGTATTAGTCCTGACTTTTTCTCCTCTCCTCTCCCTCTCCCTCTCTCTCTCTCTCTCTCTCTCTCTGAAAGCAGGCCGCATCTTTGAAATAAAATTAATCAGTTCATAATCGGTTTAAGTAGCTCATAATCCTATAAATGGGAATTTAGCTGGGAAATAAAATGAAAGTTTGATCACCAGTTTTTTTCAAATTATTTGGGAAAAACAAAAGCTGAGCTAATTCTGTTAAACCATGAAGTCAGGCAGCCTTGAAGAAAGAATTTAACTTGTAAATTCTGGAAATTCTGCCTATGCTCAGTCTGCAACAAATCTCAGCAGTTTAAAGTATCCGCTCTAATTTTGAGTCTGTTTGAGAATCGGAGACCCTTATGGAGAAGCATAAGTACAACTAATCAATAATGCAAAAGGGCACTTTAATCATATCATTTGGAATAGCTATTTTCTTTAGCCTTAATAGTTTTATAAACATAGCTTTGGAGATGAGAAATTTCAGTTACTGAAATGGTATTCTTGAATCAACATTAAATATGTGGCACGATTGAGCCTCAATGGTGTAAAAATATCTCTCCCTGTGCTTTCTCTTTCTCTGTCTCTCTGTCTTCCATCCCACTCTGTCTATGTGTTCTCGTTCTGTCTATGCACTGACTCTCCTTGTCTTTTCTCTCTTTCCTCTCTTCCACTGTCCTTTTCCTTTCTCAGCCCTTTCCCCTGCCCTTTTCCTTCCTGTCTTTTCTTACCCTGCCTTTTTTCTACGTGGGCCTTCTGCATCTATCCTTTCTCCCACTCTGAAAACCAAAAAAAATGCAGGCAATCACAGCAGGTGGGCAGTCTCCTGATGAAGAGTCACCTAGACTCAAAGTGTTGGTTTGATCTCTCTCAGTGGATGCTGCCTGACCCGCTGTAATTTCCAGCATTTTTTGTGTCCAGTACAGATTCCAGCATCTGCAGCAATTTGCTTTGACACAGTGTTTCTCTCACTCTGTCACTTCTCCATTGCACTTCCTCTACCTTTGACTTTTCCCCTTCTCTCTCTCTCTCTCTCACCAGGTAGAACTCACACATTCCTGCCTTTCGCAGGTTTCCAGGTTTTTCAGGGTATTGATACATCAGCTTTCAGCTGTGTATTCTTATTTCCTCTTTAACAACATTGCACTTTCTCTCTAGACCACAGTACCCTGGCTCATTACTAAACGTGGCTACAATTTGTAGCTGAGTGTTGGCAATGATGATCATTTATACTTTATACTGGATGCCTTTAAGAACAGGAACTTACATAGAACAGTACAGCATAGTACAGGCCCTTCAGTGCACAATGTTATGCTGACCTATTATCCTACTAAAATCAAACTACCCTGCATACCTTACACTGTACTGTAACTTAAATTGCTCTTTTTCTCTGACAAAATCAAGGGGAACTGAGCACTGTTCCATTGGGAGCTGCTAACTCAACACAGGCCAGAGAATAAAGCAGGACCAGCACCGTCTGGATAAACAGAGGCACCAGGCAGCTCTCTGTAATAGTTCAACAGATGTTTCCTGTAGAACTCAATAGTCTGAACTGACGACAGTAAATCCTAGCAGATATTCTGTACTGTACCACAGCTTTAAATACAGGGCTGTTTATCACAATTGTAATGAAGTCTGTGCATGGAAGGGAATTGTTTATGTTTGGACGGATTTATGTGCGAGGTAGAAATGTAAAAACTCCTTAATTCAGCAGGAATTTAATGAGAGGAGAGAGACAGTGAGCATGTATCATAAACTGTCGTCCCAATGGGGGCTATTTCATGAGCTGCAGATGTCATATAGTCATTTCAGCACTATCTGTAGCTGTAGACTGACATAAATGAATCACTTGGGGATTTCTGTATTTATATTAATGATAGGAGCGGCAGAGAGGAAAATCTTCAGTAACGGCCTTTAACCCTTGCGAGCTTGGAGCGGACCATTAACACTTGCCCTCCCACTCAAAATTGAAGGATACATAACCTTTTTTCAGTTAACTGTATGTGAGCACTGTGAGCCTGTTATCCCATCTGTTTTACAACCCCAGTAGAAGCAGTTTTGTAAATAATATTGTTCCCTCGCTGCCATTTCCAACCCACGCATAGCATAGTAATAAAAAATAAAATACTGCAGATGGTGGAAATCTGAGAAAAGCACAGAATGCTGGAGAAACTCGGCAGGTCTGGCTGCATCTAGATAGAACATAGAACAGGCCCTTTGGCTGAACATGATGCCAAATTAAACTAACCCCTTCTGCCTGCCCTTGCTCCATATCCCTCCATTCCTTGCATATTCACGTCCTTATCTAAAAGCCCCTTAAATGCTCCTAATGTATCTGCCTCCACCACCACCTCTAACAGCACATTCCACACTCCTGCCGCTGTCTGTGTAGAAGAAAAATTGCCCCTCACATCTCTTTTGAGCTTTCCCCCTCTCACCATAAATGCTTCCCCCCCCTCCCCAGTATTAAACATTTCAACTCTGGGAAAAAGATTCTGACCGTCAACCTTATCTGTGCATCTCATAAATTTTTTTTGGAATTCTTCCCTCAGCCTCCACTACTCCAGAGAAAAGCTCCTGAAGACTTTCCTTGTTATCTACAAAGAACTGTGTCTTCACTCCCTGAAAATATTCCCCCGAAGTGGAACATTAGATTTGTAGAATACCTTTAGCTTGTCTTACTGAATCAGAGAAACCTGTGATGACACAGTGGGACCCTAACTACATATTCCATGGTCCTAGTATGGGGGACTGTTTGTAGATTTGCACATTGCTTGGCACCATCTCCAGCCATTTATCCAGCGCGATGTAACAGAGTATCTGTCAAAATGCAGGAGACCAGACATTTAGAACTGTGCGGGGAAAATAAATAGTACATAATGTGGGAGTTATAGTTAATATATGGGTGTTGTCTGAGGAAAGTCTTTTTCTGTTTGTCACTGTTGGAACATGTATATGCTAATATAAAATTATATACAAAATTATCCACGTCAGCTGTCTGGTTCAGGATGGCATCTTCCATGAGACATTCACAGTATCAAAGAGGTAGAGGAAATGGGCAGCATGGTGTCACAGTGGTTAGCACTGCTGCCCTTACAATGCCAGGAGCCCGGGTTCGATTCCAGCCCCAGGCGATTGGTTGTATGGGGTTCGCATATTCTCCCAATGTCTGTGCGGCTTTCTTCCTGCGTTTTCGGCTTCCTCTCACAGTCCAAAGATGTGCAGGTTAGGTGGATTAGCCATGCTAAATTATAGCGTCCAGTGGATGTGCACATGCAGGCGGATTAAACATGATTAGAAACCACATGCAGGGTTACAGGGATGGGTGGGATGTTCTTCAGGCAGTCAGTGCAGACTTGATGGGTTGAACGGCCTCTTTCTGTACTCCAGGGATTCTGTGAATTGGGGGTGTCCATTGTTTGTGCTAGGATTGCAACCAAAAAAAGTTGGTGATTGTTGGTTGCATTTTGTCTCAGAAATCAAGACCTGTTGTAACGACATCTCAGCATTCTGTATCTGCACAAAGCAGTGATGGAACTCTTTCAAATTCAGGCTGTGGAAGAGAAGAATAATGAGATTGATCCTTAGTGACAAAACACTGAATCATGAGGAAAACATACAAAGACTTGACCTTTTCAGACTTGAAGTGACATGTCCACAGGGTGACCTAGTGGAAAATCAGAAAGAAAATGATACGCATTCAACATTTTGACTTTAAAATTGAACTGCGGCACCAGGGTAAGGGACAGAGGTTCAAATAAGCAAAACGAAATTGAGATCAAAGATCGCACAGAGATCAGTCAACATGTGGAAAGCAATAAAAATTGAATTGAATAGAAATTCAACGACCAATATGATATTGCGGATGGAGAATAGTTTTTTTGTCCTTTTTTTGAAATGGAGGTAGAGGACACAAAAGCCCAATCTTTATATATCACTGACTAGACCATAACTGTAGTCTTGTGGGCATTTGTGTCAATGTGAAGGTCTGAAAGATGGTGCAGAGGAGATTTTCTAGAAAGATGCCAGTTATGAGAGACTTCAGCTACTTGGAGAATGAGAGAAAAGGGATGCGTCTTCCTCAAAGCAGAAGGGGCTGGTGCTTAATTTAATCGAGGTGTTCAAAATCACAGGTTATCCATGCTGAGGTGAGCGAACCTTGCACTGCTTGTATTTGATGCTCAAGTCGGTCATTTTAATCTGAGATGGAAGCTCAACAAGATTCACTTCAACATCAATTTTACACCACACCTAATATCACTGGACAAATGGAGATAAAATTGAGCAGGGTACAATGCTAGGATTGGCCCCTTGGGTTCTTTCCTAGTGAGTAAGGTTAAAATACCCCACCATTTTTTTTGAGCTCCACATCCTAAGATTTTGATGATGATAATTGACGTTTTTAGATTTTTTTTCATTCATTAACGGGATGAGGGTGTCACTGGCCAGCAGCATTTATTGCCCACCTCTAAATGCCCACCTCTAATTGCCCGGAGGGCAGTTCAGAGTCAACCACATTGCTGTGGGTCTGGAGTCACATGTAGGCCAGACCAGGTAAGGATGGCAGTTTCCTTCCATGAAGGACATTAGTGAACCAGCTGGGTTTTTCCGACATTCAATAATGGATTCATGGTCATCAATAGATTCTTAATTCCAGATATTTATTGAATTCAAATTCCACCCTCTCCCAGAACGTTATCTGGGTCTCTAGAATAACAAGCCAGTGACAATACCAAATTTCAGAGGTGACATAGAATCCAGGATAGAATAATGAAGGTAATGCCTTGGATTGATTGAAGGAGTTCTTATGAGAGATTGTTAAAATATTCATGAGCAAATAGTGAAAGATTCATCTCATTTTAACATATCTGAGAAAGGCGCAAGTTCAATTGGATCAAAAGATACTTGAGGGAGACGTAGGCCAGATATGTACTGAAGAAAATGCATTCTAATTTAATTAAACCTCCTGGATGATGAGCCGAATTCTGAACTTGTCAAGTTTGCTGATGATAGCTGAACATGAGGCCTCAGGGTCAGGGCTCCAAAGGGCAAGATGAAGATAAATTTAAGGAATTATGGAAACATGTCATTACAACAACAGGGATCAATAGCAGAATTTTGAAGTGTAGGCAGTCTTCTAGATTTATTGAACTCTGTAACGAGAAGACAGATCTTCTATGTCAGGCGATTTCTGGACAATATTGGACTAGTTCATTGAAAGAAAGGCAGGCTCCCCCCACAATTTCTGGAAAAGTCTTCTATCTCTGTTGTGATATTATGCACGTTTACCTTTAAGGGAATGGGTCGAATGCAGCAGTTCCCAGCTGAATGAGACCTTACAATGACATATAGAACATTTAAAATGAAGATTAGGGTCAGATGACATGCATAGACCTCATTTTCCATATCAGGAAGGAGAGCTTTCCACCCAGTAAAGCCCATGCCAGATTAATTTTGATGATAATTGAGTCAGTTATGATAACATTAATCCTCTATTCATAGAATCCCTACAATATGGAAGTAGGCTATTTGGTCCATCAAATCCACACTGCCTGTCTGCAGAGCATCCCACCCAAACTCACCCCCATCCTATAACCTCGCATTTCCCAAGGCTAACCCACACATCCCTGGACATTATGGGCAATTTAGCATGGCCATGCCACCCTAACCTGCACATCTATGGGCTGTGGGAGTAAACCGGAGCACCCGAAGGAAACACACAGACACAGGGAGAACGGGCACAGTCAACACAGACAGTTGCCCGAGGCTGGAATCGAACCCTGGTCCCTGGTGCTGCGAGGCAGCACTGCTAACCATTGAGCCACTGTGCTGCCTCTGCAGGTAACGCTAGCCATTGTGCTGCAGCCTGCCTCCCAAGACAAAAACAGACCCAACCCCGTGATCTAACAATCAAGAGCATCACTCCAAGTTCTGGCTAAGCACTACAGCTCACCCTCGGACAGGGCATTGATCTAAATCAAACTTCACAAAAGCACAAAATCCTAACTTTGAGTTCAAGTGAACTCACCCCTTGTTTATGCAGCCTGATGACATTGAGTCACAAGGTTTAAGCTTCAAATCCCACTCATGGTTTTGGAAGGTACAGTACAGTACTGAGGCTCTATCATCTTGTCTACAGGCAGTTTTGGACTCCTTGCTATGAGGAAGATCTTGGGATATTAAGGAAGGTACAGGACAGATTTAGTTGAATACCACTTAGTCAAGTGGGAATACAAAACCAATTCCAACCACATACAGCACAAGTGTAGGTGTCACTTCATTTGAGCATAATGTCCACCATGATTAAAAATGTAGAAAGAAGTTCATTACGAACATAGAGTTGAACAAACTGGCCATAAGGCTTTATGTGAGTTTGAGACGCCACAGTGAATGTGACAGAGCTAGTGAAACAACACTTCTGTCCTGCTGTTGTTAATAGTGCAAACAGCCAACTGAATTCCACTGGGTATCCACAGCACTCGGAAGTAGGGATCCTAAAGACTTTGCTCCTTTGACAGCAACTTCCAAATCCATAGCTTCCACCAATGACAACTGAAAAAAAGCAGCAGACCTGCAGGAATACCATCACCAGCGGATTCTCCTCCAAGCTATACATTATCCTGGTGTGGGACAATATCACAAGTTCCTGCAGTGTCGCAGGGTCAAAATCCTGGAATTCCCTCTCAACAGCACTATCATTGTACCTCCAACACATGGATTGCAAAGGTTCAAGGAGACTCGTCACCACCTTGTCAGGGACAATTAGGGATGGGCAGTAAATGCTGGAATTACCAACTATGTTCATGTTCAAAATCAGATTGGAGAGTATGACTCCTGGTTTTTAGACTCTTTTGTCAGGAGAGCCAGTCTGTGAGTGTCTGCCCTGTCAAGCACACAGGAACTTTCTACATTGAGAAGGGAGACATCAATCCCAAACGTGGCAGTAAAGTGTGAAAAGAAGCTGTAACGCATTAGCAATCCAGATTCAGCTCTGAACTGAAGAAAGGAGCCAAAAACCTTCCGAAAATGGATCAGCAAGTCCTGGTAAAAGAAGCAGTTGCCACTTTTTCTGTATTAGAGGCATCTTGACATCTTTGGTGATAATCTACATAGCTCTCCAGAACTTCAAAGTACTGTCAACATTTATTTTCCTCCTGGTCAGACTTGAAGTTAATGAGATGAATAAAATACAGAAAAGTTTCAGCACAGTTTTACATGGCCAGTGAAGGAGGCAGTAAGGATTCATGTTGTTTTGTGATGATCCTTTCTGTTATTATTGAATGCACCCAATTTTTTTCATGGTATGTTTAATCAGACTGCTTGGACGTGATATGACACGCTTGTTCTATTCTCTTGTGGGACATGAGTGTTGCTGCCTGGTCATCATTTATTGTCTGTCTTTATTTGCTCCCAAGAAGGTGGTGGTCAGCTGCCTTCTTGAACCACTGCAGTCCACTTAGGAAGGGACTTCCAGGATTTTGACCCAGCGACAGTGAAGGAACGCCAAATCAGGGTGGTGAGTGAACTTGCGGATGTCAGGTTTCTTGGGTGTTGTTGGCACATTGCTCATCCAGGCAATTGGGGAATATTCCATCACACTCCTGACTTGTGCCTTGTAGACGGTGGATGGGCTTTGGGGAATCAGGGCGTCCATTACATGCCACAATATTCCCACCTTCTGGCCTACTCTTGTCACCACTGTGTTTATGTGGTCCAATTGAGTTTCTGGTCAATTGTAATTTAGGATATTGAAAGTGATGGTAATACTATTGAATGGTCAAAGTGCAGTAGCTGAATTGCCTCTAATTAGAGATGATCATGATCATTGCCTGGCATTTGTGTGGTGTGAATGTCACTTGCCACTTGTCAGCCCAAGCCTGGATATTGTTCAGATCATCTCGCATTTGAACATGGACTGCTTCTGTATCTGAGGAGTTGTGAATGGTGCTGAACATTGTGTAATCATTAGTGAAAATCCCTCCTTCGGACTTATGAAGGAGGGAAGGTCATTGATGAAGCGGCTGAAGATGGTTGGACCTAGGACACTACCCTGAAGAACTCCTGTAGAGATGTCCTGGGACTAAGAGTATTGACCTTCAGCACCCACAGCCATCTTCCTATGTGCCAGGTATGATTCCAACCAGCAGAGACTTTACCCCCTTGTGCCCATTGATTCCAGTTTCTGTGGCCATTGCACCCTAAGGTGGGAAATGAACCCAGACCTTCTGGTCCAGAAGTAGAGACACTACCACTGTATGAGACACAGTTTTTTTCCATTAAAAGGTTTTTATTTAGTTATCCTCTTTGTTCGTGTTACCACATATCTCTGTGGCAGACGGGGTTTGAATTCAGACTTTCTGGACCAGAGGTTCAACCACATGAAGCTTTAGGTGTAATCTTCTTAAATTAACTTTTCAGGTGAATACTGATCTATGCCAGCTGACAGGAATGGCCAGCCTGCTGACCAGTGGCCCGTGGGGTAGATTAGCTCAGTTGGTTTGATGGTTAGTTTAAGATGCAAAGTGACATCAACAGCAGGGGGTCACTTCCCATATGGGCTGTGGTTGCTATGAAGGCGCTGCCTACTAAACCTCCATCATTGTGTCCCCCGACCTCCTCCCTTGCCTGAGGTATAACCCACAGGTTAAATAAGATTGCATATCTGGGACAATGGCCACCTCCAGGTTCTTGGCTAACGAGAGGAATTCGGTAATTGCTCGGCAAACATGTGGGACTCACCACTCAGCTGAAGAGCCATTGGAAGTGCTGCGCTGTATCTCCCTTGGGCCAGGGTTTGGCGAATTGAATCCAGGCAGTGAGCAGAGCTTGGTCTTCACCAGAATCAACAACCCTGAGGGCACCAGTTCCAATCATTGATCAATCAGAAGCCAGTAGCTTTATTGAACAACAGCGCTATCAGGGAAGTAATGACTATTACAAGTACAGCACCTATCCAATGCACTGAGTAGCAGAAGGAGTTTCATTTGGATAAATGCAAGATGTTACATTTTACTAAGAAGTACAAGGGCAGGATTTATACTGTTAATGGTAGGGCCCTGGCTAACGTTGCCGAACAGAGAGACCTAAGGGTTCAGGTACGTATTTGTTTGCAAGTTGTGTCACAGGTTGACAGGGTGGTTAAGAAGGTATTTCACAAACTCGACTTCATTGTTCAGACTGTTGACTATAGGAATTGACTGTAGAGGCGTACCTCCCCACCAGGGACAAAGACTCGGGAGGCAGGCAGGATCCAGGCAAGTGGCCGACTTTATTCAAGCAACAACCAATTATTGCAGGGAGAGGGCCAAACACGTTCCCCGAATCTGGCCTTGATATGGGAAACCAGTCGTTTTCTTAATCTACAGCTCAACTCGGAAGAGAGATCAATGATGCTCTCTGATTTTTACAGTGAAATACAGCATTTTTATACATTTTGTATTCACAGCATTCACACACAGCACGGTCCCTCTGTCCTTCCCCCTTTCTTCCTGTACCCAATCCTGTGAAACACCTAATCAGTGATGGGCATTCCTGTGGACAGCCCCAGGTTCTCATGATCTCATGGTGTTTAACAGACATTGTAATCTCCATGCCTTGGAATCTTTCTATTCGTCCTATTAATTAGCATCCCAAACATACTGGTTACACTTCTTCTGGCCTAGCCCAGATTTGCTTATCTCTGAAGACTGCTTGAATTCTATTATTCATTGTATTCCATGTACTATCTCTATCAAATTCAGTTATTCCTCTTATACTTTCCACTGTCCAAAATATGTATATTAAAAAATACAAAAGACGGTTGGTTTTAACAAACTGCTATAAGGTTCATGATATTAATTTCTGTCGTAAAGTGTAAAGTTATACAGCTACTTAAACTGCTAACACTTTGTAACTAATAAATTGCAAACAGTCTATTTTGTTCAGGACATGCCAGTCATATTTTTAAAGTTAAGAGAGAGCGTTTCCTGAGACTAATTAACTTTCAAATCTAGGTTTAAATATTTTTTCCCCTCATGCTTTTATTATACTTTGGTTATACGTGTGTCTATAATTTTGTTGAAATCTATCTTTGTGACTATCTGAAGAATCTTTAACCAGAACCTATTTCTTAATATTGTGAATAACTTCAAAGAAACAACCAAATACCACAATATAACTTTAACTGAGAGATAGTAGGAACTGGAGATGCTAGAGTCAGAGGTAACACAGTGTGGAGCTGGAAGAACACAGCAGGCCAGGCAGCATCAGTGGAGCAGGAAAGTTGATGTTTCGGATCTGGACTCTTCTACAAAAATGGGGGAGGGGGAAGGGAGCTGAGAAATAAACAGAGAGAGGCGGGGTGGTGCTGGGGAAGGTATCAACATCCCACCTACCTTCTCCAGCCCCACCCCTCCTCTCTATTTCAGAGCTCCCTTCCCCCTCCCCAATTCTGAAGAAGGGTCCTGACCCGATACGTCAACTTTCCTGCGCCTCTACAATAACTTTATGAGTTGTTTTCCATAACTGCCTAATGAGTTAGCTTCACTGGTTCATGGACTGAGATTTACACCACTCATTCCAACTGGTGCTGTTCACCCAATGGGACAACATCCTTTCATTAATGAGGCTGGAATCAATTCCTCGTCTATCCTTTGGCATCCACTGACCAAACTGTCTCAGATGGCTGCTTGCAGGGGCTCCCAGTCACCTTGGAGTAGCCCCGTTCGAAGATAACATTATGTTTCACTTAAATGCTGGAGCAGGCTGTTTCATTCTGTTTATCTCTTGTATGCCATTTTGTATCTTCAAACAGTGGCCACCCTTACATTGACATGTCGTGTTGAGATTGTACAGGACGTTGGTGAAGCCACTTTTGGGGTACGGTGCGTATTTCAGGTTGCCCTGCTGTAAGAAGGATTTTGTTAAATTGAAGAGGGTTCGGAAAAGATTCACCAGGATGTTGACAGGACTGGAGGATTTGAGTTATAAAGAAAGGCTGGATAGGCTGGCACTCTTCACTGCAGAGTAGTAGGTTGAGGGGCATAGATAAAGTGAATAGCAAAGGTCTTTTACCTAGGATGCGGGAGTTCAAAATTAGAGAACATATTTTTAAGGTCAGAGGAGAAAGATTTAAAGGGGACGTGACGGGAAACCTTTTCACGCAGAGCGTGGTTCATATGTGGAACGAACTGCCAGAGGGAGTGGTAGATGCAGATACAGTTACAACGTTTAAAAGACATTTGGATCAGGACATGAATAGGAAAGGTTTAGAGGGATATAGGCCAAACACAGGCGAATATGACTAGTTTAGCTTGGAGAGGCTTGGTCGACATGGACCGCAGGGTCTGTTCCCAAAGTCTCGATGAGTGGCTTAGCGTCGTCGCTGGTTTCTGGGTGAAAGGAGCAGTGAAGGTGTCGCCAATGGAAGGAGGTCAGCAACAAATGTAGGGGTCAGCTCTTGGTTTCCCGAAACTGGTTCCAAAGAAGAGTCATTGGACTCAACATATTAATGCTGTTTCTCTCCGCGTAGATGTGGTCAAGACCTCTTGAGTTTCTCCAGCATTTATTGCATTTGTTCCCTCAATCTAGCATGGCCTGACAATGTGGAACATTTGCCCAGCACCCCCTTCCGTCACAGTGGGAGATTCCTTGGATGGCAAACCCCTGTCTGCTGCTGAGTTAACAGCAGTGGCCAAGAGAGATGAGGCTCCTAAGTGAGCATTAGGCATTGAGGGCCTTGACTGGCAGTGAAATAAGATGACGAATGAGGATGAGGGTGGTAAAACATGATGAAGGGTCTAGGCCCGAAACGTCAGCTTTTGTGCTCCTGAGATGCTGCTTGGCCTGCTGTGTTCATCCAGCCTCACATTTTATTATCTTGGATTCTCCAGCATCTGCAGTTCCCATTATCACTAAAACATGGTATCCTGTGTCTTCCCCATAACACTTGATTAAATGTACACCCACCAACCCCCCAACTAAACCCACCTCGAAGACATTAAAGGAGGTGATAAATTCTAATGATGCTGCAAGCTTGGCTAACAGCGGGAACAGTTTAAGTTTCTCCACTACCATAAATTGATCTTAGTCATGTTTCTACAGGGTTCAGTAGTCGCAGTTTTCTTTTTAATAGCTTTCATAATGTTTCTCGGACGCAAGCAGTGCTGTTTGTTTTCTTCCAAATGATCCTGGCAGCATCCCCAGCAAATGACAGGTTGAAATGATGAGGGCAAATAGGTTGAATAAACTGCACACAAGATTGCACCAGGACTGAATTACGTTGACTGTAGAAAAGTTGAGCAAATACATTTTAAATCGTCACTTGATCCCACTAGCTAAATTCTCGATGAGCTCTCTGTGACAGGTTCATTCTGAATGATTTATACCCTGTAGCATCTGTAATCACACCAAATGATGCACAGTTGGAGATGTTGTTCTATCAGCGATGGCTCTGTTGATAAAGAAGAACATGACACTTAATGCATAACAGAGGTTAGAGGCACAAAACAATGTGTGTTGTTGTGAGCAATAGCTTAAACGGGACCTTTTCCTCACAGCCATTATTGGTTTGGAAGTGGTTGACTGTGTTGAGATGACAAGTGGTAGCAAGTTTTGAGAAGATTTGTAGCTCAGGTTGAGTTTCTGGATGTGAGTTTGCTCGCTGAGCTGGACGGTTAGTTTTCAGACGTTTCGTCACCATTCTAGGTAACATCATCATTGAGCCTCCAGTGAATCGCTGGTGTTATGTTCCGCTTTCTATTTATCTGTTTAAGATGGAGCCCATCTACCATCCTCTGAGAAAAAGAACAGGAAATGACATCACCAACCCAAGGAAACCTAAACAGATGAATAGAAAGCGGGACATAACACCAGCACTTCACCGGAGGCTCACTGATGATGTTACCTAGAATGGTTACGAAACATCTGAAAACTAACCTTCCAGCTCAGCGAGCAAACTCACATCCATGACAAGTGTATCTAACCTTCTGACTTTCTGAATTTAATTGTCTTTTTCAATATGTAAAATGTTCATACCAAAGAGGAGCAAGACTTGACCTTCACTTGAATAATAAGGCAGGGCAAGTGAATGAAGTGATAGTAGGGAAACACTCTGGATCTAGTGATCATAATTTTGTTTGTTTTAAAAGAGGAATGGAAAAGAATAAGCCTTCCATAAAATTAAAGTTTTTCATTGGAGTAAGGCAAATTTTAATGGAATGAGACAAGAACTTTCAAAAATTAGATTAGATTGTTTGCAGATTAAGGGATGTCTGATAAGCGAGATTAAGTTATCACCCAGAATTGTGATAATGAGAGTTCAGAGTCATTATATTCCTGTTAGACTGAAAAGTGAGGCTGGTAGGATTAGAGAACAGTGGATGACTAAAGATATTGAGGTTCTAATCAAGGATAATACAAGAACCATGTTTTAGATATAGAGATAGTAAGAACTGCAGATGCTGGAATCAGAGATAACACAGTGTGGTGCTGGATGAACACAGCAGGCCAGGCAGCATCAGAGGAGCAGGAAAACGCACATCTCCCTTGACCCAAAACGTCAGCTTTCCTGCTCCTCTGATGCTACTTGGCCTGCTGTGTTCCTCCAGCTCCACAGTGTTATCTCATGTATTAGATATAGACATCTGGATTCAAGCGAATCTCTTGAACAGTATAAAGAATACAGGGGAGTTCTTAAGATGGAGATCAGGAAGGCGATGGGAGGATATGAAATAGCCTTGGCATATAGGATTAAGGATAATTCAAAGAGATCCTACAAATATATTAAAAGCAAGAGAACACTAGAGAAACAATCGGGCCCCTTAAAGATCAAAGAGATCATCTTTGTGTTGAACTTCAGGAGATGGGAACAGTATTAAATGAATATTTTTTGTTAGTTCTTACTGTGGAGGAAGAAATGGACACTAGATAGCACAGGGAAATAAATATTGATGTTTTGAAAATGGTTCATATTACAGAAGAGGAAGTGCTGGGGGTCTTAGAAAATATAAAGGTGGATAAGTCTCCTGGACCTGATCTAGTGTATCCCCGGACATTGTGGAAATTAGGGAGAAAATTGTTGGACCCCCCTTGCAGAAATATTTGTATCATCGATAAATGTGGGTACGGTTCCAGAGCACTGTAGGGTGGCTAATTGTGTGCCTTTGTGTAAGAAGGGCTGCAAAGAGAAGCCTGGAAACTACAGACCTGTGAGCCTGACATCGGTGATGGGTAGGTTGTTGGAAATGATTCTGAAAGATAGGATTTATATGCATTCGGAGAGGCAAGGACTGATGAGGGAGAGTAGGCATGGTTTTGGACAAGGGAAATTGTGTCTCACAAACTTGAATAAGATTTTTGAGGAAGTAACCAAGAAGATCGATGAGGGCAGAGAGGTAGACAGTGTTTACTTTGACTTCTATAAAGCCTTTGATAAGGTTCCGCATGGTGGACAAATCAGTAAAGTTAGGTCCAATGGGATCCAGGGTGAGCTTGCAAATTGGATGCAAAGTTGGTTTAACAGCAGGAGTCAGAGAGTGATGGTGGAAGGGTGTTTTTGAGTCTGCAGGCCTGTTACCAGCAATGTTCCGCAGGGAGCGGTGCTGGGTCCACATTTTTTTTGTCATTTATATGAAAGCTTGAGATGAGAATGCAGAAGGCATGGTAAGTAAGTTTGCAAATGCTGTCAAAATTGGTGGTTTAGAGGACAGTGAAGAAGGTTATCTCAGACTACAAAGAAATCTTGATCATTTGGGTCAACGAGCTGAAAAGTGGCAGATGGAGTTAAATTGGGTTAAGTGTGAGGTGTTCCATTTTGGTATAATTGAAGTTATACAATTAAAAGTAGGGTCTTGGGTAGATTTGCTGTAAAGAGATGTCTGGGAGTTCAGGTTAATAATTCTTCAAAGTTTGCATCGCATGTGGATAAGGTGGTTAAGAAGCACACTTGCCTTCCTTGCTCAAACCTTTGAGTATAGGAGTTGGGATGTTGTGTTGAGATTGTACAGGACACTACTAAGGCCTGTTCTGGAGTATTGTGCCCCAACTCTGGTTGCCCTGTGCTAGGAAGGATATTATTAAGCTGGAGTCAGTTCAGAAAAGATTTACCAGGATGTTGTTGGGAGTGGAGGGTTTGAACTAAAGGGAGAGGTGATAGGCTGGGACTTCTTTCACGAGAGCATAGGAGGTTCAAGAGTGACTTTACAGAAGTTTATAAAATCATGTGAGGGATAGATAAGGTGAATGGCAGGTGTCCTTTACTGAGAGAGGGGGATTTAAAGACAAGGGCCATAACTTCAAGAAGAGGAGAAAGATTGAAAAAAAATTACGAGGGGCAATTATTTTTAACACAGAGAGTGGTTCGTGTGTGGAATGAACGTCCAGAGGAAGTGATAGATGTGGGTACAGTTACAACATTTAAAAGATATTTGGATAAGTATGTGAATAAGAAATGTTTGGAGGGATAAGGGCCAAGCACAGGCAGGTGGGACAAGTTTAGTTTAAGATTATGGTTGGCTTATTGGACCAATGGGTCGGTCTCCATGGTGCATGACTCTGTAACTGCAGCAAGCACATCTTTTTAAAAGTTCTTTGCTGGGATCTTAGCATGCTGCATTTGTTGCCCATCCCTAGTTGCCCCACAGAGGTCATGGGGAGCTGCTTTGTTGATTATTGTGTATATCCCTAGTGCAACCAATCTCTGAAGGAGAGAAGGCCTGTCAGTTATAATATCCCTATTAAGAGCAGTATTTCGTTGTGATTTGGGGATGTATGGGTTTCCTGGGCCTTCTGAGATATGCCACTGGAAATACTCAAGGACTGTAGCAATCGAGGGGATAGGTGAGACAGCAGTGAATATTCCCTGCTGTTTGGAAAGCTCAGAACCACTATGCCTAACTGTGCGAAAGACCACTTGCTCAGTCACGGGGTTGGGTTGGGGATGGTGTGGGGAGTAGGGGTTAATTTAACTGCCTTGTGCATCTGTCTCCACCTTGCTGCGACATATGGAGGCGTGTTAATTTGTTGGCTTGGGTCTCAGATGGGGACTGAGATGAACAGCAAAGAAATGAGCTGCTGCTTTCTCCTTTCAAGACCACTCCACAGCAGAGAGGGGCTATATTGAGTAAGTACACGCACCCCTCCCCCCTCAACCCCCCCACCACCTTCCCCCAACACATTATTGACAGGTGGTTTACTGGACTCACCAAAACACCAGCATCTCAACAGGCTTGTGGTCTCATCAGATGGTGGAAGACCCCTGTGCCCGCTGGAGGTGGCCATGGGAGCCAGAGACTGACTTTCTGTCGCATGATATAATGTCGCCCCAGGTTACCCCGGAGCCCTCTGCCGGAGATATTTGCCGGATGTCGCGGCCAGCTGCCCACAGATTCATTCGACAATGGTGGATGCCACGTTTGTTATGGTAGACAATTGGACGTGGCCACTAATGATACTGAGCAGAAAGAGTGTGTGCTCCAATTTCCTGGCTAGCTCAGTCAATAGAGCCTTAAACTTAAGGCCTCACACTGGGTGACATTGTTTCGTTGGATCTGCTCCTGCGTCTTATGGTATGATTAAGGCAATCAATTGTTCTGGGGAAAAGGCAGGAAAAAGTGGAGTTGAGGATTATCTATAGTTAACCTTGATTTCATTGAACTTCAGAGCAGACTCAATGAACAGGCCATTTCCTCGTGGACGCCCTGAGGAAGATTAAAGAGATTGACGAGGGAAGAGTGATAGTTGTCCATGTGATCATGTACCACTAACTGCTGGCTTCACATCAGCGTGAATGTGTCACATGGTGGCATGAGGTTGAATCCTGACTCCCATCTCTGATAGTCAGGAACATTGAGGCCTCTCTCACCTCTTTGCCCCTGGATCTTAGTTTGGAGATTGCTGGAGAAGCTCTTTGAGTTACTCCTCATGGGAGAGATGAGAACTAGGAGACACAGTTTAAAAATAAAGGTCCCCCCTTTAGGATGAAGGTGAGGAGAACTTGTTGTTCTCAGTATAAAACTATAAGGGGCATAGTCAGGGTAGACAGGAAGTCCCCTTGGTGGAGGGATCAGAGGGCATAAATTTAAGATAAGGGGCCAGAGGTTTAGAGAGGATGTGAGAAAAGCTTTGTCACCCAGAGAGTGTTGGGAATCTGGAAGTCACTGCCTGTAAAGGTGGTGAAGGCAGAAACACTCATGACATTTAAGAAGTAGTCAGGTGTTCACTCGCAATGCCAGGGCCTACAAGGCTCTGGGCCAAGTGTTGGAAGATGGGATTAGAATGATTAGGTGATAATGGGAACTGCAGATGCTGGAGCTGGATGAACACAGCAGGCCAAGCAGCATCTCAGGAGCACAAAAGCTGACGTTTCGGGCCTGATGAAGGGTCTCGGCCTGAAACGTCAGCTTTAGTGCTCCTGAGATGCTGCTTGGCCTGCTGTGTTCATCCAGCTCCACACTTTGTTATCTTAGAATGATTAGGTGGCTGTTTTCAGCTGGCGCAGGCTCAACGGGCCAATGAGCCTTTGTCTGTGCTGTAGATCATTACGACTATGGGCCATGGGTCTGTGGAACCCTTTGTCCCCCAGAGGCCAGCAGAAGCTCGGTCATTGAAGATTGTTCAGGCTGGGGAGGGCGGACGTTTGACCAACAAGGTTGTCAGAGGCTTGTGGGAGTGACCAAGAATGTGGAAATCGAGGCACTGTCCAATCAGCTTTGATCTTATTGAATGGTGAAGTAGACTCAAGGAGCCAAATGGCCTGCTCTGTGTTTGTATGTTCTTAGTCTCCCCTGGTGTTCTGTGCTGTCTTCTTGAAGGACAGAGAAGAGATCCGAGTGACAGAATTGGGAATATATTGAACAGGTGGATGGACGATATTTGTCAAAGGATGGCCATTGTGCAAAGGAGGTGCAGAGTTGGGGAGGAGGGTCTGAAGCGGATTGGTTGCCTGAGTCCCATGCCCATCACCTACTGAGAATTCAGCCCTCACTCTGTGCAATGTGTGCGATGCTTCTCTCAAGATGTGACAAGGTGCTGCATAAATATCAATCTGGCTTTCTTCAAAGGCATTTATATCACACATAACGACCCACAAGACAATAGCCACTTGCAGTTATGTCGTGCTCATAATGCAGGAATGCTCATAAGGGCTTTATAGAAGTGACAGACACTCACACTGAGGCACTAAAGAAAATATTAAGATGTGTGACTAAACATAACAGTGCCTATTAGTACCAATACAAATTGGCTGATTAGCATGAATTATGGATTTGCATATAAACTCGGTTAAGTTGTCAGTTATCAGTGAATTGGAGTCTAGTGGGTCGTCAAAATGTATTCATCTAAACGATTAATGTTGTAGATACCGCATGTACTTTCTATGACTGTAACATTTCCTGTGCCATTTAACCTCATCCCCATCACCTTTGTCTGTCATATTTTGTTGACAGACTTGGAAAGTAAAGCAGTAGTGATTCACAACTGAGGAGCTAGACAGAGAAATCAAAGTGGGGGAAGTACAAGAAACCGATCATTGGGACCATTCAAATGGAAGAGGGATGGCTTAGAAAAATATTTAACCTGTCATCCTTACTTGGCAACTGAAATTTCTCGTATACAGTAACACAGCAAACACACAAACAATCCAACTGCTCCTTCCATCCTTTTCCAATCATAGACCAACACAGCTTATTGACTCCCGTAATTCCTCTCTGGACCCATCAAAAGCAGATTATTAAATACGTTATGCTGAGAGTATTGGAGAGGCCTCTTCCTGAGTGCCGTGCCCAGTTCTGGTCACCCTGTTACAGGAAGGATACAGTTAAGCTGGACAGGGTTGAGAAGAGATTTACCAGGATGTTGCCAGGATTGGAGGGTTTGAGTTATTGGGACAGGCTGGGTAGGCTGGGATTTTTTCACTGGAGCGTAGGAGGCTGAGGGCTGATCTTATAGAGGTTTATAAAATAATGCGTGGCACAGACAAGGCGAGTAATAAAGGTCCTTTCTCTCGGGTGGGGGATTTCAGACTAAGGGGCATATTTTTAAGGTAAGAGGAGAAAGATTTTAAGAAGACACAAGGGGCATTTTTTGTTTGCACAGTAGTTCGTGTGTGGAATGAACTTCCAGAGGAAGTGGTGGATGTGGGATTTAAAAGATATTTGAACAAGTTCATGAATAAGACATGTTTGGAGGGATATGGGCCAAGCATAAGCAGATGGGACTAGATTACTTTGGGATAATGGTCAGCATGGACTGGTTGGACCGAAGGGTCAGTTTCTGTACTGTATGACTTTAAATTGCATGAAGCTGCAGTGAGGTACAAACCCGAGCCCCGCATGGCCGCACTGACATGATGCACTACCGCAACATACAAAATTACATATTCTTCAGTAATATGATAAAACACAACCATGATGTATTGTGTATTTTTTGATTTCCTTAATTGTACAATCTGACTGAAGGCCCAAACCTGAACTAAATGCTTGCCTCTGAAGTTAGAAGAAAGAAAAACTCCCATTGTCTTTCACCACCTCCTGGGAAAGCTCCAGGAAGGCTTTATGAGTGAGTGAGGTAGACAGTTACTGCAGTGATGCTGTGGATGAAAGCCTTTAGTTCCAAAGGAAGACTGGAGTTGCTCGCATCTGAACAAACAAGATCAAGGGGTGATTTCCCAAATGTGTTTCGCATCAGACATTCTGGTGGATGTTACGGATGAGGAGAAATGGGGGGAATAACCTTTCCCCTCACTCCCCACATCTTAGTTGTCCATATCAGAATGTGTACTCTGGATGGAATGTTCAAATCATGTTTTGAGTGTTGTACCTTTTAAATAATGGACAAGACAGGCTTCCTCGTAAGTTTAATTCAGAAGGAAAGATGTTGACACGCCTTGAAATGAAAGAAACCACATGATTACTGTCTCTCAAACACAAATCTACTCACTCACCCAGCCACACACACACACTCTCATTCTGTCACTCACTCACTCATTCCCTCTCTCTCTCTCTCTGTCTCCTCTCTCTCCTTTCTCTCTCTCCTCTCTCCTCCCTCTCAAGCTCACTCTCCTGTCTCTCCGCCCTCCCATGCTCATTCTGTCTCCCCTTGTTTCTCTCGTCTCACACACACACACACACACACAGACATGGAGGGTATGTCTTGCAGGGCCATGCTGTTAATCACAGAGACCATGTAGAGCCGCTGATCTCTGCATGATATAAAAGGGAGAATGTGTTGTCACCAAGGTTAGATGTTCTGGCATGTTCGCAATAATTCATAGTGGGCTAATTGGAGAGTAGCACAGCAATGACTGATGCTTCTTACTTGGTTACCAGGACACAGATGCTTCTCCATTTCCAAAGACCAGGCCTGTCCTCCCTAGTGATGGCCAAGATCCTTTCGTCCTTGCATGTGAGGAGCCAAACATCAGGGACCGCTGCCACCCCCCCACCCCCCACCCCCAGCCATCCTGGCTCTGCCGGCATTACTGTGGGCTTCCATTCTCCTGGAATGAGGCAAGGGAAGGGATTCAGTGCAGTGAAAGTATGCGGCTCAGCTTTTCCTGCTGCTGCAGATGGGGAATAAGTGGCAGGGTTGACCTCATTGAGTGAGGAAGTCACACGGAAACTGTGCGGGATTGGAGGGGTGGGGTTTGGTGCAGGTTAGAGCAAGTGATGGAAGTCGCTGCATGCAGTAGTGAGACTGCTGGGAGGCAGGTACAGTCAAAGAGAGAGAGAGAGCGAATGGAACAACAGAAAGAAAATGGTGACACATTCTGGTGGAGCAGTGAAGGTCGTTGAACTTCCTTTTTAACTTCAACTTAAGTTATAAACAATAACAAGAAGTGAAAAAAGTCACAGTTTTGAATCCGTCCTATTTAAGATGCAGTGTTGCAGACCTGGGTGGCCTCTCCGTGATGGTGACAACTTAAAATTACTTCTCTGGGTTTCAAGGTGAAATTGTAGCTGACTTTCTATTGGAAGTGAGGACAAATGAGCCTCCCTGTCTCCCCACCTCCGCCTGGCTGTGCTGGTTGTATTAAGCAGAGACCTTTTCTTCTTGTTAGGACGTGGTTCCTTTCGGTCCACGAACTGATTTGTCTCTCCCTGATTCCTAAGTGATGACATTTGTCATGTGAAATCCATTCTCGTCTTGTGGCCACGTGATGGATACTGCAGTTATCCAGACAAACGATAAGACAGTAGGAGCCATTACCAAACAAAGGGGGATGAATAATGGCAGTTCATGACTGCTTTTGAGAACCTTGTTATCTTGCACCTCTTTGCATTAAGTTTTGAGCTTACAGACACTTAGCCTGGAATGTGGAGCAGTGGGAGAGCAATTGGATTTGATTTTTGGGAAGTAGTGAGACAATAAGAGGTGTAAGTTTATGAGCAGTCTCACAACTTGAATGTGTTTTCAATGGAGTCTTTCATCCGTGGATATGTACATATGAATGATTTCCAAGAAGCATGTTCAGACATGAGCTAATCCTTGTCTGTTCACTCACAAGTGGTCACCTGACCTTCAGTGGCCATCTTTGCCACATTGTCCACTTTTTAAAGGAAAAGTCCATTTCAGAAAGTCTGCTTTTCATAAAGTCCATATCTTGAAAGTTGGGACTATGACATATCTTTATGGGAATTATGTGGAGTAGGTAAGGACATACTCTCTTCTGCAGCTGTAAGTTTCAGTAACTGAAGGAAAAGGATTTATGGAAATTGGCTAACCATTGAAGAGGGGATGACAACAAGAAGTGGAAGGTTATGATCTGAAATATAGACTGTAAATCGTGCCTCCTCCCTTTTCCCTCTATGACTCAGGAACTGGGAGAGTTGGTGAGAAGGAGAGAGTTGGCCTGAAAGAGAAGAGGCATGGGATGAGGTGAGAGGGAAAAATATGAGTTAGTGTTTTTGCGTCAAAGGTTGAGTGTTGAGTTATGCATGAAATGTACGCAAATTTTAAAAGTTTATGTCCCAAAGGTCGGTTCAGTTGTTACACAGGATCAAATATAACTCTGTAACTCTCAATATTGTTGAAGGTACAAAATGATTTTCAAGATTTTAACATAGTTTGTGTTTTGTATATAGAAGCTGTGTATTTACCTGACAAAGAAACAGAATCTAGCCAAATAGACTAGTATTTCCAAATAAACTGATTACAGAATTGTGACTGATTTTGTTTATCTTTCAGTTGCAATTAATTAAGTATTTTCTCTGTGGAAAATCACCTTGTGTCCTTGTGGTATAACATTAGATTGTGCATTTTTGAATATGATTTTATTACTGTTGGATTTTGAACTTTCAAAATGATAACAGTGACTAAACTTGGAAGTGGCTTCATTGGCTGTAAAGTGCAATGGAGCATTGCTGAGGCTGTGAAAGGTGCTATGTAAATGCAAGCCTTTCCGACTATTTCATTAGCTCAAGAGAGCATGGTACAAAGTCACAACGATACAACATTTATATTTACAACCTGACATTTTGTGGGTGGCACAGTGGCTCAGTGGATGGTGTTGCTGCCCTACAGCATCAGGGATCCAGGTGCAATTCCAGCCTTGAGCAACTGTCTAAATGGAGTTTACATGTTCTCCCCGTGTCTGCGTGGGTTTGCTCTGGTTTCCTCCCACAGTCTAAAGATGTGCAAGTTAGGTGGATTGGCCATGCTAAACTGCCCAGGGACGGGTAGGCTAGGTGTGTTAGCTGCTGAAAATGTAGGTTTATGGGGATAGAGGAGGGGGTGGTTGGTCTAATTTTTAAATGCATCAATTAAATCACCACCCAATCCATTAGGCTCAAAAAATTACAAGTCTCTACAACCGCTGCTTCTAATATAAAACGTCTAACCCTGAAATCCTTCTGGTGTGTTGCAAGGCTGTCAAATCCTTTCTGAGGTACAGGTTTTGAAATTAAATACCAGGTTACAAATGGAGTTTAATTATTAACTGCAGCATATCTTCTCCCTGTTGTACTGCAGCCCCTTCTTCCTGTTTACTTATAGTAATTTCTATACCTGAACACTCCAAATCACTCTGCACTTCCACAGCTGCTATTTCTCACTCTATTTTCCCACATTTGCTCCGTCCTCCTTGATAAGTAAATGTTCCAGCTTGTTTTAGTTGGAGCTAGAGATCCTTATGGTCCCCATACAGAGCTCCATTTGTCACAATTTTGCCCACTCACTTAATCAGTCCATGTCCCCTTAAAACTTGCTGTTCTCAACCACATTGCTTGCAGCATTAATGGATGATTTACTTTGTAACAATGGATACTCCTGGCTGTGGAAGTGATACTGAAGGATTGATTCTAGCCCATTGTGTGAATTGATGAGCACTACTGACCCAATAGTTATGGATCCAAGTGAGTGAATATATAGTGCGATGGGAATTGGTGCCCTTCCACCTGTTCAGACACCCATTCCCATCACCGCCACGAGCTTCGCTGTCACTCCTTCCTCTGTCAGTGCCATGTAAAGTGAGTACCATCCACAAGACAGTCTGTGACAATTTCACAGCATCTTGCACACATCTCACTAGCTGCACGTTGCCTCCAAGCCACACACAAACCAGACTTGGAAATGTATCATAATTCGTTCACGGTCACTGGATCAAAACCTGGAAACGCCCTTCCTGACCTACACCACCGGAATAGAACATAGAACACTACAGCGCAGTACAGGCCCTTCAGCCCTCGATGTTGCGCCGACCTGTGAATCCAACCTGAAGCTCATCTAACCTACACTATTCCATTATCATCCATATGTTTATCCAATGGCCATTTAAATGCCCTTAAAGTTGGCGAGCCTACTACTGTTGCAGGCAGGGCATTCCACGCCCTTACTACTCTCTGAGGAAAGAACCTACCTCTGACATCTGTACTATATCTATCACCCCTCAAATTAAACCTATGTCCCCTCGTGCTAGCCATGACCATCCGAGGAAAAAGGATCTCACTGTCCACCCTGTCTAATCCTCTGATCATCATGTATGTCTCTATTAAGTCGCCTCTTAACCTTCTTCTCTCTAATGAAAACAGCCTCAAGTCCCTCAGCCTTTCCTCATAAGACCTTCCCTCCATACCAGGCAACATCCTAGTAAATCTCCTCTGCACCCTTTCCAAAGCTTCCACATCCTTCCTATAATGCGGTGACCAGAACTGTACGCAATACTCCAAGTGCGGCCGCACCAGAGTTTTGTACAGCTGCAACATGACCTCACGGCTCCGAAACTCAATCCCTCTAACTATAAAACCTAACACACCGTACGCCTTCTTAACAACCCTATCAACCTGGGTGGCAACTTTCAGGGAAATGCAGTGGTTCAGGGCAGTACGTCACTGCCACCCTCTCAAAGACAGTTAGAGATGAACAACAGACCCCAGCCTCTCCACCGATGCCCATTTTTCAAGAGTGGAATAAAAGGAAGTCTGAGCACCCGATGAGACAGATTAAATGTGCTATATTTTGACAAGGAAGGTCGAAGCATCTCACAACCTCTCATGATTCAAACCCTTGCATGTTCTCATGCGCAACAATTTAATTTACTTTGATTAATAGAAGCTGACCCATCCTGAGTGGGATGAATATTATGTTTCTAATGGTACATTACTCTTTCGTATACATTATTATTCGGCTAACCAGTTATTGTAATGAGCCGTAGGATGATTTTTGGTCTGTAGAAGTCGAACTACCCTGTTTATCTTTACAACATCATTTCAGTCTTTCCTGATTAGATACTTTCTAAGAATAAAAAGCGCATAATTGACCATGCATCTGGAAACAGTTTATCCCACATTTCTCAAAACTCTCTCTTACTCCTCACCAAGGGGTTTTACTGAAATATCATTTCCATGCCCTTACTCTTTGGTCCTCATATTTCGTTTTAGAAATCTCTAAAGCTGGCTGGCTTTCTTTCCCTTTTTCCCTGAATTACTTTTCTCTGCAAAGTTCTGACCAAATTCCTTTTTTTTTGACAGCCATTCTTGAATTTGTCCCATCACCCTCTCAGGCAGTGCATTCTGGATACTAACTGTGTAAAAACGCTCTTTCCATACATCATTTCTGACACTTTTCGCATCTATCTTAAATAAATGCTTTCTGGTTCCCTTCTGCCAAGGGGAACTGTTGTCTTAACTCATGATGTAGAATACTCCTGCCAAACCTCATCTTCACCTCCTCCTCTCTAAGGTGAGCAGTCCTTCAATCTATCCACACAGTTGAAGTCCCCCATCCCTGGAATCATCCTCATAAACCTCTTATAGGTCCTTTCCAAACTCTCCTTTGATGGTGATTGTGTTCCACATTTTGGGGATGACATCCATTTGGACTCCCACCATGAGTTTTCATGGGACGAACAGGTTGGTTCTTTGGACACAAATAGGCAAGATGGCTCCATGGGTAGTGAGATGCAGAGGGGAAATCTACCACCACCAAGCCTCACAATCACCATTCAAAGTATGATTCGTCTTTGTGGCTGAGTTGCTGACACTTCGAACAATGGCAAAGCAAGCCCTTCCCAGTCATTAGGGTCAACTTTTCAAGAAGACTATCTCTGAAACATTTTCTTTATCTTCCCCTGGCCATTTGAGAGTTGAAAGAACAGGACCCGATGGGGAGGTTCAGCCATACTCCCTCTTCCAAAATTCTTACACCTTCCTGGAGTTTGATGAGGCAGAAACCAGTTTTTAATAAAGGTTCACGATAAACTCTTACCATTTGTCCTCTCTGTTTCTGTCCAGAATGCTTAAATTCCCATCAGCTTTTAAACACTTTTGGGAAAGGTGATGGACAAGTGGAATTATTGCTGGACTGTTAGTCCAGAGATTCAAGTAATGTCCTGGGGCCCCAGTTTCAAATCTCACCAAGACAGATGATGGAGATTGAATTCAATGAAAAACGTCTGGAATCGAGAATCCATCACTGATTGTGAGGAAAAACCCATCTGCTTCACTAATGTCCTTTAGGGAAGGGAAACTGCTATCCTTACCTGGTCTGGCCTACATGTGACTTGGGTCCCACAGCCAATGTGGTTGACTCTTAACTGCCCTCTGGGAACGGGCAATAAATACTGTCTGGCCAGCAAATCCCTCATATTGTGAATGAACCAAAATAAAGCTACCCTGCCCCATTCATCAATTTGTATACATCTATCCTCACAGTTCCTGTGACTCCTTTAGTGTTGTAATCTCGATATTGCCTGTCCTGGTTTTTCCTACAAAATATTAGCAGTTCACATTTCTCCACCATATTTCTGCCCATTTCTCGCTATTCTCTTGAAATCTATCACTATCGCCTTACAGTTCGCAACACTTTCAAGTTTTCGCTCATCTTCAAATTTTGAACTTCCCCTCTCCTTGTAAATCATTAATAGAGATAAGAAAAGTAATGGTTTGAGTAATGATCCTTGGGGGATCCCACTCTGTATACGAAGATTGCTATTCCTGAATCGATCCTCTAACTGAAACCTGATCCACTAGATCCACCTCATTCGCCAGAACCAGATCCAGAAATGTCTCCTCTCTCTGTTGAGATAGAAGCATACTACTCTAGAATTCCCTCATCAAGGGAGTTAAAATCTACTCCGTCACTACTTTGGGTGAAACATTCCAAGTTTGAATAACCCTCTGTGTTTGGGGAGAGAAAGACTCCTACTTGTTCACTTCATCGTTACAGTGTCAAACCTGATTCAGTGAAAGCACTTTCACTACTTAGTCAGATTCAGACTCCCACTTCAGAAACTCAGGTACTAATAAGGCAGGTAATTAATAGCACTAAACTGTGCTAATAAGGAAACTTATAGATGTCCCTGCTCATGCTTGAGAGCTGATAAAGGTTCTGGATGTGAGATTGCTAGCTGAGCCAGAAGGTTCGTTTTCAGACGTTTCGCCACCATTCTAGGTAACATCATCAGTGAGCCTCCGATGAAGCGCTGGTGTTATGTCCCGCTTTCTATTTATCTGGTTAGGTTTCCTTGGGTTGGTGATGTCATTTCATGTTCGTTTTCTCAGGGGATGGGAGATTGGCTCCAACTCAATGTGTTTGTTGATGGAGTTCCGGTTGAAATGCCATGCTTCTAGGAATTCTCGTGCGTGTCTCTGTTTGGCTTGTCCTAGGATGGATGTGTTGTCCCAATCAAATTGGTGTCCTCCCTCATCTGTATGTAAGGATACGAGTGATAGTGGGTCATGTCGTTTTGTGGCTAGTTGATGTTCATGTATCCTGGTGGCTAGCTTTCTGCCAGTTTGTCCAATGTAGTGTTTGTCACAGTTCTTGCAAGGTATTTTGTAGATGACGTTCGTTTTATTTGTTGTCTGTATAGGGTCTTTAAAGTTCATTAGCTGCTGTTTTAGTGTGTTGGTGGGTTTGCGGCCTACCTTGATGCCAAGAGGTCTGAGTAGTCTGGCAGTCATTTCGGAAATGTCGTTGATGTAGGGGAGAGTCGTTATGGTTTCTGGGCCCGTTTTGTCTGTTTGTTTGGGTTTGTTGCTGAGAAAGTAAGTAGAGCGAATAATCAATGGGAACTTCAAACCAGCGTCTACAGGAAAACAACACATACGGAGCAAATACTGAACTACAGGAGCAACCATCCCAACATCCACAAACGAAGCTGCATTAGAACATTATTCCAACGAGCCATCACACACTGCAGCACAGAGGAACTATGAAGAGCAGAAGAAAATCACCTATACAGCGTATTCAAAAAGAACGGGTACCTAATGAACACAGTCCACCGATTTCTCAGCAACAAACCCAAACAAACAGACAAAACGGGCTCAGAAACCATAACCACTCTCACCTACATCAAAGACATTTTGGAAATGACTGCCAGACTACTCGGACCTCTTGGCATCAGGGTAGCCCACAAACCCACCAACACACTAAAACAGCAGCTAATGAACTTAAAAGACCCCATACAGACAACAAGCAAAACGAATATCATTTACAAAATACCTTGCAAGAACTGTGACAAACACTACATTGGACAAACTGGCAGAAAGCTAGCCACCAGGATACATGCACATCAACTAGCCACAAAACGACATGACCCACTATCACTCGTATCCTTACATACAGATAAGGAAGGACACCACTTTGATGGGGACAACACATCCATCCTAGGACAAGCCAAACAGAGACACGCACAAGAATTCCTAGAAGCATGGCATTCCAACCGGAACTCCATCAACAAACACATTGATTTTGGAGCCAATCTACCATCCCCTGAGAAAAAGAACAGGAAATGACATCACCAACGCAGGAAATGACGTCACCAACCCAAGGAAACCTTAACAGAAAAATAGAAAGCGGGACATAACACCAGCGCTTCGTCGGAGGCTCACTGTTGTGTTACCTAGAATGGTGACGAAACGTCTGAAAACGAACCTTCCAGCTCAGCGAGCAAACTCACATCCAGAACCTCAACCTGAGCTACAAATCTTCACAAAACTCACTCGCTGATAAAGGTAAGTATCACATGAGCTTTCTTGAAAGCTTCCACACTCTCCTGTGATCTTCAGAGTTCTGTGGACATGCACTCCAAGGTCCCTATGCACCTTGACACATTTCAGGATCTCAGCACTTATTGTGCATTCCCTTGTCTTGTCTGCCTTTCATAAATATATTACTTCAATTTGTCCAGTTTGGTGATCACTTTTCCGTCCAGATGACCAGTCTGTAGATATCATCGACAGGTTTGTTCTTCATGACGAACGGTAATCCATAAACTCCTTACCATTCCCCTTCTATTTAAACCTGAACCGTTAATGTATGTCTATTTGTGTATAAATATATAACCAGCAAAATATCTAGTACTGAGCCCTGCAGAACACCAGTCACAAAACTGCCAGCTGATTATAGTGCTTTGTTTCCTGCCTCTGACTTGCTTGACATTTTCAGACCAATCTTGCAGAAGGATTGGAGAAAGATTTGTGGAAATTTATGCACAATATCAGTGAGCGCCCTCCCTCAATTCTTATCATCACAAAATAATTCACACAAGTTAGTCAGACATAAATCGTCCTTAGCAGACCCATTCTGATAGTCTTTGATTAATCTTGCCTTTAGTACAGTACTGAGACTGTACTTCACTTTTAGAGGTGCTATCTCTTAAATGACACAATAAACAGAGACCAAATCTGCCCTTTCTTAGTCAAAAGATCCAGAAACTGCGTAAAAGAAAATTAATGGAGAAAAATCAGAGTGAACATTTCAAGTCGAGTGACCCTTCTTCCAAACTCACTCGACCCGAAACGTTAAATGTTGATTTCTCTCCCCAGATGCTGCCACACCTGCTGAGCTTTTTCAGCAATTTCTATTTTAGTCTCAGTTTTACAGCATCCGCAATTCTCTCAGTTTTTTATTTAGCAGATAATTAGGGCAGATCTCCCCCATAACCCTAACCAATATCTATTTCGTAACAAGGATCACTAAAGAAAGAAAGTTTATCTGCTGTTTTTGGCTTTAGCTGTAAAACATGGTCTGAGCTCAGGAATGACGTTCTGGAAATTATTAATTTTTGTTGCGGATTTTTCTGCAGTCAGTCTTGAATCTTTGGTTTTTGCAAAAAACCTCCACAATTTCAAAACCTTGTCAATTCCAATAGATGTCTTGCAAGAAGTTCATTAAGTTCAAATAATGATAAGAGAGCTCTGTCTGTTCGTCCCAAAACATTTCTGATCTACCCCTTCTCATCATGAATTTTCCTTCAATTTTGTACATTTTTGTTGACTCCTCCCCACTTCTCATATTCTTTTCCTAAACGCCAGTTGCTGAAGGAAAGAACTGGAAACAATTATTACACCCTCTGACATTCACCTCCTAACTAATGATCAGTTTCAATTTACGTTTGCTAGAAATTCAAGTGAACCCCCCCGTTAATACCCTCTGTCTGCATACATTTATTATACAATTAACCCCATTTCAATAATACACCAATAGCATAGTCACTGAAAATGTAGCAGACGATAACTGTGAGCAACTGTTAAAGCCTGAATGCTGACCTGATTGAATGGGAGAGTGCAGTGGTTTTGTGATAATATCGCTGGATCACTAATACAGAGACCCAGGCTGGTGTTCTGGGTCATGGACTCAAACCCCATCTTGGCTAACAGTGGAATTTTAAATTTAATTTAATAATTGGATTAATTATTAATAAATCTGAAATCTAAAGCTCAACCTCAGTAAAAACCCATCCAGCTTGCTCATGCCCGAAAGGACATGTAGGTTCAGCCTAAGTGTGACTCCAGGCCCACAGAAATACACTTGACTCTTAACTGTTATCTGAAATTAGTGTGGCACTGAGAGTCAGTGGTTAGCACTGCAGCCTCACAGCACTGGAGACCTGGGGTCAATCCCACCCTCGTGTGACTATGTGGAGTTTGCACATTCTCTCCATGTCTTTGTGCGTTTCCTCTGGCTGCTCCGGTTTCCTCCCACAGTCCAAAGATGTGCACGCTAGGTGGACTAGCCATGCTAAATTGCCCATACTGTCCAGAGATGTGCAGGCTAGGTGGGTTAGCCCTGGGAAATGCAGGCTTATAGAATGGGGAAATGTGTCTGCGTGCAGATGCTGTTTGGAACATCAGTGTGAAACTGATGGGCGTAATGGCCTCCTTCCGTTCAGTAGGCATTCTGTGAAATGGCCCCGCTATTCAGTTCAAAGGTAGTTAGAGTTTCTCATAGAATCCATATGATATAAAAACAGACCCTTCAACCCAAAACGTCCACATCGATCCTCAGAGAATCCCACCCAGACCCATCCCCCTGTAACCCACCTAATCTACACATCCCTGAACACTAAGGGCAATTTAGCATGGCCTACCCTGCACGTCTTTGGACTGTGGGAGGAAACCGGAGCACCCGGTGGAAACCCACGCAGACACTGGGAGAATGTATAAACTGCACTTGGGCAGTCACCCGGGGGTTGAATGAAGCCAGGTCCCTGGCGCTGTGAGGCAGCAGTGCATGGCTGATCACAATGCCCACATAAAAAAAGTTAACAATAAAGTTAGGGTGTCCAATGACTCATGTCTAACTTTTCTGAATTTACGCTCAAATCAACTTTGGTGAAGGCTTTAATGGGACATCTGACTTGACAATTTTAACTCACCTGGAGTCAGGAGACTGAAGTAAACCAGACATAATCTCTGATTGGATGAGGAACTGCAGTCAACTGCCTGTAACTTGCAATCGGAAAGTTTAGAAAATTTCCGTGACAAAGGGGGTTAAACTGGGCACTGAGTTGGAGACAAGGAGGGAACTCAGACATAGTTAAGATCCCAATGCACCAACTGGAGTAGAAAACAAGCAGACATGGAGTTAGAGAGTAATACAGCATGGGAACAGGCCCTTCAGCCCAAACTAGTCCACGCTGACTATGGTGCCCACTCAGCTGGTTCAAATTGCCTGCATTTGGTGCATATCCCTCTAAACCCTTCCCATCCACGTACCTATCCAAATGTTTTTTAAATGTTGGTATTGTACCTGATTCAACCGCTTTCTGCTGCAGTCCATTCCATGTATGCACCACTTTCTGCATGAAGAAGTTGCCCCTCAGAACCTCTTTAAATCTTTCCCCTCTCACCTTAAACCTTTGCCCTCTAGTTTTCAATTCCCCTAACCCAAGGAAAAAGACTGTATACATTCATCCCATCTATGACCCATATGATTTTATACACCTCAATAAGGTCACCCCTCATTCTCCTAAATTCCAAGGAATAAAGTCATATCCTGGCCAACCTGTCCCTGTAACTCAGGCCCACTAGTCCTAGCAACATCCTCAACATCTTTGCACACTTTCTTGTTTATCTATGTCTTTCTTGTAACAGGGTGACCAGAACTGGACACAATACTCCAAGCGTGGCTTTGCCAACGACTTACACAACTGTAACATAACGGCCCAACTCCTGTACTCAGTGCTTCGACCGATGAAGGCCAGCATGCTAAATGCCTTCTTTCTCCATCCACCGATGACACTGCTTTCATCAAACTATGTACTTGTACTCCTAGGTCCCTCTGTTCCACAGCACTGCTCAGGATCTTACCATTTACTGTATAAGTCCGATCTTGGTTCAACTTTCCAACATGCAACACCTCACACTTATCTGTATTGAATTGCACTGGCCAATCCTCAGCCCGCTTCCCCATTTGATCAAGATCACTCTGTAATTTTTGATAATCTTCTTCACTACCAACGATACCTCCTAATATTGTATCATTCACAAACTTACTAATCATGCCTTGTACATTCGCATCCAGATCATTTATGTAATTAATGGTCCAAGCACTGACCCCTGTGGTACAAAACTGGTCACAGGTCTCCAGTCAAAGAAATAGCCTTTCACGATTACCCTCTGCTTCCTACCATCAAGCCAATTTTGAATCCAGTTAGCTAGTTCTCCCTGGATCCCATACAACCTAATTTTCATGATTAACCTGCATGTGTGAATTTTTCAAAGGCCTTACTAATGTCCATAAAGATAGCATCTGCTGCCCTACCCTCATCTGTCCTCTTGGTTACATCTTCGAAAAACTCTAAAAGATTTTTCCAACTTGACTCCCTGTGCACAAATCCATGCTGACTGCCCCTAATCAGACCTTGACTATCCAAATATTGGTTGATCCTGTCCCTCAGTATCCTCTCCAATAACTTGCCTGCTGCTGGTGTCAGGCTCACCGGCCTGTAGTTCCCTAGCTTGTATTTGCTACCTTTCTTAAACAATGGAACAACATTAGCCACCTTCCAGTCTTCTGGAACTCAGCAGGGGCTAAGCATAAAGCAAAAATCTCTGCAGGGGCCTCTGCAATTTCTTCCCTAGCCTCCCACAGCGTCTGAGGATGGAATTGATCAGGCCCAGGGGATTTATCCATTTAATATGCTTTAAAGCTGCAAACACCTCTTCTTTGGTAATAACGTACATGGTCCAAAACATCCCCACTTGTTTCCCTTATTTTCTTAGCACCCATGATTCTCTCCTCAGTAAATACTGAGAAGAAACATTCATTATAATCTCCTCCATCTCCTGTGGCTCCACACATAGACAAACGTGCTGATCTTTAAGGGGACCTGTTCTCTGCTCTGGCCATTCTTTAATCTTAATATAGCTGTAGAATCTCTTGGGATTATCTTTAAACTTATCTGCCAGATCTCTACCCTCTTTTTGCTCTTCTGATTTCCCTCTTGAGTATGCTCCTACACTTCCTATAGTCATCTCGGGATTCACCTGAGCTTGATACTGTCCCTGGACTCTTGGTATGACACTTCTAAAAGCCTCCCATTTGTCAGTTGTTCCTTTACCTTCAAACAGATTCACCCAATCAACCTCTGCGAGACCCTGCCTAATGCCCCCAAAATTGGCCATGCTCCAGTTTTGCACCTTAACCTGTGGACCTGTCCTAACTGTTTCCAAGTCCATGTTAACACCAAGAGAGTTATGGTCGCTGGACCTAAAGTGCTCTGTGACTGAAGCTTCAGTCACTTGCCTGACCTTGTATCCTAAGAGGAAATCCAGTATCGTACCCCCTGCCCCCCCCCCCCCCCACCCTCCCCTAACAAGTGGGGCCCTCAACATAGAACATAGAACATAGAACAGTACAGCACAGAACAGGCCCTTCAGCCCACGATGTTGTGCCGACCATTGATCCTCATGTATGCACCCTCAAATTTCTGTGACCATATGCATGTCCAGCAGTCTCTTAAATGTCCCCAATGACCTTGCTTCCACAACTGCTGCTGGCAACGCATTCCATGCTCTCACAACTCTCTGTGTAAAGAACCTGCCTCTGACATCCCCTCTATACTTTCCTCCAACCAGCTTAAAACTATGACCCCTCATGTAAGCCTTTTCTGCCCTGGGAAATAGTCTCTGGCTATCAACTCTATCTATGCCTCTCATTATCTTGTACACCTCAATTAGGTCCCCTCTCCTCCTCCTTTTCTCCAATGAAAAAAGTCCAAGCTCAGTCAACCTCTCTTCATAAGATAAGCCCTCTAGTCCAGGCAGCATCCTGGTAAACCTCCTCTGAACCCTCTCCAAAGCATCCACATCTTTCCTATAATGGGGCGACCAGAACTGGACGCAGTATTCCAAGTGCGGTCTGACCAAAGTTTTATAGAGCTGCAACAAGATCTCACGACTCTTAAACTCAATCCCCCTGTTAATGAAAGCCAAAACACCAAATGCTTTCTTAACAACCCTGTCCACTTGGGTGGCCATTTTAAGGGATCTGTGTATCTGCACACCAAGATCCCCCTGTTCCTCCACACTGCCAAGAATCCTATCCTTTATCCTGTACTCAGCTTTCAAATTCGACCTTCCAAAATGCATCACCTCGCATTTATCCAGGTTGAACTCCATCTGCCACCTCTCAGTCCATCTCTGCATCCTGTCAATGTCCTGCTGCAGCCTACAACAGCCCTCTATACTGTCAACGACACCTCCAACCTTCGTGTCGTCTGCAAACTTGCTGACCCATCCTTCAATCCCCTCATCCAAGTCATTAATAAAAATTACAAACAGTAGAGGCCCAAGGACACGGCCCTGTGGAACACCACTCGCCACTGACTTCCAGGCAGAATATTTTCCTTCTACTACCACTCACTGTCTTCTGTTGGCCAGCCAATTCTGTATCCAGACAGCTAAGTTCCCCTGTATCCCATTCCTCCTGACCTTCTGAATGAGCCTACCATGGGGAACCTTATCAAATGCCTTGCTGAAGTCCATATACACCACATCCACAGCTCGACCCTCATCAACTTTTCTAGTCACATCCTCAAAGAACTCGATAAGGTTTGTGAGGCATGACCTGCCCCTCACAAAGCCGTGTTGACTGCATTTGATCAAGCCATGCTCTTCCAGATGGTCATAAATCCTGTCCCTCAGAATCCTTTCTAACACCTTGCAGACGACAGACGTGAGACTTACTGGTCTGTAATTGCCGAGGATTTCCCCATTCCCTTTCTTGAAGAGAGGAATTACATTTGCCTCTCTCCAGTCCTCAGGTACAACTCCAGTGGAGAGTGAGGATGCAAAGATCTTCGCGAGTGGCGAAGCAATTGCATTTCTTGTTTCCCAAAGCAGCCGAGGACAAATCTGGTCCGGGCCTGGCGACTTGTCAATCTTAGTGTTTGACAAAATTTTCAGCACATCAGCTTCCTCTATCTCTATCCATTCCAGCATGCACACCTGCTCTTCAAAGGTTTCATTCACTACAAAGTTTGTTTCTTTCGTAAAGCCAGAAGCAAAAAACTCATTTAGGGCTTCCCCTACCTCCTCAGACTCCACACTCAAGTTCCCTATGCTATCCCTGATTGGCCCTACTCTTTGACCATTCTCTTATTCCTCACATAAGTGTAAAATGCCTTTGTGTTCTCCCTAATCCGTTCTGCCAAGCCTTTCTCATGCCTCTCTTCAGACCATTTTTGAGCTCTTTCCTCACCTACCTGTAATCCTCTAGAGCTGAGCTTGACCCTGGCTTCCTCCACCTTATGTAAGGTACCTTCTTCCTTTTGACAAGAAGCTCCACCGCTCTCGTCATCCATGGTTCCTTTATCTTATCCCTTCTTGCCTGTCTCAGAGGGACATATTTATTCATCACTCGCAACAACTGTTCCTTAAACAGTCTCCACATGTCTATAGTTCCCTTACCATGGAACAATTGCTCCCAGTCCATGCTTCCTAACTCATGTCTAATCGCATCATAGTTTCCTCTTCCCCAATTAAATATCCTCCCATTTTGCCTAATCCTCTCCTTCTCCATAGCTAAGTAGAATGTGAGGCAGTTATGGTCACTATCACCAAAATGCTCTCCCACCACAAGATCTGATACCTGCCCCGGCTCGTTTCCGAGCACCAAGTCTAGAATGGCCTCTCCCCTCGTTGGCCTGTCAACATACTGAGTTAGGAAACCCTCCTGAAAACACTTTACAAAAACAGCTCCATTCAAATCTTCTGCTCGAAGGAGGTTCCAATCAATATTGGGAAAGTTAAAGTCACCCATTACAACAACCCTACTACGTCCACACTTTTCCAAAATCTGTCGACCTATGCTTTCTACAATCTCCCTGCTGCTATTGGGGGGGCCTGTAGTAAACCCCTAACGAGGTGACTACTCCCTTGCTGTTTCTAATTTCCACCCATACTGACTCAGTAGGCAGATCTTCCTCGACAATGGAAGCTTCTGTAGCTGTGATACCCTCTCTGATTAGTAGTGCTACACCCCCTCCTCTTTTTCACCCCTCCCTATTCTTTTTAAATGCTCTAAACCCTGGAACATCCAGCAACCATTCCTGCCCATGAGAAACCCATGTCTCTGTTATGGCCACAACATCATACCACCAGGTACTGATCCATGCTCTAAGTTCATCACTTTTATTCCTGATACTCCTTACGTTAAAGCAAACACACTTTAACTGATCCCTTGGTTCCTTCCCAGGAAAATCCTTCCCACTAACTGGTCTACCTCTTGCTACTGCCTCACCTGCGTCAACTCTCACCTCCGCTATACAGCTCAGGTTCCCACCCCCCCTGCCATACTAGTTTAAACCCTCTCGAACTACTCGAGCAAACCTTCCACCCAGGACCTTGGTCCCCTTCCAGTTCAGTTGCAACCCATCCTTCTTGTACAGGTCCCACCTTCCCCAGAAGGCATCCCAATTATCTACATATCTGAAGCCCTCCCTCCTACACCAGCTGCGCAGCCACATGTTAAGCTGCGCCTGCTCCCTGTTCCTCGCCTCGCTATCTCGTGGCACCGGTCGTAAACTAGAGAACACTACTCTGTTCGTCCTGCTTTGCAGCTTCCATCCGAACTCCCTGAAATCACTTTTTATATCCTCAATCCTTTTTCTGGCTATATCATTAGTGCCAATATGTAACACGATTTCTGGCTGTTCGCCCTCTCCTTTTAGAACCTTATACACCCGATCGGAGACGTCCCGGACCCTGGCACCAGGGAGGCAGCATACCTTCCGGGAATCCCGATCCTGACCACAAAATCTCCTGTCGATTCCCCTAACTATCGAGTCCCCTACCACGAGTACTTTTCTATTCTGCCCCCTTCCCTCTTTGCCATGGTGTCAGGCTCAGTGCCAGAGAACTGACTACTATGGCTTTCCTCTGGTAGGTCATCCCCCCCAGCAGTATCCAAAACGGTATACTTATTGCTGAGGGGAATGCCCACAGGGGATCTCTGCACTGTCTGTCTGTCCCCTTTCCTCCCCCTAACTGTAACCCATCTATCCTTGTCCTGAGCCTTAGGAGTGACCAACTCCAGGTAACTCCTCTCAATTACCCCCTCTGCCTCCCGAATGATCCGTAGTTCATCCAGCTCCAGCTCCATTTCCCTAACACGGTTTTCACGGAGCTGGAGTTGGGTGCACTTCCTGCAGATGTAGCCAGCGGAGACGTGTGCCGTGTCTGCCACCTGCCACATTCTGCAGGAGGAGCAAGCAACTGCCCTAGCATCCATACCCCATTATCTGAACACCCACTCAGTACTAAAGTAGAAAGCTTAGTTCAAGTTGCTATAAAATTAATAACAAACTTATATTCAATAGAGAAAGTTTAGAATGAACCTTACCTTATTAACTAGGTTAGAGGAGGAGGGCGGGTGGGAGACTCTACAGTTGTAGAGTCTCGGGTTTAGCTGCCTTGCAGATATATATGGTCACTGCTTTCCTTCCCAGCTGCCCCTCTGGTCCTCGTCACTTCCTCCGCTGCTCCCGCTCCCTCTGTGAAAGAGAAAACACCGCTGCCCGCTACCATAACATATTAATTTAGGAAAGTTTCTTGGACACGTTTGACAAATTCCATGCCTTCCTGGACTTTTACTCTCTGGGTGGCCCATCAAAACAGGGGAAATTAAAATCTCAAACCAATACAGCTCTGTTATTCTTACAGGTATCTGCAATCTCTCTGCACATCTGCTCCTCTTACACTTGCTGCCTATGTGGGGGTCTATAGTACAGTTCTAGTTTTAACCATGTGGCCTCATTTGATGACCATTTAAGAATATCCTCTCTCAGCACTGTTGTTATGCCCTCCCCGAACAAAAAGTCAACTCCCCATCCTCACTTACTTGTACATCTGCCACGCCTGTGGCTTCAGCATCCTGGAACACTGAGCTGCCAGTCCTACCCTTCTCTCAGCCCTGTTTCTGTTACGGCTATAATTTCCCAGTCCCCAGAGCCAATCCATGCTCGGAGCTCATCTGCCTTACTAGTCAGGCCTCGTGTGTTGAAATCCTTTCCCTCCCTTTACTCTGCTTTTGGCTATCCTGAATAGTAAACTTGTTCTCGATGACTAATATGTCTTGTCCTGACTTCTCAATGGCCCCTCTCTTACTCAGGGTCCCACCGCCCTGGCACACTAGTTTAAACCCTCCCGTGTAACACAAACAAATCTCCCCACAAGGATAATGAATCCCCTTCTTCATCTGTCTTGTATAGGTCACCTCTACCCCAGAAGAGATCCCAATGATCCAAGAACCGAAAACCCTTCCCCCTACACCTGCTCCTCAGCCATGCATTCATCTGCCTACCTTTCCATTTCTGTCCTCGCTGGGAATAATCTGGAAATCACTACCCTTAAGGTCCTGCTTTTTAACTTCTTACCTAACTCCCTATACTCATTTCACAGGACCCCATCCCTTTGTCTGCCTATGTCATTTGTACCGATGTGCACGATGACCTCTAGTTCTTCACCATCCCCTTTCAGAATGTCTGCAACTACTCAGACATCTTTGACCCTGGCACCAAGGAGGTAACACACCATCCTGGTGTCTCTTCTGCAGCCACAGAATCTCCTCTCTGTCTCCCTCACAATTGAGTCTCCGAGCAGTATAGCTCTGTCTGACTGTACCCTTTCCTTCTGAACCTTTGAGCCAGTCACAGTGCCACTGACCTGACTGCTGCTCATAGTTCCTGCAATGTCATCCACTCCCCTGACAGCATCCAAAGTTGTATGCCTGTTAGGAGGGAATGGCTACAGGGGAACCCTGCACTATCTACCTTCCCCCTTTACCTCTTCTATTGGTCACTCACTACCTGCAGCCTGCACCTTAGGAATGACCACTTCACTATAGCTCTAACCAATAATGTTCTGTGCAGCCCGGATGATCCTGCATGCACCCAACTCCAGTTCCATTTCCTTAACACAGTCTGTCAGGAGCTACAGAGAGGTTAGTAGACCAGAAAGTGCTGACGATTTGCTGGACATGTACCTTACCTAGGGTTGGGATCAGATGGAGGCCATTAGGTCCCACGTGCTTATGATTCTGTTCACAGCTCATCCATTTAATTAACTCCCTTCCATAATGGCTGGCAAAAAAGAACCTCATTTTTAGGTTTGAAATTTTCAGCTGAGCCGCAGGTATTTTTGGAGTCAGGTAGGCGGGGACCGGAGGTGGGGGCAGAGAGAGAGGAAGTGTTCCAAAGTCTCCACTACCGTCTGCGCAAAGCATTAGCCCACAGCACCACCTAGTAACTGGTCGACTCTCTCTGTAACGTGAAGGACAGCTCTCCTCTCTAGCCGAGAACATCGGCTTTGGGAGTGAGCTAAAGTGCAAACTAAGTAATCAACAGTCGACATTTTGTTTCCAAAGGCAAGGTAACGTCCATAACAGGATGCTGGCTTCAGTCCTGCCTCCCACATGATCAAACAATTCCATGTCTGAATTTGAGATACGGTGTGGTGTCAGGTCTGCTATACGTGTTCACAAGTGACTGATCAAATAGAACATCATGTTCCCTCACTGAATCACCGCAGCAAAGAACGGACTGTCCTCAGGCACAGCATGCCTGCAGATTGCAAACCAGAACATCTATGCTTAAATGTAGTCCCACATGCTAAAGAATCCTGAGTGCTCTAATAGCTGCATTAACAACTAATTTACGTTGATCAGACCAGGTCATAATGTGGCTCATTCACACTTGCTAGAAACAATATACATTCACGCACATTCTCTGCAAAGGAATATGCTCAAGTCTGGCGCTTTTTTAAATACCAGGGTGCCTGAGCAGTCTACGGTTCCCTGTCTCCCCATGACAATGCCTTAACCAATCAGAGTCAATTGCCAACCGATCTGTACCCTTTTCCCCTGTTGTGCAGATTGGCGTGGTTACTTGAAATTTGGTATTCTTGCATTCGTCCTGATGAGTGCAAGTTGAAGAATGTCAGCGACATGTCTCTCATTTCACACTTTGCACTGCCAAATGAATGTTTAGAAAAGCATCACTGAATTAATAAGAAAGAATAATTCAGAATGGGTCATGGAAGGTGACTAGCAGTCAGTGCTTTGTAACAGTGACAAGCAGGCCGCGTCAATGAGCTCTGCATGCGGGGACTGTGGTTTATGTACCATCCCTTCTTGGGCCAACTCGTGAATGTAATGTTGATCGGGCTTTATTATCCTGCAGGTGATCCACTGGAATTCTCCCAAGAAACTGCGGGTGAAGAACAAGCACGTGGAATTTTTCCGTAACCTGTATCTGACGTTTTTGGAGTACGATGGAAATCTCCTCCGTCGCGAGCTGTTTGGCTGCCCCAGTGAGGTAGACAAGAACAGTCAAAATGTAAGTGTGGAGAACGTCTCGAGGTTGCTTGAAGCAGCCCAATAGCAGCAGAAATTGACTGGAAGTGTGTTAACTGGCTGGGAACAACTTATCCTGAAGTATCAGTGGGTAGCACTGTCACTCCTGATTCCAGGTCCAACTCCAGTTTTAGTCCCAGAGCTAATTTGTCGGCAGAGAGAGAGATGGTGGTTTAACCTGAGGGTCACCACACCTGAGGCAAAGGGGGAGAGGTAGAGAAGGAGAGCAGTTTATGGTAAGCTTAGGATTTGAACCCACACTGTTGATGTTACCCTGCTCCACTGAAATATGAGCATTTATTTCAGGCAGAGGGAGTGCTGCTCTGCCAGAGGCACTGTCTTTCTGATGAGAATTTAATGCTAGATCCCCACCAGCCCTCGCAAGAATCAAAAGAGTTTTGAGAAGATTTGTAGCTCAGGTTGTGGTTCTGGATGTGAGTTTGCTCACGGAGCTGGAAGGTTAGTTTTCAGACATTTCGTCACCATTCTAGGTAACATCATCAGTGAGCCTCCGACGAAGCGCTGGTGTTATGTCCCGCTTCCTTGGGTTGGTGATGTCATTTCCTGTGTTGGTGATGTCAGAACAGGAAATGGCATCACCAGTGCAGGAAATGACATCACCAACCCAAGAAAACCAAACCAGATAAATAGAAAGCGGGACATAACACCAGCGCTTTGTCGGAGGCTCACTGTTGTGTTACCTAGAATGGTGACGAAACGTCTGAAAACTAACCTTCCAGCTCCGCGAGCAAACTCACATCCAAGAATCAAAAGATTCCATGAGACCATTTTAAGTGGAATGGAAGTCTCCCTGGCGTCATTGTAAATCCTAGCTCTGTAAGAAAACAAATCATCTGGTTTTTATCTCAGCCGTTGCAGTGTGTTTTTGTTGTGTGCAATTTGGCTGTTTCTCACAATACAGCAGTGACTACATGATAAATGTACAACTGGTTGACTGTGCAGTGCTTTGTGGTGCCCCGTGGTTGTGGAAGGTGCTGGATAAATGCAAGTCACCCTTTCTCTGTGTGCTCTTCTCCATCAAAGCATTCTTGTGGCAAAGTCAATGGCAACCAATGACCCACCTCATTCACAAGACAGAGGCTTGTCATAGCCCACCCGCTCCTTACGATTCTCCTTTGTGAGTTCACTCGTTCCCACTGAGTTCAGTACAGTTGGACTTTTGCTCGCCATGAGCCACCAGAAACAAAATCCAGCCAAGTTGAACCGATGCCCAAGTGGATAAAATAGACCACTTGAGGATTTGTCAGCCTAAAGTAGCCGAGATTTGAAAACTGACTTGTGACATGTGACCTGATCAGGAGTCAGAACCTGACAGCGTTCCTTGCTTGAAAGAAGAGGAGCTCTCCTGGATTTTCAGTCTTGACGGTTGTCCCAAAAATTGTCACTGAATATGTCCCAGTGGATCACAGGCTTAGTTCCTGGATTTTTGTCTAATTTCCTGGTAGGTTGAGCCTTGGATTCTGGCTGGATTTCAGCCTGGATTTTTGAGCGGATCACAGCATTTGGTGGGTTTGGGCCTGGAGCCTGGGTGGGTTTGGGCCTGGGGCCTGAGTAAATTGGCACCTAGATTGAGTTGATTGGGGCCTGTATTCTGGTAAATTGAGATTTTTTTTTACCTGCGTGGATTTCAACTTGGAGTCAGGGTGTAGCCCAGTAGATCTGTGCTGTGTCATTACCATGAACACAAGCAAAACTTTTTTTTTAATTCTCTGAAGCTCAGTCCAACCTTTGAAACCTGCACCTTCAGGAATTCCAAGTTATGAGATTCACCAGCTAGTTCTACTTTCTTGTGCGAATGCAATTTAAATGGGCAGAAACTAATTCAATGGGATCGGGATCCATAAAATACACTTACATCAAAGTCTGTTTGAATCAGATTTGTCTACTCTGCTTGTGCATTCAGCAAGCAAGACTACAATGTCAGTACGAACCACTCTCTTGCCATCTAGTGACAGAAACCTCAAAACTTCCAAACAGACCGAAGGTACAAGGCAGAGAGCAAAGCGTAGGAATAAAGAGTGGTTATTCAAAATGGAAGAAGACAGGAAGTGGTCTTCTATAGGGATCCGGACTTAGGTTAGCAACTAGGATTTTGAGATCAAAAGCAGAATTTTTGAATTTGCAGAATAAAGCAAATGCGAGAGGGGAATATCAGAACTGATGAAGACTGTTTTTATTATTATTAATTCATGGGCCAGCATTTCTTGCTCATCCCTAGTTGCTCTTGAGACAGTGGTGGTGAGCTGCCTTCTTGAATCACTGTAGTCCACCTGCTGTGGGTTGACCCCAATGCCTTTGGGGAGGCAATTCCAGGATTTTGACCCAGTGACATCAAATGAACAATGATATATTTCCATGTCAGGACGGTGAGTGGCAGAGAGTGGAAATTGCAGGAGCTGGTGTTCCCATATCCCTGTTGCTCTTGCCCTTCTAGGTGGAAGTGGTCATAGGTTTGGAAAGCACTGTCGGAGGATCTTTGGTGAATTTTTGCAGTGCATCTTGTAGATAGTACACACTGCTGCTACTGAGCGTCAGTGGTGGGTGGAGTGGAGGCTTGTAGATGTGGTGCCAATCAAGCGGGCTGATTTGTCCTGGTTGGTGTTAAGTTTCTTGAATATTGTTGAGAAGTATTCCATCACAATCTTGACTTGTGTCTTGTAGGTAGTGGACAGGCTCTGGGGGAGTTTTGCTGTAGCATTCCTGGCTACTGACTTGCAACAAAATACAGGAGAGCATTTATAGATATTTTCCAATCAACCTGTTCAGCAATGTTATTACACACTTCTGGGGCAAGTTGGACTTGAACCTGTGCCTCCTGGTTCAGAGGCAGTGACGCGAGCATTCTGCCACAATGGATGGGGGTATTTATAAGCTTGAAGAGCAGACAAATAATTTGCATGTATTTCAAGTCACATAAATGTGAGGTAGCACATTTTGACAGAAAAAAGTACGGCGGTCACTCATCATTTTGGCAGATGCATGGTGTGGGTGGATTAGCTGGTGCACATGCATCAATTACTTCTGACTGAGATTAAGGAGACTCTCAAATACAAACAAAGTTTAGAGGGATACTGTTATAAGTAACAAAATTAGACTGAACTTGTACTGAACCTTGGCTATAGCTTGTTTGAAGTCAGTGAGCAGTTCTGGTCACCGTATTATAACATGGTTATGGAGCCACTGGAGGTGATCTGTAAGGAAGACACCAGGCAAACTGGCTCTCCTTGCTTTTAATGAAAGAAGGCTGAGGGACAACCTCACAAAGATTTATTAACAATTAGAAAAGGCCTTGATCAAGCAGGTAGACAAAGAACATTTCCTCTTGTGAGGAAGAGCATAACTAGAGCCCATCAAAATGAGATGGTCCCCAAGAACCTCCCAGACAGCAGTGAGAATGTGGTGCTCACTACTACGCGGACTGGTTGAAGCAAGTATTATTGGTCTCATTAAGGGGAGGTTGGACTGGCATTTGAGGCCGAAGAGTTGTAGGTGGTTACAAAGATAGATTTAGATGTGCCAAGCATCCTGTTTCATTGCCATGTATCGTACATAACCCTGTGTTGTTTCAGAAGTGGGATTCTTTGGTTTTTAGGCTTAGCTTCCTCTTGCCCTGTAGACAATGTGGACTCAGCATACGAACGAGGATTGCATACATAAGAATATATGAAATAGGAATTGAACTTGCTCTGACATTTGATAAGATTGCAGCTGATCTGATGGTGGTCTCAATTCCACATTCCCATGTACCTCTGTCTATAAACTTAGATTCTTGACTTAAAAGGAAGTCAACCCAGCTTAGCTTGAAAAAAGTTGTATTCTGTGACCCTACCTCCACTGCTCCCTGGGGAAGTGAATTCCAGAGATAACCACCTGAGAAATTCTGCTCCTGAGCACTTTCAGTGGGAAGACTCTGTTTTAAAATGTGTCCCTCATTTTAATTTCTCCCCTCAGAAGAAAATATCCGCTCAGCTTCCACCCTGTCAGGTTCCCTCCGGAGCTGATATATTTTAACAAGGTCACACCTCATTCTTCTACACTCCAACAGATACAGGCCCAAACGGCCCAAGCTTTCCTCAACATCCCAGGAATCAATTGAGTGAACCTCCACTGAATTACGTTGAATGCAATTATGTCCTTTCTTTAGTAAGAAGACTAAAACTGTACATACTACAGAGATTCAGAGGGTTTTTTTTTCTCTTTTGGAGAGTGTGGAACTCACTAGCAGTGGTGTTTATATTGGATGTTAAGTTTGCCAAGCTGAAGGACCAGTGGGGAAGCAGGAAGACTGAGAAGAATCCTGATTTTGAGGATGCTTGTGTTTATCTAGAATCTTGCATGATCCCAGAGTTTCCCAAAGCGCTTTATAGTCTATTTTTGAAGTGTAGTCAAGGCTGTGATGCAGGAAGCGAGTCAGCCAGTTTACCCTTGGAACGAGCCAGTTGCCAGATCATCAGTTTTTGTGATGTTGACTAAAATCTAACTATATTAGCCTGGTCACTGGGGTTAATTTATCAACTATTATAAGGCCATTCCACAAGTTTCAATCCTCTTCAGTATTGACTAACTCCCTCACCCCACACAATTTGGTGTCTGTAAATTTTGGAAATGTTTAATTCACTAACTTCTAATATTTAATATAAGTTGTTGTAAGCAGTGGTTCCAACACTGATCCTTGTGATGACCTACTCCACCTTTTGTCACTGTGAATAGTTGCCCTCTCTTCCCCTTTCTGCTTTCTGCCTTTAGCCAGCTAGCAATCCATTCTGCTAGTAATGGCAAAACACTGCGGATGCTGGGAATCTGAAACAAATACAGAAAACATTGGAGAAACTCAGCGGGTCTGGCAGCATCTGTGAAGAGAGAAACAAGAATTAACATTTCAAGTTCAACTTGGCTCTTCATGGTTCTCTAGAAATCATACCGAATCTATTTGCTTTGATCTTAACCTGACCTTAATCATTAGTCTATTAATAATCGCTTATCAGCCACCTTTTGAAAAATCCAAGTATGTTCCCACTACTGAATTACCCTTGTACATTTCTGCTGCTACATCAGAATATTCAATAAGGTTGATCAAGCTGGTTCTTCCCTCTTGAAATTCACACTGCTTATAATTACATCTTTTGTTTCTAGATATCTTTCAATTATCTGCTTTTCTATCTTCCCTACCATGAATGTTGAGCTTTCTGGTTTACAGTACCCTGGATATGTACAAGGCCCTTGTTTAATATAGGTATAATCTCAGTTATCCTGTGGCACTAAATCTTTTTCTAATGAATTATTAAATATTTGCAATTGTGATCCTACTATCGTTTCTCAAGACTCTTTCAAAATGCACAAGTGTAATCTACTCAGACCAGCCTTTTTATCTCTTTGAGTTTGATGACTCTATTTAATATTTCTCCCTTCCTTGTATTTTACAAGTGCTTATATCGTGTCTAATCTCATTTTCTGAGGCCATTCCTGGTAAATTTTTTAAAAATGCAATTTAAAATCTTTAACAGTTTTATTATCACAGCTTCTGATTTTTATCCCATAATGGCCTTTTCCCATTCAAGCTTCCCTTTATCTGGGAATATTTTATTGTTTGTTTTACGTTCCTTGATGTTTTAATTTTGTAGCTCTTCACAGCCAACCATTTCTTAAAATCTCTCCTGATTGCTTCACAGTCACAATTGTAATGTTGCATCCTCCATTCTATTTTCCATTTAATTGTTTAGCAAACAAACAGTAAGTTGAAGAACAAATCTATTAAATGCAGGACTGTCCTACAGACCTGTGGTGTCCAGTTAATTTAAAAGGAAATGTAACAGATTTTCAAGGACAAATTGTAACTGGATTGATTTGATTTAATTTGATTTGAATTATTACTGTCACATGTACCGAGGTACAGTGAAAACTGTCTGCTTTGCAGACAGATCTTATTACACTAGTGCATCAGGGTAGCAGCACTGAATGCAGGATACAATGTTACAGCTGAGATATCAGCGAAACCATTAAAGAGGTCCATTCACAAATCTGATAGCAGTGGGGAAGAAGCTGTTCTTGAATCTGTTTGGTCACTGATCACTATCTCTACCTAAATATGTCCCTTTCTGTTTGGGACACCTTAGATCAAAATTTTGAGTTTTAATTTTTTTTCAATTTGCTTTATTGAATTTATCGTCACTTTTGAGAATCTGATTGCTCAGTTTCTCAGGTCATTCCACAAGTTATACTTGGTGACAATACTGTTTCATTCTGTTGCTTTAGAGTCCTGGGTTGTTTTTTTTTGTTCATTCCTGGGATGTGAGCATTGCTGGCTCGGCCAGTATTTATATTCCATCCCTAATTGCCCCGAGGGCAGTTAAGCATCAACCACATGGAGTTATGGGGAGGCAATAGCCTAGTGGTATTGTCACTTGGCTATTAATCCAGGGGCCAATATGATCTGGGGACCTGGGTTAAAATCCCCCTGTGGCAGATGGTAGAATTTGGATTCAGTTTAAAATCTGGAATTAAGAGTCTAATGATGACCATGAAATGATTATCGATTGTCAGAAAACCCATCTGGTTCACTCATGTCTTTGAGGGAAGGAAACTGCCATCCTTCTCTGGTTTGGAAATCACAGCAATTGCCCTCTGGGAAATTAGGGATGGGCAGTTAATGTCGGCTTAGCCAACGATTCCCACATACTGTGAATGAATAAATAAAAACTTTGCTGTAGGCCTGGAATCACATACAGTCCAGACTGGGTAAAGATGGCAGTTTGCTTCCCAAAAGGATTTTAGTGAACCACATGGGTTTTTCCAAAAATTGACAATGGTTTCGCAGTCGCCATAAGACTTTTAAATCAAGATTTTTATGGAGTTCAAATCCCACCATCTTCGGTGTTGGGATTTGATCCCAGGTTACCAGAATATTGCCTAAATCTCTGGATTACGAGTCCAATGTCAACATCGCTACACTATCATCTCATCCTGCGAGTTGCCATAAATACTGCATCCCATTTTCAACTCCATTTTTGAAGATTCACTGTACAATGTAAGCACATGAGTTTCTTCAGCCTTAAACTTTGAAGCAGAACTTTTCAGATCAAAGAAAACTTAAGGAGATATTTTAACGCCTCTCTTACTCAGTGTGAATGGTGCAGATGTGGACAAAAATGGCAGAAACCTGGGAAAGGGGGAGTTTGAGAGTCATGGTACAATCCCGTCACCCAACCCCCCCAGCAGCTTAAGCCACCCAAAATCATGCATGGGAGAGTTCCTCACCCCAGGGGAGGGATCCCATAGAAACACAAAGATGAACATTACTCTAAATGTCTCTCAGTTTGAGAAAGATGCCTACTTAGTTTATGGAAAGCAAGACTGTCAACATCTCGTGTGAATGTCTCCATTTCAAATCTCTTTGGCTCAGTGATTGAACTGGAGAGCGAGTTGGACAGTCTTGACTCGGAACAGCGATGGGTCAGGACCTAAACCGTGTGCTCCAGACTTTGGTTACAGTCCAGAGAGAGGTAAAGGTTCAGAATGGGGAACATAGAACATAGAACATTATAGTGCAGTATAGGCCCTTCGACCCTCAATGTTGCGCCGACCTGTGAAACCAATCTAAAGCCCATCTAGCCTACACTATTCCATTATCATCCATATGTTTACCCAATGACCATTTAAATGCTCTGAAAGTTGGCGAGCCTACTACTGTTGCAGGCAGGGCATTCCACGCCCTTACTACTCTCTGAGTAAAGAACCTACCTCTGACTTCTGCCCTATATTCTCTCAACTTAAAACTTTGTCGCCTTGTGCTAGCCATCACCATCCAAGGAAAAAGGCTCTCACTGTCCACCCTATCTAATTCTCTGATTGTCTTGTATGTCTCTATTAAGTCACCTCCTAACCTTCTTCTCTCTAATGAAAACAGCCTCAAGTCCCTCAGCCTTTCCTCATAAGACCTTCCCTCCGTACCAGGCAACATCCTGGTAAATCTCCTCAGCACCCTTTCCAATGCTTCCACATCCTTCCTATAATGCGGTGACCAGAACTGTGCGCAATAGTCCAAGTGTGGCCGCACCAGAGTTTTGTACAGCTGCAACATGACCTCATGGCTCCGAAACTCAATCCCTCTACCAATAAAACCTAACACACCATATGACTTCTTAACAACCCTATCAACCTGGGTGGCAACTTTCAGGGATCTATGCACATGGACACCGAGATCTCTCTGCTCATCCACACTACCAAGAATCTTACCATTAGCCCAGTACTTTGTATTCCTGTTACTCCTTCCAACGTGAATCACCTCACACTTTTCCGCATTAAACTCCATTTGCCACCTCTCAGCCCAACTCTGCAACTTATCCATGTCCCTCTGTAACCTGCAACATCCTTCTGCACTATCCACAACTCCACCAACTTTAGTGTCATCCGCAAATTTACTAACCCATCCTTCTACGCCCTCATCCAGGTCATTTATAAAAACGACAAACAACAGTGGCCCCAAAACAGATCCTTGCAGTGTACTGCTAGTAACTGAACTCCAGGATGAACATTTCCCATCAACCACCACCCTCTGTTTTCTTACAGATAGCCAGTTTCTGATCCAAACCGCTAAATCACCCTCAATCCCATGCCTCCATATTTTCTGCAATAGCCTACCATCGGGAACCTTATCACATGCTTTACTGAAATCCATATACACCACATCAACTGCTTTACCCTCATCCACCTGTTTGGTCACCTTCTCAAAGAACTCAGTAAGGTTTGTGAGGCACAACCTACCCTTCACAAAACCGTGTTGACTATCCCTAATCAAATTATTCCTTTCTACATGATTATAAATCCTTTCTTTTGTAATCCTCTCCAGCACTTTACCCACAGCCGAAGTAAGGCTCACTGGTCTATAATTACCAGGGTTGTCGCTACTCCCCTTCTTGAACAAGGGGACAACATTTGCTATCCTCCAGGTTTCTGGCAGTATTCCTGTAGATAATGATCACATAAAGATCAAAGCCAAAGGCTCTGTAATCTCCTTGCTAGCTTCCTAGAGAATCCTAGGATAAATCCCATCCGGCCCAGTGACTTATCTATTTTCTCACTTTCCAGAATTGCTAACAGCTCCTCCTTATGAACCTCAATCCCATCCAATCTAATAGCCTGTATCTCAGTATTCTCCTCGACAACACTGTCTTTTTTCCTGTGTGAATATTGATGAAAAATATTCATTTAGTGCCTCTCCTGTCTCTTTGAACTCCACACACAACTTCCCACTACTGTCCTTGACTGGCCCTAATCTTACTCTAGCCATTCTTTTATTCCTGACATACCTATAGAAAGCTTTAGGGTTTTCCTTAATCCTACCTGCCGAAGATTTCTCATGTCCCCTCCTGGCTCTTCTTAACTCACTCTTTCGGAACTTCCTGGCTAACTTGTAACTCTCAAGTGCCCCAACTGAGCCTTCACACCTCATCTTTACATAAACCTCCTTCTTCCTCTTGACAAGAGATTCAACTTCTTTAGTAAACTACAGTTCCCTCGCTCGACCACTTCCTCTCTGCCTGACAGGTACATACTTATCAAGGACACGCAGTAGCTGTTCCTTGAACAAGCTCCACATTTCAATTGTGCCCAACCCCTGCAGTTTCCTTCCCCATCCTATGCATACTAAATCTTGCGTAACCACCTCATAATTGACTTTCCCTCCATCATAACTCTTGCCCTGCGGTATGTACCCCCCAAATTGTGGTCACTCTCACCAAACTGCTTACCTACCTCCAAATCTAACATCTGACCTGGTTCATGACCCAGTACCAAATCCAGTGTGGCCTCGCCTCTTGTTGGCCTATCTCCATACTGTGTCAGGAAACATCCTGCATACATTGGACAAAAACTGACCCATCTAAAGTACTCCAACTATAGGGATGGGTGATTGATGCTGCAGAGAGTAAAGGGAATCAAGCTGAGATGGTGATGTGATCTTATTCAAAAGCCACGATCTACTTGTTACCTGTAAAAAAAGTAATGCCAAAGACTGCCACAGAATGCATCTTGGAGCAGGGGACTGTCCAAAGCGGGAGGATGGTTTAAAAGGGGAATTTTCTTTTAAGTCATTCATGGGATAAGGGTGTCCCAGGGTGGGTCAGCATTTATTGCTGTCCCATAGAGCAGTTAAGAATCAACCACGTTGCTGTGGATCTGGAGGTGTATGTAGGCCAGACCAGGTAAGGATGGCAGTTTCTTTCCCTAAAATACGTTAGTGAACCAGAGGGGCTTTTCCTCACAATCAGCAATAGATTCATGGTCATTGTTAGACTCTTAATTCCTGATTTTTTTATTTGTTTCAAATTCCACCATGGTAAGGTTTGAACACAGATTCCTAGAACTTCACCTGGCTCTCTGGATTAACAGTCCAATAATAATACCACTAGGCCATCTCCACCCCAACATAATGTGGTAGCCCTTGACAATTCACCAACATGGGAGATAAATAATACCCTTGCAGGTAGGATTGAGAGTTCTGTACTTGTGTTGCCTGAGTGAAGGCGATCTTGAATTATTTTGAAACTATGTTTGAAAGGGAGGAGAAAGACCCAGTTATTGCCACCCATGTTGGGGCCAGCAACACAGTAAAGAGCAGACAAGAGATTCTATTTGGACAGTATTAGCAATGAGGAGCTAAATTAAGGGAACATTTGAGTTCTCAAGAACGGCTGGATAGGCTGGGACTTTTTTAACTGGAGCGTAGGAGGTTGAGAGGCATATAGATAGAGTTAATAGTGGTTGCCTTTTCCCTAGGATGGGGGATTTCAGCACTAGGGATCACATTTCTGAGGTAAGAGGCAAGCGATTTTAAAAAGTCTTGAGGATGGTTTGCGTGTGGAATGCACTTCTTGAGAAACTGATGGATGTGGGCACAATTACAATATTTAAAAGATACTTAGATAAATACATGAATAGGAAAGGTTTGGAGGGATATGGGCCGGGAGCAGGCAGGTTTTGTTTGGGATTATGTTTGGCGCGGACTGGTTGGACCAAAGAGTCTGTTTCTGTGCCTTATGACTCTATGACAGAACCTCAAGCATTCTTCTCTGGATTATGACCCAAGCTACTTACAAATTGGTTTAGGGATAAGCAGATCAGCTGAAGGATTGATGTGAGAAAGAGTGGTTCCACTTAATGGGATACTGGCACCAGTATTGGAACTGGAAGGATTGGCTATGTCTGAACTGGTATGCTAGTGGAAAGGATGAATAAGCCTTTCACTTTAAAGCAGTCAATGGAACATTTTATTGAGGTGGAAATGGTCCGACAATTAACACTTTCGAAAAAAACACCAGAACCTGAATTAACAGTCTGTTATTGTACTTTAAGCACCGCAGATAAAGGGATATTAAAAGATATAAAATAAATGATTTCAGAAACCACAAAGAAACATGATTTGATTTGACTTATTATTGTCAAATGTATCTAAGTACAGTGAAAAGTTTTGTTTTGCACGCAGTACAGGAAGATCATACAGTAATTGAATAGATGTGCAAAAGGTGCAAAAAAAGCAAGATCAACATTTGACGTGAAATTTGAGAGGTCCATTCAGAAGTCTAGAGGACAAGTTACACCCAGAAGTTGTTCTTTGTCCAAAGTCTGATGGTATAAAGAACAAATTACCATTGTAAATTCAACTTCAATGGTATAAAATGATACAAATTACTAAGACATGACTGCAAATCAACATGCAGGTAACAGAAAATAAACAGGAATAGCAAGGTTATGTTAAATTAGGAAATAGTAAAGGATTTATGATGGTACCTGGAATTGTGTGTAGATGTCCCAGTGTCAGCTATGATGTGACTGAGTGTATAACTGCAGAATTACACAGGAATAGTCAAATAATAATAATAATAATATTTCTTTCAATAAGGAATTTTAACAGTCACACAGCTGAGGATAAGAATACTAGCTCATGCTTTAAAAAAGATAAGCATCTTGTGTGTGTGTGCTTAGTTTTCTGCAACATAATGTCCTGAATCAACAAGACAGGAGCTGGTCAGATGTCATATTAGATTTAGATAACCTACAGACATGTAAACCTAATTAAGTAGTGACCACAATATAATTGAAAACAGCATTTGAAAGACAGCAACCACTAGATTCATAGATTCACACAGCACAGAAAAGGCCCTTCAGCCCATTGACTCTCCACTGACATAACTACCCCTAAAAGCACTGTAATCCCAGTTTCCTGCACTTGTCCCATATCCTTCAAAGTATGATATTTGAAGTACTCATCCAAATTTTTTTTAAAGGTTGTAAGGTTTCCAGCCTCTACTACCTTTCCAGGCAGTGCATTCCAGATTCTCAACATTTGCTGAGTGAAAAAGTTTTTTTTCCCCAAATCCACTTTGAATCTCCTGCCCCTTACTCTAAAATGATGCCCTCTCATGATTGACCCCTCAACCAAGGGGAACAGCTGCTCTCTATTCTTCCTGTTCATACCTCTCTTAATACCCCCCTCAGTCTTCTCTGCTCTAAAGCAAACAATCCAAGCCTGTCTAGTCTCTCCTTGGAGCGTAGTTTCTCTAACCCGGCCAACATCCTGGTGAGTGTCATCTGTACCCCCTCAAGTGCGATCATATCCTTCCTGTAGTGAGGTGATCAGAACTGCACACAGTATTCCAGCTACGGCCAACAGCAACGCTGTCCTAGGCCCGAAACGTCAACTTTTGTGCCCCTAAGATGCTGCTTGGCCTTCTGTGTTCATCCAGCTCCACACTTTGTTACCCCACATTACCTCCTTGCTTTTATACTCTGTGCCACTACTGATAAAAGCAAGTGTTCCATATGCCTTCTTAACTGTCCCATTCACGTGCTCTACTAACTTCAAGGATCTATGAATAATTACTCCAAGATCCCTCCATTCTAAGATTGTTCTAAGATTCAAAATTTAGGTAAAGTTGACCTCAGTGTGCAGAGTCAGAGACTGTTCACAGTAAACTGGGAAAATCTGTTAGTGCGTAAAATAACTGAAGCTTAATGTTCAAAAAAGATTGAACATGATACAAAAACAGTTTACACCCCTAAGAGAAATAAACACTGCTTCCTAAAGAAACCATTCAGGGACAACTTAAATTAAGCAGACAAAGTATAGACAGGTGCAAAATGTAAAATATCTCCTGGCAATTGAGAAAGACACAGACAACACCGTTAGACTCAGCTGGAATATTGTAGATGCTGCATTGACAGAAAGATGTTAATATATTGGAGAGAGTGTGGAAGTGATTTACAAGAATGATTCCAGCAATGAGAAGCTTCCGTGATGAGGATAGATTGAGAAGTGGACAGTGTTCTCCTTGGAGAGAAGAAGGCTGAGAGAGGTGAAAGCTGATAGAGGTTTTCACAATCATGAACAGGCTGTATGGAGTGGATAAGGAGAAGCTGAGAAGCTGTTCCCACTCATGAATAAGAACAAGCGAGCACAGGTTTATTGTAGATAACAAGATGGAGAGTTGGATGAACACAGCAGGCCAAGCAGCATCAGAGGAGCAGGAAGGCTGGCGTTTCAGGCCTAGAAGAAGGGTCTAGGCCTGAAACGTCAGCCTTCCTGCTCCTCTAATGCTGCTTGGCCTGCTGTGTTCATCCAGCTCTACACCTTGTTATCTCAGATTCTCCAGCATCTGCGGTTCCTACTATCTCTGAAACAGATTTATTGTGATGTGCAAACGAAACAAGAGTGTTATGAGAGAAAAGCTCTTTGACTGAGCAAGTTGTTAGTGTATGGAATGTAACGCCTAGATAAGTGATGAAGTCAAGTTTAACTGAAACATCCAAGAGCCGTTGGATAATTATTTGACTAGGAATCCAAGGTGAGGGGATGGGGAATACAAGATGAGAATATGAAAATAAGTCTGCAAGAGATACTAAAATAAACAAAATAATTTTTTACTATTAATTTGGAAAATTAGGGTGGTCAGAGCAATAGAAGCCCCTCGCAAATAGAGCATGTTTAAATTGCTGATGAAAATAAGGAAATGGGGGAATGGTCAAAATTAACTTTGCCTCAATATTTACTGTGAGGGAAGAAGATAGGCATATTAGGATTTAGAATTAGGTTTTATTGCAACGTCGACTGAAATACAAGGATACAAGAGAACAGTGTGAAACTGATACTGAATCAGAGGGAGGGACTCATCAAATGAATGGAAATAATGTTATGAAGAGTGACCAATTCCTCGGTTCAGATGATTTCCAAACCTAAGTTTCAGAAGAAGGAGATGGCAACACTCCAACCTTAATTTTCCAAAGTTCTGTTTATTTGGAAGCCTGTTTCGGTTGGAAACTGCATATGTCACTTTGCTGTTTAAGGCATGTAAGAGAGGGAAAGTACAGAATAAAAGACCAGTTAGCATTGCATTTGTTGTGAAGGAATCATTGGCATCTATAATTAAGGATAAAGTAGCTGAACAGCATGAAGAATTACAGCCAGCATGGATTTGTAAAGGGTGGATCATGGTTGACAAAACTGATTGTTGGTTTTTGGAAGAGGTGGCTACAGACAGTCTCTGTGAATGCATTTGATAACTTCTTTTTGCGAGAGAGTGCTTACTGAATTTGAAGCCTATGAAACTGAAGGCAAATGATTGGCTTGAATAGAAAGTCAGAAGAGAGACAAGAAACAGGAAGCATAATAGACAGTTAGTCCATATGTGACCAGAGTTGACCTGGAAGGAAATGTTTTGCGGCCTCAGTACTCACTGTTTATTAATAACTTAGACAATGAGATGGAAAGCTACTTGGCCAAGTTTCACGGTTCCACTCGGAGATCTGGCTTGTCCAACGTTACCATCAGCTGGGATTATAACAGAAGGAAAACCTGAAAACGTAAAGTAAGAATGTCACAAATGGGGATGACCTAAAGTTACTTGGCTGACAAAGGACAGGTCAGAAAACTTGGTGCTATTTCGTTCTGCTCAAGGGCATCAATGGTGAAAAACTTAAGCAATGACCCAGGAAGCCATTCAGTTCAAGGACACTTAGGGATACCAATGTTGTCCAAATCCTGTGTAAGAATTTTTTGGAAATAATGCTTGCTATGTCATGCAGTTTATGTTCTACTCTAGTTTCAGGCTCAGTGACCCTTCTTCAAAACTACCTGACCTGTTAACTCTGCTTTCTTTCCACGGACCTGGTGAGTTTTTCCAGCAATTTCCATTTCGGTACCTCGAAAAAAATTGCAATGCACCGCATACTGGAGTCACATTCTTCAGTACTGTTACAAACCATAGGATAATAATGACTGTACCAAATCGATGCAAGATCAAATAGAAGGGAACAGCTGACTGTTGTAGTGGATGGTATGTTCATGAGGCAAGTCCCTAAGTCCTGTTGGGACAGATGTGTCCATGCCTAAATCCACCGATAAGCTTTTATTTGCATCATTTACTCTGCTGATAGGGTTATGAAATCTTAACAGCTCAACGATTTAATTTTAAAAATAGAGTTTAGTTATTTTGCCTTGACCAAGCAACTGATATACTTGGCTAAAGAAAAACACAATTGCAATCAGCTTCATATCTCTGTGACAAAAGAACATCCTGTCTTTTCCAGAGCAAAAATTATTTTTTTCCTGATAGTCTAGAACATCACCCCCATGTTCCAGAAACACCTCGATTCACTATGCTGTTGGGACACACGCCAGAATTATGAAATGTTTTCATGTTTATGTGTGCGTTTGCGGTGGCAAGGCTGCAATACCAGAAAACCCTCAGAAGTGAATGAGATGGGGAAAATGTAGGAAGTACACAGGAGAATTATACAATGGTTACCTTCAGTCACAGAATGGTGCAGTAGGGAGAGCTTTCAATCTATTTTGTGGCTCAGCTGGCTGTTTGTGAGAACTGGTTTATTTGCTCCTACTCCCCTGCTATTTTCCCTTAGTCCTGAAAATATTTCCTTTTCAAGCACACATTCAGTTCCCTTCAGAATATTGCTATTGATTGTGCTTCAGGATATTGCATTCCAGAAGCAGTAAGAAATTGTCTCCATCTCTCCTCTTGACAAAACTGCAAAACTACACGCCCTGGCTACCAGGTTATCCTGGTTTGCTTGTCACATAATAGGGAAATCACCAACTAAAATCTTCACTGTTTCCAATGTAAGAAACTCGTCTCTTCATTGTACAGTCAGCTATGGGGAGACATTAGTGCAGTGGCAGTGGCACTAGACCAGAACTCTAGAGACCCAGGCTAAGGCTCTGGGGATTCAAATGAATCAATCTATAATTGAAAACTAATCTCAATGATGGAGACCGTGACAATTGTCATTGATTGCTGTAAAAGCCCATCTGGTTCACGAATGTCCATTAGGGAAGGAACTCTGCCATCCTTACCTGGTCTGGCCTCCATATGACTCCAGGCCCAGAGCCTTGTGGTTGACTCTTAACTACCCTGTGCAATGACCCAGGAAGCCATTCAGTTCAAGGATGCTTAGGTATACCAACGTTGCCCAAATCCTATGAAAGAATTTTTGGAAATAATGCTTGCCAGATCGTGCAGTTTATGTTTAAAAACAAAGTAATTGTCTTTGGTATGGAGATGTGATTGAAACCATGTGAGTGAGAATGCCTGAAAGGCCACATTTTGGAACTGGTGGTGCAGACAGCATCCTCTGAATGTGACCTTTGCTGCGTGTGAGGGGCTTGGAAGAGGCCCTGCATCTCCAATGGGCTTGGAACCTCTAGTCTAGTGAGTGTCCTGCCCCACTGAAGGAAAAGCCATGTCTCTTATTTTACCTTTGTCTTGGTGTTCGCTCCTTTTCTGCTTTTCAGCTTCAGAAGCAGTTACTGGAACTGGATGAGGATGACCCTTGCTACGAATTTCGAAGGGAGCGATTCACTGTCCATCGCACTCATCTCTACTTCTTGCACTACGAGTTTGAGCTATCTTCTGAAAACACTGAGGTTACTCTGGTGGCCCAGCTCTCGATGGACAGGTCAGAAAACTTGGTGTTATTTTGTTCTGCTCAAGGGCATCAATGGTGAAAAAGAGCAATTGCCAATCTTTCAAGTATCCTCCTTCTCACAGTATTGACTGGCACCTCATTCCTCATGACAGAAAACTATGTCAACTATTCACCATAAAGTCCCTTACATTCACCAAACATCTCACCTGTCTTCGATCAAGTCCCTGCTAACTCTCTGAGGAGCAATCCAATCAATCCCATTCCCCAGCTCTACTCCCATAGGCCTGCAATTTTAGTTTCTTCAAATTTAGTTTGAGATTACTCATCTCTGCCACCACCCCAGTAGGCAGACCACTTGCTATGTAAAACATTTCCTTTTTAGAGCCTTTCTCTCCTCTTGACTTGAGGGATGGAGTTTATAAACTGGGAGGCGCTGCTGCAGCTGTACAGGGTCCTGGTGAGGCCACACCTGGAGTACTGTGTCCAGTTTTGGTCTCCTTACTTGAAAGAGATATACTAGCACTGGAGGGGGTGCAATCGGTTGATTCCGGAGTTGAGAGGGTTGGATTATGAGGAGAGACTGAGGAGACTGGGCTTATACTCATTGGAATTCAGAAGAATGAGGGGAGAGCTTATAGAAACATATAAGATTAGGAAGGGAATAGATAAAATGGAAGCGGGGGTAGCAGGTGAAACTAGGATTAGAGGGCATCGCCTCAAAATAAAGGGAAGCAGATGTAGGACTGAGGTCAAGAGGAGCTTCTTCACCCAAAGGGTTGTGAATCTGTGGAATTCCCTGCCCAGTGAAGTAGTTGAAGCTACCTCGCTGAATGTTTTTAAGACAAGGCTGGATAAATTTTTGAACAGTAAAGGAATTAAGGGTTATGGTGAGTGGGCGGGTAAGTGGAGCTGAGTCTCAAAGATCAGCTGTGATCTTATTGAATGGCAGGGCAGGCTCGAGGGGCCAGATGGCCTACTCCTGCTCCTAGTTCTTATGTTCTTATGCGGATAGGATTGTGAGTGCGAAGGACCACAGCCTCACCACTTAGCGCGGGCGAGGTTTTTTGTGACCATGGGGTTGTGCGGTCCTGTTTTTACAGAGCTCAGCCCTGGGGGAATATGAATGCTGCTCGTGCTCAGTGAACTTTAGCCCAGTTTCTGAACTGTGCCCAGTACAAACTGTAATCCCACCCTGCCTGATTTAAGAGCACCACAATGAATTGGCCCGTGACAAAGTATTATCTATTTATGAGGAGAAGTAGTAGTGCTGGAAATATCAACAGGTCGGAGAAAGTTTGCTGTTTCCTGGTTGCTGTCACACAAGGAAAGAAAGCAGAGTTAACAGGTCAGGTAGTTTTGAAGAAGGGTTGGCCCTATATCCATCAGAGTTTAGAGGAACAAGAGTCAATCTTATTGAAGCATGAATAATTCTGAGAGAGCTTAAATGGGGAATGCTGAGAGGATGCTTAGGAATGTAGGAGAATTGATTCATTACCTAACCCTCTGATTAACATGCCATTTGTTTTTTTTTGTACCAGACAAATAAATTTAGTGACCTGAATATGTGGAAATCTAAATTCCTTTGCACGTCCACTGTTTCTAACTTTTAGTCTTATATATAACACCTGCGTGATCTTTTCTCTGGGCCTAAAATGGAGTTTGTGTTGGAAGTTAACTGTCATGGTTTTGTTTGCTCAATCTGTCACTGTCTGTTTGTAATCTTGTGTTCCACACTTTAACATAACACCTACCATTGTGTCATTAGCAAACTTGGGGATAAGGCTACAAACTGTTATGAGTAACTATGGTAAATAACTGAGGCCTGGACACAGGTCTTTCTGGGACACCATTAGTCTGTTCCTTTGATTTCAAGTATCATACCCATTCCCTATTCTTTATCACTAAGCCAATTGCCTAATCAGATTCATAATCCAAATTCAATTCCATTAGCTCGTAGCCTTTTGTGTGGAACCTTGTCAAATGCCTTATGGAAATGTATTATAAACGACTTTGCATGGCGCAGTTGCTTGCTCAGAAAATTCAATTAGATTCATTGGCCATGACTTGGCCTTTACAAATCCATCTCTCTAATCAGCTCAAATTTCTTTAAGTGCTCAGTCACTCTGTCTTTATTTATAGATCCCAATAACAGATGCGAGACTAACTGGTCTATAATTTCCTGGTTTCTCCCTCTCACATTTCTTCAATGTAATGGAATTACATTTGCAGTTTTCCAAACTGCAGTGACTTATCCTGAATGATGAGAGATTGAGAGAGAGAGATAGATGATTACTGCTAAATGTTCTAAAAGCTTTTCACCCACTTTTTATTCAAAACGCTGGAATGGGAACTTACGGGTCTTGGGGATTTGTCAATCTTCACCCCCACTATTTTTTTCTAATACTCTATTCTTGCTTCCACTAATTTTAGAAATTTCATTACTAGTTTTGAAAGAATGCTAGGAACGTGATCTGCTTTCCCTGTGGAAATGATATTTAATAAATATTCAACTAGCTATTTCTTTATATGAGTAATATCGCAAATACAAATGTATTTTGAAGGACCTTTTGGCTGTCTTAATGCAGTTGTACAACTTCTTGTGTTGATCCTGACATCGCTCATTGTATTGCCCTTTTGCAACTGCTCGCTGCTAATGAATGTTGCTCCTTCCTCAGGCTGCAGATGTTGGAGGCTATCTGCAAGCACTGGGAGGGCCCCATTAGCCTTGCCCTCTACCTGTCCGATGCTGAGGCCCAGCAGTTCCTCCGTTACGCCCAGGGATCTGAGGTTCTGATGAGCAGGAGCAACGTTGGTTACCACATCGTCTACAAGGAAGGACAGTTCTATCCTGTCAACCTGCTGCGGAACATCGCCATGAAACATGTTAACACACCCTACATGTTCCTGTCTGACATTGACTTCCTCCCTATGTATGGTCTCTATGAGTACCTGAGGTAATGAGCTGGAGCTTGAGTGTCTACGCCTGTGGTAAGGTTACAGTTGTCACCACAGTGCTAAAGAATGGGCTGAACGGTGTGGCAGTCCTATTATAACTGTTGCTGCAGTTGGAAACTGCTGGAAAAGCTCAGCAGGTCTGGCAGCATGTGTAGAGAGAAATCAGAGTTAACATTTAGGGTCGAGTGACCCGACGGCCCGTTCCATCGAGGGGTCACTCGACCCCAAGCATTAACCCTGATTTCTCTCCACAGATACTGCCAGACCTGCTGAGCTTTTCCAGCAGTTTCTGTTTTCGTCTCTGACCTACAGCATCCGCAGTTCTTTCCGTTCATAACTGTAGATGGTTTGCGGCAGTAGAATTAAGCCAACTGGTTCATGCAAGTGTTTATAATGTAAAAGCAATTCTCCTCCCAGCCCACTTCATCTTACCCAACGGACTCCTCCTCCTGTACCAAAGTGTTATCTAGCTTCTCCTTAAACGCTAGTCACCTCAAAAACCTAATGTGTTGGTAAATCTCACCTGCTGGTCACTCTCTGACTAAAGAGTTCTCTTCCGATTCCCTACGAGGATCATTAGTGACTGCCATATCATTCTGGCACTTAGTTCTGGTCTTTCCCTAAAAGTGGAAACATTGTTTCTCCATATCAAATATTTTGATTATTACAAAGACTTTTATCAGGTTATATCTCTTTAATCTACAGAGACAAACAGTGACCTGATCGTTCTCTTCTGACAAGTAGAATCTCTCTGCTCTTATAGATCCTTTTTAGCAATTCTGCAGTGTATCTTTGCTGAGATGGACTGCAGAGCTAATGAGCCAATTGAGAATAGCTCAGTAAGTACTTATCGGGGGTGGGGGGAGTGGGGGTAACTGACAGGAGAGAGGAGGGCACGTTAATGCAGTCCATCTGCTGCTGGTTTTTCAGTTTGTGGGTGTCGGGTCACATCCACGCCAGATAAAACAGTCAGTAGGCATCAGCCCTGACTACTGACTGTTTCATTTGGCTGCCTGCTCCATGTGTCCAGTTTATACCTTTCTCCTTCTCTCAGTTCCACCCTTCCTCAGAGGGATTTAAACACCCCCAACTAGTCGCTGTTGCTCACTTCCTCCCCTTTACCTGCTCATACTACTTGCTAACTCACAAACTACATTAAAACCACCCCCCCCGCCCCGTGACACCCTCCAGACTTTGACCTTCCAAAGTTGCTTTCTCAAAAGGTAAACCAAGAAAGTCTTTTCAAAAAGCTGTGGCATTTTAATTTAATCTGATCCCCATTCACCAATATGAAGTATAAAGTTGTGACAGGTGGGATGTGACCCTGGGCCCCCCGGCTCAGAGGTAAGGGCGTTGCCACCAGAGCTCTCTCCATTACAAGGGGAGCGCATTCTCTGAGGCGTGGTGCTGTTCAGTGGACCAGCAGCATCACCTACAGGAATGTGCTGGTATCGCAACTGATGGGAAAATCATCAATAACACGTTGTCGTTTTTTTTGGCATCTTTCCGCCCTTTTTGAAAAATGTTTTATGGAAATGGTGGGTGGAAGATTAGTTACAGAATGTGTTGAATTAGCCTGCAGTTCTTTCAAAATAAATTTCGATTCTCCCTGAAACTTTCAAGACCCCACAGATGATTCTAACATTCAGTCTCTCTCACTACTTCGCAATGCCTTACTGATGCTGCCCTCACTTACACTTCTCTTAACTTCTCTTTTGTCCCCTCTCCTCTACTCTCACACCTTCCACTCCATTGTTCCTGTCTCTCTCTCTCTCTCCTACACCCTCTCAATCTCCCTTTCTTCCCTTTCTGCCGTCTCCCTCCCTCCTCCCCACTCCCTTTATTTCCCCTCATCCCACACTCCCTTATCCTTCTCTCATTCTCCATGTGTCTCCTTCTCCCCCTACACTCTCTCTCCCCCTTACACTTGCTCTATCTCCCTCTCTTCCCTACACTTCCTCTGTCTCTGTTTCTCCTCCCCACTCCGTCTATTTTCTCTCTTCCCCACACCCCCTTATCCTTCGCCCAGTATCCATGCGACTCCCTCTTACCCCTACACTTCTTCTGTCTCCCTCTTATCCCCTACACTCCCTCTGTTTCCCTCTCTTCCCCAACATTCTCTCTGTTTCCCTGACTGCCCCACACTGCCTCTGTCTCCCTGGCTTCCACACACGTCCTGTGTCCCTCATAGCCCTCACTGTCCTTATTTCCCCCTTACGCCCTGTATGCATTTCTCCCCATCTCTTTACTCTGCTTCTCTCTCTCACACACAATCTCTTCCACCATACCCCTTCGGTGCCCTCTCTCCCCATGCTTCCTCTCTTCCCTATTGCCCATTGTCTGTCTCCTCTCCCTTGTTGCTCATGCGATGCCCTGGTGAGCGTTGCATCCTCAGAATTGTTTGCGGTTCTGTTAATTCTGTGTGTTTGTGATCTTTTCTCACAGGAAGTCAGTTCTGCAGCTGGATATGGCCAACACAAAGAAAGCTCTAATAGTGCCAGCATTTGAAACTCTCCGCTATCGTCTGTCCTTCCCGAAATCTAAAGCGGAGTTATTGTCCATGTTAGACATGGGAACACTCTTCACTTTTCGGTAATGACTGGAGAGATTAGATATTTTCATTTCTGTAGCACCTATAGAACTGTCCATCTGGAGTGCACCTATAAAACCTGCCAGAGAAGAGGCAGAACTGGGCATCAACTCCCTTCTTTCTTGAGAGCTCCCCTCCTCACAGCAATGTTTGGACGTTTGAGCGGCAGAAGCCTCTCCCTAAACTACAACGTGGTTCCATTTCCCCTGTGCAGCCCCTTTTGGTTTCCCCAACTTTGCAGCCTGCTCTCCCCACATCAAGCACTTCCCCCCGCCCACCCCCACCCCCACCAATTCCCTGATGTCTTCCCCACGTCAAAACGTGGAAAATAGGGGCAGTGGTTCACCATAAAGCACATCATTCAAGGTGACTGTGCCTAACCCACTATCTCAAAGCCATTCTCCTGCCCTCTCCCCATTCAGCCTCTAGACATCGATGTGTTTCTTTCATAAGCAGTTTGGTCCGCACAGCGTTCTGTGGTAGAGAATTCCTCAAGGTCGCCACTCTCTGATTTTCCTTGTTTCAGTCTGAAATGGACTACACTGCATCCTGAGACAGGTACGCCTTCTTCTGGCTCAGGAGGAACATTCTCCCTTATATCCATTCTGTCCAGCCCTGTCACTGTTCCACGTTTCAACAAGATCCTGTTACATTCTTCCAAAGTCCAGGGAATGCGGTTAATCCATATCACCTTTTGAGACAAACCTGCCATCTCGTGTGAACCTTTGCTCCTCCTGTGGCAGGTGTACCTTTTCCAAGGTAAGCAGACTGAAACGTTATGCTTTACTCCATATGTGGTCTTACTGGGGCCCTGTACAGCTGCAGCAATATATCCTCGCTCCTGCAGTCAAACCTTCTTATAATGGAGGCCGATCTATCATTTGCCTTCAGAAATAATGGGAACTATAGATGCTGGAGAATCCAAGATAACAAAGTGTGAAGCTGGATGAACACAGCAGGCCAAGCAGCATCTCAGGAGCACAAAAGCTGAAGTTTCGGGCCGAGACCCTTCAGAGAGGGTCTCTGATGAAGAGTCCAGGCCTGAAACGTCAGCTTTTGTGCTCCTGGGATGCTGCTTGGCCTGCTGTGTTCATCCAGCTTCACACTTTGTTATCTATCATTTGCCTTCCTCGCTTTTTGTTGCATCTGTACTAGCTTTCAGTGACTGGGGCACAAGGACACCCAGGTCCCTTTGGACATAAATATTTCCTCATCAACCGGTCTACTCAGCTCCCTGTCTCTTTCCAGTCTACTTACAGCCTCCTTGTCTCTCTCCAGTCTCCTTAGAGCTTCCCTGCCTCTCTCCCAGCCTCCATATAGCCTTCCTGCCACTCCCCGACCTCCGTACAGCCTCCCTGTCTCTCCCCAGCCTCCTCACAGCCTCCCTGCCTCTCCCCAGTCTCCGTACAGCCTCCCTGCCACTCCCCGACCTCCGTACAGCCTCCCTGTCTCTCCCCAGCCTCCTCACAGCCTCCCTGCCTCTCCCCGATCTCCATACAGCCTCCCTGCCACTCCCCAACCTCCGTACAGCCTCCCTGTCTCTCCCCAGCCTCCTCACAGCCTCCCTGCCTGTCCTCGGTCTCCGTACAGCCTCCCTGCCTGTCCTCGGTCTCCGTACAGCCTCCCTGCCTGTCCCCGGTCTCCGTACAGCCTCCCTGTCTGTCCCCGGTCTCCGTACAGCCTCCCTGCCTGTCCACGGTCTCCGTACAGCCTCCCTGCCTGTCCCCGGTCTCCGTACAGCCTCCCTGTCTGTCCCCGGTCTCCATACAGCCTCCCTGCCTGTCCACGGTCTCCGTACAGCCTCCCTGCCAGTCCACGGTCTCCGTACAGCCTCCCTGCCTCTCCCCGGTCTCCGTACAGCCTCCCTGCCTGTTCCCGGTCTCCGTACAGCCTCCCTACCTGTCCCGGTCTCCATACAGCCTCCCTGCCTCTCCCCGGTCTCCTCACAGCCTCCCTGCCTCTCCCCGGTCTCCTCACAGCCTCCCTGCCTCTCGCCGGTCTCCGTACAGCCTCCCTGCCTGTCCCCGGTCTCCTCACAGCCTCCCTGCCTCTCCCCAGCCTCCTCACCGCCTCCCTGCCTCTCCCCGGTCTCCGTACAGCCTCCCTGTCTCTCCCCGGTCTCTCTGGACCAGGCTGCCTTGGCATAAAGGTGCCTGCTGACAACCAAGCCCAATCTGAACCCACCAGATGGAGCTATCCTGCAAGAGGAAAATAACAAATCATGTCTGATTCTGCTCTCGGTAATTTGCAAAATTTAACCTATTCTTGACCTTTGACTGTGACTGCACTTGACGGGAGAGAGAGAGGTATCCTGTTACTGACAGTTGGTGCAGTGCCTCAGTACAGTGCAGGCCCCATATACGGTCCAGGATTGCAATGGACCGCTGCTGACTCCTTGCCCTGAAGAGTGAACCACGGCCGTGAAGCTTATCAAGTTTTAGTGAGCCTATCAGCAACAATTATGGGAGAAATATAGCCTGCGATTCTGGAGAAGCTCCTCACTCTTCCTTCCATCTAACTTTAGGAGGTCATTTTTCTCTGAATGGTCACCCTCTCCTGACTCTCGCCCATGGAAGTTGAAAGCTGAAGTTGAACGTTTGCCAGTAACAGGAACCTGGAACAAACATTCTGTTAGATTCTTCAATACCATGTTACCTAGATCTACATTCTTTTGCTGCAGGAGGCAACATAAGTACTGAGTGCAGGTACCCTGCTGGAAGCAAATCACAGATCGTGTCTAATTTTGCTCTAATAGCATCCAGAATACACTCTGTTCTTGTTCTTTGATGGCCACTGAATTTGATACCTGTTGATTGTTTGTCCAATTTCCTAATACAGCCAACGACAAAGGCTCATAATTGAAACAGCCCATTCCTTAATCAACCATAAAGCACAAATTACATGCATTAACATATTTTGAGATGAGAAGGCTGTGCGTTCTCTGTCGTTTGTACCTCATTAAGGAACAGTGAAAGTGAGAAGAGACATAAGTATCTAATTGATGTGCCTCGAGCCATTTTAGACCTCTCTAAATGTGTGAGTGTTATATAGTTTCATTTGAGCTTCAAGTAAAAGTGGGATGGAAAATACAGGGTGAAGGGGGTATTCTTGTTGTGTGGTTGCGTGTTAAAAACGGTGCTACTGCAATGACAGTGACCATTTAAGTGTTGCAGGAAAACACCATCCTGCTAAAGGTGGCCAGCGGGAGCGCTGTCACTTGTGCTGAGAATATCCATGACTCACTGCCACCTTATGCTCTGTAGGTATCACGTTTGGACCAAGGGTCACGCTCCGACAAACTTTGCCAAATGGCGGACTGCCACCACTCCCTATCACGTGAACTGGCAGGTAGACTTTGAGCCTTATGTTGTAGTAAGGCGCGACTGCCCAGAATACGACAGGAGATTTGTCGGGTTCGGCTGGAATAAAGTAGCACATGTCATGGAGCTGGACGCACAGGTATGGTATCCCATCCCAGCATCCTTCAGGTAAACTGGGCGAATATGTTGACCATCCCGTTTATTGCACTAAAGGCTATTTAGAATGGAGGAAGGCGCTGCTTAGCTAATGGGTGCGGCACACTTCCAGTGTCACTTCTTCGATCCAACATCTCAAATTGTTGCCTCACTGACACCCACTGATATCTCACCTGAAAACCCCATTCCTCGGTGGCTTTGAGGTTTTCTTCTCTCAAGATGATGCAGCTGAGAGGCTGTCCATTCCTACTGGAGTGGGAGCATTCTGCAGCTCTGTTAGGGGAGTCTACATCGTCTGATTTGTAATTCTCACTCTGCTCCCCAAAGACCTCTCTGGACATAGTCCCAATTCAGCTGGACAAAATAAATGAAAGACCTACATCCCTAAAGCACCTGACACTGTCTAAGCACCACCATAAAAGGGCTGTCCAGCCAATGAAATGCTCTTGAAGTCTTAGACTGTTTTGGGAAACAGGGCTGTCAACATGTTACTGGTAGCAGCAGTGGGATAGTGACTGGGTAATCTGATTGACCGAAGTGGGTAGACCAACAGATGAAGCTGCATCGGAACACTGGGAGAATTTTATACACTTCTTCAAAATAGTGCCATGGTTCATTCTATGCCCACCATGTTTACCACCCCAACCGAGTGCCCAGTTCAAGAACCCATCTAGAAGTGACACTACTGCCAGTGCATGGTAAATGTCAAGGGACTTAGTTGTTCATGGTACCTTTCGCCATCAAAGGGCTTCACAGTTGATTAAGTTCATTTTTTAGAGTATAAAGGAGTGTGGTGGAATACTCCCCACTTGCCTTGCACTAAAGGAGATAAAGCACACAGGGTTTTGAATGTGCCCAAGCAGTGTCAGGCAAGCTTAGGTTGTGAATAAGCTTGGGAGCGCTGTAAACGTGTCATTCATGAGGACTGGCTATATCATTAAGGAAGTGTACCCTAGCATTTGTCAGATATTCATTCACAGTTTGAGGGTGCCAGACAGCATTTATTGCCCATCCCTAGTTGCCGAGATGGCAAGAGTTAAGAGCTAACCACATTACTGTGGGTCTGGAGTCACATTGTCGGCCAGACCAGGTAAGGATGGTAGTTTCCTTCCCTAAAGGGCATGAGTGAAGCAGATGGGTTTTACCTACATTGGATTCACTGTCATCATTAGATTCTTAATTCCAGCGATTTTTTAAAATTTAAATTTCACCATATCTGCTGTGGCGGGATTCAAGCCCACGTCGCCAGAACATTATCTGAGTCTCTGGCTTAACAGTGCTGCGATATTACCACTGGACCATCGCTTCCCCTTGTAATAAAAGAGGGGAAGCAGCTTCCTGAACTTTGGGCAGCTGGTTAACTGTTGTCAGTATTCAGCGCAAAGCAGGCTTTTGAAACCTTTCATCTTTGGAGTGGAGTCCTAGGGCAGATCATGACCCAAGTTTCACACTAGAGCTGGTTTCTGCACTGCTTTTAATCTTCGTGCCGCCTCCTGCAGTTAGAGGGCTTTGGGAGGGCAGTAAAAGGCTGGTTTCTGCTGTACTCTTCAGACACATTGCTCTGAGCTGGACATCCTCCCAGTGCCGATCTTCAGACTACTATCCCACGATATGAGCTGTTTATTTATAGACCAACTGCAGTCTCCCTTCACCAGACTATCATGAACTGGTTCAGGCATGGAAACGTAGAAAATAGACCATTCAGACTTTTAGTCTCCCTCATGGAATCCCTACAGTGCGGGAAAAGGCCATTCAGCCCACCGAATCTGCATTGATCCTGCCTTTCCACCTGGACCCCTACCTATCCCCGCTACCCCACATGGCCAATCTACCCTAACCTGCGCGTCTTCGAACTGCGCGAGGAAACCCACGCAGACACGGGGAGAATGTGCAAACTCCACACAGACAGTCGCCCGAGGGTGGGATCGAACCGCGGTGTGTGACGCGGTGAGGCAGCAGAGCTAACCGCTGAACCACCGTGCCCCTCAATAACACTGTGGCTGCCCACCCAACCCCATACCATAAGACATACGTGTGGAAGTAAGGCTATTCGGCCCATCAAGTCCATTCCGCCATTTAAATCGTGGCTGATGGGCATTTCAACTCCACTTCCCTGCACTGTCCCCGTAGCCCTTGATTCCTTGTGAGATCAAGAATTTGTCAATCTCTGCCTTGAAGGCATCTAACATACCTCATATTTTCTCCTCACACCCTTGGCCCTCAGAGCCATATCTAACTCTAATTCTATGTTTTAGCTTCCACCTCCTGCCTCACAGTTGGGAAAGCTACAATTAAGCTAAAAAAAAATCCGTGGTTAAAGTCTCCTTTAATGGCCCTGACCCATTTAACTGGGTGTTTTCCATCCCCCCCCCCCCCCACTTTGTTGCAGGAATACGAGTTCATCGTCCTCCCCAACGCCTACATGATCCACATGCCTCACGCCCCCAGCTTCGACATCACCAAATTCCGATCCAACAAGCAATATCGAATCTGCCTGAAGACGCTGAAGGAGGAGTTTCAGCAAGACATGTCTCGCCGCTACGGGTTTGCAGCTCTCAAGTACCTGACTGCTGAAAACAACAGCTGAGAGAGAGACGCCACCCAACACCCCCCACCCACACCCCCCACCACCCTGGCCGTCCCCTGCCAACTTTTCACCTGAACACGCCGCTGCCAGGAGTGAAGTGGGGTGGGGTGCCGTGTGTGCGAAAACCGAAACCAAAATTCCACGTTGCGTGCCCACCGACCGACTTGTCAGGATTGAGGCCATTCAGGCCGGACAGTCCGTGCTTGCAAGAGTTTACTTTGAGTCCTGTTTAGATATTCCCGCCGTTCGCTATCTGAGGCCTCCAAACTGTTCCTCATCACTACCACCACCCCCCCTCCTCCTCCCCACCTTACTGTGAGGGAGGTCCCTGTTGGCCATCCAGCCTTCCTCAGATGGAGTGCCACCACAGCATTGTTCCCCTTGATTATTCAGAGGGTCTCCGCCCTTTCGGTGCACAGCGCAGTCATACCAGCGAACGTGAGGGTTAACCAGGACAAGGAGGGGTGGGGGTGCAGCAGAGAGCCCCTGGGAACAGCAGTGCTCCGTTCTTGTCCTTGGTGTAAACTAACAACTGGAACTACTCCACAACGGTGAGCCCCCCCCCCACCCCAGACCGTCCTCTGTCACAGTGAGAGGTGGGGGGTTTCTGCCACTGTCCCGACAGCCCAGCTGCTTGCGGCGTGTTCGAGGGTCAAAGCCCCCTTTGCTAGCCAAAAGAAAAGTCGACCCTCTCCTGAGGCATTCTGAACCCTGCTCCCCGTCCCAAATGTGGGATGGGCTAGAGATGAGTGGGAAAACTCTGAGCGTGCTGCAGCCCTTGAGGCGAGCGCAGGAAAGGCTGGTAAAGGTGATCTGACGGCGGCAGGTGGGGGGAAGCAGCAGGGTGTACCCTTTTGAAGTGAGTTGCCTGGGCAGGATCGGATCGTGGAGGGTGGGGGCACTTCGTGGTGGCTGTTTCCCACGCTAAGAGGAAGACGCACTGCAAAGCTTGGACCCTTACCCTGGAGCTTGAGTGTTTCAAGGGAACGGCTTGGGCTGGGATAAGCTGAGATTGAGCTGATTCCCAGTCGCCAGGCTTGGTTTGGAGATTCATGCCTAACAAATACAAGGCCGTGGAAGTTTGTCAACTTCTGTGAAAGGAAGCAAAGCAGATCCTACCAGAGAATCATATCAAAATCAAAAATCTCATCAGAAGAAAGGGTTGCCCTTGTAACTGAGACACTGGAGGGTGAGAGACATTGAGTTCACTTGCGGGGGGGCGGTGTCAATCGGAATCGAATAAATTAGTCGGGTTTGTCTTTGTAAGTGGAGGACATTGTTGCTTTTTCTTGATAACAAAAGCCTCCACGGTGGGCCCCTTGACCAAGTTGGTGAAAAACATTTATTTGCTTAAAACCTTACATTTTGATGGACCTGAAGGTTTCTGTGCTCCGCACACCTTCAGAGCCAATACTTTAAAACCCAGTGAGATTGATGCCAAAATGTTTGTACATTTCCCAGGACACAGTCAGGGTGGGGTGGTTCTTTAACAGCCATCAAACTGACACCACGAAAGACCGAGCCAAGGATCAAAACAAAATACAGAGCTGCATGACATTTTTGACAAATAGATGAGAAATTCAGTTAAATTTTCCCGAAGTATGAATTTGTCACCTTCTCTGTACAAGCATGCAGGGATTATTTCATTGAGGCAAGGCCGGGACAGGATCTCTGGAGGTGGACTGAGATCAACTAGTGGGAAGGGTTGCTAGCAAAAAGGTATGATTGTGCTGGGACATTAGGATAATGTAAGAAGCCCCATTGGACTGTAGCAATGTCGAGAAGGTAAGATGCAAGGGATTAAGGTTGAAGCACCTCCTTTGTCCAAGACAATCTTGCAATTTCCTTCAAGATCTCCACTCTAACTGAGGGAGAATTTTATAGTAATGCAAACTGTATTTGATCTATTGAGGGATTAAAAAAAAGTGGGTTCAGTCACCTCCCTGGCCAACTCTCAGTCCCACATGCCAGTGAGTCTCTGCACAGTTTCAATGTGCCCTTTCCCCATGACAACTGACACCTGTGTAGCAAATCATTTCTGTTCGAAAGAAGCCAACCAGTTTGAAAAACACATCAAAGTTTTGGTTTCCATGTGCCCTTTTGAAATCCTGTCATATTTTGGAAATTGCTGTGGTACATCAGAGGATGTGGAGTTTGGCACGAGGTCCTCACCCTGTCCAACAGTGGATAAATGACAATGAAAACGATTGGTATGATGACTGGCTGACAAAAAGAAATCAATCTTTTCTTGGTATCCCACAAAACGATCTGACCCCTTTTCAGTAGAAAATGTAAATGCACCCTTCTGTAAATCTATTTGGCCCTCAGGGAGAGTGTGATAGATGAACTGTAGACTAATATAAGCCTCAGGTTGCATTGATCAGAGCACAGCGTTGCATTGGACTGGACAATCACAGGACTGTGAACTATTTGGAGCACCGTTGGACCCTGAGAATTACTGGATCTCGGTTGGACATGGTGAAGGATCCTTGAACCTTTGAGAATCCAATTGGAAGGTTCTTTGCAGGGTGTGATGTACCGTTCAAATGATTCAATCGTTAAGGCTGTTAATTTATTCAACCCTCTGTTGCACTGTTGGACTCTGAAATCTCATGGCCGGCTGCAGGATTATTTAGAAAGTGGATTCTTTGGCCTGGTTAATACGCTGTTGGGTCATCTTCAGTTATATGGAATGTTACTGATCCAACTATGCCATCATTGGGATTTGGACAATAGTTTACGTCACAGCACTTTTGAACTGTAAGCCTGGAAATTTCGTGGAGTGTTAAGAGTACTTTTTAACAATTGCCACTATTGTTGGAGCATTTGGAGTACTGCTGGACTGTTCATAGATAAGCTGGGCCCTGAGAGCACTAATGGAGGAGTTTGAACTGTTCAGGGTATGACAAGAAAGGTGGCTCCTTTGGAAGATATTTGTCAGATGGCCCTACAAATAATAACACTATTAGAGGAAAGTTGGACAGGAGGCGGCACCATTGGACAATAGTCAAAGGCAGTGAGCAGCACTATTGGCAAAGGGTCAGACACCATGGTACCCCACTGGAAGACAGTTGGACAGCAAGATGCCCCATTGGAGGACAGTCAGACAGCAAGGTGCCCCATTGGGGGATAGACAGCAAGGTGCCCCAGTGGGGGACAGTCAGACAGCAAGGTGCCCCAGTGGGGGACCGTCAGACAGCAAGGTGCCCCACTGGAGGACCGTCAGACAGCAAGGTGCCCCATTGGGGGACCGTCAGACAGCAAGGTGCCCCATTGGAGGACAGTCAGACAGCAAGGTGCCCCATTGGGGGACAGTCTGACAGCAAGGTGCCCCATTGGGGGACAGTCAGACAACAAGGTACCCCTTGGAGGAAAGACAGACAACAAGGTGCCCCATTGGGGGACAGTCAGGCAGCAAGGTGCCCCATTGGGGGACAGTCAGGCAGCAAGGTGCCCCATTGGAGGACAGTCAGACAGCAAGGTGCCCCATTGGAGGACAGTCAGCTAATATTACATTGGAAGATAGCCAGACAGCAATTGACACCATTGAAGAATGGTCAGACAGCTAGGAGCCCTTTTGGTGGACAGTCAGTCAACAAGGTGCCTGATTGGTGGATAGTCAGACAGCATGGTGCCCCATCAGAGGACAGGCAGCTGATATGATTTTAGAGGATAGTCAAAGAAGGTCTTGCACAATTGCAGAAGGGTCAAACAGCCAGGAGTACCCACAGAGAAGGGGGTGGGAGGTCAGACAGCATGGTGCCCCATTGGTTGACAGTCGTACAGAATGGTGCCCCATTGGTTGACAGTCGGACAGCATAGTGCCCTATTGGTGGACAGTTGGACGGAACGTTGCCCCATTGGAGGACAGCCAAAGGCCTGCAGGACTGGTGGGTTGTTTCTAATCATTGTACAACAAATTTCACTCTTTACCACAATGGGCAGGATGACTGTTGAGAAAAATGGTCAATCAGCACAAAGCAGAACTGTCTTCTGACTTTGGCATTGTGCAAATGACAGAATAATAAGTAAAAATATTTTTAAAAATCCATGGACTTTGTAATTATTCACCTTTTGTTTCAATGGCACGCGTTCTCAATAACTGCTTTTCAGCAAATAAACAAACAGGGCTGAGTTTTCTTTTGGAATCAAACAACACTGCACTCAAAGCAACTCCTCACAATGCCTGACTCGCTTATAAATTCAAAATCTTTCTGACCCAGCCTTCAGTGGTTGCTGAGGTAGTGACATCTCTGAGGAGAAGCATTTCTCCTAATCGTCAACTTTAATGGGAGATGCCTTATTTTGAAACTGTGCCCTCTAGTTCTAAATTTTGCCTAATGAGGGACTATTCTTTCAGAATCTACCCTTTCTAGTCCCCTCAGATTATGATCACACCTGATTCCTCCAGAAGTTTCAATACAAGTTTGGTGGTTAGTGGACAGTGAGGAAGGTTATCTCAGATGACAAAGCAATCTTGATCAGTTGAGTCAATGGGCTGGAAAGTGACAGATGGAGTTTAGTTTAGATAAATGTGAGGTATTGCATTTTGGCAAAGCAAACAAAGGCAAGACTAGCAGGGTAGTGTAGAACAGAGGCACCTGGGGGTTCAGGTACCTAATTCTTTGAAGTTACATCACGAGTAGACAGGGTGATTAAGAAGGCATTTAGCATGCTTGCCTTCATTGCTCAGATCTTTGAGTATACGAGTTGGGACGTTGTGTAGAGGTTGTACAGGATGTTGGTGAAGCCTCTTTTGGAGCACAGTGTCCAGTCCTGGTCTCCCTGTTATAGGAAGGATATTATTAAGCTGGAGAGGGTTCGGAAGAGATTTACCATGGATAAGCTGGGATTTTTTCCCCTCTGGAACGTAGGAGGCTGAGAGATGACTTTATTAAAAAAAACTCACCTTCACTTTAACCACCCACCCCCTCCCCACCACCTTTTATTACTTAAAACCCTCTGAACAGCCTTAGTTATAGAACTTCCCTCGGTGCTGGACCCAGCACCATTTTAAAAAAGGCCATTAGTGCAGCTCATTCTTCCCAGTCCCTCATGAATTGTAACACATTCCTCCCTCACCAATCTTTGAGCCAAGCATGCAACTCTCAGATCTTATTTACCTGACATCAATTTGCTTGTGTTTCAGGCATTGATACAAAGGTCATAACCCTTGTATTGTCTTTTTTTGAACAATTTATTCCCTCAACAGACTTCTTTCTTAGTCTTACTGATGTTGTTGATACATGACAACTGGGGTTCTCTTGATCTCATTCCAAATTGTCCTGTATCCCTGAGGAGATCACTGTGCTGGACAGGACAAGCTCAGAATGAACTGCATTTCACTCAGTCCCAGAGGTGAAAACTGAAAAGTGATCAATTTGGGTTTTCTGCTTCCTGAACATTATGTACATAGCAGGTGTTGGTCCAAAGATTTGACACTCTTGCTTTCCACAAACAAGGACCCCATCAATGTACATGATCTAGGAGAAGGTCTGAGTTATTCAACAAGGAATTATCCATTTTCCCCTGTCCTGGCTCAGAAATGTGGCTGGTATACAGACAGAACACAAGCAGAATGTTATTCAGGGGTTCCACTCTGTCACCAGTTGCAGACATGAACCTCAACATGGTTACAGCACAGAAAGAGGCCATTCCCTGTGTACCTGCCCTGACTCTCTGCAAGATCCAGTCAGCTAGGTCCATGCACCCTAATCCTTTCCCCATAAATTACTTTTCTCATGTCCTTCCCCAAATCTGTCATGACAGCAATAACTGATTCTACTCCAAATCCTAAACTCCCACAACGTAAAATGTTTGTTTTTTATCATCAATATTGGTTCATCTACCATTAATATTGAATAAGGGAAACTTGATTCTCAACCCTAGCATCAATGAGAACACGTTGCTGAGGTTCTTCATTCTTGAAACCATTTTGTTCAGTTCATGACAAATAATGTTTTTACAGATCCCCAGCAGTAGCTCTTTCCTGTAGTTGTAGGACAGTCCATTAAACAACTTACTGTAGGAAAAAGCTGCACAAATATCCCCATCCTCAATGATGGAAGAGTCCAGTGCATCGGGGCAAAAGCAAGGCTGAAGCATTTGCAGCAATCTTCAGCCAGAAGTGCCAAGTGGATGATCCATTTCAGCCTCCTCAAGTGGTCCCCAGTATTAGAGATACCATTTTTCAGCCAATTTGATTCACTCCATGTGAAATCAAGAGACAGCTGGAGACACTGGATACTGCAAAGGCTATGGGCCCTGACAACATTCCGGCAATAGTACTGAAGACTTGAGCTCCAGAACTTGTTGCTCCCCTAGCCAAGCTGTTCCAGTACAGTTGCAACATTGACACCTACCTGACAATGTGGAAAATTGCCCAAATATGTCCTGTACATAAAAATTAAGACAAATCCAACCTGGCCAATTTCCACCCCATCTTGATCATAAGTAAAATGATGGAAGGTGTCATCGACTGTGCTATCAAGCAGCCCCTGCTCAGCAATAACCTGCTCAGTGACGCCCAGTTTGGGTCCCGCCAGGGCCACTCAGCTCCTGACCTCATTACAGCAATCTGAAATAAAGACAAAATGCTGAAGAAACTTGGCAAGTCTGGCAATGACCATGGAGAAAGAAACAGTTAAATTTAAGTTATAACCTGAGAGGCAGTAACCTGAAATGTTAACTCTGTTTTTCTCTCCACTGATGCTGTCAAATCTGCTGAGAATTTTAAATATTCCAATGCCCCATTAGTCAGTCTCTCATCTTAACCTCGCATTAATTATAGCTAATGTAAGGGCTGGATTTTGACCTTGACCACTGGAACATAAAATCCAACGACAGCTTTCCCACAGGCTACTTACAACACAAGCCAGATCCCAGTTTGAATCCTGGCTGGATAGATCATGTTTTGCTTTTGTTGAACCAAAGTGATCTTTCAATGAAACTGTTATAGTTTTGCAGATTTTTAACGACAGAACAGAAGGACATTATTAAAGGAAATAGATAAAACAGAATATACCAAACTATTAGAACACAAGTTCAAAGTTTTTAAACATACAGCAGAAATGTAATCCCATTAATCCAAAAGCACTGTTTTATAGATTGCAAAGATAAGCAACAACAACCAGGTCTTAGATAGTCCCCCAAAAACACCGCTTTTATAGTACTCACACTGGAGAACTTGCATCTAACACCTCAATCTGTTTAAGACCTCAATGGCTGAATAGTTCAAGGTCTTTTTTTCCCAGGGTAGGGGAGTCCAAAAACTAAAGGGCATAGGTTTAAGGTGAGATGGGAAAGATCTAAAAGGGACCTATAGGGCAACCTTTTCACACATTGGGTGGTGCGTGCACGGAATGAACTGCCAGAGGAGCTGGTGGAGGCTTTCACAACTACAACATTCAAAAGGCACCTGGATGGGTACACGAATGTTATAGAGGGGGAGTGGCCAAGCCCCTCTGATGTTTAAACCAAAACACAAGCCCCAACCTGTTACAACACCAGGACAGCTTCCCTTCTAATACTTACCCCCAAAACATCCAGAGAAACTCACCTTTCCTCCCGTAATCTGTTAAAAGATTGGTCAAAAGAAAGAAAATCCCTGATCTACTTTATAAATAACAAGCTATTTAACCTTAGTAATGAACAAATTAACAGAATTGCTAACAAACTGAACAATCCCCCCCCCCCCCCTCCAGACGACTAACTAGTTCCTAACTGGTCTGAATCCTACTGGAATGCAGTTCAAATAAACACAAGCCCCACTTGTACAAGAGATAATGGGAGTTGCAGATGCTGGAGAATCTCAGATAACAAACTGTAGAGCTGGATGAACACAGCAGGCCAAGTAGCATCTTAGAAGCAGGAAAGCTGACGTTTTGGGCTGAGACCCTTCATCAGAAAAGGGGAGGGGGAGATGGTTCTGAAATAAACAGGGAGAGAGGGGCAGGCGGATCGAAGATGGATAGAGGAGAAGATAGGTGGCGAGGAGACAGACAAGTTAAAAAGGCGGGGATGGAGCCTTGTGGGGTGCGTGTTGGTGGGGAGGTAGGGAGGGATAGGTCAGTCCGGGGAGGGCAGACAGGTCAAGGGGGTGGGATGAGGTTAGGAGAAAGGAAATGGGGGTGTAGCTTGAGGTGGGAGGAGGGGATAGGTGAGAGGAAGAACAGGTTGAGAGGCGGGGATGAGCTGGGCTAGCGTTGGGATGAAGTGGTGGGGGGGCTAGATTTTGAAGCTTGTGAAATCCACATTGATACCATTGGGCTACAGGGTTCCCAAGTGGAATGTGAGTTGCTGTTCCTGCAACCTTCGGGTGGCATCATTGTGGCACTGCAGGAGGCCCAGGATGGGCATGTTGTCTAAGGAATGGGAGGCGGAGTTAAAATGACTTGCGACTGAGACGTGCAGTTGTTTAGTGCGAACCGAGTGGAGGTGTTCTGCAAATCAGTCCCTAAGTCTCCGCTTGGTTTCACCGATGTAGAGGAGGCCACAACAGGTACAGCGGATGCAGTATACCACATTGGCAGATGTGCAGGTGAACATCTGCTTGATATGGAAAGTCTTCTTGGGGCCTGGGATGGGGGTGAGGGAGGAGGTGTGGGGGCAAGTGTAGCACTTCCTGCGGTTGCAGGGGAATGTGCCGGGGGTGGTATTGGGACAGAGTGGTCCCTCCGGAAAGCAGATAAGGGTGGGGAGGGAAAAATGTGTTTGGTGGTGGGGTTGGATTGAAGATGGCGAAAGTGTCGGAGGGTGATGCGTTGGATCCGGAGGTTGGGGGGTGTGGTACATGAGGACGAGGGGCATTCTCTTTTGGTGGTTATTGCAGGGATGGGGTGTGAGGGATGAGTTGCGAGGGACACGGTTGAGGGCATTTTCAATCACTGTGGAGGGGAAGTTGCTGTTCTTGAAAAAAGAGGACATCTGCGATATACGTGAGTGGAATGCCTCATCTCTGGAGCAGATGCAGCGGAGGCGAAGGAATTGGGAATAGGGATGGAATTTTTGCAGGAAGGTGGGTGGGAGGAGGTATATTCTAGGTAGCTGTGGGAGTCGGTGGGCTTGAAATGGATATTGATTGTTTGATAGTTGTCTGAGATGGAAACAGAGAGATCTAGGAAGGTGAGGGAGGTGTTAGACATAGCCCAGGTAAACCTAAAGTTGGGGTGGAAGGTGTTGGTGAAGTGGATGAACTGGTTGAGTTCCTCTGGGGGGCACGAAGCGGTGCCGATACAGTCATCAAAGTAACGGAGGAAGAGGTGGGGTTTAGGGCCAGTGTAGGTACGGAAGAGGGACTGTTCCACATAACCTACTAAGAGGCAGGCATAGCTTGGGCCCATGCGGGTACCCATGGCCAAACCCTTTGTAGGAAGTGGGAGGAATCAAAAGAGAAGTTGTTGAAGGTGACGACGAGTTCTGCTAGGCGGATGAGGGTGTCGGTGGAGGGGTACTGGTCGGGCCTCCGTCCTGGGCCTCCTGCAGTTTCACAACGAGGCCACCCGAAGGTTGCAGGAACAGCAACTCAAATTCCGCTGCAGAATTCCTGCAGCCCATTGGTATCAATGTGGATTTCACCAGCTTCAAAATCTACCCCCCCCCCACCACTTTTCATCCCAAAAGTACGTCTCTCTCTGACTCCATGACTGTGTTACTTTAGCTCATGAACTGTAGCTGCAGACAGCTTCTTCCTGAAGATGTTAGACCAGATGTTAAATGCACTCAGCTTTAAGTAACCTCTTCAAAGTTTCATCCCAACACTTCTGGTCCTCAACCAACACTAACTTTTTACTCCAAGGCAGTCTAATTACACTGTAATTTTTTTTGATCAGCAGCCCTTGTCAATATAGCCATTTCCATTAGATGACTTCACGCAACTGTCTAAAACTCAAAGAGTTGTTTTTTTTTCACAAGTCTCTCTTTCCAAGCTGTGGCCATTTGCCTTAAGCATTAAAAAAACCATGTTTTCAAACCCACTAACAAACCTTGAGGTCCCATTATTTACCTTGCTGAGTTGCAAAGCAGTCTAAAACAAAACTCCATCAATGATGAACGGAATTCTGTTACTTAAAGAGATAAGCCTGCAAAACTGTTTTGAAAGAAGTCATGATGGCTACAGAAATGCTTCCAAAGTAATAATTGATTTCAGATATACGGAAAACCCACATCTTACCAACTGCAAAACAACATCATAAATGATTTTCAAGTGCACATAAACCAGACTGTTGAGGCTCTTACATAGCCGATTGATAGCCACTTAAGGACCTCATCACCTTTACATTTTGTATAATGAAGGGAAATCTGGACCAAGTAGATGAATAGCTATTTTGGTTGCATGAGCTGGTGTTGAGAAAAGGCAGGAGGGACTACATCCTAGTCAGACTCCACTCCATTGTTGGACCCTGGAAACCTGATTCCCAACAAAATCTACCCCAACCACTCGCAACTCATCGACTCACTTAATATCCAGCTCATGTACTGACCTACACTGGGAACTGTGTGCAATTCTGCTCAGATCTGGTGCTCTTTGGGACTACAGACACCCATCCAATTGGTGTACAGGTAAATATTTTTACAGTAAATATGCTTACACTGAATAACAAAACCATCCAATATTATATGGTGGCAGCAAGTGAAGGAACAGTATGGAAAATTCCCTGCCGATAACGTAAAGCTTCAAGCAATTGCTGGTTCCTAGCAAGCAAAAACTTAGCTGTACTGACCCTGCAGACTTACAAAGTATCACACTATATCTGACCCCACTGTGGAGTCAAACAAGTGGGCGTTGTGCGCAGTTTGTGGCAGTACAGACTATGCCCTCGTCAGACCAGAGATCGAGGAAGATAATACCTGTGAGAAGGCCAATCACTGGGAAAAGAACAAAGCAGGAAAGTAATACATCAGTCCACATAACTAAAGCAATGGATAGGAAAGGAAACCAAAATATCCAGACATGCAGATTTATACGAGATAGAGTCCTTACTCCTTTGAGATTGAAATATGACACTTCAACACTGTGTCCAGATTTAGTTTTACAATCAGGATACTTCAACTTGGAAATCCAATGACTGCCATGGCAATGGCCATCCTGATCAAGGCTTGACCCAGAGATTGGCTGCACTGGACAGTGTCTTGTTTGCTTTCTTGACAGGAATACTCCCTGTTTGACGTCTCCTTTAGTGTTTGACTTAATTGGGTTAACACTCGAATGAGTAAAACGCTATCTAAGTACACACACAATCATACTACAAGTACACACACAGTCATACAAATCAAGTAGAAAGAGAGAATATTCAGCAAATGATAGTCAGATGCAACAAAACCTCAGAACACCATATAAAATGTTCAGAATATTATACAAAAGGTAACCACATTGCCAGACAGGCTCAACTCCCAGGAGAATGACCAAAACTCCAGAGAGGAACCAAGATGTTCAATGCAACTGGGGACTAGCTAGAATAGGCACCTCAGTGTTACTCCAGTGATGTATGTAGCCATATATCACAGTTTTACCCCATCTTGTGATGTATGGGCCCATAGGGTGGTACGGTGGCTCATTGGTTAGCACTACTGCCTGTCTCACAGTGCCAGGGTCCTGGGTTCGATTCCATTCTTTGGCAGCTCTCTGTGTGGAGTTTGCACATTCTCCCCATGTCTGTGTGGGATTCCTCCGGGTGGCCTAGTTTGTCCGACAGTCCAAAGATGTGCAGGCTAGGTGGATTGGCCATGCGAAATCGCCCATAGTGTTCAGGGATGTGTAGATTAGATGGGTTATAGGGGGATGGATCTGGGTGGGATGTTCTGAGAGTTGGTGTGGACTTGTTGGGCTGAAGGGCCTGTTTCCACACTGTGGGGATTCTACGAGTTCTTTATCACAGTTTTACAGCTGTGCTATGATGTACATATCCATATGTCCGAGTATTACCCTGTCTTATGATGTACATGGGATAAAGTATGAAGAATAATAAACAATGATCGCAGCACTATCAATGGCCAGATCCCTTCAAAATATGTGGAATATGATGGAAATAATGAACAGGGTGCAGCTGGGGTCTTCCAGCTCCACAAATCATGGAGGGTCTGGACAGAGTAGATGGGAAGAAGCCATTCCCAATGCCAGAAGGGCTTGAGAGCCAGAGGAGATCAATTTAAAGTGACTGGCACAAGGACCAACGTTCCTGTGCAGTGATTAGTGAGGTGGAGGGAGGAGGAGAGGGTGTAGGGGGACAGGGTGAAAGGTCATGGACTGGATGGAGATGGGGTGGAGGGAGATAGGGTGAAGGGTGATGGGGCGGAGGGGCATGGGGCGGAGCATGATGGGATGGCGGGGGAGGATATGGAGGGAGATGAGGTGGAGGCTGTTTTGGTGGAGGTGCATATAAATACAATATCACTGGGAAGTGGATAACCATCCGAAGAAAGTAAATTTATGAATGTGCAGTGAAAGAGCAGGGGTATGAGACAAGGTGAGTTGCTCTTGCATAGAACTGACCCAGACACTATGGACTGAAAGGCCTTCTTCCATGCTAAAATCGTCACATTGCAGGATGAAATTGTTCTCTTCACAGAGTTGGAGACTGAGAATAATTTAAGCAAGAATACCATGAGTGTAAGGGATTATGTCGCAATGGGGCCTGAACGCAGGTGGTGCAGAGTCTCAGATTCATGCTTTCAGTACTCTCTCATGTAATGTCTAATAAAACCTGTTAACATTCCCTTACCTGAGTGCTGACCTGATCTTACTACAGCTGCATTTTGTGGAAGGTCTACAAGACATGAGGTTAGGAGGGAGAAATGTTATTGCCTTTGGTTGGATAGTTTCTGACCAGGCTACCTTGTGAGGTTACACCTTGTCTGCACTGTGATCAGTAACTATAACCTTGACCAAGAACAATGCTGTAAGTGAGTCTCTTGAGGCCTGTAAAGGAAAACGAAAGCCAAGTAAATATCAAAGCAAGTCATTAATTCTATCCAAATTGTGTTTACACGCAATATAATCTGTCATAAAATCATATTTGTATTCTACTTTAGAGGCCCACTATAATACCAATCAAATAAAACAGGTCAAATGCTTCTTAGAGTTGATCACATTCTCTGGCAAATGAATAACCACGACTGGCCTTGAAGCGAGCTGATTCCGAGTGGAGTGTTCTCATGAGCTGATCAGAAGAACGAGCAAGATCTCAACATCTTTCCCAGAGACACAACCTGGGCTGGTAGTCCAGTGCAGTACTGAGGGAGTGCTATACGTTCAGAGATGCATCTTTTGGATGAGGCCTTTGTTAAACAGAGGTCGCTGGGATGAGTGGTAGGCTGATAAATCATGAGGAGGATAGCCTTAGGCTATGAGAGAATAAAGACAGGCTACTCAAATGGCCTGATTAGTGGTAAATGGAATTTACTCTGGATAAATGTGAGGTGATGCACTTGGGCAGGACAAACAAGGCAAGGGAATACATGATGGATGATAAGACTCTGGGAAACTCCAAGGATCAACAAGAACTGGGTGTCCATGTCCACCTGTCCCTTAAGGTGGCAGGACAGGTGGGCAGAGTGGTTGACAAGGCATATGGGGTACTTGACTGTATTAGCTGAGGTGTAGAGTTTAGGAGCAGGGAGGTTATGCTGGAACTGTATATAGTGTTGGTTAGGCCACAGGTCAAGTGTTAGGTGCAGTTCTGGAAGAGAGTGATGGCAATCTGGAACACGCTGCCTGTTAGAGGCAGAACCCCTCACAATATTGAAGAAGTATTTAGATGTGCATTTATGATGCCAAAGGCTTTGCAAGGTTATAGACAAAGTCCTGGAAAATGGGATTAGAATGGTTATGAGGTTACTTTTGACAGGTGCAGACATGATGGGCCGAAGGGCCATTTTCTGATCTGTAGCTCTCTCTGACTCTACGAAAACCCTGGGCATCACTTGCAGAGGAGCAGAAGAGGGCTGCTTGGTACTCTGGTATGGGAATTATTTATAACGTTCAAACTACTCACTCAGGGTGTTGGAATGTGGCTCAGCCCCTCCATTTGCCTTAATGGAAACTAAAGAATACAGCAGGATGCAAATCTTCTTGCCTCTGGATATTTGGATGTCCAACAATTGGAAAGAGGTGCAGAAAAGATTTACCAGGATGTTGCCAGGACTGGAAGGTCTGAGTTATAAGAAGTGGATGAGTGTCGGAGGTTGAGGGCTGACTTATAGAGATTTATAAAATCATGAGCAGCGTAGATGAGGTGGATAAGGTCTTTTCCCCAGGCTAGGGGAGTCCAAAACTAGAAGGCATAGGTTTAAAATGAGAGGGGATAAATTCACACTCTGATCACCCACCCCCCATTCACTCACACTAGGCAGCTTGCCCTCCTCCCATCCTTGAACATCTCCCATTCGATCATTGACCCACTACATAAACTTCACACTGCACCTTTCAACCTGTTCCACAGCAGCCCACCCGTGAGAAGTGGGGTTTAATCCTGCCTTCTTCCCCAACTCTACTCTGCTACAATGGGGACCATGGCGGGTCACTGCATCCTGCATCTCTGGGAAACCCAAGCTCAGGAGAACCAGCAAGGACCTTGATCAAATGGGCCAATGGGCTGATGCACCAAAGTGTGACAGATGGAGTTTAATTTAGATTAAGGCGAGGTGTTACATTTTGATAAGGAAAACCAGGGCAGGACCTACACACATAATGGTAAAGTCCTAGGGAGGGTTGCCAAACAAAGAAACGCTATGGTTCAGGTGCATAGTTCCTTGAAAGTGGAGTTGCAGGTAAGTAGGATAGTGTAGAATGTGTTTGGCACGCTTGCCTTCATTGGCCAATACATTGAGTATAGGAGTTGGGAGGTCATGTTGCAGCTGTACAAGACTTTGGTGAGGCCACTTTTGGAATCCTATGTTCAATTCTGGTCGCCCTTCTGTCGGAAAGATGTTGTTAAGCTTGAAAGGGGTCAGAAAGGATTTACAAGGATGTTGCCAGGGCTGGTGTGTTTGAGCAATTGGCAAAAGGATGAATAGGCTGGGGTTCTTTTCCCTAAAATGTCAGAGGCTGAGCAGTGACCTTATAGAGGTTTATAAAATCATGGAGGGCATGGATAGGGTATCTGGACAGTGACATGATTAGGAAGGTTTAGAAGGCTATGAGCCAAACGCTGGCAAATGTGACAAGACTAATTTAGGATATCAGGTCAGCATGAACAATTTGGACTGAAGGGCCTGTTTCCATGCTGTACAACTCTATGGCTGTATGAATACAGAGCAGTATCAGGTCATGGGCAGGTTCAGCAGAGTGGTAATCTAACAATTGATGTGAAGAAAAGCAAATTTGCTGGAAAATCTCATCAGGTCTGGCAGCATCTGTCCTGAGGAGTTCTGAGTCACTGGACCCAAAACATTAACTCTCTTTTTTTCCTTCACTGATGGTGCCAGACCTGCTGAGCTTTTCCAGCAAATTCATTTATGTCCCCGATTTATAGCATACGCAGTTCTTTCGGTTTTTAATTAATGTGAAGATCTGAGTACAGCTCCCACAAATACTTTTAATACCTCAAACACATGGATTAAATAAATAAATACAATCTGATTTCTCCTGAATCAAAAACAGAAACTGCTGGAAAAGCTCAGCAGGCCCAGTAGCATCTGTGGAGAGAAATCAGAGTTAACATTTCGGGATGAGTGAATCTTCCTCAGGACTGACTTCTCCTGCACTCTACAAGTGCTTGGATTCAAACTACGAGTTACTTGAAATGTATTTTATCTATTGGTCCAAGACCATCAACAGCCTCATCACTTTGGGAAATCTCCCTTCCACAGCCTCCAACCTGACAGCTCCCCAATCTCACACCACTCGTTTCTATCTCCCACCCAAAATCCATAAACCCAACTGTCCCAGTCAACCCACTGACTCTGCCCACTCCTGCCCCACCGAACTCATCTACTCTTACCTTGACTCCATTCCTTGGTCCAGCAACTCCCTTCCTACACCCATGATACAACCCACACCTTCCACCTTTCGCAAAGCTTTCAATTCCCTGGCCCCCAGCACCTCATCTTCACCATGGATGGACAGTCCCTGTACATGGGTATCCCCCACACGGAGGTCCTAAAAACCCTTTGTTTCTTCCTCTTCCGTAGGCTCACCCAGCTCCCCTCCCCTGTCACCCTCATTCGCTTGGCAAAACTCGTCCTCACCCTCAACCATTTTTCCTTTGATTCCTCCCATTTCCTACAAACCAAAGGGATGGCCATGGGCATCCACATGGGCCCAAGCTGTGCCTGCTTCTCTGTAGGATTCTTCCACTTCTCCACCAGCACCATCCCTCACCTCTTTCTCTGCTATGTTGATAACTGTAACAGTGCGACCTTGAGCTCCCGTGAGGAGCTCAAAGAGTTCATCACTTCACCAACACCTTCCACCATCCCCTCAAATTAACCTGAGCCATCTTTGACACCTCCCTCCACTTGCTGGACCTCTCTATCTCCAGTAACCAACTCACCACTGACATCCATTTCAAACACACAATCACCTCAACTACACTTCCTCTCACCCACCCTCCTTCAAAAACACTACCCCATACTCCCAATTCCTCCACCTCTGCCACATCTGCTCCCAGGATGAGGCGTTCTACTCCAGGATATCCCAGATATCCTCCTACCTTAGGGACCATAGTTTCTCCTCCTCTGCAATTAAGGATCCCTTAACTGCATCTCCTCTACTCCCAACACTTCTGCCCTCAAACCCATTCCCTGCAATAACAATAAGGATAATGTCCCCTCAGTCCTTACATAGCCATCACACCAACCTCTGAATCCAACACATCATCCTACAATATTTCCACCACCTACAATCAGATCCCACTGCCAAAAAGATATTTCCTTCCTTCCCCAACCCATCAGCTTTCCCTAGGCCCACACGCTTCCCTATTTATTTCAGGGCTCCCCAGTCCTGAAGAAGGGTTTTGACGCAAAACTTTGACTTTCCTGCTCCTCAGATGCTGTCTGGCCTGCTGTGCTTTTCCAGCCTCACACCTGCAGACTCTGGCTTTTCGGTATCTGCAGTCTTTATTATCTCCTCCGACCCATCCTATCCGATTGCAGTGAAAAGCTAGATATGTCAATAGTTTCCATGTTCTTCCTATCTTGAAGTAACTTTGTGGTTCTCACATACATGTCTCAATGGTTGGGCTCCTGTAACCATGTCTTTCTACCTTATTGGTCAAAGATAGTTCAACTGTTGAGTAGAAGTTACTTCCTGTTACTAAGTGCAATCTCATTTCTGAGACTGTAGCCAACTGTTCTGTTAATCCCTTAGCAACACAAGATCTGCCCTCGGTTACCAGCTGCCTTTATCTGATGGGGGCAAAAATCACATGACACCAGGTTATAGTCCAACAAGTTTATTTGAAGATACAAGTTTTCAGAGTCTCACTCCTTCCTCAGGTGTTAGTGAGAGGGGTGGCATCAGACACAGAACTTATAAACAAAAGATCAAAGGGTCATAAAACTGATGCAAATATATTGAGCATACCTAAGATGGCTAAATATTTAATCAGTTAGAAAGGATTAATATTCAAATCCCAGAAGTTCTGCAGCATCTGTGGAGAGAAATCAGAGGAAAGATCACTGGACCCGAAATGTTAACTCTGATTTTTCTTCACAGATGCTGCTAGATCTGCTGAGCTTTTCCAGCAACTTCTGTTTTGGTTTCAGGTTCACAGCATCCACAGTTCTTTCGGTACAAAATCAGTCATTGCGCACAATGCCACTATTGGGACCTTGTTCTGCAGAGGTTCCTGTCTCATTTGCTACATTACAATAGTGACCACACTTCAAAACTATTTCAGTAGCATTGGGCTTTTGCCAAGTCTTGAGGTCATTATACTGTCTATAGAACTGTGGGTCTTTATTTTCTATCGTAAAGGAACACTCAGAGGGATGTGTGGGAATTGGAATTGTGTTCACCTCATGCTGTGCAGTTTCCTGCCTTCTGCCGTCTTCCCTTCCTCCCCAAATCGCAGAGACATTTTAAAACCATAAGGTATTCTATTTAAAATGTTCAAAGCCTGGGATTTAGTCACACCACCAAGATGTGTAATCCAGCAGGCTAAGGGCGCCACCATCTGTAACCCAGCAGTAGTTTGGCCCACCAAATAAAGCTGGAAAATCTTAACAACTGTCGATCTATTTTATTTCAGAAACAATTGAACTTAATAGCGGTGCTAATTGAAAAGCCAACATTTTAAAAGCAAAGCAGTGAATAAGTTGGCAGCTCGATGTTTAAAATATCTGAGTATCTTTCCATTTGGAACTGCCAGTGACAAATTCAGATTTATCCCAGAATCTCTGAGCATATATTACATATCCAGAACTATGTTATAGGGATGGGCCAAGAAGAAAACGTTCATATTTTGATGATTACAGGCAGTGTAAGTGCTTTGGTCTGGTGCTTCATTGATAACAGTGGTAGCACTGTTGTCTTTCAGTCCGAAAATTGTTGATTCAATCTCTACCTCAGAGACATCTGTAAAAATCTAGTTGCTACTTGCAGTGCAGTACTAAGAGCGTGGTGTTATTGTTAGCTTCTGGATAGGATTATAACAAAATCCTGTCTCCCGTCGCAGGTGAATATGAAAAATATTATGCCAGTATTTCAGAAAAGAGCAAGAGAGCTCATTCCTCCATTGCCCTGGTCACAACAAAGTAAAAATAGATTATCTCACTGCAGTGTGTGGGTGCTTAGTTGTGCAAATTAGCTGTTAATTTCTCTACATGACAGCAACGATTGCACTTCAATGGCTATAAGGTTTTATCAGAAATCCCCTGAGGTTGGAGTAAGGTGCTACAGAAATGAAAGCCTCTCTTAGAAATTGAACCAACATGCGGACTCCCTTGAATGCTGGGATTGGATATACCATTCAAGCATTAAGGTAAATCAGCACTTGACAAACACGAGTTAAGACTCAGATACCCTTCGTTAAAATTCACCGGCTGAAGATTTGGTGAAACAGGCTTGGTCTTTCACTTGCTCTTACTCAGTGGCCTCTCAAACAAGTGGGATCATATCTCTATCTAAAAATTTAAATCAGGCTTCACTGATATGTCAGTAAATTCTAAAGCAAATAACTTGTCAGCATTTTAAGCGGAAATTTGTAATAATTTGCAGATTGGAATTAAATAAATAGGAAATACAGCTTCGTGTTTTAGATTTGCATACTTACCAAATGGTGATTGCAGAACTGGGCTGAGAAGTGGCAGATGGAGTTTAAGCCTGAAAAGTGTGAGGTGATTCATTTTAGAATGAAAAACTTGAAAGCAGAATGCAGGGTTAATGGAAAGATTCTTGGCAGTGTGGAGGAGCAGGGGGATCTTGGGGTACACATTTACAGTTCCCTGAAAGCTACCACCCAGGTGGATAGAGCTGTTAAGAAGGCATATGGTGTGTTCGGTTTCATTAATAGAGGGATTGAGTTCAAGAGCGGTGAATCTAATATTGATGTTCGGGCTAATGAATGTGCAATGTACCAAGTTTCAGTGCCTGTAGCTTACATGCTTACAAGTAGTTGAAAGAGGAACATATGATTAAATAACATTTAACAATTTTGGTATTTAAAATTGGTTTCTTATGAAGAGAATAGAGGCTGAAACTACAGATTATGTTTTTCCTTTATTCATTCACAGGCTGAAGGCATTGCTGGCTCAGCAGCATATATTGCCGAGAGGGCAGGTAAGAGTCAACCACGTTGGCTGTGGGTCTGGAGTCGAACGTAAGCCAGACCAGGTAAGGATGGCAGTTTCCTTCCCTAAAAGACATGAGTAGGCCAGATGGATTTTTCCAACAATCGACCCTGGATTAATGGTCATCATATTGTGTCCAGTTTTTGGAACCCATATCCAAGGATTCTGTGGGAAGCGAGAGACGAGATCACAGGGCCTTTGGCGATGATCTTTTCGTCCTCACTAGCCATGGGTATAGTGCTGGAAGATTGGGAAGGGGCAAATGTCATTCCCTTGTTCAAAAAAGGGAATAGGGATAACACTGGAAATTACAGGCCAGTTAGTCTTACGTCAGTGGTGGGCAAATTATTGGAAAGGGCTCTGAGGAATAGGATTTATGATCACTTGGAAAGGCACAGTTTGACTTGTGATAACATGGATTAGTGAGGGGTAGATCATGCCTCACAAACCTTATTGAATTTGTTGAAGAGGTGATGAAGGTGAAGCAGTGGATGTGGTCTACATGGATTTAAGTAAGGCATTTGACAAGGTTCCCACTAGTAGGCTCATGCAGAAAGTAAGGAGGCCTGGGATGCTGGAAATGTGGCAGATTGGATTCAGAATTGGCTGACATTTAGAAGACAAAGGGTGGTAGTGGATGGAATATATTCAACATGGTGCACAGTTACAGGTGGTGTACCACAAGGATCTGTTCTGGGTCCTCTTCTATTGGTGATTTTTGTAAATGATTTGGATATATGAGTGGAAGGTTGGATTAGCAAGTTCGCGGACAATACGAAGGTGGGTCACGTTATGGACAGTGCAGAGGGCTGTTCTAGGTTACAAAGGGACATTGATAGGATGCAGAGCTGGGCTGAGAAGTGGCAGATGGAGTTTAAGCCTGAAAAGTGTGAGGTGATTCATTTTAGAATGAAAAACTTGAAAGCAGAATGCAGAGTTAATGGAAAGATTCTTGGCAGTGTGGAGGAGCAGGGGGATCTTGGGGTTCATGTCCACAGTTCCCTGAAAGCTGCCACCCAGGTTGATAGAGCTGTTAAGAAGGCGTATGGTGTATTAGCTTTCATTAATAGAGGGATTGAGTTCAAGAGCCGTGAAGTTATGCTCCAGTTATACAAAGCCTGGTTCTGCTACATCTGGAGTATTGTGTCCAGTTCTGGTTGCCTCATTACAGGAAAGATGTGGAAACATTAGAAAGGGTGCAGAGGAGATTTACCAGGATGTTGCCTGGAATGGAGGGAAGGTCTTACGAGGAAAGGTTGAAAGAGCTAGGGCTTTTCTCTTTAGAGCGATGAAGGATGAGAGGTGATTTGATAGAGGTATACAAAGTGATCACAGGTATAGACAGCTAGAAACTTTTGCCTAGGGTGGATGTAGTTTTTACGAGGGGACATAGTTTTAAAGTGAAAGAAGGTAGATATAGGGGAGACGTAAGAGGTAGGTTCTCTAGTCAGAGATTAGTAGGGGCATGGAATGCATTGCCGGAGAGGGTGGTAGAGTCGGCCTCTTTAGGGGCATTTAAGCGGCTATTAGGTAAGCATATGGATGATAGTATAAGGTAGGGGTGGAGGTTAGATAGACCTTAGGTTTCGGGTAAAAGTTCGGCACAACCTCGTGGGCCGAAGGGCCTGTACTGTGCTGTACTGTTCTATGTTCAATGTTCTATGCTATATGTTCTATATCTCAGGAAGGATGTACTGGCCCTGGAGTGGGTTCAGAGAAGGTTCACGAGAATGGTCCCAGGAATGAGAAGCTTAACATATGAGGAACGTTTTTGGAGTTTAAAATGATAAGGGGGGGATCTAATTGAAGGTTACAGAATACTGAATGGCCCGGACAGCGGATGTTGGGAAGATGCCTCCATTGGTAGGAGAGACTAGGACCCTGAGGGCACAGCCTTAGAGTAAAGGGAAGACCTTTTGGAGAGGAGATAAGCAGAAACTTCTTCAGCCAGAGAGTGGTGAATATGTGGAATTCACTGCCACAGAAGGCTGTGGAGGCCTGGTCATTGAGCACATTTAAGACCGAGATAGATAGGCTCTTAATTATCAAGGGGATCAAGGCTTATGGAGAGAAAGCAGGACAATGGCGTTGAGGAACTTATCGGCCATGATTGAATGGCAGAGCAGACTCGATGGGCCAAATGGCCTAAGTTCCACTCCTGTGTCTTATGGTCTTATGGTCTTTTTAGGCTCTTAATTCCAGATATTTATTAAATTCAAATTCCACCTTCTGCCATGACAGTATTCAAACCCAAGTTCCCTGAAAATGGTATGGGTCTCTGGATGAACAGTTAAGTATCTATCTTCTAAATACCTGAACAAACAAACACAATCTCCAACACCCACTCAAACCCATAATGGCACACCCCACAAACCCCAACACACAAACACATACCCCACATATATGCATACACGCAAACACACACACACCAATTAAAAAGAACTTTCTCTGCAGGTATTAACTTTGAAGGCAAAGAAGTACTTTGGCCAATGACTGTTTGCTCCTGCAATAACAAAAGATGAGGCATGAAATATTCAAGATGGCTTTCATTTAGCATCCTAGCAAATGCGAACTATAAAGCATAAGTATCCCTAGAATCTTTCAACACAGTTCATTCAGGAATTGTCATGAACTCAGATGGATTTTCAGGAAAACATTTGCGTAAGCTTTCCAGGACTCACAATGGACTCTCCAGAAGGATTTTCCCAGAAAGGCAATGAACTTGGTTGACCTCTCTCTCTTCCAGCAAACTATATCCCAATTGAAAGCCAGACAATATCCAAAACAAACCCATAAACAACAGACAAAGTCCCCCTTGTTCAAACTGGACAGTCCACATACATTTTCAGTCCTTTCAAACGAACCAACATTTCAAAAGCAATGATGAAGATATGACTTCCAATAATCTAGAATTAATTCACAGATTAAATGCACGTTCATCATATCATTTACATTTGCTGCTGAAGATGTGAATAGGGTTTCAGAAACACATCAGGAAAGGTTCTAAACCAAGACTTCACTAATACTCGAACAACTTTCAGTGAAGACTTTACCTAAAAAGAGTGAATACCACCAACTACAAGCTTCCCTCCAAGACAGTCATCATCCTAACTTAGAAATATATTGCCATTCCTTCAATATCACTATGTCAAAATCCTAGATTCCTGTCTTTACAGCATTGTGGATCTACCTATAACTCATGGACTTCAGCTGTTCAAGATGGCAACTCACCACAACCTTCACAAGGGGAAACTAAGGACAGGCAATAAATACTAGCCTAGTCTGCAATACCTCCATCCCACAAGAATGGAGAACAGTACAGCACAGGAACAGGCCCTTTGGCCCACCATGTTTGTGCCTGCAATCATACCATTCTAAACTAATCCCAACTGCTTGCACGTGGTCCATATCTCGCTATCCTGTCCCTATTCATGTGTCTGTCTAAAAGCCTCTTACATGCTGCTGTGGTATCTGCATCTAGTGACTAAAAGAAAAAGAATTCAATGCTTTTGCTTCAGCTTTATTTGTCAACTTGTGGCTGCCACCAAAGGAACAGATGGAGCACTTGGCAAGAGGCCTTGAGGTTTAGCTCCACTGTCATAAGGGACCTTTAGTTACAGGCTTTAACAAGGTCTATATAAAGGGAAGGGAGGAGGTGAGGTTGGACTGGGGACAGGTTGGCTGGTAAACATTGGCCAGCATCAGTCCATAAGCTTGCAGCAGCTGCATTTGTCATGAGCGTAGCCTTCTGCCTCAGAGCAAACCAATCTGGAAAAGGAGGCCCAGTTTGGGAGTAGACCCTCATACAAATGTGGGAAGGAGCTAATTCCTGAATCCTGCAAGAAGTCACGCAGCACCTACACAGAAATGGCAATAGAACTTTCTACTGACCTACTGGAGCCTCAGATTCCCTTTTAGAGCATGCAAACTGGTGACGCACCATTGAATTCTTCTGGCCTTAACAAAATGCAGATGCATTATGTGTCTTGTTTGAACTAATTGGCTTTTTCACAAAGCGATATTAAAAAGAAGGTGAAGTAGAACGGCAAATTAAATCGTTCAGCATGCCCAAGTAAATTGACCTTGTTATCAAAATGTATCAATTTGAGATCGCTGCGGCTCATTAATGGTCAGCAATGTGCATGTATATTATATCTCAAACATGCTTGCAGCAGTATCAATTAACTTCAGGCCCCACAAGCACTATTAATGCAGATGGCAGGATGGCTTAGTGCTTAGCCCTATTGCCTCACAATCCCAAGGACCTGGGTTCAACTCTACCCTCAGGCAACGGTCTGTGTGGGTTTCCTCCAGGTGCTCCAGTTTCCTCCCACAGTCCAAAGATGTAGCTGGTTAAGTAGACTGGGCATGGGAAATTGCCCTATAGGGTTCAGGGAAGTGCAGGTTGGGTGGGTTAGCGTTGGGAAATGCAGGGTTACATGTATAGGGTGGGATGTTCTTTGATGGGTCACTGTGTACTGAATGGCCTGCTTCCTCACTGTAGGGGCAAGTTAGCTCAAATAGCAGCCTCCTAAAAGAGCATGGTGAGTTCTACAGAGGGAATGCCAGAGCCTAGAGCAGTTTAAGAGTCATTGAAGATTGTGGATCTGATGTAAAAGTAGAGGTAGGACAGGACTTAGCCAGAGGCGGATTTGAAAACACATCTATTGTCACACATGATGTAATACTTCCCACTTGCCTGGGTATGTGCTACGCCAACAGCAGCTTGAAACTATCAAAGGCAGAACAGGCCAGCCTTTTGATTGGCACCTTATACAGCGACATAAACTGTTGCCAATGTACAGAGTATTCCATCTACAAGATGCACTGCACCAACAAGGCAACAGCAGTTTTCAAACTTGACTGCCTCGAAGAACCAGGACAGGAAAATTAATAGAAATGCTACCAACTGTACATGCCCATCCAAGCCGCCCATCACCCTGACTTGGAATTGTATCATTATTCCTTCAATGTGACAGGGTGGAAATCCTGTTAGCCCTGACCTCATGGCACGGGCTGGGGGGGTGGGGTGGTGCCCCTACACCATGCAAATTGCAGCAGTTTATGAAGCAGACTCACCTTCCCATGAGTAATGAGAGACAGGGAATTTAATAAGGGACAGGTTTAACCAGTGACATCCACTTCCAAATGAAAAGAAAATACTCTCTGGTTTCGACTGGGAGACCTGCTGAGAAATTTAGGGCGGCACAGTGGCTCAGTGGTTCGCACTGCAGCCTCACAGCGCCAGGGACCCAGGTTCGATTCCAGCCTCAGGTGACCATCTGTGTGGAGTTTGCACGTTCTCCCCGTGTCTGCATGGATTTCCTCCGGGTGCTCCGGTTTCCTCCCACAGTCCAAAGATGTGCAGGTTAGGTGGATCGGCCATGCTAAATTGCCTATGGTGTTCAGGGGTGTGTCGGTTACAGGGGGATGGGCCTGGGTGGGATGCTTCAAGGGGCGGTGTGGACTTGTTGGGCCGAAGGGCCTGTTTCCACACTGTAGGGAATCTACTCTAAATGCTATAACAGAATGTGTTTGGTAATTTCCTTCCAGAGTTTGATATGAGAAGCAAGTAGTTAATTTGTAATGACTGGATGTGAAGAAAAATAAACAAATTTTAATCTATGAAAGCAAAAGGGAATTCAGCATCTAAATTTAATCATGTTACACCATGAACTACGTAATATTTTGGTTCACTAGTAATTTTTAATAAAATTAAATCATAGAACCCTGACAGTGCAGAAAGAGGCCATTCAGCCCATCAATTTGGCACTGACCCTCCGAACAGCATCCCACCCAGATGCACACCCGCTACCCTTGTATTTCCTGTGGCTAACCCAGCTAGCCTGCACATCCCTGGAAACTACGGCACAATTTAACATGGGTGGTTCACCTAACCTGCACATCTTTGGGAAGAAACCCATAGACACTGGGAGAACGTACAAACTCCACACAGACGGTCGCCTGAGGGTGGAATCAAGCCCAGGTTCCTGGCGCTGTGAGGAAGCAATGCCAACCACTGAGCCACCATACCACCCATGATCAGGAAGTGGCCATTCAGAATTCAAAAGTATGCCCTGCTTTTCAACCAGATCGCAGCTGATCCAAAATTTAATTCCATTTGCTTTCCATGGATCTTATTCCTTGACAAAAGGAGACCGTTTACAGGGCGATCAGGGGAAAGTGACTGGGACTTATTGGATTACCTTAGACAAAGGCCAGCATAGACAAAGTGGGCAAAAAGGATTTATCTTCACTGAGAGCTCCCAATCAAGGTATCAGCACTACAAAACGGACACAGTGAGCAGCAAAAACAGGTCTTTCCCTTAAACGAAGCATTCAATGAGACAGATTGCTGCTTTTGTGTTGGCAGAGTGTGCGGAGAGTATTCAAGATTCACTGAATCTACGCTGAATCTACAAAAATTCCTTATCTTTTTCTTAGCAGTCCAACTGATGCATTTCCCAACATCACATTCTGATGTGCTACCGGAACCTAAGCACAATGTTTTGAAATGATCGATTAGCGAGATTTTGCAATGACTCGCACTTCGCAATTAGCTTTGGTCTCTGCTGATATTTCTCATGTTATGAGTGCTGTGAGGCCAAAAGGAAGTGAGAGAGAGGCAAAGTCCAAAACCAGATCGATATCAACTACAAATGATCTAGTTGCGTGCAGATGAAAATGGCACAGTTGCGTGAGAACTTTGCGATGCACTAAAGGAAATATGGATTCCTTCAAGCCTGAAATAGCTGGTCTGGATGAGCATCACCATGTTTCTGGTTAAAGTGGAAGAGTTTTGATCAGTAAATGCATCCCACATTACCACAACCATTTGCAAATTACTTCAATATGGTCAACGTTATTACAGAGAACATTAGGAGTGAACCAGCTTCAGGTCTGATCCCAACAGCTCCTTCATTGTCTTCATGACATTATCAGAGTGACTCGTCCTTACCACACTGATTGAAAAATGAAGCCTTTTGGGCTCATGTATAGCAGGAACTCAGTGAATAAACATAAGGGCAAAGATGGTAACTGGAGAAGTTGACTGTGGAAGTTTCACCAAGTGCTAACTGCTCATTACAAAATAGTGGCAAGTTAAAAATGCACATTAGGGGAGGTGATGGCTGAATGGTATTATCACTGGAATGTTAATCCAGAGACCCAGTGAATGTTCTAGGAACCTAAGCTCAAATCCTGCTACAATAGATGGTGGAATTTGAATTCAATAAATATCTGGAATTAATAGTCCAATGATGACCGTGAATCCATTGTTGATTGTCGGAAAAACCCATCTAGTTCACTAATGCCCTTCAGGGAAGGAAACTGCCATCCTCACCTGGTCTGGCCTACATGTGACTCTAGGCCCACAGCAATGTATGGTTGACTCTTACCTGCCCTCTGGGCAATTTGGGATGGACAACAAATGCCAGCCAAAACAGTAATGCCCAAATCCCATGAATGGATAAATAAATAAGTAGTTTAATAGGTTCACATTCCATGACAAGTGTTATTCAGGATTGATAGTGAGCATTAAGAAAGAAAATACAGGGCCCTCTTGTGGTGCAGTGGTAATGTTTCTATCCTTGGACTAGGAGGCCTGGGTTCAAGTCCAACTTTTCCCAGAAGTGTATAATAACAAGACTGAAACCAAAAAATGCTAGAAACCACAACAGGTCAGGCAGGATCCATGGAGAGAGAGCAAGTTAGCATTTCAAGTCTGGATGACTCTTCATCAGAGCTGTGTAATAACAACTCTGAACAGATTGAAAAGTAGAGTAGATTAAGTTAAAAAGAAAATGTCACCCATGGCATCAGCACCACTTCAGTAAGTGAGAGGTAATTTATTGGAACAAAAGGGTAGATATGGAGATTTTAAAGAAAGTGAATATTTTAACTGGCATAGGTCCAAGAAAATGTAAGGCTCACTAAAATGTACTGGTCAAATACAAAAGGTATCCAAAAAGACTAATCAAATGTCAGCCATGATAAAACAATATAAATGGAAGGAGGTTTTGTCACAGCTTCCCATGTCCAGGTTGTGTTCCCAATGTAGGCCTCCGTATTCAAGATGGTCGTTGAGACACCACCGTGCATGCCCAGCTATTGATGTCAGCTTACAGCACAAGCATGTTTGGACCATATTGCCTCTGTGCATGCGCAGATGATGCCAAGGCTGGCACACCAGCAATTTTCACACAGTTACATTGATGGCCAATGCCACCGTTAGTTGGGGCACCACACTCACATAGACAGAAACAAGAACTTTGTCGTACAAAATCACTGCCCAGCGACAGAGCAGCATCTGTCTATCAAAAGACCATGGATTCACACAACATCCACTGGAAAAACAAAGATCGGTCCTCCCAGTTTGAGTAGGGTGTGGCTTAATTCAGGGGTTGCACAGCTGAAGGCGTGACTTTTGACTATTTGAATTTGAGTGATTGTGATGAAACCCCTTCATTTGTGTTCATTATTTTGTACTGAGCAAGCCAGCCACCCATGACTGGTAACATTTATTAGAGAGAGTTACTGGTGGCAGTATTCAATTCTGCCCGGAAACAGGGGAGGAGCTGAATGCAAGATTTTGCAGTAGGTCACTGATCAGGTGGTCGGAGGGAGCTCACTGAAGAGTTAGAGAAGAACAGAAGGACACTCCATGTTAAGATGTCAACTGTGTTACTCCAGGAATTTGAACCCAGGCTCTGCGTCATGAAGGCTCTGGAGAAGGTGTGTGCCACTTCTCCTAGAGTGTGGAAGCAGGCCATTCAGCCCATCCAATCCACACCAACCCTCTGAAGAGCATTTCATCCAGACACACCCACCCACCCGATTCCTGTGACCCTGAATTTCCATCTAACCTACGCACCCCTGGACATTACAGGTACCCAGCAGAAACCCACACAGACACGGGGAGAATGTGCAAACTCCAGATAGGCAGTCACCCGAGGCTGGAATCGAACACGGGTCCCCAGCACTGTGAGGCAGCAGCGCCAACCACTGAGACACCATGCCACCCCCGCAGCACATCTGAGACTGAGGGGTAAAAAGCCCACAAAGCTTCTGGATACAATGGAGTAATATTCAAGTTCAAGCAAAATCTGGGGTCAGTTTTAGCTTTGTGAGGGCAGCTGTTGGTAAAGAGCTGGAATTGTGCTTATTACTGAATGGGGGAGTGTACTTTTGGAGTTGAGAAGAGTGTAGACCCAGGAAAGGCAGATAGAATCATTGAACCATAGAATTCTTACAGTGTTGCAATAGGCCCTTCAGCCCAGCAAGTCCATACCGGCCCTCAGAGCATCCCACCCAGACCCATTGCCCTATAACCTAATCTATACATCCCTGAACACTATGGGCAATTTAGCACAGCTAATCCACCTAACTTGCACATCTTTGGACTGTGGGAGGAAACCAGAGTACCTGGAGGAAACCCACGCAGACACAGGGAGAATTTGCAAACTTTGCACAGTCACCCAAGGGTTGAATCGAACCCGGGTCACTGGCACTGTGAGGCAGCAGTGCTAACCATTGAGACGCCATGTTGACAACTTTGTTGGGCATGGAGAGACCCAGATGACAGTAGAGGACAGCATATTATAATGGGGAGCAAGTGCGATTATCCCGAGCAAAAGTCACCACCAGATACTGGCTGAGCTCCACTAGGGTCATCCAAGGGTTTCCAAAATGATGATGTCAGCAAGAAGTTGTACCTGGTGGCTAGACTGGATGCGGACATAGCCACGTTGGTGTGGCAGTGCTCAGAGTGCCAGCAAGGTCAAAACCTACTGCCCACATTTGTGGGAATCTCTGGGTAAACCCTGGGCGCATCGACTATGCAGGTTCTTTCATGGATTCAATGTTCTTAGTAATTGTGGACGCTCACACAAAGTGGCTGAATATACAGAGTTCATTCGTCAAATACAGGGATTACGAGAGAAATGATTGGCCAGAAAGAGGTAGCAGTCATTTGGGAAGGTTGTTCGGCAGGAGTTCCAAAGCCAGAGCAGCAGTAAGAAGAATGGTGACCTCCTCGTGAGCGTGCAGGAGACTTGACCCACCATGTTATCAGCATCTCGTCAGAATTGCTGAGAAATCTACAGGATTAATCTTCATCACATTTTCTGTCTGATGTGCACTGGAGACGGTTTGTATTTTAGATTGTATTACTGTTATAATAAACATTTTGGCTATTTTTCGTTGTTCAAAAACTGTAGAATCTTGTGACTTTATTCCCTTTAAAAAGAATCCCTGGATCTCACATTTTGTCTGATCGAAGGAGATAAGTTACTCAGTCTCTTGCCCATTACCATACATTTGACCAATTTAACATCCTCTAGATGTGAAGAAGAACACCCCATTAGTCCTGTTGATGGCTTTCTGTATCAATTCATAACATTTCAATGATTTCAAAACCTTGGGCACTAGCTAATGAGTCACGCTAGTTAGGGTGGCATGGTGGCTCAGTGGCTAGCACTGCTGCCTCACAGCACCAGGGAGCCAGGTTCAATTCCACCCTCGGGTGGCTGTCTGTGTGGAGTTTGCACATTGTCCCTTGTCTCTGCGTGGGTTTCCTCCAGTTTCCTCCCACAGTCCAAAGATGCGGATTGGTGATGGCAAATTTCCTGTAGTGTCCAGGGATGTGCAGGCTAGGTGGATTAACCATGGGAAATGCAGGATAATAGCATCAAGTGTTTGTGTCTGAATGGGATGTTCTTCAGAGGTTTGGTGTGGTCTCAATGAACTGCTTCCACACTGTAGGGATTCTAATGATATCATTCCCTCCCCACTTCCATAACTTCTCAATACAACCACACACCCCATCCCTCTCTGTCTTTTCTGAATACCCTATAACCAGGAATGTTGAGTTACCATCTGCAAATCCTTCAGCTAAGCCTCGGTCATAACACATGACCTCAGCTTGTCTCCCTTATTCCTCAGGCTCCCTGTGTTAAACTCTGTTCCATTTAGCTTGCTAAACCCACTTCTTACTGAGTCTGTTATCCCCTGCCTCGCACACTCAGCAGCGTTTTTAAGTTCCATCTCAGCTACACTCCCTTCCGAACTACTCGTCAGGATCCCATTTCTGCTGCCGGTCTTGTTTAAATCTGCTCCAACAGCATGAACAAACCTCCCCCAGCTCCGAGGATAGAGTTCTCGTTCATGTTCTACCGAAACCTGTCCAAATTTGTACCGTCCTCGTTTCTCCCAGAAAATATTCGAATGCCTCAGGACTCTACTCAGCAATGTCTACAAGGCCTCAGGCAACAGGAGATCTCTACCTTCAAACTCCTGACTTTCAATTTCCCACCTCACTCTCTCAAATCTATTTGCAGGACCTCATTTCTCTTTTCTCATCTCTAATCAACCTCAACATCGTCCTGATGTGCACTATTCGCCCCACCCCAAACCCTCCCTCCCCCTACCTCTGTTTCACAACATCTTTGCCCTGGTACCCCAGAGGTAACACACCATCGTGGAGTAATGTGCCCTCACGCACAAATCCTCTACTACTGTTGCCCTTCCACACTGCTCTCTGCCCCCTCGCCACCCCAACAACCCACCAAGCAGCTGCCCAGACCACCATGGTATTGGCGCTGGCTGGTCACCTCCAGGAGCCATCACCCTCATGGTTTTCAAAAGCCAAGAAACATTATGTAGGGAAGAAGCATTCAGGAAATTCTCTCACTGCCTGCCCAGTGTCCTTCTTCTATCTGGTGGCCACCCATTCTCTCTCTCTGCCTGCACATCCGTAAAACCCTGGTAGAGTGACCACGCACTGAAATGCGCTGCCCACAGAACCCTTCAGCCTCGTGAATGCACCCCAGTGCTCCCAGACACAGCTCAAGTCCCAAGACCCTGAAGTCAACTTGCTGCAGCAGGCAGTACCTCATACCCTTAGGCTCATCCAGAACACCAAGAGAATCTTGGATTTCCCAAGACATGCAGGAAGGTATAAATCTCAGGCCAGAGCTCCCCAAACATACACTCACTGAGGTCTACAGCACAGCAAAATGGCCTTTCAGCCCATCGTGTCTGCTCCCAATCAAAACCAACTGTCATGCTATTTGAAACCCATTTTCCAGCACCTAGCCCATAAATTTGTATGCCTTAGCACTACGGATGAGTTTATCTTAGATAAATAAGACATGGACACTTGCTTTAATTTTTCTCTTATGCCTACTTAAGCATTGACTAAAAAAAATTACCCTTGTTAATGTCAGATAAACAACCAGAACTCTTTCAATCTATGACGTGAAAAAATGTAGTCTTAAAAGTTTTTAATATATTTTTGTGTGCATAAAGTTTTTAATTTTTTTTAAACTAATAACTACCATCAATAAAAACTCTCATGTATCCAAATGAGTATTTACAAGAAAAGCCCATTACGGGAAAATATAAAGTTTTGGACCTGTATTTAAAGCTGTAAGTAAATAATTGTTTTTAATTCATTCATAGGATAATGCTTGGTCAGCATCTATTGCCTCTCCCTATTTGTCCAGAGGACAGTTAAGAGTCAACCACATTGCAATGGGCCTGGTGTCACATTAGCGAACCAGATGGGGTTTTCCCAATAAGCAGCAATGAATCGATGATGAACGTTAGACTCTTGATTCAGTCCTTACAGAATCTCCCCACTCTCATTACTCCTTTTAAACTTCACTGTCTTCAGTTCCAAGTACCACACAGCACTGCCACCAGTCTGAATGCTTCTGGGAGGTCTCCAAATTCACTATGCCTTTCAACCTCACTGCCGGAACTTCTGAGTCCCAATCAGCTCCAATGCCAATCCATCTACTTCTGGGACCTTTCCACTCTCTCTGCTTCTTTTCACTACATTATCTTCACTTCTGAGTCCCACAGAGCTCCACTTCAATTCAATTTGTTCTGGGAACTATCTGGTCTTCCTGCTCTTTTTATCCCCACTGCTGCTGCTCTCAAGTCCCAAATGCGTCCACCACATCTCTGTCATTGTATATATATTCAGAGCATGTACATTTTTTTAAGTGTAAACTTTGCCTGAATCTGTTTATTTACCTATAGTGCCCTTTTCAGCTGGTATTGTTCTCAACTTTCAGGAAAACGTTTTTTTGCCAAACTGTCCTGATTGCCATTATAGATACTTTCTACGGCTGCTCTAATCATCGTTTTCAAGTTTGCAATCCCTACTTCCACTGTAATCCCGAGAAAATGAACTTTTATGAGCTTTTATCTATGAGTTTGCTCTTCATTTTGTGTTTCTCAATCATAGTTTTAATACTTTTGTTATTCTTGCTATTGTCAAAAAAGTCCACCATGCTTATTTTTCTCATCCTGGTTTCTTTCCCCTAATTAAATTCAGTACTAATTCCTCTACTATTGAGCTTCATAAGAAAGTTAGGACCAGTGAACAATTCAAATGGGTAGTAATCTCCTGATGCCCGAGGCATCGTAGACATTCCTGAGTAGAGTCCTCTGTCCTGTTATCATTTTTTGTCAGGCTGTTTACAGAGTAGTTGAATTTTTTCAGGATTATTATTCTCAGTTGTTTTCCTTCATAGGCTTGACTCTGTATTTCTTTCCCAGTCCTCAGGTGAGTGGTCATTTGGAATGGTGGATTCTTTGTTTCTTTGTTTAAATAAAGCATCATTTTCCGAGCCTGAAGTTTGTATTGTATATGTGTAGATTCAGTCTGCCTTTCGAAGAGACAGGATACAACGTCGTTATGTGTGATGTGTACATGTGCTAATGTACAGTGTAAGGATTACTTATTAACCTCAACGCTGGACAGGGAAGAGTCATAGAGTCTAATAGCAGAGAAACAGACCCTTCGGTTCAACCAATCCATGCCAGCCATAATCCCAAACTAAACTATTTCCAACTGCCGGCACTTGGCCCACAGCCCTCTAAACATTCTTTATTCACGTACTTATTCAAATGAATTTTAAACGTTGTAACTGCACCCCTATCCACCACTTCCTCTGGAAGTTCATTCCACACATGGACCACTCTCTGTGTAAAAAACTTGTCCCCCTGTCCTTTTTAAATCTATCCCCTCCCACCTTAAAAATATGCCCCTTGGTCTTGAAATCGCCCGCCTCAGGAACACATCACCTGCCATTAACATTATCATTATCCCTCATGATTTTATAAAGTCACCCCTCAATCTCCTACACTCTGGTGAAAATAATCCCAGCCTATCCAGCCTCTCACTCTAAACCAAACCTTACAGTCCAGATGACATCCTCGCAAATCTTTCCTGAACCCTCTCCAGTCTAATAGTATCATTCCTACGGCAGGACAACCAGAACTGGGCACAAAAGTCCAAAAGAGACCCCACCAATATCCCGTACAACCTCTACAAAACGTCCCAACTCCTAAACTCAATGGTCTGAGCAATGAAGGCAAGCATGCTAAACACCTTCATAACCATGCTGCTCACATATGATGCAAACAGCAAAGAGTTAAGTGTTACGATAAATCTCCAGTAAATATTTAGTGTAAGAACGCTGAAATATGATATAAGGAATGGAATAAGAATAGAAAGATATTTTTACCTGGAAAAGTACTTGCATTTTACGTGATCGAATGACAGTGGGGAAACATTTATGGAAGAGTTATCATTGCACATAAAGTTTAAGATGACAGGAGGTAAGCACAATGGAAAATCGAGCATAAGAATCAGAAACTCGGGGACAACTGCCTTAATTCGAGCAAGAATGGAACTGAGCTCGATAGACTGGAGCCATAGGTTGGCAGGATGTATTGCTACAACAAGACCTAAAGGAATATTTCCCAACTTGTTATATGGAATTTGCTAGCTCTTCAGCTCCTCAGTGAGGACAGGTGAACAGTCCCCTCTTCTTTAGTCAGCCACTCTCTCACTTGGCTGCAAGAGGGTTAATTTACAAAAAATCCCTTCCCTTTCTCCCAGTCCCAAAATGGATTTGTGTTTTAAAAGAAGCCAATCTAAACATGATTTCTTGAATTAACAAACAGCATGAGCTGATTAGTTACTGCATGTAAGAAAAATCAGTAACATAACACACAGATTAACAATAAGAGACAAGTCCAAAAAGATAAAAGCTAGAAGAATCTGCTGTGTAGATCGATCTCTGAATTGCTTGCAAAGTATGGAGAGTTGAATGTTGTAGTGGAGGGCTGGTATTGACACTTAAAAGTGGTCAGTCAGTTTCACACTCCTTAGTTTTGCAGATTGATTGAAATTCTATAATTTTCATAACTTGCGACTGAAAATTCCAGCATGAAGGATGAGATCGAGTCCTTTGTTGCCCTGTTTCCTTTTAGACTCATATGCAGTACTTGTAGTTAGAAAGGGCCATGACCTGGAATACAGGGATAGTTCTTCAATTTCAGCCTTCACAGCATGATATACATGAGCCCAGCCTATTCAGTCTCACTATTCCACTCCAACAGAGTTTGAAACTGGATTTTTAGAATCAGAATTAGATTTAGAATTAGCCTTAATTGCCACATATACTCAACGAGCACAGTGAACCGTTTTTACATTGCCACTTACAGCAATATCTTCGATACAAAAGTACCCAGGAACAGCTTCTTCAGTTACACGACCTTAGAAAATAGACAAATTTCCTCTTGATCATCTATTCCCAAAGGAGAACAATCCCAACTTCTCTAATCTAAGAACTGAAGTTCCTCATACCCTGATTTTTGTTTTGCCTGTACCCTCTCCAATGCCTTCACTTCCTTCCTGAAATATGGTGCCTGTAAATGGTTGCAATACCCCAGTTGAAGCCAACCTTCTTTTGTACAAGTTTATCATTTCCTTGCTTTTGTACATTATGCCTCTATTAATAAAGCACAGGATGTCTTGACCTGCCACCTTCAGTGATTTATGCATATTTACAAGCAGGTCCCTCTGTTCATGCAAACCTTTAATAATTTTACCCTTTATATTTTTGTCATATCTTTTCGAACAAATGAGACCAGTGGAGATGACATTGAATGTCACAAATGTCATGTGCAACGCCAACCAAAAGCACCTACTATTAGATAGCTTTAATCTCAAGAATCACATTCTCCAATAGGTGGCACAATGGTTCGCATTGCTGTCTCACAGCACCAGGGATCCGGGTTCAATTCCAGCCTCGGGTGACTGTCTGTGTGGAGTTTGCACATTCTCCCTGTGTCTGTGTGGGTTTCCTCTGGGTGCCCTGGTTTCGTCCCACAGCCCAAAGGTGTGCAGGCTTGGGTGGATTGGCCATGTTACATTGTCCAGACATGTGTGGGCTGGCTGGGTTAGCCATGGGAATTGCAGGGTTACAGGGATAGTGTTGGTCTGGGTGGATGCTCTTCAGAGGATGGGTGTGGACTCGATGACCTGAATGTTTTGTTTCCACACTGTAGGGATCGTATGATTCTGAATAATTGTTTAGCATTGCAGAATTAAAGGTGGAGACTCAACCAATGCTGGCACCCAGACTCAGCCCATATTGGCCTTTGGCTCCAGAGCTTCATCGTGAGGCTGGGTGGTTGCTTCAGCCACCCTGGGAAAAGCTGATATGCCAGGCTGGGAGGCCGCTATGCCAAGCCCAGATGTTGCCAAACCTCGAAGCCGGCATAGGAGAAGAGGAAGAAGACAGAGTGGACAAACTCCAGCTGGAGCATCCTACTCTGGTTCCATGTCCTTTAACCCCCGTCCTCATGTATGCCCAGAGCATAAGACAGATGTAGCTGCAAGAGCTGGCTTGCTAATGAGGAGGGAGATAATCATCTCCCACCCCCCCCCCCCCGCCACACCCACCCGACCCGTTATCTCTTCTTGTTTAGTGTCTGTCTTGTTGATTGTTGTCTCCTTAAAGTGTATGTGGAACATTCCATAGGCTTCACACAGGGACTATACCAACAGTCACTGAATTTACATCCAGAATTTTTCTCTGCCAGTCCCCCTTTTTTAAGCCATGTACTTGTGAACACAGAATGTAAAAATGTCTGTAAATAGTTTAGGAGTTTGATCCAATATCATAACAGAATAACCCTTCAGAGTTAGATTGCAATTAACAAAAGAAACAAAAGTTTATGATGGGCGCTAGTTGAAACAACTCCACAGAGGCTGGTATCCCATCACTAAGTCACCCTTTATTGCTTGTGGAGAGCCCTTGACACTGATCCAGCTCCCTCAGAGCCAGTTCTCAGAGTGAACAGAGCCTCTGACATTCCCATTTGTGTCTGTCAGCCAGGGCTCCCTGGTTGGACCAGATTAACAGCCCCAATCAGTCAAGTCATATTCTGTGAGATTTACCGAGCTGACCTCTGACCCCGTTACAATCACTACACCGTGTAGAAAATATAGTTGACAACTAAACTGATAAATCGTTCAAGTGGGAGCTATAAATGTAACTATATATTGCTCAGGTGAGAAGTGAAGAAGCAAAAATCTGAAGCAATGAGAGACTCAGAAAAAAAGATTGGTGGCTAACATAACAGGGAATTCCATAATCTTAAACATTAATACTAAAGGTTTGGAAAAATGAGTATTGTTGGTCATACAGATGGAGATTTATATCTGAGGGCGGGCAACACTGAGGGATTAGATGAATATTTGCATCTGTCTTTCCCAAGGAAGAAAATATTACCTGGACCATGTGACAGAGAGAGAAATTCAGTGAATGGAACTGTTCAAAATCGATAAGAGCTTGATTTGGATTGATTGTTGGTTCTTTGATGTAAAAAGGTGGCAGGACCTGATGAAATGCATCAAAGGATATTGCAGGACATAAGAGTGGAAATTGCAATTTTCCGTGGATTTGAGTGTGGGGCCTAAGGATTGGAGAGTTGCAAACATTGTAGCCTTCTTGCAAAAAGGTAAAAAGGAAAATTCCTGCAATTGCAGAGCACCCAGTTTAATTTCAAAGTGGGAAAACTTCTAGAAATAATACTTTCGATATCTAGAAGTTTATTTACAAAATTACTGATGCTGCTACAATATCATAGGCTCACAGATATAAGTTGGATTCTGTGTTTAACTGATATTATTATACATTACATATACATAACTGACTGATATAATTTCCACAAGGACTCCATTACACAGAGCGAGGGAGAGAGAGAGAGAAAACTGAAGGCAAACTGAGTGTCTAATTGTTGGAACAAAGTGTATCATGATTGGTTTATGGATAGGAAACAGAGAGTGGCGCTGGAGGGTTGCTTTTTGGACTTGAGGCCCATCACCAGAGGTGTTCCATGGGGATCTGCTCTGGGTCCTCTTTTGTTTGTCATTTATATAAACGATTTGGATGAGAATGTAAAAAACATGTTTAGTGAGTTTGCGGATGACACCAAAATTGGTGGCACAAAAGGCATGAGGAAGGTTTTCTAAGATTACAGAGGGATCTTGGTCAAATGGGTCAATGGGCTGAAAAATGGCAGATGAAATTCAATCTGGAGAAGTGAGAGTTATTGCATTTTGTATAACAACAAGGGAAGAGCTTATACAATTAATAGTAGGGCCTTGGGTAGTGTTGTAGGACAGAGGGCCCTAAGGGTGCAGGTACATAATTCTTTGAAGTTTGCATCTCATATAGCCAGGGTAGCACGATTACCTTTATTGGTCAGTCCTTTAAGATTTGGGAAGTCATGGTGAGATTGTACAAAATATAGGTGAAATATATATTCTGGAATACTATGTGCAGTTCTGGTCGCCTATTTATAGGAAAGACAAACTGGAGAGGATGCAGAAGAGATTTACCAGGATGTTGCCGGGTTATAATGAGAGGTTGGATAGGCTGCGACATTTTCACTGCAGTGCAGGAGACCTTATAGAAGTTTAAAACATAATAAGGGGTATAGATAGAGCCAATGGTGGTTGCCTTTTCCCTAGGATGGGGGATTTGAAGACAAAGGGGCATATTTTTATGGCGAGAGGAGAAATATTTAAGAAAGACAAGAGGGACAATTTTTACACAGAGTGGTTTGTGTGTAGAATGAACCTTCTGAGGAAGTGGTGGATGTGGGTACAATTACAATGTTTAAAAGCTAAGTAGGTGAATAGGAAAGGTATGGAGAAATATTGCCCAGGAGCAGGTAGCTGGACTAGTTTAGCATGGGATTAGGTTCGGCATGGACAGGTTGGACTGAAGGGTCTGTTTCTGTGCTGTAACTCTATAATGTCATGTGACTTTCTTAAAGGTTCAGGTCTATGTGGTCTAGAATCTATGCAAATAATACAACAATATCAGCTTAATGAATACCAATGACTAACAGAGTAAATGGAACTCACACCCTGTGAATTATTTTCAGAATGGATACCATCACTCCCAAAAACACAAGAAGTTCAGGACTTTAGCTCCTAATGCAGGTTTCCTGGGATTTGAGTCTTGGTCTCCTGTATTTTGCATCAAAATTGTGAATGAATTCCAACAGCCAGTTCTCACTGACATGAAGACTACCTCACTATAATTGTCCAGCTACCAAACAGTGTAGATTTGTGGAAATTCCACTGTAGTGAGGCCCTCAGTAATAATACTGTGTACTCACTCTTCCACAAACCAAAATCTACTCAAAAAACTATTTCTGCATTATTATGCCACCACACCATTATTTCTTTCACACTGATTTACAGAATTTATGGAAGAAAACTATTAGTGCGACAGAATTACATTGGTTTTTATGATCCAAATGAACGTCCTCCCATCCTACTTCAACTCACCCCATCAGCGTATTCTTTTAACTCCCATGTTATTATCTAGGTTCGCCTTCAATGGATCTACATTCCTCAACCATTCCTTGTGGTAATGAGTTTACAATCTTCTCTGAGTTCTTCAAAGTTGTCTATTAGAAATATTGGCGATTCTCACCGAGATATACGTGGATTGTCCTAATCGTAGAAGCATTTTCAAACGTGTGAAATGTAACATGAGGTCATGAAATGGGATATCTTTCTTCCATTGGCATCAGATCTTTACAAAAATGAAGGGAAATTATGATTAAACTGGGAAGTATTTACATGGAATGAGGTCAATGGTTTACATTGGTTTGAGGACTCCTTTGCTTATCTGCTCTTTCTTCCCACAAGCACGCCTTCCTCCAGAGATACACTTTATTTAGAGATGGTCTGTCCAGTTGCTCCAGTTCCATCACCATCACCACCTGCTTCTGGAGGTCCCAGTGCAACTGCTCGAGCTCTCCTGCCCAGTGTCTACCTCACCATTGCCACCTGCTGCTGGAGGCTCTCTTCCATTAAGAAGCAGGGGTTTTATTTCTCGCCTCATCCTTTTATTTCCAACATTTCCCACTGTCCTCGAACAGGTCTACATCATGAATAACTTGGACAAATTTCAATACTTTGATTTCTGGGGATCTTTATTTCTGAGATGAGAGCTGAGCCATAGTTTTAGCTCCAAATATATATCCACAAATGGAAATATCTATTCTCCTAAGCATTAGTGAAGTGATTTGCCTGCTTCCACAGTTCTCAAGTTAGTCAGCACCTTCCTTAATCTCTGTTAATAGGAACGAAGGTCTCTTGAAGATTCTTTAACACAACCACAATCTATATCTAACCAACTCCCTCTTTAATGTATTTTGTGGTCTACAGCTAGTTATAAGCTCAGTTACAAAGGACAGTAAATAGAATATGAACCAACAGTTTGGAAATTCATCTGGAACAAAAGGCTGCGGAATTGTAGCCTCTCAGATAGTCACTATTGGCAAGCTTCAGTCTCTTGATGATATACATAAGTAGAAGGCAGCAGCTAGAATGCAGTGCGCTCCTTTGCCGTGAAGCACAATTATCCCACAATTTATGTGCATTTAACAGACGCCAATGTAAAGTCTGAAAACTAACTTGATGGGGAAATGTAATTGTTGATTTATATGCCTAGTAATTGAGCTGTTTGGGCCCAGTTACAGAACATTACGCTGACTAGCATTGAATAATGACATCTTTAAGTGACTCATTGGGTAGACAACAGCCTTCACTGTTTCTGTCAAGAGTTCCTGTTGGATCCACAGTACAAATGCCGTAGGAAAATGGATGCTATGTTTCCAGGGTCTGAGCAAGTCGATGCAGATTAACAAAGAGCAGAGTGTGGGTCAGCTCACATAAAGTCTTTATGATCATGAAGTTGCCCAAGTTGATTCAGTAAAATTGAGTTAAAACATCAAGGAATTCATGTTGAATACTAAGGATTAGGAGTGAGAGAGGAAATCTGTTACAACTGACTTGTCTAAGAGGATTACGTCTGATGCCTGTCATATTTTCAGATTCATTGTTCGCTGCTGCCAAGTCTCCTTTCCCGATGTTAAGCCTAGGATCTGTCTACGTGTCATTGTAGAGGATAGGTCACTCAAGCCTCTAACCATCCACCTGACTTCATAGCAAAGTAGTTCATTGCATAATTGCAATAGATATAGTCTACATTGCTGGCCATAATTACTAAGATTTCTAAGGAGCTGTATATTTGCTCCCTCTGGGTGTTCTGCAGAACCCCAGTGTCACTAGCAAGAACCAATTTGATGGTTTGAACTCTGATGGTGAGCATTCTGTGTGTTTCTCCTGTGGCCAGGCATCACATCCGAAGGATGCGGATACCAGTGTAGGGCGTGAGCACAGCTGAGGTTCCCTCCAAAGTTTTACAGTGCACAGATTGATAGCTCTATCAGTGCGGGGAGGGAGTGAACGATGGAGTGCAAGGACACTGAAGCAGGGAAAAGTGATAAAAAGAATAGGAGAGTACGTTAAGGCATGTGCAGAGTCAATGACAATAATCGAGGTAAGGCATGGCAGGGCACAAATAAGCCAAGGGACAAAAAAAGAGGAAATTACCAGTAGCACTTGAAAATGAAAGCATTTTAATGCTATTTTGGTGTAAACAGCAAGAGATGAACCAGTATTCACCAATTTTATTGCTGTTTTCTTCTTTCTGGGAATGGAAGGACTTGTACCTGGGTCTGATGGAAACAAGTTGACCTGTGGTAATCATATTTACCTTCTGTCTCCCCTCAGAGCAATATGTGACCTCCTTTACGCAAGCACATTTTTCAGTTTGTTTAACCTGTGTATCAGGTTATCTGCAAATACACATCGCCGAGGCCAGACGCCAACTCTCCGACACCACCTCCTACCGCCTCCTCGATCATGACCCCACACCCGAGCACCAAACCATCATCTCCAACACCATTCATGACCTCATCACCTCAGGGGACCTCCCACCCACAGCCTCCAACCTCATTGTTCCCCAACCCCGCACAGCCCGTTTCTATCTCCTTCCCAAAATCCACAAACCTGCCTGCCCTGGTCGACCCATCGTCTCAGCCTGCTCCTGCCCCACCGAACTCATCTCCACCTATCTGGACTCCATTTTCTCCCCTTTGGTCCAGGAACTCCCCACCTATGTCCGTGACACCACCCACGCCCTCCACCTCCTCCAGGACTTCCAATTCCCTGGCCCCCAACACCTCATATTCACCATGGACGTCCAGTCCCTGTACACCTGCATTCCGCATGGAGATGGCCTCAAGGCCCTCCGCTTCTTCCTGTCCCGCAGGCCCGACCAGGCCCCCTCCACCGACACTCTCATCCGCCTAGCGGAACTCGTCCTCACACTCAACAACTTCTCTTTTGACTCCTCCCACTTCCTACAGACTAAGGGGGTGGCCATGGGCACCCGCATGGGCCCCAGCTATGCCTGCCTCTTTGTAGGTTACGTGGAACAGTCCATCTTCCGCACCTACACAGGCCCCAAACCCCACCTCTTCCTCCGGTACATTGATGACTGTATCGGCGCCGCCTCTTGCTCCCCAGAGGAGCTCGAACAGTTCATCCACTTCACCAACACCTTCCACCCCAACCTTCAGTTCACCTGGGCCATCTCCAGCACATCCCTCACCTTCCTGGACCTCTCAGTCTCCATCTCAGGCAACCAGCTTGTAACTGATGTCCATTTCAAGCCCACCGACTCCCACAGCTACCTAGAATACACCTCCTCCCACCCACCCTCCTGCAAAAACTCCATCCCCTATTCCCAATTCCTCCGCCTCCGCCGCATCTGCTCCCACGATAAGACATTCCACTCCCGCACATCCCAGATGTCCAAGTTCTTTAAGGACCGCAACTTCCCCCCCACGGTGATTGAGAACGCCCTTGACCGCGTCTCCCGCATTTCCCGCGACACATCCCTCACACCCCGCCCCCGCCACAACCGCCCCAAGAGGATCCCCCTCGTTCTCACACACCACCCTACCAACCTCCGGATACAACGCATTATCCTCCGACACTTCCGCCATTTACAATCCGACCCCACCACCCAAGACATTTTTCCATCCCCACCCCTGTCTGCTTTCCGGAGAGACCACTCTCTCCGTGACTCCCTTGTTCGCTCCACACTGCCCTCCAACCCCACCACACCCGGCACCTTCCCCTGCAACCGCAGGAAATGCTACACTTGTCCCCACACCTCCTCCCTCACCCCCATCCCAGGCCCCAAGATGACATTCCACATTAAGCAGAGGTTCACCTGCACATCTGCCAATGTGGTATACTGCATCCACTGTACCCGGTGCGGCTTTCTCTACATTGGGGAAACCAAGCGGAGGCTTGGGGACCGCTTTGCAGAACACCTCCGCTCAGTTCGCAACAAACAACTGCACCTCCCAGTCGCAAACCATTTCCACTCCCCCTCCCATTCTCTTGATGACATGTCCATCATGGGCCTCCTGCACTGCCACAATGATGCCACCCGAAGGTTGCAGGAACAGCAACTCATATTCCGCCTGGGAACCCTGCAGCCATATGGTATCAATGTGGACTTCACCAGTTTCAAAATCTCCCCTTCCCCCACTGCATCCCTAAACCAGCCCAGTTCATCCCCTCCCCCCACTGCACCACACAACCAGCCCAGCTCTTCCCCCCCACCCACTGCATCCCAAAACCAGTCCAACCTGTCTCTGCCTCCGTAACCGGTTCTTCCTCTCACCCATCCCTTCCTCCCACCCCCAGCCGCACCCCCAGCTACCTACTAACCTCATCCCACCTCCTTGACCTGTCCGTCTTCCCTGGACTGACCTATCCCCTCCCTACCTCCCCACCTACACCCTCTCCACCTATCTTCTTTGCTCTCCATCTTCGGTCCGCCTCCCCCTCTCTCCCTATTTATTCCAGTTCCCTCCCCCCATCCCCCTCTCTGATGAAGGGTCTAGGCCCGAAACGTCAGCTTTTGTGCTCCTGAGATGCTGCTTGGCCTGCTGTGTTCATCCAGCCTCACATTTTATTATCTTGGAATCTCCAGCATCTGCAGTTCCCATTATCTCTATCTGCAAATACTGTTGCTCATGCCTAGTTCCCCTCTCTCCTTCATCCAAATATATACATCTGCCAACAATACTTCTTTAGCATGAGAGGTACCAGAAAAGTATTTTAAAAAGCAGTAATAGGCCTTGAACCTGCCCCAATCTTGAACACCAACATGGCAACACAATTTTCAACACAATCACTTGCCACTTTCCTGCCTGACTTCTGTACACCTTTGGTTCCCTTAGAATTCAATTATCCATCAATTCTGTCTGGAGTTACCCAGTGAGTAAGCTCCTCCAGCCTCTGGAGTACAGAACTCCAAAGACTCTCTACTTTCTGAGACTGTGTCAGTTTTAGGCACTCCAGCTAACAGAAATAATCTCTCGACATTTACTCTGTCAAGGCATCTCAGAACCTTACAGTTCAAGAGATCAGTTCCCTTTTTTGTAAAGTCCTGAGAATATAGGCACATTCCCCATTGTACTGACCCTCCACTGCATCTCCTTAAAGGCAAGTTAATCCTTCCTCATGTACAGACTCTGAAATTGTATATAATTTATGATTTGTCTAATTGACAACAATAATGAGTGCGTGAAAGAAGGTCTTGTATTATGTCGGAGGCAATGGCCTAGTGGTATTATCACTGGGCTATTAATCCAGAAATGCAGTTGATGTTCTGGAGGTCTTGGGTTCGAATCCTGTCATGGCAGATGATGGAATTTGAATTCAATAAATATCTGGAATTAAGGGTCTAATGATGACCATGAATCCATTGTTGATTGTTAGAAAAATGCGTTGGGGTCACTAATGCCCTTTAGGGAAGGAAACTGCCACCTGCCTGGTCTGGCCTACATATGATTCCATGCCCACAGCAATGTGGTTGACTGTTAACTGCCCTCTGGGCAATTAAGGACGGGCAATAAATGCTGGCCTCGCCAGAAATGTCCATGTGCAGTGAATAAATAAAAAAAGTAAATAAATTAGAAATGGTGCAGAAAATATTCATGAGAACATTTCCGGGGGGTGCGCAACTTAATTCCGTGAATAGATTGGAGAAAATAGGGCTGCTGTCCTTGGAGATGAGGTTAAGAGGAGATTCAGTACAAGTTTTCAAAACCATGATGGATTAGAGCAAAGCAGGCAGACAGAAACTGCTCCCATTGGCAGACAGGTCAGGAGCCAGAACAACTGGCTTCAGGTCCTTGGCTAAAAGAATCAGCAGTAACATTGGGGAAAACTTTTTTAGGCATTGAGTGTTTAGGATATAGATTGGCTTCAAGTCCCTTTATCACGATCATAGAAGTTTGAACGGCCTAATAAAAGCAAAGTACTGCAAATGCTGAAAATCTGAAATTAAATTCAAAAATGCTGGACTCAAGAAACTCAGCAGGCCTGGCAACATGTACAGAGAGTAAATGTTTTGTATCCAATATGACTCTTTGTCATGAAGTGGACTGAAAAATGATACTTTTTGTGGTTTTGTTAGAGGAGAGGCTAATTGAGCAGAAGAGTCCCAGAGCAAGAGGAAAAAGGGAATGCTAATGATAATAGAGGAGTGATATTGAAGATGAATAGGTGTTAATGATAAATGCAAATAACAGAAAATAAGTTGGTGTGCTGACAGTGAACACATTTGAACAAGAGACTTGGTGGGGAAACGTGGGGTCAGGTGTATCTCTTCAACATGGAGAACAGTTTCATGGTCTGAAGTTGTTAACACAATGTTGAGCCCTGAAGCTTTCAAATTGCCTAAGCAGGCAATGAGGTGTTCTTCTTTCAGATTGACACAAGCTGGAACAAACATTAACTCTGTTTCTCTCTCCACAGATGCTGTCAGATCTGCTCAGTGTGTTCAGCACTTTCTGTTTTTAATTTTGAACAACCACGTTGTAACGCAGGGAAAAGCTGCAGTGAATTTGTATACAGCAAGCTGTAACAACAAATATTATGAAAATGATATCGTGTAAATTTATGGTGGAGACAGATAGTCTCTTGATCAATCTGGGAATTAAAGGTTGTGGGGAAAGGGAAGGAAAGTGAATGTGAGGATTGTCGGATCAGCCATGATCCTATTGAATGGTGCAGCAAGCGTCAGTGGCCATATAGCCCATTCCTATTCCTACTTTTTATGGTCTTATGGTCTACCAGACAATCTGCTTCAGAAACGCTGTTTGCAGGATGCATATTGGCCATTCCGCCAGGGGAAACTACACTGCCCTTCTTTGAAATTGTGCCTGGGATCTTTGGCTTACCAAAAAGATGACACCTGTGACCTGAAACCCTGCTTCAATGCTGCACTTGGGTGCTAATTTAGATTTTGCATTGAAGCCTACAGAGCGGCTCTTGAACTGCAACCAGTTCTGTCAACTGTTTGTCGCAAGTTGGGCCTTGCTGTGCAGTCACTCTGTTTCCCAAATTGCTATGGTTATCTGAAAGTATCGCTTTGTCTGTAAATAGTTCTAAGCCATCCCATGGTTGTGAAAGATACTTTTTAGATGTTAATAGTGATAGAGATGAAGAATACATGTTGACAATGTTCCTTCCCTTCCTTTCAATGTCTGTAAGGCAAGTGGCATAAAAGCTGAAGGCCCATGTTTATGCGTGTGGTTTAGCAATCACATACGTCAGGTGTAGGTTAATGTTCAATTCCTTTATACTGCAGCAGTGTGGAAAAAGAATGTTTGATGAATTTTGTGTAAAAGATACAACACCATCAATCAACCGTGGAAGCACGATCAATGGATTCCTCATTGAGCAGCCAGAATGCAATCGAGACAATTCCAGCCATATAACCTTTGTAAGGCAGTTCATTTTGATTACTCATTAGGCACGAGTCCTTGAGAGGCACGTTATCTTTGATAGGACAGATGGCCTACTCCCTCACACTTACAATCACCCTGGAATATCTATTGAAACAACTATCTCTTTGTTTTATGGGAGGGTTGATTCATCCACCGATTCTGAATGAAAGGCAGACTTAAAGGGTTTAATTCAGCAAAGCCCACAGAGGAGTCAGTACACAAAGGACAAAGACTACACCTTATACAGTCTATCAGCACTCCGACATGGGCCCAAGTTGTGTGGTTCATTAAAAATGATCAGCCACTTAATCGGCCTCGATTTCTCTATGAAGTCTCGCGTGGTTTTTCAGCAACCATTCAGCTGCAGATCACATAATCTGGTCTACTGTTGCGCAGTTCCAAGGGTAGGCTGGAAACATTGCTCATTGCAAGCATAGCATGCATTCTCTGCCATATTGGAGAGGGCTAAAAATAATTTAGCCACCCTCAGTCCCATCTCTATCTTTGACTCAACCCTGATTCAGTGGGAAAGAGGGTTTCTGTTTCTCCACGTGTTACATGGATGTGGTTGTGGTGAATTCGATGGGGTGGCACGGTGGCTCAGTGGTTAGCGCTGCTGCCCCACAGTGCCAGGGACCTGGTTCGATTCCAGCCTCAGGTGACTGTGTGTGTGGAGTTTACACATTCTCCCCGTGTCTGCCTGGGTTTCCTCCAGGTGCTCCGGTTTCTTCCCACAATCCAAAGATGTGCCGGCTAGGCGATTGGCCATGCTAAATTACCCATAATGTCAGAGAAGTGCAGGTTAGTTGTATTAGTACATGGGAAATGCGGGGCTACAGGGATAGGCAAGAGGTCTGGGTGGGTTGTTCTTCAGTGGGATTGGTGTAGACTTGATGGGCTGAATGGCCTCTTTCCACACTACAAGGGTTCTATGATTCACTGGTCTCACCCAGATTGAAAATTAGCTTCAATGCCTATCACAAGGAAGAAGACTGGCTATGTTTAACCTGTGTTGACCCTAGTTTACTATCACACTTGTTTCTAAAGTTCTCTTCCTTGTGTTCAAATCACTCCAAGGCCTCGTCTCTCCCTGTCATCATCCTGCAAATCCGGAGATGTGCAGGTATCTCCAAATCACAGGCTGGTCAATCCTAATGTAAAGCGTGCATCAATAAATATCAAACAAGGTCAAGCTATGGCTTGGCTCTGATAGCTTGGACATACCTGTAGCCTATGACAGTTCTCAATCAAATAATTTGAAGAATAAGAGATACCCAACAGTTTATTTGAGGGAGAAATGAACAGTCCAGCGCAAAGCTGGAATATCGATGGGCGTTTTTGGAGGCTGGACTGGGCTGAAGATGGTGGGCTTATTGGTGAGGATGGTGGTGGTTTGGAAATGCTTTCTGGTGACAGACCTATAATCAGACAAAACACGACACTCAGTATAGTCAAAGAGATAGGCTTTAAGCAGCAACTCCAAAAGATGAGAGAGAGGTCAAAGGGCAAAGTATTATCAGGAAGGAATTTCATTGCTTATATCCCACATGGCTGAAGGTACAGAAGGAGAGTAAAGAAAGTGGACCAATGGACAAGAAGGTACAAGGATTGAAGGTACCCAGATATCTGGGGGGTTCCAGGGAGGTAATAGAGGCAAGAATTGAGAGTGATTTTAACACGAGTTTTAATCCCAGACATGATTTCATATTTACATCACATGCTCAACACTGTGGAGAAATTAAAATTCCATGATGGACTATATAGTGTCTCTTGGGTTGCCCAGCAGAGCTCGGGCTGTGATGGCCCTCACACTGGACTCAGTTGGTGTCTCAGGATATAAGGCAGTGTTCTAAGGTGGGATATTCCTCACTCAAATACAGACTGGTCCTGGGCACTGGCCCATGCTCAGGATGTGATGCCATTCATTCTGCTGTGAAGTTCAGCACAATGGAAGAGGAGTAAATCAACTCCTCAATACTGATCAAAAACAAAGTTGCTGGAAAAGCTCAGCAGGTCTGGCAGCATCTGTGGAGGAGAAAACGGAGTTAACGTTTCGGGTCCGGTGACCCTTCCTCAGAACTGCTGCCAGACCTGCTGAGCTTTTCCAGCAACTTTGTTTTTGTTCCTGATTTACAGCATCCGCAGTTCATTCGGTTTTTGTTTTCCTCAATACTGGTGACCATTGTTCCTGAATGTTGTTTTGATCCCATTATAACCTGACTTCAGATAACACACTATCTTCACAAAGTGACTGGCCATCTCCTGATGTACTTGAGTTTTGATATTGCCTTTCCTTTAAATAATTCACCAGTTCAGGGATGTTATTACATGACTTGGAGCAGCTGGGACTTGAACCTTTCCTGGACACAGGGATACCGCCACTGTGTCACCTTCCTGATGATTGTATATTGAGTGGAATGGAATTGAGTTGGTAACATTGGCTAGGATTTCACATGGGGATGATGGCCCCGTTGAGGAAGTGAGGAACAAATTCAACTTCACTGGTGCTTTAAACCACAGGCAGAGATTACACTTATCAGGTAATGGGTTGCCTGAATTCCAGGTTATGCTTCCATGTGGAAGGGTCTAATGTTTCCAGAAGTTACCTGTTAGAGGGTTGGCAACCTTTCAGTCCCAGCAGCGCCACCAGGAACAGTGGTTACTGCTGGGACTGCGCACTCCCTGGGCCGACTGCCAAAGGCACTGATCTAGAGTGTGGATAAATGGGACAGAGATGCTTGACCAGGGGATTTTACTAGACAGCCTCTTTATGTGGTATTTCCCTTTCCAGCTGTTGATCAAATTTGAGCATCGGTGGTGAATGCTCTTAATTAGGGGAGGCGATGACCTCGTGGTATTATTGCTAGACCATATTAATCCAGAAATTCAACTAATGTTCCGGGGTCCCGGCTTCAAATTTGGCCATGGCAGATGGTGGAATTTGAATTCAATAAAACAAATCTGGAATTAAGAATGTGCTGAATAATGGTTGAAAAAATCCACTTGGTTCACAAATATCCTTAAGGGATATCTGCCATCCTTACCCGGTCTGGCCTACATGTGATGACAGATCAACACTAATGTGGGTGACTCTCAACTGACTTCTGAAATGGCCTGGCAAGCCACTCAGTTATATCAATCACTGTGAAGACTCAACAAAGAAATGAAACTAGGCAGATGACCCGGCATTATCCTAGGCACTGGAAAAGACAACAGCAGAATCAGCCCTGGTGACCCTGCAAAGTCCTCTTCACTAACATTTGGGAGTTAGAGCCAAAATTGGGAGAGCTGTCTCACAGACTAGTCAAGCAACAGCCTGACACAGTCATACTCACAGAATCATACCTTACAGTCAATGTCCCAGACACCACCATCACCATCCCTGGATGTATCCTGTCCCACAGGCAGGACAGACCCAGCAGAGGTGGTTATACAGTGATATACAGTCAGGAGGTGCCCTGGGGGACCTCAACATTGACTCCAGATCGCATGAAGCCCCATGGCTTCGGATTAAACACAGGGAAGGAAGCCTCCTACTGATTACCATTGTCAGTCCACTCTCGGCTGAGGAATCAGTACTCCTTAATGGTGAACAACACTGGGAGGAAGCACTGAGGATGGTCAGGGCACAAAATGTATCCTGGGTGGGGGACTTCAATGTCCACCACCAGGAGTGACTGGGCAGAAGTACTACTGGTCGAGCTGGTTGGCTCCTAAAGGACATGGCAGCTAGACTGGGTCTGCGGCAGGTGGCGAGGGAACCAACAAGAGGGAAAAACTGCCTCATCCTTACCAATCTGCCAGCTGCAAATGTATCTGTATCAGTATCGGTAAGAGTGACAGACAGATCTAAATGATGCCACAACTACAGGGTCAGATCTGAGCTCTGCAGTTGGTTACTTTTGGGGACTGGGTGATTACCGTTACCTAACAAAGATAATCAAGCATTTCAGAGAGTTTGTTAAACTTCTCAAGCAGCAGCAGTTTGGATAGCTTGCATCTATTCAATTTGACAAAGAAGGGAAATGTACAGCTGATGATGGATGAGACAGCATTACTGATCCTGAAGCATTCCTGTAGAATGCAGAAGCAGGGATGGCAATGGTGGAGTGTTCTACCTTAATGCTTGCAATCCACAGCAGTAATAACTGTTGTTCTTCCCTCAGACTGATGTATGAGATCACAGAATCCTTACAGTGTGGAAGTAGGCCATTCAGCCCATCAAGTCCACACAGACACTCTGAAGAGCATCCCACCCAGACCTCTCTACCCTATCTCTGTAATCCTGCATTTCCCACGGCTAATCCACCCAGCCTGCGTATCCCTGGACACTACAGGGCAATTTAGCATCACTAATCCATCTAACCTACACATCTTTGGACTGTGGGAGGAAACCGGAGCACCTGGAGGAAACCCACGCAGACAGTTGCCCGAGGAGGGAATCAAACCCGGGTCTCTGGTGCTGTGAGGCAGCAGTTCTAACCAGTGAGCCACAGTGCCCCCTTCCCAGTCTCGTGGTCCTCCCAATAGAAGATGCTGGAGCATTCCATTGGATTCTCTATGTCCTTCTCTCTCTTTCTCACATTCTCCCTCTCTCTCTCCCTCTCTCTCACATACACACACACACATAAAACACTCATCTCTCCTAAACCCCGCCTCTCTCTCTCTCTCTCTCTCTCAAACACACACACACACACACACACACACACACACACACACCTCTCTTTACCCTTTCTCTCTAACTCTCTTCCCACACAGCACTGCCCCTGCCTCCCTCCACCAGCCCCCCCCCCACCCCCCCACCCCCCGCGCCCAACATACTCCTGTTGATATATTTTGTTTTGGAGCTCACTATCTATATTGCATCTATCATCCATTTGAACCCTCTTTCTTGGCCAATGATCACAGACCGCTACTCATGATTACCAGGATATCCATTAACCCTGTAACCACTTTAATCTGAAGTTCAGTTGTTTATCATTGTTTCTAAGATTAAACACTTCTTATTTTGCTTGAATAGTAGCCATATAGAGTAGTGTGGCATCCAATAAATCTTTGATGGCACTTAAAACCTCAACAATTCTTATGACCTTTCTTTTGTTCTTATATGCTAGATATTTGTTTGCATTTGTAGGAGGCTAGTTATGGCTTTAACATTCAGACTGCACAGAAAATACAAAACATTAGATGTCAAAAGAATCCCATTTTCAAGCAGACGCTACACTCCCAACAAATCCTGCCATATCCAGCCATGAATGCTGTGGACAATAAACAGCTCACCGAGGAACGTGTCTCCACAAGAACCCCCATCCTCAATGATGGGGGAGCCCGGAACATCAGTGCAAAAGATAAAGTTGAAGCTTTCGCAGCATTCTTCAGCCAGAAGTGCCAAGTGGGCACTTGGCTTCTTCCAGAACTTCCCAGCATCATTGATGCCAGTCTTTAGAACTTCCAGAAGTCCCCAGCATTATTGATGCCAGTCTTTAGCCAATTTGATGCATTCTACATGATGTCAGGAAATGGTCGGAGACACCAGATACCGCCAAATCCATGTGTCCTGACAACATTCCAGCTGAAGGATGGGGAGCTGTGCTCCAGAAGTTGCCAGACCCTCAGTTAAATGTTTTAGTGCAACAATGTGGATAATTGCCCAGGAATGTACGATATAGAAAAAGCCACTTAAATCCAATCAGAACATTAAGTAGAACATAGTTGTTTATTGCAAGGGGATTGGCATATAAATGTTGAGAAGTTTTATCTGTATATGGCATTGGTGAGACCAGATCTGGAATAGTGCATACTATTTTAGGTTTAGATTTAGATTCATTTAATATTGTCATATGCACCGAGGTCCAATGAAAAGTGCATAATGTAGCCACATTCTGGAGCCATCTTGGATTACAGAATAAATGTCATAATTATTTTCTTCTACCTTTGCAAATTTCATCTAAACCTGTTGAGGGTGCTTCCAAATATTGTGATGTTTCTGCCTGTAAGCCTCAGGGACCATCTGTATGCACCAACTCCAGCATTTTTTGCTCCCTCATAATTTAAAGCAACCAAAAACAAGGCACAAGCTTTGTGGCTTCTACCTGCCAATCTTGCTGTACATGAGCAATGTCTGGTTTTATTTGGCCACATCACCTGCTTAGCTACTTTTTCAAAAGAAATGAAAAATGCCTCAGCACCCCTTTCATCGAACTTTGGAAGGGCTTGCACAAACTTAACTAACTCCCTGTTAGGGATAATGGGAACTGCAGATGCTGGAGAATCCAAGATAACGAAGTGTGAAGTTGGATGAACACAGCAGGCCAAGCAGCATCAGAGGAGCAGGAAAGTTTGACGTTTCGGCTCAAGACCCTCGACCCGAACCATCAAACTTTCCTGCTCCTCTGAGGTTTCCTATCAGTTAGCTGCTCAATTGGATCTGCAGCAGGTAGTGGGGGGGGGGGGGGGGGGGAGAACATATTTGATCTCGTCCTCACCACTGCTGACTGCTGCAGATGTGTACGCCTGGGACAATGTCGGCAAGACTGATCATTGCACAATCATTGCAGAGGCAAAGTCCTGCCTTCACATTGCCCTCAATCATGCTGCGTGGTACTATCACCATGGAGAGTGGACCAAATCTAGACACTCAAAGCTTGGTATCCGTGGACTTTCAGAAGCAGGTACAGAATTTTATTCAACCATAATCATGACCCTGTATACCCCGCACTTTACTATTATCAAGCTGTTGGATCAAAAATGGTTTGATGATGAGCACAGGAGAGCAGTCCAGAAGCAGCAGCTAAAAATGAGGTGTCGAGTTACCAAACAGGAGTACTTTCCCACCAAGCAGCATAAGCTGTGTGATAGACACAGCTAGGTGATCCCACAACCAACGGATCAGATCTAAGCTCTGCAGTCCTGACAAATCTGGTTGTGAATAGTAGGGGGCAGCTAAACAACTCATTGGAGGAGAGATTGCACAAATATCACCGTTCTCCTTGGTGCAAAATACAGGGCTGAAGCATTTGCAACAGCTTTCACTCAGAAATGTCAAGTGAGTGTTCCATCATGGTATCCTCCTAAGGTGCCCAGCATCACAGATGCCAGTCTTCAACCAATTCGATTCACTCCACATTATATCAACGAATGGTTGGGAACACCGGCTACTACAAAGACCATGGGCCCTGACAGTATTCTGGCAGCAGTACCTGTATTCCAAAACGTGCTGCTCCCCAAGCCAAGCTTTCCTGTACTGTCACAACACTGGCATCTATCCAACAATGTGGGCAATTACCCAGGTTTGTCCTGTAGACAAAAAGCAGGAGGAATCCAACCCAGTCAGTTATTGCTCCATCAGTCTACTCTCAGTGATCAGTAACGAGACAGTGCTTCCAAGCAGCATTTGTTCAACAATAGCTTACTAACTGGCATTAACTTTTAATTCCAAACAAAGATGGTTATGAGATAGTTGTGGTTGTTGGAGATCAGTCGTCTCAGCTCCAAGACATCTTGGCAGGTGTTCCTCAGGATAACGTCCTAGTCCTAACCATCTTCAGCTGCTTCACCAATGACCTTCTGTCCATCATAAGGCCAGAAGTGGGGATATGTTCAGCACCGTTCGTGACTGCTCAGGTACTGAAGCAGTCCATGTTCAAATGCAACAAGATCTGTACAATATTTAGGCTTGGTCATTTTAAAACTTCATTCAGAGAATGAGTGTGTTTCTAGCTATGTCAACATTTATTGCCCATCCCCAGCTGCCCATAAGGCATGTTGATAGTCAACCACATTGCAGTGGGTCAGGAGCCACATGTAGGCCAGTCAAGGTAAGGATGGTAGTTTCCTTCCATAAAAGACATTGGTGAGGCTGACAAGTGGCAAGTACCATTTGTGCCACATAAATGCCAGTCAATGGCCATCTCTAATAAAAGGCAGTCTAACCACCTCCCCTTGACATGCAATGGTATTACCATCACTGAATCACCTACTAGTAGCATCCTGGGGATTACACTGACCTGAAACTCAACTGGACTCACCACATAAATGCAGCAGGCCAGAGGCTGGGAACAGTGCAGCAAGTAACTCACCTTCTATCTCCCCAAAGCCTATCCACCATCTATGAGGCACAAATTAGGAGTGTGTAAGAATATTCGCCATTTGCCTGAATGAGTGCAGCTCCAACAACACACAAGAAGCTTGATATCATTCGAGACAAATCAGCCACTTTATTTACACCATTTCCACAAACTTTAGTTCTCTCCATCGTTGGTGCTCAGTAGCATGTACCATCTACAAGTTGACTTCTTCAAAGATCTTTAGATAGTACCTTCCAAACTCATGACAACTTCCATCTAGAAGAACAAGGGCAGCAGATGCACGGAAACACTACCACTTGCAAACTCCCCTCCAAACCACTCACCAAGCTGACTTGGAAATATATCACTGTTCCTTCATTGTCATTGGGCACATGGGCTGCAACGGTTCTAGATGACAGCTCCCCATCACCTTTTCAAGGGCAGCAAATGATGGGTATTAAATTCCGGCCATATCCCATTAACAAACAATAATTAAAAAGGTGGCTAATGATTGCACACATTTCAGCACCATTTGCAACTCCTCAGATATTGAAGTAGTTTGAGTCAATAAGCAGCAAGTCCTGGATTACTACCAATTTCAGGCTGATAAGTGGAAACAAGTAACATGTGCACCAAACAAGTGCCAAGCCTTACCACGGCAGAATCTAGTTATATGTCCTTGATATTCAATTGTGTCATCTTCAACAAATTCTTCCTTAACAACACCCTGGTGGTAACCATTGGCCAGAAACTCAGCTGGACCTTTCATATAAATACAACTGCTAGCAGAATAGACTGGAGGCTAGGAATGCCACAGTGAGTAACTCACCTCCTGACTCCCCAAAGCCTGTCCATCGTCCACAAGGCACAAACCAGAAGGGTAATGGGATACTCCCCACTTGGCTGGCTGAATGCAGATCCAACAACATTCAGGAAGCTTGATATCGTCCAGGACAAAGCAGCCCGCTTGATTGGCACCACATCCACAAACATCCACTCCCTCCACCACTGATAATCAATAGCAGCAGTGTGCACTATCTACAAGATACAATACAGAATCTTACCCAGTCCCCTCTTACACAAACTTTCAAAACAATGGCCTTCTTAGAGTTAGAATGTTCTGGGGCAGTGAGAAAATTCCAAGGTGAACTTTGGACTCAATGAGCCTCGTGCACCTTAAAGACCCCAAGTTACACACCAACCTAATTTAGACTACATTGCCGTACCTTCATTGTCACTGGGTCAATATCCTAGAACTCCCTAAGTGTACTGTGGGAGAACTGGCAACGTATCAGTTAGACTATATCGGTTCAATAAGGTGGCTCCTCTTCACTTCTGCGCAGGAATTAAGGAGATACAGAAAATGATGGCCCAGCCAATGATGCCCATATCCTGTGAAACAATGAGAAAACAAACTTGCGTTGTTGAAACCCATTGGTGAGCTTTTTCATCTTACACTCCTTAATGCAAGAATGCCAAATTTCAACGAATCACGCCAACTTATACTACAGGGTGAAAGTGGGCGGGGTGGGCACGCAGACTGGCTGGCAAGTTGACTTTAGCTGGAAAATTGACATAGAAAAAGCCACAAGGAAATGTAGGCTCCCCATGTTTCTGCACAATCTAATTTAAACAATTCAAATCAGCAAGTGAAAAGGGAAGTAAATGTAATGGGATCCTGAAGTCCTTGCACAATGCTATAGAAGTAACTGGCCCTGACATCTGACCTTTTTGATCATTGGCCATTTGCTATCAATTGGAGGCTGTCCATTCTGGTACTGGCCCCAGTGCAGAATTCCTTTATTCATTAATAGAATGAGGGATCGCTGGCTAGGGTAACATTTACTGCCCAAACCTAATTACCCAGAGGGGAGTTCAGAGTCAACCAGAGGTAACAAGGTGTAGAGCTGGATGAACACAGCAGGCCAAGCAGCATCGGAGGAGCAGGAAGGCTGACATTTTGGGCCTACACCCCATTTCTGAAGAAGGGTCTAGGCCCAAAACATCAGCTTTCCTGTCCTCTGATGCTGCTTGGCCTGCTTGTTCACCCAGCTCTGCACTTTGTTATCTCAGATTCTCCAGCATCTGCAGTTCCTACTATCTCATAGTCAACCACATTGCTGCAGGTCTGGAGTCACATGTAGGCCACTACAGATAAGGATGGCAGTAAGAATTACAACTCCACGCTGAAATTTTTGAGCTGGCCTTTGATCTTCAGCACGCCTCTGCTGCATCAGTACTTGCCCACGCCAGCCATGGAGAAAACAGTCTGCAAGGTGCAGCTGGTATAGTGCTAAGTTTAAATAATGCGCAGGCTACAGGCAGGACCTCATTCTTCAGCTGGAAAATCGTGTTCCGAGGGACCAATGAGGCTTGCTGTGTTTACAGGCCTCAATGATATCAGGCACTGTTTTTTTATTGAACACTAGTTACAGTGTAATCTAAGGCAAACCTTATTAATGATCGCAAGGCATGATCATCCACCGGACTGCTCGCTCATTGGACAAGCAGCCCAGAGGATTGTGTAGGAACGGCAAATATAATTCAAAAGATAGCAGGGAAGACAATAATGTGAAGCAGCAGGGTGGGGGTGGGGGGAGAATGGTGCCACATTGTTGAGGAAGTCAGGACGATATATCTAAAAGCAACAAAAGCCCGAGGCTCTGCTGAAAGAAACTTGGGCCGTTTTTAAAAGGGAAAGGAGAAGCTTTGTGAGGGGATTGGAAAGTGTAGAGAATCCTTTCAGTTTGATTTGAGAGGATGAGTGGCATTCCCAAATCTGGGAGCAGCAACAGGCCTCCCCTGACTCACTCAGTGGAGGGGATTTTGAACCGGCCTTTTAAGCGAGTCTTGGACGAGGAGAGGTCCGATGTCAGGAAAGGCAACCTGCACCGCGGCAGGACATACAGGCAACAGGAGACACATCACAGGCACAGCACCCAAGGTAAGGTCAGGTGGGGAGCCGGGGTGAGTGCGGGTTAAGCCTTTGCCAGAAAACGAGGCCAGATGAAGTGATGTGACTCATGGAAAGATTGGGAAAGATGAGCTGGGCAGCAGAAATCTGGAACTCTTTTGGCTAGATATTGTGGTGGACTGAAACTGCGAATACTGAGAGGAGTAGTATTTACTGAAGTGAGGGCATCATGAGATATGAAGCTAAGGTGGTCAAGTAAACTTACGATGGAAATCAACAGTTGGGAAAATTAAGGATGCTATCCCAGTCAGTGACACCCATAGTCCACAAAAGAACATAAATGTAGGCAGCGTTGGTGGGAGAGTGAATGCCTCTTCCTCTGCCATCAACTGTGCATTTAAAATTTATTCTTTCATGGGATGTGGGTGTTCCTTGTAAGAAAAGTATTTGTTGCCCATTTCTAATTGCCCTTGAACTGATTGGCATGTTGGGTCAGTGTAGAGTCTGTGGATCAGGAGTCACATGGAGGTGATGCCAGCGAAAGATGGCAGATTTCCCTCCATCTCAGGGAGTAGTGAATCAGATGGGGTTATTACAACAGTAGCTGATAGTTTCTACAGTCATCTTCCAACTTGATTAATTGAATTTAGGTTGCACAAGCTGCCAGGAAGGGAGTTTGAACTCCTGTGCCCAGAGCATCTTCTGGGCCTCTGCCTTACAAGGACTTTTTATGTTGTCATGATGCCACCACCAGCAACCAATGTGGACCTCATAATCTAGCTCAGGCTAAATGATACCAAGCAAGGTCCACACAGTGAGCTACCTCACTGGCCTCTTAGCCCATGGAACCAGCACACATATGTGCAAGACAGGTATAGTGGGATATTGAGGAAACCCCACACAGAAAAGAACCCATTGTGAAGCCATCACACAGCATAGGTCAGTGTGCAGCTAAACACTGTCTAATAATAGTGATGTTAAAGTAGCTGCAGAGAATTTATGTCAGTGAGATATCTTTGGGTACATCACTATAAGTTTTGTATTATAAAATTAGTAATTATGAGACCCAGACAAATAATCCAGAAGATTTGATTTTTAACTCTCAGCGTGACAATTTGAGAATATGAATTCAACAGAAATTTTCTGAAAATAAAAATGGCTGTCAACACTATCTCTCTTAACTGCCCTCTGAAGTGATGGAGTAAACACATGACATTGCAGGGGATTGAGTGTTTGATTGATTGGGTCTGAGTTTGTGCCTGTTTCTATGTGTCTAAGTTTCTAAGAGTCTGTGTTTGTGTCTATCTGTACAATTGTCTAAGTGTGTGTGTGTGTGTGTGTGTGTGTGTGTGTGTGTGTGTGTGTGTGTGAGAGAGAGAGAGAGAGGGTGTGTGTGTGAGAGTGTGTGTGTGTACATATGTGTATGTCTCTGTGTGTGTGTGAGAGAGAAAGAGTGTGTGTGTGTGCGTGTGTGTATGAATGTGTGTGTGTGTGTTTGTGTGAGTGTGTGTGTGTGAGTGTGTGTGTGTGTGTGTGTGCGTGAGAGAGAATGTGCGTGTGTGAATGTGTGTACATATGTGTATGTGCGTGTGTGTGTGGTATATGAATGTGTGTGTGTGTCTGTGTGAGTGTGCGCGCGTGTGTCTGTGTGAGTGTGGGCGCGCGCGCGTGTGTGTGTGTGTGTGTGTGTGTGTGTGTGTGTGTGTTTATTTGAATGGGTCACCATGTATGCACCACAGTATTCACTGTGGTGTTTATTACATCACATGGTGTATGGTTTATGCTGACGTTTTTTAGCAGCGAGTTATTGTTTGAAAAATGTCTGATAATTACATTGCAATCAATAGATCTGCATTGTGGATTGCTATGGACTGCCAGCAGTTCTCACCCTGTGTGGCCAACTGAGTAATCGTGCAGCATGGTGTAACACTGGATCACAGAGGTCAACGTATCAACAACAATTCACATTTACAAAGCACCTTTAGCAGAGAAACACATTAAAACAACTCCAGAGAAATCATTATAAACTGAAAGAAAAAGACAATCGTACCAACTTACAAAAGACTTGGCCAAAGGTATAGATTTTAAAAAGCACATTTAGGGACAAAGAGGCAAAAAACTTGGTAACAGAAATATTCAGCTTAGACTCCAAGAGCTGAAGGTGTTCTTTTTAACCGGGATTTAAACAGCATGAGCGTATATGTGCTTGGCGTAATAGGTTTAAACATTGCATGGGTATCAGCACTCTGTAATAGGTTTAAACATTGCAAGGACATTGGTATTTAGTGCAAGTGACGTTTAAACATTACGAGGTTATCTGTACATGTGTAACTGGTTTAAACACAACAAAGGTAACCCTACTCAGTGTAAAAGTGTTGTGATATTACGAGGTTATCAGTTCTCAGTGTAACTAGGTTTAGACATTATGAGGGTTTGTGTACTCGGTGTAATGTGGCTTAAACATTACAGGGGGAATCTGTACTCAGTGTAACAGAGGTTTCAACAATAGAAGGTTGTCCGTACTGCATGTAATGGAGTTTAAAACATTACAACAGTATCTGTACTCAGTGTAAGGGGTTCAAACAATAATGTGAGTTTAAATATTATGAGAGTAACTGTGCTGTGTGCAATGGATGTTTTTAATGATCTGAGGGCATCTGCATTCACTGTAAATGGGTATTTAAATATTATGAGGGTATCTATAATCTATAATTGGGGTTGAAACAATCCCAAGGCAACTGCACTTGTTATAACTGGATTTTAAACATTACAACGTTATCTGTATTCACTATGGTGTGAATTAAATATTGAGATAATATCTGCAATTAGTGTGATGTGGTTTTAAACATTGCAAAGGTATCCCATAGAATTCCTACAGTGTGGAAACAGGCCATTTGGCCCATTGACTCCACCCTGACCCTCCGAAGAGCATCCCACCCAGAAACAGGCCCCTACTCTAACCCTGTACTTGTTGTAACTGGAGTTTAAAAGTTATGAGGGTATCTGGAACCAGAATAATGGATTAAACATTCTGAGGCTATCTGTATTCGGTGTAATGAGTATGTAAGCACTTCAAGGCTATCTGTGTTCAGTGTAATAGAGGCTTAGATATAGCATGGGTATTTGTACTCATTGTAACAGTTTAAACATTAGGAAGGCATCTGTATTCACTGTAAAGAATTCAAACATTGCAGGGTTATCTGCACTCAGTGTAGCTGGAGTTTAAATATTACAGGGTTATCTGCACTCAGTGTAATGGGTGGGTAAACATTACAAGAGGGTCCGTTCTCTGTGCAATGGGTTTAAATATCACAGATATATCTGCACTCAGTGTAATGGGTGTTTAAATATTACAAGATGATCTGTACTCTGTGTAACGGGTTAAAACATTACCAGGATATTGGCGCTCAATGTAATGGGCATTTAAATATTATGAGGGGATCCATATTCTGTGTAATAGGTGTACACATTACCAGGGTATCAGTTCTCAGTGTAATGCGTTTGACATTACAAGCATATCTGTACTTAGTTTAATGGGTCTTTACACATTATGAGGGTGTCTGTACTCAGTGTTATGGAGGCTTAAAATTTGCAAGCATATTGCTACTCACTGTAATAGGAATTTAAATGTGATGATGCTATAAGCAAAAGAAATCCAAAGAATTGCAGATGCTGGAAATCAGAAACAAAAACAGAAATTACTGGAAAAGTTCAGCAGGTATGGCAATGGAGAGGAATCGGACTTAACGTTTCGGGTCTAGTGACTCTTCTTCAAAACTGATGGTAACTGGGAAAAAGTTGTTTTTTATGCAGAAGATAGGGTGAGAGGAGTGGCTAAGGAGTAAATGATAGGTAGAGCTGGAGCCCAAAGAGAGAGAAGAACAGTTGGGCACACAGAGGAGTGGATAAGGGTAAGCCTAGGAGCATGAATAGTTATAAAATTGGGACTATTAGTGGCTAACAATGGGTTGTATGTAATAGCAGTCCATATGATAACAAGGTGTGGTATATGGTGGTTGGGATAAGGACACGGGAAAAGGTGCCTCAAACTCTAAAATTGTTGAACTCGGTATGGATGCCTGAAGATTGTGGAATTCCAAGCAGAAAATGAGATGGTGTTCTTCCGGCTTGCGCTGATCTTCACTGGAGCACTGCTGCAAGCCTGAGACAGAGATGTGGCCAGGGAACAGGGTGGTGTGTTGACATGTAAGGCAGCTGGATGCACAGGGTTTTTTTTTGTGAACAGAATGTAGATATTCTACAAAGCTGTCACCCAGTCTATGCTTTGTTTCCTCGGTGTAGAGGAGACCACATTGTGAGCAATGAATGCAGTATTGAGTGAAGTGCAGGCAAAATGCTGCTCACCCTGGAAGGTATGTATGGAGCCTTGGAAACTGAGGAGGGAGGAAGTAAATGAGCAGCTGTTACACCTTCAGCGGTTTCAGGGGAAGGTGCTGTTTGGCTGTTGGGAGTGAAGGGGGAGTGGACCAGAGCGTCCCAGAGGGAACAGTCTCTGCAGAAGGCTAACAAGAGAAGGTGGGGGGGGTGTCAAAATATGTATCTAGTGGTGGCCAAAGTATAAGCGAGGATAAAGCACTCAGTGCAGTGAAGCTTTAAATGTTACGAGGGTATCTGTAATTCAGCTCATGGGGGTTTAAACATTAGTGTGGTATCTGTACTCAGTGCAATGGGTTTGTACTTTACAAGGGTAGCTGTACTCGGAATACACGGGTTTAGACATTAAGAGTGTATCACATCTCAGTGTAATCAGTTTAAACATTGCAAGTGTATCGGTGCTGCATGTATTGGAGGTTTACACATTAGTGTGGTATCTGTACTCAGTGCAATGGGTTTGTACTTTACAAGGGTAGCTGTACTCGGAATACACGGGTTTAGACATTAAGAGTGTATCACATCTCAGTGTAATCAGTTTAAACATTGCAAGTGTATCGGTGCTGCATGTATTGGAGGTTTACACATTACAAAGTTATCTGGACTCAAAGCAATGCAAATATGAGGGTTTCTGTAGATGATGTAATGGGTTTACAAAGTACCAGGTATATACACTGTGTGTAATGGGGTTTGAATGTTATGAGGGGCCTGTACTCGGTAATGGATTTGCACACTACAACGGTATTGTACTTGTTTAGCTGAAGTTTAAACTGTACCAGATCATCTGTGCTCAATGTAAAGGTTTTAAACAATGCAAGTTTATCTGTATTCAGAGTAATGTGGGTTTTAACTTTATGAGAGTATCCGTACTCACAGCTTTGGCTTTTCACAATACGGGGGTATCTGTACACAGTGAAATAAGTTTAAACATTATGAATGTGTCTGCACTAAGTATAATGGACAGGCGATGATCAAGTTGTATTAGCACTATTTTATTGATCCAGGTTTCATCCTTGGGACTCAGATTCATATCACTCCATGGCTGATGGTGGAATTTGAATTTAATAAGAATCTGGGATTAAGAGTCTAATGATGACAATGAAGCTGCTGCTGATTGTCAGTAGAAAACCCATCTGGTTCACTAATATCCCTTTGGGAAAGAAATCTGCCATTCCTACTTGGTCTGGCCTACATGTGACTCCAGACCCAAAAGCAATGTGGTTGACTCTCAACTGCCCTCTGGACAATTAGGGATGGGGCAAAAATACTGGCCCTGGCCAGTGACATCCATGTCCTGTGAAGAAAAATCAAACATTTTACAGAGGCATCTGCATTCACTGAGAAGTGTTGCTCAGATTAATGTGTTTCAGCCTCATGAAAGTATCTGTACTCAGTGTAAAGAGTTTTAATAAGAGGCTATCTATATTCAGTGTAAAGGTGCCATAGACATTGTACAAGTATCTCTATTCGATATAGTAACATTTTTAATATTACTAGGGTATCTGCACTCAACTTTACACACATTTTAGAATGCAAATTTACACATTTATGAAATTAATTATTCACTGCAGCATTTAATGAAGCAGCTTTTTGTCGTGTGTTTGTGAGACGCTACTTTGGATTTACAGGGACTTTCTCAGGTCAGTTTTCCAGGTATAATACCTGCCCATTTCTTTCAGATCTGAAAGATGGGAAGAAATCTGCTCGGGAGCAACTGAGAGAGGTCCTGAAGTCTGCATTCACACCGACAGCTTCACCGAGCGAGCTAACGGCCGCCATCTTGGAGAGCCACTGCATGGAGAGCCTGAAGGACGACAGGAACTGTGGGGAGGAGGCGAGCGACTGTGACACCTCAACGGACAGCTCCTTCTATGGTGAGTTGTGTCTCACAAGGCAAAACGTAAATCAGGAGTTTTGGAGCAAGAAGCCAGAGAAGCTTTAAAGCAAAGGGAAAATATGCAGCAGAATAAATGGTGAAGGATATAGTCAATGGGTCCTCCAGAGGCACGCAACGCAGTGGGTAGGCATTGAACTTGACGTGCACTATCAGCAGTGCTGTAACCCAGGGAGAGTTAAGTAGCTTAGCCTTCACATGGTTGTATACTGGATGCGTTTTATGCTAGGAATCCCAGAGAGATGCTAGACCAAATCCTGCTGAATGAGTTCAGCATTCCAGCTTCATTTCATCAAAAGAAAACTGCATCTGCTACAACCAGGTTTTGGCTAAAGAATTAAACCACAACGATCAGCTGATTTTGAGGAAAGCTTGACACAGGTTGTTCTATTTCGAGTTGGTGTTTCATGCTTTAATCCAAAGGGGGTCTTTATGATATCACAGATTCGCTGCAAATGCCTCCAGTTGTCAAATGAAGAAAAGAGTTTTTTGACTGACCCACATTCTTGGTACAATATTGTCTGCCCAGGGCTTTGAAAGCAAATTCTGTGGCATTTCTCACAGCTACCTATCAGAAGGACAACTAAAGAAAAAAATGCCTGATAGTATGCCCTTCATGCAAATCAGAAAGGAGTATAGAATCCCCACAGTATGGAGGCAGGCCATTCAGCCCAACAAATCCTCACTGACGCTCCCATCAAACCCCCTGTAATCCACCTTGCCTGTACATCCGTCAGCATTATGGGTAATTCAGTACAGTCAATCCATCTAACCAGTGCATCATTGGACTGTGGGAGGAAACCGGAGCACCCAGAGGAAACCCACGCAGACGCAGGGAGAATGTGCAAACTCTGCACAGACAGTTGCCTGAGGGTGGAATTGAACCTGGGTCCCAGGTGCTGTGAGGCTGCAGTGCTAACCATTGATATGCCAATGAAGAGGCACACAAATTGAGAGCAAAACTAGATCATTCAGCCATCCAACATTCAATAAGATCATGGCTGATCTCTTTGTCTGTGGCATTCCAATTTCTTATCTATCCCTAATTGCCATTAGTGGCCCTGGCTAAGAAGAATTTATCTAACCCCTCCTTAAAAAGGCTCAATGACCCCATTTCCATTGCTTTCTGAGGTACAGCCTTCCCTAAGTTACACAATACTCCAAGAGAAATGACAACTCCACATCTCTGTCCTAAACTGGCATCCCCTACTTCTAAAACAGTGTCCTCTAGTTCTGGATCCAGCCACATGAGAAAACATCCTTTCCCAATCCACCATGTTAAAGCCATTCTTGAAACCATCAACCTTGATCAAATTACAGGCCCAGTCTAGCCAATTTTTCCTCATAAGATGAAGCAGCCATTCATTCCGGGTTTCAGTCTGACAAATCTCCTCTGAGCTGCCTACAATTAATTTACATCATTCCCTAAACAAGGAGAGCAGAACTGTACCCAATGGCCAAGATGTGGTCTTACCAATTCCCTGTGTAACTAAATCACAATCTCCTTATTTTTATGTTCAATCCCTGTCATGTCTCTTACTTAGCCTTCTAGATTATGTGTTGCATCTCCATACTAATACTTTTGTGGGTCAAGAATTAGAACATCTAGATCTCCCTGTGCCTCAAAGTTCCGCAGTCTTTCTCTGTTTAATAATAGCCTGCTTTTTATTTTTCCCTGCCACGTTCCACATTTTCCATCACTATTAGGGAATTTGGGCCTATTGTCAATAAAATAAAAACAACATACAGCCTGCCACAATATAGATATCCTTCATATATTTGTCTGATTAAACAGCTTCAATCAGTTATTAGGAACATAGTAGGGCAAGGGGCGGAACAGCTCTTGACTTCAATGAAAAATAAATGCGTTAAACAGACTCAAGATTTTCTAGCACCTTCAATACTAACGCCTGGAGTACAAATGACCCAGTTGGTCGGGGCACTTTGAAGTCGCTACTTAGTGAGGCTCTTAATCGTGGTGTAGCCAGAAAGAGGCTGTTCAGATCATTGGGTTGGCACTGACCCTTCAAAAAGCATCTCCCCCGAATCCAACCTGATGTTCAGGGCCAACATGGATAGTCCAAAATGGGCTGAACCTGATGGACAGTACCAATGCACAAGGGTCTGCCCAGAGAATACAAAGCCTGTGTGATAGTCGGGTTATTTTGTTGCTGTCTACCTCCAGATGAAAGGAAGTCAAAGCGAAGAATACGGACAACCTTCAGCACAGAGCAGCTCCATGAGTTGGAGAAGATCTTTCAGATCACACACTACCCAGACATTTGCACACGGGACAGACTTGCAGCTAAGATTAACCTGCCTGAAGCCAGGGTTCAGGTCAGTATCAGGTACTAGTCTTTCCTTATCTGCGGGATACTTTTCATTCCTCTCACATAGAAGCTAGGAAAGTATCAGTGGGCACTGCCAGCTTAATGATAGCTGGCCCAGGCATCCGTTACTCCAAAATAATCTCAAACAGTGAGTTTCACACCACTACCATTTCTTTCCAAAGTGAGAGAGAATCACATAATTCTCATGGATGTGTGACACAGAACGTGTTCATTCAGCACATTACGCCTGCGCTGGTTCTTTGAATGAGCTCTTGCCATTCTCCTGCCTTCTCCCAGTAATCCTGCAATTCTTCCTTTTTAGATAACAGTCTAGCTCCCTTTTAAATACTTCAATAGATAATTTGCATTCCAAACCCTATCCACAACTGCCTGAAAACATGTTGCTTCTTTTGCCTATTGTTTTAAATTTCAGTCCTCCTGCCTTCGGTTCGCAAGAGGGAACAACTTCTCCTGTTCCACGCAGTCCAGACCTGTCATGGTTTTGAATCAGCACTCCACTCAGCCTTCTCTTCACCAATGAAAGAGTCCTAATTCCTCCAATCAATCCTCATAGCTGGTGTTCCTCACTGTTGGATTGTAGGCAGCATTCCGCCATCACCCACAAGAGTCTTGAATACAAAATCTAGGTTAGTATTCCAGAGTAAAACCAAGCAGAATGTGATAGTGTGTGGAGTGTGGTGTCATGTATCAGAAGAGATTCAATACAGTGTGGAGCTGGAGGAACACAGCAGGTCAGGCAGCATCAGAGGAGCAGGAGAGTCGACGTTTCAGGTCAGGTCCTGATGTAGGGTCCTGGCCTGAAACGTCGACTCTCCTGCTCCTCTGATGCTGCCTGACCTGCTGTGTTCCTCCAGCATCACACTGTATTGACTCTGACTCCAGCAACTGCAGTTCTTGCGATCAGGAGAGGTTGCTGTGTTCACTTGTTCTGTGCAGGAGCCACCACAGTTTCTGTGGTACAGAATTCCAAAGGCTCACAAGTCTCTTAGGAAAACCATTTTCCTCAGTGACATCTCCCTTTTTTAAAAAAATTATCCTACGCTCCCAAACCAGGGGAAACACAAAGCTGCATCTACCCTCTTTATTTCTTTATGGATTTTGATTGAGATACCTCTCATTCTTTGAAACTCTAGAGAATACAGCACAAATCTCTCTTCATAGAACAGTCTTGTCTTCCCAGGAATAAGCCTGGGGAACCTTCATTGCATTTCCTCTTTGGCAATAATACCTTTCCTGTGAAAAGGAGGCCAACACTTCAGGTTTAGTCATAGAATCCCCACAATGTGGAAGCAAGTCATTCAGTCCACATTGACTGTCTGAAGAGCATCCTACACAGCCACATCCCATCCCTACATTTCCCATGGCTAATCCACGTGGCCTGAACACTATGGGCAATTTAACATGGCCAATCCACCCAACCTGCGCATCTTTGGATTGTGGGGGTGAAACCAGTGGAAAGCCTCGCCGACACAGGGAGAATGTGCAAACTCCACACAGATAGTCGCCCGAGGCTGGAATTGAACCCAGGCCCCTGGTGCTGTGAGGCAGCAGAGCTAACCGCTGAGCCACCGTATACACAACCAAGCTCATGTATAACAGAAGCAAGACTTCAGCATTCCTGTCCTCAAATCCTCTCTCACTAAAGACTAACATTCCATTAGCCTTCCTTGCTGTGCCTGCATGTTAGTCTTTAGTGACTTACCAAGAATGACACCTTTACTACATCACTGGGCACACATTTTGGTGTTCTGCTACCAGTTTACCACCAGCATTAGCCCATTAGGCTTAAAGACAACTCCTGGTCAATTGAATTATAATGGAATCACCTTATTCAGAGATGTCATGGCAGGAGAGACTTGAACTAAGGCCTTCTAGCCCAGAGGCAGGGACACTACCATCAAGCCACAAGAACCCTAACAACTAAATTGTATTTAGATACTATACGTGTGCTTGCAGGATTTCAATGGATTTAATTGCATTGAAATATTCTTCTTTATTTTAAATAGCACACCTTAAATGGAAACTCTTCAGATGATGCTTCGTAATGTAAGAGTTCCCCAGCACATTTATCATTAAATTAGGATACTTAGGGTCAATTGTTCCAGACTGAAGCCCTTTGATGTGCAGTGGGTACCTTGATACAGAAGGTTAAGTAGTTTCTGACGGAATCTGTGAAGAGCTGGTGCTTTCGCTCGTATTCTGCGTGTTGCTAAATCCTGTTTTATCATCAAACATCTACAGCATTATATCTCTCCACTGAGGGCAGTCCTGTTCCTTGCTGATAGCAACAAGTGTCAAATGTCATTGTGCAGATCATTACTATTTACCTCGCCTATGTCCGTCAGAGATGCCCATAAAAGGCCTGCGAAAATGCCAACGTGGGTCTTGAACACACAACTTCCCTGATGCCTAGTGAAGCCAGACTAGTTCCTTACCATCTGACAGCGCAGGGTCTGTGATGCTGAACTTAACCAAGGCCGAGCTGAAAGGAATTGTTAACTTCTTTGTCCTGTTTGCTTTCAATCAAACAGATTTGGTTTCAAAATCGCCGAGCAAAATGGAGGAAGTATGAGAAACTGGGGAATTTTGGCGGATTGCAACACCTCACTGAGGTTGATATGGTTCCTGCCCCCAAGCCTCAAACCGAGGTAAGTGTGTCCAACTGGAGGAATTGTTTGACAGGAAAGGGCTAAGGTTCATCTAGTTGACCAGCTGGCACCTGGAAGTGCTTGGTACAACAAAAATGGTGTATTTGACTAACCTCAAGCAACTTCCAGGCATTTATTGCCCATCCCTAATGTTAAGAGTCAACCACATTGCTGTGGGTCTGGAGTCACATGTAGGTAAGGATGATAAAGGACATTAGTGAACCAAATAGGTATTTCCCATCAATCAGCAATGGATTCATGGTCATCTTAATTCCAGATATTCATTGAACTCAAATTCCAGTATCTGCTGTAGTGGGATTTGAACACAGGTCCCCAGAACATCATCTGGATTGACAGTCCAGCGATGATAACACTGGGCCATCACCTCCCCATTCTGAAAGCAATCTCTCCAAATTGTACATTGATGAATTAACACTGACCATTTCCAGAATCCCCTCAGACTGTCTGTTCCACTGTTTGCCCACTCACATGTTGAAATATTGAGCAGGTCTTTCTTGTTTCCCTAGCCTGTGGTATTTGAGTTTCTGAGCCTGTACTTGTTGAAATCGTGGCCTGGGAGAGGCAATCGCCCAAAGATGGGACCTAAACTTTCCTCCTCTGCACTCACTGACCGATTAAACATGGCAAGCAGGATCAATGCTTAGTTAGGCCAAAGATGCGGTTGATCTTTGAGAGGGATGGAGGTTGGATACCTCAGAGTACAAGTAATCTGAGAGGTACAAGACTGAACGGTAAACACAGGATGCAGGGAGCGTGGGCTTTGAATGAATTCATGGCTGTCAGGACAGGATATGGAATGCATCAATCCTTAGCCAAGCAGTGTGCCTATCGGCTGAGGTAAAGGTCACGAACAACCGACTTTAAATAAAGGAACACCCCCACCATGAAAATAAGCTGTGGGTAGTTTACGTGGCAATAGGTTGGGACTTCTGCCCCTCCAAGGCAGGGAATCCCACCTTCAAGAGCTGCCAGCCAATATGATTGGCTACCAGTTCTTGCAGTCCCAGCACTGACAGACCTCAGGAGATGTGGGGGCAGGGAGGGGGAGGGGGTGGTGGTGTGGGGGGTGGCCGCGGGGTGTTGGGGGTTGCGCTGCTGAGCCTGCAGGTGGCAGCAGGATGGAGACCAGGAGCGCGTCCTGATTGCAGGCAAGTCTGGTATTTTTGGGCAGGAACAGACACTGCGGGCTCAGGAAGGGCAAGGTGGGGGGTGCGTGGATGCGGGGTGACGATTTTGGAAGGCAAACAGACATGCGAAAAATGGTGGAGTGTCGTCTTATGTGGGTGTCTCACCCCAGTGCAGACTGCCCACCCCCTCACCCCACCAAACGATATACATACCCCTTCCTTCTCCCCCTCCTTTTTCACCTTGGATGGTGGTTAAGCTGACTCACTGCTTTTGGCTTGCCTGCTCACACCAACTGTACGATGTTGTTGATAGCAGAACAATCGGGTCACTTGGTTGATTAACTAGTTGAGCTGCCAGCAAATGGCATTTTTCTTCAAATGGGGCAGACTGTCCTTCTGGCCGTCTGCCCAGGCACAGAGTGATGGGCAAGGGCCATGTTGGCACCCAGTTTATGACGTGACATAATCACATTGGGTTTCACATGCAGGTTTTAGAGGAGGAGCCCCAAACTTCATCTTAAAATCCTTGCCTGCTCATCCTCACAGTCTAAGGTGGCCATTTGTTGAGTCTTCAGTTGACTGCTAGTTGGATTCTTCATAACCTCTTCAACCTTTCACACCTGAGGGGAGAACCTGACTTGCACCATTTCAGTATTTGCCCCACATCTTTCAAATGGGCGTTAATTTATTTTTTAGATTTGTCCTCGTTAAGAAGTTTCAATAATAAGTTATGTTTTTTTTTGCTCTCGCTTATCTTTCTTTGCAGACGTCAAATGCAACGACAAACAAAGTGTTGAAGGCCCCATTGTTATCAAGCTATTACCCCGGCATTCCAGAGTCTTGGACCTCAATGTTTACCCCGTACTCCTCAGCATTGGCACCGCTGCCCACTGTGGATCCCATCACCATGTCAAAGCTCCAGCCTCATTTCTTATGGGTTCCACCGTATCATGTGCCCATCTCTACAGGGCTGCAGTGGGACGTGATGTGCATGGGCCTCAGAAGAAACAATGCGAACTAACGCTGACCACTAGTGCCTGGAACAAGTATCCAGTGAATCCAGAGGCCCAAGAGATTGCAGGATGGCTCCCGGAGATTCACTTTGAAGTAACTTGAAGCATTCTGCATTATACATATGTTTGTCTAAAGACTATAATCGAATAATGGCAGAAAGCTGAGGGTATTCCAAGCATCACCCTGAGAACTGCGATGAAGACCTCCTCACTGGACTCGTGGTGCAGAGGCTCTCAGGATCCGTGATTAGCTCAGGATGAAACCTGTGGGGATCTTGATGTAAATTAGACGGAAGGTCCTGGCCAAGTCCTTTCTTAACCTGAATAAAACAGTCCTTTCTCTTTCTTTAATTCCTGCTGTGCTTACATATTGAGCCTCTTATTCCCCATCAGACTGTATGGATACTCTTCTGTCTCTCTAACTGCTTTAACAGGCATAGCTTTTGAACAACAGTTTATATTTCTCAAATGTACAAGGCTGGTCATTCCAAACCCTTCTCTGTGGAAGAAGAACCTTATCCAATTACTTGGCCTGTCTGAGCTGGATTCTGACCCAAGTGCCAGGGGTAAGGCATGTTGGAACAAGGCACAGTCCTGTTCACGTTCCTGTTCTGCTGAGATCACCTGATAACTCTTCTCAGTCTCAAATGGGTTTGGGACATGCAAAAATAGGGCAACAGGCTGAAAATGGATTATTTTTGATGTAAACTTGCGATATTGCTTGGTGCACCACAGGTTATGAGTGGGTGATGAGGGGTCTTGTGGCAGGAGGCTACAATGAGGGTCGATAGTTTATGGATTGTGGAGGAAGCTAGGTAGAGGCTGAATGTGTCTATTATCCATGAGTATGCATGGAAGGTTACCAGTGTGTATGTACATTGTATCGAACTCGCTGCTTAGCCACACCCATTGTTAAGGCTATCTGTGTTGATAATGTTAATCTGTCTGTTGTATTTGATTAAATCTGTTGGATCAGAATTGAAATGGAGCTGTTGCATTTAAGATGCAAGTTCTTATTAATTGGGTTTGGTCTGCAGAGGATGAACTTACCTTGAGCAAAAACAGCATGGATCCGAAAAGGTTGGAAGGAGCAGAAACAGATAGCGCTGGAGAAACTCAGCAGGTCTGGCAGCATCAGTGGAGAGAAAGCAGAGTTGATGATTTGCATCCAATGACCCTTCTTCAGAACAGGAATCCTTCAGAAGGAGACTGTTTCAAACTCGTATTTTTCTTTCCATGAGGCACACTGTGCAATTGTAACAATTCTGTTGTAATTGGAGCTGAATCTAACCCAGTACAGGCCATGTGCAGATATTCTGTGATACATAAAAATACCTGCAATGTTTGTTAGAGATGAAAATATTATGGCAGTGCAGCTAACAAACCTATTGACATTTTGTCCATGACAGTAGGACACTGAGAATGATTGAATCTTTAATGTACAATACAGATGTACTTTAACGGCATTCCTAACTTAAAGCAATCACTCAAAGTTTCAAATGTCAGAGAGCTGGTCTAATCCACACAACTGACAGTCTTAATGATTTGACTCTGTCATGTTGAATGTCAAAAGCAAAGAGATTCTTTTGAGTTGTTCTTATTTCTCAGTCTCGAAATAGCATGTAATCTTGATCGTGTCACAGACTGACCAGTGATTTCAGGAACAGTACATAGACAACACAGGATAGGCTGAGTGTATTAGGGAAATGAATGCATTAATGATGGTGATGCTGCTTTCATAGCAGCAGATACAAGTAATCGAACGCAACAATGAGAAGGATGGAGCCTGGGTACTAAGGAGCTATAATTAGCATAATGTACATTAGAATGCTAATAAAGAGTTTAAAAGCTAATTGAGAGTGAGGAAGGGTTACTCTTCAAAAAGGATAGAACCGGGACACCTCAAAGAGTATAAATACCTAATGTTCAAGAGAATTCATGGTCGATAGGACACATGAAGGGACGACAATTTAGGCTTTAGCCTGTGGGAATGGTACAATCCGTAGGTCTAGCTGATGACGCGCATTAGCATCTCTATTCATTTAAATCATTGTTCTGAGACCCGTTGCTGGCAAGATACAGAGTGATCCAAAAGTGACAACTGCTTGATTTGCCATCAATTTTTATCTTCCCTTTTTATGGACTTGGAGCTCACTGAACATATGCATACCAGGCCACAATTGCAATTTTCGCAAAAGAGGATGAAAATTTGTAAAAATATGAATAAAATGTTACACTATACAAAAATTACTTGAAACAATCTTATTCAACATATCCAAAGAAAGCTTCAATCCTTTTTAACCCCAACAACAACTTTACAGACATATCAACATCAGTAAGGTGTCATCCCTGACTCCATGCTGAAGTTCCTTGGTCGGCTGGCATAGCTGTAATTTGCTTCTTTTATGGTGAGTTTCAGCATTCGCACAATGCCATTTTCTTCAGTTAATTTCAGTGTCTGAGACCTTTACGTAAGCTGTTAACCCAGCACACTTACCACAAGACATTGGCTCTTTAAACCTACGTTTCAAATCTTGTGGGACATCTTTTCTCTTTGACACTTCCATGGCTTTCTGTTTCTAAAGTTTTCTTCTAAGCGACTCAGGGCACTTTTCTCCCCAGAGCTGACAGTTTTGGAGACTAATAGCCGTGTCTCTGCTGTTAAGGACCTCTTTTCTCTGACTGAACCCAGCTTCTGTCTGAATGAACCGCCTTCTGAGCTCCTTTTCCAATCCCTCTCTTTCTTACTGGAAATAGCACCCTCCTTCTTGACCTGAAAATATATCGCTGTTCCTTCACTGTCACTGGGTCAAAATCCTGGAATTCCCTCCTTCAGGGCATTGTGGGTCAACCCACAGCTGGAGGACTGCAGCGGTTCAAGAAGGCAGCTCACCACCACCTTCACAAGGGGCAACTAGGGATGGGTAATAAATGCTGGCCCAGCCAGCGACGCCCACATCCCACAAATGAATTACAAAACCCTGAAATCAGCAAAACCTGAGCAATTATTTGTCCGAGCAGCTTGCTAATTATTTAACTAAAATCACAAGGTACTTACCTTGAAAAAAAAGTGATTTTCTGACCCCATAAGACTAGATCAGACTTTCACAGATCTGAAAGCTGAAACCTGTTTTTGTTTCACTTTATAATCCCTACAGAGTAGGGGCAGGCCCTTTACCCCATCAAGTCCATACTGACCCTACATAGGGTACCCCATTCAGACCTACCGCTGCATTTCCCATTGCTAATCCACCTAGTCTGCCCATTAAGCAATCCATCCAACCTGCACATCTTTGGACTGCAAGAGGGTCTTAGAATACCCCACACAGACACAGGGATGAATAGCTAAACACCACACGGGCATTTGCCTAAGGTTGGGATTGAACTCAGGTCTTTGATGCTGTGAGGTTGCAGTGCGAACCACTGAGCCACTACACTGCCCCCTAGAGCCTGAGCTCCTGAACAATAATATATACTGAACATCAGAGTTTGAAGTGTGTACTTTTTCTCAACGCAGAGCATATGTATGGAATGGTCCTTGATTCCTGGCAATAGACATCAGGAAACGCAGTTTTTTTTTAGGTTTGAGGGAATGAGTAATTGTTAACAGGATCAGAGCATTGAAGGATGGTTTATATTTTTTCAGAGCATTAAGGAATTTCTGTTTCTGTCTGCCTACCTCTCCGTCTTTAGATCATTAGGTAAATGTTCAAGGCAGAGACAAAGAATCTCTTTCTTTCCATCAGGACTAATCCAAAATAAAGACACAGCATCTTATTTCATTTGAAGCCTCTCATTCCCTTTCGTGCTGTATACCAGATAGAGTGCTTTTCACTGCATTCAGAAGCAATCAGTCTACATTTTAAGCCTTTGCACTCATGTCACCTGTTTGATCTCTGACCATGAAGCAGGTAGTTATTTCATATTAGAACATGCTGTTAAAGTCAGCCTGCAATCAAAGTTCAGTGATCACCATCTTAATGCTGTTACCTAGCTGTATAATTATAAACATCTGAAGCTGTTTCAGTTCAAGAAATTTATTTCCCTGCTTCACAAACAGATTGCTTGTTTGCCAGATTTCTGAAGGGTTAGGAATATGCAGGCACACACTGCTGCAGTGAAGTTGGGACTAAATTAATTTGACAGGGGCAATTAGGGGTGAGGGTAGGAAGTAAGAGGTCTCTGGTCATACTATCAACAGTCATTATGACTTCATTGCTCAGTCTTTGGAGTATAGGAGTTGGGAATCCATGCTGAGGTTATACAGGACATTGGTGAGGCCTGTTCTGGAGTGCTGTGTCAGTGCTGCTCACCCAGTTATAGGAAGGGTAGTATTAAACTGGAGACAGTTCAGAAGAGATTTACCAGGATATTGCCAGGTATGGAAGGTTTGAGTTATAAAGAAAGGTTGAATAGGCTGGGACTGTTTTCACTAAGAGGCTCGGAGGTGGAGAGGTGACCTTACAGAAATTTATAACATCATAAGATTAGGGTCAATGAGAAGGGTCTTTTTCCTAGGATGGGGGTGTTCAAGACAAGGGGGCACATTTTTAATGTAAGAAGAGAGATACTTTAAAAAGGGGCACTTTTTTTAGACAAAGGGTGGTTTGCGTGTGAGATAAACTTCCCGTGGACGTGGGTACAATTAAAATGTTTGAAAGACATTTGGATAAGTAGATGTGTAGGAATGGTTTGGAGGGATATGGGCCAGGAGCAGGCAGGTGGGACTAGTTTAGTTGGGATTATATTCAGCATGGACTGGGTCCGTTTCTGTGCTGTATGACTCTGTGACTTTGTGGCAGATAGAAGGATGAAGAAGAGCTGGGCATTGAAGAGGGCAGGGGTCGGAAACATACAATCACTTTTACGGTGAAGCTGAATGCCATAGGTCTGGCCAGCCCTGGAGAACCTGAGGTTAGAGGGCCCTACACTGCCATTATGGAAACAAGTTGACAGCATTAAATGTGTAGGCCATCTACCCCCAGAAAAACTGTCGCCAGCTTTAAAGGCATTTAAATGGTCATTGGATAAACATATGGGCGTACATGGAATAGTGTAGGCGAGATGGGCTTCAGATTGGTTCCACAGGTCGGCGCAACATCGAGGGCCGAAGGGCCTGTACTGTGCTGTAACGTTCTATGTTCTATGATACACACAAATAATGGACCTAATCAATTATTAGTCCATTGTGTTTTCTGATTCCAGTCTCAGTTTAAACTTATTCTCTCAGTCCTGATAATAGGTCACAGAGCAAAAACATTAACTCCGTTTTTCTCTCTCCACAGATGTTGCCAGACCTGCTGAGTGTTTCCAAAAGAATCATCAAGTTTTATATTGCAGAAGGAGGCCATTCAGTTCATCTTGTCTGTACCAACTCCCAGAGGAGCTACCCAGCCAATCCCACTCTCCAGCCCTATCCATATAGCACTCTAAATACATCTCTTTCAAATATATTATCCAGCTCTCTTTTGAAACGAAATCTGCTTCCACCACTCTCCCAGGCAGCGCATTCCAAATCCCAACAACTCTCTGAGTAAAGGAGTTTCTCCTCATCTCACTGCTAGCTCTTTTGCTGACAATCTTGAAATTGTGACTCATAGTTACTGACCAACCAACTACAGGAAACTGAATATCCTTCCTTACCCTGTCAAAATTATTTAGAATTTTGAAAACCTAAATAATTTCACCTCTTCATCTTCTTTGCTCCAAGGAGAATAAGTCAAATTCCTCTATTATTTCCTTGCATTTAAAATCCCTCATTCCCGGTATAATTCTCGTAAATCTCCATGGAGCTATCTTCAGGGTTTGAACATCCTTCCCTAAATAAGGTGCCCAGATCTGAACACAATACTCCAAATGTGTTCTGGCCAACGATTTGTAGAGGTGTAGCATGAATTCCTCACTCTATGCCACTATTTATAAATTCAAAGATCCTATTAGCCTTCTTAAAAACTATTTCAGCTTGCCTGGCCACCATCAGAAAATTATGCATATGACCTCCAAGTTTCCTCTCCTCCTTTACTCCCTTCAAAGTTGGATCATTGAACCTATATTGTCTCTCCATGTTCCTTTAACTAAATACTTTACCTCATATTTCTCTGCATTGAAACTCATCTACTTTTTGCCCAACTTATCAATGTCCCTCTAAAGTTGCTCATGATCATCCTCACACTTCACTATTCTCCCTAGCTTAGCATCATCTGCAAATTTTAAAGATTTTGCCCTCAACATCTATCTCCAAATCGTTTGTATAAATCCTGAAGAGTGACGGTCCCAGCATTGATCCCTGGGGAATATCACTTTCAACTCATCTCCAGCCTGACAAATGCCCATCTATACCTACCCTCTGTTTCCTAACTTTAAACCAATTTCTAATCCATACCGCCAAGGACCCATCCAGCCCAAACATTCCTAACTTGCTAAACAAACTGCCATGTAAAACTGGATCAAAATCTTCCTTGGAGATAGCAAGAACTGCAGATGCTGGAGTCAGAGTCGATATAGTGCGGGGCTGGAGGATCACAGCAGGTCAAGGAGTATCAGAAGAGCAGGAAAGTTGACATTTTGAGTTTAACCCCTTCAACCTGATGAAGGGTGTAAACCCGAAACGTTGACTTTCCTGCTCTCCTGATGCTGCCTGACCTGCTGTGTTCTTTCAGCTCCACACTGAATTGACTCAAGCGTTTCCTGTCTTTCCAGAGATTTTGCACGTGCTTCCTATTGCTGTCTCAGTCTAGAGTCATGTCTCACTTATTATCTCTTGTCTTGTTTGGCAATTCCTCTCACTATTTAAATTTGTGGCCTGTTTGAAAATACTTGCCTGTGTTAAAATCCTCATTTACCCTACCTTTGGTTGGTCTCATTGAGTTCCCTTATCGCTACTTTAAATTGTACCTGTTAAATATACTGATCAAGTTTTGATAAATATTTTAGTTAGGTAATAATCTTATCTAAATTAGTGATTTAGACCAAACTGCATAACAGACAGCTGCAAGCTACATGAGTATACAATCCCAGATTACAACCTGGATGTGCAAAAAGAAAAAAAAATTAATCAGCAAGGTCATAGCTTTCAGTCCCTTCAAAAGGAAGCTTACAAACAGGGGAGGTAACAAACAGAAGAGAACATTTCCTAGGTACCTCCACAAAACCTCTTCTTTTCCTTCTATTTTTCTTTAAAACGTTCAGTAAAATCTCTGCCTTTGGTCGAGTTTGTAATGTCTTATATCTGCTGTTTTTGGCTTGATTTCTATTGCTACCTGATGTCTCTCAGGTGCAGGACCTCTGATGTTTGAGCGCAAGCTCAATAGCATGTGAAGGAGAAAGGAAATGTCAGTTCGGGTGAAAAGAAGAGACCTGGGAGGGAATTTCATGCGGTACATACGCCCTAGCACAGACGTGTTTGGCCAAATAGCCGGTTTCTATGTTGTAGATTCTGCATAATCTGCAAAAGACAGTAAACACATATGATTTATTATTGCCTTTGAAATTCTAGGGAGTTAACAAATCAGAGTGTCAATACTTGCTTAGCTTAGTCAGGAGCAATCTCTAAATGAGAAGAATTATGGATTCAAACTTTGTAACATGCTTCACCCAAACAGTCATCCCTTGAGCAAAGCTGAGAGAGTGGTGAATAGACATATGTGATCATAATTGATGGACGGTGGCCTTGATTAGTGTTCCTTTGTCACAATTAGCTCATCGTTTAATCTCATTGCTTTTTTTCTGTTTGTCCAAAATATCTTTATGATTTGTACAATAGCCCACGGAATAAATAGAAATGAAGGAATGAAGCTCGTAATTACAATGACTGAGGTACTTTTGAATTGCCCTCGTGATGATAATAAGACAATCCTTATTTTCAACCCAAATCAGGCAAGAAAATGTGATGATACTATGGCTTTAAGAGGTGTACTTTGTCCTGTTTGTTTAATTTAAAGAGAGGTTTTAAGACAGCAGTAAGGAGCTGTCCAGTTGGAAAGCCAATAAAGTCAACAGCTTGTGTGGCCTTGGGTCTTTTCTTTAAAGTTGTAATAATAGAAGCAGCCTGCACGGGTGCAGTCAAGCTCTCACAGAACCGGGAGCTTTAATTTCTTAGTTTTTCAATGGTAATTGCTGCTGAGGGCTTGAAGAAGTGGAAACTATATTTCTCCCTCTCTCAGTTACAGCTAAAAGCAGGTTGCTTTTGTTCTGCTGCTGGAGTTCATGTGAGACAACCTGTTTTCTGAATTTGCCTTTCATGAAAGGTACATTTAAAGATGTTACTATATTGGAACAGTTACTGTTTCGTAGTTAACTAATCTATTGCTCTGTTAAGTTTTCCAGTGGAGGTACAGCTGAGCAAATTCTTTTCTTTATTTCTTCCTTTTGTTGTCTTTTAACTCGGGTGTATGACTAAAGTGTGTTTTGCTTCAGACTTGATAGTCTAACCAATTAAATTGCATCTGGAGCACAGCACCTTACATTTACCTTTAAAATAAGAAAATGCTAGGGTCCAGACTACATTCTTAATAAAAGGATTTGGTCTCTTCCATAACAAAAAAGTTGCCCCCTTGCCTTCCTATGGCTGTTCCAATGCAGTATCAATCATGAGAGAAGAAGGCTGAAAAACCATGACTACCACTCCTCCCATGGGAGTGGGTGAGGGGGTAGAAATAGCACGTGGGTGAAAGTGAATGAATGGCCTGTCAGCCGGCACAAATGTCGTGCAAACTCAGGCTGTGACTTTGAGGTGACCTCAGTCGCAGCCTGAGTTTTCAGTGAACTGCTTGATACCTGTAGCAATCAATAACCTGATTATTTTATAGAAACCTCTCAGATAGCAGCTTTTACAGCACCAGTTCACAACAGATTCTCCTTATCTGATGATAATTCCATAGCCACAAGATGTTACGAAATCATGCTGGAAGGACACATGTGATACTAACTTTCCCCTCAATTGCAAAAACCATATCTACATGAAAGTGACAATGATCAGTGCTGAGAAGACATGGTGTGAAGCATACCCTTAAGTCCATTTCATCTCACTACCACCTACATGACACTGTCAGCAATGGTTTAGTGATAGAAATCTTTCATTGATTCACTGGATTAAGGGTTCAAATGTTACACACAGAGATTCAAGAAAGTCTCTCAAAAGAGCTATTAAAAGACAGGAACAAAAGCAGAAGTTGCTGGAGAAGCTCAGCAGGTCCGGCAGCATCTGTGAAAAAAAAATCAGTGTTAACATTAAGGGTTCTGAGGAAGGGTCACCGGACCCGAAATGTTAACTCTGATTTTTCCTTCACAGGTTCTGCCAGACCTGCTGAGCTTTTCCAGCAACTTCTGCTTTTGTTCCTGATTTACAGCATCCGCAGTTCTTTTGGTTTCATGGCACTATTTGAAGAGGAACAGTGTGGTACTTTGTGGTCTCTTGTCCAATCAGTTAATTGCCCCTCAACTGAGATCAATAAGATAAATTCATAGAATGACCCAAGTACCTTCTTTACAATAAAACGACAAACTGCAGACGCTGATGATTTGAAGCAAAAAGAGAAATTGCCAGAGAAACTTAGCAAGTCTGGCAGCATCCTCGGAGAGAAAGCAGAGTTCGTGTTTTGAGTCCAGCAAGGGTCACTGGGTTCAAAACATTTGCAACATTCATAGAGTCATAGAGATGTACAGCACTGAAACAGACACTTTGATCAAAGTCATCCATGCGGACCTGATCTCCTAAACTGGTCTCGTCTTCTTTTGGCAGCATTTGGCCCATATCCCTCTAAACCTTTCTAATTCATATACCCATCCAGATGCCTTTTAAACGATGCAATTGTACCCACCTCTACCAATTCCTCGTGTTGTGAACGTGACCAAACCCCCTCAAAATAGAACATAGAACATAGAACAGCAAGGCACAGTACAGGTCCTTTGGCCCACAGTGCCGACCTATTATTCTACTAAGATCAAACTACCCTGCATACCCTACATTTTACTATCCTCCATGTGCCTACCCAAAAGCCACTTAAAAGTCTCTAAAGCATCTGACTCCACCACCATTGCCGGCAGCACATTCTACACGCGCACCACTCTCTGTGTAAAGAACCTACCTCTGACATCTCCGCATACCTTCCTTCCATCACCTTAAATTATGCCCCCTCATAATAGTCATTTCAGCCCTGGGAAGAAGTCTCTGACTATCCACTCTATCTTTTGCCTCTCATCACCTTGTACACTTCCATCAAGTCATCTCTCATCCTTCCTCACTCCAATGAGAAAACCCTGAGCTCCCTCAAACCTGTCCTCATAAGACCTGCCCTCTACTCCAGGAAGCATCCTGGTACATCTCCTCTGCATCCTCTCTGAAGCTTCCATATCCTTCCTATAATGAGGTGACTAGAACTGAACACAATATCCCAAGTTTTGTCTAACCAGGGTTTTATAGAGCAGCAGCATAACCTCACGGCTCTTAAATTCAATTCCACATATACATATATTAAGAAGTTAGCCTAGACATTAGCATTTTCTTATTTTAAAGGTATCTGTAAGTTGTTGCATTCAAGCTGCAATTCGGTTGGTCAAACTACTTGATTTTAAGCAAAATATACTTTATTTTTACATTACTGTTAAAATAAAGACAAAATAAGAAGAAAGGAAAAGAATGGGCTAAACTGTAACTGTCGAAATGCTTAACAAAATAATATGTCTGTTAATTACTGCTAATTAACTGTTCTGATGTAGGAACATTCTATAAACACACCCTTGGCAAAGGCAAATTCAGTAAAATAGGTTGTCTCACAATTAAATCTAGCAGCAGAAAGAGAACCCCAGCTTTTAGCTGTAACAGAGAGAGGAATAAAAGTTTCCACATCCAGCTTCAAGACACCAGCAACTGTCGAAAGCCCTAAAACCAAAAATTACAGGTGCTTGACCCTACCCGTTCAGTTTGCTTCAATTGTTCTAACTTTTTGAAAAAGCCTTAAACCTATGCCCTTGGAAACGTGGCTCAGGGTAGGGCAGGGCTGACAGCTTAGTGATCCCAGGTATGGATGCTATAGGAAGGATAGAAAAGGGGGCAAAGAGAGGACGGGGTTTTGTGTTTTTGGTTAAGGATAACATTACAGTTGTACTTAGGGAGGGTATTCCTGGGAGATCATCTGACAAAGTTATATGCGTGCAACCAAGAAATAAGAGAGGGATGATCACCTTACTGGGATTGTACTTTAGATCTCCCCCCCCCCAATAGTCAGCAGGAAATTGAGATGCAAATACAAAAGGAGTTCTTGGTTGTCTGTAAGAATATTAGGATTTTTGTAATGGTAAGGAAGAATTTTAACTTTCTAAACATAGGCTGGGAATGCCATCATGTTAAAGGCTTGGATGGAGAGGAATTTGTTAAGCGTGTACAAGAAAAGTTTCTTATCCCGCTGGAGAAGGAGCAAAACTTAACCTTCTCTTGGGAAATAAGGCAGGGAAGGTGACAGGTGTCAGCGGGAGACCACTCAGGGGCCAAAGATCATTATTCAACTAGTTTTAAAATAGTGATGGAAAAGGATAGACCAGATCTAAAAGTTAAAGTTCTAAATTAGAGGAAGGCCAATTTTGACAATATTAGACAGGAACTTCAAAAGTTGATTGAGGGCAGATATTTGCAGGTAAAGGGATAGTTAGAAAGTGGGAGGACTTTAAGATTGACATAACAAGAGTTCAGAGACAGTATGTTTTTGTTAGTGTGAAAGGCAAGGCTGTTAGGTGTAGGGAATGCTGGACGACCAGAGAAGTTGAGGCTCTGGTCAAGAAAACATAGGAGGCATATGACAGATATAGGCAGCTGGGATTGAGTGAATCCAGAGTGTAGTATAAGGTCAGTAGGAGTATACTTCGAAGGGAATTCAGGAGAGCATAAAGCGGACTTGAGATAGCTTTAGCAAATAAGGTTAAGGAGAATCCAAAGAGATTCTACATATACATTAAGGGCAAAAGATTAACTAGGGAGAGAATAGGTCCCCTTAAAAATCAACATGACTGTCTATATGTGGAACAACAGGAGATTGTCAAGATACTAAAAAAAAGTGTTTTGTACCAGTGTCCACTGTGGAGAAAGACATGGAAGCTAGAGAACTTGGGAAATAAGTAGTGATACCTTGAAAAGTATCCATATTACATGAAGAGGACGTGTTGGACATCTTAAAATGCATAATTTTTTTTAGATTAGATTCCCTACAGTGTGGAAACAGGCCCTTCAGCCCAACAAGTCCACACTGCCTCTTGAAGCATCCCACCCAGACCCATGCCCCTATAACACACGCACTCCTGAACACCACGGGCAATTTAGCATGGCTAATCCACCTAGCCTGCACATCTTTGGACTGGTGGATAATGGTGGATAAATCCCTGGGACCTGATCATGTATATCCCAAAACTTTGTGGGAAGCTAGGAAAGAGATTGCTGAGATACTTGTATCATCCATAGCCGCAGGTGAGATGCCAGTTGACAAGAGATTGGACAATGTGGTGCCACTAGTTACGAAAGGTGGAAAGGAAAAGCCAGGGAACTATAGACCGATGAGCCTGACATCAGTGGTGGGCAAGTTGTTGGAGGGGATTCTGGGGGACAGGGTTTACATGCATTTGGAAAGGCAAGGTCTGATTAAGGATAGTGAGCACAGCTTTGTACGTAGGAAATTCTGTCACATGAACTTGATTGAGCTTTTTAAAGAAGTGACAAAGAAGATTGATGAGGGCAGAGTCCTAGATATTGTCTATGTAGACTTCAGTAAGGTTTTCAGCATGATTAGATGAGATTCCCTACAGTGTGGAAACGGGCCCTTTGGCCCAACAAGTCCACACCGCCCCTTGAAGCATCCCACCGAGGCTCATTCCCCCTATACCCCACACACCTCTGAACACTATGGGCAATTTAGCATGGCTGATCCAGCTAACCTGCACATCTTTGGACTGTGGGAGGAAACTGGAGCACCCGGAGGAAACCCACGCAGACACGGGGAGAATGTGCAAACTCCACACAGGCAGTCGCCCGAGGTTGGAATCGAACCCGGGTCCCTGGCGCTGTGAGGCTGCAGTGCTAACCACTGAGCCCAAGATTCCTCATGGTGGATTGGTTAGCAAGGTTAGATCACATGGTATCCAGTAGGAGCCAGGCAATTGGATACGAAATTGGCTCGAAGGTAGGAGACAGAGGGAGGTTGTGGAGCTTTGCAATTCAGATTGCAGGCTTATGACCAGCAGTGTGACACAAGGATCGGTGCTGGGTCCGCTGCCTTTTGCCATCTATATAAATGATTTGAATGTGAACAAAGGAGGTAGAACATAGAACATAGAACAGTACAGCACAGAACAGGCCCTTCAGCCCACAATGTTGTGCCGACCATTGATCCTCATGGATGCACCCTCAAATTTCTGTGACCATATGCATGTCCAGCAGTCTCTTAAATGACCCCAATGACCTTGCTTCCACAACTGCTGCTGGCAACGCATTCCATGTATAGTAGGTATAGTATAGTTAGTGTACACTACAGGTATAGTAGGCAAGTTTGCAGATGACACCAAAATAGGCAGTGTAGTGGACAGTGAAGTGTACAACAGGACCTTAATCAGATGGGCCGAGGTGCTGAGTCTAATGTGAGGTGTTGCATTTTGGTAAGGCAAACCAAGACAGGACTTATACACTTAACGGTAGGGCTGTGGGGAGTGTGGCTAGGGGTGCAGGTACATAGTTCCTTGAAAGTGGAGTCACTGGTAGTGAAGAAGGTGTTTGGTATTGGTCGGCGCATTGAATATTAGAGTTGGGATGTCATGTTGCAGCTATACAGGGCATTGGTGAGGCCTTATTTAGAATAATGCATTCACTTCTGGTCTCCATGCTCGAAGAAAAATGTTATTAAACTTAAAGTGTTCAGAAAAGATTTACAAGCATGTTGCTGGGATTGGAAGGCTTGAGGTACGGTGAGAGGTTGAATAGACTGGGGCTATTTTCCCTGGTGATTGAGGGTGACCTTATCAAGGTTTATAAAATCATGAGGGGCATAGATAGGGTGAATACCCAAAGTCCTTTTCCTCTGCATTCTCTCTCCACAGGTGCTGTAGGAGTTTCTCCTGCAATTTCTGTTTCTCATGTTTTTTTTATTTGTTTTTATATTTGGATACTCCTTTTATTGCCCTGCATCATTAGTTCCTCTCACATTTTGTAATTAATAAGCTAACTCATTCCCATTAATTCAAGAAAGCTTAATTGAATCAGGTCCCAGCAAAATATGTTTGGCTGGCTCAGGGACAAAGGTGTTCACAAGGGAAGGAATGCTTTCTATATTAAGAAAGGACATTATTTCAAATTGCACACCCCAGAGTTTAACAAATTGAGGTGGACTGTCAGCGACTGCAACAACATGGTGAAATTTGCCATGGGAACTGGTGATGGCACAGAGAATGATCGCACAGAGTGAGTTGATATCATTAAAGTTGTAAAGTGGCAAACTGCCCTCTAGCTGAAATTCTGGGGAACTCATCAAAGACTTGGGCAGCGTGGTGGCTCAGTGGTTAGCACTGCTACCTCACAGTGCTTAGGGACCCGGGTTTGACCCCACCCTTGCTTGACTGTCTGTGTGGATCTCTGCACATTCGCCCCGTGTCTCTGTTGGTTTCCTCCTACAATCCAAAGATTTGCATATGAGGTGGATTGGCCATGCTAAATTGACCATAGTGTTTGGGGAAGTGCAGGCTAGGTGTATCATTCATGAGAGATGCAGGTATTACAAGGATGGGATGGGTCTGGGCGGTATGTACTTTGGAGGATTGGGATGGGCAGAATGGTCTGCTTTCACACTGTAGGGATTCTACAACTTGCCCCTCCTCTTTTATCAGCTGAGTACTGCCCATGATCTTCAGCACTTGTTGTAAACCCTATACCTAGGGGGTGGTAGTTTACATTGTGTCGATCTATAAATATTTCTATCCAATGTACAGTGGACTATTAATCACAGCACCAGCGTAGCTGTCATCCCTTATCCACCACAGCTTGAGGTCAGCTTAGATTATAGAAGTACAGGCCTTTTTGTTTGTCCTGGGACATTGGGCATCACTGGCCCAGTAAGGTGTGTAACCTTTATCTAAACCTACCCTTTGTCCTTGTTCATTACAGATTAGTTACATTTGGGGTTGCAGACAGAGATTCAAACTATATCAGATAACTTATTAAAAGTTATGATTTGACAAAGTAAAATATAAGTTCCAATTTCTCACAACTTGCTCTTTCAAAGAGCTGCCAAATGGCAAACCCAATGCCTCCATCTAATGTTTTATCTTCCAATGAACTGAAAGTATTATGATAACATTGCATATCAACAGAAATTCCGCACTGTCAAGAAACTTGCATGTATAAAATGTTTTATCCTACCTCATTAACAGTTCATCCAGATTTTGCAGCTGAAGTATTTGTAAAAGAATACATCAGGTTCGTTGTTCTTGAAATAGTCTCTAAGTCACAATAGGATGAAAATCAATTAATCTGTTTTTTAGCAAATGATGTTTAAGGAGAGAATGACGGTCAGGGCAGTGAGGAGAACTTTTCTTTATGTAGCATCATGGGACTGCAGAAGCAGTCTCTCATATCAGTTAATCTCTTGAAATAGCTTATATTCTTCTGAGAACCTTAAATAAGATTCAGTTCCTCAATGCTTTCTACTAAATTATATTCCATTTTCCTATATTATGTTCCATTTGCCAATTTGTTCTCACTCACTTCACTAGTCTTTATCTCTCTAGACTCTTTGTGTTCTCCTCACCATTTGCCTTCCTATCTAATTCTCTATAATTTGCCAACTTAGCCATGATACATTCACTTATTTCCAAATCATTATCAAACATACATATATGGGGAGGTGATGGCTTAGTGTATTTACATTGGACTGTTAATCCAGAGATCCAGGTCATGCCCTGTGTTCTCAGGTTCAAATTCTGCCATGGCATTTGGCAAAACTTGAATTTGACAGAAATCTGGAACTAAAGGTCCAACGATGACCTTGAAGCTATTGTCAATTTTTGGAAAATCTCATCTATTTCACTTCTGTCCTTAGGGAAGGGAACTGTCATCCTGACCTGGTCTGGCCTACATGTGACTCCATACCCACAGCAATGTGGTCGACTCTGAACTGCCCTCTGGGCAATTATGGATGGGCAACAAATGGGTGTCCTCATCCCATGAATGAATAAAAAGAAATGACTGTTGTATTTTAGGAAATCTGTCAGGTGATCTGAACACAGCTAGATTCCACCAGCAACAATGAGAATGGAAAGTGAAGCCAACCTTTATTAGTCATATTGGCTGAGTGATAATTATTGTGCAGAATATCTGGTCTTCCATAAGTAATATCATATGATCCTTTGCCCAGGAGATCTGAAACTGGACTCTTCTCTGCTCTCTATTTAGATGTTGACTTACATAGTTGTTTCACTGCTGCCTCTCAGTCTTAAACTTGCTTTCAATGAGATTGCTTTTACTGTTTTATTGTGGGCACCATCAATAAACTCATTAGTGATGAAATTGAAATGAAAAAAAGTACTGTCATTGTACAATAAAGTTTATTCCCCGTTAATATAATCAGTAAACTGATGGCTGATAAAAATAGGACCGGGAGTAATTATATTATAAAGTGTTATTACAAAGATGATAAGCTGGGTGAAAAGGCAAGCGGGTGAAAAGTTCATTTAATATCTTCCTTCAGGGAAGGAGCCTCCATGTTTTCCTTCCATCTTCCAAATTAGTTGTTGCCAGGATAGGAACAAAATCCCTTTATTGCTAAGAATATATCACACTGCTTAGTGGCGCAGTTCAGAGGAAGTGAAGAGCCAGCTGGTGTAAAAAACCGACACATATATATATATAGACACATATATATATTATATATCAATAATCACCAACTAATGAGAATCAGTCATTAGTGTGTGAAAACCTTAGTGATTCAGATGACTAATTGTCAGTAATCGTGATACAAAGGTGAATCAGATTTTTGAAAGAACGAAGGTTGGGAAGTGAAAACACTTAGGGGAAGGGGAAACATTTGAATCTTCAGTCTTGGTGACCTTTATATATTGACTCTCTGACATTGACCCTTAGGCATTGACTTTCTGACTCTAAGATACTAATACTTAGACAGCCACCTTCAAGGCTTGATTCCTAATTGTGACCCTCTGTCATTAACCTTTAGAAGTTGAATCTTTGCTGTTAATCCTTCAACATGGGCTTTTAGACATTGACTCTCAGATAGTTACACTCAGGTGGTATTCATGTGTTGACCTTCAGGTATAGAATCTTAGATGTTGACTCTATGGAACTGACCTTCAGGCAGTGACCATCAGATGTTTTCGATAGTATCGATCCTCGGACATTCGCACTGCATTCTGATCTTACATCTGAATGAAAAATCACAATACTCCAGTAAAACCTAAGAACCCGATGAAGTGCAAAACATTGAGGCAGCCTTGGTCAGGCTGGCGCATAGAGTGGGCAGCTAAGGGGTTGCATTTAGCTGACTGGTTTGACAGTTGCCCAGCTCCATTCTGAAAAACCACACAGACGCCGATATCCCATCACCAAGTCTGCCTTTGTTTACACCTGAAGAGTCCTTGACACTGGCCCAGTTCCCTCAAAGCCAGCATCCCACCCAAGCCCATTCCCCATTTCCTGCATTCCCATGTCTAACCCACCTAATCTAAACATCCGTAGACACTACGGTCAATTTAGCATGGACAAACTGCCTAGCCTGCTCATCTTTGGACTGTGGGAGGAAACCGGAGCACCTGGAGGAAACCCAGGCAGACACGGGGAGAATATGTAAACTCCACACAGACAGTTGCCTGAGGTTGGGATCAAACCCAGGTCCCTAGCGCTGTGAGGGAGCAGTGCTAACCTCTGTGCCACTGTGCCACCTGTTTCTCTCTTGTGTCTTGTGTCTGGCACTGGTGCTTCTGCTGCCATTTCATCCTCTCCGGCAGGACCAGGAAGATCAGATTTAACTCAGCCCGGATGCTTCTCCAATTTAGCAACTCTACTGGAGCTATCCCTGTAGTTGTATAAGGGGTGGCAGGACAACCAAATAGGTGCAGGGATAGTTTGGTATCGAGTGAAGCTGCAGGCTGTTTCTTTAAGCCTGTCTTTGAAGTTTCGACTGCTCTTTCCCCCAGACCATTGGACAATGGATGGTATGGAGTTGTCCTTATATGCCACATGCCATTTAACTTTAGGAAATAAAGTAAATGTAAGCGATGGCCTGTTTACTGTGATTGACACTTCCAGGAGTAGTGTGTTGATAAAAGATGCTTGCAGCTTTTCTATCATCATCCCCATGTTTGATGAATGAACTCTACACATGCTCAAACACTTTGTGTGGGCTTCCACGATGACCAAGAATGCCCATGAGCGGAGCTGTACAGTTGACATGCAACTGAGTCCAGGGTTTACCCAGCGATACCCATGAATGTGGAGCAGGGGGCTGGTGGCAGTAATTTTTGCCCCTGTTGTCACCCTGGGCACTGCCCCACCAACGCGAGTGTTTCGGCATCCAATCCTGGCCACCGGACTTAACTTCTCACTGACATCTTCGTTTTGGGCACCCCTGGTGGACCTCAACCAGTGTATTGTGGTGAACTTTGCTCAGGGCAACTGCTCTTCCTCCCCACAACAATATGCTGTCCCCTACGGTGATCCGGTCTCTTTAGGCCTAAAAGAAAGGTTTCTGCTCTGGGTGTGACCGCCCTTTGGTTTTCCCCATCACCACCTGCTGTTTTAGTTTTGCCAGGACCAGGTCTTTCTGCGTCCAAGGTCTGATATGGCCAGCTGGGACCAGAGTGTGTCCAGTAAGTTTAAAACCACTACGGACTCTTCCAGTAGCAGTACCATCGGTGGTGCATCAGCCAGTGGGAAATGGCTCAATACATCTACACTTGCTGTTTGGCCTCCCACAGTGTTCCAACTTATAATTACACGTACTTAGTATTAGAGCCTACTGCTGGATTCAGTCTGAAGCTATAGATGGAACTGTCTTGTCCTATTTAACTGCTCCCAGTAGGAGTTTGTGCTCCATTTTATGACAACTTTACATCAGTTAAGGTGTTGGTGGAATTTCCTGACTCCAAATATAACTGCCAAACCTTCCTTCTCTACCTGGGCGTATTTGCATTCTGCCTTAGCCAAAGTCCTGGATGCATATGCTATTGGGCATTCATCTCCATTGGGCCACCTATGAGCTAACACTACCCTGATGCTAAACGGGGGTGGCATCGCATGTTAATACCATAGCTCACTTGGGATCACAGTGTGCTAACAGCTTGGTGGCTGATAGCTGTTTCTTCGATTCCCCGAAAGCTGTGACTTGCTATGTGACCATTTACAAGGCTGAGATAATGGGAACTGCAGATGCTGGAGATTCCAAGATAATATGATGAAGGGTCTAGGCCCGAAACGTCAGCTTTTGTGCTCCTGAGATGCTGCTTGGCCTGCTGTGTTCATCCAGCCTCACATTTTATTATTTACAAGGCTGACCCTTCTTAAGAGTTGAAGCAAAAGTGCCAGGATGGAGGCCAGGCTATGGATGAACTTTCTGTAATAGTTCACCAATCCAAGGAAAAACCTAACCACAGATGTGGGAGCCGGGGCACCTTTGATCATTCTCACTTTATCTCCCAATGGGCATATCCCAGTCTTGTCAACTCTGTAGCCCAAGTAGGTCACTTGGGATGCCTGGGGCACACATTTTTCCCTTTTGAGGCTTATGCAAGCTTGGCAAAAGCATCTGGGGACTATGTCCAAGTTCTCCTTATTGGTCTTCCTTGTTAACATCGTGTCATCTGGATAAACAGTGGCCTGCAGCAGACGTTGCAAAATGTTCTCCATTGTCCAATGAATAATTGCGCAGGTTGACGGTACCCCAGTGGCAGTCTTGTACATTCATTCAAACCTTTATGGGTATTGATTGTAACATACTTCTGGGAATGCTCATCTAAATGCAACTGCAAGTACACATGGCTCATGTCCAGCTTCATGAAGGATAGACCCCAGCTTTGCGTATCAGAGGGATCGGGTAGGAAAACGTGGTTTAGCATTTGTTTAAAATCCCCAAAAGGCAAACCAACCTGTGAGGCTTCACCTTTAGTACAGTGTTTCCCATTCTGCAAACTAGACTGGTTTAGTGTTTGCCCTTTCTAACTTGCTGATTTCTGCCTGCACTTTTACCCATAAGGCAAATGGCACTAGGGAGGCCTTGCAGAATCCTGGAACCCTTCCTGATCAGCATGCAAGGTGGCCTTGGCGCCTTTGACAATCCGTGGATCTTCCTGAAAAGCATCCGGGGATTTAATTAGGACTTCACTCAGGCAGCCGTTTTCTCATCACAAAATGTTGAGCCAGCCTAGGTGAATCTTCCTCAACCAATTTCACCCCATTGAGCTTGGTTTCGAGTCTTTTACTATAATCAATGGTAAGTGTACCGACTGCTTCTCATGAGAGACCGGAATCAGAATTGTGCCCTTAATCTGTGAAGGTTCCCTGGCACGGGCTCCAAGTCTAGCTGAGGCTTTGTGCAAACTGAACGGTTGGAATTCAGAGTGGATTTTGGTAAAGAGTGGTTCTGCGATTACTGAAATGGCCGCTCCTGTATCAATCTCCATTAGAACTGGGTGACCATTTAACCAGACATTTATTTTGGTTGGTTCTGAGTTGGATGTTGCTAAGCAGCTTAAGAGTTCCAAGCTAGATATAGGTGGGCTTTCCTGGATACTGGCTAATGAGTTCTCTTACTCAGTTTAGGTCTAGTGGGACAATTGCTGTCTCGAACCCATATGCCAGCAGGAGCTACAATGACTTGCCGGCCTGGATCCTGAAGAAAATGTTAACCTTTTGGCCGAGGCTAGGCTCTGTTTTTGGGATTTTGCTGTGGACTGCCCAAGATTACCCCTGTTCAGGATATGTCCCTGATTGAGGCTATATAATTGACTTCACTTAAGTGGTGTTCCCCAAGCTCAGTCAGACAGGCGAGGGTGTCCACTTCCATTGGAATATCCTGCAACTCATACGCTCCACTTGCCGCATTTTTCAGAAAAATAAAACACATCCTTTCACGGACTGGGCCCAATCTCCGATAGCAGGCTCAAATGAGTCAAGCTTCCCAAACAATGGCATGATGCCAGAAATGCAAACCCCAAACTCAAAGACAGCTATTGCAAGGAAAATTCTTCAGGAGTGTGCTTTACTCGCATGGTATCTCGTCACCAAGTCACCTTTTAATTATACGTAGAAAGTCTTTCACACTGATCCTGCTCCCTCAGAGCCAACTCTCAGTGATAGCACGTCTGTTTATATTTGTCAGCCTGGGCTCCTTGATTGGACCAGGCTAACAGCCCCAGTCAAGGAACTCATGTTCTATCCGCCTCCCCCCTCTCCCTACTTACTTCAGAACCCCCTTTCCCTCCCCTATTTCTGAAGAAAGGTCTAGGCCCAAAACGCCAGCTTTCCTGCTCCTCTGATGCTGCTTGGCCTGCTGTGTTCATCCAGCTCCACACCTTGTTATCTCAAATTCTACAAGGTCGACCTGGCTGACCCCGTAGTAATCCCTTACCTACATGCACAGTGGTATGAATTAGCCTCCGACAGAATGTATCAATGCTTATGTTATGTCTTGTAATGTAATAAACACATTGAATAATTCAACAGGCATTTATTACAAATGTCTTTTATATACAGAGTTCCATTCCCTAGGCACATGAGTGCCCAGATTAATATTAAGCTATCGGGTTACATGGTTCCGATAGAGTGTCATGCTTCGAGTGGTTTAAGGTAAGATGGAGAATGACGTCTTTATACAGGTTATGATACAACACTAATGTCATGGTCATGTCTCTTAAAGGTATACAAACACACTGACTGAGTTGTAACATAATAGCAGCACCCTCATTTTCACAGGCAGGAATTTATGGCACCATCATTGTCACTTGCTGTGAAAGGTTTGGCCAGGAGCCAAATTGTGAGGCCATGGTGTCCCCAGATACCCAGTGATACGAAAACAGAGCAAATAACAATCTCTCAAGGAGTGGAAAAATAAAATGTTACCAAAAAAGAAGAGTAATTGCTGGAGAAACTCAGTAGGTTTTACAGCATCCGTGAAGAGAAAACAGCGTTAAAGTTATAAGTCCACAGACCCCTAGTTCAGCAGTGAATAAAATGTGATGCTGTGCACAATGTTTCTTTAAATTCAATAAGAAGACAATTCATTTAGTTCATAATGAGGGTAGTTTAAAAAGCAGGAAATGAATTGAAATTGTTAAGTGCTTGATATGAATGTAACAGGAAACTGATTCTGTAAGATGGGTAATCATTCTCTGCTGTGTGTGCCCTTGTGTATGGGAGAGGGTCATAAAGAGACAAATAAAATGATCAACATTAATTGATTGGGTGTTATGTAATAAAAAGAGCCTTAAGTTGAGTGTACTTCTGACCTTGATGTGTCGCAACAAGTTAAAGCACATGACATGAGTGGTAAACTCATTAGGTTGTTCTCAGAGGTGTTAACAAAGGGGAACCAGCAGGCTTTACAGTAACCTAGCTTACTAACAAGGTACAGATCTGTCTTAGGCCTATTGCCGTGCTCCAATGATATTCAACACAAGCTCCTCCTCACCCATTTAGATACATTACAGACTTCAAGTGGTAAAGATGATATTGAGAGTCTCCGCAGGGATATAGATAGGTTAAAGAATTGGGCAAAATCTTGGCAGATGGAATATAATGTCAGAAAATGTGTGGTTATGCATTTTGGCAGGAAGAACACAGGAGCTGAACACTATTTAAATGGAGAAAGACTGCAGAAAGCTACAGAACTGAGGAATTTTTGAGTTGTTATCCATGACTAACTAAAGGCTATTATTGAAGCCCAGCAAGTAATAGGGAAGGCAAGTAGAATGTTTCTCTTTATTTCAAAGGAAATAGAATATAAAAGTAGAGAGGTTTTGCTCGAATGGTACAAAAGTATACAGGGAGCAGTTATCAGACAACAGTTGAAATGTTGTGAATAGTTTCAGGCCCCTTATCTAAGGAATGAAAGACTAGCATTGCAGGTGGACCTCAGAAGGTTCACTAGGCTGACACCAGGCGTGGAAGAACAGTTTTATGAGGAGAGGCTGAGGAGGTTGGACCTATACTCATCGAAAGTTTGAAGAATGAGACTTACATAAAAAATTGTCAGGGAAATTGACAAGATGAATGCAGACAGGTAGCTTCCCCTTGATGGAGAGCCTCGGACCAGAGATCATAATCTGAGATAAAGGGGTCAGCCATTTAGACAGACATGAATTTCTTCTCTCAGAAGGTAATGAATGTGTCAAATTTTTTTTTACTGTCGGGGGCTATCAAGACTAGGTCATTCAGTGTATTCATGGCTAAAACAGATTAGGTTTTTAATTAATAAGTTGGACAAGGGCAATGGGAAAAAGACAAGGAGTGGGTTTGAGGATTATCAGATCACCCACAATCTCATGGAATGGCAGAGCAGATTGAATGGGCTGATGGTTTAACTCTGCTCCTACACCTTCTGGCCTTCAAGATTCAATGTGGAGCTTACTAACTTCAGACCACGAGTCACAGAATTCACAGAATTACTACAGCACAGCCAGAGGTCATTCACCCATCATGTCTATATCAGCTATCCTAATGAGGATTTCGCTTAAAACCTTTCAGCAGGGTTCACCTCGATAACCTTACAGATTCTTCCTGTCCAAATCACAGTTTAACTTCTTTGAAGTGCCTCAATTGAATCTGCCTCCACCACACCATTAGGCAGTGGATTCCAGACCTGAACCACACACAACCTCATGATGACTTTCCTCATACCTCTATTGTTTCTTGTACAAGTAGCTTTAAATCTGTTCTCCTTGTCCATTCTGTCAAGAACTCTTCATGGTATCAAATACTCCCCTCAGCCCTCTCTTCCCCAAGAAAAATAGCCACAATTTTGACAAACTTATCTTCATAGCTAGAGTTCGTCACCCCGTAACCATTCTTGCAGATCTCTATAGCGTCCTCTAATGCTTTCACACCCTTCCTAAAGTATGTCACCAAGACCTCCTTAGAGAACGCCAGACAGTATGGTGACTCAGTGGTTAAAACTGCTGCCTCACGGGTCCAGGGACCTGGGTTCCATTCCAACCTCAAGCAACTGCCTGTGTGGAGTTTGCATGTACTCCCCGTGTCTGCATGGGTTCCCTCCAGGTGCTCTGGTTTTGTCCCACAGTCCAGGGACGTGCAGGTTAGGTCGATTAAACATGTGAAGTACAGGGAGAGGGTGGGGGAGTGAGTATGGGTGGGATGTTCTTTGGTGGGTTCGTGTGAACTCGTGTGGCCTGTTTCCACACTGTAGGAATTCTAAGAATGGAATAAAATACTCTAGCTGAGGCCAACCTAATGCTTTATAGAAGGCCAATATAACAACCCTGCTTTTCTATTCTATGACCCATTCAGAAAGGCCTATTTTAATGGTTCCCTCAACCTGCTACTTTAATGTCTCATGCACACGTACAAACAATTTCTGTTGCAATCCCCAGCAACTGCAAACTAATTTATCAAAACAGGCCATGAGTGAGCAGAGGAATTTCATTTCAATGCTGTTTCTGCTCCCTGCCCCCGACTTTTGAGTAGTACCTTTTACTTTATATTATTCCTCCATGTCCTTCTGGCCAAAGCATATTAGTTAACATTTCACCATCTTCCATCACCTTCATTATTAAACCATCTTCCTCACAGTTTACAATGCTTCCAAGTTTCAAATCATGTGCGGATTGCAGAATTCTGCCCTGGACTCTCCACCATTTCTGTATTTCTTTCCCCCAAGAATCTGTCTTTTGTTCACACTTCTTTGTTTTCATTCAGAGCTGACCTTTATTGCAAGATAGCGGCAGAGTTGGGCTTCACACTCTGACTGCTGCTCGTTCTTCTTTTCTTGTGTTTTTCTCTTTTTTTTCTTTCTATTTTCTCTCTCTACTCACCTTCTGGAAGGAGCTCGGTCACGGAAGAAGCAATGGCAACAGCTGGGGCCCAGCGTGAGGGCTTTGCTGGTTGGCCATAAGGTGGCTGGTGTACTCGGGCAGAACTCTAGGGGTCAAAGGCATCGAGGAAGCGTCTGGGGGCCCAGGCAGCGTGTGGTGTGGTGACTGGTGGGCACGGATGGTGGTTGGATGCAAGATTGCAGTGCGGATGCATGGGGGCCAGGAGATCGAGCCCAGCGCAAGGAAAGCCCAGTGTGAAGCCACAGCTGGCCAATGGCTAAAGAAGGACTGTAATGTGGAGCTTTTAACTTTATTTCTTATTTACTACCTTACACTGAGAAGAACTGCAATGTTGAACTATTAACTTATGGCTTTATTTTTCCACCTTTTACCTAAGACTTCGTACCTCAGTAGCTTGTACTTAAGATGGTGCATGTGTGGTGACATTGCAAACTTTTCACTCTACTCCTGTAGCCCTGTACTTGAGTACAAACGACAATGAAACCTGATTCTAAATCTCATTCTATTAAACTAGCCCAGGGCCAATGAGTTAGTTCTTCTTGACGATTATTTCTGCTCCCTTGGCCTCTTATTCTCTGATAACTTTAATCCCCCGCACCTTCTGTTCTTTCCCTGGCCTCACTCATTTTTCAACACAATAAAACGTGTCACATTCCACCTCTCTTCAGTTCCAAAGGAGCAGGAAACTTACACTCGAAATGTTAACTGTTTCTCCAGCCGCGACCTGCTGGCTTTCTTGAGCACTTTATGTTTTTATTTTGGATTTTGAGCATTTTTCTTACATTTCACTAAAAAAAAGTACAGCGTCCGAACACAGTAAAGCCCACATTTACTTTCAAATACTCAACCTCTGCTTGGAGCTTGAGTTGAGACAGATCCACCTGAACTCAATGAGCTGTTGAAACAGTGCAACATCAGAGTCCTCTTCAATGGACTTTATAGGATGCGAAAAAAAAGAACTGCAAAAGCCAGGTTATAAATAAATGCACACAGAGTTTAAATCCAGACACTGGCTCAACAAGAGGGATTCAACATTGCCTGGCTTCTGTCATGTGACAATGAGGCAAGGAAATTCCATTCTGCCATCGTCTAATGCAAACAAGAGTCATAGAGAGGTACAGCACGGAAGCAGGCCCTTTGATCCAATTCGTCCATGCCGACCAGATATCCTAAATAAATCTATTCCCATTTGCCAGCATTTGGCCCATACACAAAAACAGAAGTTGCTGGAAAAGCTCAGCAGGTCTGGCAGCATCTGTGAAGAGAAATCAGAGTTAACATCTCGAGTCTGGTGACCCTTCCTTAGAACAGATTTGGCCCATATATCTCTAAACCCTTCCTACTCATGTGACCATCCTGATCTCTTTTAAATGTCGTACCGGCCTCCACCACTTCCTCTGGCAGCTCATTCCATACACGCACATCCTCTACCTGAAAAAGTTGCCCCTTAATCCTTTTAAAGCTACCCCCCTCTCACTTTAAATCTGTGCCTTACAGTTTTGGACTCCCTTACCCTGGGGAAAAGACCTTGTCTATTCACCCTATCCATGCCCCTCATTGTTTTATAAACTTCTATAAGGCCACCCCTCACTTTCTGATGCTCCAGGGAAAATATCCCCAGCCAATTCAGTCTCTCCCTGTAGCTCAAACCCTCCATCCTCAGCAATATCCTCCTAGATCTTTTCTGAGCCCTTTCAAGTTTCACAATATCCTTCCTAAGGCAGAGAGACAACAATTGAATGCAGTATTCCCAAAGTGGCCTAACCAATGTCCTGTACAGCAGTAACATTGACCATCTAATGGAACCTGGATAGTGTTACTGTGAGGAGTTCGTATTGAGGAAGTATTTGGATCACTCAAACGTTTGCCCATTTTAAGGCTAGGTACTGTTGCTACGTTACCTTCAAACAGTGCGAGTGATGTTCAGAAATGCAATGAAATGACTGTGTTGCCTGGATTTCTTTACATGGAAAGGATTCTAGTGTCAAACTGAGCATACCTGATTAAAGTGAGAGTGATATACCAAGGAGCATCAGTACTCAGACATCCTGATGAACAGGAAAATGTTCGATGTGTTTGTGCGACGCTTGACATGAATCACTGTGAAACAGGTGAGAATGAAGTAACTGGGCTAGAGTCAGAAGAGAGGTTGAGAGCAGTCATTCAAACTCAGATTTTAAGCGACCCAGGCAAATCACAGGAATCTTGTCTGGAGGGGTCTGGGGAGAAACATGGGGTTTTACCCTTTGTTTTGCAGTAAGGGTTTTTCTCCTGATACATCATGGCGATTTGGCGTGTTTTTTCAGTGGGAGCTGAGATCATATTGAAGAAAGCAGCAGCAGAGGGGAGCAGCGCTCATGCCTGGGCCCTGAGCTGCTTCCATCCAGCTTTCATTTTTGTCTCTCCAACTCTTACATTTGCTCTTTCCCTTTTGGTTCCCTGTTTCTCTTCCCTTTGTCAGCAGCTGCAGTTCCTTCCCAGAGCGTCAGCAATGGTGGAAGAGGACGACAACAGTGGAGGCAAGATGGTGCCAAAGAAGGACAACAGGATTCTGGTTGTGGAACAGCTCTGGCCAGGTACCTGCTGGTGGACACAGTGCTGTTCTGGCTGTGTGCAGGGTCTCAGGGCACCTGAGTGTTCGCAAACTGAGGGATGGGCTTCTCTTCCCAAACTGTGCGTACATCAGACTCAAACCCCTTGGATTTGTGTTTTAACCGTAGATTACCTTAGGCTCTGGATTCTACACCCCTCAGACTGTTTTTCTGACAATGAGGACTGTTGGCGGTAGAGGAGGAGTGATCTGGGCGTTTTCTTTTCTTTTGGGCATTTCTTTTATTTCTGCTTCTGTCTTTAATCCTGTTTTTTGTGCACTAAGATGTCATCAGAGATTGGCAACTTTGGACATTTTTTCACGGTAAGCGTGTATCCCTGTACTCGAGTACGCGTGACAATAAAAACTAAATCAAACGATAGAGACATTTAAACCAATCAAGGCTTTGCATGGTTTCGATTCGGTTAAAGGTTTCGTATCAGGGCTTTAGGAGGTTTATTTCAATGATCAATCTTGACATTGATCCAGACACTTTATGTGCGTGATCTTCATCTTCATAAAATCCTAAAGTCCAGGAACCCCTCTAACGGGTTGGAACTGGGAGCACCTATTGGAAAAAACTGCTTGCAAGACACAGAGAAATCTAAACAGTGCCCCACCCCAGCTTTACGGGTTCATATTGGGAGAAACAGGAGCCCAATTTAACAACAAAGAACAAAGAAAATTATAGTACAGAGACAGACCCTTCAGCCCTCCAAGCCTGCACCGACATACTCCCTGTCACAATAAAACCCCCTACCCTTCCGGGCACTGTATCCCTCTATTCCCATCCTAGTCATGTATTTGTCAAGACGCTCTTTAAAAGTTCCTATAGCATCTGTTTCTACTAACTCCCCCGGCATCGAGCTTCAGGCACCCCCCACCCTCTGTGCAAAAAAACTTGCCTCGTACATCACCTTTAAACCTTGCCCCTCACACTTAGACCCATGGCCCCTGGTAACTGTCTCTTCCAGCCTGAGGAAAAGCCTCTGACCGTGCAGGCTGTCCATGCCCTTCACAATCTTGTAGACCTCTATCAGGTCGCCACTCAATCTCCGTCGTTCCAGTGAGAAAAACCCAAGTTTCTCCAACCTCTCCTCATAGCTAATGCCCTCCATACCAGACAACATCCTGGTCAATCTTTTCTATACTCTCTCCAAAGCCAGCACATCCTCCTGGTAGTGTGTCAATCAGAAATGAACACAATATTTCAAATGCAGCCTTACTAAGGTTCTACAAAGCTGCAACATTACCTGCTAATTTTTAAACTCAGTACCCTGGTCGATGAAGGCAAGCATGCCATATGCCATGTTGACTACCTTCTCCACGTGAGTTGCCACTTTCAGTGACTTGTGTACCTATACACCCAGATCCGTCTGCCTATCAGCATTCTTAAGGGTTCTGCCATTTACTGTATATTTTCCACCTGGATTAGACCTTCCAAAATGCATTACCAACACACATTTCTGGATTAAACTCCATTAGTTGCCCAATCTTTCGGAAGCTCGGCACAATATTACTTTCAGTTCAGATACAAAGTCCCTGTGCCTGGTTTGGTAAATTGGCTCATACTGGCTGGGAATTGCAACGGACAATGCCCGCCTGATGTTTCTGGGTGTGAGGCGGTGGGATCCAGGGTTTTGACTTGCTGGTTGGAAACAATGTTGGAAGTGCCTGGAGTCAGAAAGGCTCATTCCTCCTGGCTCTCCGCAAATGTTCCACCACTTCCTGAGATTCAGTGCTAAGCATAACCAGCGTGAGGACATTATTGCTGGAGTTCCTCAGGGTGGGTGTCCTAGCCCTAACCGTTGTTGGGTGCTTCATCAATGGCTTTCCCTCAAACACAAGGTCTAAAGTGGTCATGATTTCACAATATTCAGCACCCTTCATGACTCTTCAGACATTGATCAGTTCAAATGTGGCAAGATCTAGACAACATTCAATTCCAGCAAATTCATCACGTTCCTTCAACAGCATCATCCAAGCTGCGATCTCTACTACCTCGAGGGGCAAGGGAAACACATACATGGGAACACCACCAAATGTAATTTCCCCTACAAGTCTCAAAACATTCTGAATTGGAAACATGTCATCTTTCCTTCATTCATAAATCCTGGAAGCCCCTTTCTAACAGCATCGTGGATGTACCTATGCTTCAAGGATTGCACCAGCTCAAGAAAGTGGAAGCGCACTACTTTCCCAAGGGCTTTAGAAAAGGCCAATCAATGCAGGTTCAGCTAGTGGTAGCCAAATCCTATCAACGAACGAGTTAAAAAAAATTCTGGAGGGAAAAACAGGTTGATATTTGAACAGCCCTCCCTTGGCTGTAAAAATCTTTAGACAAGCCACTAAGCAGGATTAGTGCAATACAGATTTTAATCACCTCTCCTGATATGTCTTGATGTGGTTCAGCATCTATTCTTGTCTACGTGAGCAGCTTGTGAGGATTTTAGAGATTTATCAAAATGCACAAGCTAATATTGATCCAGATGAAATGGCCGAAATGCATCATGATTTGTGCAATTTGATTATTTAATCTTTGCTTCGAAGAGTTTTCAATAATCTGAATAAATGAAGTTCACTCACTGACCAGTGTCCAGGACCAGGCTGCTCTGAACCTGGCTAGGATGAATTAAAAGCTTCAATTTTCATCATTCAACTCACATTATACTTAGTCACAGAAATGGAGAAAAGTGGTAAGTCTCGTGAGATCTTCTTTTTTCTAAATTCTTTCAAGGATGTGGGTATCGTTGGTTGGGCCAGTATTTATTGCTCATCCCAGTTGCCCTTGAGAAGATGGTGGTGTGCTATACTTGCTCCATGTGAATCCTGCCCTTGTCCTGTCTGCATGGAAGTTACTGTGAATTTGAAAGATGCTGTGGAATGAATTCCCAGTGATTTGTTGCAGTGCATCTTTCAGATAGCACACAGTCTTGCTACAGAGCATTGGGAGATAGTGGAAGCAATGAATGATGAAGCTGGGCTGTTTCTTCAAACCAGATTTTTCAAAGCTTCTTTCTTTATTATATCAGTTTCAGGGCTATTTGGGTAAATCCATCGACTCTTTAAGCAAACTAAAGTCACCCAGTTATCATTTATTACCTATGTTACACCCATCTCTAATTTTCTGATTGTAGCATGCCCAACAGTACTGTGATTGTTTCACAGTCGTTAAGTTACTCGCACCAACATTTGCTGCCCCTTGTTATTTCTTAGCTCCACCTCGTTATTTTACAGCTCAGTCCTTTGATCTAAAACCCTATCTTACTAACGTCATGATCTCATCCCTTAAAAAACCTGTTACCCCACCTCTTTCCCCTTTGTGCCTATCTTTCTTAACCAATAAATATCCTAGAATATCCAATCCCTAGCCTTGGTCATTTTGTAAACAGTCTCCAGAAAAGCAACTAAATCATAACCACATACCTTTATGTGGAGTGATAGAGGTCTACAGCATGGAAACAGGTCCTTCAGCCCATCTTGCCCATACTGTCCAGTTTGCACAATTAAACTAAGCCCATTTGCCTGCATTTGGTCCATATCCCTCCATACTTATCCCATCCATGTACCTGTCCAAATGTTTCATAAATTACAAAAATGTACTCGCCTCCACCACTGCCTCTGACAGTCCATTCCAGACATTCACCACCCTCTGTGTGAAAAAATTGCCCCTCTGAGCCCTTTTTTTTATCTCTCATTCTCACCTTAAACTCATGCCTTCTAGCTTTAAACACCCATAACATGGGGAAAAACTGTTGGCTGTCTACCTTATCTATGCCGCTCATGATTTTATAGACCTCTATAAGGTCACCTCCCAGGGAAAAAAGTCCCAGCCTATCCAACCTCTCCTTATAACTCCAGCCTTCAGTCCAGGTTGCACCCTAGTAAATCTTTTCTGTGCTTTTTCTAGTTTAATAATATCCTTTCTATAATAGGGCGACCAGAGCTGCTTGCAGTGAATTTATCATTGGATTTCTCTCTTCAAATCATCTACCTTGTCGTGAGATAGCGTGAAATTGACATTGTAATATTACTACCATTCCTCACACTGATCTTTTTTGAAGCTTGCTTTTGCTTTGTCTGTCTTCCAGTTTTGCTTACGCTTTTCTATTCCCTAGTACCGGTTGCGCTTCCCTCGCAATGGGAATGCCTCTCAGGTTCACACCTCTCCACCAACCTTGAGTAATCTTTCCACGACAGTGAACATCCCTGAGAGGGTGTTAGCTCATCCATCTCCTGTACATTGTACACATCTCTTCTGCCTGAGAACCAGGGCCGACTGCCTCAGAAATCTCATGAATTCCTGCTGCACCAGTTCTACTGCCAAGGGTTCAAACACTCAGTTCTCCTCTTCCTATGCTTATTGGCCTGTGGTGCTTCTTAAAGTATTTAATCATTGATAGAATACCTTGCTGGTCAACTGTTGATCAGTTGCTTTCCCTGTAGCAGTGCAAGGCCTAAACACTAGACAGTCCGTCAAACTCCATCATTCACCAAATCTCCCCTTCTCACTGAGCCCGAGCTGCGGTCTGACTTGACAGTGATAGAGTTTTGGATATCTCGGCATTGAGAAAGGGAGATAGCTGACGTTGAGTTGAATAATCTTGGACTGAAGAGTCAAAACAGCCTTCCTACTCGTAATTCTGGTGGTCTCATGTTCTCAGAAAGGTACTTCAATCTGAGTTATAGCTTCAGGAGACAAAAGGAAATATTTAGGCCGAGTGTCTAGAAATGACCAGGAAATTACTGCAATGATATTTAAGAGTTTCCACACAGTAGGGATTCTATGCTGAATCTACCCTGAATCAATGAGAGGCGTCAGATTTCGTTCCTGGATTGTCAGTTGTTGTTTCTGTTTGGTGCAGTACTGAATACAAACCAGCAGATGGGGATGTTGTTCTTCCTAATCCATGAAGCTAATCTGTTGAAATTGAGATTTCTTACAGTTTCCCGTTTGGCCTTTCGCTGATGCTCCTCCCATTCAATTGTCTGATCCCCGAACCCTATTCCCTTTCTTAGGCCAAGACACAATCTGAATATCCAACATTGTTCCTTCACTGAATTCTTTCAATTTGAAGATGAAAGGATTCGGATAAATGAATAGTTTGGCAAATTAGATCATCATGAAGTAGCACTCACTATAAACTTTACCTCACAATGATAACATTTCTCAGTGTTAATCTTATGGTGGGAGAATCCAAAATGAGGAATCAAGTGTCTCAAGTTTGATGTGGGCTATTCAGGGAGCAAGTGCTTTTTGGCCACACAGAAGGATAGTATTAATCTGGGAATTCCTCCCCAGAGGTGCCTGGATCATGACACTATACTCTGACCCTCACTTCTGGAGACAGTATGGAATGGTCTGCTCCTGTCCTCGTCTGCACAGCATTTCACAGAAAATGAGAGACAGTGGCTCTCCATCGTGCGATCTCCTGCGGCAGTCTGCATTAGGAAGCTGTGCTACATCCAGCGGAGCTTAGATTCTGACCCTGGACTTCCAGAATCAGGGATTCCTCATTAATGCAGCACTCACAGGGATGACCACAGTCTGGATCTACTGGTGATAATGGGAACTGCAGATGCTGGAGAATCCAAGATAATAAAATATGAGGCTGGATGAACACAGCAGGCCCAGCAGCATCTCAGGAGCACAAAAGCTGATGTTTCGGGCTTCTGATGAAGGGTCTAGGCCCGAAATGTCAGCTTTTGTGCTCCTGAGATGCTGCTGGGCCTGCTGTGTTCATCCTGGATCTACTGGGGCCGGTTTCAACGAGCCTCTGTGGGCAATATCAGAAAGAAAGCAGCTCCTCAGTAACTGGTCATTCACGGCACACACAAATAACATTTAACCAGACACAGGGACAGGACGCCAGTGGGATGCATACACAAGGACCCCTTGCCCTGAGTCAAATGTATGTTGCATGTACAGCAGCACGTTCTATGTTCAGCAGCAGTAATGAGAACCTCTGCACAGCATTGCATAGATCGAAAATGGCTGGACGTTCACGGCTTCATTTTGTACAGCCCCTTGCAGCATGTTTGACACATAAGCTGCTGGCACATGGTGCAGGTGTGAGATTGATGTGCTCAACTGCTATATAGCAAGATGTTCACCCCCTCAATTGATCACTGCTGACAAACTGCCCGGATCTGTGTCTGTGCTAATGGGCAGGGCTGGGCAGAGATGCTGTGAGCTTTTAAGTGGTGAATGAGGTTGCGAATTGCAAACAGGCAAGGCAAGGCAGAGATGCTGGGAGCATCCCAATAAATGCAGAGTGAGTGAGCACCAAGGAGACAAGGGTGAGTGCTGAGGTGTATGCCGGTCCAATCAATGCGATGGGGCCTTTTCCTGCGGACAAAGTGATCTAGCAGCAGCAGTTTGATGAGAGGAGCTGGTGTGCTCCAACACGTGCATTGATGTGGGGAACAGTATGTAAGTAAGTTCAAGACGCGTCACGATGATTAGTGGGTTTGATCTGGAGGGAGAGGCTGAACAGGCTGGAGCTTTTTTCCCTGGAGCATCGGAGGCTGAGGGGTGACCCTATAGGGGTTTATAAAATCATGAGGGGCATGGATAGGGTGAATAGCCAAGGTCTTTTCTCCAAGGTAAGCGAGTCCAAAACTAGAGGGTATAGGTTTAAGGTAGGATATCTGGACAGCATGGTCAAATTGGACCAAGAGGTCTATTTCCATGCTGTATGACTCTATGTTGTATGTGGTGAGGCTCATGCATCCCAATGCCAACTTCGGTGTATGGGTGATGCAGTCACTGCTCCCCTGGGTGCCATCAGTGCCATATGACAAAGCTGGAGGCCCAGAGGAGCACATGGAGAACTGGAGTCAGCAAGTACCTGCTCTGACTTTCATGTTGGGGATTGTCACCATCTGATTTCCCTCTGGTGCACGGAAGAATAGGAAGCTGCAAATCAATGAGGCAATTAGGTATTAATGAAGCATCAACGTGTGCAAATAGCCTTCTCACCACTTACTGGCAGCATTCTCGTCTCTCTGTTCAAACCTGGGGAATAAAATCAGATTTTTTGTGCTGTCAAGAATCAAACATTTCTGATGTCGCCACAATTTCCCAACCGGTTCATCATGGCTAACATCATTCACGGGCTGGGAATGTTTAATCATGCATTTTGAGAGTACTTTGGAATCATACAGTCCCTACAGCATGGGAGCAGGCCCATTGAGTCCATACCACCCCTCCAAAAAGCATCCCACCCAGACCCACACCTCCCCCCCACCTTAACCTATCCCTGTAACCCTGCATTTCCTGTGGCTAATCCACATAAGTCTGCTTATCTTTGACTGTGGGAGAAAAATCAGGGCAATGGGAAGAAACCCCAAGATACAGGGAGAACATGCAAATTCCATAAGACAGTCACCGGAACACGGAATTGAACCCAGGTCCCTGGCACTGTGAGGCAGTAGTGCTAACCACTGAGTCATCATGATCGTGAAAGAACCAGTGACCTGCAATTAAACTCACTGCAGAAATAAATTAATCAGAATGATGAATACTACTGTCTTCCTGTTGGACTTTGCTATACATAGTTTTGAACCCAAAATAAAGCCCACTCTGATGCCTTTTAGGAATATTCATTCTCTCATTCAGTGAAAGATCCTGTTGTGCTATTTTGAAGAAGAGCATAGGACTTTTCCAACATTTTTGCCAATAAATATTCCCTAACCAATACCAAAAACAGATGGTCTTGTTATTATTGAAATATCCCACAAGAAGTACTGTAGTATACAAATGTTTTGCTGAGCTTCCTACATTAAAACAGTGACGACTCACCAAAAGTATTTGTATGGCCAGGACCTGCCTCAGTATGTCATAAAGATATGAAATGCAACAAAATTGCAAATATATATTTTTCTTTGTTACTTCAATTCATCCCATCAACATATCCGTCTATTCCTTTCTCCATTACGTAGTTATCTAGCTTCACTTTACATGAATCAATAGCTAAAACACTTCTTTGATGTCAAATTACACATAATTGTGAATGAAATTTTAAATCAGTCCTGCTCAGATCAGTCTGCAGATGGGCCATAACACATTTCCATTACACACACCCTCCCCGAGACCTGACACAACAAAACAAACGTAAGATGCATCCCGCTGAGTACAAAAGCAAGGTAGCTATAGTGATTATTTTTAAAAATTGTTAGTTCACCAACTGAAGTAATAAGTCCATTTCTGAGCACTGCACTTAAGAAAGGCTGAGATGGTATTAAGGAATGATTCAGGTTCCAGGGATAATGAACATCAATCACATGGAGAGATGGGAGAAGCTGGGATTGTGTTCCTTGAAGAGGGGATTTGACAGAGGTGTTCAAAATAACGAGGGGTCTGAACAGAGTCGACATGGGGAACCTGTTCGCAGTGGGAGAAGGATCAATAACCACAGGCCACCAATTTAAGGTGATTGGCAAAATAACTGAAGGCATCGAGTGGTTAGGGTTGCGAATGCACTCACATGGGCATACAGGATGAATGACTTTCTCCTACACTGTAATCATTCTATTACTCTGTAAATAATCCAAATAACTTTGAGGTTGGATTGGGAGTTGACATGACCGCACACCGGCCTTGGTTCTGAAATGACATGTTGGTGTAGTCACAGGGTTGAATCTGAACAAGAACCATATAGAACTAAATGGATGAAATTGTACAAAAAAACAGTCAGAGGGATTGAGATGTTAGCAGCAATGGCCAGGTTCCTGAACACATTTCCATCAGGTTCAGTTGCAAGCTGGTAGTCATTCAGTTTTGTGACATGATCCAGTGAGTGACTACTTTAAGATGCCCAAACACACTTAGTATGGCTGATGGGGGAGCTAAAAGTGCAGATAGCAGCCAGTCTTGAACAGAAGTTATGATAACCAGAGGTATGGAACCCTTGAACTTTCACTGTACTGCTGAAGATTTGGCTACTTCAAAACGCAGTTGTTCCTGGAAGATTATAAAGACAAACTGTTATCAAATTTTTGCAACAAATGTCTCAGCTTTTGTACTTTAATGAAAATGTAACAGCTCTAGAAGCACATTGTTTAGTACAGAACATAGAACATTACAGTGCAGTACAGGCCCTTCGGCCCTCGATGTTGTGCCGACCTGTGAAACCGACCTGAAGCCCATCTAGCCTACACTATTCCATTATCATCCGTATATTTATCCAATGGCCATTTAAATGCCCTCAAAGTTGGCGAGTCTACTACTGTTGCAGGCATGACATTCCATTCCCTTACTACGCTCTGAGTAAAGAACCCACCTCTGACATCTGTCCTATATCTATCACCCCTCAATTTAAAGCTATGTCCCCTCGTGCTAGCCATCACCATCCGAGGAAAAAAGCTTTCATTGTCCACCCTATCTAATCCTCTGATTATCTTGTATGTCTCTATTAAGTCGCCTCTTAACCTTCTTCTCTCTAACGAAAATAGCCTCAAGTCCCTCAGCCTTTCCTCACAAGACCTTCCCTCTATACCAGACAACATCCTGGTAAATCTCCTCTGCACCCTTTCCAAAGCTTCCACATCCTTCCTATAATGCTGTGACCAGAACTGTATGCAATACTCTAAGTGTGGCCGCACCAGAGTTTTGTACAGCTGCAGCATGACCTCACGCCTCCGAAACTCAATCCCTCTACCAATAAAACCTAAAACACTGTGTGTCTTCTTAACAACCCTATCAACCTGCGTGTCAACTTTCAGGGATCTATGCACATGGACACCGAGATCTCTCTGCTCATCCACACTACCAAGAATCATACCATTAGCCCAGTACTCTGTACTCCTGTTACTCCTTCCAAAGTGAATCACCTCACACTTTTCCACATTAAACTCCATTTGCCACTTCTCAGCCCAGCTCTGCAGCTTATCTATGTCTCACTGTAACCTGCAACACCCTTCCGCACTATCAACTCCAATGACTTTAGTGTCGTCTGCAAAGTTACTAACCCATTCTTCTACGTCCTCATCCAGGTCATTTATAAAAATGACAAACAACAGTGGCCCCAAAACAGATCCTTGCAGTGTACTGCTAGTAACTGAACTCCAGGATGAACATTTCCCATCAACCACCACCCTCTGTTTTCTTACAGATAGCCAGTTTCTGATCCAAACCACTAAATCACCCTCAATCCCATGCCTCCGTATTTTCTGCAATAGCCTACCATCGGGAACCTTATCACATGTTTTACTGAAATCCATATACACCACATCAACTGCTTTACCCTCATCCACCTGTTTGGTCACCTTCTCAAAGAACTCAGTAAGGTTTGTGAGGCACAACCTACCCTTCACAAAACCGTGCTGGCTATCCCTAATCAAATTATTCCTTTCTAGATGATTATAAATCCTACCTCTTATAATCCTCTCCAGCACTCTACCCACAGCCGAAAAAAAAAGTCTTTTCTGGAATGAAGATGTTGTTTCAAGCATTTGGTTCCTTGTGGATTTCTTGTGAGGCGAAAGGATGGACAGGTGAGTCGGAGAGGTGAGTCAGCTCCTCAAGAGGAGTGGAAGTAAGGTATTGTTTTGTGCTGTGGGATGTGAGCAGCAATGTTCTGGTTCCCTAACTCAGTCTGAATTGACACAGATTGTTTGGCTGAAAGTTTTGTTTTAAGTCACTTAGCCTTTGCAGGACTTGTACAAAGGGAGAGGAAATACACTTAGAAAGATGAAACATAGAAAACAGGGGCTGGAGAAGGCCTTTCGGCCCTTCGAGGCTGCTTGCCATTCAATATGACCATGGCTGATTATCCAACCCAGTACTCTCAGTTCTCGCTTCCTCCCTATATCTTTTGATCCCTTTAGCATTAAGAACTGTATCTAACTTATTTTCAAAAACATTTAACGTATTGGCTACAATCACTTTCTTTTGCAAGGAATTCCACAGGATCACCACTCTCTGGACGAAGAAGTTTCTCCTCCTCTCAGTCGTAAATTCCCCACCCCATATCCCTAGACTGTGACCACTGGTTCCGGACTCCCAGTCTTTGAGAACAGCCTTAGTGCAATTGCCTTGTCTAGTCTTAAGAGTCATACAGCACAGAAACAGACCCTTTGGTCCAACCAGTCCATGTCAACCACAATCCCAAACCAGACTAGTCCCAGTTGTCTGACTTAGCCCATATCCCTCCAAACATTTCCTATTCATGTACTTATCCAAATGTCTTTTCATCATTGTAACTGTACCGGCATCCACCACTTCCTCAGGAAGTTCATTCCACTCACAAACCACTCTTTTGTGTAAAAGAAATTGCCCCTTGTGTCTTTTTTGGATCATTCTCCTCTCACTTTTTAAATATGCTTGATAGTCTTGAAATCTCCCATCATTAAGATTTCTGCCATTCGCTTTATCTATACCCCTCATGGTTTTATTTATAAACCTCTGTAAGTTCACCCCACAACCTCCTACACTGCAGCAAAAACAGACCCAGCCTATCCAGCCTTTCTTTATGACACAAACCTTCCATTCCTGACAATATCCTTTTAATTTCTTCTGAATCCTCCTAATACCCTTCCCATAATAGTCCTGTTGGAATTTTATATCTGATAGGTTTCTAAGAGATTCCCCTTCATTCTTTTCACAAAAGCTTTGGGCTTTTGATAACTGTGGGGCTGATCAATGTACTGGTGCTGAAGTGTCTGACAGGGCTGTTTAGTTTTGTCTTGTTGAAGTTGGATATAACATTCATCTTTTGGTCCTTTCGGATCTTGGCCTTGGTCTGAACCATAGAACTGCACTTCACTGTAAAAACCAAGTCTTCCTTCAGTTATTGCTTTGAGATTTCAACTACATTTATAAACCTTTTCTTTTAGATGAGTTTTACCTCCATAATAGATGGTTCAACACTTGCAAAGTAACAATACTAAAGGTTGCCAGGAAAAATGCATTTGTGTGGAACTAGAGAGGAGAGTGTGTAGGTGGTTCCATCCATCCTGGAACGGAAGTTAGAGGATTTTACTTCAATTCAATGCAGTTAGATTGGTAAGGAAATATTGGAGGTGAAGGCATTAATGGGAGGTGAGATTTTTTTTAAGTGCAACAGCTTGATAGGATTTGGATCATACTGCCTCACAGGAAGGTGGATACAGATTCAATAATTTTTAAAAAATAGACTATACTTAAAAAGGAAACCATTTCAGGGTTGCGGAGGAAGTGCAGAGGACTGGAACTAAATGGGTAGTTTTCAGATGTTTGGTACAGGTACATCTAGCTGAATAATTCCTTCTGTACTTCAAGATTCCATGGAACTGATATGAGATCTTGCATTTCAGGTATTGTGGAGGGTGGTAGGAAAGAAACGTTGACTTTGAGTTTTCATTCAAACGGAAGCACGTCCAAACCCACAACCGCTGTGAAAGTCTGACCCAGATAACATGGAACAAAAACAGAAGTTGCTGGAAAAGCTCAGCAGGTCTGACAGCATCTGTGAAGGAGAAAGCAGAGTTAACATTTCGGGTCCGGTGACCCTTCCTCAGAACCAGATAACATTGTGGGTGGATTTCTTTAGTTTCTGCTTTTAACTTCCCAGAGGCAACCAGGAGTAACTCAAAAATCTTGCAGCAGTGCAAGTTGGTGAATCGCTGGAGAAAGTGAATTAGCATTTATGTAGCACCTCTCACATCCTCAAGTTATCTCAAAGTACTTCAAAGCTGATCAATCATTTTTTTGAAATGCAAGTGTTCTTTTGCTCTTTCCCACATTGCACTTCAAAACAATTTGGGAGATTCTAGAGTCATGGAAAGCAAATCTTTTTGAGTCATGGCATCATAAAACCTTGACTCAGATGTTGGGTTGTAATGATCAGCTAAACTGGTTCAATGTTATTGTTTGTGAAACCTCGCAATAAGTAAACTGACTGCTATTTTTCTGACATTTCAATTGTGACTTCACTTCAAAATTAATTTATTCACTCCCAAGAGTTTCGAATTGTTCTGAGGTTGTGAAAGATGCAGTAAGAAACAGTATTAAAAATTCAAATGGTCTAAGGCAGGATACAGAGAAAACAGATTTATTTAAAGTCAGGTAATCACATTGAACATTCATGATTATTTTTAGCATTTTACAATATTTTATCCAATCTGCTTTTTTTTCTATATTAGCCTTTAATCACTGCGATTCCACTAATAGGGGTGAGCATTATTTTATGGATCTAACCGTGTTAGCTGAAGATTACGCAAGTTACCACTTCATTATCAGGAGCACTTAACACCTCCCATCCACATTCAGGCTCCGAACATCTGTTAGAGGCTACCCTCACACAATGGTTAATCATTTCAAAGTTCTGATCATCTGTCAGATTCGTAGATTATGTTGAGATAATCAGGTGCACCCATGGGTTTAACATTTCCTCGGCACAATCTTAAGGATCACTCCCTCTTTCGGTCCAAGGGTGCCCAACGATTTTATGCGCAGTGGAACCTAAGAGAAAAAACATGTGGTGAGTGATTGTAGGACCAGTGGACAGGGACTAAATAAGTCCAGTCCTGACCATGTCTGGCAGACTATATGAGTCCCCAGAATTAGACAGACCATAAGTAGATATAATAGAAACATACAGGAAACTACCATTCATACCATTGTACCCCCCACTCGTTCTCAGATCTTTAATACTTTCCTTTTCAAATATTTTCCCAGACTGTAAGAGTTTGCTGCAATAAAAAAAATCTTTCACTCTCCTCCAATGGTAGATAAACTATATTTTAGGTTTAAAAATGTTACACCATGCATTGTTGTCTGTATTGTTTGTTTCAGTGGGTGATCTGCTGGGCAGAATGTCAGCTAGGGACATTAAACCGAAAGTTTCTTCTTCCCTTTTCCAGTCTTTGCTGACTTAGCCAGGAACAGGGCAATAGTCTCATGTGAGATGGGCATCATGAGCAGAAAGCTAGAAAACAGGCTACAGCAAATGGAATGTCTTTTGAAGGGAGCCTTTTGCAAACATAAATTATCACTGAGCACCTTAGCAGCAGGTGCAAGTTCCAGTAAACCATAGCCAGGAACTGTCATTTGGATAAGAGTGAAAGGTTGTAACACAGATAAGCTATTAGGATATAAACTCACAGAAAGTTCAAGGGGATTATTTATCACCCTCTTATTATTCATGAACGTAGGTACAGATGCCATTTTGTGCCATTCAGTTGGTATCTCTCTCTAGCCATTGGCCTACCACATTGCCAAACGGTAGGCATGAATTAAAGCCAACTCACTTGAATTGGCAGGAGTCCATTCAGTGAGGTCATGAGGATGGCAGCCTCATAGCTGCCCGTGCCCGGGATCCCCAGAACTTTGCTCTGTTTCACTCATTTTCCAATTGAATCAGAGACAGAGAAATCAATGGGACTACAGAGGATTACTGATGACACATTTATAGTTATTCTTTACATCTTCAAGGTAAATATCAATGCAAAAGGCATACATTTATTCACAGATAAAGACGCAACTGTTATAGAGTGGCATGGTGATTATGAATTATTCACCTTCCTATATCTACAGCAAATTATACGTTTAATCAAAGGCTTGGTCATAATAGTGACCTCAGAACAGGCCTCCTCTGTCCCATCTACACATCCCCAACACATCAAAGAACCTGATCTGTGACTCCACTCTTGGACATCTCCCAGGATATTGTGGGATTCGTAACCTCTCCAGCAGCAGCTGATTGCCTTTTACTAACACAATACACCAAACCAGATTAAGTTGTTAATATTTTATGTTGGCAGGCAATTTGAAGTAAGAATTTTTCTCAGAAAGATGAAGCGACCATTAATAATCTATTCTAAGATGAAGACGTAAGGTTTCCTATACCTGACTGTTATAGCAAATATTGAATGGAAGGAATTTATCTGTACTTATATTTCAATTAGTTGGTTCCCATGTCCTCTTTTTAAATGCTCTTTTCTGTAGGGTATAAAGTCAGCTGCTGACATCCATTTCAGGCGCACTGTCTCATCATCATCCACTCCTAAGTTATATGCAGGGTGTAACTCCCTCTACTGGTTCTCCATCTCAACAAGGTGTTCCAGCCCAACTGCTCTGTTCATCTCTCTTAGTGGAAGTTATTAACCTTCTTCAGTAGGTTAAAGGTCAGTTTCCAGCTTAGCACACCCAATGTTAGTCTAATGTTAGAGACATTTTATCCAGTTCAAGGGCACTAACTCTACACCATTTCAGGCATTCAGACCACACCAATCCCTCCACCCTCCATGACACTGGGAAAAGGCCAGTGTGTATTGTATTGAAAAGACAATTCCCCATAGCCAGTGAAAGGTCAATGTCTAAGCTTTGGAACCATCCAGTCTCTATATCCTAACAAGTTATTTCTCTCATAATCATCATGTTGCATCCAACCGTCCAAAAGCATGGCTTTCCTCTGATAAATCTGTGGCTCTCTGTGTAGACTTGGCACAGTGTCTCCTTACTGTGGAATCAACAAGGCTCCATCGTATACTAGGACAGAGCTAAATGTTGTGTACCTGTGTTTCGGGGCTGGTCTGGAAACTATACTTCGACAGAATCCGCACTAGTACAATCTTGGCTTCCAAGAGCGCCAGTCTCATCCCGATACAGCTTCTGGGTCCAGCGCCAAAAGGCAGGTATACAAAAGGATGGCGCTCTGCTTTCAGCTCTGGAGTGAATCTGATTAAAGAGAAGATGAGATGAACTTAATCAGTGTACGACAGAGGAGGATTACTGTGGCCTACATTCCGAACACAGGACAGATTAGAACTTAAAACTTCACTTAATGAATGCTTATCATGGTTTTGCAAGACTCCTAAGGGACCTGAGCGTAACTGAGAAATTGTAGCAATAAAAATTCCTCTTTATGAACTACATGCTTGTTTAGAGTCCTACAGCATGGAAACAGACCCTTTGATTGAACTAGTCCAGCCTCTCCTTTTAACTCAAATCCTCCACTCCCAGCAACATCCTGGTAAATCTCTTCTGAATCCTCTCTAACTTAATAATATTCTTCCTATAACAGGGCAACCAGAACTGCACATAGAACTCCAAAACAGGTCTTAGCAATGTCTTATACAACCTCAACATAACATTCCAACTCCTATACTCAAGGTCTGAGCAATGAAGACTAATTTGAGATAAAGTTCATTTATAGACAAGCTGATTTGAATAAGTAGAGATCCCCATGATCAGATCCCAAGCCTGAATCTCTCCCGTGCTTACCAAAAATCATCAGAACAATTCCTATTATGTGTTCAGGTTTCAGGAATTGGACTCGAGTCCACAACCGTTGTGCACATTGAGCCAGAGCTGATACTGAAAGCAGGGCAAGTACGAGGTCCAAAGGAAAAAGTGACTCTTTTCATCCTCTGTACCTCTATAATAATTTGCACGTACCGCACCCAAGTCTCCGGAAACGTGCGGGAAACGCAGATTATGTTGGCATTAAGAGATGGTTATAATGTGTGGGTGAGTTCCACTTTATAGCTTTGGGGATATTTCTAGGATAGTTGGAGCGCCGAACAGTTCTCAAGGTAGCAGTGCATAGTAAGATGGTTTGAAGTGGGAGAATGGCAGAATGGAGCACAACCGAACGGCAGGATTTCAGGAATTTTCGAAAGACACAGAATACGGTGAAGCTATTTGGAGCAGCCTGCCAAGAACAAGGAAGACAATAACTGAGAGACAGGGAACCACCAGTGGGGGCAGAAGTAGACACACATGGAGGTGATGCAGCAGGAGGAAGGGAATTTTAGTCTTTATTACAACAACAAATCATATTCATAATGTGCCTTGAGCATTACAAAATATCCCAAAGTTCTTCACAGCGACATTTCAAAGTAAACTTGGCACTGAACCACACATTTGTATTCATTCACAGGAAGTGAGTGTGATGGCTGTAAACAATTATTGACCACTTCTATTTAACCTTGAGAAGGTGGTGCCAGATTGCTGTCTTGATCCATTGTAGTCCTTGGGATGCACATACATTCACAATGTGTTTGAGAAGGAGTTCTAGGTTTGACCCAACACGATTGAAAGAAAAGCAATATATTTCCAGGTCAGAATAATATGCAGCACGGATGGGGAACTGCAGATGGTGGTGCTTCTTTGTATCTGCAGTCCTTGTCCTTCTAGATGGTACAGGTCTCGGTCTTGGAAGGTGCTGTGTAAAGAGCAATGTATCTTGTAGATTGTGTACAAAGCTACCATTGCACATCAATGGAGAAGGAAGTGAATGTTGAATGTTGAAGATGATAACTAGTATGCCAATCAAGTAGGCTGCTTTATCCTGATGGTGTTGAGCCGAGTGTCGTTGGAGATGCACTCATCCAAACAAGTAGAAAGTATCCCACTGCATTGCTGACCTATGTTTTGCAGATAGTGGACAAGGTTTTAGGAGTCAGGGGGTGAGCTGCTCCCTGTAGAATTCCCTAGGATGTTGATAGTAGGCAACTCAACTGCTGACTGTCGACTGGCAATGATTGGAATGATTGGATTCTTTCTTGGTGGAAATGGTCATTTCTGGGAACTTGTGTGTCACCAATGATACTTACTATTTATCAGCAGAATGTTGTCAGGGTCCTGTTGGATTTGGATACGGAGTGCTGCAGTCTGAAGAGCAAACATTGAGAGGTGAAACAATGCTGCCTTTCTTCAACTTACAATTAATACTTATTTAACTTAGTAAAGAACAAGTGTTGAATATGGAAAGATGTTAAAGCTATTACCGGTGTATTGTTGGTAGGAAGTGGAAGTATGCTACTAGATACAGTTGTGAAAGAGACACAGAGGGAGGCTGATAGGCAATGAACCGGGGAAAAATTTTAAAAAAGACCAGTGTTTGCAAAACCCACAAATAATTTTAAAAAAACAAGTTCCAGTAAATTCAAGAAGTCTTTTTTGCTGTTCCATCAACAGAGTGAAACAAACTCTCAAATTCCAGTTTTACTGACGTTGGAAACCCCCTTGCTCTGTTGCTGGACATCAACTTCCTCACGGCTTACTGCCAATTGTATTGTCTTGCTCAACATTTTATTAGGTGTTATCTTGCTTGAATTATAATAGTACATTTACAATGTCTTCCTTTATTAAAATACAAATCAGCCTGTAAGTTCCTACAAGAGAGAGCTCTGCCATGTTTTGTAGTTAAAAATTGGAAGCATGCTGTGAAAGAGACACAGAATGAGCCAAATTGTGAATATCTAGAACTCTGTGGTCAACTAATGCCGGTTGCTAGACAACAAAATGTGAGGCTGGATGAACACAGCAGGCCAAGCAGCATCTCAGGAGCACAAAAGCTGACGTTTCGGGCCTAGACCCTTCATCAGAGAGGGGGATGGGGTGAGGGTTCTGGAATAAATAGGGAGAGAGGGGGAGGCGGACCGAAGATGGAGAGAAAAGAAGATAGGTGGAAAGAGTATAGGTGGGGAGGTAGGGAGGGGATAGGTCAGTCCAGGAAGACGGACAGGTCAAGGAGGTGGGATGAGGTTAGTAGGGAGGAGATGGGGGTGCGGCTTGGGGTGGGAGGAAGGGATGGGTGAGAGGAAGAACAGGTTAGGGAGGCGGAGACAGGTTGGACTGGTTTTGGGATGCAGTGGATGGAGTGGAGGAGCTGGGCTGGTTGTGTGGTGCAGTGGGGGGAGGGGACGAACTGGGCTGGTTTAGGGATGCAGTTGGGGAAGGGGAGATTTTGAAACTGGTGAAGTCCACATTGATACCATTAGGCTGCAGGGTTCCCAGGCGCAATATGAGTTGCTGTTCCTGCAACCTTCGGGTGGCATCATTGTGGCACTGCAGGAGGCCCATGATGGACATGTCATCTAAAGAATGGGAGGGGGAGTGGAAATGGTTTGCGACTGGGAGGTGCAGTAGTTTGTTGCGAACTGAGCGGAGGAGTTCTGCAAAGCGGTCTCCAAGCCTCCGCTTGGTTTCCCCAATGTAGAGGTAGCCACACCGGGTACAGTGGATGCAGTATACCACATTGGCAGATGTGCAGGTGAACCTCTGCTTAATGTGGAATGTCATCTTGGGGCCTGGGATAGGGGTGAGGGGGGAGGGGGGAGGTGTGGGGGCAAGTGTAGCATTTCCTGCGGTTGCAGGGGAAGGTGCCGGGTGTGGTCGGGTTGGAGGGCAGTGTAGAGCGAACAAGGGAGTCACGGAGAGAGTGGTCTCTCCGGAAAGCAGACAGGGGTGGGGAAGGAAAAATGTCTTGGGTGGTGGGGTCAGATTGTAGATGGCGGAAGTGTCGGAGGATGATGCGTTGTATCCGGAGGTTGGTGGGGTGGTGTGTGGGAACGAGGGGGATCCTCTTTGGGCGGTTGTGGCGGGGGCGGGGTGTGAGAGACGTGTTGCGGGAAATACGGGAGACGCGGTCGAGAGCGTTCTCGATCACTGTGGGGGGAAAGTTGCGGTCCTTGAAGAATTTGGACATCTGGGATGTGCGGGAGTGGAATGTCTCGTCGTGGGAGCAGATGCGGCGGAGGCGGAGGAATTGGGAATAGGGGATGGAATTTTTGCAGGAGGGTGGGTGGGAGGAGGTGTATTCTAGGTAGCTGTGGGAGTCGGTGGGCTTGAAATGGACATCAGTTACAAGCTGGTTGCCTGAGATGGAGACTGAGAGGTCCAGGAAGGTGAGGGATGTGCTGGAGATGGCCCAGGTGAACTGAAGGTTGGGGTGGAAGGTGTTAGTGAAGTGGATGAACTGTTCGAGCTCCTTGGCTTCACACAAATGACATCACGCCTCAGCCTTACTGTTACTTTTAAGAGCCCGCAAGCTTTGGATTTTAGTTGCTTATTAAATGCACCATAGAAAGCTCGGACTGGAACCTAAGTACTTGTGGTGTGACGGTAATGAAGCTGAACTAGTAATCCAGTAACCCCCAGGACAATTTTCCCAGGGGACCTGGGTGAATCCCCACCATTGCAGATGGTGGCATTTAAATTTGATGAAAAATATGAAGTGTAAAAACCAATTCGGTTCGCTAACGCCCTTCAGTGAAGGAAATCTGCCATCCTTTCCCAGTCTGACCTACATGTGACTCCAGGCCCACAGAGACTAACTTTAAACTATCTCTCTGAATAGCAATTGCTAACCTAGCTAACGGTGACCACATTTCATGAACCAATTAGGATCTACCTTCCTAACCCGGAAACTGAACAATTTAAAATGTGGAGTCTCATTCATGTAGCAAGTAAACTACTCTTCACAATTCTAAAAAAATTCTGAAAGGTTTCAATTTTTTCTAACCCTCTACCTTTCCTTTATGCTCATTCTTTTTAGCTGTGTACCTGATTTGAAGCTAACGCACCATCCTTCAACATTATTCTGCAGTTTCTCTCTCCATACTTGAACCTCTTTGGTTACGGAGATGCACAGTTATATTACAAGGTATCTGATGGCCTGGTGCTATTATCAGCTTGTGAATATTTATGCCGACAAGGAAAGAATTCTAACCAACAAGGTATGCTCTGAGATGCACTGCAGTGAGATCTTGCCCAGTGCACCTCAGATTTTAAAAAAAACTCAGGGAATAGAACTACCAATTTCATTTGTTCTTGGCCAACACAGCCATTTTTGGATCATTTTTGGCCTTATGCCCATTGCAAGTAAGTAAAAGCATGCATCAATGGCAAGAGAATTACAGTGTGGAGGTCCGTCCATTTTCATTTTAAAACAACACAGGCATTGAAGAATGACAGAAGAGATAAAAGGGGAAGAATAGATATTGTGAAAGGGCTGGACAGATGAGGAGCGTATCTTTCCCCAGAGGGTGCATGATGAGACCACATCACTGCATTAACATTGTGCAAGGAATACAATTACTCCCTATAGGCTGCTCAATTGATATTCATGCTTGTTTTCCTAAAGCAAAACATTTGTCTCTATTTTAACCATTTATTTATTGTAAACAGGTATAAAAACAAAGGCTTTAACCATTTATGTACTAATGGAATAAGCAAGCTATTTTCTAACATTGAAAGCTTCTTGATTACTGACTATAAAGTAACCAGCAATGGTCTTCTACGTTATTTTAGTTCAATCTTTTTCAATCTGTTCCTAATTTGAAGACTCTGGAATTTTCTGAGGTCAGAGCAGTGGGTACCAGTACCCTTCCAAATGAGGAATGTTCAGCTATGTGCCTATCTGACTGCTACCTGGCTATTCAAACGTGGACTGGATCACAATGTGGTCTTTATTGTACAAAGTTAGAGGAGGGAGGGCCCTTCTGGCACAGTGATAGAGTTCCTACCTCTGGGGCAGGAGGCCCAGGTTGAAGTCCCACCTTCTTCAAGGGGGTATAATAACATCTCAAAATATCCATAAGCTCTTGGTCCATAAAGGGTTAATGTTGAAGAGTGCATTAAGCTCCACCCAAACTGATGATGTATTAGATTATTTATTAGGATTATTCCACGGCACAACATCGTGGGCCGAAGGGCCTGTACTGTGCTGTACTTTTCTATGTTCTATGTTCTATGTTCTAACCACAGGTGAAGAAAGACACCACATTCTGGGGTGGGGACACATCTGTTAACCGAGATTTCCCAATATTCTCAGTAACAATGGGCATGATTTTCTTCTTTCCGAGAAGGTGCGAATCATGAGCAAGCTGATTTAATTGTTCCAGTGATCAAAAATTAGATCCTCAAATCTCTCTGGCTTAAATCTAATTTAACTAATTCAAAATTCTACCATCGGGAGTCAACAAGTTTATCTCTACGCATTTTCATCTCATTCACAGCCCAACATTGTATTAAGACCACACAACCAATCCTTCCTGTCCACAACTGAGAAATGTGGCAGTGATAGTAGATGGTAAAATAGAGTGGCTGCCTGGTGACATGTCTTGACAGCGTCCACTGTAGTCAGTGTCCACTGAGCTCATCACGTGGAACCACTTCTCTGTGTCTTCCTGGGCCCTTCACGCACACAATCCGACATCAGGAAAGCACCAGCATCACATCATCATCACACTTGCTCTCAGCCAATGACATTCAACATTTCAGGGCTTCAAGCATCCATTTCAGAGTTAAGAGACAGCGAGGCATCTCATATTTACAGAAACATTGAAGATAGGAGCAGGAAGAGGTCATTCAGCCCTTCGAGCCTTCTCATGGCTGATCGTACAACTCAACAGCCTAACACTGCTTTCTCCCCATAACTCTTGATCCCATTTACCCCAAGTGCTATATCTAGCTGCCTCTTGAATACATTCCATGTTTTGGCATCAACTACTTCCTGTGGTAATGAATTCCACAGGCTCACCACTCTGGGGGTATAGAAATGTCTCATCTCCATTCTAAATGGTCTACCCTGAATCCTCCCACTGTGACTCCAGGTTCCAGACACAACCACCATCAGGAACATCCTCCCTGCATTTACCCTGCCCAGTCATGTTAGAATTTTATAAGTTTCTGTGAGATCCACACCCCCACCATTTGTCTGAAATCCAGTAAAAACAAACCCAACCTAGTCAATCTCTCCTCATACATCAGTCCCGCCATCCCTGAAATCAGCCCGGTAAACCTTTGCTGGACTTCCTCGAGAGCAAGAGCACCCTTCCTCAGAAAAGGAGACCAAAACTGCATTCAATATTCTACATGTGGCCTCACCAAGTCCCTGTATAACTGCAACAACACATCCATGCTCCTGTACTTGAAACCTCTCGCAATGAAGACCAAAATACCATTTGCCTTCCTTACTGCCTGCTGCACCTGCATGCTTACCTTCAGCAACTGGTGCACAAGGACACACAGGTCCCGCTGCACACTCCCTTCTCCAAATTTACAGCCATTCAGGTAGTAAACTGCCTACTTGTTTTTACTTCTGAAGTGAATAACCTCATACTTATTCAAATTTTACTGTGTCTGCCATTGATTTGTCCACTCATCCAACCTGTTGAGATCATCCTATAGGATTTTCAGCAGTAACATGAAACCAACCTGCTTTTTTTTAGTGCAGAGAGGCAGGCAGCTTGTGCCAATGTTGAGTCATAGAGTCATACAGCATGGAAGCAGACCCTTCAGTCCAAACAGTCTAGCTGACCATGTTCCCAAATAAACTAGTCCCATCTTCCTGTGATGGTCCAATAACCTTCCAAACCTTTCCTATTCATATACTTATCCAGATTTTGTGGGTCAAAGGCAGAGCCTACAAGTCATTCACTCAAAAAGAAAGCTGCCTCTTTGTTTCATGGATTCAAAACACAACAAGTTCACAAAACGGAAGAGACCACAGGAAAATTGGGAGATGTAAATTACTTCATTTTCCATAGAGGCAGAGCTGATAGCATTCTTGTGAAGCGCTGCAAGGAACAGTGCAGCAATCATGACTTCACTGATTAAGCAACAGTGCTCATCTTCCTTCAGTTATCACTTCATCTGCAAGTCAGTAATCATCAAATAATGCACCTAACAAATTACAGTCCAAGCAATCATAAGTATTCCACTGTGCACATAGATTACTACCTTGTGATCACCAAATCTTATTGTAACAAGGAATTTAAAAAGCTGAATCTGATGTTCTTAGTTGGGTAAAATAATCTACATTAAGTACTAGAGGACAATGCAAAGCAGTTGCCATACAGAAAAAGTAATTCCGCGAGGATCTGGGCTAATTCACGAAACGGAGATTTAAGGCAGAAGATGCTTTTTCTAATAAAGATATTTTCACTGTTCACAGTGCTTTTAGGGAGGAATACCTTCCTTGAAAAGCCGCACTGTGTGTGTGCATAACATTTTATTTGATGGTTTCAGGAATCCTTCAATAACACTTTCCTCACATGTCCCAACCTGTGCCTGCCCTTCCTGTGGCCTTGCTCCCACTATGAAGGAAGCGCAGAAGGAGGCAGCAGAGACTACAGCTTTAGCAATGTCAGCAAGACCAGGCAGCAGTGGCAGCTACGTAGCCTTTACAAGGAGAAGCAGTAGATGAAGATCCACCAAGGAGATACAGAGGAATGGTGAGAACCAGGGTTTATAGGCTTCTCTACAGTTACCTACATTTTTGGGGGAATGGCAATACCACAGAAAATTAAGAATATCTCACTGTATTATCTCAGCTGAACTGATGCTCACAAAGACTCACCGGCATTCCCATTCTGCTTGCTGTCAAGGTCACAGATCGCCTTCTTATGCCAGCAGTTTTGTTTGAGGGGGCAGTTAGGGATGTGTGTAATATCTCCAAATCCTTGACCCAATAATACATCCAGGATGTTACTGATGCCATTTTCACCAGGGCAGACCTCTTCATTACCTATTATCTCAATGAAGAGAGTCAAACTGCTGTCACATTAGGATTCTCCACTATTGCTCACTTACCCCAAGTGCGGCATGTAACCAGCCATTTCCATGTTGCTTTGTGAGCACTCCCTCTCCAACCAGTGGAATTTATCAATACAAAAGATCCCACTCCCTGAATGTTCAAATAATTTGTGGTTCTTGAGGCCACGTTTCAGATACTATCTCGTAAAACCTAGCAGGACATCTAAACTGAATGGGGCCTGGGAAGATTATATGATGATTATGGATAATTGGATGAACGTGACTGGACGTATATATTCTGCATACATGGGAAATAAGTAATTAGTGTTATTGGAATTGATGGTGTGCAAGTTGGAATAAAATTCTGATCAGAAAAGCATTTGTTGAGCTCTGTCTAGCTGACATTAAACTCTGATTTGTACCAGTTATCCTTGGAGGTGCCATGACCTGTACTTGCAGGGGCACTTGCTGATATCTGCCTCTTTCCAAGGTCCTTGAGCTAGACAGTTATGTCTTACCAGCCATCCAAGGTCTGTAAACCTGACCCATGACAGCTGTAAGGTGGATTCAGTACTAAGGCAGGATGCGGTTCACATTTTAACCATGACTGTACAGACTCCTGAAGGTGAGGTTTCAATGTCAGGACCACTATCCTGGGGTTTGGCAGTACAGATCAGAGAGCTGTCCAACATCACTGGGGTTTGCTGTGGTCTGCACAATTTCAGCCACAAAGAGCTTCGGGGGGGTGAGGGCGGAGTATCCTGGATGCAGGTGAAATGAAGGAGTGCCCAATCCGTGGGTGGGCTGAGACAGAGGATCAGGAGGTTAATTAGGACAGTTCTGCAGAACAGCAAGAATGAGCAATATTTCAAAAGCCCAGGAAGCCAGAGGCAAACCTATTGCCAGCTAATTCCACAATGCCCAAGCTGGGTTCAGATTGTTCATTCAACAAAGTTGCTCACTTACCAGGCAGTCCCTTGCTGGTGTCAAGACGTCTAGCACGTTGGTGTACAGTTCTTCAATTTTTGGCTCGCAAATTAAATATTACACTATCTGTGTTGATGTGTGAATGATATGTTCATTTGACTCAATGTTTTAAAGTAGTTACATATAATTTGTCTTATATCACCGTCAGAGAAAAAGCAGCACTAAGATAGTTGGGCAGAGCACAGGAAATCTGGTTTAACCTGGAAATGAGAGCGGTAATGCACTTGTGGGACAGGGTGAGCTAACAAGACAATACAGTACGAATGGTAAGATGTGGAAAGTACTGAAAATCAGAGGGACCTTGATGTCCACATGAAATAGCAGGGCAGATATACAGGGGGTTAAGAAGATTTATAGAACACGTCTTTATTAGCCAACGTACAGATAGTAGAACAGGGAGGTTATGCTGGAACAGTATAAAATGCTGGTTAGGTCACAACTGGAATTCCATTTAGTACATTATAGGAAGGATGCCTTCCCTATTATCCGCTGAATCTATCTGTTGGCTTTTTGTGATTTATGCATGAGGGCTCCCAACTCTTTCAGTGTTATTGCTTCCTGCAGTCTTTCTCCATTTAAGAGCACAGCCTCATAATTTCCCACGTTATATTTCATCTGTCAAGTTTTTTGCTGACTTGCTTAATCCCTCCATATGCCCGACAAGACTCTTTGTATCATCTCCACTACTTGCGTTCCCACCTATTTTTGCAGCAGCTTAGTATGGGTACCAGCAATCACAGCTGGCTGGCTGCGAAGCTTCAGCGAAGAAACTAATAGAGTGGCAGCAATAGAGATGAAAATCCTTTTCGGTTCAATACATTTTGAGATATACATTTTGTTCTCCCTTGAACAATGAACAAATGATGAAAGTGGGTGGCATATAGCATTTATCTGCACAGCTTAACTTTCCACGCGCTTACTTTCTCTTGTTGCTGGTTCAGTGCAGGTCAATTTTCAGTGCGAAAAATGCTATTTACCCTGTTAATTTCTTTGACCAAATATTTGGTCACCTGCTTTAATTAATTCTGAACAAGAAAGAAATTATGTCGGTCAATAAAACTCCTGTGAAGCATGACACATTGCTATACAGCATTATAGGTACTACACTGGTCACTACCCACCTCTCTGGTTTAAATTTCTCTGGTTCTGGCCAGTATTTGGGGTCATAGTGGAGGACACCAACTGGAACTTCGACAGTTATCCCCGCAGGAATAAATTGCCCATTCACCAAACAGTTTTTTCCACATATGCGACCAAACCTGCAGCAGAGCAACACAAGTGCTTGTTAGTTTATCTCTGATCTTTACCGTTAGAAACCATGTATACAAACAGTCAGTCCTCTCTTTCCCTGAAGGCACTGTTATCTAGTGTGGGCACATGAGCACCATATGTCCTTCGCAGACACATTCTACAAAGGTTGTTTTGTTTCTTTCTTATTCATTTTGTGGGATGTGGGTATCACTGGCTGCCAGCATTTATTGCCCATCCCTAGATGCCCTTGAGAAGGTGGTGTGGTGAGCTGCTTTCTTGAACTGCTGTATTCCACCTGCTGTGCGTTGACTCACAAATGCCATTAGGGACAGAATTTCAGGATTTTGACCCAATGATATTGAAGGAACAGCGATATAGTTCCACATCAGTACGGTGAGTGGCTTGAAGGGGAACTTGAAGGTGGTGGTGTTACTGTATATCTGCTGCCCTTGTCCTTCTAGATGGAAGTGGTTATGGGTTTGGAAGGTGCTGTCTGAGGATCTTTGGTGAATTTCTGCAGTGCATCTTGTAGATAGTACACACTGCTGCTACTGAGCATCGGTGTTGGAGAGAGTGGATGTTTGTGAATACAGTGCCAATCAAGTGGGCTGCTTTGACATGGATGGTGTCAAGCTTCTTGAGTGTTGCTGGGGCTGCACCCATCCAAAGAAGTTACTCAATTACAACCAGGAGTGGAAAACCTTGCTTTGTGCTTCCCCCCATTCCCACCTCCTTATGGCAAAAGGATCGGAAAAGCTGATATCAGTTCAGCTCAGTTCAGCTCAGCACAGGTCAAAAATCAATGGTGACAGTAAGGACTGCAGATGCTAGAAGGTAGAGTCAATAAACGTGGAACTGGAAAAGTGCAGCGGATCAGACAGTATCTGAGGAGCAGGGAAGTCAACATTTTAAGCCAAAACCTGACGAAGGGTTTCGGCCCAAAATACTGACTTCCCTGCTCCTTGGATATTGTCTGACCTGCTGTGCTTTTCCAGCTCCACATTCAATGTCAAATGACACTCTCGGCCCTCCTGGTTGGCAACACAATATCAGTAGAGTAATTCTATACTACATTGCTTGGCACTACAGGGCGATTGGAGACCAAGCTTTCAATTTCTAACAGCACTTTATGAAAGGCTTCAATAGATAAAAAAGATGAGGGAAGCTCGGATTATTTTCCTTAGAGCAGAGAAGATTAACAAAAGATTTAATAGAAATATTCAAACTTACAATGAGTTTTTATAAGGAAAAACTCTGCCCACTGGCAGGAAGGCTGCGAACAAGAGGATACAGAGCAACATAGATGCTGAAAGAACCACAGGAGGTAATATTTTTATTTTTGTACAGTTTATGAAGTAGAATATACTTCCTGATAGGTGGTAGGAAAGAGTTTAACAATAACTTTCAAAAGGAAACCGGATACCTGTATACCTGAGGGAATAATATTTGCATAGATAGGGGTCAGAGGAGAATAGAATTAATTGCATTGCTCTTTCAAAGCACAGAGCTTTTTTTTCTGATTTAAAAACTAGTGACTGTCTATTATAGAGTCCACCATTTGTTTTTGTTGAGATTCTCTTTACATTTAATTTTCATCAACTTTGGTTTGGAACTGAGTTGTAGTTGAGAGTTGAACTTTTTCCAAAAAAAGGGAGAGAACAAACGATGGACATTTATGGTTGGGCGCTGGTCTGGAAGGATAATGTAGGTTGAGTAGTAGTTAACTTTATATATGAACCAGCTAAAGATCTTATGCTGAGGGACTAGTTGGATGCTGAATTGGTTAGTCAATACAGGATATGTGCTGGCCACAGGGAATGTTGAAAAAGACAGAGAAACCAAAGTTTTGACTGGGTTTTTAGGCAGAAGATAGAGTGCTGCTTTGAGTTGATTGGTTTTGCTCTCTCTAGTTATTCTCCAGTTAGCAACTTCTTGCAAGTCTAGAGAAAAGAACTCCAGTCTATAAGGAATTAGAAAAAGTCTCCAGAGTTCTGCGGCGCTAGAATCATAGAATCCCTGCGGTGCAGGTGCAGGCCATTCAGCCCATCAAGTCCATACTGCCTTTCCAAAGAGCATCACGCCCAGACCTACCCCTCCATCCTATCCCTACAAACCCATTGCTAATCCACCTAGCCCACATATCCCTGGACCCTACTGGGCAATTAGAATGGCCAATCCACCTAACCTGCATATTTTTGAACTGTGGGAGGAAACCAGAGCAGCCAGGAGGTAACTTGCACAAAAAATGGGGACAATGTGCAAACCCTATACAGTCAGTCACCCAAAGGTGGAATCGAACCTGGGTCCCTGGTGCTGTGAGGTAGCAATGCTAATCATTTAGCCACTATGGCTACCCTGAAACTGTTTACATTAACTAGTGACTTCTGAATTCAAGCAAGATACAATCCTACCTGTCTTTAATATAACCTGTCAGATTTCGAGGAGGCTTGGTATTCATCGTTGAAATGGTTATCAAATTTAAATTCTTCAATTTTTAAAATAACTATCCTTTAACCGTGTTTGTCTGACTGTTGGTGGGTGAATTGACCAAAGAAGATTAGTCTTAGATTGTAGGTATTAATTAGATTGCCTTATAGTTTTTCTGTGTTGTGCTAATTTTTGTTTAAGTTATAAACATGTCCAATATCAGTTATTTGTAAAGTCTGGTTAGGAACAGTTCTGATGGTTATCAAACATTTTAATTTCACTGTATTGAGAATCAAGTGTTAGTGAGTCTGATTCGGTCTGGTGTCAAAACACTTTATATTCAAAGGAAAATGAAGCTTGGACAGGCTTGGGCCAGCTGAGTCCTAGGAAGGAAGCAATATAAAAAGGTAGGGCTTTGAGGCTTTTCAGCAGGACAGCTAAAAGGTACACTCCCAACCCACAGGTTGCTGAGCACTAAAAATGGTCAACAGCACAGTGCGATGCCTACATCTGTAACAATTCCTTAGGACTGAAGTTTATTTTCTTATGTACCATGGACATATTATTGATATGCTTGATTCAGTCAGTCACTATCTGAAAAAGTTACTGTGAAATTCTGCTTCTACAAAACCCTGTGGAAATGTCTGTAATATAGAATAAAATATTGTTTGTTTTATACCAATACATCTTAACGTTTTTTTTTAGCCTGATTCTCACTATAATCTCTGAAAGTTTCTTGAACATTTCTTTTTACCTGACTCCGGGTGGGTACATGCGTAGAGACTCTGAGATCACCATGTCCAAGTAGGTTAAGTTCTGCACATTGTTATAATCGGGAATGATCTGAAAGAGTACAATGCCTAATTTACTGGCAGCACCACTTTATATGTTGAATCTTAAACAAACAACAAATTCCAGATCTAGACAAGATTTTCTCTGCAGTTGAGTGTCTCCCATATCCACTGCAATGAATTCACCTTTGCTCACAGTGAGTTCATTTTGTTGAGTTCTTTCTAGCACAGAAAGTAACAATGTTTACAGAGAAGGCAACATTTATGCGAAAGTCACTAGGTAATAGTAAACAGTTTCAGGGTAGGCATAGTGGCTAAATGATTAGCATATTTCTGAGAAACGGCGATGTTGAATTTAAGATGAAAGTTCTTGCCTGCTGTGTCCACCTTCCATTCTCTACTGTTCCATACCAAGTGTCACATTATTCTAAAGACATGATATTTGATCATTTCCTAGCCCTACATCCAGGGATTGATCCGCCAATCACAGTCCCCATCCTTACACCACAAATGGGTTCGAAGGCAAACACATTCAGAAGGAATTCCAAGGATTTTTGCATATATTAAATGAATGAAGCATTTCTAGTATATAATATATATAATGAAATGTAAGAATCACCTTCATGGATCGATATTCTAACTGGTTTCAATTCATTCCTTCAAGTTTGATCACATGTGAACCAAATTTAATTTGAAAACAACTGCTGAATATAAATTACCCCAAACTCCTTTGTTAAATCATTAAAACTCTTTAACGTCTGATAAACTGTTGGAGCAAAACTCTAGTCTTACTTATGGCCTGGTTGTAAGACCATTTACCTGGTAACAGAATGATACAGGGTATGTGTCTTATATAGATCTCAATATCATGTATTTTAGAGTTTTGGATTTTGAACTAGTGGTATGTGAATTTTGGTCTACGTCTATGAAGGGGTTTACTGAATAGCTACTTTTCCTTTGTCAAGGTGATATATTGAAAAAAGTGTGAGATAATCTACAGAGAAAAATGAGAATTTCTTTACATTGAAGAGTTTTTATTAACGAGCAAAGTAAACAGCGTACTGTAACAGATTTCTGTTAAAAGGGTATGGAATGGTATTTCTTTTGGCTTAGAGGAAGCACCTATAGTTTGAAGAAAACTTCTCAGTTTCAGTTTCTCATGAAAAACAGACAGTTTAGAACGATTAAGAAATTTTTTTGGTATCAAAAGTTTAGCTTGAAAGATTCAGAATGAGAGGACTTGATTACAGTACTAAGGCAATTATTTGAGGCAGAGAAAGTCTATGCTAATCTGTTGGAAGATTCAAGGAAGAGGCTATCAGATTCTCAACAGTGGGAATTGAAATATCAGTTTAATTAAGCTCTATAGAAGTAAAAGGAAAGAAATTCTGTCTGGTGTTGAGAGTGCTGGGGTGCTAAGGAGATGAATGGGATTCTATTTTACCATGTGTTTCAAAATATTTAAACTTGCTTTGCTTTGGTTTGTCCTATTTTATCATTTGTTTTGTGAAATAGCGTTTGTTATTAAAACCAGATCTGCAGGGTTGTGTGTTTTCGTTCTGGTGCAGGGCAACCTCATTAAACTAAAAACAACCAGAAAATGATCTAGCATGCTAGATTTCAGTCTGGGATTTGACTTGTCCAGTAATAAATTCAGCTGTGATCATAACAATACTAACTCTGGTAGGCTGGAAACCTCTTTGGTCATTAGCTAGCTGGAAACTGTTTTGTTCAATGTGAGTTATCTAATCTCGGTTGGAGCAAATATTGAGATAGCATAGTTTGTTTCTGGCCTGTGGGCTGAGCTGGAGAAGGAATTCTGCCTGAGGTCTTTCTCTTGATTATTATTCACTGTGATAATAGTCCATAGAGCACATATGTAAACAGGGAATGAGGCCAAAATTGTTTGTTAACTCTCCGCTACCCTTCACAGTCAAATAGTCTGCAAATCCCAACACAGTCAGAAAGGCTAAGTGCTTTCTGGCTTTGGAGATGAACTTCCCAAGATTTTTCCTCAGATTGCTTACAACAGTATTTTTGTAAATTTCCTATTGCTTTTCTTTCCCATCATAGCTAATATGACCGGCAGCTGGAGGAGGTGGGGAATTATCTAAAATTGCGAATGAGAATTAGAACAGCTTTTTTTCATAAAATAATATTTTGGGATACAGTAATTTAAAATTTGGCATGGCAAGTGTAGCAGGCTTTGGAAGTGCAGGTGATTTTGGATCTTCGGTTCCCAAAGTTCTCTACCACTGGATTTTCCCTCACCTCATGTCATGAGTTTGCTATGGACTAAGTAAAATCTGATAGGCAGGAAAGATATCCCTTCTCATCCTTCTTCAGCTGTCTGCAGCCTTTCAAACAGTTAGCCACAGCTTCCTCCTTCAACAATTTTACACCGTCATCAGCTGGTAGCACTGTCCTCATCTGGTTCTAATCTTATTCACTTAATAATAGCCAGAGAATTACTTGTTGTACCTTCATTTTCTGCTCCCACAATATTGACGCTGGTATTTTCCAAAGAGTGGTCTTTGTCTGCCTCCTACTTTACGTTTGCACATTATACCCCATGACAGATCCTGAGGCACAGGAGCAGGCTTCACCATAAATACTGATGATACTCGTTGCTCCTTACATCAAAGTAAACATTGGCAAGACCAAAGTCATTGTTTTTGGGTCCCAAGTCTAAATTCATTCCCTAGCCATCGATTCCATCTTTATCCCTGGTAACAGTCTGAGAATAAGTCAGTCTGTTCCCAACCTTCTTGTCAAATTTTAGCTTCTGACTTCATTTTTGTGCCTTCACTATGGATCACTTAATTCCATTGCTGTAACATTGCCTGACTTCACATCTATCACAAATTATGTATTGCTGAATCTTCCATTCATGTCTCCATTACCTTAAGACTCAACTATTCCAATGCACATTCCACCTGAATGAATGGGAAGTCATCCAAAACCTTGCTGCCGATGTCTTAAATCACAGCCAATTCTTTTTCCCTGTCATGTTCACTCACTTACATTGGCTCCTGGGAAAGCACCATTTTGATTTCAATATTCTTATCACTGTTTTCACATTCCTCCGTGTTCTCTATCCTCCCTACCTGTCTCCTCTAGCCCCATGATGCTCCAAGATAGCTGCATACCTCTAATTCTGACTTCATGCACTTTCCCAATTTTAATTATTGCACCATTTGTAATAGTGCTTTCATTTACCCATACCTGAAACCTTCAAATTACCCCTCTACATCTCCCAGCTTCTCTATTCTGCTATCCTTCTTTTAGACACCTCTTAAAATCTTTCTTTGATCAAGCTTTTAGGATGTTACCGAACATTCTATGGGTCATTCTTTGTTTCTAATAGCCCTGTGAAATACCTTGGAATGTTTCATCAACACTGTGAGGGGTAGTCAACAATTTCATTTTAGCTTTTATCATGTAACTAAAAGATGGTGGAAAGTAAACAAGATGAATCTGGAGTTTTTTGTCATCTGGTGATTTTCTATGTCCTAATGGGTCTATTGGTCTTTTCACTCTTACTGTTCAAATGAACAAATGCAGCAAGCTTATTGGATCTTGTGCTTGGCATGGTACCAGAATAAACTAGGTTTTTACTGCTCAATGAAGCAGATTTATAAAATTGCTGGGGAAGAGGGAACTTTATTGCTTGCAGTATGTTACAAGATGAGCAATTCAGGGATACACTGAACCACAGCCTGAGTCCATAATTTATGGTCCAAATCTCTTTCAAACCATTTCTCTTTATCAGGTCTTGGAAATGCACACTCTATAAGTTAATTTTCAGAAGGCTCAGGTATTGTAATTTAAAGGATCCTCTCGTTAGACCAAGAACTTGCTTTTATTTTTCAAAATCATCATTTTCAAGCTGGCTTTTGGCACTTCTCTTTTGGTATAATCTATTCATTCTTTTTCAATCAGGTCTTGTTGCTAAGTCGCAAGCAGACTGGTGACTCTCCCAGAACAATTTTAGCTGTAACCAAACCTCCAATATCAGGATTATTACAAGCTGAATGGTGCTGATGAAAAGTATAGAGAAGGTTAATGTTAGGAGCAGGAGTAGACCATTCAGACACTCAAACCTTTTCTACTCTAAATCATGACTAACATCTACCTTCACCCTGGGTGATGTTATTAAAACGAATTTGCAAAACGTACCACATCATATAGCTGGATATTAGTTATGAACACCTATTCCCTAACCCCTAACAAATGGAAAAGTCAGTCTTCAGTCTATCAATTTATAATCCAGCAGCCTTACAGCAATGAAACATAGGAAGCAGCCCAACTGATTCACTTGGGGGGGGTGGGGAGCGGAGGTGCAGAGCTGCTATAGAAAGGCCAAATGCAAAGGGTTAACAGGGGATTCCTGATCTTGGGAGATGCCACTGCTGGGCACACAAAGCCCCTAAAGAGGTAATCCTACTTCTTGCCTGATGTTTGCAACACATGCATGTACCTGGCACTGAGGAGAATTGCCCACGTATGTTCTCTCCATAAAATGCAGGACAAATGCAACCTAGCCAATTACAACTTTATCAGTCTGCTCTCAGTCAACATTAAAAGTGACAGGAGGTTTCAGTGAGTCATCCTCAGCTAGGCTACTTGAATTATCTTCCTCCCATCACGGTAGCTCAGTGATTAGCACTGTTGCCTTACAGTACCAGGGATTTGGGTTGAATTCCAGCCTCAGGCAACAGTCTGTGTGGAGTCTGCACATTCTCCATGTGTCTGCGCGGGTTTCCTCTGGGTGCTCTGGTTTCCTTCCACAGTCCAAACATATGCATATTAGGTGGATCAGTAATGGGAAATGCAGGGTTACAGGGACAGACAGACTGGGGGTGTGTCTGGTTGGGATGCTCTTTGGAGGGTTGGTGTGCACTCCAAGGGCTGAATGGCATGCTTCCACACTGTGGGGATTCCACGATTTCCTCGGACTGGTCTATGCAGTTAAAGTTAAGTCTACCACCAAATAGTGGTAGGTGCAGAAAGCAACCATTAACTGGTCATGTAAGGGCTTCAATAGGTTTATGGGTTGGTGGGCAGCCTGACACCTTTACCATGCACTGTAAAATGGAGGAAAGATGAAGGGAAGGCTGGGTGGGAAGGCCCCCTTCCTTACAATCACCTTCCCTCGCCCTCTCAAAAAAATCCAACCCATAGACTTGAAAGGAATACTAAAGCTGAAAGGGATTAAACAGTCAATGACTGTGTGGATTATGGCATTTATTAAAGGACAGAAAACAGAAAATCACGGTAAATGGTTGTCTTTGAGAGTGAAGTAAAGTGTATAGAGACATCGCTTAGAGATAAGCTGTTGATAACACTTTTCCCTATTACTAATCTAGGTTTGGGTAGACATGTCATGGTTTTAAGTTTGCAGATGACAACAGATTTAGAAATGTAGTAAACATTGTCAGGGGGACAGGAACAGGCTTCAGGAGTGACGGACTGGTGAAATTAGCTGATTCATATGTTCCAGGCGAATAATAAAAGTGACACATTTTGTAAAAGGAACTGGAAGGCAAAATTAACTAAATGGTTCAATTTTAAGGACGTTACAGGAGCAGAAAGTGCGGGGAGTGTAAATAAAAGAATCAAGGTGGTACCAATGAATTTCCATTTTTATTTACCAAGTTATCTTGAAACATTCACCATCTGAAACAGCAGTGCAAGTAGATTCAATGGGCTGAATTTTCTGAAGTCAGGGAATTACAGGCAGAATACACTCCAATCCATTTTACTTACTCTTCCCAGCAGCTCCATACTTCAGTATAAACTTCCAATTTGGACCCCTTGAGATGGTACCTGATCTGGAAGCCTTCAAACATAATGGAGAATCAGCCTTGCAGGCCATAACATGCCCCTTTTTCACAACAGTAACTGCTATATTAAGGTGTTTAAATTATTAAAAAGTATCTTACAAGTTATGACAAAAGAGTAACTGTGTAAGATAAGTAGGTTACAAAGTGCACGTAGGTAAGGGTGATAAATATATGCGTGCAGGTGTAACGTGGCAAGTGGTTGAGAGGATATTGTGACAAGGCTTAAGCTGGCAGGTAGCTAGGTGAGGGACAGTTCACAGCTGAGGGGAGGGGGAAGGCATGGTGGATCAGGTCAGTGCAGAGTGTTTTACATCAGGAGGGTGTCACATCAGGGGATGAGTTAGGTTGTGGGTGGGAGGATGTTGTGTTGCGGTGACTGTCAGGTCATAGTGGATATTGGGAATAATAGGATTGATTCAGGTCTGGGATAATAAACTGTGAGGCTGGATGAACACAGCAGGACAAGCAGCATCTCAGGAGCACTCCTGAGATGGTGCTTGGCCTGCTGTGTTCATCCAGGTTCACATTTTATTATCTTGGAATTCTCCAGCATCTGCAGTTCCCATTATCTTTGATTCAGGTCTGGGCGGGGTTTCAGGTCAGGATATTTTTTGAGTTGGGATGTCAATTTTATACTTATAGAACAATTTCTCTCCTGTTTCTGAAGCAGTTGTCTAAGTAAGTCAGTTAAACCGTCTGAGGTTTGTGACTTAACTCAGAGTTGTAGACTATTTCAAGGGTCCCAGACATAGGTAATTGCATGTTGGGAGTTTTAACTTCCTGGACAATTCTGAGTAAATCATTGCAAGTGGTCCCATAGTACATATTATAAGGCCATAAGAAATAGGAACATGAGTAGGCAATTCAACCCCTCAAGCCTGACATTAAGGAGGACAAATAGTGCAGATTGGGAAAAACTGTTTCTATTAGTTAAGGGATCTAGCACTAGGAGACATTGTCTAAAAATTCTGGGCTGCAGAAAAGAAATATATCTTTACACAAAGGTTAGGATAATTCTGGAACCCTTTCTATAAAGATCACTTGATGGAGATCAATTGTTAATTTTAACGATTTTTGTTAGTTAAGGGGGATATCCGACGAAGGTGGGATTATGAGACTAAGCTGTTGGGCTCAAGAAGCGAGATGGTTTACTCCTGTTTCTAAATCCCTCTGATATGTGTATCAATTCATTAAATATGTATCTTCTATTTAGCAACACTTCTTGTTCCACCAGAAACAATATCTCTTTGTTTGGTCTATCAAAATTCCTCATGATTTTCAACATTCCATTAAATCTTCACAAACTCCAGAAAATATGTCAATGTAGTGACCAGAAGTGTTCGCATTTCCCAAGTCTGTGATAAACAAAGCTCTGTATAGCTAAAATTCTTGAATACTATCTCTTTATATATAATGGCCAATATTTTGTTAGCCTTTTGATTCATGGTTATGATCTATGTACATACTGGTCCTCCAATGTTTCTAGCTTTTCATCATTTTGAAAACATTCTGTTTTATCCTTTTTAGGTACAAAACAGTACCACATGTTTGTCTGTACAAAATTCCATTTGCCACAATTTTTAAATTCACTATCTCCCAATATCTCTTTGCAATTCTTCACTTCAAGTTACACTGCTTATTGTGTTACTTATCTATACATAATTAGAAAAATTGGATATGTGGCTTTCTGTTCCCTGATTTAAATCATTGCCCAATAATTAGCTGAGGTTCCAAAATTTTGGCAGATGGGATTATAAAATCGGAAAATGTAAAACATGTAAAAGCAAAATACCATTTATATGGAGAAAGGCTGCAAACTACTGCAATACAGAGGGACCATGATATCTTTGTACACAAATCACAAGAAGTTAGTTAAAAGTTATGAAAAGTTTATTTTTATGCCATGGGGGATGAAATATATCAGAAGTTTTGCTTCGCAGAGCATTGATGAAACTGCAGCAAGACTACTGTATATTGTCTTGATTTTTCTACTTAAAGAGGGATAGATTTGCATTGGAAGCAGTTGAAATATGGTTCACTAAACTAATAGCTGGGATAAGGAGTTGTTTTATGAAGGAAGTTTAAGTAAATTGGTTCAATACCAATTATTTTGAAAACTGAGAGGTAATCTCATTGAAGATGTTTTCCCTCATGGGGAATCCAGAACTAATTTGAAAATAAAGGATTGTCCATTTAAGAGGTTTAGGGAAGACAGTTACATTACCCAGAGCAATCCAGAGATTTGGGTTAATACTCTGGGGGCACTGGTTCAAATCCCACCAAAGAAGCTGTGGAATTTAAAGATTCAGTGAATCAATTTTCAAACCCCATCACAGTTGTGAAACTATTCAATATTACAAATGCATAATAATTATTACAGAAACCAAAGTCATTCATGTCCTTTGGGGAAAAAAAATCTGCCATCTTTACATGGTCTGGCTTACATGTGAGTCCAGACCCACAGCAATGTGGATGGCTCTTAACTGCCGTATGAAATGGCCTAACAAACTACTCAGTTCAAAGTATTTAGGGATGGGCAACAAATGCTGGCCAAGAACGATGCCATGACATCAAAAAGGGGGAAAGAAAGACCCAGAAGAAGAATTAATTCTCACAGAAGGTTTTTAATCTTTGAATTTTTTTTCCCCACAGATAGTAACGGAGGATGGGTCATTGAATACATTCAACAATGAGTTAGATTTTGGTCTGCAAGAAAATCTAGGGTTATGGGGCAGCAAGCAAAGAAGTGGACTGGAGTCTTAGCCTCAATCTGATGAGCTATGATCTTATTGAATGGCACAGTCGGCTTAAAGGGCTAAATGGCCCACCTTTGCTCCTGTTTCCTAAGATCAGAGCAGGTCCTCTTGAAATATTACTTGGCACATCCTGCCAACTGCAGTGTCTGTCCATTAGCCCAAACCTCTATCTCCTGCTACTCAGTCAATTTTCTAATCTGGTCAATGGTTAGCTTCCACTTCAGAAAGTCTTTTTAAGGCCCACTAGGAAGGGCCTCCTGCATGTCCATCTAAACAACATGCATAGACATCCCACTTGCACATTCATTTTAATGCAACATATTTTCAGAAAGGGAAAGAGTTTTACCTTCCAAATAAGACAACCATAAGACATCTAAAGACCTCAGAGGCGATATCAGATTATAGAGAAAATTATTACAAAACTGAAAAATCATCACAGCTCCTGTTCAATGGGAAGGTACAAGTGATAACATTCCAGTAATGTTTTCAAAGAAGATATGGAAATAGCAGACATGCTGTTAGTGCTCCACTCTTGTCACATCAAAAATTCCAAGATACATCAGGCATAACTTACCTTGTATAAATCTGCGCCAGTTGCCTCTGATCAGCTGAGAAATACAATGTGCTCAGTTACTCTACCCTTAGTAGACGTTAAGCTAATTGGTACATTATCCCTGGTTTCCTTGTCTCATCTTTCTGACTTGTGCAATTTTCTTATCGAAAGGAACAGCTTCATAACAAAGACAATTTTAGCATATAAAGCATCCACAATATTCTCAGCGACTGTGGTGGAAATGATCTGGTCCTGGAAATTTGGTGTCCTTTAATGTCATTAATTTCTTGCTTATGTCAACTTTATTGAGTCCCTATCCCTGATTTAATAATAGTTTGCTTGGAATTTCTGGCATGTTGACCTCTTCCTTGGCGCAAGTTCTGATGCAAAGACATTATTGATCCTTTTTGTCTTTTCCATACTTCCACACTATCACTTTTACCTTTCCCATTCAACAAGCACTGTGGTCATTTTCCAGTACAGTCTTCTATCAGTTAATTTTAAGTTGTTTCTTAGTTCTTTAAGGCATTATTTGGACAGTAAAACTCTTTCTCTTTTGAAGTATAAAATGGCTCTGTACCACAGGAAGGTCTTTTTTGAATATCTCAATTATTGTTTGTTATTTTATTTATCTATTTACACACTTGGCCAGTTTAATGTTGGCACTTTACTTCCATAAAAGCTCAGTGTAACAACCTCAATAAGGCCAGTATCCCATTACCAAGTCACCCTTTATTTACACGTGCATCGTTCTTAACACTAGTCCAGCTCCGCAGAGAAAACAAGAACTTCTAATACTCCTGTTTATATCTGTCAGCTAAAGCTCCCTGATTGGACCAGGTTAACAGCCCCAATCAGAGAACCCATATTCTATGAGGTCCACCTGGCTGACCTCAGTACAATCACTATACTCAGCCTTACAAAAATCCAGAATTGTAGCTGCTTCATGTTTCTCATTTTCATGTTGAACATGTTATGAATGTTGTTAGATAAATATTCATTCACATTGGCTTGTTAAGTAAACTTGACCAGACCATAATTAAGATGTCCAATGTGTGTACCCTCTTATCTGTTCCAGGGAGAATTTTACTAGTCCGTTACAGATGGACACCACCCCCTCCAAGTTTCCACCCAAGCCACTCACCATCCTGACTTGGAAATATTTCACTGAGTTTTGAGAAGATTTGTAGCTCAGGTTGAGGTTCTGGATGAGAGTTTGCTCACTGAGCTGGAAGGTTAGTTTTCAGACGTTTCGTCACCATTCTAGGTAACATCATCAGTGAGCCTCCAACGAAGCGCTGGTGTTATGTCCCGCTTTCTATTTATCTGGTTAGGTTTCCCGCATTGGTGATGTCATTTTATGTTCTTTTTTCTCAGGGGATGGTAGATTGGCTCCAATTCAATGTGTATCAGGGTTCTTAGCAGAGGCAGTAATGCAGAGACTCGAACAAACAGCTCTGCCAATCGTCCAACCCAAACGTTGGGTCCGCTATGTGGATGACACCTTTGTCATCACTAAACAAAACAAATTAGAGGCAACATTCGAGACCATCAATAATACCCTTACTGGCATAACATTCACAAAAGAGGAGGAAAACAACAACAAACTGCCATTCCTAGATGTCACAGTAGAGCGAACAGCCGATGGGGAACTCCAAACCAGCGTCTACAGGAAAACAACACATACGGACCAAATACTGAACTACAGGAGCAACCATCCCAACACCCACAAACGAAGCTGCATTAGAACATTATTCCAACGAGACACCACACACTGCAGCACAGAGGAACTACGCAGAGCAGAGAAAAATCACCTATACAGTGTATTCAAAAAGAATGGGAACCCTATGAACACAGTCCGCCGATTCCTCAGCAATAAACCCAAACAAACAGACAAAACGGGCCCAGAAACCATAACCACTCTCCCCTACATCAAAGACATTTCCGAAATGACTGCCAGACTACTCGGACCTCTTGGCATCAGGGTAGCCCACAAACCCACCAACACACTAAAACAGCAGCTAATGAACTTAAAAGACCCCATATAGACAACAAATAAAACGAACGTCATCTACAAAATACCTTGCAAGAACTGTGACAAACACTACATTGGACAAACTGGCAGAAAGCTAGCCACCAGGATACATGAACATCACCTAGCCAGAAAACGACACGACCCACTATCACTCGTATCCTTACATACAGATAAGGAAGGACACCACTTTGACTGGGACATCACATCCATCCTAGGACAAGCCAAACAGAGACATGCAGGAGAATTCCTAGAAGCATGGCATTCCAACCGGAACTCCATCAACAAACACATTGGCTCCAAATCAATCTACCATCCCCTGAGAAAACGAACATGAAATGACATCACCAACCCAAGGAAACCTAATCAGATAAATAGAAAGCGGGACATAACACCAGCGCTTCATCGGAGGCTCACTGATGATGTTACCTAGAATGGTGTCGAAACGTCTGAAAACTAACCTTCCAGCTCAGCGAGCAAACTCACATCCATATTTCATTGTACCTTTACTGTCACTGGGTCAAAATTCTGGTTGTCCTCCCCAAAGGCATTGTGGGTCTACCTATAGCACAGCGATTGCAGTGTGTCAGGAAGTCAGCTCACCACCACCAGCTCAAGGGCAACGAAGGACAAGCAATAAAAATGCTGGTCAGCCAGAGAAGCATATGTCCCAAATTAATAACAAAATGATTTGAAACAACCAAAGTTGGAGAAAAAAATGCTTTGTACTCCTCAGTCTGTTCCCGCATCCTCATGAAGTGGTTTGTATGCGGTGGTGGTAACCCACCTGACAGCGGTAGAAAGCTGATTTAGCCTGTCAAATATGTATTCAGCAGCAGCTTTCCAGAGGCAATGCATTGCATCATTTGTGCTGTAAGACATCCCTGCTCCTGTACGCAAACCCTCTTGCATTGAGGACCAACGTACTATTTGCCTTCCTAACTTCATGCTGGGCCTGCATGCTTGCTTTCAATGGCAGGTGTAGAATGGCACCCAGGTCTCTTTTTACATCAATCTTTGCTAATCTATAACGATTTAAAAAAAACTCCGCCATTCTGTTTCACTTACCAGGGTGAACAACTTCATATTTATCCACATTATAATGTATCTGCCATGCATTTGCCTATTCACTCAACTTGCGCAAATCACCCTGAAGTTTAGTTACATATTCCTCACCTCTCACTCCTACCTGCTTCTGTGTCATCAGCAAACTTGGAAATGTTACACTTGATTCCATCATCCTTGATTTAAATTGTGAATAGCTGAGGCTTAAGCACCGATTCTACGGTACCCAATTTGTCACCAACTTCCACTCTGAAAACCATACCTTCATTCCTATTGTTTCCTGTCTGCTAACAAATTCTCAGTCCATACCAGTATATTGTCACCAATCCCACTTGCTTTGAATTTGCACTCTAACCTCTTACGTGAGACTTCATTAAAAGCTTCCTAGAAAACCACATAGATCACATCCAATAGTTTTTTCTTATTTATTCCACTAGTTACGTTCTCAAAAAATCTTCAATAGGCTTACAACACAATTTTCCTTTCATAAATCCAAATTGACTTTGTGTAATACCATTAGTAATTTTTAAGTATCTTGTTATCACATCCTTGTAATACACTCCTGCATTTTCCCTACCACTGATGTTCGGCTAATTGCTCTGTAGTTCCTGATTTTTTTTGTTCCCTACCTCCTTTTTTATAAACAGTGAGATTATATTTGTCACCCTCCAATCTGCCAGCACTGTTCAAAAATATAGAAAATACATAAAGTTTGCAAAAATGATTTCCCACAACAAGAATATTAATTAACTCCTTCTCATTGCATGTATCCCACGTGTTTGCATAAATTATATTTATTGGAGCTTCTGCTGTAATTTTTTGTTCTTTTTTTTCTCCCACCGAGTTTAATTACTTACCATCTTTTGATTTTCACTTATCCTGCAATCCTTGAGGCAAAATTTCTGACTGTTATCTGCTCTTTTTCCTTTAAAGTGTTTTAAAACTTTTATCCATATTACTTTTTCTATTTGGGACATGTCCCTGCACATTCTCATTTAAAGCCCTTGCAACCACCCAAATATCTACTGGGATCCTGGTCACAGCCTTCTTCATGTCAAGCCAATTCCAGAATATAATTTGGAATTGGGCCATCCATCCTACAGAGTCTGTTCCACCATTTGATCATGGCTGATATGTTTCTCAGCCCTGTTTCTCCTGTCTTCTTCCCATAACACTTGATGCCCTTACTTATCAAGAACTTGTCTATCTCTGTCTTAAATACACTTAATGGCTTGGCCTCCATAGCCTTCTTTGGCAATGAATTCCACAGATTCACCACTTTCGGCTGAAGAAATTCATCCTCAGATCAGTTCTGAAGGGTCATTTATTCACTCAGTGGCTGTGCCCTTGGATCCTAGTCTAGGAGTGGAAACATTTTCTCCACATCCACTCTATTCGGTTGGTACAGTTCTTTCTTGTTCCAGGACTGGTGCCCTATCCCCTGAAATTGCTAGAGTAATAACGTAAAGACATAACCCATAGGGACTTATATTTTATTAACATTCCTAGTAATCTCCAAACAGGACCTTTTACCTTTTCTTCCTGTGTTGACGTTCTCAAAATAGGCCTCAACACTGAAATCCTCAGTCTTGAACACGTATTTAAAGCCAGTTCAGAATATACCTTACCTTGGCACCAGTTAGGCAGCAAACCAAGCAGAATTCATCTTAGAAGGGATGCTAACTGCTCCCCTAATTATTGCAGCCCCTACAACTACCACATTACGTTTCTGTTCCTCGTCCTTTTTCCACCTTGGACAGGCTCTAGTTCCAGGTGCCAAGGCCTTGATTCTGGCTGTCCTTTTATCCTCTCATCACACATAACAAGCACATTAAATTCCAATTGTTCTCGATACTTCTACTTAGGCTGATCCTCGGGATCAAGGATGCCTTTCTTATCCTCCATCCTTATGGGTCCTGAGGTGACTGAACTGTCCAATTCTGGGATCCCAACACTCTGCCACAGATAGGGTAGGTAGTGTTTGAAGAGGTGGGTGAGTGAGGTATTTGGGTTTTCGCTTGTGCCTTCTGCTGTTGCCTCCATCTGCAAGTGTTCAAAATGCTCAAAGGAATTGGCACCTTTGTAATTTGCTCAGTGTTGGGCAAGCAATTATGAAAGTCAAAGGGGCTGGTGAGTTTTCTCAGGAAGGCCCTGAGCATAGACTTGAAGCGTTCTTTCTATTCACCTGGTAACCTTTTGTCATGGTGTAGTTGGGAATATACTAGCCCTACCAACATTATTCTGAACTGTGACTGAAATTTTGGGGCAAACTGTCCAGATACTGCACCTCACTCCTTGCTTGTGCTGGAATATCCCAATGAGTGTGAGGCAGAAAGATTCAAGATGGAGATGTCTACTGTAGACGCGTTCACTCAGGACAGTCCCACTATCCACCGCCTCAAAAAAGTCCTGATAGAAAACTTGCTCCAACATATATCAGTTTAGATTTATTGGCATTACTGTATCTAGTTTATAGTTTGTTTTCAGGTAATTTTCCACATGCTAGTTTGCACAGAAAGCAGTGCAGAAAAAATTGAAGTCCTCATTACCTCAAGCTTTTATGAGGCAAGTTGCAGGTGAAAGGAAAGCAATACCTTCTCCTCATTCTGCACAAAATTGTCACTTTGATCAAATTTCTGACTTTAGCCTCTGCTAACAATGCATTTTTTTCACCACCACTCTGTACAACCTACCAGAAGCTACACAAGGAAAAGGAAAATTATCCAGTGAGTTATTCTGACCTGATTAAAATGGTGACAGAAACAGATTCAAATATAACTTTCAAACAGGAACTAGATAAATATTTAGCTTTGGGAAAAAAGACATGGCATGGGGTCAATTTCAAAGCGCTGACAAAGACACAATAAGCCCAATGCCTTTGTTCTGTACTGCAATATTCTCTGATTCCATAACCAGATATTTTACAATCAAAACATCAACTTGTTTTCCATTCAGACGGTCATCCAGGCATGGAATGTTCTGTTGCAAATGGATGGTGAATAATAATATGCTTTTTAAAAAGTATTCTTTTTGAAGAAATATTAGAACATGCTATAAGGAAAAGGTAGAGATATGGTATTTGAGTTACAGTTCTAAAGGAGATGATGTTGGGTGTTATGGAAAGCAGTTAGGTAGATAAGTCCCCAGGACCTGTGCAATCTATCCCAGAATGCTGAGGGAGACAAGTGAAGAAATTGCTGGGCCTTGCATGAAATCCTTATATCCTCTTCAGTCACTGGAGAGGTCACAGAGATTTGGATAAATTCATGAATAGGAAAGGTTTATAAGGATATGGGCAACTCGTTTAGTTTGGGAACATGGTTGGTGTGGACTAGTTGGACCAAAGGGTGTGTTTCCATGCTGTATGGCTCTATGACTGGAGAATAGCCAATGTTGGTCCTTTGTTTAAGAAGGGCAGCAGGGATAATCTGGGAAATTAAGAATCTGATGAGTCTTCCATAAGTAATAGGAAATATTTAGGAGGAGATTCTTAGGAATGGGATTTACTTGCATTTGGAAACAGCAATATTATTAACAATTGAATTTATGCAGATAAAATCATATCTCACAAAATTGATTGAGGAAACCACTTTAGGAAATGACAAAAATGATTGATGAAGGCAGGATGGTAGATGTTTTCTATATGGAATTTCGCAAGGCCTTTGACAAGATCCTTTGTGGTAGGCTGATGCAAAAGATGGAGACACATAGGATCCGCAGTGAACTTGCAAGGTGGATACAGATCTAGCTTTGTCATAGAAGACAGACAGTAGTGGTGGAAGGATGGCTTTCTGACTGGAGATATGTGACTAGTGGTGTTCCATAGGGATATGTGTATATAGATAATAATTTGGAGCAGAATGTAGGTGGCCAGATTAGTAAATCTTCAGAATACACAAAGGTTATGGAAGATGCACATTGTGAGGAGGATTGCCAAAGGATACAGCAGGATATAGCTAGGCTGGAGACTTGCGTAGAGAAATGGCAGATAAATGTGAGGTGATGCATTTTGGAAGACCTAATGCAGAGGGAAATATACAGCAAATGGCAGAACCCTGAGTAGCATCAACATACACAGGAATCTTAGCATACAGGCCTGCAGTTCCCTGAAAAGTGGCAACACAAGTGTATAATGTGGTCAAGAAGGCATATGGCATGCTTATTTTCATCAGCCAGGGCACAGAGTAGAAAAATTGGCAAGTCATGTTGCCACTGTATAGAACTTTAGGTGGGCCATATTTGGAAATAAGGTGTACTGTTCTGGTTTCCACACTAACAGAGGATATGGATGGCATTGGAGATTGTACAGAAATTATTTACCAGGATATTGCCTGGTTTGAAGGGTATTAGCTATGAGGAGAAATAAAAAAAAATTGGCTTGTTTTCACCTGAATGTCAAAGGATGAGGAGTGACCTGACAGAAGTTTATAAAATTACGAGTGGCATGGATAGAATGGATAGTCAGTCTTTTTCCCAGAATAGAAATGTCAACTACTGGGTGGCCTAGATTTAGGGTAAAAGGGGGCAAATTTAAAGATGATGTGAGAGGCAGCTTTTTTACACAGAGGGTGGTAAGTACCTGGAATGCGCTACCAGAAGGGGCAATGGAGGCAGATACAACAGCAATGTTTAAGAGGCATCTTCACAGATACATGAATAGGCAGCAAATAGAGGGATACAGACCATGTGGAGGTAAAAGGGTTTTACTTTAGAAAGGAATCATGTTTCGACACCGTCTTAGTGGGCCAAAGGGCCTGTTCCTGTGCTAGACTGTTTTTCATTTTTTCTACTATGCTTAACAGAGGAGTGATAGGCCAAATAGGCCTCCTTCAGTGCTGTCACATTCAAGATGATAACAAATAGAGATGGGAAGTGTTGTAAAAATACTGTGTGAATCAAAATATTGTTTGGTTAACACCTCCTTTGGCATCTAACTATGACGGTGCTGTTACTAATGCTGAGTGCATGAACTGGACAAAGTGTTCATATGCCACTCCCATCACCCCTCCTGTTCTTGCAAAGAAAAATGCCTGTAAATAAATGATCTCCTAGTTACTCAAATGGTCCTGGGTTTGATGTTCAGCGAAAAGGAGCACAATTGGGGAACAAATGGTCACAACTGATTTGCAATTTGAGGTTCAATACACTATATGGTTTATAATTAAGCAGCTTCCAATTGAACACTAGGCATTCAGCTAATAGCTGACTTAATAAGCTAGCAGAAATACGTGAGCTTTCAACCGGAGTAATATCTTCTGCAGAGTGTTAGAAATGTCAGTATCATCTGAATTATTATTGAGAGGTCAGTGCAAAGCATAGCTCATGGTTTCAACCATGTATATATAATGTGCAGACAGACACTGTTAGCTGTATGCCACAACATGAAGAGTAAGGTTTTAAATATTATCCATTATCCTGAGAGGAATTCCACTGTAGTAGAAAGAATGAAAATTGCTTTAAAAGTACTTGGGAGGTAGAAAAATGCAGATCAAAAGATTGTAAAATCCCACAATATTTGTTCCAATCCACAACAATTGTGCAAAGTTGATATCTTCCCACAGAACCATACAATAGTGAAGAGGCTCTTCAGCCAATGAGGTCCACGCTGACCAAACCTCCTCTAAATCTATACAAGTCCCACTTCCTAGCACTTGACCCATAGTCTCGAATGTTATGCCATTTCAAGTGCGCATCCAATTAATTTTTAAAGGTTGTGCAGTCACATCCTTCTCATAGTGCAGTGACCAGAACGCTACACATTACTCCAGATGTCGCCTAATTAACATTTAATACAGCTCACCTTGACTGATAAAGGCAAGTTTCCAGCATGCCTTCTTCACTAGCCTGTCCTGTCCTGCTGCCTTCAGGAATCGGAGGACAAGCCCCCCAGGATCTGTTCCCCTGAGCTTCCTAGTGTCCTACCATACAATATACCAATACTCTCTTGTTCCTTCTTACAAAGTGAGCACCTCGCAATTATCAGGGATAAATTCCATCTCACACTGATCTCCCCACCTGACCCATCCATTTATAATATCCTGTAACCTAACACCTTCTACAAAAAAGGGACCCCTCATTGATCCGTGCGATAAGTCTGATTCCCGAGTCTGCTCCATAGTGAAGCTGATATGCTGCACAGTCATTTGACAAGTATCTGACATGTTTGGAAGGAGCTTACCTACAAAGCCCTTATTCCACAGCCCTATTCTCCATCCCATCCAGGCTCAAATGAGTGTGCAGCACATCAGCATCACTAAGACAGACTTACGTGAGAAAGTTAACAATGGCAGGAGATAAAAAAAACTGGCTCCAGGGAGACCTATCAACCTGCTTCTATCTGTCAGAGCCAAAGTGTGACATTGCTTGAAAAGTTGGATAAGCAGGTCATAGAGCTGTACACCAAGGAAGCAGGCCATTTGATCTAACTCGTCCACGCTGACCAGATATCCTAAATTATTCCAGTCCCATTGCCAGTATTTGGCCCATATCTTTCTAAATGTTACTTAATCATGTACCTATCCAATGCCTTCTAAATGTTGTCATTGTACCAGCCTCCACCACCTCCTCCAGCAGCTCATTCCATAGATGCACCATTCGCTGTGTGACAAAGCTGCCTTTTAGATCCCTTTTAAATCTTTCCCCCTCACCTTAAATCTATGCCCTCTAGTTCTGGTCCCCCACCCTGGGGAAAAGACTGTGGCTATTCACTCTATCCATGCCTCTCATGGTTTTATAAACCTCTATATCATCACCCCTCAGCATCTGACACTCCAGGGAAAATAGTCCCAACATTTTCCCATTGCTCAAACCCTCCAATCCCGCCAACATCCTTGTAAATCTTTTCTGAATCCTTTCAAGCTTCACAACGTCTTTCCTATTGCAGGGAGACTAGAATTGCACGCAGTATTCTAAAAGTGGCCTAATCAATGTCCTGCACAACCATAACATGACCTCCCAACGCCTATACTCAAAGCACTGACAAATAAAGGCAAGCGTATCAAACGCCTTCTTCACTACCTTGTACACCTGCGACTCCATTTCAAGGAACTATGAACCTGAACTCCAAGGTCTCTTTGTTCAGCAATACTCTCCAGGACCTTATCATTCTGTGTACAAGTCCTGCCCTGGTTTGCCTTTCCAAAATGCAGTACCTCACATTCATCTAAGTTAAACTCCATCTGCCATTCCTCAGTTAATTTGCCCATCTGATCAAGATCCTGTTATTCTCGGAGGTAACCTTCTTCGCTGTCCAATTTTGGTGTTGTCTGCAAACTTACTAACCGTACCTCCTATATTCACATCAGAATCATTTATATAAAGAACAAAAAGCAGTGGACCTGGCATCAATCCTTATGATGCACTGTTGGTCACAGGCCTCCAGTCCATCCACTGCTCTGCCTTCATCAACCTTCTATGTCACTTCTTCAAAAAGACTCAGTCAAGTTCATAAGACACAATTTCCCATGCACAAAGCCAGGTGATAAGCATGTATTTCTGGCATATCTTTTTTAATTGGCCAAACTATTTGAGTCAGGCGATAGAATTAACAGCAAATGAACTATGTTTTAAATGGTAAAAAATTGCAGCACACTGCTGTGCAGAGGGACTTGGGTGACCTCGTGCATGAACTGCTAAAAGTAGGATTGCAGGTGCAGCAGGTAATTAAAAAGACAAATGGAATTTTGTCTGTTATTGCTGGAGACATGGAGTTTAAAAACAAGAAGGCTATGCTGCAGCTGTATAGGGTCCTGGTGAGGCCACACCTCGAGTACTGTGTGCAATTTTGGTCTCCTTACTTGAGAAGGGATATGCTAGCACTGGAGGGGGTGCAGAGGAGACTCACTCGGTTGATTCTAGAGTTGAGAGGGTTGGATTATGAAGACAGAATGAGTAGGCTGGGATTATACACATTGGAATTCAGAAGAATGAGGGGAGATCTTATAGAAACATATAAGATTATGAACAGAATAGATAAGATGGAGGCAGGGAGGTTGTTTCCACTAGCAGCTGAAATTAGGGCTAGAGGACACAGCTTCAAAATAAAAGGAAGCAGTTGTAGGACTGAAGTCAGGAAGAACGTCTTCACCCAAAGGGTTGCAAATCTGTGGAATTCCCTGCACAGTGAAGCGGTTGAAGCTACATCACTGAATGTGTTTAAGGCAAGGCTAGATATATTTTTGCACAGTAAAGGAACTAGGGATATGGTGTGCGGGCAGGTAAGTGGAGCCGAGTCTCAAAAAAAATCAGTCATGATCTTATTAAATGGCAGGGCAGGCTCGAGGGGCCAGATGGCCAACTCCTGCTTCTAGTTCTTGTGTTGTGATATCACTGCTGAAGAGTACTGCCAAGAATTTCACTTCTAAAACATTTAACATTCAAATTAATCAATTAAAGATAGTAGAGGTGGTTGAGCAGGCAATGTGTTGCAGCTGTGGTATGCGGGAGCTGGTAGAATGCAAGTGTTGGCTGTTTGAAGAACTTTGATTCAGTACTGATGAGCTAAAGTCTGAACTGTGGATAATGCAACCTATCCGGGAGAGGGAGAGGTATCTGGATATTGTTTCAGAGGGTAGTCACACCCCTTAAGTTAAATTAAATTTGGTCGATGCTCAAGGATAGGAAGGTGTGACAGCAAGTGAGGAAGGTATGGGAGTCTAGAATTTAGTTCTGGAGAACAGGTATAAGGTTCTTGCTCCCACTATGGATGGGGGCATAGACTGTAGGGAAAATGAGTAAACTGACCAATGCACCATGGTGGAGAGTGCTGTTCATGTGGGAGGAGAAATGAAAAATGTAGTAGTAACACGGGACAGTGGAGTTAGGGGAACAGATAGGGAACAGAATGTGATAGGAGTCTTTGTGTTGACTACCTGAGACTGAGCTTCAAAATTTCTCTTTCCCTCTGCCAACACAACTTTTCAGAATCAATTTCAGCAGCTGACCATGAGTTACAAATCTGGATTATCCCAGCATAAAATTTCCTATCCTTCCTTATGCTTGCTTTTGTTTGAGAGTTCTATTTGGAGCAGACAGTACTTCTGTGCTGTTTGAATAAAGAGGTATTCTGTTCAAATAGATGCAGGTAGATGTTGTGCAGTGAGATAACAAGGTATAAAGCTGCATGAACATAGCAGGCCAAGCAGCATCAGAGGAGCTGACATTTTGGGCATAGACCCTTCTTCAGAACTGGAGGAGGGGAAGGGGGTTCTGAAATAAGGGAAAGTGGGGGAGGCAGATTGAAGATGGATAGAGAAGATAAGTGGAGAGGAGACAGACAGGTCAAAGAGGCGGGGATGGAGCCAGTAAAAGTGAGTGTACATGGGGAATGAGGGAGGGGATAGGTCAGTCCAGGGAGGACGGACAGGTGAAGGGGACGGGATGAGTCTAGTAGGTAGGAGATGGAGGTGGGGCTTGAGGCGGGAGGAGGGGATAGATGGGAGGAAGGACAGGTTAGGGAGGCGGAGACAAGCTGGGCTGGTTTTGGGACACGATAGGGGGAGGGGAGATTTTGAAGCTTGTGAAGTCCACATTTATACCATTGGGCTGCAGGGTTCCCAAGCGGAATATGAGTTGCTGTTCCTGCGAGCTTCGGGTGGCATCATTGTGGCACTGCAGGAGGCCGAGGATGGACATGTTGTCTGAGGAAAGGGAGGGGGATTTGAAATGGGCCGTGACTGCAAGGTTCAGTTGTTTAGTGCAAACTGAGCATAGGTGTTCCACAAAGCAGTCCCCAAGCCTCCACTTGGTTTCCCCGATGTACAGAAGGCCTCAACCGGAACAGTGGATGCAGTATACCACATTAGCAGATGGGCAGGTGGAACATCTGCTTGATGTGGAAGTATTCTTGGGAACTGGGATGGGGTGAGGGGCAGGCTCAGGCGTAGCACTTCCTGCAGTTGCAGGGAAAAGTGCCGGGTGTGGTGGGGAGTGTGGAGCAGACAAGGAAGTCACGGACAGAGTGGTCCCTCCAGAATGCAGGTAAGGGTGGGGAGGGAAAAATGTCTTTGGTGGTGGGGTCAGATTGCAGATGGCGGAAGTGTTAGAGGATGATGCGTTGGATCCAGAGGTTGGTGGGGTGGTAAGTGAGGGCGAGGGGGTTTCTCTTTTGGTTGTAATGCAGGGAGCGGGTGTGAGGGATGAGTTGCTGGAAATGTGGGAGACACGGTCAAGGGCGTTCTCGACCTCTGAGCAGGGTGGGGTGCGGAGTTGTGGTCCTTGAAAAGCGAGGACATCCGAGATGTTCGGGATTGGAATGCCTCACCCTGGGAGCGGATGCGGAGGTAGAGGAATTGGGTATAGGGGATGGCATTTTTGCAGGAAGGTGGGTGGGAAGAGGTGTATTCTAGGTAGCTGTGGGAGTCGGTGGGCTTGAAATGGATATTGGTTTCCAGGTAGTTGCTAGAGATGGAAAACAGAGAGGTCCAGAAAGGAGAAAGAGGTAACAGAGATGGTCCAGGTCTAGCCTGTCCTTCCTCCCATCTATCCCCTCCTCCCACCTCCCACCTCAAGCCCCACCCCCATCTCCGAACTACTAGCCTCATCCACCACCCCCCCGCCCAACTCCTTGACCTGTCCGTCCTCCCTGGACTGACCTATCCCCTCCCTAATTCCCCACGTACACTCACCTTTACTGGCTCCATCCCCGCCTCTTTGACCTGTCTGTCTCCTCTCCTCCTATCTCCTCCTCTTTCCCTATTTATTTCAGAACCCCCTTCCCCTCGTCAGTTCTGAAGAAGGGTCTGTGCCCAAAACGTCAGCTTTCCAGCTCCTCTGATGCTGCTTAGCCTGCTGTGTTCATCCAGCTCTACACCTTGTTATCTCAGATGTTGTGCAGTGTTACTCCCAGGTTCTGGATATAGATTGCTATTTACAGATACTACACTTTATTTGACAATGTACATAAAGATTGAAATAAATTGTATTCTATTTACAAAATCATTTTGTTTTCTTGAGGGTGCATACATGAGGATCAATGGTCGGCACAACATCGTGGGCTGAAGGGCCTGTTCTGTGCTGTACTGTTCTATGTTCAATGTTCTATGTTCATGCACTCCTGATAATTTGTTTTATGATAACTCGGGGTAGAGTTCCCCCTCTTACTGAATGCCTAAACACAGGAGGGAATTGGGAATTCATAAGGATCTTTAAGAAGAATAGTGGGAGGAATGCAAACAGTCTTTGCCCGTTCAATCTCAAATTACCCAATAGAACATAAAACAGTACAGCACAGAACAGGCCCTTCAGCCCACGATGTTGTGCCGACCATTGATCCTCATGTATGCACCCTCAAACTTCTGTGACCATATGCATGTCCAGCAGTCTCTTAAATGTCCCCAAATACCTTGCTTCCACAACTGCTGCTGGCAACGCATTCCATGCTCTCACAACTCTCTGTGTAAAGAACCCGCCTCTGACATCCCCTCTATACTTTCCTCCAACCAGCTTAAAACTATGACCCCTCGTCTTAGCCATTTCTGCCCTGGGAAATAGTCTCTGGCTATCAACTCTATCTATGCCTCTCATTATCTTGTATACCTCAATTAGGTCCCCTCTCCTCCTCCTTTTCTCCAATGAAAAAAGTCCGAGCTCAGTCAACCTCTCTTCATAAGATAAGCCCTCCAGTCCAGGCAGCATCCTGGTAAACCTCCTCTGAACCCTCTCCAAAGCATCCACATCTTTCCTATAACAGGGCGACCAGAACTGGATGCAGTATTCCAAGTGCGGTCTAACCAAAGTTTTATAGAGCTGCAACAAAATCTCACGACTCTTAAACTCAATCCCCCGTTAATGAAAGCCAAAACACCATATGCTTTCTTAACAACCCTGTCCACTTGGGGCCATTTTAAGGGATCTATGTATCTGCACACCAAGATCCCTCTGTTCCTCCACACTGCCAAGAATCCTATCCTTAATCCTGTACTCAGCTTTCAACTTCGACCTTCCAAAATGCATCACCTCGCATTTATCCAGGTTGAACTCCATATGCCACCTCTCAGCCCATCTCTGCATCCTGTCATTGTCCCGCTGCAGCCTACAACAGCCCTCTATACTGTCAATGACACCTCCGACCTTCATGTCGTCTGCAAACTTGCTGACCCATCCTTCAATCCCCTCATCCAAGTCATTAATAAAAATTACAAACAGTAGAGGCCCAAGGACAGAGCCCTGTGGAACACCACTCACCACTGACTTCCAGGCAGAATATTTTCCTTCTACTACCACTTGCTGTCTTCTGTTGGCCAGCCAATTCTGTATCCAGACAGCTAACGTCCCCTGTATCCCATTCCTCCTGACCTTCTGAATGAACCTACCATGGGGAACCTTAACAAATGCCTTGCTGAAGTCCATATACACCACATCCACAGCTCGACCCTCATCAACTTTTCTAGTCACATCCTCAAAGAACTCGATAAGGTTTGTGAGGCATGACCTGCCCCTCACAAAGCCGTGTTGACTGCATTTGATCAAGCCATGCTCTTCCAGATGGTCATAAATCCTATCCCTCAGAATCCTTTCTAACACCTTGCAGACGACAGACGTGAGACCCTCTGGTCTGTAATTGCCGGGGATTTCCCCATTCCCTTTCTTGAAGAGAGGAATTACATTTGCCTCTCTCCAGTCCTCAGGTACGATTCCAGTGGAGAGTGAGGATGCAAAGATCTTCGCGAGTGGCGAAGCAATTGCATTTCTCATTTCCCAAAGCAGCCGGGGACAAATCTGGTCCGGGCCTGGCGACTTGTCAATCTTAATGTTTGACAAAATTTTCAGCACATCAGCTTCCTCTATCTCTATCCATTCCAGCATGCACACCTGCTCTTCAAAGGTTTCATTCACTACAAAGTTCATTTCTTTCGTAAAGACAGAAGTAAAAAACTCATTTAGGGCTTCCCCTACCTCCTCAGACTCCACACACAAGTTCCCTATGCTATCCCTGATCGGCCCTACTCTTTGACCATTCTCTTATTCCTCACATAAGTGTGAAATGCCTTTGTGTTCTCCCTAAACCGTTCTGCCAAGCCTTTCTCGTGCCCCCTCTTGGTTCTCCTCAGACCATTTTTGAGCTCCTTCCTCGCCTGCCTGTAATCCTCTAGAGCTGAGTTTGACCCTAGCTTCTTCCACCTTATGTAAGCTACCTTCTTCCTTTTGACAAGAAGCTCCACCACTTTCGTCATCCGAGGTTCCTTTATCTTACCCCTTCTTGCCTGTCTCAGAGGGACGTATTTATTCATCACTCGCAACAACTGTTCCTTAAACAGTCTCCACATGTCTATAGTGCCTTTACCATGGAACAATTGCTCCCAGTCCATGCTTCCTAACTCATGTCTAATCGCATCATAGTTTCCTCTTCCCCAATTAAATATCCAATATTTGTTACAATTCTTCACAACCATCCACAACAACTTATATTTTTGTGCATCTCATGTGAGGAAACATTTGAAGGTTTTTCATGACAATGAGGCATTAGGAAGACATGATTAAAATCTTGGTTACATGGCGGGTGATACAGAAGGAAAGAAATTGAAGTGGCAGAGAGGTTAAAGGTTGAAATTCCAGGATTTGGAGTTGAGACAGCTGCCAATGTTGAGGTTGAAGGGATTGTGGGGAGGACTGAAGGCAGAGTTATGGGGACAAAGCATGTGAGTTAAAAGCGGCAAGGGCATGGAGAGCTTCAAATATGGGAGCGATGACTGAAATTCTCTAACCTCTCCAGAAATGTACTTATGTAAACCTGATGGAAAAAGTTATCGACCTAAAAGATTAACACTGTTTTTTTCTCCATAGTTGTTACTTGACCTGCTGAGTATTTCTGGCATTTTCTTATTCAATTTTAGATTTCAAGCATTTACAATATCTTGCCTTTGCCTAGTTGAACCTACTTCAGGCAACTATCGCTGTAACTTGGTAGGTCTGGTGTTGAAAATATTGAGCTAATCACAAGTCCTTTCTTGTTTCTTTCTCTCTAACTCTCGCTGCAAACTCATTTAGCTGTGGGAAATATATGGCTGCTATATTGGATGCACACCATTGTCCAATCAGCACTCAGCTGTTGCCAACCTGCATGTTTGCTCTAAATGTGTGTCCCACTCAGAGATATTAATAGCTACCGTCATACATTCATTCAAGGGAAATATGCTGAATCAACCTGAATTTAAATGACACATCCATGTCACTAATTGAAAAAAAAATCTCCAGTCACTGGAGGATAGATTTATAAAGTGTCTCATCGTGGAAAATTAAATATTTACACCTCAGTAAATAGATCAAAACAGAATTAACTTCTAATTACTTTTGGATACAGAACCCCCAAAAGTCTGAATGCTCTTGCATCTCTGACTGAGAAAACAATATAAACCAGCACTTCAGTACTGCAGTGTCGCAAGTGCCATTTTTCTACATGACACCTTTATCTGCAGCCCTACCTGTTCACTTGGGTGGATCTAAGATATCCCGGGCAACTAGCTGTTAACAGTAGGCACAGAGAAATTGACAAAGACGTACTTGATTACAGATAGTCAACACAGTATAAGATCTCAATATGTTTCACTGGAGACAATGTTTGGCACCTTAAAGGAAGATGAGGTCAAGATGTATGGAAAGGGAATTCAAGAGCTTAAGACTTAGACAACTGAAAGCACAGTTCAAACGCATGGGGTAAAGCAAACAGGGGATGTGCAAGTGACTAGAATTGGTGGAAACAGATCTTAGAGGGTTGTAGGACATGAGGAGGTCACAGAGATGGGGCAAGGCCTTGCAGGGTTTGGAAGCCTTATCGTCAGACACAAAAGTCAAACTGAACTTACGTGAGACTCAAGGAATTCATCCACTTCCTTTAGCAGCAACTCCTGGCTCTCAGGATGGGTGGCAAGCAGGTAAGAAACAAAGGACAGAGTACTGCTGGTGGTTTCATATCCTGCTGCAAAGAAAATGAACGCCTGTGCCAAGATTTTATTTAGACTAAGGATCTTCTTCTGGATTCTGCCTGGGCTTGACTTGGCCATGTCCTTTGCATTCTGTGTCTCGGGAGACTCCTCGATTTCACCTCCAGAACTGGTAACATCGAACTTCTCCATGGTCGTGTAATCAGTGGATATGCGGGCATCAAGCATGAGCTGCAGGAAATCTCTGCGTTTCTGTGAAATACAAATACCAGCTTATTAACACCACTGTGCATCTCACACAATGTTGTAAGCCACCACTCCAAAAGGGATGTTGGCACACTTAGATGGGCAGACCTACTTAGGTGTTAGACTAGAAATGTGCGAAAAATATAGTAGGCCCATCAGGGTGTGCAAAATAAAGAGGTGATGCTCTTTCTGGATAAAGATATCTGACTAGCTTAAACACTAATGTAGATTAGTTTGGTTGAACAACATAATTTACTGCTGTAAATTCTATGCCTTTTTTCAAGCCTTAAGGTCTTGAATTACCTGCTTCAGATTTTGAACATTGGTTATTTCTTTAGTCTAGTTGACAGTCAAAGTGCATTTCTTTTTACATTCTCTCCCTAATGACCTGCTGAGTGAACACTGTGTCCACTATAGCACCAAGGCATGAAGATCAATACATCTCAGGTCTGTTTTCCATTAGTCCTGGCGTAAGACAGTTGAGCTGGGGCAGCAATTTCAGTTACATGCCACCCTGGGCTTACAGCTCCCATTCATCTGCAAGATTCCAGATGGGAAAGCCCCATGTGTGGACTTTGAGAGAGGACCAGAGTGGTTTCATCTAATTATATCCTCCAAAGACAAACAGTCTGCTAAATTTCACTGTTCAAACTCTTGTGTGAAGAGTGGACTCCTGGGTGCAGATGAAACTGTATAACATCATGGGCGATTTCAGGAATGTAGGAGATATCTGTGATTTAAAAAAAAAATCTCTATTTCATGTGTGATGCATTGTACCAGGGAAGTCAGCATTCTCTGTAAAATGTAACATTCGCAGTAGACTAATGGCTTTGGAGGGGATCCAGAGGAGATTCAAAAGAACGATCCCCGGGGTGAAGGGCTTGTCATATGGGGAGCAGTTGAGGATTCTGGGTCTGTACTCCATGGAGTTTAGAAGCATGAGGGAGGATCTCATTGAAACTTACACAATACTGAAAAGCTTGCATAGAGTGAATGTGGAGGTGTAGTCACTAGTAGAAGAGGCTGGGACCAGAGTGAAGAGATGATCTTTAGAACTGAGATGAAGAGGAATTTCTTCAGCCTGAGGGTGGTTAATCTGTGGAACTCATGGCCTCCACAGCCTTCAGTGACAAAGTCATTGAATATCTTTAAGACAGAGATAGATAGGTTCATGATTAGTAAGGGAATCAAAATTTACGGGGGCGAGGCAGGAGAAATGAAAACGAGAAACATATTGGCCATGATCGAATGATAGAGCTGACTCATTGGGCTAAATGGTTTAATTCCGCTTCTGTATCTTACAGTTTTATGGTTTAACTTGTTGGGATTAGAGGCCAATAAATTTATAGGGTGTCATAATCGATATCCCAGAGTATTCAAAGAAGTCACCCCAGAAAAAGTGGATGTACTGGTGGTCATCTTTCAAGATTCAACAGACTCGGGTACAGTCCTAGGTTTGGCGGGTAGCTAACACATCCCAACAATTTAGAACAGGAACTGGAGAGAAAACAGGGAATTACAGACTGTCAGCCTGACATCAGTAGTTGGGCAAGTGTTAAGAGTACACGATAAATAAACACTTGGAAGTCAGTGCAGGACTGCAGAGAGTCAACGTCAATTTACAAAAGGGAAATCACGCTTGACAAATCCATTAGGATGGAACGGAACTGACACAGTTGATACTGGGAGCTGGTGGATGTGGTTTAAAGGACTTTCAGAAGGCATTCAACAAGATGCCATTAAGAGATTAGCACAAAAAATTAACGGCATTGGGTGTAGTGTACTGGCATGGATATTGAACTAGTTGACAAACAGGAAACAAACAGCAGGAATAACTGGGTCTTTTTCCAAGTGGCAACTAGTGACTTGTGGGTTACCGCAGGGATCAGTGCTTGGAACCTGGTTGTTCACCGTATCCATTCATGACTTATATGAGGTAACCAAATGTAATAACTTCAAAAATTTCTTCAGCCAGAGAGTACTGAGCTTGTGGAAATCTCTGGCACAGAAAGTGGTTGGGACCAAAACACTAAACGTTTTCAAGAAGGAATTAGATATGATTCTGAGGGCTAAAGGGATCAAAGGATATGGGGAGAATGTGGGGCCAAGGTATATTGAATTAGATAATCAGCCATGATCATATTGAATGGCAAAGCAGACTTGAAAGCCTGAATTGCCTACTCCTGCTCCTATTTTCCAGTAAGTTGTTTTAGTAGGTTCACACAGACAGGGTCTTGCATCTTTACAATTCCCAATAGGTGCTCAATGTGTAATTTCAAGTGGCAATGATTTGGCTGGAGGTCTGTTTGTTATAAACACTTGCGTTTCAAACTTAAACTTAAATAAAACTTTAGAAGGTCAGATTAAGAGGGCCATGTTGAATTGCTAAACTTCATTCCTTACCTTGGCTTTAGCACTAGCCTTGATCCTGGAGCAACGAGACATGAACAGTCCCCTAGTCATGATCCAGTCAGAGCTTGAACATGGACAGGATTGGGACTGTTCAGCTTCCATCTATCCTCTCCTCTCGCCTTCATTATTAAGGTTGTTACAGAGGGGGAGTGGCTAAACCCCTCTTGATGATTAAACCAAAACACGAGCTCCAACCTGTTATGACATCAGTCGAGGTTCCCTTCTAATAGTTAACCCCGAAACACCCAAAGAAACACACCAACCCCGTAATCAGTTAAAAGCACAGTTAAAAGAGAGAAAATCCCCAATCCACTTTATAAATAAAAAGAAGCAATTTATTTATTTAACCCTAACAATGAACAGATTAACAGAATTACTAACAAACAAAACAAATCCGTCCTAGACTACTAACAACTCCCTAGCTGGCCTAAATTCTATTAGAATGCTGTTCAAATAAACATGGGTCCCATTTCTATAAAATCGATTAATAAGACAATAATAAATTAAAACTTAATCTCTCCAAATTTGCACAGACCGTGTCTTCTGGAGTGCTCTGCCTTTTCTGTTATGCCTCAGATGTCTTTCTTCCACTGACTCTGCTGTCAGGGATGTTTTATCTTTTTGTGAGGACTTTTAGCTAGATATGCCATGATACATTTTTAGGCTAGAAGGTGCTTTCTATAATATGTAGATGACCATGAGAGCCAACTTCTTTCTCTCTCTCTCTCCAGAGAGAGAGTTGAGGGTTCTTAACCTCGGCAAATGGCCATTAGCTCTAGGGTCTCTGTCCAACTGCTCCCTTCTTTGTGCCCGCGATGACATAACAATATTTCTTACGTAGGATTGGTTCAATGTTCTCAACACCATCAGTTCTGAAAACTGTTGTCTTGGTAAAAATGCTGCTTGGCCTTTCAATACAAATGTTTCAATTTCAGGTATTTTCTGTACAGGCATCCTCCAGCTGCTGCTCACAGACGTACATTTTAAAAGTCTCTAAGCGCAGAAAAAATCACCTCAACTCTTAAAGGGACCACACACTCTTCCCCCTCTTATCAGTTTCACAAACAAATTCTAGCTTCTGCCCTTCTACTTCACGAGCACTCTACACAACTTCATAACAAAGTGCATAAGTGAATAAACACATGGTTAAGGGCTATATGATCCAACCCCTCCTAACAACACTCCACTAACAACTGTCACCTGCAGAACAGAAGAAAGAACAAATAGTTATGGTGTACTTTCAGGTTTCACCCCTTATAACATCTTTGGGATATTGCGATAAGTGGCAATGATAGAGCTCTTTTTAAGAAAAACTACCATCAAAGGTAATTTTCTGTAAATTATCAGAAGGTTATATCAAAGAGACAGAACTAATGATGACCATCTGGAAGCCTTTTAAATGATAAAATATTCATTACTTTCAAATGCAAAATTGCGTCAAATGCAAAATGTTTATTAAATCAATGTTAAAGATGCCACCTTGACAGGGCTCAAAACTGAAGCTGTTGATATTTTCTCATTTGCTGCCTCGAGTTTCTGATCCACGCTGGCATGTCAATTGATTAGAATAGTATCAGAGATAATGGGAACTGCAGATGCTGGAGAATTCCAAGATAATTAAATGTGAGGCTGGATGAACACAGCAGGCCAAGCAGCATCTCAGGAGCACAAAAGCTGACGTTTCGGGCCTAGACCCTTCATCAGAGAGGGGGATGGGGAGAGGGAACTGGAATAAATAGGGAGAGAGGGGGAGGTGGACCGAAGATGGAGAGTAAAGAAGATAGGTGGAGAGGAGAGTATAGGTGGGGAGGTAGGGAGGGGATAGGTCAGTCCAGGGAAGACGGACAGGTCAAGGAGGTGGGATGAGGTTAGTAGGTAGCTGGGGGTGCGGCTTGGGGTGGGAGGAAGGGATGGGTGAGAGGAAGAACAGGTTAGGGAGGCAGAGACAGGTTGGACTGGTTTTGGGATGCAGTGGGTGGGGGGGGTGGAAGAGCTGGGCTGGTTGTGTGGTGCAGTGGGGGAGGGGACGAACTGGGCTGGTTTAGGGATGCAGTGGGGGAAGGGGAGATTTTGAAACTGGTGAAGTCCACATTGATACCATATGGCTGCAGGGTTCCCAGGCGGAATATGAGTTGCTGTTCCTGCAACCTTCGGGTGGCATCATTGTGGCACTGCAGGAGGCCCATGATGGACATGTCATCTAGAGAATGGGAGGGGGAGTGGAAATGGTTTGCGACTGGGAGGTGCAGTTGTTTGTTGCGAACTGAGCGGAGGTGTTCTGCAAAGCGGTCCCCAAGCCTCCGCTTGGTTTCCCCAATGTAGAGGAAGCCGCACCGGGTACAGTGGATGCTGTATACCACATTGGCAGATGTGCAGGTGAACATCTGCTTAATGTGGAATGTCATCTTGGGGCCTGGGATAGGGGTGAGGGAGGAGGTGTGGGGACAAGTGTAGCATTTCCTGCAGTTGCAGGGGAAGGTGCCGGGTGTGGTGGGGTTGGAGGGCAGTGTGGAGCGAACAAGGGAGTCACGGAGAGAGTGGTCTCTCCGGAAAGCAGACAGGGGTGGGGATGGAAAAATGTCTTGGGTGGTGGGGTTGGATTGTAGATGGCGGAAGTGTCGGAGGATGATGCGTTGTATCCCGAGGTTGGTAGGGTGGTGTGTGAGAATGAGGGGGATCCTCTTAGGGCGGTTGTGGCGGGGGCGGGGTGTGAGGGATGTGTTGCGGGAAATATGGGAGACGCGGTCAAGGGCGTTCTCGATCACTGTAGGGGGAAAGTTGCGGTCCTTAAAGAACTTGGACATCTGGGATGTGCGGGAGTGGAATGTCTTATCGTGGGAGCAGACGCGGCGGAGGCGGAGGAATTGGGAATAGAGGATGGAATTTTTGCAGGAGGGTGGGTGGGAGGAGGTGTATTCTAGGTAGCTGTGGGAGTCGGTGGGCTTGAAATGGACATCAGTTACAAGCTGGTTGCCTGAGATGGAGACTGAGAGGTCCAGGAAGGTGAGGGATGTGCTGGAGATGGCCCAGGTGAACTGAAGGTTGGGGTGGAAGGTGTTGGTGAAGTGGATGAACTGTTCGAGCTCCTCTGGGGAGCAAGAGGCGGCGCCAATACAGTCATCAATGTACTGGAGGAAGAGGTGGGGTTTGGGGCCTGTGTAGGTGCGGAAGAGGGACTGTTCCACGTAACCTACAAAGAGGCAGGCATAGCTGGGGCCCATGCGGGTGCCCATGGCCACCCCCTTAGTCTGTAGGAAGTGGGAGGAGTCAAAAGAGAAGTTGTTGAGTGTGAGGACGAGTTCAGCTAGGTGGATGAAAGTGTCAGTGGAGGGGGACTGGTCGGGCCTGCGGGACAGGAAGAAGCGGAGGGCCTTGAGGCCATCTCCATGCAGAATGCAGGTGTACAGGGACTGGACGTCCATGGTGAATATGAGGTGTTGGGGGCCAGGGAATTGGAAGTCCTGGAGGAGGTGGAGGGCGCGGGTGGTGTCACGGACGTAGGTGGGGAGTTCCTGGACCAAAGGGGGAGAAAATGGAGTCCAGATAGGTGGAGATGAGTTCGGTGGGGCAGGAGCAGGCTGAGACGATGGGTCGACCAGGGCAGGCAGGTTTGTGGCTTTTGGGAAGGAGATAGAAACGGGCCGTGCGGGGTTGGGGAACAATGAGGTTGGAGGCTGTGGGTGGGAGGTCCCCTGAGGTGATGAGGTCGTGAATGGTGTTGGAGATGATGGTTTGGTGCTCGGGTGTGGGGTCATGATCGAGGATGCGGTAGGAGGTGGTGTCGGAGAGTTGGCGTCTGGCCTCGGCGATGTAGAGGTCAGTGCGCCATACTACCACTGCGCCACCCTTGTCTGCGGGTTTGATGGTGAGGTTGGGGTTGGAGCGGAGGGAGCGGAGGGCTGCCCGTTCTGCGGGGGAGAGGTTGGAGTGGGTGAGAGGAGTGGAGAGGTTGAGGCGGTTAATGTCTCGACGGCAGTTGGAGATGAAGAGGTCGAGGGAGGGTAGGAGGCCTGGGGGTGGTGTCCAGGAGGAGGACTTGTGTTGGAAGAGGGTGAAGGGGTCAGTGGAGGGAGGATTGGGTTCCCGGTTGAAGAAGTATGCATGGAGGCGAAGACGGCGGAAAAACTGCTCTATGTCCAACCGTGACTGGTATTCGTTGATGTGTGGTTGTAGGGGGACAAAGGTGAGCCCCTTGCTAAGGATTGACCGTTCGTCCTCAGTCAGTGGGAGGTCCGGGGGGATGGTGAAGATGCAGCAGGGCTCAGTGTGGCTGTCTCCTCTGGGGTTGCTGGCTGTGGAGGTTGTGGGCGGAGCGATGAGGTCGTCGGCCGTGGGCGGGGTTCCGTCGGCTGTGGGCGGGGTTCCGTCAGCCATGGGCGGGGTTCCGTCGGCTGTGGGCGGGGTTCCGTCGGCATCGACTGTGGGCGGGGTTCCGTCGGTGGTTGGAGGATCGGGGTGGGCGGCAGCAGCTGAGGTGAGGGTGGTGTGTCGGGTGTTGTACCTGGACGTGGAGGTGGTGACTGCAGCAGCGGTTCCGGAAGTTCTGTGGCCGGCAGAGGCGGATGTGACGTCATCGGTGAGGTCTCCGGCCGTGTCCTCATGGTCAATGGCAGCGGGTGCATGGTGGGAGAGGGGCAGGGACAGAGTCGGGATTTGGGAGGCGCAGGAATCCTCTTGTGGGTGGCAGGGGCCAGTGAGTTGGTGGTACTTACGATTTTTGGTGTCCAGTAAAGCTGAGTGGAACTGGGTGTTCAGACTGTGGATACCGCGGAGGATGAAAAACAGCAGAGGTCCTTTGCAGGTCTGGGAGAGGGAGGCTCTGAGCTGGGGCAGGCTGGATTGCAGTGCCTGGAGGTGCCGGCGCATGGCTGCGAGTGTCTGTTTCAGGAGTCGCAGGGAGAAACGCTTCTGAAGGGTCTGAATATTCTGGGTGTAGAGGTGGTCACGGTTGGGGCCAAATTGGGAAGGCTGAAATGCGGACTGTAGTCCCTTGGGGATGATCTGGTTCCGTTGGCAGGTGCTGAGGAAGGTGATGTGGCTGTGGTACCTGGTTTGCTTCAGCACATGGTCGAGCAGTTTCAAGGCCGAAGAGATTACAAGAGAGTTGCAATGGGAGAGAGATTCCCTGAGGTTGGTCCGGAGGGAGGAGGGTAACTTCTTCAGGTTAGGCATCCCTGGAAGAGGCTTCGCAGTGAGGTTAAAATAGTAACAGAGATAATGGAAACTGCAGATGCTGGAGAATTCCAAGATAATAAAATGTGAGGCTGGATGAACACAGCAGGCCAAGCAGCATCTCAGGAGCACAAAAGCTGACGTTTCGGGCCTAGACCCTTCATCAGAGAGGGGGATGGGGAGAATGTTGAATTTGCTCCCATAACGAGTATTTAATGTGAGTGGCACATATACTTTTAAGGAGAAGCTACAGTGTCAATTCTCCCTGCTGCCTTTTCAAAGCAGTCAGTCTCTGTCAATCCACTTTTATAAGTGTTGGAAGACTGTTCGACTGTGGATGGTATCATGGTGCAACCCACAATGTTTAACAATTTTCACCTTTGCAGCAGCTTGGAATTTGTGACAATCAGAGGCCATTCCACACACTGTGCCTATGCTGGTTCTCTGAAAGAGTTACTCAATTCGTTAATGTATTGCTCACATGCCTGCAAAAAATCTTCTTGAATTCAATTTTGAATTCCTTTTATACAGACATCCTGTTATGGAACCACAATTTATAGTTGAAACTTTGAGACATGGAAATGGTTGAATGAGGCCTCTTATGGTGCAGAGGTAGTGTCTCTACCTCTGAGCCAAGAAACCTAGGTTCAATTAGGGCAGCACGGTGGCTCAGTGGTTAGGATTGCTGCCTCACAGTGGCAGGAACACAGATTGAATTCCACCCTCGGGCAACTGTCCATGTGGAGTTTGCACATTCTCCCTATGTCTGCATGGGTTTCCTCCAGATGCTCTGGTTTCCTTCCACATTCCAAAGATGTGCAGGTTAGGTGGATTGCCTATAGTATCCAGGTGGATTGACCATGCTAATTGTCCATTGTGTCCAGGGATATGTAGATCAGGGGGATGGGTCTGGTTGGGACGCTCTGATGGTTGGTGTGGACTTGATGGACCGAAGGGCCTGTTTCCACACCGTAGGGATTCTATGATCTATGACGTTCTACCTGTTCCAAAGGCGTACAATAATGTCTCTGAATGGTTCCTAGTTCCTATTAGGAAAATATCTGGAAACAGTTTAAAAGGATGATGGGGATCTTGCTAAGCAGCTTGTGAGAGCATACCTGGTAAACTGATTTAGTAGTGCTAGTCACCTTACTTCATGCTCTGTACTAAAATTTAACAGATGGGAAACTTATTTGGTTGTCCTCATGATACAAGACATGCAGGCAGAGAATTTATAAATGATTAAGGATTATGTGCAGGTTAGGGTGGATTGCCCATAGTGTCCAGGGATGTTCAGGCTAGGTAGTTTAACCATGGGAAATACAGGATTACATGGTAGGGTCGAGGGCTGGGTCTGGGTGGGATGCTCTTCAGAGGGGTGGTATGGACTTCATGAGCTGAATGACCTGCTTCTACATTGTTAGGATTCCATGGTTCTGTGTCATGGAATGTTAATGCACAGAAACAGGTCAGTCAGTCCAACCAGCCAATTGCAATGTTTCCTGCTCCCCTCAAGATTTGTCTCATTCTCCTTTTCTATCCGTATCAGCATTTCATTCTATTCCTTTCTCTCTTCTGTACTTATATAGCTTCTCCTTAAATGTATCTGTGCCACTCACATTAAATACTCCTTATGGGAGCAAGTTCCACATTCTAACCAACTGACAAAATAAGTTTATCAACAATTTCTCAATGGTGTCGTCAGTGGCTTTCGTGTATTTATAACACCAGTTTTGAACTCCTGAAGCCTAGCTTTCCTGAACTATAGACTGTTAAATTTAACCCAAAAGATGGTGAAGTTATTCTTTAGAATATCGATGGCTATACTGGTGTATTCCTTTTCAGGAATATGGATTTTGTTTCAGAAATCCTGGGTTTTAATAGAAACTTCCATCATAAGCCACATAGTGATTTCAAAGGATTTAGAAGAAACATCCTGGTTACTGACTCACCTCAGAACAAATAACCATCACTTCTCAGTCTCTACGTAAATAGGATTATTTGTTTTGCTGTTCATCCTTGCCATGTGTGTCACAGGCAATGCCAACATTTATTGCCCAATCCTGTTTCCACTTGGGACAATAGCGGTAAACCACTTCCTGACCCACAGCAATTCATCTGGTGAAGGCACTCACACAACATCATTAGTTACACAATTTTAATGCTTCTAGATTGTCAGATGCTTGTACAACTCCCCAGTAGTCATTGAGTACAAAAGGCATTATCTTTGGTCCATACCATAAACCACTTGCGAGCTACCATAAACAATACAGCATAGGAACTGGCCCTTCAGCCCACCACGTCTGTGCCAACCATTCTCTGCCTGTTCACGTGTCTAAATGCCTCTTAAACATTGTTAATATCTCTGCTTCTAGCCTGTCAATGAGTTCCAGGGACCTACCGCCCTCCATGGAAATAACTTCCTTCTTTAAACTTTTCCTCTCTCGTTTTAAACTTATGCCCCCTAATACTTGAGATTTCCACCAAGGGAAACAGAGTCCGGCTATTTATGCTATCTCATATTTAATCATTTTATATACCTTATGTAATTTTGTATACCTCTATCGGGTCACCCCTCAGCCTCTGACACTCTAGCAAAAACAATCCAAGTTTATCCAAGATAACAAAGTGTGGAGCTGGATGAACACAGCAGACCAAGCAGCATCTGAGGAGCACAAACGCCGATGGGCCCAAAACGTCAGCTTTTGTGCTCCTCAGATGCTGCTTAGCCTGCTGTGTTCATCCAGCTCCACAATTTGTTATCTCGGATTCTCCAGCATCTGCAGTTCCCATTATCTCCGATCCATGTTTATCCAAACTCTCTCTATAGCTATTACACTCTACTCCAGGCAACATTCTGGTAAACCTGTTCTGCACTGTCTCCAAAGCCTCCACATCCCTCCTTTGGTATAGCAGCCAGAACTGCACTCAATACTCCAGATGTGGCCTTGCTGAAGTTTTATACAGCTGCAACACGACTTGCCTACTTTCATACTCAAAGCCCCAACCAATGAAGGCAAGTATTTCGTATGCCTTCTTTACTAACATATCCACTTGTATTGCCACTTTGAGGGAGCTATGGACTTGAACCCCAAGATCACTCTCTGTATGTTAGTGCTCCTAAGGGTCCTGCCATTTACTGTACACTTCCATGTTGCATTTGATCTCTCAAAATGCATCACCTCGCACTTGTACGGAGCAAACTCCATCTGGATTTCTCCACCTATCTTTCTAACTGGTCTATATCCTACTGATCCTTTTATAACCTACCTCACCATCCAGAGATACGCCAATCTTTGTGTAGACTGCCAAATGACTAATCAGACCACCTTCTTTTTACTCCAGATCATATGTATATTTACAAACAACAGAAGTACCAGAACAAAGGTGCTGGAAAGGCTCAGTAGGTCTGGCAGCATCTGTGAAGGAAGAAACAGAGTTAATGTTTCGGGTCCGGTGACCCTTCCTCAGAACTGAGAGGAAGGGTCACTGGACCCGAAAAGTTAACTCTATTTTTTCCTTCACAGATGTGGCCAGACCTGCTGAGCTTTTCCAGCAACTTTGTTTTTGTTCCTGGTTTACAGCAGCCGCATTTCTTTCAGTTTTTACAGAGGTACCAGCACTGACCCGTGCGGAACAACAGTTCAACCCTCACCCTGGCAACTAAACTCTCAACCTTGGTGTCATTTTGCTCCACAAAATGAGCTTCTGGCTGTATACTTGCCCTCTCACTAAGGCCACCTACTTACACCAGGGTAGAATTGTACAATTCCAGCCATCATCTCATCTGTGGCTAAAACCCTTAGCCCAAGCCTTTGTTACTTCCAGCCTTGTCCGTTCCTGAACTTCTGTCTTCCAGCCTCCGGAACTTTAGGGTCATTCAAAAGCTGCCCATTTTCTAACCTGCACCGACTCATTCACACATCTCACCTACATTTGCAGGCCTACAATTAGTTCCTTGTTAAGCAGATACCTCAATTTCAAATTCTCATTTGTCTCCTTGCTCTTCCATTGCTTCACCCAGACCTCCACAAATCCCCATTTTGGTAACCTCCTCTATCTCTACGAACCTGCAAGATATCCAAGGTCCTCTCAGTCCAGTCACTCGATTTTCATTACTCTACCAATGCCAGCCATGCCTTCAGCTGCTGAGGTCCTTAGTTCTGAGATATCTTCAGTAAACCTCCCATCTACCTTTCTGCCTTTAAGAGGTTAAAACCAATTCTTCCATCAAACTTTAGTTTAATATTTTCTATGGTCCAATGTCAATAATGTTACTGTAAAGCAACTGGGAAGTTTTAAAGGTGACGTATAAATACAACTCATTGATGTTTGGTTGCCCAGATTAGCAGGTTTAATACCCTAAAAACAGCAAGGCAGCTAATTTCAACCGAGTCATCAACTGGGATAACAAACTGGTCTTCTTTACTGGACACACTGCCTACTCTTGTTTGACTGGTTACTCTTCATTCTCTCCACAAAAACATGTTTCACAAAGGAAAAGAATTACAGAAGTGAGCATTGGTCCTCTAGACAGCAAGTCTGGGGAAACTAACATTGGAAACAAAGGAAATAGCAGAAAAATTGAACTAATTTTTTTTAATGTAGAAGATACAAATAACATTCAAGATTATAACTGCAAATCAAAAGGGGGTGAGGAACTTTTTCACAAATGTATTCATGAGGGGAATAACACGGAGAAAAGTTCTACAACAAAAATCTGACAAGACCCCAGGCGCTGGCAGACTTGATCCTAAAAGAACTGGCTATTGAGATAGTAAATGTACTGGTTTTAATATTCCAAAATTCTCTCAATTCTGGCAAGGTTGTATCAATTTGAAAAATAGCTAATCTAACTCCTCTACTTAACAAAAGAGGGAAACAGAAAGAATGAAGCTGAGGCAAGTTAGTTTAGCATCTGTCACTGGGAAAATGATGGAATCTATCTAAGGAGACAGAAAATGGGAATGCAATCTGGCAGCTAACACAATTGAGAGAAAGGGAAGCCACGCTTGAATAATTTATTGGACTTCTTTAACCATGTAACAAAAACATGGAGTAACGGAAACCTGCAAATGCGATGTACTTGGGTTTCGAGAAGACACTTAACAAGATGCTACAATAAAGATTATGAAATAACTCCACAGAGACCAGTATTCCGTCACTAAGTTACCCTTTATTTACATGTGGAGAGTCCTTCACACTGATCCAGCTCCCTCCAAGCCAGCTCTCGAAGAAGGGTCTAGGCCTGAAATGTCAGCCTTCCTGCTCCTCTGATGTTGCTTGATCTGCTGTGTTCATTCAGTTTGACACCTTGTTATCTCAGAACCACCGGTATCCCTGTTTATATCAGTCAGCCAGGACTCCCTGATCAGACCAGGTTAACAACCTCAATCAGGGAACTCATATTCTTTGAAAACTAGTTGGCTGGCTGTTTTACAATCGCGACATCCTTCCCCCTCTAAGTCCAGGGACATAGGCCTGTTCTTTTACTTGTGGCCTTTCTTGGGTCCGCTTCCTCTGACTGAGCCTCAGATATGGGCGGTATATACTGACCATAGCCAGCCTCTTGTGGTGTCTTGGAAGAAATTCATCTTCTTCTTCATGCGGTAAAGATGTTTAGGCTGAGACATCCATCTCAGACTCTTAGGGTTCTTCTATGCTGGACGGAGCGAGAGTACCCATGGGTTCTAACAGACCTTCCAGATGTTCGGAGGGGCTGGGTACGTTTAGCTCCTGCCCTGTTTGCAGCTTGGCAGCTTTCATGTGGTCCATCTGCTTGTTCAAGATACCTCGCCTGTCCAAACTATGTACATCAAGGGACCAGACCTTGTGTTGACCGTGTCTCTGGCCCACGCAGGGCCATTTCTGTGGTTTTGTCCCAAGGGTTTGTCCCCTGAAGTAAAGTGTCTCTCTCACTTAGCCGAATCTTGTGTCTGGCATTGCCATTCCTGATGCCATTTCACCCTCATCCCAGGTCCGGGAAGATCAGATTTAAACAGGTTTGGAGTCATCCCCCCAAGGAGCAATGCTGTGCAGCTATACCTGTAGTTGTACAAGGGGTAGTCTGATAATCAAACAGGAACTGGAACAATTTGGTATCAAGTGAAGCTGTAGAGAGTTTCTTCAAGCCTGCCTTCAAATTTTGGATTGCTCTTTCCTCCAAACCATTGGATGATAGATGGTATGGAGCTATCCTTAGATGCTGAATGCTATTTGACTTCAGGAAATACTCAAATTACCTGGTGCTAAATGATGGCCTGGTTCCTGTGGCCAACACTTCCAGGAGCCCGCGCATTGTAAAAGAAGCTCACGGCTTTTCTATTATCATACCCATGTTTGACAAATGAATTCTACGCATGTCCAAACACTTTGAGTTGAGCATCCACACTAAGAACGTTGAGCCCATGAAAAGACCAGCATAGTTGACGTGTGACTGAGTCTGGGTTTACCCAGCCAATCCCACAAATGTGAGACAGGGATCTGCTGGAGGTAATTTTTGTCCCAGTTGGCATCCTGGGTACTACCCCACCAATGCAAGTATTTCGGCATCGAATCCTGGCCACCGGACATCACTTTTCACTGACATCTTCATTTTGGACACCTCTGGTGCAGTTCAACCAGAATCTGGCTGCGAACTTTGCGTGGAACAACCACTCTTCCTCCTCATAATAAAATGCCATCGTTCTCACTGAGCTGGTCATGCTGGGTCCAGAAAGTTTTCAATTCTGGTTGTGATGGTCCTTTTGTTTCCCTCATCACTACCAGCTGTTTTCATTTTGCCAAGACCAGATCCTTTGCATTCACAATCTGATATTGTCAGCAGTGACCAGAAGGGCATTCAGAAACTTGAAAACCAGTGGTGACACCGCCAGTGGTATATCTGCCAGTGGGAGGCAGCTCAAGGCAAACGCATTTACTACTTCGCCTCCCAGACGGTGTTCCAACTTAAAATTTTGTACGCACTCAGAATGAGAGACCACCCGCTGAATTCAACGTGATGCTATAGATGGCACAGCGTTGTCCTCTTTGAGTCACCCTCGCAGGGGTTTATAGTCTGTTACTATTACAACTTTACATCCATAAAGGTACTGGTGGAACTTTCTCACACCAAAGATGACCAAACCTTCCTTCTCTACCTAGGCTAATTTGCACTCTACATCAGCCAAAGACCAAGAAGCATGCACTATTCGGTATTCATCTCCATTAGGTCATCTGTGAGCCAACACTACCTGATTCCATCTGGGGAGGCACTGCATGTCAGCACCAGATCTCATTTGGGATCACTGTGTGCCAATAGCTGCTTCTTCATTTCCCTAAAGGTTACATCTTGGCTATGAGGCCATTTCTAAGGCTAGCCCTTTTTCAATAGCAGATGTAAGGTGGCCAAGATGGAGGCCAGATTACATATGAACTTTCCATAGTATTTCACAGATCTAAGCTCTGGTATGAACATGGGAGCTGGGGGACCTCTGATCGCCTTCACTTTATCTTCTAATGGGTATAATGCGGTCTTGTCAACTCTGATGCCCAAGTAGGTCACAAGGGGTCAGAGATAATGGGAACTGCAGATGCTGGAAAATCCAAGATAACAAAGTGTGGGGCTGGATGAACACAGCAGGCCAAGCAGCATCTCAGGAGCACACAAGCTGATGGTTCGGGCCTAGACTCTTTTCTGATGAAGGGTCTAGGCCCGAAACGTCAGCTTTTGTGCTGCTAAGATGCTACTTGGCCTGCTGTGTTCATCCAGCCCCACACTTTGTTATCTAGGTCACAAGGGGTGTCTGGAACACACATTTTCCCCTTCTAAGGCATACACCCACCTGGGAGAAATGTCTAAGGGCTATGTCTATGTTGAAGTGTTCTTTATTGGTATTCCCTCATATTAGCACATATCTAGGTAAATGGCAACCTCGAGTTGACCTTGTAAAATGTTCTCCATTGTCCGCTGAAAAATGGCACAAGCTGATGATGCTCCAAAAGCCAGTCTCATATTTTGGTACAAACAACAATGGATATTAATTATAGCATGCTTCTGTGAATCCTCACCCAACTGCAACTGCATGGCTCATGCCCAGTTTTGTGAAGCACAGCCCCCTTGCCAGCATTGCACGCAAGTGCTCCAGACAAGGGATTGAGTATTTATCGAGCTGTGAGAAGCAGTTTACTGTTTGTTTAAAATCCCCACAAAGGTGAACCAACCCATCAGGGTTCACAATTGGCACAAAAGGCACTGCTCATTCTGCAGACTGCACGGGTTCAAAGATTTCTTCACTTTTCAGCCTTCTGATTTCTGTCTTTACTTTTGCCTGTTAGGCAAGTGGTACTGGTCAGGCCTTGCAGAATCGTGGAACTGCTTCCTGGTCAACATACACAGTGGCCTTGGCTCCTTTGATAGTCCCCGGACCTTCCTGAACAACTTCCAGGTATCTTATTAGGACTTCACTCAGGTAGCAACTTTCTAATCAAAAAATGTTGAGCTAATCAATGTGAATCCTTCTCAACTAATTTCGCCACATTAGGCTCTGGCCCGAGTCTTTTACTACAATCAGTGGGAACTGAACCAGCTGTTTCTCATCAGAGACCAGAACCAAAGTTGTACCCTTGACCAGTGAAGGTTCTCAGGTATAGGTTCTCACACTAGCCGAGGTCTTACACAAACATAATAGTTGGAGTCCAGAACGAATTTTGTTAAAGACTGGTTCAGCAATCACTGATACAGTCACACCGGTATCACCCTCCATTATAATTAAGAAACCATTTAACCAGACGTTTATTTTGATTGGTTCCGATTTGGATGTCGCTAAGCAATTTAACTGTTTAAAGTCAGATAGAGGTGGACTTTCCAGGGTGTGCACTCTCTGGGTACCGGTCAATGAGTTCTCCTACTCAAGGTTCTCCTACTCAGGGCCTAGTGAGACTATTTTAAAATGTCAAGTTCATTTACCGGCTTGCCAGCCTAGATCTGAACAAAGTGTTAACCATTTGGCCGAGGCTTGGTTTTGTTTTGGGATTTTACTGTGGGCTGAACTAGAGTCCCTCTGTTCAGGATATATCCTGACTGAGACTATGCAATTGCCTTCACTCAAGTGGTGTCTGCTAAACTCTGTCAGATTGGTGAGGGTGTCCTCTTCCATTGGCATCCTCTGCAAGTCACAGGCTCTACTTGCCACATTTTCTAACAATAGAGCCAGGTGTAGTGCCGGTTTGAAGTCCAGTTGATAGTAGGCACTTTTATATGGTTACATCTTTAATCCCACATATCAAACAGTGTCTCAGCACCTCATTAAGGGTTAAGTCAAAATCACACGGCTCTGCCAATCATCTTAACCTCCTCAGAAACCCTGTCATGGATACCCCTGATTCTTGAACTGCCTAGTAAAACTGATAACATGTCAAAATTAGAGGGGGCTTGGGCTCATAATATTCCTTAACTAAATCTGTCAACTCTTGAAAGGTTTTAGTATCTGCTGCCTCAGGAAATGTTAGGCTCCTAATAAGTGAAAAAGCTGCGTGTCCACAAACTGTCAGAAGAATTACTTGATGCTTTTCATCTGCTCCAATATCATTTGTCCCCTGCAAAATAAAGCATTCTTTCCAAACACTGATCCCAGTTGAACAAATCAAGCCTCCCAAATAATGGCATGTTGCCAGAAATGCTTACCCCAACTCAAAGCCAACTATTGTGAACAATTCCTTCAGTACAGAGGCTGGTGTCCCATCACTAAGTCACCCTTTGCTAACACATGCATAGTACCTGACACTGATCCAGCTTTCTCAGAGCCAGATCTCAGAGTGAACAGAATCTCTGAGCATCCTGTTTATATTTATCAGCAATGGCTCCCTGATTGGACCAGGTTAATAGCCACAATCAGGGAGGTCATATTCTGTGAGGTCGACCTGGCTGACCTCATTACCATCACTACAGGTTACTACATACAGTGTTGGGGTTGGGGGGGAACAGAGAAAGCACACTGGCTAGCTAACCAGAAGAAAAGGGTAGGCATATATGGGTCATTTATAATGATTCATAAATAGTATTGGCAAGATGTGAGGAGTGCGATGCCACAGGGATCAGCCTCAACTATTTACGATTCATATAAATGACCTGGATAAAGGGACCGAATGAATGACTGTTAAATTTGCTGATGTACAAAGGCAGGGGGAATAGTAAGGTGTCAACAGCAGGTACAGAATCTGAAAAGGGATGTAGGCAGGTTAAGTGCACGTTCAGAAATTGGGCTGATGGAGCAGAACACACGAAAGTGAACTTCAGCATTTTAGCAAGAAGAGTAGAAAAACAAGTTTATGATTTAAAAAGAGAGATTGTAGAATTCTGACTGTTTCATGGATTTTGAATAATCAAATGGTTAAGTAAACAATATAATTTATTGCAAGGAGAATGACATATTCAAATTGATAAGCTTTACAATGTTCGTCTCCTTATTTAAAGAAGGACATTATTATTTTAGAAGCACTTCAGAGAATGTTCACTTGTCTAATTCCTCAGATGGAAGGGTTTTATTATGACGAATAAATCGGACAATCTGGGCCCATATTAATTGGAAGTTAGAAAAATGAAAAGAAAACTTAGTGAAGGTGAAACGATATCCCCCTCTTGTGAGAGAGACTAAATCTAGGGGAGACAATTTAAAAATAAGAAGTCTCACATCTAATATGGAGGTGATAATTCTTTTTATTTGAGGGCCCTGAGTCTGTGGAATTCTCTTCTATAAGGAGTTATGGCGACAGGGTCATTGAATATTTTTAAGACAGTAGTGTAGTGGTTCACAAGGATACTCTGTGCACCTCTTTCTGTCTTTGACTGCTTTCTGTTAAGTTCGCATCTGTGTTCTGATCCCCTTCACCCTGCAACACCTCTGCTCCATTGTTTATGTCCATCCCAGGCCTTCTTTCTTAATTTCTTTCCTGTTGATACTGCTGCTAGCTTGAGGGTAAGCAGGTCACATATACCAATATATCTAACTAAACAAGAAAATTACAACTGATCTGTGACACTGTTGCAAAATCTTAAAGGCTGTATTCAAACATTCTTAAAAACAATCATAACTACCATAGATATTCTGAATAAATTCTAAATATCTTTTATAATATTGTTTTAAGGTCAATTACAGAATAAATTGATCCTTACATCTGCAGCCAACATTCAGAAAGGCCTCTGACACTGGAGTTCCACTCTTAAGAGTTACCAGATAGTGAAGTAATTTCCAAAGGGAATCATCGTAACACCAAATATTTCAGAAACGCCATTAGACTGATTCCAATTCTGAGACACCCAATGACACCTTTGGAAAAAACTTCTGGTATTTCTCAGTGTGCAGGTGAACAATACCTCCCTCATTCATCCCCTAATGGTTACAAAACCTGTGTACCAATACTCCGAAAACTGTTGGAGATGGCTCAATGATATAATTTAAATAAAATAAAACAATGATGGTGAGGGATAATGAGGGATTTGACTTCATGCAATTATGGCTACTATCCGTCTTACAGCTTGCTGCACAGAGCTGATAATGGAAGTTCAATTTATGAGATATTTTTGTGTGTGCTATAGCTAAAGATTAGGATTTGCAACATATGCAGATTGTACAGACTATCATTCCCTTTCATTATCATGCATATAGATGTCCATCATAGTTATTTTTAATGATGATTTCTTCTATCAAGGTCATGTTCAACTGACAAAAAAAATTAAGATTTAACTCAGCTGCCTTTCCTCACCAATTTTGATTGGAACAGGGACAGTAATTGGAGCACTTCTCTACAATCCTGGGGAAGCAGACATCGCTAAATCAGGAATAATGCTTATATAAAGCTTGCCCAAATTAGTTGTAATATAGCATTCCTGCATATTTGGGGTATTGACCATTCTGCACCCCGAACAGGCCCCTGGTCATGAAGTACTGAGCACCCCACAGCAGGAAGCTTAAGTCCCCAATCTCCCAAACATCTGCAGTTTGCAGTCAAATCCAATTCCGGGAAACTGCCAGCATTCAATAGAATTAGGAATCTAACCATAAAACATAGGAGCTGAACAAGGCTATTCAGTCCATCGGGTCAGCTCCACCAGTCAGTGAGATCGTGGCAGGTATGATAATTCTCAACTCCATTTTCCTGATAATTCCGAAACACTCTTGATTCCTTTAATGGTTAAAAATTTGTCAATCTCAGCCTTTGAAATACTTAATAATCAAACTTGACAGCTCAACTCTACATGAAATGGGTAACCCTTTATTCTGAGATTATACCCTCTGGTCCTAGATTCTCACACAGGGGTAAAAATTTGTCCATATTACCCGACCAAGACCCCAGGAATCTTGCATGTTTAAACTAGGTTGCCTCTCATTTTTCTAAATTCCAATGAGTACAAGACCAGCCTACTCAACCTCTCCTCATAAAACAGTTACCCCCAAATCCAGGATCAACCAAGTGAACATTCTCTGGACTGTATCCAATGCTATTTTCTCTTTCATTCAAGAAGGAGGCCAAAACAGTCCATAATATTCCATCTTTGTTCTGACTAGTGCCTTGTATAATTTTAGAAAGACTTCCACCTTTTTGGTCTCCTTTCACTTTGAAATAAAGGCCAATATTTAACTTGCCTTCCCGGATACCCGCTGAACTTGGATGCCAGCATTTTGTGATTTATGCATGAGAATTCCCAAATCCCTTTGTGCTGTAGCTTCCTGCAGTCTATATTCACTTAAATCATATTCAGCTCCTCATTTCTTCAAGCGAAGTGCATAATCTCACATATTCCCACATTATATTCCATCTGCTATATTTCTGCCCATTCGCTTGATCTGACTCTTTCCCTCTGCAAACTCTTCATGTCATCATCAGTCCCACCTAATTTGTGCCAACTGCAAATTTAGTTTTATTTGCTTTTCTGACCCAGGCTATGAAAATACATTGTAAATAATGATTGCCACAGCACTGACCCTTGTGGCATTCTAGTAATTAAAGGCTGCCATCCTAAAAATGTTCCCCGAATCCCAACTCTTGCTTTATAATAGCTAATTAATCCACTATCCATGTTAATATAATACCTCTAACACAATGGACTTTTCTCTTATTAAGCAGCCTAATGTGTCGTGCTTTATCAAACTTGTTCTGGAAATCTGAACATAATACATGCTATCCTTCTCCTTTATCTATCCTGCTTATTATTTCCTTTAAGAATTCTAGGAAATATATTAGGCATAATTTCCCCTTTGTGAAGCCATGCTAACTCTGCTTAATCATATGATGCAGTTCTAAATGCTCTGCTGTTACATCCCTTTTCATAGGCATTGACATTTTCCCAAAGACAGATCTTAGGCTAACTGATTTATAGTTACCTGTGCTTTTTATCTCCTCCCATTTTAAAAAAAAAGGTGCTTCTTTGGCAGTTTTCCAATCCTAAGGGACTTGTCCAGAATTTAAAAATTCCTCGAAGATTATTACCAGTGCATTCACCATCTCTGTAGCTGCTTCTTTTAATAATCTAGGATGTCTCCCTTCAGATCCAGGGGACATACTGGCATTTAGCCCCATTAGTTTCCCTTACACTTTTTCTCTCATAATAGTTATTGTATTTATTTCATCTCCTCCTTTCGCCTTTGTTTATTTAGCAATTTTGGAATGATATTATCTTCTACTGTGAAGACTGACACAAAATATTTTATCAACTCCTCCATTATTTCCTGGTTCGCCATTCTTATTACCCAGCTTTACTTTCTAAAGGGCCTGCATTAACTTTGGCATCTCTCTCTTCCTCTTTATATTTTTAAAGAAGCGCCTCTTGCTTCGCTTGCCTTGATATCATTTGCAAATTTACTCTCAAAGTTTTTCTTCTCCCGCTTTATTATTCCTTTTTAAACATCCCAATCCCAGGCTTACCACTTGTCTTTGCTTCATTTCATGACTTTTCTTTCAATCTGGTCCAATCCATAACTTCTGTGGTCAAACATGGTTGGATTATACCCTTCTCGGAATCCTTCATTCGCAGCGGAATATCTATTTGCTGTGAGCTACAGGAACACAGGGTCAGGAGTGGACCATTATCATCTCCAGCCTTCCGCCATTTAATAAGATCATGGATGATCTGTGGCCCAACTCATACAGCTGTCTTTGGCTCGTATCCTTTCATACAATTGCTTAACAAAAAAAACCTATCTCAGATTTAAAATTACCAACTGATCCAGCATTAACTGCTGTTTGTGGAAGTGAGTTTCAAACCTCTATCACCCTTTGTGCTTCCTAACACCTCTCCTGAACAGTCTGGACCTAATTCTCAGCTATGCCCTCTATTTCTAAAATCCTCAAACAGTGGAAATAGTTTATCTACCCTATATTTTCTTGTTAACATCTTAAAGACCAGATCATCCTTTAAATCCTCTAAAGTCTTGAGAAAACAGGCCTAATTTGTAGAATCTCTCCACATAACCCCCAATGTCTAGTTATTACACTTGTAAAGCTACATTCTATTCTTTCCAAGGTGTGGTGCCCAAATCTGCTCAGAGTACTGCAAGTAGGGTCTAACCAGGGTTTTGTATAACTGCAGTATAACTTTTGCATCCTAGTACTACTGTCTTAAATCTCTGCCCATGTTCCTCAACCGTCTTTGCTGCTAAACTCCTGTCTCAATCCACTCCCACAAACTCTGTCCTTGTTCCTTTGGAGTTGCCCTTATTTAAGTTTAGCACGGTTGCTTCCAACTCAAGTTGCTCACTCTCAAACTGAATGCTAAATTCTACCCTGGTATGCTCACTGTTTCCAATAGAGTCTTTTATGCTGCAATCATTCATTAACACTCTCTCATTAATAAATTCAGATTCAAAACAGCCTGATCTCTGGTTGGATCCATAACATATTGCTCAGTCCCACATACACCCAATGAATACCTTTTCATGGCTACCTCTACCAACCTGTCTTTCCTAATCCCCATGAAGATTAAAGCATTCATGATTAAAGTACCGCATCTGTTACATGCCCTCTTATCTCCCGATTTATTATTTGTCCCACCCTCTATTGTTAGGGAGCTTATAGACTACATCTACCCATGTCTCCCTCTCTGCATTATTTCCTATCGTCACCCATATGGATTCTACATTTCTGATCCAAGATCATTTGTTGGCATTATAATTATTCTACCCTTGTGTTAACAAAGCAACTCCACCATTCTTTACTTCCTGTCTGTCCTTTTGAAAAGTCACATACCGCTCAATGTTTAGTTCCCAATTTTGATCTCATGGCAACCATGTCTTTGTAATAGCTATAAAATCATACCCATTAATCTGTTTGTGCCATTAATTCATTCATTTTGTTCTGAATACGTGCATTCAAGTAAAGAGCCATTAGCCCTACCTTTTCTCCACTTTCCCCCCAACCCTATTTGCTGTTGCTTCTCTCTGTTTACAAACTCAGTAGCGATATTTAAATAGCCGATCTATCCCCTTCCCTTGTAGCCCTATATTTCACTTCTCCCAATACCTCCCACACTCCTGAATTAGTTTAAAGCCCTCCTTAGGACCCTAGTTATTCAGTTTACCCGGACACTGGTCCCAGCATGGTTTACTAAAAGCCGTCCCACCAGAACAGCTCTCTTCTACCTCAACAAATGATGCCAGTGCCCCAGTGAACTGAAACCTACACTAATTCTTGTGCCATGCATTTAACTCCTTGCCTTTATTTACTCTATTCTAGTTTGCCTGCAGCTGAAGTAGTAATCCTCAAATTATTACCTTAGAGGTTCTGCTTTTCAATTTAGCTCTGAACTGTTCAAATTCTTCCTTTCTAGTTGTATCAATTTTATTGGTACCAACATGGATTGTGCCTACAGGATCCCTCCCCTCTCACTCTCACATGCCAAGTTCTTCTCCAGTCCTGAGTGATTCCTTAACCCTGGCTCTGAGCAGGTAACACAGCTACACAGATTAGTATCTAAGCACCATTTATACTTTTACTTTAAAGATGAAAGATGTTCACCAATCCCACTCATCAGTCAGCTCTGCATTCACGTCACGCTATTATTTGAGACGTCTCTCAGTTGTTGATCTCACTACAGGTCAGCTTCTCGATCCATGTCTTTTATCTACTCCATCCACCCCTCACTCTGAAGAGTTTACTTAGAGTTAGAGAGATGTACAGCAGGGAAACAGACTCTTTGGTCCTACTCGTCCATGCCAACCAGATATCCTAAACAAATCTAGACCCATTTGCCAACATTTGGCCCATATCCCCCAAACCCTTTCTGTTCATTTACCCATCCAGATGCCTCCACCACCTGCACTGGCAGCTCATTCTATACATGCACCACCCTCTGCTTGAAAAGGTTGCCCCTTAGCTCCCTATCCCTCTTACCTGAAACCTATGCCCTCTGGTTTTGTACTCCTCCACCTTGGGGAAAAGACCTTGACTATTCAGCCTATCCATGCCCCTCATGATTTTACAAATATCTATAAGGTCACCCCTCAGCCCCCAACGCTCCGGGGAAAATAGCCCCAGCCTATTTAACCTCTCCCTACAGCTCAAGCCCTCCAACCTTGGCAACATCCTCATAAACCTTTTCTGAATCCTTTCAAGTTTCACAACATCCTTCCTATAGCAGGGAGACCAGAACTGAACACAGTATTTCAAAAGTGGCCAAACCAATGTCCTGTACAAGATCTCCCAACTCCAATACTCAATGCATTGACCAATAAAGGCAAACATACCAAATGCTTTCTCCACTGTCCTATAATACTTGTGACTCCACTTTTAAGGAGTGAACCTGCATGCCAAGGTGTCTTTTTTTCTACTTCTTGCTAATTAAATCACTCTGTTATCTCTTTGTATTCATTTCCTACATGAACCAAATTTCCAGCACCTCACTCATATAGCCTTCATTTCACTTCACTTGAGTCTCCTTCGCACCCCTGCCTGGCCATCAGGGCGATATTACACGAACTAAGTTGTTCAAATTCTTGGTCCCTGGTGATGTTAACAATACTATAGGAAAATAATGAAACATCTTTTGTGATGACAAGGTGTAGAGCTGGATGAACACGGCAGGCCAGGCAGCATCAGAGAAGGAAAGCTGATGTCTCGCACCTGGACTATTCTTCAGAAAAATTAAACCTTCCTACTGTGTTTGTCCAGCTCTATACCTCGTTACCTCAGATTCTCCCGCATCAGCAGTTCCTACTATTCCCAAACATCTTTGGTGGTTTTGTGCTACAATGGTCTCCTCACTGGTGAATGCACTGAGAATGCCCAAGCTCATTTCACCTTAGAAAAGCAGAAACAGGATGATCTCAACTACATTGGGACTGATGAAAAAGGGAGGTGGAATACAAAGATCTGGAAGACTCCTCTAATACTGAAGCAGTTTGTGACCACAGGCTGCAAGACCTGGCCAACATGCAGCTTTAGGCTGATACACTGTGATGACTGTCTCCAACTCACAGAATCTACCCATCTCTCACTGATGACCTGACCATTTCTGGGTCTCCCACCATCAACTTTCTGGGGTTGCCACTGGTCAGATGCTGAGCTGGACCACCCATATTGTGGTTACAAGAGAAAATTAGAGACTAGGAATTCTGTAGCAAGTAAGTCACTTCTTGACTCCCCAAATGCCTGTCCACTATCCACAAGGCACAAGTCAGGATTATGATGCCAATACTTTATACCAGCCTGGATGGGTTCAGCTTCAACAAGACAAAAGCTACTGCAGTCTGACACCGTTTCTCTCTACCATGGCAGAGAGTTGCATTGCTCACCACCACCATTCAAAGGCAATTACAAATAAACCTGCAGCCTAGAGTCCGTGATTAAGAAAGCGAATTTAATGTTGTCGTTTATCTCAAGAGGGTTGGAATATAAAAGCAGCGATGTGCTTCTGAGGCTTTATAAGGCTCTAGTTAGACCCCATTTAGAATACTGTGTCCAATTTTGGGCCCCACACCTCAGGAAGGACATACTAGCCCTGGAATGTGTCCAGCGGAGATTCACACGGGTATCCCTGGAATGGTAGGTTTAACGTATGATGAACGGCCAAGGATCCTGGGATTGTACTCATTAGAGTTTAGAAGGTTGAGGGGAGATCTAATAGAAACTTACAAGATAATGTATGGTTTAGAAGGGGTGGACGCTAGGAAGTTGTTTCTGTTAGGCGGGGAGACTAGGACCCGTGGGCACAGGCTTAAAATTAGAGGCGGTAAATTTAAAACTGAAATGAGACGACATTTCTTCAGCCAGAGAGTGGTCGGCTTGTGGAATTCATTGCCACGGAGTGCAGTGGAGGCCGGGACATTGGATGCCTTCAAGGCAGAGATTGACAAATTCTTGATCTCAGAAGGAATCAAGGGCTACAGGGAGTGTGCAGGGAAGTGGAGTTGAAATGTCCATCAAGCATGATTTAAATGGTGGAGTGGACTTGATGGGCCAAATGGCCTTACTTCCACTCCTTTGTCTTATCCGCTTATAGCACACATAACCTAAGAACAAATATAAAGGAAACTGGGCTAGAGGGACATAAATCTTTAGTTCAGCCTCATTTAGAACAATACATTCAGTTCTAGGCACCACATCCCAGGAAGGACTGTTACTTTCACAAAAAATATCTTTGGAGCTCCATTAGTTAGTTAGGAAGATGGATTCAATGAATAGCCTTCTGTACGTCCCAACTGTACAAGATTAAAGGATTATCTAACTGATGAGTTTAAGATGATTAAACAATTTGAAAAGTCGGGCAAAACCATTTCCTCTAGAAGATGAGCCCAGAGCAAGGAGACATAACCTTAAATATTAGATATATATTATTGTGAAGTGGATACTTTTACGTGATGATGAATAGTGGAATTTTTACATTTTTCCCTCTGAAAACTGTGAACGCAGGGGCAAATTGAAAACTGCTAAAATGAGTTTCAAACGTCAGTTGGGTAGCACAAAACATGAGTACGGCCCAAAAAAGGCACATATTTTGTTGAAGCTTTTTCATCTCACAACATTTGTAAAAAATGCTAAAGTAATGAACTACGGATCATTCGGGAGGCAGAGGGGGTAATTGAGAGGAGTTACTGGGAGTTGGTCACTCCTAAGGCTCAGGACAAGGATAGATGGGTTACAGTTAGGGGGAGGAAAGGGAACAGACAGACAGTGCAGAGATCCCCTGTGGGCATTCCCCTCAGCAATACGTATACCGTTTTGGATACTGCTGGGGGGGGATGACCTACCAGAGGAAAGCCATAGTAGTCAGTTCTCTGGCACTGAGCCTGACACCGTGGCAAAGGGAAGGGGGCAGAATAGAAAAGTACTCGTGGTAGGGGACTCGATAGTTAGGGGAATCGACAGGAGATTTTGTGGTCAGGATCGGGATTCCCGGAAGGTATGTTGCCCCCCTGGTGCCAGGGTCCAGGACATCTCCGATCGGGTGTATAAGGTTCTAAAAGGGGAGGGCGAACAGCCAGAAATCGTGTTACACATTGGCACTAATGATATAGCCAGAAAAAGGGTTGAGGATATAAAAAGTGATTTCAGGGAGTTAAGATGGAAGCTGCAAAGCAGGACGAACAGAGTAGTGTTCTCTAGTTTACTACCGGTGCCACGAGATTGCGAGGCGAGAAACAGGGAGCGGGCGCAGCTTAACACGTGGCTGCGCAGTTGGTGTAGGAGGGAGGGCTTCAGATATGTAGATAATTGGGATGCCTTCTGGGGAAGGTGGGACCTGTACAAGAAGGACGGGTTGCATCTGAACTGGAAGGGGACCAATGTCCTGGGTGGAAGCTTTGCTCGAGTAGTTTGAGAGGGTTTAAACTAGTTTGGCGGGGGGTGGGAACCTGAGCTGTATACCAGAGGTAAGAGGTGATGCAGGTGAGGCAGTAGCAAGAGGTAGAGGTTCTCTTCAAGAAAGGAAAAAGGGAAATCCCCGGCAATTACAGACCAGTAAGTCTCACGTCTGTCGTCTGCAAGGTGTTAGAAAGGATTCTGAGGGATAGGATTTATGACCTTCTGGAAGAGCATGGCTTGATTAAATGCAGTCAACACGGCTTTGTGAGGGGCAGGTCATGCCTCACAAACCTTATCGAGTTCTTTGAGAATGTGACTAGAAAAGTTGATGAGGGTCGAGCTGTGGATGTGGTGTATATGGACTTCAGTAAGGCATTTGATAAGGTTCCCCATGGTAGGCTCATTCAGAAGGTCAGGAGGAATGGGATACAGGGAAACTTAGCTGTCTGGATACAGAATTGGCTGGCCAACAGAAGGCAGCGAGTGGTAGTAGAAGGAAAATATTCTGCCTAAGTCAGTGGTGAGTGGTGTTCCACAGGGCTCTGTCCTTGGGCCTCTACTGTTTGTAATTTTTATTAATGACTTGGATGAGGAGATTGAAGGATGGGTCAGCAAGTTTGCAGACGACACAAAGGTTGGAGGTGTCATTGACAGTATAGAGGGCTGTTGTAGGCTGCAGCGGGACATTGACAGGATGCTGAGATGGGCTGAGAGGTGGCAGATGGAGTTCAACCTGGATAAATGCGAGGTGATGCATTTTGGAAGGTCGAATTTGAAAGCTGAGTACAGGATTAAGGATAGGATTCTTGGCAGTGTGGAGGAACAGAGGGATCTTGGTGTGCAGATACATAGATCCCTTAAAATGGCCACCCAAGTGGACGGGGATATTAAGAAAGCATATGATGTTTCGGCTTTCATTAACAGGGGGATTGAGTTTAAGAGTCGTGAGATCTTGTTGCAGCTCTATAAAACTTTGGTTAGACCGCACTTGGAATACTGCATCCAGTTCTGGTCACCCTATTATAGGAAAGATGTGGATGCTTTGGAGAAGGTTCAGAGGAGGTTTACCAGGATGCTGCCTGGACTGGAGGGCTTATCTTAAGAAGAGAGGGTGACTGAGCTCGGACTTTTTTCACTGGAGAAAAGGAGGAGGAGAGGGGACCTAATTGAGGTATACAAGATAATGAGAGGCATAGATAGAGTTGATAGCCAGAGACTATTTCCCAGGGCAGAAATGGCTAAGACGAGGGGTCATAGTTTTAAGCTGGTTGGAGGAAAGTATAGAGGGGATGTCAGAGGCGGGTTCTTTACACAGAGAGTTGAGAGAGCATGGAATGCGTTGCCAGCAGCAGTTGTGGAAACAAGGTCATTGGGGACATTTAAGAGACTGCTCGACATGCATATGGTCACAGAAATTTGAGGGTGCATACATGAGGATCAATGGTTGGCACAACATCGTGGGCTGAAGGGCCTGTTCTGTGCTGTACTGTTCTATGTTCTATGTAAAGAAATACAAGATGAGAGAAGAGCGCAGATTGGTTGGCAAGTGCACCCTGACTGATACAAGCACTGTCATGGAGAATACGCCAGTGAATTACGTTTGACAGTCAGCAGTTAAGCTTTATTTAAATCTTAAACCAAGTGAGTTGGCTCTGATTGGTCAAGGAAAATCAAACCAAATAATAGTTGTCACCTTTTGTTTTAATTTGAAATAGGTGCACCGTATACATGTTCCTTTCCTTTGTTAAGAACAAGACCCTGTGTAGCTTCCAGTCTACTCAAATACGCCACATTGACAGGCTGGCTAAATGTGCTAAATTGATCATTAGCCTAATTCTTTGTACATTCAGGGTTATTTAACAAACGTGGTCTAATCATGGAATCACATCCAATATTGAATGCTGTGTTTGCATTTTGCAAATGTGGATTAAGATTGATAGATATTTGCTTATACTAGAGGACCAAGGATTAAGGAATCAAGGCTGAGAAATGGAGTCAAGAATACAGATAAATGAATGGTGCGACAAGGATCTAAAAGACTTCCCACTGCTCCTACCCTTCAGTGAGCATTGCGTGCCAGTCCAAAACTGTCTTTTAAGCAAACTTGACTATTACTTGAATGCTTACCAATGGCTACAAAACCATAATATGAAACAATACATGACCAGATGTAGAGAAATGGGAATTTGCACAATGGGACATTACCTGATCAGTAGGCTGCTGATCCCTCTGAGCTATAATATCTTGAATCGCTTTGATAAAGAAGGCATTCACCTTGCTCATGGATGTTTGGGGCATCATACGGCGAAAAGGCATCATAATGGAGGGGAACATTACTGAAACAGAAGAAATGTCATCATAAATCACTTGAAAGGGATTTCTTTCTCCATTCCTCCCTACCTATCGACCACATCTCCCCTGGTCTAAAGTACCACTGGTGTTGGCAGTCCTAGGACTGAACCAAAAGCAAGCCTTTTAGAAGCAAATGTGAAGAAATAAAGATGGGGTAGAAATTCTAGTAGCTTCGTACATAGCTAATTATACATGATGAAAACAAAAAGTTGTCATTAAATATCAGTAGAAATTGTGAGCAGTTGTGGGCTGCAATGAGGCTTTAGTGGGACATCAAAACACATTTTACAATGGATTTTTAAATCCACACTTTCTTGACGTTCAATTGCAGTTGGTGAACTTATGCCGACTTGCTCTCTGCTCTCCAAAGCACACTTCTAGATGGGAGGAAGTGGAAGTGGTGGAGAGTAAAGAGGATACTATGAATGGAGGAGGGGTGCGGGGGTATGGTGGGGGAAGGGGAAGAGTCCGTTCACATTGATGGGGCAGTCAAGAAGTCATAACAATGCTTCTACTTCCTCAGGAGGCTGAGGAAATTTTACGTCCATAAAGACTCTTACCAATTTTTACAGACGCACATAGAAAGCATTGTATCTGAATGTATCATGGCTTGATATGGCAATTGCTCTGCCCAAGATGGTAGGAAACTACAAGAGTTGTGAGTACAGCCCAATCCATTGCGTAAGCCAATCTTTCACCTGTTGACTCCACCTAAACCTCTCACTGCCTTGGAAAGGCAGCCAACATAATCAAAGGCCCCTCCTACTGTGGTTATAACCTCTTCCAACCTCTACCGTCAGGTGGAATAAACATATGCACTAACGGTTTCAAGAACAGCTTCTTCCCTGCTGTTATTGGATTTCTGAATGGACCTCTCAAATTTCAAATCTAAGGTTGACCTCGCTCTTTGTGCACCTTCTCTGCAGCTGTAACATTGTATTCCTCACTCTGTTCTATTATCCTAATGCATTTTGTATGGTATGATCTGCCTGTACTGCACGCAAAACAAAAATTTTCACTGCATCTAGATACATGTAGCAATAATAAATCAAATTGAATCAAAGAAGAGCAGGAACCACCAACCAGCCTCGGAACCGCCATTGTCAGGTCAGTTGGTGAAGCATTTTATGTTTCAGAGTATAGTAATGAAGAATTTCCAAAACAAGGAAAATTTCAGAGCAGCCTGCCAGCTACAGCAGAAGCTCGCTCATACAAGTGGCTTTTGAGGAGATTTTTCAGTATCTCCTAAGTGCAAAATAGAAGTTTCAGAGGCTTCCCAAATATCTAAATGAAGCATGATAAGTTTTTCTCAGAAGCAATGCACAGGGCTGATAGGCCACAATAACATCTAGGCCAGACTTGGCAAGGTTGGCAAGTCTTGTCTCCACATTAGTGAACGAGCTGGATTTTTACAACAATCCACCTGCTTTGTTGTCTTGGTTTGTAGATATCATAGTTCTCAAATGCCATAGTGAGACAAAAATACAAATTCTCTGGATCATTCATCCAAATCTGCATTATTAGTCCAGTAATATGGCTGGAGGAATTAAACATCAAAGAGGAGCAACAGAAATGGCGAACACTTACTGCTGAGGAAAATAAGTGGTTTGAAGAAATTTACATTAAAGATCATTTTTGCATGCTTGACAAATGGATCATCTGGATTCTTCTGGGAGTCTACCTGTGTGCCAAATGCAACACTGGCAACAACATCCATGGAAAAGCAGCCATAGTACCTGTTGGGAGGTAGAATAATTGTTAGGAATAGGGCTACCGACCACTCCCATTTTGCATGAAGCTTTGAAAATCGATAGGACCACAAAACCAACTTTTGAAAACAACTGTTGCAGGACCAGATTATCCTCAAAATGGCTGATCTTATTCAGCACTCAAACGTGTAACAGGCTATTTTAAACCTGGCAGTGGATAATCAGAGAGGATTAATTATTGATCTCACAGCTCCCCAGGGAAGGATGAACGTAATCTGTGAGAACTTCATTCAGTTTGAGGGAGAGCAACCTGAATCTGAAACTAGTGTTGTAATGTCAAATGAAGACAATTTATGAAAACAGAGTTAGCTAAAGTAAACTGTGAAAATAGATTAAAAGGTAAGCAGATCAATAAATAGCGGCAGATATTTAAGGCTATTTTATATCTCTCACATAACTCTCCAGTCAAGCAGAAGACAATGTCGAGAACTGTGTTCAGGCTTATTCTAAAAAAAAGTATGATTGTAATAAAAGTTTAAGTGAACAATATCCTACATTACAATGATAAAGCATCTTCTGACTTATAGTTCTATTAATTAAAGGCTAAGCTATATTCAGGTACTCATATCTATTTGTTCACAGTTACATTCTGATGTGTCTCTCAGTGTTCCTTTCAGAGAGTTCTAATTACTCCTATACTGTTATATTTATACCCAGTGATGTGCAGCTCTGTGACATCTCAGCAAGATTGTTCCAGGTTTCTATTACCCTTACAAAACAAAGGGACAAAGGGATATAGAGGTCATGGGAACATGAGGGAGCATTGTCAAAGACTTAAACATACCTGTCAAAATATTACCAACTCCACAGCGGGCTTCCCCCAAAGTTACATGTTGGGGTTTCCCACAGGCTCCCATATACTCCCGAGACAATGAAAATAAGCACAGGAGATGAAATGTAGCTTTCCCCTAGTCCTTTATTATGGTGACCCCACAATGTCACAGGTCATCTGTACACGTTCTTGATCCAACAAATGTCCAATCGGGGAAGGTAGGATGAGTTAGGATGGTCGGTTATTTTGAAATTCCAGGTTATGACCTAATTTCATCCATTCCAGATTCAATTTATAGACAGGAGGGGATAATCTAATTCACAATACACCTCTATCATAAAACACAGAATCTTATTACCCCTCTCTTCCTGACATTTTTAACCAGTCCTGCTACATGTACCCTCGAGACCCTTTGCCCCGTTTTTCCCTAAAATTGCACCTTTTTTATACTGCCTACACTCATTCTTCTTGCAAAATGTTACACTTCTTACTTTTCTGCATTAAATTTTAACTGACACTTTTACAATCTACCATCCTGTCTCTATCTTCTTGAGATCTATCACTATTTGCATCACAGTTCAGTAAGCACACTTTGTGGTATCTCAAAACTTGCAAAATTGCCCTGTTCATGCAGACGACTCTCTCTCTCTCTCACACACACACAAACTTATAGAAAAACAACGGTCCGAGTATCAACCCTGGGATAACCCGACATACGTACCTCCTTTAGCCCGAAAAACAAACACTCACTCACTGTTAGTCTGTTTTCTGTGACCAGGGTAACTTTGTATCCATGCCTTCACTGTCCCTTTTATTCCATGAGCTTTAACATAGAACGTAGAACATAGAACATTACAGCACAGTACAGGCCCTTCGGCCCTCGATGTTGTGCTGACCTGTCATACCGATCTCAAGCCCATCTAACCTACACTATTCCATGTACGTCCATATGCTTATCCAATGACGACTTAAATGTACATAAAGTTGGCGAATCTATTACCATTGCAGGCAAAGCGTTCCATTCCCTTACTACTCTCCGAGTAAAGAAACTACCTCTGACATCTGTCCTGTATCTTTCACCCCTCAATTTAAAGCTATGCCCCCTCGTGCTCGCCGTCACCATCCGAGGAAAAAGGCTCTCCCTATCCACCCTATCTAACCCTCTGATTATTTTATATGTTTCAATTAAGTCACCTCTCAACCTTCTTCTCTCTAATGAAAACAGCCTCAAGTCCCTCAGCCTCTCCTCGTAAGACCTTCCCTCCATACCAGGCAACATCCTAGTAAATCTCTTCTGCACCCTTTCCAAAGCTTCCACATCCTTCTTAAAATGCGGTGACCAGAACTGTGCACAATACTCCAAGTGCGGCCGCACCAGAGTTTTGTACAGCTTCACCATAACCTCTTGGTTCCGGAACTCGATCCCTCTATTAATAAAAGCTAAAACACTGTACGCCTTCTTAACAGCCCTGTCAACCTGGGTGGCAACTTTCAAGGATTTGTGTACATGGACACCGAGATCTCTCTGCTCATCTACACTACTAAGAATCTTATCATTAGCCCAGTACTTTGCCTTCCAGTTACTCCTACCTAAGTGCATCACCTCACACTTGTCTGCATTAAACTCCATTTGTCACCTCTCAGCCCAGCTCTGCAGCTTATCTATGTCTCCCTGCAACCTACAGCATCCTTCATCACTATCCACAACTCCACTGACCTTAGTGTCGTCTGCAAATTTACTAACCCATCCTTCTACACCCTCATCCAGGTCATTTATAAAAATGACAAACAACAGTGGACCCAACACTGACCCTTGCGGTACACCACTAGTAACTGGTCTCCAGGATGAACATTTCCCATCAACTACCACCCTCTGTCTTCTTTCAGCAAGCCAATTTCCGATCCAAACTGCTATATCTCCCACAATTCCATTCTTCCGCATTTTATACAATAGCCTATTGTGGGGAACCTTATCGAACGCCTTGCTGAAATCCATATACACCACATCAACCGGTTTACTCTCATCTACCTGTTTGGTCACCTTCTCAAAAGAACTCAATAAGGCTCGAGAGGCACGACCTTCCCTTCACAAAACCGTGCTGCCTATCCCTAATCAATTTATTCTTTTCTAGATGATTATAAATCCTATCCCTTATAACCTTTTCCAACACTTTATCAACAACTGAGGTAAGGCTCACCGGTCTATAATTAACAGGGTTGTCTCTACTCCCCTTCTTGAACAGGGAACCACATTTGCTACCTTACTGCCTAGTATGTGAAGTAGCACTTTGTCAAACACCTGTGGAAGTCTGTTGACTCAACTTCAAATGCACCACTCTCAGCGAACTCTCTGTTACCTCAATAAAATTTTCAGCAAGGTAGTTAAATATGATTTACATTTTAACAAATCCAGCCTAGTTTTCTTTAATTGACCCACGTTTGTTCAAGTAACTTAATTTTGGTCTACTTTACCACTTTGAATGCTTCCTCACAACTGAAGTTAAGCTTAAAGGCCTGTAATTCCTGACATTATCGTTACATCCTTTATGGACAAAGATGTAACATGTAGAGTTCTCCAGTCCTTTGGCACTACCCCGTATATAAGCAGGATTGGAAGATTATGGCCAGTGGCTCCACAATTTCAACCTTTCCCTCAGCATCCTCTAAATGATTCTTTTCTAATCTTAGTAATTTGATCACTTTAAGCACAATTAGCCTTCCTAATAGCTCATCATCAATTTTTAGCTTATACACAAAGTACCTTTGCTTTCACTATGCATGTCGCCTTCTTTGGTGAAGACGGATGCAAAACGGTCATTTAATGCCTCAGTCGCTATGCACAAATCTTCTTGTGGATCTGTAAAGGCCACATCATTTTGTTTTTGACTATTTGGAAACAACAAGTGAAGCTAATTGATACATATATGATAATGTTACTTTGTTGGCACAGTGGGCAAAATATTACCTATTTTTGATAAATGCAGCAAGTATCAAAATTGGTGGCGTGATTTTCGTAACAAGGTTGAATGAGTTTCTCATTCTTTCTTATCAAACTCACAGCTTTAGTAACCACTTGAGCCCTTGAGGTTCTATTTCCATTCTATTTCTTACTAGGCACAGTTCATGGAGGAACTCACTGCTTAGCAGGGGTCCTCTACAAGACAAAATCCTTGGGGCTGAGCACCTGCAGGAGATCTGTCAGCAGGCACTTATCCTGGTCGACTGTCTAGGTGTCAGGAGAGTTGGCAGAGGAAGGGAAGCTGGCACCACACTCCTCTGAGATGGACCTGGAGACCCTTGTGGACAGGAATATTGAGACGTGAGCAGTATTCTTCCTGGAGCACTGGCAGAGGAGTCCATACACCACACCATGCTATTCTGGTTGCAGACTGCTGCTTGGTCAATGCCATCTCCCAGATGAAAGCTCTGGGCAACAATTCAGCAAGAAGGCTCTCCAGTCCATTAGGGCGAGTTCAGCAACTTATGCCCTGCTGCCCCACACTTAACTGGCCACCTCCCGATCAATACTTGTACGCTGACAGCCTCTCTGTAACTTGAACCACCTTCCATTACATTTGACAATCGTTTTAAGGACGGGTGCTGTTTATTTCTTACAGTGCTCATTTTAGGAGACAATGTTATTTCTGTACTGCTCATTTTGGAAGGAACTGTGTTAATTTTGTACTGAGCACACTGGAGGAGGACCAATGTTAATACTATATTGTGCTCTTTAGAAAGGGCTACAACTTGTTCTATATTGTTCTCATTTTAGAAGGCATTCTGTTAATTTCCCACAGTGTTCATTTAGGGTGAGGAGGTATTAATTCTATATCTTTTCACTTCCGGAGGGCTCTGTGGGGTTCATTTTGGGAGGGGGTTCTGTAAATTCGCTACTGTGTATTTAGGGAGGGGCACGATAAACTTGAATTGTGCTCATTTAGGGAGAGGCAATATTAATTCTATACTGTGCTCATTTAGTGACGGTCAGTGTTAGTTCAATAATTAAAGATCATGGATGACTACAACAAATAAGCAAATAGTACGACAATGAGGGACAAAAACTGATGACTGTATGAAATCTTATTCCTCAGAGGAAGGAATTTAAAGCACAAAGTGAGAGAGACAGAGTAATTCACCTAAACGTGAAGTGACCATTAAAACACATTTGTCTATCTAACAATAGCTTTCAGTCATCCTCGCATTCCTCGATTGTTTACTCTTCAAATACTTATTCAGTTGTCTCCGCAATGTACTGTTCTTTTCACCTTCCTACTTGCCCCAAATGTGTACTCCTTCTGGTTAGTGCATAAATTGTGGTTCACCTAGATTCCAAGTTTAAGTCTTGACTTTGCACAGTTTATGATAAGTTAAACAAAGAGTTGAAACTGAACTTATCTTTTCAGGGACAAAGATCTATTAAACTTTTTTGCTCCTTTATTCCTACTCACAGAATCACAGTCATCTGACATTTTGGGAAAGTATGAGCATAAAGCTGATTATTTCACCATTTACATATTTCCACCATTTTCTTGAGTTATTTCTGAGATACAGACATTGGTGACAAAGATAGTATTTGTTGTTCATCCCTAACTGCCCTCTAGAATGTAGCGATGAGCTGCTTTCTTAACCCCATCGTTCATGTTGAATGGGAAAATGTACGACTCTGTCAGAGTGTTTCATGGTTTTGATGAAGTGACTGTGAAGAAATAGCAATATGTGTCCTAGCCAGGCTAGTGTGTGACATCCAGTGTTTTCAATCACCTGTGGCCACCAGATGGGTAGATAAGGTTTGGCCTCAAGGATGGAATTTAGCACAGAATTGTTAGTTTGTGACATATTATGCAAATTTCCTCCTTTGTCTCAAAGGTAGTCATTCAAATCTGTAGGTGTGTCCATTCCCAACCTTTACCTTTAATCCTTTAGATGTTTTCCTTTTGCAAATCGTGTCTGGCATTGCTAACTTCTTTGAAAAAGCGGTTTCTTGCCCATGGCAGAACAAACCTGCACACATTCAGTAAGCCACTGTATACACTGGACATGCAAGCTTCAGGAATACACAGCCCCACAAGTGGTGTTGGATGCCATCTGCTTACCGGTGGACATCAAAACCCTCGTCGGAGTCTGCGTGAGTCTTCAGATTTTCCAACAGTGTGTCAGCAGCCTGGTTAATTAATGGGCACATCTGAAAGCAAAAACAACTCACACAATTAAGGGAGAATACTTATTACAGTATAAACTATACCTGTTGCAGTCAGCACTAACTATCATAGGAATTAAATGCGATTTCAAATTCTCCATCATCAGGGGAATCATTCTGTTCTCCTCCAGAAACTTAATTTAAGCTGATACTTCAGCAAGGTGTGCCATGCTGTCAGAAATACTGTCTCTCAAATGAGGCATTGAATTGCTTCCTTTTCAGTGAACTTAAAATATCCGACAGTACTCCATGAGCCAAGGGTACTGCATACACTTGGTGAACTTTCTGATTTTTATCCTTCCAACAACATTACAAAAAAAAGACTGTGTGACCACTAAACCATTGCTGTGATGGCGGTGGGGCTTGAGGTGGGAGAAGGACAGGTTAGGGAGGCGGGGACAAGCTGGGCTGGTTTTCGGACGCGGTCGGGGCATCTGAGGAATGGTAAGGGGAGTTGAAACAGTTTGCCACTGGGAGGTGCAGCTGTTTATTGTGAACCGAGCGTAGGTGTTCTGCAAAGCAGTCCCTGAGCCTCTGCCTGGTTTCCCCGATGTAGAGGAGATCACAACGGGAACGGCGGATATAGTATACCACATTAGCAGATGTGCTGGTGAACATCTGCTTGATGTGCAAAGTCTTCTGAGGCCTGGGATGGGGGTTAGGGGGTGGTGTAGGGGCAGGGGTAGCACTTCCTGTGGTTTTAGGGAAAAATGCCAGGTGTGGTGGAGCTAGAGGGGAGTGTGGACTAGACAAGGGAGTCCTGGAGAGAGTGGTCCTCCGTTGGATCCGGAGGTTGGTGGGGTGATACATGAGGACAAGGGGAATTCTGTTTTGGTTGTTATTGCAGAGAGTGGGTGCGAAGGATGAGTTGTGGGAAATGCAGAAGACATGGTCAAGGGCCTTCTCAACCACTGAGGGGGGGGATGTTGCGGTCTTTGAAAAATGAGGACATCTGAGATGTACAAAGTAGAATGCCTCATCCTGGGAGCAGATGCAACAGAGGCGAAGGAATTGGAAATAGGGGATGACATTTTTGCAGGAAGGTGGGTGAGAGGACGTGTATTCGCGGTAGGTACAGAAGGGGTTGGTGAAGTGGATGAGCTGTACGAACTCTTCGTGGGAGCACGAGGCGATGCTGATACACCAAAAAATAATCCCCCTCGTCCTCACGTACTACCCCACCAACCTCCGGATCCAATGCATCATCGTCTGACATTCTGTCTTCTGCAATTCAACTCAAGCACCAAAGACATTTTTCCGTCCCCACCCTTGTCTGCTTTCCAGAAGGACCACTCTCTCCAGGACTCCCTTGTCCGCTCCACACTCCCCTCCAGCCCCACCACACCCAGCATTTTTCCCTGCAACCACAGGAAGTGCTACAGCTGCCCCTACACCTCCTGTTGCGGCCTCCTCTACATCAGAGAAACCAAGTAGAGGCTTGGGGACTGCGTTATGGAACACCTACATTCAGTTCGCACTAAACAACTCCCAGTCACGAACCATTTCAACTCCCCCTCCCATTCCTCAGACGACATGTCCACCCTAACCTTCTGCAGTGTCACAACGATGCCACCCGAAGGTTGCAGGAACAGCAACTCATATTCCGCTTGGGAACCCTGCTGCCAATGGTATCAATGTGGACTTCACAAGCTTCAAAATCTCCCCTCCCCCTACCGCATCCCAAAACCAGCCCAGCTTTTTCCTGCCTCCCACCTATCCCCTCCTCCCACCTCAAGCCCCATCCCCATCTCCTGCATACTAGTCTCATCCTGCCCCCTTGACCTGTCCATCCTCCCTGGACTGACCTAACTCCCCACCTACACTCACCTTTACTGGCTCCATTCCCACCTCTTTGGCCTGTCCATCTCCTCTCCACCTATCTTCTCTACCCATCTTCTATCCGCCTCCCCCTCTCTCCCTATTTATTTCAGAACCCCTTTCCCCTCCCGATTTCTGAAGAAGGGTCGAGGCCCAAAACGTCAGTTTTCCTGCTCCTCTGATGCTGCTTGGCCTGCTGTGTTCATCCAGCGCTACACCTTGTTATCTCAGATTGTCCAGCATCTGCAGTTCCTACAACTTGGAAACATCCTGAAAAATGAAACGTTTACCTCACCCCATTCACCTCCTAATGTTAAGAAGCACAGCCCAAATGCATCATTGATAGCCTCATGTTATCCTCACTCACAGCATTTCCGCAAGTCTCACACATACCTCTCATACCTGATACACAATGTTAGCAGGTCAACTGTGGCAGGCATATTAGCTAATCATGATCTACCACACTGACTGACACAGCTCCTTCTCTCTTGCATGAAAACCTGGCCACAATCTGATGCAGTAGCACCCAACCATTAGAGGCCGGCCTGGCTACATTTCCTCCCTCACTCATACAGAGTATATGACGTTGACCATCATTGTTGAGGCCTCAAACAAGGCCATAATAAATGGAAAAGCTGAAACGACTGCGAGTGAAATTTTGTTCTGACCTAATCCTTCTTGCATTCGATATTCCCTCATCCTACAAGTTCTTCTGTCTTACATGTTGCAAACGGTGTTGGCATGCACCATTGCTTCAGCAATCCCCCATCCTTGCAGTGGTCTGTTTGATTATCATTCTCATGACAGCCAGACTCTCACTGTGCACATGCTGATCATGTGTAGTTGGTTAGCAAAGTGCAGACATGAGCCAGCTGCAACAGTATCTCAGAATCCCTACAGGGCATGAAGAGGTCATTCAGCCCATCAAGTTTGTACCTACTCTCCTGACAGCATCCCACCCAGAGCCAGCATCATCCCTAATCCCCATAACCGTGCATTTCTGATCCACTTGGCTAATCCACCCAACCTACACATCCTTGGATGCCATGGACAATTTAGCATGGCCAATCCACCAATCTTCACATCTTTGGACTGGGAGAGGAAACCAGAGCACACAGAGGAAACCCACACAAATACAGGGAGAATGTGCAAACTCCTCACAGGTAGTCACCCAAGGCTCGAATCGAAACTGTGTCCCTGGCACCGCAAGACAAAAGTGCTCAATACTAAGCCACTGTGCCACCCTAGTACAATAGTGCTTGTTACCAAACAATCACCTTCTGCTTTGACGTGGTGGCTCATCTAATGAAGGAACAGATAAATGGGAGAGAATGAAAGCAACATGACCACTATCAGGTTAGTAGGAATTCACCAGCATTATGCACTGACTGTGAGGAAACAACAAATACACATTCAGTGATGGGAAACATTTTGCAGTGGTGGAGCATGCTGCAAGACTACACATAAGCTGTGGATACCAAATTTGTACAAAAATGCTTCCAATAGTATCTTAAGAACAGGCACTGAGCCCAGTTTTTTAGACCTTGAATATACTCAGTACATGCTTTTGGAAATGATCAGCCACAGTGGAAGAAAAAAAACAAAACATGTCCGAGTCTATTGGCTTCTAACTTAGAAGGAAATCTGAAGGTCTTTCCATGCAATTGATACCTCTGTTCTTCTCAGCAATGGAACACATGGATTAGACATGATCACTGATAAACTAGGGTACAATGGTCTGTGACGATCTTTGTGAATTATAAAGGAGCAATTTACTGACAAATCATAAATATGTTGTAAGACAAATGAAAACAGAAATTGCTGGAAAAACTCAGCACATCTGGCAGCATTTGTGGAAAGAAAACAGAATTAACATATTGGATCCAGTGACTCATCTTCAGAACTGATTTTTGCTGAATAAAGATTGGTATATTTGCTGAAGGAGGGGTCGGGGGAAGGAAGAGGGGAGTGGATGAAACGTAGGGATAAAGCCCAGAGAGACAGTAAACAAAAAAAGAAATGGGCACAGGTCAGCCTGGTAGAATGAATAGCTGCTAATGTGACTTATTAGTGGCTGACAATGGGTTGGTTGTGGTGACAGCTCATGTGATGACAAGGCCTGGTGTGTTGGGGTTGAAATAAGAATATGGGAGAAAGTGCTCAGGCCCTAAAATTATTGAACTTGACACTGAGCTCAGAAAGTTCTTCCAGCTTGCGCTGAGCTTCACTGGAGCACTGGAACAGACTCAAGACAGAGATGTTCGCCAGGGAACACGGTAGTGTGTTGAAGTGGCAGGCAACTGGAAGCTCAGGGTCCTTTTTGCAGACAGAATGCAAGTGTTCTAGAAAGTAGTGGGCCAGTCTGTGTTTCATCTCCCCAGTAAAAAGGAGATTGCATTATGAGTAGTGAATACAGTAAACTAGATTGAGTGAATGGTACCCATGATGTGGAGGTGCTGCTGTTGGACGGGGTGGGGTGACAAGGTCAGAAGTCACATGACATCAGGTTATAGTCACCTGACAAAGCAGCAGTGTTCCAAAAGCTTGTGATTTCAAATGAACCTGTTGGACTATAACCTGGTGTCATGTGACTGCTGAGACCGAATGAAGCGCAGGTAAGGTCCTGCTTCACCTGTCTGGGTCCTTGAAAACTGAGGAGGGAGAAGGTAAATTGCTAGGTGTTACATCTTCTGTGGTTGTAAGGCAAGGTGCCATGGGACTGTGGGGGCAGGGCGGGGGGGGGGGGGGGGGGGGGGGTGGGGGGGTGTTGTTGGCAGTGAAGTAAGAGTTGACCAAGGTGCTCCGGAGGGAACGATCCCTGAGAGAGTCTGACAGGAGAATATGTATCTGGTATTGTCATCTCACTGGAGGTAGTGGTGGAAATATGATCCTTTGGATGTGGGTGCTGGTGGGATGGCAACTGAGGACCGGGAGGAATGACAACGGGTGAGGGCCGAAGTTAGGTAAATGAGGGCCAGAGAGGTAGTGGATCCTCAGTTGAAGAATAACAACATCTCATTTTCTGATTAGGAATATTGCACCTACCGAACTCAATGTTGAGTTCAATAGTTTCAGGGCCTGAGCACCTTTTCCCATGTTCTTACCTCAATAGCCAACACACTTGGCCTTGTCATCACATGGGCTCATACTACACACAATCCATTGTCAGTCACTATTGCTCCCCAGTAGCAGCTATTGATTCTCCCAGGCTGATCTTTACCCATTCTGTTGTCTGCCCAACTGTCTTTTTCTCTCTGCTCACCTCTACCTACAGTTTACTCCTCTCCGTCCCCACCCCAACTGTTGTTAGACCTGCTGTTTCTTCAGCAATATCTGTTTAAGTTTCTGATTCCCAGTAATCAAAGCTCTTTGGTTTTTTTGTGTAATGTGTATTTCAATGTTTCTTATAATTCAGTCCTGACAGCATTAAGCAGTTAGCAATACAGTTTTTCCCTCTCATTTCCCAAAAGTGGTCATTCTCAGCCTACTATGAACTATCCCAGCCCTCGGTGCTGCTTTAGAAATTCAGAAAATTTCATCTAGTGAAGTAGCTTAACACTTTGAGAAACAATAAATTTGTTTCCTGCACAAGAAGCAGAAATGCCCTTCATTTAACATTAATGCTCCGTTTAAGCAGTTCATGTTTGTTTTACTTCCTTCACAAAGGAAGACATACCTGTTACACAGCTCAGCACAGTCTGTTTAGGAGAAAATCCAATTATAAAATGAAGAATGAAAGTTGGCAAAGTGGCCAGTGAAAAGATCAGGCTAACAAGATACTAAAAATAAAACTGCAGGTTAGTGAATCGGATGCTGTTGTTAATGTGTCATTAGAGACCAGGATCTCAATCTTCAACTATATAGTCATAAGGACCTCCAGTTAATTATAGAGACTAGAGGGACCTGGGACTGGTGTCCTTACAGAAGAGAAGACCAAAGGGAGGTTTAAAAGAGGTTCTCGAATCGTTCTGCATGAGTTTAACATGCAAATCTGGAAAATTCTGACAAATTATGGTGATGCTGAGTTGCAATATGCCATTGGTGTGAAACAAGCACCAGTGGTGTAAATTGATCAGCCATTTTTCAGAAATTCACAACTCCTAGCCTATCAATTCCTTCAGCTTAATGGCTGATATGTGTAATAATGATAGTTGTCCTCACTAATGCCAAACCAGGAAGATTTTGCTTCAGAGAGATTTCTCAGTTATCTAAATTTTTTTATTGTTTCTCTTAAATCCTGCAGGTATGCATTTATCAAAGTATTCACATGAAATCAGTGTTTCTTCTTTAAATGCTGCTGTAGTTTCTCCAAGTTGTATGCAGTTGGTGCATCCAAATGCTGTTTATAGACAGCACTGGGCTGAAGGATATTACAGAGATTTGGCCAGCGACAAGTAGCTGATTGATTGATTTGTAGATTTTTGATAAGTCATGGATGTTAAAGATTATCAGCCTGATGATAACTCTTTGATTGGCTCCATACCGATGAACATTGGGTGCAAACAACACAAGGAGAAACCTTTGATCTACTGGAAGGGTCAATAACGTGCCTCTCTACAGTAAGATAAAGTGAAGCTTGAGAAGACCAGTATTTTCTCCCACCAGTTGTTGAAAACAGCTACCTTTGACCAGTAACTAAAAGATATTATGGTGATTGTACCTGTCACTGTTCCTCCACAGAACAGAGAAGAAAATCCTGGAGAAAGAAGACAAGAATAGGAAGTACTGCCAAACAATAGGGTCATCCCAGCTAATCCTGTGGCTTAGTGCTATTGAACAGTGGTTCCCAATTTTTTTCTGTCCATCTATAAAACCATTTTACTTTGTGTCTGTATGAGTACTGATAGATTTTAAAAAGGCATTAGAATTTTACTGTAGTACAGCCATAATGTTGATAATTTGTAGCAAACTGCTTTTGATTTGAATTGCCTCATTTTAATAAAAAATAGTTCTTGTCAAGTACAGGAATAGGACTCTTGTGGTGTGAATCCTTACTTCTGATCCAGGAGGCGTGGATTCAAGTCCTACCTATGCCAGAGGTACGTAATTACTTTGGTGAATAGGTTAATCAGAAAATAGCTTACATACAGGACCTGGTCAGTCTTTTCTGTTCACTCGAATCCAATAGACTGATAACCTAGGGACTTTGCAAGCTTTGCTTAGGTCATTAACTTCACTATGATCCTGGGAGTAGTGGAGCTTGAGAATTAGCACATTTTCTCAAGTGGATTGTAACGCAGGGCTGCAAGCTATTATTGAGTTTGGGAGGAATTACACTGTGCAGGGAATTGAGTAGCAGAATACTAAATAGAAATAGTTGGGTAATTGGTTGCGTTTGATTGTGCATGTGTAATGAAGATTTGAATTATTTTCTCTACTTCTTGTTGGCATCTCTCTGAATGTATTGTCACGGTCAGGTGACCTCCCATTTGAGGATGACATCTAATCAAGTGTATAAGTTTCCACTGTAGGTCTTCCAGTGACTGAATATACCAATTCCTGATCCAGAAATCCTTGGGCACAAGAGGCAGGAATTCCCAAGAGATAGATGAATTCAGAATGCAGGACTTGCTTCCTTTTCTTTCCCTCTTAGCTACTGCTATGCCTTGTTGTTAAGAGCTGCTATGTACGCAAGAACTTTTGTTGACTTGTAGATGTCTTTGCTGCAGGAAATGACATCACCAACCCAAGGAAACCTAACCAGATAAATAGGAAGCGAGACATAACACCAGCGCTTCGTCGGAGGCTCACTGATGATGTTACCTAGATTGGTGACGAAACATCTGAAAATGAACCTTCCAACTCAGCGAGCAATCTCACATCCAAAACTCTCCTTCAACATAAACAGGAAGGGGATTATTTAGCTGACTGGTTGTGAGTTGACACCTTCTTTTTGAGCAACATTCAGAGATAGGCTGACTTTTTGGATGTAGAATGAAGAGGTCGACAGTGGCTTGCAAATCTGGGGTAAAGAGAAATAACAGTGATCATCTGCAACTCAACTCGTGTATATTTATAGAGTCAGAAAGTCATACAGCACGGAAACAGACTCTCCACTCTAACCAGTCCATACTGACCATAATCCCAAACTAAACTAGTCCCAACGGCCTGCGCTTGGCCCATATCCTTTCAAATCCTTCTTATTAATGTACTTATCCAATGTCTTGTTAAATGTTGTAACTGTACCACAAACACCACTTCCTCTGGAAGTTCATTCCACATTAACCACTTTGTCTGAAAAAAAGTTGTCCCTTATGTCTTTTTCCAATCTTTCTCCTCTCACCTTAAAAATATGGCCTCTAATCTTGAAATCCCCCACCCGAGGAAAAATAGACATTCACCCTATCTATGCCTCCAACGATTTCATAAATCTCTGTAAGGTCATTCCTCAGCCTCCTACACTGCAGCAAAGTGATCAGTTTAATTTTAGCACGGAGATGATTGGGGTTAAAAGCTTTTGCCATTTAGACAGTATTCAATATTAACACCTGAAGACAGTTGGTCTTTGGTGAAGTGCATAACCACTGTCTGGTACATTGGAAGCAGTATGGGAGCCGTCGCATACTGTTGCTTGCCCCAGTCCAGATTTTAAAGTCACTTGTTTCAGATCTCCCACTCGAGAGTTTTCATATCGTGCTGAAGCAACTACAGGATTAGACTGATTCCTGAATCAACTATAAAAAGTATGCAGTTCAGGAAAGTGGAGGTCAGGATTTTCTCTGCTGCGGACAACAGCTTTGCACCTTCATTGTTTCCAACAGCATGTTTTCTCTCCCTTCTTGAAAACAGTTACAATTGTTCCATTCATGAAGTTGGGAGGAAATTCTTTTACTGCCCAGGAGGAGCATGTGAAGTCTTGATATAAGAAAAAATTCTGTCAGATTTAAAACTTTTCCATTTATTGCTGGACAACCTGTAGGAGTGTTGGAGTATCATGACTCACCCAAAGGTTTGAAAGAGATCATGGTGAATGTGGTCATCCTTTGCGCTGTCCAGCAAGCTCAGTTGGCACTAGGCTAAGGAGTGTATACTTGCACCCAAGGGCAAATGCTGAACGGGGACTTTATTTAACTGGAAGGAGAGGAATTATCAGAATTGGGAATGTACAAGCACCTCTGTTAAAGCACTCGTGAAGCAGCACACTGCAACCAGTCATCAGCTTCAACATCAGACTCTGTCCGTGAATGCCTCACACTCCACTATAATCTCATCAGGCCAGGCCTCCCCTCACTCCCCAAGTTGAGAAAAGCATAGCTGATCACCATGACTCAGAGAGCCTTACTGGGTAACAGTGATGCTCTCCACCAGAATGGTCCAGGCACCTGAATCTCATCCTCGGGATACTTTGATGGTGGCTGAGGTCACCATGCAGCTGGTCCATTTCTACTGCTTCTGGACAAGGATTCCTCTTTGGAGTCAGTATTCATTCTATTATGGGTTCACCCTTGTTGCCACGAATCTAATCTTGAAGCATACAGAGAGAGAAAAGCTGTAGCACCTGACAGTGCATGAGTCTATAAGCATCACAGCTGTCATGCAGCCCAGAAAACCTTGCACTTTGGGCACCAGCAATGGCGTTTAATACCCTGGCTTTCTCAGATTGGCTATTCGAATCAGTGCAATAGATTATGAATTGGTTGGGTCTCCCGAGGAGGACATGAGACACGTCCTTGATTCAACAGTATCTGGCTGATTGGAGATGCCATATCTTTAGAAAGTCTCTGAATAAACCAGAGGCACAGAAACTAAGGCTCATAGTGACTTGTCACTGGGTGAGCACAGTTGCCCTGATACCTGGAGACAGCTCACACTTCGTAACCCCTAGCTAGAAAAAAACCTTTCTTTCCATGCTGGTGTCTCTTCTGTGATCTTCTGCCACTTCCACAAATCCAGGAGGCTGCTGCTGCTGCTCATATCCCGTATTGTTTCAAATGAGTGCTGGAAGACACTTAACAACTTTTTAATCTGAGAAAGGCTAGAGAATTGTTGAATTATAGAATGTTTATGGCACAAAGAGAGGCCGCTTGACCCCTTGTGTCTGCACTGGCCAGAATCCAAATGACCAAACCTAACTCCACTTTCCAACATTATTTAATGAATTGAAGGTTTCCGTCTCTCTACCTTTCAGGCAGTGAGCGAGCTCCGGATCTCTAACACCATCTAGGTGAAAACGTTTGTTCTCACCACCGGTCAAATCTTGCTTCCAATCTGTGCCTGTGAGTCACTAACTCTGCTAAGGTGAGGGGGCCCTTCCCAAGGCCCATCACAATTTTTTACATGTCAATTACATGTCTCTTTAACATCCCCTATTCCAAGCAGGAGAATGCTAGTTTTCTCCATAGCTGCTTTCTTCCAGTCCCTCCACCAATCTGTCAATCTCCTTCTCTAGTGCAACTACATCTTCACTTTAATGAGACAGAACTGCACACAGAACTATCTTTTTTACACAAACGATCTGGAGTCAGTCATGTCCAAGTTCATCCCATTCTGCTCTTATCCTCCTGTTTGCTAACTTAAATTGGGTTCAGTCAAGCAATACCTTGATTTTTAAAGCCCCATTCTCGCTATCAAAACCCTTCAAGACATCAGACCTCTCTATCTTTGTCATCTCCAAGCGAGTCACCCTCCAAGACACTTGTGCTAATCTAAATTCAGTCTCTTAAGCATCCCTGATTTTAACTGCTCCAATCCTGGTGACTGAGTCTACCATGGTCATGAGGTTTGGAATTCCCTCATTAAACCTTTCAAACTCATTGTCTTCCTTTCTTCCTTTAAATGGAGTCCTTAAAACCTTACTTTATGAACAAGCTTTTGGTCATTATCCTAATAATGCCTTGAGGCAGAGTGTCTACTTTGGCTTTACAGACTCACTTTTTAAATTTAAAGGAGCTATCTGAATAAATATAAATTGTTAACTGGTTAGTATTGTTATACAGAGCAGATTTTTAAAGTGGCATGATAGTTAGAATCATAGAATCCCTACAATGTGGAAACAATCGGCCCTACAAGTTCACAATGACCATCCAAACAGCAGCCCACCCAGACCTACACCCACCCTATCTTGGAAATGTTGCAATCAGACACGAAAATAGCAACAGAATTCAGGAGGTCACAACAGGTCAAAGTGCAAAATGATTTAATTTTTCTGGGAAGAATTAGGAACAAAATGATACAATATCAAAGCAGGTACAGAAATGAAAGGACTTCGTTTTCAAGTCAGAAATGGTAAGCCCAGTTCCTGGATAATTTCCAAGTCCCAATCCTATGTTGCACCTGAGTTGTTCGTGCAGTGTTATTTTCAAATGTAACTGTGTTTAAGTCACTCTCAATCTTGTATGAAAATCAACCCATGACTTTTGTCAAGAAGTCCAAACTCTTTGCAGTTACTATCGATGCTCCACTAAAGTCAAACTCACCCCAATGCAAACCTACTCTTGATAAAATTATAGAACAGTGCACTATTTATTGACTGCAGCTGTTCAATTCCTCAGGTACAATTTTCCCAACCCTGAAATGACATGAACAATGGTGAAACATTTGGGAAAATGCAGCAAGAACGAAGAAACAAGATTCTCAATACAGAGAAAAAAGTGCAAATCTTTGCACAAGATTTCAATGGCTAGATGAGACTTTCACTAGTGAACAGCAAGGAGCCTATTTCATACACTGATACATTATTAGCTAGTCTCACCTCATTTATATGAAGGTTGCCACTTTCCCAGGTACCAGAGAGAAACTGGATGGCCACAATTCCTGATTTGAGAATCAGAGTGACAAAGACGCAGCTACAACTCACTGGTATCTACTCAAGAAATCTGTCCTGACCAGCACCCTCAAACTGTTGACGTGTCCATTCATAGGTTGGTACTATGTATGGAGCACAGATGTAAGCAACAGCAAAGCACCACCCTCAACACATCATCAAGGCACATCCCAGACTGTCTAACTTATACTAAAGTCAGATGTAACATAGTTCTAACTATGGCGGTACGGTGGCTCTGTGGTTAGCACTGTCACCTCACAGCACCAGCCAACCGGATTGAATTCCAGCCTCAGACGGCTGTGTGGAGTTTGCATTTGTCTCCATGGGTTTCATCTGGGTGCTCTGCTTTCCTCCCACAGTCCAAAGATGTGCAGCTTCAACCAAATGGCCCTGTCTGAAAGTCAAAGGTGAGCAACAGGACTATGATCTGTCAGGAGGCTACTCCATCGCCTCAGTCAGGAAAGGTGGTGAGGTGTTCCAAGTGAGTTAGTAAGAAGTGCAAAGGCCAGGAAGGTCAGTGATTTGGAGGATGGGGTGAGTGAAAGACATTGAGTGATGAAGCTGTGCATAGTAACGAGAGGTAGACCATGAAGCCGGGTGTGTGCAATGGCAGATTTGGAATGAGAGTGAACTGGCAGACAGAAGATGGTGGTACTTACCTTGCATAGTATTAAAGGTTATTAACCTTCTTGTGACACTGTTGCACATTCCTCCAGACCCTGGGCATCACACTAACCCGTGTGGCTACATCAGACCAGGCCGGCAGTGTTTGAAATGGTGCTCAGCTGCCATTTAAGTGTAACACACTCAGTATTAAAAATAACGGAATCCAGCACTGGCAAGTACTTTCACTGCACGCTTGAGCAACAGCAGTGCTTAACAAAGTGAACAGCATACAACTGCATGAGGAAAGTGGGCTGGTTTCAGGGAGAAAAACCCTCTACGAAACTCTTCAAAATTGACCCTGAACCAAATAATGGAAAACTTCCATCCTTTGTGTCATTTGATGTCAAGGCTACCATCTCACTGATGTATGCTGCAATCCTCTTGTCCTCTACTATAGAAACATGGTCTTAAGAAGAAATTGCACACAATCCAGTTCAAATGTAAAAATAGAGAGACTGATAATTGTGCAGAATCAAGAACAAGAGAACACTCGAGATTAGAGGAAGCTCTCTGCGCCACAAGGTACATGCCTAAGCATAAATGCACAGAATTAGAACAATTGGAAGATGAAACTGCAAAATACATCAAAGAAAATCAGCAGAACATACTCTCATTTTCTAATGGGTCTCTCCCAATCTTCACGCTGGAGCAAGGAAATTAAGCATTGTGGATTTCAACGCCACCTGAATAGTTACCAAGTTTATGAAGAGAAACAGTTACAATGACAGAAGACCCTGGCAGCAACTCCCAACAGAACATGATGACCGTCCTATTGCATTTCAGTGATTTATAATGGGTACAGATCAGCCAACTTTGGGAACATGGATGTGACTCAAAAAAAACGGTCCTGGTCAGCTAAGCAGTGAACAAAACTGGAAAAAAGCAATCTGCACGAAGACACCTGACCTTGAAAAAGCACAAATTTACTGTTGCGCTGTCGCGTATATCCAATGGGACAAAGGTCAAGTCAGTGATGATGTTTGAGAGAAACCTTTCGAAAAACAGCAACTCCCAAAAGCAGTCATCATCCAGGTTCATTGTAGAGGAGAGAGGAATGAAGGTAAATATGGCTGAGGAGGCTGGGTTTTTCTAACAAGGAGGATTACATAAAAAGAAGTCTCATTGAGGACATGTTCAGATCACACCTTGTCAATGATGTTACCGAAATTAAGTCACAGATTCTGCAGTGATTCCAGTGATCTAACTAGCCTTATTCAACCAACTGATTTCTCTCTATACAAGCCCAACAAGGATAGCATGAAAAACAATGTATTCCTTGATAAGGGATGAGAAAAGGCATTTACCAAGGGAAAGTGCATACAAACTCAAATGTAGCAATCCTCGGTGAGAGAGATTGGGGATGACATCAAAATGGAGATTGCTATCGATTCATTCAATTAATAGAACTGAATTGATGGCACAGAAGTTGGTTTTTTGTGGAATGATATGGCCAAGAATGTGATTGTTGCCAATCAGTATGATGATGCTGCTAAAGAAGCAGACTTGAATAATTTTTTTTCACTTCCCAAACACACTATTATAGATCTTGCCAAACACACACGGCTCTCAAGGCATTTGGCTGGTGGTAATTTAGCTAATTAATTTAAACTGGGACTGATTATGTTCCATTATTATTCCTGGCACCTTCTTATGGATAATCTAAATGTTTCATTTTGGTATTTTCTTCTTGTGAAGTTCAAATGGTGATTCAAGTCCTTTTGCATAGGGCAACAATGGAGAAAAATAAAGGAAAGGTGAGATGAATCAAGGAATACTGGTTGGGTGGCATTAATTTCAGGCTAAAGTCTAAAGTCTAAAGATCATAGGAGGAAACAAAAGCTGAGGGGAACACGGAAGCTTATCATTTTGGGAGGTATGGGAAAGAATGGATCTTCAACAGTAACGGAAGCTTCCCAAACTTTTTCATTTTCCCATTTGTGAGTTAAATCTGAAGAACAATGCCAAAGCTAAGTTTATTTTTGGGTTCTTCTGTTTTTCATTATGATTCTAATCATGTAAAATTCCAAGTACATACAGGAGGAAAATAGGAAATGGAGACTACTGTACTATTTGAGGTTGAGATATAGAGTGATTTATGGTCCTGTATGCATACATGTAAACAGAACCCATCAATTTCCAATTTAGCTTTCTCATATCTTTGCACAGGTACTTAAATGCTTATTTGCAAATGCAGCACTAGCTCACATTTATTTTGTTCACTGTAACGAAGAGAATTGAGATTGTAATTTTTAGTGGAAACTTGGCTGAATCAAGATGCTTTTCATTCCTCGACTGTGGACTTTATGTAGGAAAAGATACTGTTTTAAATGAAGGGACTGTAGTTGCAGTTCTAAAAGAAAACTTAGCAAAACTCTTGGATTTATAATGTTGTTTTATTTAAGCAATGAGGAGGACATTTGACACCTTAGCGCTGTGGGTGTGTATCCAAGGGCAGGGACATACTTTTGATTGGGTTTTCAAAAAGAAGCAGCTGAATATTCAGGAGTACTCAGCATAGTAACAACTTCTTGACTGGTTCCTGAGCAAGTGACTACAGTTTACTATTTGCATAATATTGTGTTTGGACAATCATTAAGCCTGTGACGGAAAAAAATCTCTTACCTCTCCCTCCCCTTATGGCTGCAGAAGAAACATAAAACATCTGGAACAGCTAGCTACTCTCTCTGCCAATTCAGAGACACTGCAAGGGTGAATCCTCAACCGATGAATGCAAAATCGAGAATTAGTTTGTCCACAATCCATACCCTTATCAAACAGCTGGAACGGAACTAAAGGAAAACAACTCATTAATGCTTGTAGTCTGGATAGGTATCAGAACTTTGTTTCTATGACTTTTTTGTTTCTGCCTCACCTGCTGTATATGCATGTTGCCTGAGTCTTTGTATAGGGGTGTAGATTTTAGTCATTGAGAGTGATTTATTAACAATTCATGATTTTCTTCAGGCATCAGTTAAACAGTTGTTTTCTCATCAAGTACAGAAGCCTGTAGAATATTTTATTCAACGTGGGTTTGTCAGCTAGTAAACTGGCAACTTTGGATATATTGATTAAATCTTTTCACATTTGCGATCACTCTGGGAATAAGGGTGTTTGATTTCCAGTGTACCACACCAGTGAGCAATGACAACTCAAACAAAGCTAGGTCTGGTGTTTATATGGGGATATGGAGATGGTTGGAAAACACTGTGACTCATTCAAGTTCCTGATGCATTCTCCTCACACACAATGGTTGTGTGGGGTCCACTCTTTCTTCAAAAAGTACAATTTTATTTTGATATATACAGCCAAACGATTTAAAACCATTGAATAAAGTCGTGTTGATAAATTAGAGAGCAAACCAAAGGTGTTGCTGAATAGATCATTTACTTCCCAATATGGGTGTACTATGTAGAAATATTAAAATATGCATCAATTCCTTCAGCATCTGTAACACGATTCCTTCTAGATTTCAACAATGTTAAAGGAAAACACCAACCAGTTACGCAAATCAAAGCAAAACAATTAATCAATAACTTGAAATTGATTAACAATAATTTGAAAGTGATCCGTGATGCTCTTGGGTAACATGATGAGGTGAAAGGAAGTTAGGGTGCAGTCTTTCCTGTTAGTTAACACCAGATGGTTTGAGCAAAAATTAAAATACAATCAAGACTTTCCAAAGCTGAACAAGTTCCAAAGTCTGTGATTAAGAGATGGCTGAAGCTGGAACTCTGAGCATCAAAATGTGGCATTAATGACAAAACAACATTACACTCTAACTGAAATCATAATCAGCTTTTTCCCAGCAGACATCACTACACACATGCTTACACTCTTATCATATGGTACCTGGAATGAGTTCCAACTACAGTGTGAGCGGTCACCACAAGCCCCATTTTGGATGTCAAAATTTATTCATAGCGCACAAAAAGACTACCCATTTTCTTTTCATCATAAAATATCTGCAGTTGCTGAGGAGCAAATAAGCAGAGAGATTATTTTAAGGTGATTAACAAAAGAATGAGAACTGATAATGAGGCAACACCATTTTCTAAGTCATGAATGGTCAGGATTTGGGGTATTGTCTGATAGGATAGGAAAACAAATTCAATAGTAACATTCAAAAGGAAATTGAATAAATTGTTTTTCTTCTTAGAATCACAGAGTCCCTATATGAGGAAGGCGGTCCATCAAAACCATACTGAGCCTCCAAAGAGCATGCCACTCAAACCAATCCCCCACTCCCCCAAAACCCCAACTCCTGAGATGCTGCTGGGCCTGCTGTGTTCATCCAGCCTCACATTTCATTATCTTGGATTTTCCAGCATCTGCAGTTCCCATTATCAATTTCCCATGGCTAATCTACCTAGCCGACACATCTTTGGACTGTGAGAGGAAAGTGCAGCACCCAGTAGAAACCCACACAGACTTGGGGAGAACATGCAAACTCCACATACACTGTCACCCAAGACTGGAATCAATCCCAGGTCCCTAGAGCTGTGAGGCAGCAATGCTAACCACTGAGACATAGTACCATTCCCACCGTCTTGAGACCTCTGCTCAAATATAGGCCAACCTCCTTTATCACAACCTCCACCAGAGTTAGAGCAAAGTTGCAAGTCCCAAATTTACCTCAACCAGAACCAGGAACAAACCATACGCTTCACTCTGATCCAACTGAGTCAACCAGCCCAAAAGGAGTCCCATCTGCTATGGCAACATACACTTTTGGTTGTAGCCTGTGAAAATGGGTCATGATGGTCTAGCTTCCAATGCTCTTTCCAGTACATGTTGACCAGAAATCTGAATGTATAATTGAAGGGGCAAACAATTGTACAATTATGTGGCAACAGTCAGGATTTAGGGATCTATGGCTAATTGATCTCCGGTACTGTACTATTAATTGACTCGTGGTCAAATATACTCTTTTTATTCCGTAGTGGCTGCCACCATTGCACTCCACTCTGGGGAAAATTCTATCAGTAACACTAGGAATGATCTGGCAGCGCTGACAATTACCTGGAAATAGTCTGTTATTGGTGAAGAGTCAACTTGTCTTTCATAAATAAAGCTTGAGCACTTTAGTTGCTGTATTTATTGCATTTAACAAAATTCAGTGAATATCAAGTAATCCCTTGACATTTCTTTCACTTTAAACTGAATCCCAGTCGTTCTCATCACTCACACAGTTATGATTTGTATTTATTAAGAATGTAACAAGATGGAACATCCCAAGGTACTTTACTCGAGCATTACAAAATAACGTATGACACTGAACCATATATGGAAATGTAATAGTGGATGTCCAAACTTGTTCAAAGAGGGACGCTTTAACATGTCTTAGAATCATGGAAACTAGAAGCAGAAACAGGTTTCTTGGTCCTCCAAGCCTGCTCTACCATTCATATGATCATGCCTGAGCCTCTACACAGGGTCGTCCTGTAGTCTGAGGCTGGACCTTCAGGTTCTAGTCTCTCTACAAGTGGAAATATCTTTTCCATTTCCACTCTATTCAGGCTCGCAGTATTCCACTGTGGATCTGAAGGCCATGGAGTGATTTGAATTTTGAGTCAATGACCAGGAAGCAATTTGAGCCACCCAGCACAGAGGTAATAGGGAAGTAGCACTAGCTGTGAGTTAAATCTAAGACAGCTGAGTTTTGGATGACTTACAGAGGGTAAAATAACCATGAATATTTCAAATCATTGATCTTAAAGAGAACTAAGCATAAATGAGGACTGCAGCTGCCGAAAAGGATGAGATAAGGATGCATTCAGGCCAAGTTACAGGTAGTTTTAGTGATAGTGTGGGACGACTTCAGAAGGGTCAAATGTGACACCCAAGATACGAACAGATTGGCTTAATCTCAGACTACAGCAAAAATGATGGGTGGATTCTATAGTGAGGACTGAAAACAGCAAGTTCAGTCTTCCCAATGTTTAACTGGATGAAAGCTCTGTTCATCTAGTACTGGATATTGGATAATTTAGCAATAATTGAAGAGTTGTGATGAAATGAGAGCTGGATATCATCAGAGACGATGTGAAAACCATTCTTTCAGTCCAGGATTCAGTTTCCAATTTATTCCAACTCACAGATTAACAATGGGATGAAATATTTGCATACGTCAGTTTAATCCAATTTTTAGACATTTTTCTGGCACAAATACCTTGCAGTTGACATCCAGAATCTTGCAGTTTATCATGATGTTTTTGCTAGCTTGGGAAAATTGAATACAGTCCACCTGCTCTTTGCTCAGGGAGGGATCTTGTGTTTAAATTCCAGCCAATCATTCTCATAATTTTTTGTTAAATCTTAGTTTAGACAGCATGGAAAATTTGCAATGTGTCAACCATTCAGAGGATATTTTCAAACTGACATTTTACATTCTGTAGCACAGTTAATGTGACAAAATAACAAAAGAATTAACAAACAAATCCTGCTACCAAGCCATGTAAGTAGATGTTAGAATTGGTGACCTAAAGCTTGGTCAAAAATGTGGGTTTTAAGTGTCAGTCATAAAACGTTGAGACAGTGGTAGATATATGAAGATATTTAGGATGGGAATTCAAGAACTGTTGGCCTGGTAGATCAAATACAACTGTTAATAGGGCAGTTGGAGCTGAATCTTACTGTGTTAGCTTTTCATTTCAATTGCTAGGGCCTGAATGTGGTGGCTTTTGAGATTTCCCACTTATGTGATCTTTCCACGAGCAGTTCAATTGACAATAATGAGCAAGCTGTGACAGCAAAGAGACGAATGGGAGCACCTGAAGTTTTGGGCAGATGGCAGAGAAACAGAAGGAGACGGACTAAAAGGAATCTCTGAAATCTGCATCAGTTAAAGTCTGGAACTCCCTCCCATCTTCACAGTACACCCTGTGGCTGCAGCCATGACACCCATGACAACTCCAAGGAGCAAGGGAGGAAGGTCCCCCAGCCTGCCATCCAAAAGTCACCTCCAAACATCTAGTAGACTTCAGTCTCGAAGAGGACTCCATCCTCTACCAATAAAAACTTGGCAGTATCCACTATTTGTCCCTGAGCAGGTACAAAATAGCTGCTGACTGTCTATCCTCCACTGATAAGCCTGTAGTTGGTGCCAGTCTCAGCCGCTTCTGGCAAGACAGCTCAGAGGTGGAAACGCATTGAGCAGCTATCCCAAAGTGATCGTTTCTAAAACTCCCTCCACATTCACCTCCAAAGCTGCCTCCTTGCACTGACAGGACGAGTGCAACAACTCAAAAGGGCTGTCAGAGATTATAGCAACAGGGAAAGGCATGGCCATGAACAGATTTGAAAATGGTGGATGCAAGTTTTTAAACTGTAGCATTGCTCGATTAAGAGCCAGCCTGGAGCAGTGAGGATGGAGTGACAAGAAGTTAAGGAGAGTTAGAATATTGACTAGTAGCAGTTTTGTACATGCTTTAGTTTGCTCAGGCCTCTTGTCTTAATCACCGAAATGATCTTTGGCAGTGTGAATTTCTTTGTGGATTGAAATCCTGCTTTCAAGATGCGCAACAATCTCTGAGTGAGACTAGAGTTAATCATTATACCCACATATCACATTAATTCAACCATGTCTGTGCTGTGACAGACACAGTGCAGTATCAACTGCATAAATTATTTAATATATTTCATTCAATTAACACTACATGAAGACATTTAAATCATCTACTGAAGCAACAGGGTGGTGATTTATTTAACTGTACTGAAGCATTCTTCCCAAATATTGCTGTTATCACTAAAAATAAACTCCACACCACAATAATGGCTCAATGTCCTTTATCTGATAGCTCAGTCAGTCTGTGCCTAATAATGCACAGCTCTCAGAACTTGTTCAATTAAGTTGCAAACCTTACCTTCAAAACAAGCCACTATCAAGTTTTCATACCTCCACCTCTGGACTTATATCTGCCTTTTGTTTCCAAATGCAAGTTCCTTGATAGCTCCAAGTTTTGGCCTCCTTGCTCACTTCTTAGGATTTGCCCTTCAAAGTGAACTTTTCTAAATTTAGCTGTTCCATATTCTCGCTCATACAGTCTTACGGTCTGTTACTACTATTCTTCGTTAATTCCTCATCCTCCAATGAATTTACTTCAAAATTCTTGAGCTCATGAATAATTATTTCAATAAGCTTGACAGCCTCACCTTTCCTCTCTCAGTTCCTTGATCCCTCATGCTCTTTGATATCCTTTGCATTCCCCTTCTGCTGTGTAACCTTTGACTGTGCTGCTTTCAGCTATGTTATTCTCATCCACTGGAAAGCTCATTCTAAACCCACTACACTTTACATCTGTCTCCAACCTGTCAAACACCTTGTCAAAACTTCTATCACTCATCACGACTTTGGCCAGCACCTCTATCTCTCGCCCTATGATGCTTGCTATCTGGTCACCTGTGTGAAGTACTTTGCAGCACCATGTTAAATTAACAATCCAACATAAAAGCAGTTTTGGAGTTCAGTGTCCATTGTCAGCTAGGCTAATGCCATACTAATAATATTTCACGAACAGCAATAAGATGAATTAATTGTTTCTTGGTGGTTTTGATCATGACAGTAGTAGTATGCAGGAAACTTCAATTACTACCTGCTCTTGTTCACACAGCCAATCCTCCTCCATTGCTGACATTCTCTAAGAGGGGTAATTGAGCAGGAATTTCTGTTCATGTTCTGGTGGCAAAGACATTACTGGCAATGGTCCAAAGGCAGTTGGGGAAATATGTAGTAAAGAGCACGGGGATCGAAACATACCTACTCAACAGACCACCCAGTGGTCTTATTTGGAAGCATGATATAAAACATCAAATTTAAGTAACATGCAGAAAAGCACTACTCTTTCCCCAACTGTGAATTCGAGTATAAATGGCTGTAGAAAATTAACTACTTGATTATATCACACTGGGTCAAGTGCAGTGCCTGTGGGATTCAGAAGCCAGACAGTCAATAGGATGCTTAAGGGCTGCTCTTTGAACACCTCAAACCTTATGTTGTTCTGAAACAACAAAAAAAGGCAAGAGCTCATTTTGCTTAGCTCTGGCACATTATGCAAATTGATGATGCTATTTACCTGTTATTGTATTAAAGTAAAAAACTACTTTCACAGCAGGTGAGGCCTCCAGTTCGAGTTATTGCCAGCACCACATTCCCAAGTAATAAACACCTTTTATTTATTTGGACTGTCTTGGACACGTGAAAGAAGCTGGGAAAATTTCTTTCCCAGACTCACAAGCTGGCTTGCAGACAGCATTTTTCTAAATGCTTTCTGGGAATGGCAGGCTGCAAATGAATAACTGACCAGCTAGTTCTATTTGGTTGCCAGGAGACTGCTGGCTGCCTCGATGCGAAAGCCCTGACATAAGCACAGTCTGCTTGGCTAATATGACGAGTCTCACTATATTTCCCTTCCAAGAAATTTTCATATGAACGGCATCGATATAAAAATATTAATCTCCTCTGACACGGGAGTGAGAAATGTTGCTTCTCATAATGACTCATGTGTCCTTCATCTCTTTAATAAACGGCAAGCTTTAAATGGCAGGCAGATTTTGACATGGAATTTCTTTTCCCCACGTTATGACAAAAAAAATGACAGCTCCATTGTCCTATCACTGCTGCCAAGACAAATAAATGAAATCAGTAACCTTCATTGCAGTTGCACGCAAAAGAAGATATTTATCAAATGACAGTTCGAAAAAAAAATTACTCTAGGCTCAGTGAAATACGACAAGGCAAGTTCAGTGAATAATAAAGTAAGCGCAGTCATGCTGTGAAAAGCTATGTTGTAAGGCATCTGGCTGAACAGCAAGTGTGAAATATGCTGTTACTATAAATGATAGACTTAGTATATTAAACACCAGTTTGAAAAAAATGCATGTTTTTTGAGATATCCAGGTAACTGTCCTCTCCCAGTATTGTCCTCTTCTCTTCAGAATTTCAACATCTGGGTTTTCTGATTGAGGTTCTCTTACCTCTGAAGAGTTTGAGTTGATAAGCCAGTACAATACAAAGTATCCCCTCATTTACCTACCCCTTTCAAGACTCTCTCTCTCTGGGCTCCAACTCTACCTAGCCCTTTCCCTCTCGCTTTCCCCTTAACCTCCCCACCCCCATTTCATTTTCAGCATAAATACCACCTTTTTCCTAGTTGCTATGAGTTCTGATGAAGAGTCACCAGTCTCAAAACATTAAATCTGCTTTCTCTTCACTAATGCTGCCAGATCTGCTGGGTTTTGCTAGCAATTTCTGCTTGTTTCAGGGTGGATAGGAGTGTTGAGCTATTTTTGAACAAGTGCAGGGAAATTCTCCCAACAGCCTAGAGAAAATTAACCTCTCGACTGACTGAAATCAGACTATCCTGTTACCATCTCATTGTTGTTTTTAACATCTTGCTGTGTGAAAATAGGCTGTTGTCTTTCTCTATTGACAATAGTGGCTACACTTCAAAAGTACTCACTTCCTTGCGAAGTGCTTCAGATGTCCTGCGATCCTAAAGAAACTAAAAAAATCTAAGAGTAGGCATCCTTAGAAGAGGCTTCACAGTGGGGTTAAAATTGTTTCAGAGGCAGTAGGAACTGCAGATGCTGGAGAATCGGAGATAACAAGGTGTACAGTTGGATGAACACAGCAGGCCAAGCAGCATTTCTGAAGAAGGGTCTAGGCCGGAAGTGTCAGATCTCCTGCTCGGCCTGCTGTGTTCATTCAGTTCTACACCTTGTTATCTCAGATTCTCCAGCATCTGCTGTTTCTACTATCTCTGTAAGAAATCTAAGATTTCCCCTTTCCTTCAAAGCTCAAAACAATCTGGTCGATGGTAATTTGAAAAATAACATCAATCAGAAAAACCAGATAATCAACTATTTTGCCAGGGCATGGTTTTCCAAGTGTTAAAAACCCTCCAGTATCTAAAGTTTAAATTCTTCAACTCCGACCCCAAGTTGATGGTCTAGTTAATAATGGAGAACATCAGGACTTTCTGCCCTCACCCATCAACCATACCTATGCAGCAAGAGTCAATGGATAACGATCAAGAGGAGTCATATTTCAAGCCACTCTTACTATTATGGTGTCCAGGGTGGTACTAACTAAGCAGGCCCAAACTGGAGTGGAATCTGAGATTTTCTGGTTATGTATGATGATTTATTCCTTAAGTGGCAATGAGTTTTCATGACTATCCTCCCTCCCACCCCTGTGATTCATACAAAAATGGAAGTGGTGAGTGGCTCCTCCCTACTTTTTAGGCTGTGCCTGTAAATTGACCTTTTTATCCTTAAGTTAAAAATAGCCTGTAAATAAACCGGTCAAAACAAAACAGCAGAACTATTTTGAAGGACATACACTACTTTGGTTTGGAGGCAAGTCTTAATTTGATCCAATGTACAGAGCCTTGTCAGTACAGATTGTGTGTTTTTGTTAAAATAAACCATGTTTTGCTGTAAATTCAGATTATTCATCGATTTCGATGTACTAGTTCAGGTATTACACAGAAGGAAAGGTGTACTTCCTCCATGCTACTTGCAGATTTATATATCTAAAGGGAGCAATATGCACCTAAGCGTGGAAACAGAATTTATTTAGTTATTCATGTGAAATTTAACAAATAATTACTTCACTATTATTGCTACAAATTGCTTCAAAAACACTTTCAAAGATAGATTTGTGGTTATGCCACCTACACCTTTAGCATCTATCCATCCTGGCAGGATAACTTACACTTTATTGTGATCAAAGCCTCATGGTGTGAAGATTCAAGGCTTTGTAGCATTCAAAGGACAGCAAGAGCATCACAAGAAATTCCAGCATAACTGACCTTGTTTTTTGGAAGGATAAGTTCATCAATGTTTACATTTGCAGTCATTTTGTTTGATTGTGATAGAAGATGGATTAGGATAGCCATATAGTGGAGAACCACCTGAACACCATGTGATTAGCTAACAGGTCTGCCTTAAATTTGGATATAGCTTTGTTATGAGCAAAGATTAATTTGGAAAATTTTAGAGCACGCAAGAAGTTGGAAGATTAACCAACACATCTTCCCAACTGACAAAGTTACCAGCGCTATCTTGTCACACTATTATATTATCTGGCTACTCAACTCAATGGTGTCTGTAATATTTTGAACTATGCAAAGTGGATGCCTAAACAGCAGCAATTGCTGAGTTTCGTAAGTAGCCTTGAAACAATATTGGCATTGTTTGTTTGCAATCTAATTCTGTTATGTTTCACTGTACTTTTAAGATTGTTTAGGAAGACAACAGTGTGTTCAAAGCAGTCGTTCGTTATCTCTCTCCAAACTGAAAAAGGGATGGACTTCTGAGACTGGAGGTTTTGGGATTTAAATGAATCTTGGCTCTGCCAACTAACTGTGCTCTACTAGACACAGAAGCACTTGATGCAGACGCTGATTTGTTTAATTCATTGTTAAGATCTGGGTGTTCCTGACAAGACCATCAATTATTATATATCCCCTATTAACTATGGCTTACTTTGGGTATTAAGATTTCACAATGTTGCTGTCGGATCAAGTCACGTAAAAGCGAATTTGGATAAAATCAATATGTTTCCTTCCTTAAAATTTGTTCTATCATATATTTTATATAGCAAGTTACTTTGTTTTTAAAACTGAATTTTAAGGAGTCATACAAAATGGCTCCGAAAGGCTACACGAATTCTCTCGTGGATTCAACTGCAGGCAAAGCAGACAATTAAACTAAGCTATCTTATGAGCCAATTGCAAAATATTAATAAATGTGTCAAAGATTTCAGGACCGTCCCTTCAAGGTGCGAAAATTCAAAGCTTCTGATAATGGTCAGGAGGCAGGAGGGAGATCACAAAGAATTCCAGCATAATTTACATTGTTTTGTGGAATAATACTTCAGCAAGGCCAACATTCTTAGATATTTTGTTTGATTGCATTACAGGCTGGCTGAGGACATATTTAAAGAAAGACCATCTTGAACATCTCGAAACAGCAAATGCTTCTCAACAAGGTGAGTGAGTGAGACAAAACAAGGAGCAAGAAGACTGTTGTACTGAACTGGGGGTTACCATGAGCCACAGATCACAATGCTACAAACGTGAAACAAAGGAGCCTCTGCACTATCCTATGTCCTCTCACATATGCAGAGTGACTGAGGGGAAGAAAACTCCAACCACTCAACAACAGAAACAATCAGAGTTACAATTCCCAACACTACAGAAAGAGAATCATCAAGCAAGCCAGCCCAGCAACGTATCTCATTTTCATATTGACAAGTAACTTTTATCCTCACTTCCTTTTCACATCCATATTTTAGCTAATAAATTTAACACATTTTATGTAAGCAACATTCAGTAATAGTTGTGCTATAAACGAACATGTTTTATTTTATTAAGCCATAAAACAGAGCTGTTAAATTGAAACATTTGGAAAGTAAAAGAAAACTACATATGTACTTATATATTTTTTTCATGAGGAATCACACTTGTGATGATGTTAATAAATCTTATTGTTAATATTATTAATCCGACAGTTTGACGGTGACAATTAGTAATAGCAGCTTTCTATTTCCGGATTTCTTTTTGACTGAACTAAAATCTTCAAACTACCAAGACAGGATTCAGCAAGATTCTCTGAACTAGATCAGGGAAGTTATGGATAACGTAGAAGGTTGTCAAAGCATTGGGATAGCACGGTGGCTCAGTGGTTAGCACTACAGCCTCACAGCACCAGGGGCCCAGGTTCGATTCCAGCCTCGGGCGACTGTCTGTGCAGAGTTTGCACATTCTCCCTGTGTCTGCGAGGGTTTGCTCCGGTTTCCTCCCACAATCCAAAGATGTGCAGGCTAGGTGGATTGGCCATGCTAAATTGCCCATAATGTTCAGGGGAGTGTCGGTTATAGGGGTTTGGTCTGAGTGGGATGCTTTAAGGGGCGGTGTGGACTTGCTGGGCCGAAGGGCCTGTTTCCACACTGTAGGGAATCTAATCTAATCACACAGCAGGATACAGATCAGTTGCAGATATGGGTGGAGAAATGGCAGATGGAGTTTAATCTGGGTATGTGTAAGATGATGCACTTTGAGAGATCAAATGTTCAGGAAAGGTATACAGTCGATAGCAGGACCCTGAACAGCGCTGATGTGCAGAGGGATTTTAGGGTTCAAGTCCACAGTTCTTTGAAAGCGGCCATGCAAGTAGACAGGGTGGTAAAGAAGGCATACAGCATACATGCCTTTAATAGTCGGGAAACTGATTACATGAGTCAGGACGTCATGTTGCAAGTTTACATGTCTTTAATTCGGCCAGACTTAAGAGTATTGCATTCAATTCCGGTTGCTACATGTAATATTACAGGAAGGATGTGGAGGCTTTGGAGAGGGTAAAAAAAATAGATTTACCAGGATGCTGCCTGTTAGAGAGTATGAGGTTTAAGGAAAGGCTAGAAAAACTTGGGTTGTTTTCTTTGGCATGGCAGAGGTTCAGGGGAGACTTGATAGAAGTCGAAAAATTATAAGATGCATGGATAGGGTTGATGGTCAGAATTTTTTTCCCAGAAATGAAATGTCCAATACTAGGGTGCATACTTTTAAGGTGAGAGGGGAAAAGTTCAAAGCAGATGTTAAGGGGCAAGTTTTTTTTAACACAGACAATGGGAGCAGTCTGTAATGTGCTGCCAGGGTTGGTGATGGCAGCAGATACGTTAGAGGTGTTTAATGAACTTTTCAAGAAGCACATGAATATGCAAAGAATGGAGCAATATGGACCAAGAACAGTCAGAAGGGACTAGTTTAATTTGGCATCGTGCTTGATGCAACCTCCTGTGCTGTACTGTTCTAGGTTCTATTAGTCCATGTCATTAGATTGCATTGTCACAATGCTACCATTCTCCCTGAAAAGGGAAGCATTTAAATTTATTGCATTAACATATCATCTTAATGATCACCCAACTTCAGGCCAAAAACAAAAACTGGGAAAAAAAATTGAAGTAGGATGAGTTAATGATGGATTTCTAAAAATAAATGTGTTAATGGAAAGTCTTTCATTTCTAAAGCACTGCCTGGATCTTACCTCTTTCATCTTTGCACTGCTGAAAGTTGGTGTCAAGATACTGCGGACATTTTTCCAATCTCCATCTTGTAGAAACAAAAGGCTGTCACTCAGTGGCTTGCTGACAAGAGATGCGTTCTGAAAAAAACAGAATAATTTATTGTCAACTAAGCATCTCAGGATGACAGGAGCCATTTTGAAAAGCAGCAGCAAAAATACAGCGATAATGGGAACTGCACATGCTGGAGAATCCAAGATAACAAAGTGTGAAGCTGGATGAACACAGCAGGCCAAGCAGCATCTCAGGAGCACAAAAGCTGACGTTTCGGTGCTCCTGAGATGCTGCTTGGCCTGCTGTGTTCATCCAGCTTCACACTTTGTTATCTTAGCAAAAATACAGCATTGCCTGTAAACTACTTATTTTTACAATCTGCATCTCTCTTGAAATTGTGAGCTGCTGGTAGGGTTTAATTCCATAGTTATCAGTTGCCCTGTCCCAAGAAATCAGTGTCAACTGGCTGCTTAACTAGGGTGGGCCTTACACGTGAGAGTTATCTGGATTCATCTGGTACTTGGGTGTGTACACTTGTACTCAAAGCCAGATTACAGGAATGAGGGCAATGCCCGCTAACACACTTCAATGCTCCTGCTTGACTGGAAATGAATGTTTTGACAGCACTTGAAACCAATGCTAGCCACGTACAGTCTTTATTTAATCCAAGGTGCACTGCACACAAGAGAGAGTGTGACAGTGCATAATTGTGGTATTGCAGACTGTGTTTACTTACAATTCAGAAGTTGATGATTTAGACCACAGAGAATATTGGCTAATAAATGACTGGAATTTCAATAAAAGCTCCCTAACACATTCCATTTGGAAGGTAGATGACTTTCAGATCATTTTCCTCTCTGTTCCAAAATCTATCTGACCTTAAAAGTCTGAAGAAACATATATTTGATGTCTGTTCAAATGAATCTACCAAAGAGTTTAAGTTAAATTTTACCACAAAGCTAATAGTAACAGGGTGGGGTTTTAAAATTATTATACATATTATACACGTTCTTCGGACATAGATGTGTCAACAACCTGAGAAAGCATGACTAGCCCTTCTTGAAATGTTGAGTTGTGTATTGATCCAACTGCAGTTCTCATTCACCCACATCAGAAAGAAGTTAAGAATGATCTCCTCTGGTGTGGGGTTAGAATCATATAAAGACCAAACCAAGTAAAGACACTCCTTTCCCAACAAAAAATCTGCAAACAAGTTCGATTTCTTACAACAATCTAACAGCTTCATGGTTACATTACATTGGCTTTTTATAAGTATGCATATGCAGCAGGCAGTGAAGAAGGGCAAGGGTATGTTGACCTTCATTGTGAGAGGATTTGAGTACAGGAGTAAGGACATCTTACTGCAATTGTAGAGCACCTTAGTATTGTCTGAAGTTTTGGTCTCCTTATCTGACAGAGGTTGTACTAGCTATGGAGGCAGTGCAAGGAAGGTTTACCAGACTGATTCCTGGAAAGGCAGGACTGATGTATGAAGACAGACTGGATCAGTTAGGAGAATGAGAAGGACTTCAGAGAAACTAGTAAAATTCTATTAGGACCAGGCATGGTAAATGCAGGAACGATGATCCCTGTGACTGGGGAATCCGACACAAGGGGTCGCAGTCTAAGGATACCAGCCGTTTAGACTGAGATGAGGAAAAGTTTTTTCCTTCAGACAGTCATCCGTGGCCACAGAGAGTAGTTGAGGCCAAAACATTGGGTGTCTTTAAGAAGGAGTTAGATATAGTTCTCAGGGCTAAAGGAAACAAAGGATGTGGAAAGAAAACAGGAACATGGTCCTGAGTTGGATGATCAGCCATGATCATATTGAACGGCAGTGCAGCCTCAACCTGCACCTGTTTTAAAATCTCAGAAACATGGTGTTTTGCGAGCTATTGCTGGATGGGAAAATCATGGTGAAGAGTCCAACCACTGAAATACCTATATTGTGGCACGTCACGGTGCCAAATGTTCTGGAAGTAGACATATTTTGGAGGCAGCGAGAAACTCGTAGGACATTCTTAATCAAGGTGAAGGTTCAGAATAGTGTACCTTTTGGGCTGTAGATGCAAAAGTACAAGCAACATGGGCATTGCAAGTGAAGGCAAGAATGGGAGAATTAGGGGTCCCAGAGAAATAGTGGGCAAGGGTCAAAATGATTAAATTCGCATCTAGACTTTCACTTTACACAAAGATCCAAAGCAAGAAGAGCTGATTCTTTCCCTTTGCCCTTATTTCTTCCACAGTTCATTTATCTGAATTAGTGACAGGAATATTGGGAATCATAGTGCTATGTCACTGGACCAGTCATCCAGGGGTCTGGGCTGACTCTCTAAGGTCTCACACCTTCTGAGCGTAAAATAAGTAGACCTTTCCTTTTGTGCATATTGTGGGCAATCTCTGCCTTTTAACATGAATCCTACTAACTTTGGCTTTGACATATTTGTCCCATTTCCTTAAAGGCTGTAATACCTGAGCCCTACTGCCTGCAGTCCTTAAGATAATTCCTATTCTCATAACTGCTACTGTGCTTCACAACTCCATAAGACAAATGGATTTCCACAGGTGATTCATGCTGTCTGTAGTGCTACTAATAATTCCTGTTACTATACAGAGCTTTTCCTAGGTGAGTTCAACTGTCTGCTGCTTAATGAATTCTTCCTGCCCTTATTGTGGTGTTTAGTGAATCTCCAACCTCTTCTGCAGCCTCAGTAGTCCCCTAACTTGCCATTTGACCTGTCTGGTTAGGCTTCTAATTTTCCTTATTTTCTGGATCTGAAACATCCTCATGTCTGTGACTGCAGTTTAAATTCCCTTTGCGGCCTTTGATTTCCCGAATAATAATCATGCCTTGCATTGCCTATTCGCTATGATGGCAATGTCTAGATGAAATCATATTGGATAAATTTCAGACTTTCCTCAGAAAGAATCCTGTCAGAACGTTGCATCCCTACATAACAATAAAATTCCTGTGGTACACTAAATTATTGAAATGACTAGCCCATCTTAATCTAAGCTCATGTTCTTCAATTGAAAGTTCCCCTTTGGAATTTTGGTGGTGAAACCTGTCATTGGCAAGTGAAAAATGGTGAACACATCTGCAATTAGAAATCAATGGAAAAGATTGAGAAAGAAATCAAACACAGTGCTAAAATTCTTGCACCCTGTTTTGTGCAATGAGAAAAGACCACTTGCATCCTTTTCTAAAATTCATTCTGCACGTCAATACAAAAAGACAAAGAAGCCATGGTAAATACATTTGGGAACATTCGCAAGTGCTTTACAAGCTGTGAAAGAAATCATTTAATTTCAGTTAGATCTGCGTCCTCTAGGCTGTCAAGTAAACAGTGTTACAGCTACACTTACTCAGCTAATTAAACAAGAACTGCAGTCAGCTTGCACCACAAATACAGTGACAAGCTGCCCAGTGGTGATGCTATATTCCAACTTATTAAACATGGCCCAGAGAGAGCTTTCTGATATTACCAGCCCAATGCACGTACAGGAATGAATCACAGTCTCCCATCCAAAGCAGGTTTTAAATTCTGAACAATACTACACACACAAGCAACCTGTCAGTTTACAATATGAATGTAGATGGATTCAAAACCACTTACCATTCTGTTAACAAAGTTTCCGAAGTCCTTCACCAGAATCTGTTTCAGCATTTCAGGGTCAGCAATTACAATAGTTGCCCGACGGCCAAAATAGTAACTGAAACATAGAAAAGGAGCAATTTCTTGAGAATGGCCTAGAATAGGCAGGTTTTTATTTAAAAATCACTTCAGTCATCCATGCTTACAGATGTGCACCAATGTACATACAACAGAAAATAAATTATAAATCAGACATTCGCACAATTTCATTGTAGCTCCCATTACCACAGACCCTTTTTAAGATAATTTTTCTACATTCTTTCTCAAGTCAAACCTCTGTGCCTGACACAGAGGTAGGTAAGTGAACTGCTCCCGAGTCTCTGACAATTTTGGAACAGGAACTTGCAAACTTATCTTTATGGCTTAGAACCAGATCAAACAATATCTTTATCAAATCAAACTCTAGGAAGGTTTATTTTTGCTAAAACTTCCTGACTCAGTATGCATCAACAACTTATCACCCACTCCATCTTTCACATTGTGATGCAGTGTGCATTTTATCAATTCTTTCATAGGGTCTGGGTATTGCTGGTAAAACCAGCATTTGTTGTCACTCCTTGCTGCCTTTGACACATCATTTACCACATCATTTCAGACAGCAATGAGTCTAACATGTACGCCAGACCAGGGATGGACAGCTAATTTCTTCCCCTAAAGGCCATTAGTGAACCAGATGATTGCTTACGACAATCAATAGTAGTTTCATGGTTAACAACTCCAGGTCTAATTAACTAAATTTTAAATTCCACAAGTCACCGCAGTGGTGATTCAAGCACAGGTTCTAAGAGCATTAGCCTGCATCTCTGAAGTACTAGTCAAATGACATTACCCTTTGCCACTGTCTTGAGTAGGGGCCAATGATAAAACAATCATACAAGATTACAAACTAGGAGCAGAAGCAGACTGTCCAGCCCCTACTCTGCCATTTGATAAGATCATGGCTGATTTGTTTGTGTTTCAAATACCACATTTCCATCTGATAATGTGAGATTCCTGGCAACACATACACTCACACTCGAGTCCAAGCATCCTTCATGTGGCATAGAAAGGTTGGAATTACGTAGCAGGCGGATGCCGTAGAATGCAGATGCCAGAACAGTAATCCACTCACACACAATTTCAGAGGGAGAAGTGGCTGTTTACTTGTGAACATGTGGTAGCTTATCCAGAAAGTCATTCTGTCCATTGACATGTTGACATTTCATGCAAATTAAAATAAGTGTTTGCTTTTCAGAAGTTTATTTTCAAATTAATAGTATACACAGACAGACACATGCATGCATAGATAGCCCACAGTACCTAGTTCAGGGAGCAGAGGTGAATTGCACCAATGATCCTGGCTGATGCAGCTCACAATGGGGTCTGAGTTTAGGACTAAAATCTCCAAGTACACCTAAATAAAATGTTAGCATTTAATTATCAATGTTTATTTTTGGTCATCTCCTCAAGACTCAGGCTACTACTGGAGATCTTTGATACTTTGTCAGAGTTCATAATTTGATGTATGAACCCAAATATTGAATGACATCAGACATTTCAACTGTGTAGTGACTCACAGTCAATAATCTATTGAGGTAACTTCTGGCAACCATCACTGACAAACAAGTTGTAAGAACTTTGGGTGATTCATTTGGCCATTCATCTTTTAGGTACAAGAGAACTGAAACCACTTGAAGCAATTCCAAGATGTCTCAGCTACAATTAGTGAACACGGCAGGGACCAGAGGGGAAACTTGGTTCCTTGTAGTTTGTGAGACTTAATGAAACGTCAACAGGACAGCCTATATTCATAAATGTTCACTATGATGGAGATTAGAATTTTTTAGTAATGAGCAAAATAAGATTAGGAAACAAGGTGAATATATATTTATAAAGAATGTTTAATTCCTACAGGAGTCTACAGGAATAGTGCCATACGACTGGACGATAGCAAATGTGGTTCCCCTGTTCAAGAAGAGTAGAGACAACCCTGGGAATTATAGACCAGTGAGCCTTACCTCAGTTGTTGGTAAAGTGTTGGAAAAGGTTATAAGGGATAGGAATTATAATCATCTGGAAAAGAATAAATTGATTAGGGATAGTCAGCACGGTTTTGTGAAGGGAAGGTTGTGCCTCACAAACCTTATTGAGTTCTTTCAGAAGGTGACCAAACAGGTAGATGAGAGTAAACCGGTTGATGTGGTGTATATGGATTTCAGCAAGGCGTTCGATAAGGCTCCCCACAATAGGCTATTGTACAAAATGCGGAGGAATAGAATTGTGGGAGGTATAGCAGTTTGGATCGGAAATTGGCTTGCTGAAAGAAGACAGAGGGTGGTAGTTGATGAGAAATGTTCATCCTGGAGACCAGTTACTAGTGGTGTACCACAAGGGTCGGTGTTGGGTCCATTGCTGTTTGTCATTTTTATAAATGACCTGGATGAGGGCATAGAAGGATGGGTTAGTAAATTTGCAGACGACACTAAGGTCGGTGGAGCTGTGGATAGTGACGAAGGATGCTGTAGGTTGCAGAGAGACATAGATAAGCTGCAGAGCTGGGCTGAGAGGTGGCAAATGGAGTTTAATACAGACAAGTGTGAGGTGATGCACTTTGGTAGGAGTAACCGGAAGGCAAAGTCCAGGGCTAATGATAAGATTCTTAGCAGTGTAGATGAGCAGAGCGATCTCGGTGTCCATGTACACAGGTCCTTGAAAGTTGCCACCCAGGTTGACAGGGCTGTTAAGAAGGCACACAGTGTTTTAGCTTTTATTAATAGAGGGATCGAGTTCCGGAACCAAGAGGTTACGGCGAAGCTGTACAAAACTCTGGTGCGGCTGCACTTGGAGTATTGTGTACAGTTCTGGTCACCGCATTTTAAGAAGGATGTGGAAGCTTTGGAAAGGGTGCAGAGGAGATTTACTAGGATGTCGCCTGGTATGGAGGGAAGGTCTTACGAGGAAAGGCTGAGGGATTTGACGCTGTTTTCATTAGAGAGAAGAAGGTTGAGAGGTGACTTAATTGAAACATATAAAATAATCAGAGGGTTAGATAGGGTGGATAGGGACAGCCTTTTTCCTAGGATGGTGACAGCAAGCACAAGGGTGCATAGCTTTAAATTGAGGGGTGAAAGATATAGGACAGATGTCAGAGGTAGTTTCTTTACTCAGAAAGTAGTAAGGGAATGGAACGCTTTACCTGCAACGGTAGTAGATTCGCCAACTTTAGGTACATTTAAGTTGTCATTGGACAAGCATATGGACGTACGTGGAATAGTGTAGGTTAGATGGGCTTGAGCTCGGTATGACAGGTCGGCACAACATCGAGGGCCAAAGGGCCTGTACTGTGCTGTAATGTTCTATGTTCTATGTTCTATTTACATTTGATACAGGTAGGCATAAAAGACTGAGTCTTTAGTCCCTACAAGGGCATATAGTTGCAACAGGAAGCACTATGCGTGTATACTCTTGGACCTGATTTGTATGTGAAAATTAAAATCACGTTAGTTGGAAAATAGATGCTTCCTGCAGCTAAATGAGTATGATGCACAATTAATTACGTATCATTAATCATAATTTTGCAAGTTCAAATTGCTCAAGAAGTGCAACCATCACTATTTCTATGAAATGTTGAGCACATGTAAAGCAGAGAGAACATATAAATGAATTGGCTAATTAGATCTCATTACACTGACAAATTATCCATTTGATTACTAAACAGACTTTCTTTGGAAACTCAAATACCATAACTGTTACCTTCTCCAAACTTGGATGGTCTAATTGTTTTCTGCCTCGAATGGGAACATAAAGAAAAGAGATAAAGAAGTGTGGAGCTGGAGGAACACAGCAGGCCAGGCAGCATGAGAGGAACAGGAATGCTTATGTTTTGGGTCAGAGCTCTTCTTCAGAAAATCCAAAGAAGGGTCTCCACCCGATAACTCAGGTTTCCTATTCCTGTGATGCTGCCTGGTCTGATGTGTTCCTTCAGCTCCATACTTCATTATCTCTGACTCCAGCATCTGCAGTTCTTGCTATCTCAACATAAAGAAATGGTTTGGGTTACCTCAGATGTTGCTGCAAATAAGAATCTGAACTTCTACCTCTATTGGCACATCCTCTTTAGTATTTGTGGCCAGTTCTCTCACCCAGACTTTTTCCTTTACTGTTTAGTAGAGGAAAAAATACTGAGGTTATTTGATTCTGGGCAGTGATGTACATCTAATGGCTAGCAATCAAATTCCAACACCTCAGCTCCCTCCCAATTTATACATTAGCCTTTACCTGACATCTGAACATGCACTTACAGTTGAATACCTCTCAAGAACTCAAACCAACTTTCACATCACTAAACCTAATGCAGCACTCTCAATCCGACCTGAGGTAAAATCAATCTAACACAAAATCATTACTGTATAGTTCAGAGATTAGATCTGATGGGTTAACATTAATCTTTAATTTGGGCTGACATGGATAAATTTAATATTTATATGCTGTTTATCAGACTTGCAAACTGTTGAGCTTTATTCATTGCATATTAATTTTAAATAAGAGGAAATGTAAGGACAATTTGTAAACTAGATAGACAAAGAAGAGCAGTTTGAGGCCCACTGTTACAGTAAAGGCACAAGGAGTGAACAGCAGGAAGATGCCAATGATGGGGAATTTGAGATCATTCCAAAGATTTTGGAATTCCTTAAGACTATTTACATGGCAGTGGAGGAATGTAAAAGGAAATTCAACAGCGTTCCTTTTGATTATGAAGAGATTTGGTGGAATGAAAATTGAAAGATGAGCAGTCATTGTTTTAACATCATTACTGAAAGAGTGCAAAAATACGGTCTGTATGCAGGTCTTGTCAAGGGCTGTTGGATTGTGGAATATCTTATAACATGGATAATTGATATTAAAACCATTGTGTCTCTTAAGGGAAACCTCTACGTATATGTGAAAAATAGAACATGGAAAACTCCAACCATGGAACTTTGAAATCAGAATTCCAAAGACAAAGAATTGCCAATGAAATTATGGATACCTGTAGGTGTATAACAGTTCAAGTAAGACCTGACTTCAGAGAAAGCTATTCAAATTATGCAGGAAGTCAAAACCAGAAAAGTTACACAGTCAAATTCTGAGAAGAGAAAGACATCCTTACCATAGAAAGGCAATATGATTTAGCAACTTAAGAAGGGACATTCTACTGATAGAATTGACAAGCAAACACAAAGAGTAAGCGAAACAAGATACCAAGGGTGGAATCCTATAGGGGTCTGGGCAATGTTAGCTATCCAATGAGAAATCTGCTGAGGCCTATCTTGAAGTCAGGAGCATCCCAAAAAATTTTTTGCCAAGTGGTGAGGTGAGCTTCTCCATGGGCAGTGGCAAGTTGCTTGTTTGGGGAAGTTATAGCTTGTTAAACACTTTGTTAACTCTGTGACTCAATCCAACCTGATTGTCACCTAACTTGCTGAAAAAGCTAGGCAGGCCAAAACTTTAACATGCCACATTCCCGCTAATGTATCCCTGTGTGATCACCTGAGGTCCGTGCTGCCAATGCTTCCGTATGCTAGTCAGTGCGCACAGGTGCACAGCTTAAAGAAAAACATGGATGTCTAACACAAAGTGGCAACCTTGTGGACGGAAACTAGTCCTCAGTCCAGTAAAGAGACAGATGGCTCTGTTCATCAGGAGATCTTTGTTAAATCGGTAATGGGCACAGTTCACACACAACCCAATCCGAGCAACACAGACAGTAAGGGCTGCAAATGCTGGAAGCTAGAGTCAATAACTGTGGAGCTGGAAAACCACAGGTAGTCAGGCAGCATCTGAGGAGCACAACTGGAGGAGGCAATAAGACAATATGCTGGATGCTGAGCAACACAGAGAATGGGAGCACCCTTCTGATGAGCAGGAGGATGGGATGTTGGGAGAAGGTGGTTCTGGCTCTCTATGACAAACTCAGTTGCATTGGGGACGAGAGGCCAAATAGGATCTGAACATCACAATCCCAAAAGAATGCTGGAGAAACTCAGCAGGTCTGGCAACATCCGTGGACAAAGAAACAAAGTTCATGTTTTGAATTCAGTATGACTCTTCTTCAGAACTTAAAGCTATTACAAAATGGTCAGCATTATACTTTTGACAGAAGGCGAGGAGGACTAAGTGAACTGATTGACACCAGCTTCCAGTAGTTGAAGACAACCATCATGGACCACAGACTAGACACTGGTCATGATGCCAGCATCTGGTTTGCATTTTGGGAGTGAACTACAGACTTTCTTAGTTTTGTTTATGTTCCCTTTTCGTGGCTACAAGTAAAAGTTCATTTTGGAATTGCCTCATTGCTTGCCTACGTGCGATGTCCCTGACTGGACAATGAATATCCAGTGGACTTTGGGGACAGCATACTAGTGATGGAGAAAAGGTGTTTAAACTGGATGTTGCTATTGACAAATAAAACATGTGACATGATAGCTAAACAGCAACAAGGTGCAGGCATGGATTGCATGCACGAGTGTCAGTTAATCTGGCTATGTGCTATGAACAAAGTGGCTTTGTGTTACTGTACTAGGGACACCAAAATGCCAGTGCTTGACCAGGTGCATAACAACCTTTTAAAGAGGGTAATGCATACAAGGGATATCATTCTTTTGGGAATTTTCTGCGAGGTCGCAATTGTTCTGGAAATGGCTTATGGTAAGATGGGGACAGAATCGGATATGAAGGATGCCATGAGTGCAGAGTAAGGAGTTAATGAGGTGTGTTTAGTAATGTATGGCAACAAGTCTTACTGGGTCATACAAGGATCCCTGTAAAAAGCTTGCTACAATGTGCACTTAGCCACGAGATATAAGATTCAGCCCAAAGAGTCAGTGCCACACCATAAAGGAACTAAGCTTAAGCCTCACAAGCACAAGCAGTGTCCAGCCATAGCAAAACAAACCTTGACTTGTGAAACCATAGGTAATTCCAGATATGCAGAAATAGAAGTGTCAGAGTGCCAGAAACAAAACCAAATGCTTTTTCACACAAAGAGGTGTCTGCAATAGAACCTCCTCCTTGAGGGAAGATACCCACATCCAACAATATACCTCAACCATAAAGCATTCCAAGGGGAAATTGGTGATCCAACTGATTCATATTTAACAGAACTATTATGTGTCAATGGACATCCCATTCATTTGAGGTTTGATACAAATGCAAGTGTTACTGTTCTATCAGTTCAACTTACTGGGGCAAGTTTATAAAGTAATGAGAGTTATAGATAGAGTTGATGGTAGTTGTCTTTTCCCTAGGTCAGGGGATTTCAAGACTAGGGGGCACATTTTTAAGGTGAGAGGAGAAAGACTTAAAAAAGACATGAAGACCAAATTTTTTACACAGAGGGTGGTTCGTGTGTGGAATGGACTTTGAGGTAGTGATGGATGCAAGTACAATTACAATGTTTAAAAGATATTTGAATAGGTAAATGATTAAGAAAGAGTTAGATAAATATGGGCAGGAGCTAGTTTAGTTTGGGAGAGAGATAATGGGAACTGCAGATGCTGGAGAATCCGAGGTGACAAGGTGTGGAACTGGATGAACACAGCAGGCCAAGCAGCATCTCAGGAGCAGGAAAGCTGACGTTTCAGGCCTATAGCTTCTCTTTCAATTCCTCCCACTTCCTACAAAGGTGGGTGGCCATGAATATCTGCATGGTCCCAAGCTATGCTTGCCTCTTTGTATCCCTCTTCCGTACCTACACTGGCCCAAAACCCCACCTCTTCCTCCGCTACATTGATGAGTGTATTGGCACCGCCAGGATGAAGGGTCTAGGCCCGAAATGTCAGCTTCTCTAGTTTAGTTTGGGTTTATGTTCAGCATGGGCTGGTTGGACTAAAGCATCTGTTTCCATCTTATAAATCACGGTCTATGACCGTGGCTGAAGAAACAAAAGTGACAGCCTACAGAAATGAAACTACATGACACAGGTGGAATAACTTCCAACAGCAAATGTCTTTTACAAGTAATATTGTACCACAAACAGTATAAGTGAAATGAAAGGAGGCAACAAGAACTGCAGATGCTGGAAGTCAGAGTTGATACAGTGTGGAGCTGGAGGACCACAGCAGGTCAGGCAGCATCAGGATCCCGACTCGAAACGTCGACATCAGCCTTTTCTGATGAAGGGACTGGGCCCGAAACGTCAGCTTTTGTGCTCCTAAGATGTTACTTGGCCTGCTGTGTTCATCTAGCTCTACACTTTGTTATCTCGATTCTCCAGCATCTGCAGTTCCCATTATCTCTGATTACTGGGATAGCAGGATTGGCATATGACAAGAAATTAAGTCAGTTAGGATTGTATTCAGTAGAGTTTAGAAGAATAAGGTGGGACTCTTACAGAAACCTATTAAATCCTAACAGGACTGGTCAGGTTAGATGCAGGAAGGATGATCCTGATGGTGGAGGAGGCCATAGTCAGGGGTCATAGCTTACAGATACAGTGTTTTAGGACTTAAATAAGGAGAAATTTCTTCAACCAGAGAGTGGTGAGCTTGTGGAATTCACTATCACAGAAAGTGACTGAGACCAAAACATTATGTGTTTTCAAGAAGAAGTTAGATATACTTCCTGGGCCTAAAGGGATCAAGTGATAAGGGGAGACGGTAGGATGAGGATACTAAGCTTGACAATTAGCCATGGCCTTTATGAATAGCGCAGGAGGCTCACGAGATCGAATGGTCTAATCCTATACCTATTTTCCATGTTACTTTACAGGGTTGGTGGAAATGTTTTCCATTCCTATCATCACTGAAGCACCTTCATACAATTCCCAATTGGAAAAGCAGTTGTAGCTGCTCTGTACAGACACATAGATAATGACATAGTGTGAATGATTATAATCAATTCTTGCTAAGATTTTGTCCCAAACTGTCTTCCTGGCACTGACTTTCATGTTGGCCATTATTTAAGTGGTCACTTCACAGCCACATCTCAAGACAGGGTGGATGGGGAACGACTTGTAGGGCTGTATTATTGGAAAGTCCAGAGCGGTGAATGAATAATTTTTAGAGCATGTCTATATCCTACTGTTGTCAGCTTGAGGTTTTGAAATTTGCATTTAAATAAGATGGGAATACAAGCCAGGCGTCAAGAAAAATGAAGTTGTCAGATTGTCACTCCAAGTGCAACTGGTTCAATAATGCCCTTTATTTCAAAGGAAAACAGATGGTTTTATGTGATTCCATTTCAAAACCACATGGTTAATTGTTTTCCTCTGAAATGTCAGGCCAGCAACTGATTTTGATATCAGGTTATGGATGCTAGGAATGGGACTTCAAGTTATGCTAAGGCTCCCACAGTAAATAAAAACTGCAATACAGATAACCCAGGATTCAATGATCTTCCTTATCATTTCAAAAATACAACTGTATCCCATCCTACAGGGGCAAATTTGCCTAGATGACAAAACAGAACAGCCAGCAGCACACTGACTGTCTATCATACATGTCTCACCAGGCAATGGAAAGGAGCATGCATTTCGTTGAGTTAGGATAAAGTTGGAATTCAGGCAGTCTGAGACAGAACAATTTTTAAGGAAGTATCGAAAGGACATTTAGAAAACCATAATATAATACGGCAGAGTCAATATGGTTTTGTGAAAGGGAAATTGTATTTGACAAATTATCAGGTTGCAAATAGAGGATGCAAAAAGCTGGGTGGCTGTGAGATGCTGTGAGTTTGGACTTCAGAAAGGCATTGGACAATGTGTCACATGCAGTCAAATGCTACTGTACAAGGTAAGAGCTTAGACTACTGGGGGTAATATAATAGCATGGATAGAGGTTTATAAAATCATGAGGGGCATAAGGTGAATAGCCAAAGTCTTTTTCTCCCGCAGTGTAGGGAAGTCCAAAACTAGAGGACATAGGTTGAAGGACCTGAGGGGTAACTTTTCACAGAGCGGGTGATGTGTGTATGGAATAAGAGAAGTGGGGAAGACATCATTTAAAACGCATCTGAATGAGCACATGAATGGGGGGTTGAAAGGGATATGGGCCAAATGCCACAAATGGGACTAGATTAGATTAATTAGATTAGATTCCCTGCAGTGTGGAGACAGGCTCTTCAGCCCAACAAGTCCACAACGCACCTTGAAGCATCCCACCCAGACCCAGCTCCCTATAACCCATACACCCCTGAACACTATGGGCAATTTAGCATGGCCAATCCGCCTAACCTGCACATCTTTGGACTGTGGGAGGAAACCGGAGCACCCGGAGGAAACCCACGCCAACACAGGAAGAATGTGCAAACTCCACACAGGCAGTCGCCCGAGGCTGGAATCGAACCAGGGTTTCTGGCGCTATGAGGCTGTAGTGCTAACCACTGAGCCACCGTGCCACCCCAATTCAGATCAGTTTAGGACATCAGGTTGGCATGGACAGGTTGGACCGAAGGGTGTGGTTCTGTGCTGTATGACTCAATGAGCTGGTCATGCTTATTTTCCCATACCAAGGACTACTACAGCTCCTTCCCTAGTTGGATTATCTGCATATTGTTTCAAGAAACACTCAGAGGTGCACAGAACAAATTCTACCTCATTTAAGCCTCTGGAAGTCAGTGAGTCCCAGTCAATTGGAGGAGCGGCATGATGGCTCAGTGGTTAGCATTGCTGTCTCACAATGCCAGAGACTGGCATGTGATTCCAGCCTTGAGTGACTGCCTGTGTGGAGTTTGCACATTCTCTCCGTGTCTGCGTGGGTTTCCTCCGGGTGCTCCGGTTTCCTCCCACAGTTCAAAGATGTACAGAGTAGGTGGACTGGCCATGTTAAATTGCCCATAGTGCCCGTGGGATGTCTAGGTTAGGCGGTTAGACATGAAAAATTAGGGGAATGGGTCTGGGTGGGATGCTCTTCGGAGGGGGGTGTGGACTTGTTGGGCTGAATGGCGTGTTTCCATAATGTAGGGATTATATGATTCAAAACTGGGTAAGTTAAAATTGTATAGAAAGTAATACCAAGATTACAACTCCAAAAGGTCCTGCTTTTCAACTTTCTACGCAACTCCATAAATTCCCTATGCCGGACCTCTCTTCCTGCCTATGTTCTTAGTACCAATACAGACCATGACCTCTAGCTACTCACCCTCCCTGTTCAGAATATCCTGTGCCCCCTTGGAGACATCCTTGATCCTGGCACCATGGAGGTAACACACCATTCTGTCGTCTTGCTCGTGGCCACTGAAATGCCCACCTGTACCCCTAGCTACACAGTCCCCCATTACTACTACTCACCTATACTTCAGCCCTCACTGTTGCACAACAGGGCCAATTATGGTTGCTTTCTGGCTGCTGCTGATGCTTATCCCTGATAGGTCACCCCCTCCAAAAGAATCCAAGAGCAGTATAAAAATTGAAAGAACTGAGGAAGCTGCATATCAGAAACAAAAACAGAAGTTGGTGGAAGAGCTCAGCAGGTCTGGCAGCATCTGTGAAGAAAATATCAGCGTTGCGAAGGGTCACTGGACCCGAAATGTTAATTCTGATTTTTTTTTCCAAAACAATATACTTGTTTGAGAGGGGAATAGCCACCGGGGGGAGGGGGGGTGGCGATCTTTTGCATTACTTGTCCCTCCTGGTGGTCACCCATCAATCTGGCTGAGCCTTCAGCATGACCACATTTCTGAAATTCCTATCTATAAAACTTATTGTCTCCTGTTTGCTCGTCAGTGAGTTTGCCGCTCCAAGCAATCCATGTGGTCTGAGAGGGGCTGCAGGTGGACACACTTTCTACTGATACAGCCTTGGTTTAATATAGCGCCCGAATTCTAACAGTTCTGCATGGTAGCACGACTGTATTAAGTGCATAAGTCTCTAAAAGTGGTACTCAAATGAGGTTACCAACTGAGGCAAGAGAAGACAGGTGAGTTCTAATGTCCCATCCCATTAGTAAGATGTCTGCAGTAAATCTGATGATAACACAACGAACAGAAAATACTGCCTTCCACATGCCCACTGCAGAGAAAAAGAAGATTATAAATTGTTAGCCCATGCACAAACCGCAGCAAAATGAAATGTAATAAAAAATAATTTTAAAAAGAAAACTTCACTTTCAGAAAGTACAAGGGTTCTTTGAAGAATACAAGGGATGCCTCAATATTCATGAGCTTCATGTCTCTCCAGACTAAACCCATTCCTTGTTGTTTGCTTTAAATGGGTAATGCTTTTGCAGAGACCATCAATCATCATAGTAATCTTCAAGCAGCCTTCTATTTGAAGTTCAAAGAACCATTATGCTTTCCCCTTGTGCCAACAGAGTTACTTATCTGTGTAAACATTTATTGTACTATTCTGGTTCGACTGTCCAACATAGCAGTCAGATATTTTTGGAAATATATCAGTGTAAACACAAAACTAATTAGCAGAATTATTAAAAGTTTTCACGCATGATTACTGTAATTCACAGCGAGGTGGTCTGAGTTGAAATTAGAATTCATTACACCACTTGCCGCTTTAACTCATTCACCCCCAAGTCCCTGAAATTGGGAGCTATCCATCTCCCTTCCTCCTGTAATCTACATATGTCTGGAAGCCAAATGTTAGCAATACTTCTATTTTATATGTCATCCCAATTTGTTTCCATCTCTCTAGCCATTCATTTGTATCCCATTATCTGCATTTCTAAAAACAGACGTGCTCAAATGGCTTCGAAGAATATTAAACCATCTGCAATGAATGTCTTAACCCATCATTTACCTAAATGTCTCACGCTCCCAAAGAACCATCCTGTGTCATGTTCACCCTTACTGCTTGTGTCCAGCATGAAAGGAAATTGACAGATCCCTGCAAAGGGTAATGCTAACCACAGAAATAAAAAACAAAAGCAGGTGCTGGAAGTCTGACATATCTGGAAAGCACAGGAAATGCAGCATCAGAATATGAAGTGGTACAGGAGAGGTTTCCGGATGGACAACCTACATCACTACTCAGGGGCAGCTCATCTCGCATCTGTCAACTTCATAGCTCAGGCACGGTGAATGACATTTTACAGCAGCAGGATAATCGGTTTTGGCGCTGAATATATGATGACAAAAATCCAAAAGCACAAAAAGAAAGAAGGTATTTGTTCAATTGTGCCAGACCCACACAAGAAGCCAAATGAAGACAGTGGGGACCTGTTGATGCAGTTAACAGTGACAGCTGATAATCTGATTAATTGGTTAGCTGGAATGGTTACTGATCATAGCAAGCATGCAGAAGGAAGCAGGAAATCACTTAAATAATCTGTCATGCTCAGTGCTGTGTTTGAAGAAAATCCAGAACTATAACAAAATTATCCTTGCAAAACAATATTAAAACAAAAACTATGTCTCTGTTTATGTGTTCAAATGCTTCATTCTTTGGCCCAGTTGCAATTTTTGTCTGATTATACTCTGACAGAGATATTAGAAATATTTTTTCACTATTTTGAAGGTGTTAAATAAATTGAAATTATGGGTGCAAAACATTCTAGTTTATAAAAAAAGAACTCTTTGAGCTGGTTGAGGAAGTAAGGAAGATTCTTATTCTTGCTAAGATGCTCCAACTTTGACAGGTTAAAAATAGCTTGATCTCCCACTTCGGATTTCTATCCAGCAATACTGGCAAGGAAGATGTTTGGTAATAGAAACACTAGTCTCAGGCCTAATGCCCCTTCTTTTGCCATTATTGCCAATTTGTTTCACATCTGAAGTGTGATCATGTATGATACAATAGGGCAACATGGTGGTTAGCACTGTTGTCTCTCAGCTCAAGGAGCCCAGGTTCAATTCAACCCTCGGGCAACTGTCCAGGTGGAGTCTGCACGTTCTCTGTGTGTGTGTGTGGGCTTTCTCTGGGTTCTCTAGTTTCCTTCAACCATCCAAAGAGGTGCAGGTTAGGTGGGTTAGTCAAGCTAAACTGCCCATTGTACTCAGGAATACACAGGCTAGGTGGATTAGCCATGGGAAATGCGGGGCTACGGAGATGGGGTGGGTCTGGATGGGATACTCTTCGGAGAGTTGGCGTGGACTCAATGGGCCAAATGGCCTGCTTCCACACAGTAAGGATTCTACACCTGAGGAAACAATGAACACTTTCAGAGAAGCAGAAAAAATATAGGTGACGATAAGGATGTCATTGCAGAGCTCCGATATACATATTATGCTTTGAAAACATTCTACTTTGGAGCTTGCAAGTCACATGGGGGAAGAATGGTGTGTGGAAACAATGTTGTAGTAGTTATGTCACTGGACAAGTGACACAAAGATGCAGGCTAATGATCTAAGGACATGGTTTTGTATCCCACCATGGTGGAATGTAAATTGAATGAATAAATCTGGGATACAATCTAGTCTCAGTAAAGGTGACTATGACAGCTACTATCATGAATATCCATTTAGGGAATGGAAATCTGCCAACTTTACCAGTCTGGCTGACATGTGAGTTCAGACCGATTGCAATGTGGATGACTCTTAGCTGCCCTCTGAAATGGCCTAAGCAAACTCTATTTAAAGCCAATTAGTAATCGGCCATACGTGTTCGCCTACACTGGGAAAAAAATACAACTTGCCATCCATCACATTACTTTCACATTTCTAACACCTGTATATCTAGTCCTCCAATACTTCCTTTAAGTGGGATGAACAAGCCACTCTCTTATTCAGTCCCTTAGGGGTTAGCCATGGCTCACCGCTGAGGCTTGTGTACCCTGGCCATGAGGACATTAAAGATACGGCATAAATGCACCTTCTTTCTTTCTACAGTCAATTATCTTTGTCAACTTATCGTTTCAAGACACTTGACTGCTCAGCAAATTCTTCATTCACCTGTGTCCGTGTCCACTTGGTGCTTTTGGAATATCTGGTTGAAGTTGGAAACCCATTACATTTTGGAAATGAAAAGACTGAGGCTGCATCCCTCTAATTTTAGGGCATTTTCACATTGGTAGTTTCCTCTTTCATATCTGCAGCTCACCTAAGTAACTGAATAGCTCCTGTCTAACACATTACCTGCACTACAACTTCAAAATTATTGTGGCCCCCAAACAAGCCATGGGATGTTATGTGTCACACTGTAAACGACCGCTTAAAACATACTATAGTGCTGCTGCATAAACTACGTGGCTTAAATCGAAAAATAGTTTGGATCGTATTTATATGAACATTGCCTGACTTCTACTATCAATACTTTGAGGGCACAACAGAAGCATTGCCTTTTATTAGATTTCTAGTTGAGAATTATAAATAAATCAGGACAAAAACTCTCTGATGCTGGCCACAACTGAGCTGTGAGCATTTCGGGGAGTTGGAGTGAGGACCCAGTATTATTGTTTTCCTGAACACTGAAATGAATTGAGGAAGATTATAAGTTGCCCTTTGTACATAAATCCTTGCATCATATAACATTCTAGTAGGGGATATGTAAGCATTGTTTGCTTTCATATCCAAAGCTCTACGTGGGGCCTTCAGATTTGTTGAGTGCGACACAGCCAAACCAAACAATGTCATCACACAACGTGTAACATAAAACTTTGAGGGTTCATATTACGAGAAAGCCATAAGTCACACAATGCCAGGTTATAGTCCAACAGGTTTATTTGAAATCATAAGCTTTCGGAGTGCAGTTTGATTTCACCTAATGAAGGGGCTGTGTTCCAAAAGCTTGTGTTTTGAAATAAACCTGTTGGACAATAACTTGGTGTCAGGTGACTTCTGACTTTGTCCACCCCAGATCAACACCAGCACCTTGACATCATATTAGGAGTTCACTGATTAATGTCAGTTTTGTACACAGTGGATTGCAGAATGGGAATTAATCCTGAAACCTCTTTTGCTCTAAGACTGACTATTATGCTGTATCGGTAGACTTCTTCATCTGTCCTAACATTCTACCATGTGTATTTCAGCCTGAAGTGCTGTGTTGCAGTCTGTGTGAGAAACCACTCAGAGGATATTAGCGTGACAGCTTGAGAAATTGAACTTTAAATAAAAATTAAAACTGAAAATAAAATGTTGGTCAATTGTCTTAAGAAGTCAAGTGGTTAAAGAACACCTTCTGCAAAGAAAATTGGTGATCTTTCCCTAGCCTACCTCATTTCACCCAAAAATGTATAACTCTTACGTGTTATCTGAAATGGTAACAAATAAAGGCCTATTACATTTTATCAAGGAGGGAGAGCAGACTTACAAATGGCCCATAAATGGCTTCTGCTTTACTCATTCATGGAATGGGTCATTGGCTGGGCCAGCATTTACTGCCCATCCCTAACTGCCCTTGAGGTGGTGGTAATGATCAGCTCCATGGGGGTATGACGATACTTAGAATGCTTTCAGGAAGGGAGCTCCACAATTTTGACCTGGTGATATGGACAACATAGTTCCAATTCCAAATGGTTTGTAGATTGAAGAGCCTGCAGGCGGTGATGCTCACATTCATTGTTTCCATTGTCGCTCTAAGCTGTGGAGGTCGATAAGTTTCTAAAGGAGCTTTCAAAGGAATATGGATAAGCTTCTGCAATGCTTTCGTAGATGGTACACACTGCTGCCCTGTACATCTGCAGTGAAAGCAGTGAATATTAAAGGTGATGAATGGGGTGCCAAACCTGTGGGTCCTGGAGAATTTGCTCCCAACAATTCTGGGCGAGCTTCCAAATGGCAGTTTTTTTTTTAAAAAAATCAGTCGGGGAGAACAATCCAAATAAGATATACGTTGTGTCCAGATTTTAAGGTGGGAAGGGAGGAGGTGCAAGATGGAGCAGGGTGAGGAATGAACTGAACCCACGTTAGTGAAATCTCCCATGCACCGGCATTGTACTAATGCTTACTGGGGTTGTATTTTAAGTAGTAAAGTCCAGTCTGTCTCTTCAAGATTTCTCGTATTCCACTATATGATGATCACAATATGTTCAGCGATAACAATTCCCCAAAGGTAAACTGCTCACTGCTGTTTGCGGAATCCTGTCGCCCTACACACTGCCAGTCTCCTATCCCCCTCTCCATGTGGCGGGGGGGGAGTAATAGCAAAGTATCCAGGACAAATGGGAAGAAGCATCAGCAAATGATCAGCCAATTGAGCACAATACACATAAGTGAGTGAATACCTCTTCAACCATGGTTGGACCTCTGTTTCTTTTCTTTCAAAAAATAGCAAAGTTCAGGGACGTATGTACTCCATGGAAGTCACCCAGAGAAAAACTAAAACTCAAAGTCTTGAAACCAGATCCTGTAACGTGGTACAATGCATACAGGGCTATGAGTCAAGTGCTGCAATAGTTAGGTAATTGCTTTTGCACATGATGGGCCAAAGGTCCCTTTTCTGTGCTATAGAACTCTAAGACTCTGGATGGTGTTGAGCTTCTTGAGTGTAGTTGGAGCTGCACCCATTCTGGCAAATGGGGAGTATTCCATCACAGTCCTGACGTGAATGTTGCAGATGCTGCACAGGCTCTGGGGAGTCAGGAGGTGAGTTACTCACTGTAGGAGTCCTAGCCTGTGACCTGCTCTTGTAGCTGCTATGTTTATATGGTTGGGCTATTTCAATTTCTGGTTAATGGTAACTCTCAGAATGCTGGTAGCGAGGGATGTGATCATTCCACTGAATAGCAAGAGGTAACGGTTAAATTCTTTCTTGCTGGAGATGGTCATTGCCTGGGTCCGTGTGGTGTGAATGTTAATTGTTACTTATCAGTCCAAGCTTGAATGTTGTCCATGTTTTGCTGATAAGACATGGAATGTTTCAGTATCTGAGGAGCTACAAAAAATGTTGAGTATTGTGCAATTATCAGCAAACATCCCGACCTACGACTTCATGTTAGAGGGAAAGTCATTGATGAAACAGCTGAAGATGATTGGGCCTAGGGCACATCCCTAAGGAATTCCTGTAAAGATGAACTCAAACCGAGATGACTGATCTCTAGGCACATCCACTTCCCTTTATGTATGGTGTGACTCCAACTAGCACAGAGTCTTCCCCTTGATTCCCATTGTCTATACTTTCCCCAGGGTTCTTCGTTGTCACACTTGGCCATGTACTGCCTTTGTGGTTCAGCTCTTTTGACCCTCTTTGGATCATTGCTGCATTAAGGTCAGGAGCCAAATGGCCTTAGAAGAACACATATGCTGAGAATGAAAACCATGCTCAGGGGAGAAACCCTTGGTTATTCATACCACTGATGTTATATTTGTGCGGAGGTGCTGGTGTTGGGCTAGGGTAGACAAAGTCAGAAGTCACACGACACCAGGTTACAGAACAACAGGTTTATCTGAAATCAAAAGCTTTCGGAGCACAAACTTTAAAGTGACCCACTTCTACTGATGAAGGAGCAGCACTTCGAAAGCTTGTGATTTCAAATAAACCTGTTGGGCTATAACCTGGTGTCGTACTTTATTTATGCTTCATTCTCAGAGGTAAAATGGAGTAATGCAAGGGCTTCAAAAATTCATTAGTACCTTCTTTGTCTCACAGCCTGGTATATTACCCCATTCATAACTGGGGTGTTTTCTGCAATCTTCAACTGCATCACTTATTATTTCAGCTCCATTTCTTTCATGCTGTATGTCTGTGGCCGCTAGATGGCGTTTGTGCATTTCGGATCGGGGTTGTAAGCATGTAGACTTAGCTTCTGTTACATTTGAGGCGGGGTATAGGTTCTTTCAACTACTCAAGTATTGTAACAGTGTAATTAGAACTTACCTGACTCTGAACATTAATAAAGCAAGAACTTGTATCTGTATCAGTGATAATGGGAACTGCAGATGCTGGAGATTCCAAGATAATAAAATGTGAGGCTGGATGAACACAGCAGGCCAAGCAGCATCTCAGGAGCACAAAAGCTGACGTTTCGGGCCTAGACCCTTCATCAGAGAGCTCAGATTTATCAGCTATGTTGTGATGTCCACAAAGGATAAACATGGACCAGGACACTGATCTTCTTCCAATGCTGTCAGGATCTTCTACATCCACCGAAGAACGCAGACAGCCTTATTTTAATGGTCTATCTAAAAGGCTGCACCTCTGACAAGAACATCAGAACTAGGAGCACAAGCAGTCCATTCAGCCCCTCAACCCTGCTCCACCATTTGATATGATCATGGCCGAACTCAGTCTCAATTCTAGTTTTGTGCCTGTTGTCCACAACCCTTCAACCCATTACTCACTAAAAACCCAGCTCGTCCTTAAATTTACTCGAAGTCCAAGTATCCATCTCACTGAGGTAGATTCATGACCATTTGAAAAAAATAATTTACCCTCATCTGCATTTTTAATCTCCTACACCCAGGCCTAAAAATATGACAGCTCATTCTAGATTGGCCGACAAGAGGAAGCGTCCACTTTACAATAGTGACTTCAACATAGTGTCAACACGCAATATGTCCTCAGGTCTCTGTGATAGGTAATGAACACACAGAGCTTGAGCTCATCAACCAAATAGGTTTTTATCCTGCAGTCAAAGAGAACTAATGAGGAAATGGCTGTCAGTTTTCTAAGAGAGGCCAATACTATACAGGCACTGAAGCAGGAAGAGTTGAGCAAACTTCAGCATTCGGGAGGTTTGCAGGGCATCTCCCAATAACAGCAGCCGATCAATCAGAAGTGACAGTTCATTAGTGGCACTGGAAGCAGTGGTACCCATTTGCAATGCAACCACAAGAGGCCTATAACCACCAACGAACCCCAGGCCAAAGATGAGCACGTGCAAGTGGGGATCATGGGAGGGATGCTTCAAGAGGAACAAAGAAAATGATAAGAGGAGTTTGTGCTCCAGTATCCTTCCCCCTGATCTCTGATTATCACCAACTATCCCTCCCCTTCCAGCTCAAACATATCTGACAGGGCTGTTTTCAGGAGGCCTGGGAAAGCCACGTGGTTTCCATTTAATTGGAGGGCCGACGTAGAATGACTGTGGGCTCTGGAACAATGTGTTAATTTGCTCGTTAATGAGCTGACTGACATCCTAGCGGTGGTGGCTGTGAATCCCACATCAGTTTTTTCTATCTTCTGACTCAATCTGGTGAAGGCTGGTAGGAATTGATGCACAGCCTCCCGCTATTTAATGTAAGGCACATCCTCTTAATGCCACCAACATTATCCAATAGAGTATAAAGCCGATAGATTCTCCACATCAGATTTCAGAGACCTGAATGCTTGAGGCGCCCAGCCAGAGGCAACTTTAATGGCAGATATCCTTACAACTCTAACCAGTCTGAAAAGGGCCCATCACAACACACAACCACTGGATGACTTGAACCCCACTGAGACAGCATGATTGCTTTTAGTGGATGAAAATTATTCACTGATTTAAAGATGAGCAGGCTTTCCATCAGTTGGAGACAAGGGAAAAGATGATAATGAAAAATACATAGGTTGCAATATGGAAACAGGCCACTCATCTATCCAGGCTGCTCCAGTAAGAGGCAGAAGGTTGAGAGGAATTGTGAAGAAAGACTTTTTCACCCAGAGGGTGGAACTCACTGCTTATAAGGACGGTAGAGACAGATATCTTCCTAACATTTAAGATGTATTTAGAAGGGCACTTGACATGCCAAGGTATACTAGGTTATGGGCAAAGTGCTGGATTTGGGATTAGAATAGATTGTTGTTTTAGGCCAAAGCAGACACAATGGAACGAAGGGTATTTTTCTGTGCTGTAGATCCCTGTGGCTCTACGACTCTTGTACAGTTATGATATTGGCATTAATCCGAGCCGGCAAAAAATTACACATGGCCAATTCACAAAACCCATGACAAGTCTGATTCATTCAATCTATACCACATCAGTCAACTTCAAATCATTAACAGTGTTGGACGATCAATATGGCGCATACTCCACAATAACCTGCTCACTAATGCCCAGCTCCAGTTCCCAAACATGGTCAAGAAGAGCTCAATTGTAGAGATGAGGTGATTATGGCTCTGCTGACCATCAAGGGACCACTTGACCAAGCGAGGCGCCAAGCAGCCTCAGTAAAACTGAAGACAATGGCAATCCAGGAGAAATCTCTCAGCTGGCCAAAACCTACTCTGGAAGAAAATGGTTGCAGCTATTGGAAGCCAATCATCTCAGCCCCAAGATTTCACTGTGGGAGTGTCTCTTTAGCCCAACCATCCTCAGCTGCTTCAGTCATAACCTTCATTACACCTGATGACTGCAGTCTTCATTTTCATTTGCAACTCCTTGGGTAATGAATTAGCCTAGGCCTGCATGCAGCATGGCTTAATATTCAACTCAGGGCTGATAAGTGGCAAAAACCACCCAAGTGCCAGACAGTGGCCACATACAACAAGCAAGAATACAACCATCTCTCTTGCTATTAAACAGCAATATCACTGCCGAATTCTCCACACCATCACTGCCGAATTCTCCACACCATCAATATCCTGGGGGATTCTGCTGATCAGAAAGCTACTGACCCAATGCTATGGCTACAATAGCAAGTCAGAGGCTGAAAATTCTGAAGTGAGTAACTCAACTCCTCAACGCCTCTCTAACATCTACAACGCACAAGTAAGGAGTGTAATGTAATAACCCCCATTTGCCTGGAAGGGCACAGCACCAACAACACTCAAGGGGATTGACTTCATCCAGGACAAAGTGGTCTGTTTAATTTAACATCTCACCTGCCACTAAGTATTCACTCCTTTGACTACTGGCGTGTCCCATCTACCAGATGCCCTACAACTCTAAGTTTCCCTTGACAGTACCTTTAGAACTGAAGACCACTAGCACCTGAGGCTGCAGGTGTGTGGAAATATCACCAGTTGCAAGTTCCTGTCCAAGCCACATACCCTCCTGACTTAGAACTACATTGCAATTCCTTCTCTGCCATTGAGTCCAATTTCTACAGCTCTTTTGCTAAGAACACTGTAGGTGCACTGGCACCAGATACACCGCAGGTGGTCAAGATGGTGACTCACCATTACCTTAAGGGTAGAAAAGTATGAGCAATACATGCTGACCTTGCCACTTATGCTCATATCCCATGAATAATATTAATACAGAGGCCCAGGTAGTGATCTGAGGACCTGGGTTTGAATCCCCACGGAAGATGGTGGAATTTGAATTCAATAAATATCTGGATTTAAGAGACCATCCATTGTCGATTGTTGGGAAAAACCCATCTGGTTCGCTACTGCCCTTTACGGAAGGAATCTGCCATTCTTACTTGTATGGCCTACTAGGCAAGTAGGGATGGGCAATATATGTTGGCTTGCCAGCAACACCCTCATCTGTGAATGAATTTTAAAAGAAGTATTCAGCTCAACTCGTCCATCTTGACATTTACCCTTCTTGTGAGCAGAAAGTACTATTCACACTGTTTCTTGATTCACTGGTCCAATGTAATCTTCTATGTTGACACGGTTTCTGCCACAACCATTTACCTTGGAAGTGAATGCCACAACTTCACATTCTACGTTCTCTGTTCTAAATCGCTCACATTTAATCTTGCCTACAATACCTTGCTCTTGACCCCTCAAGATAACTTGTACTCAGTCCAGGGAATAAGTGCTGTGTTGATATTCCTGTGCAAGTAAACACTGGGATGATTTAAACACTTGAGCTATCAAATTTCCTCAGCCATCTCTGTGATCACACCGTGTATTTCAAAAAACCAAAAAATAAACTTGTTTTTGCCAGTTTTTTTTCCACTGGCCCCTCCAGGCACCAGATTCCACACAGTTTACCAAAGAACATGCTCACATTGACAGAATGGCGTAACTTCAGTACCATAACAACAAATGGTATATTTGTCACCTAGCAATAAGAGACAGGCCATGATTGGTGTGTATAATGTCAGAACAATTACTGGTCTAAATTTTCTAAACACTTAATTTCCAAAGCCAATTTATCTTGTGAACAGCAGACTAACACTTGCTAAATTCAGGCCAGCAACTTCAAGTCACAAGTTTAAATTGCCCTGGAGCTATATTCACAACTTCTTCCCCATGATTCCCTTCCAGAGACAATGAGGGTAAATCTGTGCTGAACTGCCACCGTGGAGTAAATTATTCCTCCACTGGATAAAGATCCTGAGTTCTGAGCTGGCTTGAACAAAGTAACAAAATAAACTGGACACAAGAGTGACTTTGTTGTGTAGCAAAGAATACTCGGTCAAAATCATAATTAATGGTTATGAGACACCAAGAATGAACGGAACACGTGCACATTAACAGCATACTGCTTTCATGCACTCACAAAGCAAATTAAGGCTCCTTTTTTGAACCAAAAAAACCCGTTTGTAATCAGTTTCCTTCATTCCAAATTAACTGATCTTGTAGCACTCCATATTTGCTCCCCATGAAAAGGAGTTTCTGTGAATAGTGGCATGTCTCTTCTTACATAGAACTTCCCTGATTTTAACTGAATACCCACCAGCAGTCATGTGTTCTACTACTATGGTCCCAAACTCTGTAATTTCCCCCTAAAACTTCCAGCCTTGCTTTCATCCTTGGAGACGCTCTTTAAAACTTAACTCGTTGCCCACATTTTGGTCACCAAATATTTCCTTTGTGTCAAATTTTGCTTGACAGTGCTCTAGTGAAATGTGCCTTGGGACAGTTCACTATGTTAAAGGAGCTATACAAACGCAAGCTGTTGTTGTATTTTACGCTGAACAGGGCATTGTGGGCCTCAGAGTCAGCAAATTATCCTTTCATCAGCCGAGGAAGTGATGTCGATTGTTTGCCATTCTTTCTATACTTTTCTGATAAATGGAAAATCAAAAATGTTGATTAACCACATATTTCGCAATGAAGTCCAAAATAAGTAATTTCCAAACATAGAGCTATGATGGATTAAAGATCTGACTAGCAACAATATCTATGTTACACATTACACGGCTTTTTAACTAAACTGACAAATCATTTCCAGAATCCTGAAATCCTTTTACAGAGTTCACAGATGAGTTTACAATAATGTGTGCCTTTCCACTCAGTTACCTCACCAAACTGATCTTAAAACTCACTCAGTCTGACTAAAATCGAGAACTCAACAATTTTGCCTCTTTTCCAACTGTTTGGCTGCATTCCTTGAAGTTTCATCACATGATGTCCAGTCTCCAACCACCTACCCCCAAACTCCCACCATCAAACTTCTGGTGTGTTCATTTTTGTACCTCCCCAATCCAGTTAGAAATCAATTAAGTGCTAAAGAAGCAATAAAATGAACTGTGGAGGGGAGTATTCAAAAATTCTAAACAAAATTTAGAAAATGCACAAGGAAGGACAAAACAATAGAACAATTCAACAATATGGATAATGTAATAAGGAGGGATTAATCATTTATCAAATTTATAGATCAATGGGCAAAAGGGAGCAAGGAACTTAAAGCAATCTAATGGAACTAACAAATCCTGCATTCTAGCATCGTAAAAGAGGTGCTGCAGATATAGTAGGCACATGGGCTTCCAAAGTTCCCAAGACTCTGGAAGGGTTCTGGTAGATTAGAAAGGTTGCAACATCCCTATTCATCAAAGAGGAGCACAGAAATTAGCAAAACAGAACTGCCTAATAGCTATTTTTGGGTAATCCATTATTTTCCATGTATTCCCAAAAGGGGAAAGGCAGCAAAGGAACAAGCTGAAAGATATGTGCGAGCCAGTGATGACAGGCCCTGGTGAGCAGTGTCATAGTGTTGGGATTGTCAGAATCAGGATGAAATTGGGGAAGAAACACAGGGGAAGGATTACCTTATAGGGTTTAGGAGGGGATAAGAATCTGAGGAGAACAGAAACCCTCCAATGTGTACAGTAAGGAGAAACTGCCCCTGCACCAGTCTGCTAGCTTTCAACTGGCAGGGTAAACACTTGGTGCAGGCCTTCACTTTGTGAGGCAAATTTCAATGGTGACGGGAGTACTCCTTCAAGTGGTCATTAATTCTAGCCTTCATCCAGCACCACTATTGCATTTCTTCTTCTGGGGTTTGATAGTAGATCTCACTCTCATAATAAAATTCAACCCAAAATGTCTTCAAAGAAATGCAACCAAGAGAGTGGGCTATAATTTGTTAGGTGGAGTATACAATGAGAAAACGTGAGGCAACACACTTTGGTATGAACAACGTAAAACCATATCACAGGATACTGTTGCAGTACAGACTGGATGGCCTCACACATTAATCAGGAAAGATTTTCTTGCAGATACAGCAAGCAACCAGGAAGGCAAATGGATTACAAGTGGGATGGCGTATACGAGAAGCCAAGTACTAATACTTATGTACAGGGAGTTGGTGAATTACACCTCGAGAGCTGTGTGCAGTGTTGGTCTTCATACTTAAGTAGGATTTAGGAAGATGTGTTATCTGAATTATTAATTTTCGAATATCATTGCCCAGACATAAATCTATATCTTGGAATTACTGGAAAGAACATTTTTCATGCAAAAATGGCTGGCTACAGCAGGGGAAAAGTTCCATTAGCAAAGAAGGCAAGCTGTTTGGCTACAATGACAAATCTGTAATACTTTCAGAGAGTCACACAGCCAAATTATAGGTGTAATAAAACTACTGGTTCCACTAACACATCCACTGGTTCCGCTTTCTCCACAGCAGCTGCTGCTTTGTCACCAAACTCCAATAAATTGGTTTAGTATGATCTCCCTTTATGTAAAACCATGGTGGCTCTGTTTGATTGCCTTGAAATTTTCCACATACCCTGTTGTAACATTTTTATGAATAGTTTGACATCTTCCTCGTGAACATACAGTAAGCTAATTGGTTGTAGTTTCCAGCTTTCTGACTCCCCTTCTTCCAAATGGAAGAGTTACAATCACTCTTGCCCAATCTAATTGAATCTTCCATTAGAACGCAAGAAAATCAGGAAATTTAAAGCAAATCAGCTACTTTTCCACTAGTCACTTCTTGTCAGACCCAAATCAGCACCTGGAGAAGAACAGGGAAGTTACTCTGGGCAATATTTATCCTTCAATTAGCGCCATTAAAACAGACTACTTGGTCATTACTTTGTGGTAGTTTGTGAAACCTTGCACAAGTTAATAGCCGCACTTGAAAACAGTAGCTGGACTTCAAAGTACTGTACTTCAATAACTAAAACACCTTTTAGAAAAACTAGGGGCGGGGGGAAGGCACTATGTAAATGAAAGCTATTTCTTTTATCTTAAACATTCCTGAACACAAAACTACTTTCTTTTTCTTTTTATCTTAAACATTCCTGCTATTTCTTTTATCTTAAACATTCCTGAACACAAAACTACTTTAACTTCTTGGGAACACCTAGCTCAGAAAAATCAGCACCACACAAGCTTGCAGGAGGAAGCCCAGTTACAGGAGTTATGTTTAAGCTATATTCAAGGTGCTCTCTCAGAGCGTCCTGATGCATAACCATGGATGACACTCCCTGAATAAACTGATTTCAGCTTTCTTGGCAGTTCAATTCCCTAGGCTGCAGACAGATAACGTCATTGAGAGATCTTGTTCCTAACTTTTAATCACTGACCCACGTTGGAAGTGTTTTTGTGATGTCAGATGCTATAATTTGTAAGCACTCACCAGCCACACAGCATTCATCATCAATGCTCCCACATGAATTGTATAGTTACCATTTGATAACTGGTACAATGAATTTGTTTATTCAAGAAGAGGCCGGGAGGGTGTAGGGATTAAACAAATAAATAGTACTTTCAATCAACAGTACTTATAGAGTCATACAGCATGGAAACAGACCTTTTGGCCCTAGCAGTCCATACTGACCACGTTCCTAAACTAAACCAGTCCCATCCGTCTGCACTTGGCCCATATCCATCCAAACCTTTTCTATACATGAACTTATCCAAATGTCTTTTAAATGTTACAACTGTAACCGCATTGACCACTTCCTCTGGCAGTCCATTCCACACACAAACTCTCTCTGTAAAAAAGATGGCCCGTTTTAAATCTTTCTCCTCTCACCTTAAAAATATGCCCCCTAGTTTTGAACTCCACTACCCTAGGTTACAACAGGTTTTTGTTGATGAGAGATATGATGGTCTTGTTACTAACTTCTCCATGACAATCAGGTGATGGCAGAACGTTGCGAATACATCCCAAGGCCTTACCCATGTGAACTTTTTTTTGACAGTGGTGGGCGTTAGGATATCAACGAGTCCATGCATTCTGCGATAGAGCAGCAGAACACTTTAGGAACATTTTACAGAGGTCCAATGTGGAATTTAAAATTGACTGGTTTTCCATCATTTGCAGGGTTTGGGTGTGACTGGCAAATGGGAGCCGCTACTTCAAAAAGCTAAGTGCCACTTTGAACGCTCTCTTCCTTTTTAACATATTTAAAGAAGATCTTCTTGTCTGTTTTTAATCTCAATAACTAGTATGCTCTCAAAGTTTATTTGCTCACTTTCTTTCAGTCATCTTTTGCTGCCTACTAAAACTACCACAGTTCTCTAATTTACCTTGAGGTTTGCCACATTGTATGTTTTTCCTTACAGCGTGATACTATGTGTAAATTCCTTGGTTAACGAAGACTGGTTTGCCCTTTCTTAGAATCTTCTTCTTCACTGGGGTATATCTTTGCTGCAAGTCACAAAACAGTTTCTTAAAGCCTGCCATTGTCTCTCAACTGTCTCTTCTGCTAAACTCCTTTCCCAGTGCACTCTAGCCAACTTAGCCCTCATCCCTATGTAGTTACTCTTATTTAGATTTAGCACAGCTGTTTCGGACTAATGAGGAGAACCGGAGCTCTACTGACACAGAGAACATGCAAACTGCACACAGACATTCACCTACGGGTAGAATCAAACCCAGGTCCCTGGCACTGTGAGGCAGCAGTGGAGCTACCATGGATGCCATGTTATGGTCACTGTTCTCAAGGGGATGTCTTATTCTGAGATCATTTATTAAACCGACCTCAGCAGCTTGATCACTGGTTGGATGCAAAACATATTGTTCCAGGAATCATATATGTAACATTTTCCTCATGGCTACCACTGTCAATTTGACGTCCTCAATCTACTTGAAAATTAAAGTCATTCATGATTACAGAACTGCCTTTTTTACATGCCCTTATTATCGCCTGACTTATTCTGTATTCTACAGAACAGCTGTTGTTAAGGAGCTTATAGACTATTCCCGCTAGTATCTTTTTCCCCTTGTTTTTCTTACCCCCATAAGAGATTCTACATCAACTGAGCATACTTATTCTAACTTTAGTACCAGCAAAACTATTTCATTGTCCTTCCATCCTGTCATTTTGAAAAATCACATACCGCTAAATACTTACGTCACAACTTTAACCTGCTTGTAACCATATCTCTGAAATGGCGACACAACCTTACCAATTAATCACAGAATCCCTGCAGTACAGAACAAGGCCATTTGGTCCATAAGGTCTGCACTAAACCACTGAACAGGACCCCACCCGGATCCAGATACCCACCCATCCCCATAATCCCACATTTCCCATGGCTAATCTACCTAATCTGAACATCCTTAGACACAACGGGACAATTTAGCACAGTCTATCCACCTAATCTGCACATCTTTGGACTGACAGGAAACCGGAGCTCTACTGACACAGAGAACATGCAAACTGCACACAGACATTCACCTACGGGTAGAATCGAACCCAGGTCCCTGGCACTGTGAGGCAGCAGTGGAGCTACCATGGAGCTACCATGCCACCCAATAACTTCTATTTGTGCTGTTAATTCATCTGTTTTATTGTGAACACTTATTGTGTTGAATTAAAGGAGCATTGATTTTGCCTTTTTAGTATTTTTCTCCCCTTTGGCTATGCTTTCTGTTGCATTCTGCTGGTTCACTCTATTCCTTCCTGGCCCACTCTGGGTATGATTACAAAAATAACTGCCCTAGAATGTTGCCATGGCTTTTTGTTTACAATGCTTAAATATTCCTCATCCTGAGCCTGCACGACCAACGCTTTAAAATCTTTCCTTTAAATGCACGTCAACTACTCCTTGTGATATAGGGTTCCGCATAAGGGGTAGTTAAGAGGTATTTCAGGAAAAAATTCTTCTCTCATGGGTTGTTAACCTTTCAAATTTTCTATCCCAGAGAATAGAGATGGCTGCAGGTTTTTGAAAATATTCAAGGTTGACTTTTTCTTTATCTACAAGGAGATCTGAAGTTATGGGGATCAATAACAAAGTAGAGCTGAGGTTACAATCAGTTCCTGTTCCTATTTCACATATTCTCAACCTAACCATTTGCTGGTTAAAGATGCTCCTCCTGATCAATGTTAGAATCCTTCTTCTTGCTTTCGACAGGTGGTCAGGGTAGTGATAACATTTAGATGATGATCATCTGCTTACCCACAAACTCGGCCATACTTTTCGACCAACTCCTGTAGGCCCTCGAAAAAGCCCTGGTTGGAAACAACAGTAATTTCATGAGGATTAAAAATAACAATAAATGTAATTGTGCACCTTTAATTTGCATTAAAAACAAGTCTCACCATCATAGAATCGTGATAGTATGGAAACAAGCTATTTGGGCCATCCAGACCTCATCGACCCTCTGAGAAGCATCCCACCCAGACCCACCCCATCCATGTAACCCTCCATTTGCCATGACCAAACTTCTAGCCTGCATACTGCTGGACATTATGGGCAATTTAGCATGACCAATCCACCTAGCCTGTACATCTTTCAACTATGGTAATGAACCGGAGCACCCAGAGGAAATCCACATAAATATAAAGAGAAATGCGTAAACTCCATACAGACAGTCACCCAAGGCTGGAAGTGAACACAGGTCCCCAGTGCTGTGAGGCAGCAGTGCTAACCACTGAGTCACCGTGCCACACTATGTTAGTGATTTCCCCAGTAATTCTGTTTGTAAAGGGTAAATGAATCATACAAAGCAGGGGGTCCAGATTCAAACTTGAGACTAGGACTAGAAGCCCTCACTATAACTTCTGGACAATGTGATTCTTATTCCTAAATTCTCTTCAGCCATTCCATTTTGGGTTTCTATCAATTTCAAGACAGTAATGATTCTCTTTTGCGAGCTATTGAGAAAACAAAAACAAATTAAAATCGTAGAGGAGGAATCATGGCATCAAATGCAATCAAAGGTCAGTTCTGGGAGTTGGAGCAGTCAAAAATGCTATCTTGGATACAATAAGTTCAGTATATAGAATCTCTCACATTCAGTTAACAACTAGAAATAGCAGCAGAGTAGGACACTTAAGCCAGAGCTTGTCCACTCTGCATGTTCTTCGTCTTTTCTCCTCATTATTTCCTGTTAGTGTTTTTTCACTCCTCTCCCAATCTTTGATGACTCCTGGCCTCCAACAATGATTCCCAGCCGCCTCCTGACAAGAAGCCCCAGTCTGGCTTAGCGGCCTCACGTGGTGACCTCCCAGTCTGGTATGGTGTTCTCTTGGCCCAATGTGGCATCCTCAGCCCAGCATGCCAATCTGAAGCAATCTCCCAGCCTCATGATGAAGCCCAGAACAGTCTGGCACCAGGGCCTGATGCAGACTGCAGGCTAGGTGCCAGCATGGTCTGAGTTGGAAGACCACTGTTCTGGGCTTTTATTTCTGCAAAGCTGTTTCGCTATTTTCCAAGATCTTGCAACTAAAGAAGCTGTGCCTAGGTACATTTGAACTTAAGATGGCGCTGTAAGCGCTCATTGAGTGTATGTGACAATAAAGCTAATTTATTTGAAAGGTTTCTGGAAAGAAAAGAAATATTTGCATTTATATAGCACTCTTCATAACCAAAGGACATCCTAAAGCACTGTAAAGCAGAATTATGTTTGAAAATGTGGCTATCAATTTATAGAACAGGCTTCCACAAACAGCAACATATTAATGCTCAGAGAATCTGCTTTGTGCTGTGAGACATGAGGACTAAGTATTGGTTAGAACACTGGGGTGAACACCGCTCCACTTCTTCAAAGTAGCATGCTGGGATTTTCATTTTTCAGAACAAGGTTTTGATTTAACATATCATCTGAAATTCAGCACTGGCAACAGTCAAGCAGATCAGTGGAACCTTAATCAAACAGGGATAGAGACAAAGGAATAAATACAGCTTAACCTCTGTGATTGGCAAAGAGTTAGGATCCATCACAAAGAATATAATAGTAGGCTGTAATCATAAAAATACATAGTAAAGTCAGAGAGTCAGCTTGGTTTCGTGAAGTCATAATTGTGCCTGACAAATTTTTAAAATTCTTTCAGGAAGTAACAAGAGGATAAAGGGAAAATAGTGGATACAATGTATCTGGATTTCCCAAAAGGCTTTGGATAAGATACTGCACATAAGTTGGGTGTAGTATAATGCCATGGAAAGAGGATTGGCTAACTAAAGGCAGAGAGAGGGAGTTAAACGGTCATTTCCAGGACGCAACCTGTAACAAGTGCAGTGTCACGAGGATCAGAGCTGGGGCCAAAATTATTACAATGATAGAAGTGAATGTACTATAGCCAAGTTTGCAGAAGACAGAAATATAGGTGGGATGGCAAGTCATGAGGAAGACACAAGGAGTTTAGAGAGGGATATAGACAGGTTAAATGTGGCAGCAAAAACCTGACAGACTGAACATAACGTGGGAAAATATCAGGTTATGCACTTAGACGGGAAGAATTGAGTTGTTGAATATTCCCTAAATGGGGAAAGGCTGCGGAAAGCTTCAGTGTATATGGATTTGGAGGTCCTCATGTATAAATCACAGAAGCTACCTTGCTGAAACATGTAACCCACTTCAGAGTTTGGCAATGTAGATGTGGAGAGATTATTCCCCTTATGGGAGAGTCTATGATCAGATGGCATAATCTTAAACTAGGTGGTTGCCCATTTAAAACCAAGATGAGGAGGAATTGCTTCTCTCAGAGGTTTCTGAATCTATGGAATTCTTAACCACAGAGGGCTGTCCAGGCTGGATCATTAAGTAGATTCAAGGCTAAGATAGACAGATTTTTAACCAGGAGAGGAATTAAGTTATGGGAAAAAGGCAGGAAGCAAGCACAGATCAACTATTATCTTCTGATTTGATCTGATTTATTATTACATGCATTTTGTCACAAAGTACAATGAAGTGTTGTAGTGTTGCCACTCACCAGCGCCATCTTAAAACACAGAAAAATAAACCAAAGCAGAGAATTTAAAGGAGAAGAACAATGAAATAAGGAAAATGACTCCAACTTTACAGTGCTTCTTGTTAAGTACTCCATTACGGGCCATGGACCTGGTGATCAGGCATGAGATCCCTTTACTGCACTGTCACCTCTGGAATGAGTCGCCACTTTTTGGCACCACCTTGTCTTTACCAATACCCGTGACACTACGAATTCTTGCTGGATCTCATGATTGCAGGTGCTACTAATGCTGCCGGGTAACCCACTGCCACCATGAGTGTGCTTCAGGCCTGCTTCGCTGATGCAGCCACTGGGTCCTGTATCAGGCCCAAACCCGCCTCAGCCACTTTCTCCATCAACCTGCACTGGACACGGATGCTGCCAACCTCCAACGATGCCACCACCATGACTGCGCACTGGACCCACACACTGCCACCCACAACGTTGCCAATGCCGTGACCAAATTCTTCAACAAGTGATAAGTAAAGTAAAAGAGAGAGGAACAGCAAACGAAAGAAAAGGGAGAAATAAAAGATAAAAGCAATAAAAAGAAAAGCAAACAAGCCCTGGGTTCAGAAGCCTACTCGGTCACCATCTTCTATCCATCTGGAAGACTGAGTGAATGGTGGAACAAACTTAAATGGTTGCAATAACCAACTCCTGCACCCACACATAGAACATAGAACATAGAACATTACAGCACAGTACAGGCCCTTCAGCCCTGTGCGGACCTGTCATACCAATCTCAAACCCATCTAACCTACACTATTCCATCTACGTCCATATGCTTATCCAATGACGACTTAAATGTACCTAAAGTTGGCGAATCTACTACCATTGCAGGCAAAGCGTTCCATTCCCTTACTACTCTGAGTAAAGAAACTATCTCTGACATCTGTTCTATATCTTTCACCCCTCAATTTAAAGCTATGGCCCCTCGTGCTCGCCATCACCATCCAAGGAAAAAGGCTCTCCCTATCCACCCTATCTAACCCTCTGATTATTTTATATGTCTCAATTAAGTCACCTCTCAACCCTCTTCTCTCAAACAAAAACAGCCTCAAGTCCCTCAGCCTTTCCTTGTAAGGCCTTCCCTCCATACCAAGCAACATCCTAGTAAATCTCCTCTGCACCCTTTCCAAAGCTTCCACATCCTTCTTATAATGCGGTGACCAGAACTGTACACAATACTCCAAGTGCAGCCGCACCAGAGTTTTGTACAGCTTCACCATAACCTCTCGGGTCTGGAACTCGATCCCTCTATTAATAAAAGCTAAAACACTGCATGCCTTCTTAACAGCCCTGTCAACCTGGGTGGCAACTTTCAAGGATTTGTTTACATGGACACAGAGATCTCTCTGCTCATCTACACTACTAAGAATCTTACCATTAGCCCTGTACTTTGCCTTCCAGTTACTCCTACCAAAGTGCATCACCTCACACTTGCTGCATTAAACTCCATTTGCCACCTCTCAGCCCAGCTCTGCAGCTTATCTATGTCTCTCTGCAACCTACAGCATTCTTCGTCACTATCCACAACTCCACCGACCTTAGTGTCGTCTGCAAAGTTACTAACCCATCCTTCTACGCCCTCATCCAGGTCATTTATAAAAATGACAAACAACAGTGGACCCAACACCGACCCTTGCGGTACACCACTAGTAACTGGTCTCCAGGATGAATACTTCCCATCAACTACCACCCTCTGTCTTCTTTCAGCAAGCCAATTTCCGATCCAAACTGCTATATCTCCCACAATTCCATTCTTCCGCATTTTGTACAAAAGCCTATTGTGGGGAACCTTATCGAACGCCTTGCTGAAATCCATATACACCACATCAACCGGTTTACTCTCATCTACCTGTTTGGTCACCTTCTCAAAGAGCTCAATAAGGTTTGTGGGGCACCACCTTCGCTTCACAAAACCGTGCTGACTATCCCTAATCAATATATTCTTTTCTAGATGATTATAAATCCTATCCCTTATAACCTTTTCCAACACTTTACCAACAACTGAGGTAAGGCTCACTGGTCTATAATTACCAGGGTTGTCTCTACTCCCCTTCTTGAACAGGGGAACCACGTTTGCTATCCTCCAGTCGTCTGGCACTATTTCTGTAGACAATGACGAGTTAAAGATCAATGCCAAAGGCTCGGCAATCTCCTCCCTGGCTTCCCAGAGGATCCGAGGATAAATCCCATCCGGCCCAGGGGACTTATCTATCTTCACACTCTGTAGGATTTCTCATACCTCTTCCTTGTGAACCTCAATCCTACCTAGTCTAGTAGCCTGTATCTCAGTATTCTCCTTGACAACATTGTCGTTTTCTAGAGTGAATACTGTTGAAAAATATTCATTTAGCGTTTCCCATATCTCATCTGACTCCACACACAACTTCCCACTACTATCCTTGATTGGGCCTAATCTTACGTTCGTCATTCTTTTATTTCTTAAATACCTATAGAAAGCCTTACGGTTTACCCTGATCCTATCCGCCACCAACTTTTCATGTCTCCTCCTGGCTCTTCTGAGCTCTTTCTTTAGGTCTTTCCTGGCTACCTTGTAGCCCTCAAGCGCCCTAACTGAGCCTTCACATCTCATCCTAACATAAGCCTTCTTCTTTCCTCTTGACCAGAGATTCCACCTCCTTCGTAAACCACGGCTCCCGCGCTCTACAGCTTCCTCCCTGCCTGACAGGTACATACTTATCTCGGACACACAGGAGCTTTTCCTTGAATAAGCTCCGCATTTCTAATGTGCCCATCCCCTGCAGTTTCCTTCCCCATCCTATGCTCCCTAAATCTTGCCTAATCTCATCGTAATTGCCTTTCCCCCAGCTACACCTTATGGTTTTATGCATTTGTATGATTCATTGTTTAGAATTTGACTTATACTTGTCACCTTCAAGCTCAGGGCCAAGTGTGTTGCATAGATGTGGCAGAAAACAAGGTCAACATCAGAAGTATATACCTATAATAGCTAAAACAGAGGCGACTAAGCTTTGTGCGTGACTTGTGAAATGAGAAGCAACTTGGCATTGTTTTTAATTACACATGGATTGCAGGCATCGCTGGCTAGACAAACATTTATTGACCATTCCTAATACTTAAGAGTCAACCACTTTGGTGTTTGTCTGGAGTCACACATAGGCCAGACTAGGGAAGGAAGGCAGATTTCCTTTCCGAAAAAGCATTAGTGAATCAGATAATTTTTTACAACAATCATCAGTAGTCGCTACTTATTTTTCTGAATTTTATTCCACTCAAATTTCATCATCAGCCAAGGCGAGAACTGTCCCCAAAATGTTAGCGTGGCGTTCTAGACTACTCATCCATTATACCACTGGCTCTTCGTAAGAGCAACCGAGTCCATCTGCAACTGTCTTTTGGTTAGAGGTGGTGGAGCCAGGGTGTAGCTCTGAAGTGGTTTAAAACCAAGAAGTTGATCCATAAAGTCATTTCATTGAGATGTGAGCATAGTTTGCTGCGGTCGGGTGAAAGGAATTACACCATTTGGTGAAGGAAAGGACATTGAACTCTGATGACATAAAATATTCCATAATATTTCAGAGACAGGAAAGGTTTTGAGGCTATAGATCTCACAAAGGGTAATGACACAGCAGTGACAGAGAGAGGTGAAGGTGAAAGATGGAATCAATGTGCGTCATATGAATGTCAGTTTTAATCCAGTGTGGATAAACTGGTTTTAGATCAGAGATGTTTTTGTGCTGACTCAACCAAATGCAAATCCTCTAATTTCTTTCATAGAGTAGGCACACAGAGAACAATCAGGATAAAATAACTACCCAGCAAATAAAACTGGATTCAGACTATTAAAAAAAATGTTGAACAAATTGTAGTTGAAACCTGAAAGGGCTAGTTGCAATGAACACTTGCTTGGTGTGTGACACTGATGACGGCCATTGGACTTGAAGTATCTGTGTGGTTGTATTAAAGGCAAGAGGTGTACAGAAATGATGTAGAGAGTTTAATCTGGACAATGCGAGGTGATGCATTTTGGAAGGTTTAATGCAGGAAGGAAATATACAGTAAATAGCAGGGTCCTCAGTAGCATTAATAGGCGGAGTAACATAGGTGTTCAGGTGCACAGTTCCCAAGTTAAACGCCAACTTAATTCTAGAGGTGATTAACATACCCATGAGAAAACCCCAGATATGGTCCAGATCTAGTAACGGAAATAAACCACGCCAGATGATCATCTTACTTTACCTATGGTGTATTTTTGTTGAGACAGTCTCAAACAGGAAATACCTTGGGCGGAAAATGCGAAATATAAGGGCATAAAAAGTTGCAGAATCTGGACATGTTAGTAGATCACACTTATCTTCAGGCATAAACATCTTCTGTGCATCTTCTATTTTCATGAGATCAGTTCTCATCCGGGTTGATAAATCGAGTGAATCAAAGACAGTGATTTGGCTCATGTCAATTTGATACTTTCTACTATTGAAAACAAGACTTTGGTTCCTGTCACTGTCATGTGCTGACTGCTGGGGTGTGTGTCATGTCCATATTTAGTTTTTTTGAAGTCACCTGCAAAAAAGAGACAACCTAACAGACTCTTAATGATATAGTCCGCGTGTTTTTGGGATATATCCCGGCTGATGGATAATTCAAATGGTAATCAGAGAGTAAAAAAAATCAAAAGGTGTTCAAAAACTTTTCAGAATCTTTAACTCCACGTAAAGATGTATAGACTAAGGTCAATTCTTGCCACTGAACTTTGGAAAACGATTGGCACCTGAAAATTTGCAAATAAACTCTTCCAGGATAGGAATCTTATGTGGGCATCTTTTTTGTGCATTATTTAGTTACCTTGGATCTAAAACATACATATATAGTGACACAGAGGTCTACAGAAAAAGGCCCTTCAGCCCATCACATCTGTAGTGGTCCAAAACCAGCAACTAACTAGTTTAGAGATAATGGGAACTGCAGATGCTGGAGAATTCCAAGATAATAAAATGTGAGGCTGGATGAACACAGCAGGCCAAGCAGCATCTCAGGAGCTTTTGTGCTCCTGAGATGCTGCTTGGCCTGCTGTGTTCATCCAACTAACTAGTTTAATTCCATTTTACAGCACTTGGTCCATAGCCTAAATACTTTAAGTTTTATGAGTCTTTCTACCTCTTCCACCTCTAAACACAGGGAGTTCTAGATTCAACGGGTGCCTCCAGGCTGCCTCATCTCCTCCAAGGCAACAACAGATAGCAGAACAAGAGTGAGTGTATGATGAGGACACTGTGCTGATTTGAGAACTAAGTAGGCCATTGCAGTGTTATGCGAATGTTGCACATTGTCAATAAGTAAGGCTCACTGTGTAAATAAATCATTCTATTACCATGTGAGAATTGATTTTATTAATTTTTCACTAAAAAGCAGAAGTATACATGAAACACATGAACTTCTCTACAACAACAGCTGAATATGTCGGCTGCTTCCCTAGTTACATGGTTAGTCCCTTAGGCCTTCAAGTTCATCAGTTGAACCTTTGCTGAATCAGTGTACCCAGAAATAATGGCTTCCTGGAAAGACCTTGTTGTGACACTGTGAGCTTGGTTGCATCCCTGGTCATCAGAAGCATCTTATGAAGTAGGTTGTTCTCCTGGCACATGCTTTTCCATATTCTCTCCCAAGTCCTGCCTGTTATCCTCCTCTGATAACACCACACTTTATTGCATCTCTGACTCCACCTCTTCCAAGGTCATTCCTTGTGGTGGATCATATTAGAAAACATATAACAGACCAGAAAAGAGAGAGACCCTGCCATATGCGCTACTGCAGAATGCCACAATAGCGGTCCAGATAGCCAAAGTGCATTTATGGATCGCAAGAGGATTGTTAACTCAGGACGCTGATGAGCAAACATTCTAATGTCCTTCAGTCATTGTTCACAGTGTTAATAGATGGGTGAAAAGCTATCTCTTCACATGATAGCCATTGCCCCCTTGAATTCATCAAGCCTGAAGCCCTGCTGGTGAGGTGGAAGAGCCACAGAAGAGCAGAGAAAGAATGAAAACATCACGGCAGGGAACGAAGGAAGTTGTTCTTGCGGTCACTGACCAGTGGCACATTCAGGCCCTTGTTTTGGTCTAACTCTCCAATCTGCTCTACATGACATGAAGGCACATATGTACTGCGAATTATTCACTGGACTTGGGAAATATAATGGTTGTAGTGAAATAATACCATCAGAACTTTGAAGGCCCTGCCTGTGGGAAATTTAGAGTATTCTCAGCCACGGTGATGAGTGTATCCATGCCCAAGATGCGGCAGTGATGAGCACCCAACCAGGAGATCTGCAGTCAACAGTTAAGCCTTGAAATGACCCAGTAGCAAAGAAATTCTGGACCAAAAAGTGACCTGGAGTGTTTCTGTCTGTGTTTTGCTATGATTTGAGTGAGGTGGCAAGGAAATAAATGTCCAAGACAATCTGCCTGAGAGCAGCAGTTACCTTTTGCACTGGTTTTCTGAATTGCCCAAATAGCTTTGTATGTTTTGGTAGATCTTGTGCTATGGGTATTACCTCCTTCTCTTGCATGGACTTTGTCCCTCTATTGTGGTCTTGTTATTCTTCGTTGTGCACGTTATTGCTACACCGCTTTAGCGGCCTCCATTGAGAAAATGCGGCCCAGATTTCCAGGTGTCCTCTTCCTTTTGATCAGTTAATGTTGAAATAGCCTGGTATAACGACCTAATGATCGATCAATGATCGGACAATGGCCAGCTTAAGGTGACAGGGACCTTTCCTTTGCGTCTTCTTCATCTACCCTGATGAACTATTGCAAATTCCCAGCTTATGAAATGAACCTTTCTAGCTTCATGAAAGCATTCCCCTGATCTTCAACAAAATTTCCCACATTGTGATTCACTTCAGTCCACTTTAAGTGAGAAAATCCAACCCATGGTCTCAGTTTAACATCACAGCTAAAGGATAGCAAATCTAACAGTGCAGCACTGCCTCATTACAGTATTTGAACATTAGTCAAAATTTGGTGCTCAAGTCACTGGAGGACTTGATCTCTCAAAGACAAGGGTAATACCAGTGAGGCATAAGAATGATGAAACTAAAATCTGAAAACATGAACTCAGCGAGGTGGGTTTAACAAATGAAGTGAAGGACTGCTATACCCTTGGAGATGCAATCTTTCGGACAGTGAGTTAAACCGAGGCTCAGTTTGATCTCACTGGGGAATGTACAAGATCTCATGGCACTGTTCAAAGAAATTCCTCCTCGTCTATATCTTTTGCTCACCCACTTTCACTCAAATAGATTATTCACAATGACGTAGATCATTCTGTGCTTAAACTCATGCTTCCCTATATTACAACAGCAACTGCATTACAAAAGTACATAACTGGCTGTTCAGTTCTCTACAAAGTCCAGAGGTTTGAAAGACATTATATCAAGGCAAATTTTTCTTTTCATAATCAGACTTACAACATTAGGAGTTGATGTAAACAGTGTTAGGTATCAAACAATAAATCAATGATTCAAATTGAAAAGCTGTATAGTGCTTAACTGGATCTAGTAATTCAATTCTACCCTGAGACCTTTGAGCATTAGGAAATGTTCTGGTTACTTTAACACAGGTACAGAGAGTAAGTGATCAATTGCTTCATTTTCAAATCATTAATTTTTAAGGTGGAGTTCCAAAAGACATTTTTTAAAGGCTTAATTCAAGGCACAAGAACTAAAACAGAAACAGCTAGCAAAACTCAACAGGTCTGGCAGCATCTGTAGGGAGAAAGCAGAGCTAACATTTCAAGTCCATTGATGCTTCATCAGAACACTGAGAAAGTTGTACTGGAGACTTCCTCAATTGGGCTGGTGGGAGTTCTTCAGCTCATACAATTACTTGTCATTAATTGGTTTATGTAGAAGGTTACAACCAATGACACTCATACATTCTTCTTTTTTTATCTGTAATTTGAACAGGATGGACCACTAGCTGATAATGAGCATAGTTTAGTCAAGTCTTTGCCAGAGTAATTATGTAAAGGAACACTGCATCGGAAAATATGCTGTAACACATCTGTGAATGTTGTTATGGGGAGCCACTTTTTGCAATCATGATGACTGTGAACATGTAATAGAAGAGGGCTTGGGAGAATAAAGGGACCTTGGGATCTGGTTCCCAGGATTCATAAATGCAAAGGCTTGCACAGCATACAAACAAGAACCTGGGCTGGAAACAATTTAAGCCTGAGGAGAATTCACACTGATTAAAAAAATTTAAACCCAACTCATGGAGCAATGAGTGATCCCCATAATATGGATAAGCACCTAAGCAGAATGTTCATGTGTGAAGTGTCTCATAAAATGGGCACAAGAGGGGCTTTTGCCCCCTCAGTCAAGTCTTTGTTCTTGGAGGTACATTACTGTTCTTAGTATATCTTTTTCCAAAGCACTGTTTCACGGCTTTACTACTGTATTAGATGAAGAAATTGGAGAAGCTTCAAAGCTGTGCTGCATCATTCAGCTGTAGTGATTGTCAATTGTCAATTTTTTGCTCCTAGAGAAGTGCCAAGATTAGAGAAGCTCTACATGCATCTTTAAATCTCCACTTAGAGCTACCCCTGTACCACTACCAAGGTTACAGAGCCAGAACACTCATCTGGAGATTAAAGGCTAATAATCCAATAGGCACATTTTCAGGTGTATGGTCACAATACATGAACGGTTTGAGCCCACTGTCACTGAGGCAGGTAGCACAAAAACATGGTACTCCTTTATTATACAGCAGAGATCCAAGTAGTTGTTTGGTCATCTGAACACTCAGCAAAGGGATCAGCAGCATCTTCTGAGAGAATGTGATGTAACCAATCTATCCCTCTCAGCAGGAACAGCCTTCAGCAGGCTGAGGCCAAGATACCGAGAATATTCAAGAAACAGACAATGTTTTAAAATTTTAAAGGCATCATTGGGTACAGGCAGGAATGGCTAAAACACCAACTCCTCGTTTCAATGTTTGATCTCTTTGCTATCATTTCTTGCAAAGACCCATCCACATCCAGTTCCTACAAATGATCTGTAAAATCCTGCTGCAGATCAATAGGGATAGGGCAATGAAGAGACAAGACTAGGATTTCAGCAATCCCATTTAAGGTAACATTCATAGTCATACTCCATTCCCTTAACCATTGGTCCCATAAGCACACACAGCCACATAGATAAGTTCTAACTCATCTACTTGCCTGAGCTAATGTTCACGTTTCTCTACAAGAGGTATGACCTCTATTTACTGTCACTTGTCGCTCAATAAATCTAACTGTTATACCGCTGGTACTCATTAAATATATCTGGTCCATTCTTTGCCCTTTTCATTGCACTCCCATAATTCCTTGCTAACTGACCCATCGTCCCTACGATTGTAAAGAGGGTGCAGCACTTCAGTCACCTTGGGATTAATAGGCACAAATTAGTGAACGTAACAGGGTATGTTGAGAAAGTCGTTAACAAGACACAGGGGATCCTGAGATTTATCTGTCAAAATACCATCACATGGATTAAGATCAGGAGTAGGTCATCTGTCCCTTCAGCCAACTTTGCCATTTGATAAGATCATGTCTGATTGGAGTTCAGCTTCTACTCAGTTTCCTGTATTTATCAATAAGAATCTACTTACCTCTTCCTGGAAAATATTCAATTAAACAGCCCTTTAGGGAAGAGAACTCCACATAGCAAAAACATTCAGGAAAAAAATTCTTAGCATCTCGATCTTAAATGGGAAAACACTTATTTTTAAAGTGTGACTATTAGTTTTAGCCTCTCCCACAATTAGAAAGATCTCATCATTTAATAAGATCTCAACAGTCAATCAATCAAGATCCCTCAGGATCTTGTGTTTCAAAAGGACCACCAGTCCTCCTTCTTGAGTTCCAATGGGTATAGATCCATCCTACCCAAGCCTTCTGCATAAAATAATCTCTTCACCCTATGAATCAATCAATTTCTTTGAAGTGTTTCTAATGTTTATATGTCTGCTGTAGAATGTGATAAGCTCTGAAAGGGTTAATGCTGTGAAATACATTAAGCAGCACCCAAGAGAACATTGTACAGGCTTGGTTGGAACAACAGCTCTGAATCTTGAATGAGTAAGACCAACAAGTAGAGGTATTGTTAATTTGAGATTGGCTATCAGGCTCACTTTGTTGCACATTTGTGCATTCTGGTAGCTGCATGGATCAATAAACAGGGCCTTGTTCTTTACAGGTGTTCTGAGCAAGCATCTTGGAAAGAAGATATTTATGTCAATGAACATTTCATTAATGTTAAACTGGATACAGTTGCTAATTTATCAGTTAGTGTAACATGGCTAAAGAAACATTACTTACAGTCTACAACAGTAGAATCACACAGCCCAGAAGGAAAAGGTCTCCAGACTGAAGATATGCTACAAGCAATGTACGGGGTGTCAAATAGTCGAGACTATACATATACTTCATGTCTCAACCTCAATCTTCTTCAAATAGCAGCAAGTGTTAAATTCATTTTTGTCAGCCAGCCATATCACAACTTTTCAAGAAACAACAATCCTGGGACCACAAGTAAAGGAAGCACCAAATAGTGAACAACCGGTCAAAAGACAACCACTAGAACATTTCATAGGGGTTCCTAGACTCATCGTGCAACATAAAACAACAGAGTAAATTAAGATTAGATCTGTTCACTCAAGAGAGTGGCTTCATATTGCAACAAGATATAAACGTATGAATGTATTGGGTTGGAACAAATGGTTGCCATTCCTATCATCACTGAAGAAAGTTCAAACAGCAAGAGGCAGCAAAGTTCGTGAGGAAATACAAATGATGATAAAGCTAATAAACAGCACATCTCACTTGAGCACACTGAGGAGTCTTTCATTGAACTTATTCAGACAGCAACATAGACTGCGGAACAAATCATTCTGGCACACTCGAAATTCATATAGAAGGCTTTATTTCTTCATCTTCCAAGGAAAAACCATCAATACAACAACAGAGGTCATGCCAAATAAAATCCACCACTGAGGTAGATGCTGACGTTCACAGATTCTAGACACAATGTCAAGAAAAAAATCTGCTTGACTAATGGATCCAAGATACTGAAAAAAAATTACCCATTTCAAAAAGGCAGCCTTCCATAGTGAAATTGGAGCTGCACTCATCAGGCAAATGAAGAGAATTTCATCACAATCCTGACTTTTGCTTCTACGTAATTGATAGGCTTTGGTAAATCAGGAGATGAATTGATTATTACAGGATTCCAAGGCTTTGACTTACTCTTGTGGCAATTATATTTATATGACTAGTCCATTTCAGTTTCTGGTCAAAGGTAACCTCCAGGAGTTTGATAGAGGAGGGGTCAGTGATGGAAATGCTATTGAATGTCATGGGGTAATGGTTAAGATCACCCTGATGGTCTTTGCCTGGTACTGGTGTAGCATGTAAGTTACTTGATACTTATCAGCCCAAATCGAGGCATTGTCCATGATTTATTACATTTGAACAGCTTCATGGACCGTTCCAGTCGCCCTGTGGCTGTGAATGGCCCTGAACACTGAAGATGCTTGTTGATGATTTCACAGACTTTATGATAAGAATTGCAGGGGTAGGGAATGGTTGTTGATGAAGTAGCTAATGATTGGGCCTAGGACACCACTCTGAGAAACTCCTCCAAGTACATGAGAGTTCTCTCCTACACTTTCTTTTTAGCTCCAGTTTTGCTTGGGCTTCTTAATTCCACACAGTCAAATGCGGCCTTGTGGTCAAGGGCAGTCACTGTCATCTCACCTGTAGGATTCACCTCTTTTTTGGAACGAAGTCTGTAATGAGGTCAGAAGCTGAATGGTCTTGGCAGAGCCCAAACTATGTATCACTGAGCAGGTTATTGTTGAGTAAATGCTGCTTGATAGTACTGTTGATGATACCTTACTGATGATTGAGAGCAAGAATGATGGGGCAGTAATTTGTCGGCTTTTTGTGTATGGGAAAACCTGGACAACTTTCCACATTGTCAGGCAATTTTCCATGTTGTCAGGTCGATGCCAGCGTCAAAGACACAGCGGAACAGATTAGCTACTGGCTCAGCATGTTCTGGAGCACAAGTCTTCAGTATCATTGTCAGAATGTTGAGGTCCATAGCCTTTGAGGTATTCTCTGGTGTGAATCGAATTAGCTGAAGACTGGCATGTGTCATGCCAAAACCTTCACTGGATGTGGAGATGGATCACTCACTCAGTATTTCTGGCTGAAGACTGACACAATAATTCAGTCTTATCTTTTACGCTGGTGTGCTAGGCTTCTCCAGCACTGAGAATGGAGATATTTGCAGAGTCTCCTTTTCCAGTGAGTTATTTAATTGTGCATTCACAACTGGATATGGCAGGACTGCAGAGTTTAGATCTGATCCATTGGTTGTGGCATTTCTCGGCTCTGTCCATTCCTTGTTGCTCATCTGTTTGGCTGGAAAGTAGTACTGTCTTTCGACTTTCCCACATTGACATCTCATTTTTATATCAGCTCCTGCTCCTGATATGCACTCCTTATTCTTCAGTTAACCAGGGATGATCCTCTGACTTGATGGTTATGGTGGAGTGGGGAATTTGGTCAATGAGGTTGCAGATTGTGTTGGAGTAGATTTCTGCTGTTGCTGGTGGCCCATTGCATCTCATGAATGCCTGAGTTTTAAACCGCTAGATACTTTTGAAATCTCTCCCGTTTAGCACAGTGATAGTGTCACACAACATGATGGAGAGTATTCTCAAGTGAAGATGGGGCTTTGTCTCCACAAGCGTTGTGTAGTGATCAGTCTTAACGATACATAACACAGACAGATCCACCTGCAGCAGGCAAATTGGTGAGTACGAGGTCAAGTGTGTTTTATCATCTTGTTGGTTCATTCACCACCTGCCAGTGACCCAATCTTGCAGCTTTGTCCTTTAGGACTCATCCCCTAAGCCACACTGTTATTGACAATGAATGTTCCTACCAAGAGTACATAGAATACTTTGGAAATCTTCTTTGTTTCCTCCAAGTATTGTTCAATATGGAGCATCCTGTAAGAGAGCCTTCGAGATACACAACAATGCAGAATCACCAAGCAGAAACTGATAGCCAAGTGTCATACCCATGAAGACGGCCTCAACCATGATACTGGATTCATGTCGTGCTACACGTAACCCCACCATACTTTACTGTGTTTGCAATACCTTCCTTACTGTTCTATTTTAATGCCACACATTGACAGCTTGTTACGGTCCTTCTATCTATATTAGTTTGTACAGTTTTGGACTGCTTGTTACTTCGGTTGGGCCCTCATTGTGTGACTCTTATACCTACTATGTTATCCCAGCCATTTGGTTTGTTGCTAGCACCTATTTATTTTTGATTTTTTGTAATTATCTCTCTGCCTCAATTAATCAGATCATGTCATCCCTTCACACGCTGTTCAGCTCTTGACACTTTACTCACACTGTTTGACACTTTTGATCACCTGCAAAGACTTGTTATTCAGCCTGTCAACACTCCTCACACTATTTGTACTATCTTTTGACACTGTTAATTATCTGGAATTATCGTGCAATGATCTCTCTGCCTACTAATTCTGTGCCTGTACGCTTCCCTCCACTCCACCTGACGAAGCTTGTGATTTCTAATAAACCTGTTAGACTATAACCTGGTGTCATGTGACTTTTGGTTTTGTCCACCTCAGTCCAACACTGGCACCTCTACATCATCAATATAGAGGAGCACTGATTCATCAGTCAGGGTGTAGGCAAGTGGGGAAATGAGTGGGTGTGTTTCTGTAATGATCAGCAGGAGGTTTCCTTGCCCACGTTTGAACAGATACAGCAAAACTTTGGGGAATGAAGTTGATGCTGACGACTCACAGGACAATTCCTCTGTGACTGTATACCATTGAGCCCACATCTCTGCTGGACCTGTTGTGCCAGTGAGACAGGACTACCCAGGAGTGGTGAGGTGGTGTCTAGGACATTGTCTGTAAGGTATAGTTATGACTGAACTGTGTGACAGCTCGCCAAACTTTGGTTATTCCCCCCCAACCCCCCGCCCCCAGATGTTAGTAAGGGTCAACAGGGCTGAGTTTATCATGATTTCCCGTTCTAAGGGTGATACCAGGATGTCTGTCCAGTTTCAGTCCTCTTGAGACTTTTCACTTGACAGACACAAATCATAATATTTCCCAACCATCCCCATCTTCCAAATCATTTTAAGTACTTCCCAACTGTTAGATTTATTGTATCAACTGATATGAATGCTCCCCTTTTCTCAAGAGATGGGCCAAATGACCAAGTTGTTTCATGCTGCCTCCTTATCACTGTGTTAATCCTTGGAAATTATCAGTCAAATCTGCCTCTTCTGAGCAGGCACAGAACCTGGTACTGACACTTATCCTAAGGTTATTACTTCCAAAGCTCTTTATTTTAATCTGTCTCTTAACTCCTAAAATTTATTGTGTATGGTCTCCCTTCCTCTGTCTATAATGTTGTCTACCTTGTAAACTGTGAACTGCAGTTTCTCCACTTCCCATACTAGACACTATTCTTTCACTTAGTCAAGTCCTGAATGGTGGCGATAGCAAAGGAAGCCATTATTTAGGACGCAGGGTCATGCTTGTGGAACATTCTGTCAAACTCTCTTCCATCGAGTTTCCAACACGAGTACTGCACGCAGTTTTGGTCTTCATACTATATATATTTTTAAATAATGATAGAGGTACTGGAGCAGGTCCAAACAAGGTTTAAGAGGTTGATATCAGAACGAAGAACTTATGATGGATTCTACCATTGCTTCAACAGATAAGCATTGGTAGAATGAGAAAAATGCTTCTAGTTTGATGCCATCCCATGTTTGATGTTAGACCTAATCCTTATTTACGTAACTGATTGCAAATGAAGTCAGCATTGGTGGGACAAGACAGAAGCACTGACTGTGCACTGCAATTATTTATCCTGAAGGCACCTGATTCAGTTCTCCTCAAATGCTGAAATCACTTGATGACAGAGACTTTTCCACTTCAGCCTGTTGACTATTATTTAATATATCTCCACATATTAAGATCCAGCTTACAAGTTCTAAGATTGCCTTTCAAATTGTCTATATATCCAAGTTTGGGACCTGCAGTGGTGAGGGTTCCACGCTCAGCTGGCTGTTGAAAACTGCCTTTGGGATTTGCATCTTCCATGTGGATCATGTGGCTGAGCCAAGGAAGTTGAACTCTGATGAGCATGCACTCAATGCCACATATGCAGCGCTTTACAAAATATTGGGATTTTGTCCCAGGGTCCAATGTTGCAAATAGATCTCAGAGCATGAAGATGGAATGCTTCTTGTTGCTTTATATGATGTTTAGCAAGTTGTCTAAGTCTTGCAAGCATGAAGAAGTGATGCACTGCCTGGTAGACTTTGACCTTTGGTCTGATACAAACTCCATACTGTGAGGTTTTGTCTACCAGGAAAGGCTGAATAGATTAGAGCTGTTTCTGAACCAAAAAGAGTACTGAGGATTGGCTTGATAGAGCTCTCTAAGATTACAGAAAAATTTGACAGAGTAGATATGCAGCTGCTTCCACTTGTGGACAAGACTGAGATTCATGGCCATAAATATAAGACAGTTACAAGTAAGTGCAATAAGGAAGTCAGGAGAAACTTTTTGACACAATGAGTAGTTAGAACACAAACCTCGCAACCACAAAAAGCAGTTGAGCTATGTTGCACTTGACGGAAGCTAGACACATCCTCAGGGCAGAAAGGAATTGAACGTTATACAGGTGAGGTCCTGTGAAAAGGGATGGGAAGAACTCATGTGGAGTATAAACAACAACACAGACTTTGGGACTGAACAGCCTGTTTCCATGCTGCAAATATTTTGTAATACTTTGTGACTCTACTGTTACCATATTATTTCTCTCCATTACCACCAGCATACCACAGCAAAATAAAATTGCCAGAGCATATGCCACTATCAGTGCACCAAACTGTTAACCTTCATTTGCTGCAATTCCCTATGATTTGACCAAATGCTTCCTGTTAATTTGGTTTTATGATATATGCCTTTATTTTCTAAGTTTTTGATTGGTGAGGTAGTCATTTGCCTGGTTTCACAGTTTGACTCTAAGGCTGGAGGTAGTCCAGTATCTCATTCTACTGGGGCATTGGATAGATCTCCAACTGTGACTTGATGTGGCAGCTGCTTGCACTTGTAGGTAATATAACCTCTCATCTGAGTTAGCTGCTGCCGCACCTCTGCTGCTGACACTTCCCCAGCATTCGAAACTGAACCCTAGATGGGCCAAAACCATCATCCGAGGTCAATTCAACCAGTTTCTGCTTCTTTTATCTCCTGAATGAATGGTGTTGCTGGAGTACAGACTCTCAGCTATCAGACACCCCATCTCCTGCTCAAGGGCCAATGGAAAACAAATCAAGACTTTCCCCGTCTTATGCAAACATTAATCTTATTCTTTATTTTCACAGGAAAGAAAACATTTATTGGCCCTCCTAGTTGCCCCTGGAAAGGTGGTAGTAAACCACCTTCTTTGGAATGGTTTGATACAATCAGATCAGGCCAAGCAGCATCACAGGAGCAGGAAAACTGATGTTTCGGGCCTAGACCCTTCTTCAGAAGAAGGGTCTCGGCCCAAAACGTCAGCTTTGCTGCTCGGCCTGCTGTGCTCATTCAGCTCTACATCTTTTCCAGCATCTCCAGTTCCTACTATCTCTGATACAACCACTAGCTTGTTAGGAGACTATAGATGGCAGATAAGAGCCAACCAGTTTACTGCGTAGTTGTAATTTCATAGAGGTCAGACTTAAAAAGAGCTCTGGTTTCCTTCCCTAAAACACAACTTGGGAACTTATCAGGAAGCTAAGATCTGAGGAACTTCATTTGTGTTGCTTCTCCAGCAAAGCAGATTATTCTTTGCAGTAACAGAGAACCCATCAATGGTTGGAATTTTGAACTTGGGATAAATAGGACCTAGGTTAAAGAATACCAGGAATAAGAATGTGTGGTCAATCAAATTCCAATTTTGTCAACTGATTTGATTAAACAAAGCATTTGGTTATAACTGCCTGACAAACTGCACTGAGTTGCAGACTAATACACGCATGATATAAAAGATCCACGGTGATTCGCCATAATGTCATTAGCGTGTAAACATTTAAACAACAAGAACAAGTTTCACAAACCCGACTTATATTCTCTTGAATTTAAATGGCTGGAGTGATGTATTTTTTCACGTGTTTAAAACATTGAATGGACTCCAAACAGATAACCTCTTTTCTCAGGAGAATGGCAGGAAGAATCCAAAACAAAAAGGTAACATAAACTTTACTGCATTGCCTCGCTGTTCAGGACTGAAATCAGGAACATCACGTTTTCACAAAAAGGGTAACTAGATATTTGGAACTCAACTCCAAAAGGCAGAACACTCTCAGGCAACTGAAAGTTTCAAGACTGATGGATTGTTGTTAGGTGAGAGTATCGCAGCGACTTCACCTTTTACCATGAGATCATCATAAGCAATCACTCACTAACAAACATGATTGTTCACCTTGGAAGCTCCTTGTTCTAAGTGGACACTTTGGGCATAACACCTTTTAACGTGGGAATGCTGTTGCACATTAGCAGATACGTAATCCTTGACAGAGGTAGATCCAGTTCTCGTGGCAAGGAAACTTTGATACCTGGGGATTTCCCTAAGCTGCAGCCTTCATCTATCATCGCAGCCATTGATATCACATAAGCATCTTCCAGCTGGATTGCTATTGAGAACTCGTTTTTGAATGTGCTTTGTCTGATCCTTCCCCTCTGACCTGACCATCATGGGTGGCCCTGCCAGGAGTTGAGAATGATGGCATCATTCTCAGGATCAGTGGAACACAGTCAAGCCTGAAGGTGGCAAATCACAAAAATCTGCAAGATATGGAGTAAACGTAGGTAAACAGGGCTGAGGTACAGATGATAAAATGTGAGGCTGGATGAACACAGCAGGCCAAGCAGCATCTCAGGAGCACAAAAGCTGACGTTTCGGGCCTAGACCCTTCATCAGAGAGGGGGATGGGGGGAGGGAACTGGAATAAATAGGGAGAGAGGGGGAGGCGGACCGAAGATGGGGACACGGCCGGGGACCCCACCGACTGATGAAGGGTCTAGGCCCGAAACGTCAGCTTTTGTGCTCCTGAGATGCTGCTTGGCCTGCTGTGTTCATCCAGCCTCACATTTTATTATCTTGGAATCTCCAGCATCTGCAGTTCCCATTATCTCTGATACTATTTTAACCTCACTGCGAAGCCTCTTCCAGGGATGCCTAACCTGAAGAAGTTACCCTCCTCCCTCCGGACCAACCTCAGGGAATCTCTCTCCCATTGCAACTCTCTTGTAATCTCTTTGGCCTTGAAACTGCTCGACCATGTCCTGAAGCAAACCAGGTACTACAGCCACATCACCTTTCTCAGCACCTGCCTACGGAACCAGATCATCCCCAAGGGACTACAGTCCACATTTCAGCCTTCCCAATTTGGCCCCAACCGTGACCACCTCTACACCCAGAACATTCAGACCCTTCAGAAGCGGTTCTCCCTGCGAGTCCTGAAACAGACACTTGCAGCCATGCGCCGGCACCTCCAGGCACTGCAATCCAGCCTGCCCCAGCTCAGAGCCTCCCTCTCCCAGACCTGCAAAGGACCTCTGCTGTTTTTTATCCTCCGCAGGATCCACAGACTGAACACCCAGTTCCACTCAGCTTTACTGGACACCAAAAATCGTAAGTACAACCAACTCACTGGCCCCTGCCACCCACAAGAGGATTCCTGCGCCTCCCAAATCCCGACTCTGTCCCTGCCCCTCCCCCACCATGCACCCGCCGCCATTGACCATGAGGACACGGCCGGGGACCTCACCGATGACGTCACATCCGCCTCCGCCGGCCACAGAACTTCCGGAACCGCTGCTGCAGTCACCACCTCCACGTCCAGGTACTACAGCCCACACACCACCCTCACCTCAGCTGCTGCCGCCCACCCCGATCCTCCCACCGCCGACGGAACCCCGCCCACGGTCGACGCCGACGGAACCCCGCCCACGGCCGACGGAACCCCGCCCACGGCCGACGGAACCCCGCCCACGGCCGACGACATCATCGCTCCGCCCACAACCTCCACAGCCTGCAACCCCAGAGAAGACAGCCACACTGAGCCCTGCCGAATCTTCACCATCCCCCCAGACCTCCCACTGACTGAGGACGAACGGTCAGTCCTGAGCAAGGGGCTCACCTTTGTCCCCCTACAACCACACATCAACGAATACCAGTCACGGTCGGACATAGAGCAGTTTTTCCGCCGTCTTCGCCTGCATGCCTACTTCTTCAACCGGGAACCCAACCCTCCTTCCACTGACCCCTTCACCCGCTTCCAACACAAGTCCTCCTCCTGGACACCACCCCCAGGCCTCCTACCCTCCCTCGACCTCTTCATCTCCAACTGCCGTCGAGAGGATGTCATCGGTGGGGTCCCCGGCCGTGTCCCCATCTTCGGTCCGCCTCCCGCTCTCTCCCTATTTATTCCAGTTCCCTCCCCCCATCCCCCTCTCTGATGAAGGGTCTAGGCCCGAAACGTCAGCTTTTGTGCTCCTGAGATGCTGCTTGGCCTGCTGTGTTCATCCAGCCTCACATTTTATTATCTTGGAATCTCCAGCATCTGCAGTTCCCATTATCTCTGAGGTACAGATGAGCCCTGATCCAACCAGATGGCAGAACGCTAAACAATCAAAATTCATAACAGCCAAATTGGTCTGGCAAAGTCAGCTTTCTAAAAGTGATGGGCCAGCAGGAGAAAACTGCAGCTGAACAAAAAGCTATCTTCAACACTGAAATTATTTGAGCACAGTCAAGGTATAGCCCCTCTAAAGGAAAAGGCACAGCAAACAAATCTAGAGCTCCCCGGGTTGAAAAGGTGATAAAAATTGAGAAAAAAATGAAACAGTGTGCACATGACAGGTGTCAGACAGAAAGTACAGTTGAGAATCAAAAGGAGGGCAGAAAGTTCAGTGTAGAGGTGGAAACACATTTCTGAGACATGAAAAGGGATGATGAGAAAAGTCTGGTGGCCGGCATAAAGAGGAATCCAAAGAGGGATCTTCTATAAGCATATAAATAAAAAGGTGAGACATGAGTATGGCCAATCAGGGATCAAAAAGAAAATCTACGCAAGATGGAATGCGCTTGGCTGAGGTATTAACTGAATATTCTATTCCGGTCCTCCTGACAGAAGAGGGATCTGTCTTTAGAGGAGTTAAAAATTGATAAGGAGGAAATGACAGATAGACTGTTGATACTTAAAGTTGACAAGACACTGAAACATGAGATGCATCCAAAGATACTGAAGAAAATTAGAATGAAATTTGCAGGGGCACAGGTCACAATCTTTCTTAGACTCAGAGGCAATGACAAAGGACTGAAGCATTGAAAAATATACGCTCTTGTTTTTAAAAAAATGCTTGTAAGGACAAGATCAGCAATTCCAGACCAATCAGTTTTACTTCAATGGTAAGAAAGATCTAGAAACAATTATTTGGGATAGAATTAATAGAATGTGGATGGGGTTTGATTAGAAAGAGTTAGCATTCATTTCTAAAGGGGAAATTGTGTTTAAATAACTTGGAGTCTTCTGATGAGGTTGACACAAAGGATCAATTAGGGTAACACTAAATTTTCAAAAGACATTCAATACAACTGACTTTTATTGACTGAGAAAAGTAATGGTTTATGGAATAAAAGCTATTAGAACCATAAAAGTAGCAACATGGCTAAAAATTGGTCAAGTAACAGAGAGTAAAGTTCAATGCATATTTTTCAGACTGGAGGAAAGTTTGTAGTAGAACTCCTCAGGGGTCAGTTCTGGACCCTCATTTTTCCTGACACATATTATTTGTCTAAATATTGGTATACAGGGAACAATTTCAAAGATTGCAGACGACTGGAAGCTTGCGAGCATTGTAAATTATAAAGGAGGATACCGGAGAACTCCAACAGAACCAGGACAATTGGTAGAGTGGGCAGATAGATGGCAGATGAAGTTCAACACAAAAGTGTAAGGTGTTGCATTTTGGTAGCAAGAACATGGACAGGCAATAGAAAGATATTGCTTTTCTGGGCGGGGAGGTGGTTTGGATATGCATAGATCACTGAAGGTGGCAGGACAGGTTGGAAGTGCAGGTAACACAGCATACTTTACTAATACAGGTATACAGGAATAAAGAGATTTTGGTGAACCTATACAAGACAATTCCTGTACATCAGTTGGAGTACAGTTCTGGGCAGCACACTACAGGAAGGATGAGAATGTTTTAGAAAAAATGCAGAAGAGATTTACAAGAATGGCTCCAAGGATGAAGAAGATACTTCAGTTATGTGGATGGATTAGGAAGGTTTGTGGCTATTCCCTTTGCTGAGGAGGCTGTAAGGAGCTCTAATTGAAGTTTTCTAAGTTCAAGAAGATCTTAATAGAGGAGAAATTGTTCTCACTCAAGAGGAATGAGTATGAGAAGGGACAAATTTAAAATCTGCAAAAAAGTTAAATACAAACATGATAGGAGAAAGATCTGCTTATACCCTGCCATAGGTTGTTCAGCTCTGGAATGCACTGCCTGGAAGCATGGTGGAGGCAGGTTCAATTGAGGCATTCAAAACAGCGCTGATGATTAATGAATGAGAAAGTGTAGGGGTGGAAAAAAAAGGAGAATGATTGAAAGGGATAATGCTCATTTGGAATGCAAGTGGAGACAGGATGGGCTAAATGACCTCCATTTGCAACATAACACTGATTTCTGAATCAACAACAGGGTACACCCGAGAACTTACAGGAAGGACGGCCACCAAGCAAGGGACCAGAGAGAGCCAGCGATCCTTTGAAGAGACAGCTTGAGCACAAATCATTGCTGGAAGAGAAGGGCAAGAAAGCTGGGAAACAAATCTTGTGGTCCTGAATGTTTCTTTAGTTCAGCATTGCTGGACAGCTAGCCATCAGTTGGTAGCACGGTGCCAATAAAATACTGGAAATGACGCGAGGTCCAAGATTCCATACAGACCTCCTCAAAACGCCCACCAAACAAAAACACTCCCAAATCCCAATTCAAGAGCTCATAAACAGAGGTTTACCATTATGACACGTAAGCTATCAAGAACTGCATCCAGTATGAATGCCATTTTGAGTTTAAGTTCAAACGAACATCTCCGCTGTTGTTAAATTTGGACACTAAGCCATGACAGCGGCTACTTATTTAATACTGCCTGAAGACGATGAAGGAAAATTGACGGTAATTTTAAACATAGGATTTGGCACAATGATTTTTTTTTGCACAACCAAATTGAGGTGGTTTTCCAAGGTTGCACAAATTAATGAGCAATGTGAGTTTTTATTTGGGCTTGTCATCTAAAATATGAATGAGGTACTGTACATGCATTTCCCACACAGCGCTGGGTCAGAGAATTACACAGAATCGACACCACAGATCCAACCAAATTATGTTATGATTTATTCTTATATACTAACCTCTTCCCAGCCCCTAAATGTAACCCTATCAGCATAACGTTGGGAAAGGTGAAATAAGACTAGAAGATGTAGAAGCAGAATTAGGCTATTCAGCCCACCAAGTCTGCTCTGCCATTTGATCATGGCTGACATATTTCTCCCAACCCCAATCTCCTGCTTTCTCCCCATAACCCTTGATCCCTTTAGCAATCAAGAACCTATCTATTTCTGTCTTAAATATACTCAAATGACTTAAATACACTGTTACTGCTCTCTGTGACAATGTGTTCCACAGATTAATGACCTTCTGCTGAAGAAATTCCTCCCCATCTCAGCGTCCCATCACTCCGAGACTCTACCCTTGGGTCCTAGTCTCTCCTGCTAGTGTAAACATCTTCTCCATACTCACTCTATCCAGACCTCTCAGTATTCTGCAAGTTTCAGTAAGACCCCCTCCATCCTTATAAATTCCATCAAGTTAAAACCCAGAGCCCTCAACCATTTCTCATATGACAAGCCCTTCATCCCCGGAATTATTCATGTAAATGTCCTCTATACCCTCTCCAGCACATCCTTGCTTAGATACAGGGCCCAAAGCTGCTCACAAAATTCTAAAGGCAGTCTGCCCAGACCCATATACAGCCTCAGCAGTACATTCCTGCTTTTATATTCCAGACCTCTTGAAATCAATGCTAGCATTGCATTTCCCTTCCTAAGTGCCACCTGAACCTACATGTTAACCTTAAGAGAATCCTGAATTAGGATTCCCATGTCTCTTTGCACTTCAGATTTCCAAAGCCTTTTGCCATGTAGAAAATAGTCTACACCTCCATTTGTCCTACTTATTAAAGTAATCAAGAGTTATGAGGAGAAGACAGGAGATTGGGGTTGAGAAACATCAGCCATGATTGAATTAGGCCAAATATTCTGCTTCTATATTTTATGGTCTTGTGTCTACCTTTAAATGCATCAATATTAGTTGCCTCAATCATTATGTGGTCAGTAGTTGCACATTCTAACTACTCTCAGGGTGAAAAGATTTCTCCTTGAATCAACAACTGAATCTACCATGGCTGTTGTTCACCCCACAAATGGAATGTCTTTTCAACATCTATCTTATCAAATTTCGCCTTAATGGAAAGGACACTAAACAACTTTACAAATCGACATATTGCTTTGTAAATAACACTGCCAGAAGATTTGATGAACTGAGATTCTACCTTCACAAGTAGCACTGTCCACAAATTGTGCCTCTGGCTCCTTTTATCATGATTTATTGCAAAGGCTCAACAGCAGGTGTTTTTTTAATGCAGAAGCAACAGAATCCTAGTCGCTAAACTACTTAGGATTGTTACAGGTAATGTATCACAGTGGTTATGGCTTCATATTCTAGCACAGAACATGTGTTTGTCGAGGGAATGAGTGCCACACACTTCACCAAGGGGAGAGAAAAGCAAGGAAGTCTGGGGGTGGGGGGTAGCAGCTGCAATGTCATCTGTTACACAATGAAAACTGCCACCAATGCTTTAATCTGCCTCATCAGTCATTGAACAGCTACAAAATAAAAGTGCCTGGGCCCAGTGAATCTGTGGACAATGTCCCCACACATCCAAGCTCTGTTTTCCAGGGAGTTTGCACACAGAGAGGGTGGGCTGGGGGCAGGGGAACTTTGTAGTTCTATACATAGGCCAGGCAGTGAGAGTCAAACAAAGAGAATGCTGTCTGGCTCAAGAGGCATCAAAAAAAAGTGATCGTTTCATTGAGATGCGAAGCAAGCCTAAACTGTCAATTGCTCACTAAATTAAACCAACGAGCAGCAGAAATGGGACCAGCTGCTGAGGCTGCAAAATGACATAACCAGTTTTATTTAGGTTGCTGAAAAGAGACATATTGTTGAAGCTCATGCAAACTCATAAATAGGCCAGTAGGCACCACTGTGCAATTCTTGGGTCTGAAAATCTACTTTACAAATCTACCTTGAAGAGACAAAGTATCTCAAAAATTTCAATACCAAGTTAAGCAAGCCATTTCACACTGCTACTATTTGGTCGCTAGGTCAGTGGTATTTTCCACAAATAGGATGGTGCCACAAATGCAAAAAGAAATTCTGCCTATCACATAACTGAAAAGCATTGGGCATGAATTTCAGAGTTGTTGGGTACAAGGCATGTCAGACTGACACCCCAATAATCAGTTCAAAGAATCAAACAGCGCATTGCTTTGGCTGTTGCAATAGGCAGAGTGGAGACTGTATGCTAGCAATGCCTGAAACTAAAAGTCTATTGTTAAACGTGATTGTGCAATTGGGTGTACTCTGAATGATCCTGAAAGCATTCATAGCTACAGGAACAACGAATTTAAGACAATCAGTTGAGGTTGTCATGTGGCTCATTTATACTTGCTGAAAGCAATGTATAGTCATGCGGAGGAAGCCGAAACAGAAGCCTTTGATTTTCTTCTTAAATTACCCAGAAGATTGGGAAACCTTCACTTCCCCATTGCTTTCTCAATGGCAGCTTCAGCCAATCAGAGATGCTTTGCCAATAGAGAAAGCACTGCTTTTGTCCCAGAATCTAAATTGTTGTGAGTGTTTGAAATTTAGCATTCCTCTCCTGCACTTGTCTTCACAAGTACAAGATGAAAAGCTCATGAAATAAGGTCCAACCTGAGGAAGCAAACCCCATGCTGCTCACCACCTCCAGTGCACTCCTTCAGCTGCTGAATCCATGTGCTCTTGGTGAATACCTATTAAAAGAAACACTGAGGCTAGCAAGTGTATAGAGCATTCTCTGGATGAGGACTTCAATGTACATCATCAAAAGCTTGGTAGCATTACTACTGACTGAACTGTTAAGTCCTAAGACTTGCTAGACTGGGTCCATAGTAGATGAGAGCACCAACAAGGTAGAAAATTCTATCTGATTTTGTTTGTATCAATCTACCTGTTGATGATACATCTATCTGTGACAGTATTAGTAGAAGTGAAACCAACCAACCAGTTCTTGGAGACAAAAAACCTGTCTTCAAGTTGAAGACAGCCTCTGTGAATTGTGTGCTAAATAGGATGGAGTTCAAACAGATCTAGCCATTTGAAACTGGACATCTATTAGGCTCGAGGCCATCAATATAATTAATGTCAACCACAATCCATAACCTGATGGTGTGATATATTGTTACAACTCTTGACAGGATAACTCCATGAACTGTACCATTATGAAGATAAGGTATCAACCTGGTGAAGCCACCAAACAGGATGACTTCCATGCCAAACAGCGAAAGCAGCAAGTGATAGACAGAGCTAAGCGATCCCACGACCAGTGGATCAGATCTAAGTTCTGCAGTCTTGCCACATCCAGTCATGAATGGTGGTGAACAATTAAACAACTCACTGGAGGTGGAGGTTCCACAAATATCCCCATTCTCAATGATGGAAGAGCCCAGCACGTCGATGCAAAAGATAAAGCTGAAGCATTTGCAACAATCTTCAGCCAGAAGTGCCGAATAGATGATCCATCTCGGCCTCCTCCATTGGTCCACAGCATTACTGATACCAGTCTTCAGCCAATTCAATTCACTCCATGTGATATCAAGAAACAATTGGCGACAAGCATGGTGCTCAGTGGTTAGCACTGCTGCTTCACAGCACCAGGAACTCCGGTTCGATTCCAGCCTCAGGCGACTGTCTCTGTGGTGTTTGCACATTTTCCCCGTGTCTCTGTGGGTTTCCTCCAGGTGCTCGAGTTTCATCCCACAGTACAAAAATGTGCAGGTTAGGTGGATTGGCCATGCTAAATTGTCTATAGTGTTCAGAGGTGTGTACATAAGCTGGATTATAGAGGGGTAGGTCTGGGTGGGATGTTCTGAGGGTCGTTGTGGACTTGCTGGGCCAAAGGGTTTCTACACCGTAAAGGTTCAATGATTCTATGAAGTATGTCCCGCACACAAAAAGCAGGACAAATCCACCCCAGCTAATTACCAGCCCATCAGTCTATTCTCAATCACAGTAAAGTGATGGGAGGCATCATCAACAGTGCTATTAAGCAGCACCTGCTCAGCAATAACCTGCTCAGTGACGCCCAGTTTGGGTTCTGCCAGGGCCACTCAGCTCCTGATCTTATTACAGTCTTGGCTCAAAGACGAACAAAAGAGCTGAATTCCAGAGGTGAGGTGAGAGTGACAACCCTTGACATCAAGGCTGCATTCGACCAAGTGTGGCATCAAGGTGCCCGAGCAAAATTGGAATCCAATGGGTATCGGGGGTTGGAGTCATACCTGACACATAGGAAGACGGTCATGATTGTCGGAGATCAATCATCTCAGCTCCAGGACATCTCTGCAGGAGTTCCTCAGGGTGGTGTCATCGACCCAACCATCATCAGCTGCTTCATCAGTGACCTTTCCTCCATCATAAGGTCAGAAGTGTAGATGTTCGCCAATCATTGCACAATGTTTAGCACCATTCATTAGTCCTCAGATACTGAAGCAGTCCATGTTCAAATGCAACAAGATCTGGACAATATCCAGACTTGAGGTGACAAGTGGCAAGTGACATTTGCGCCACACAAATGCCAGGCTACGACCATTATCAATAAGAGAAAATCTAACCACTCCTCTTGACATTCAAAGGTGTTACCATCACTGAATTCCCCACTATCAACATTTTGGGTGTTATCATTGACCAGAAACTCAACTGGACTCACCACATAAAATCAGTGGCTACAAGAGCGGGTCTGAAGCTAGGAATACTGCAGCAAGTAACTCACCCCCTGACTCCTCAAAACCTGTCCACCATCTACAAGGCACAAGTTAGGAGTGTGATGGAATACTCTCCAATTGCCTGGATGAGTGCAGCCCCAACAACAGTCAATGAGCTTGGCACCATCCAAGACATAGCAGCCCGCTTGATTGGCACCAGATTCAAAAGCACTCCCTCCACCACCTACACTCAGTACACGCTGCTGCTACTATCTACCAGATGCAACACAGAAATTCACCAAAGATCCTCAAACAGCATCTCCAAACCCATAACCACTTCCATCTAGAAGGGCACGAGCAACAGACATATGGGAACACCACCACCTCCAAGTTCTCCTCCAAGCCACTCACTATTCTGACTTGGAAATGTGTCGCCATTCCTTCACTGTTGCTAGGTCAAAATCCTGGAAATTCCATCGCAAAGGGCTTTGTGTTTCAATCTACAGCTGGTACGCTGCAGTTGCTCAAGAAGGCAGTTCACCACCACCTTCTCAAGGGTAACCAAGGATGGGCAAGAAATGCTGGCCAGCCAGCGACACCCACATTCCACAAATGAATAGAAAAAAAATATTGTAAATGTATTGACTCAGTCAAAAAAGACAAAATTCTTTAACTCTCCAGAATAAAAGAGGTTTTCAACATGTGTCTTTAATATACTCAAAATAACTTATTTTTGGTAAACAAAATGTATGATTTTAAAAAGTGGCAAACGTGGTTAACAACCAACCTATAATTTGAAATTAATGAATGTCCCTTAAACCCAAATACATTCACACTACAAACAAGGCAGCGCAGCTCTGAAGGAAAATTATTTTTAAACAAAAACGCAAAAAAGAAAAATATCAAACTGTCAGCCAAGAATCCCAGCACTAATGATAAAATGGGATGATCTCCCATGCTTTCCTGTCAATCAGGCTGAAATGCTGGCCAGGCTCAAGCAATGGAACATCTTTAGACCAACTACAATTCAGGTAAGATATGCCAGGTAGACATTTCAACAGATGTAACATTTCAGCTTTTAAAATTTGAGAGGAAGTCAGATATACCGATATTTAGTTACTTTTTCATGTCCCTAAAAAATACTTTGCTGTACGACCTGTGCAGCTTGCTATGCTGTAAGGTTTCTTCTTACTTTTTCAGGATGGAGAGACAGAATATGGCATACTGGAAGCTATGGAGATCTCTTCTTTCCACTGATACACTGAAGTGAGAGAAGAGTGTTCCCAGGCAACCTTCACCACACAGGCAAACCAAATCTGTCTTGTAATTAAAACAATAAATCTCATCTCTCTCAAAAACCCGACTGTCTCCTTTCCAACGTTAGTTACTTCTCAATAATTTGGATATGAGTCACAGCACACACAACTGTTAAACAATTCCAAGGTATCACATGTTTCTTCAAGACATCTGTCAAACCTTTTGAATCCACAAAGTCAAGACAGTTCCACATTCCAGTCCCGTGCATTCTTTAAGTATAAATATATATTCCTAATGACATCCTCCTCTCTACCATTACCATCAAGCCAAGTGATCAACCCTAATTCAAAGCAGAGTGCAGGAGGACATGCCTGGAGAAGCACCACACGTACTTAATAATGAGGCAATCTGGTGAAGCTAGAACATGAAAATATTTACAATACAAAACTTGTATGCAACGTACATTAGAGCTAAGTAGTTTCACAGATGGATCAGATTGTAGCTCTGCAGTCCTACCACATCAGTTGTGAATGGTGATAAGCATTTAAACAACTAACCAGGGAAGGAAAAACCAAAAATATACTGAACACGAAGCATTTGCAACAACCCTCAGTCAAAAGAATGATACATCTCAGCATCTTCTTAAAGAGCCCAACATGACCAGTACCAGCCTTCAGTCAATTCAACTCATCCACTGGTATCAAGAATCGGCTATAGGCACAGAATGATACAATAGCAACAGGTCCGTTCAAGTTTCCAGAGCAGTATTCAAGACTTGAGCTCCAGGACTACCCTCCCACCAAAGCAAAGCTGTTCCAGTGAAGCAACAACACTGACTTCCACTTGGCAATGTGGAAAATTATCCAGGTACTTCCTTTCCATAAAAAGCTGGATTAGGCTATCCATCCCAATTACAGCCCCATCAGTTTACTCTCAGTGGCAAAGTGTTCTAGGGCTAATGCACAGTGCTACTAAGTGACATTGCTGAGCAACAATTTGCTCATGCATGCTCAGTCTGGACTTGACTCAAACATGGAGATAAGAATGGAGGTTAGGTAAGAGGAACTGCCTTGGATGTTAAGGCAGCATTTGATTGACTATGGCACCCAAGAACCCCTAGGAAAACTAGTGTAATTTAGAATCAGGCAGGAAAGTCTCACTTGGACGGAATCATACCTGACACAAAGGAATATGGTTGCTGGTGTTGGAGGTCAATCATATCAGACCTAGGACATCTCTGTCTGAGTTCCTCAGGATTGTGTCCCAGGCACAGCCATCTTCACCTGCTTCAATGAACTTACCACCATCAGAAGGTTGAAATGGAGTTGTACGCTAATTGCTACACCTTGTTCAGCAACATTGACAACTCAAAAGGACAGTCCTGCCCATGTCCTATCTGCCTGCGGCTAGAGCCCTTTGGCACTGTCATCCCAGGAAAGAGGGTCTTGCTGTAGTGTCTGCCCAGGGACCAGATCTCATGAAGCTCAGCAAGTTGTATGGAACATGCCCAGTACCACATTCATGTACACAGCATTAACGCAGGACACACCCACCCACCCCATCTTCTTTCACATTCCAAAGCCACTGTTTCTACTTTACTTCTGCTAGAAGCTCTGACTACCTGCTAGGGATGGATCTTTTTCATACCAATCTAACTATCTGATCAGATTGAGCAAATAAGCAATTCAACCTAACAAGCAGGCTACATAGTCTGACTTGACATCTAAACACAGTCAATTCCTCAAACCATTATCCATCCTCCTTCACTTTACCTTCCCTTCACTCTGTCCACATGCATTAACACCCCCAGCCCAGAGACGAATTACCTCGATTGTAGTGTTGGTGGCACTGGCCAACACCAACTAATTCAACCTGGCAAAGGGATCGAACCTAGAAACATATCATCAGTATGTCTCAGCTATAAAATGTATACACCAACTGAGCATTTATTCTAGAGCACAAGACCTTGGAAGGATTGAAAGGACCTAAATAGCATGCAGTGCCATTCACCAGAATTATCTCTGGGCTAAAATGAGTTCCTTGAACACAGGCGATTCAGGAGTGATATAATTTGAGTCTCTAAGATGATTCAAGCACTTGATATGGTAGATAAAAGGAAAAGATATTTTTAAAAGGAATGTCTGTCAAAATCAGAAATGACATTAAAATTCAAGGCTTTTCATTTAGGGTGAAATGAGGAAGCTATTCTTCGTGGAAAATATAGTGGAAATCTGGAACACGTTTTCCAAAAAACGTTGAAGCTGCGGGCAATAATTGAAAATTCCAAAACTGAGACTGACATTTCTTTTTGACAAGGACATTAAGGTACACGGATTGAAGGCCAATAAATGGACATAGAAAACAAGATCACTCATGATTTAATAGAAGGGTGGAATCGGCCTGGTATGTGGGTCTCCACCGGATCTTACCAGCTATCAAGGGAAGGAAGATAAACAACATCCTTTAAATAGTTATTTACTGCCACTTATGGCAAACACACTGATTTATAAATCAGTCACCCATTTTCCACAACTATTGCAGCTCTACGTTTACCTCAAGTATTGGCAAGCAATGGACAGATAGAGAAGAAGCAAGAGTATGTTGCAAAACTCATTTTAAGGACAGCAGGAGATCTGAAACCCAGAATCTTAAAATATGTTGGGAAATTAAGTATTAAAGCAGGGAAATGTTTTATGATTTTCCTGCGGCATGACTGCACAACACTTTTATCGCTGCTCTGTGTATCATTCGTGTAGCTGATCTACTGCTCTGCTAGAATGCAGAGGTAGCACATTTGAACCATCCTATGATTTCTGGGTGGCATAAACCAGGGTTTGCGGTGGAACACCAGTTTCCAGAGACTATGTCCCATGCCTTATAACTGGCAGAAGTATATCGAACGTTGATGAGGGTCGTGCTGTGGATGTGGTGTATATGGACTTCAGTAAGGCATTTGATAAGGTTCCCCATGGTAGGCTCATTCAGAAGGTCAGGAGGAATGGGATACAGGGAAACTTAGCTGTCTGGATACAGAATTGGCTGGCCAACAGAAGGCAGCGAGTGGTAGTAGAAGGAAAATATTCTGCCTGGAAGTCAGTGGTGAGTGGTGTTCCACAGGGCTCTGTCCTTGGGCCTCTACTGTTTGTAATTTTTATTAATGACTTGGATGAGGGGATTGAAGGATGGGTCAGCAAGTTTGCAGACGACACAAAGGTTGGAGGTGTCATTGACAGTATAGAGGGCTGTTGTAGGCTGCAGCGGGACATTGACAGGATGCAGAGATGGGCTGAGAGGTGGCAGCTGGAGTTCAACCTGGATAAATGCGAGGTGATGCATTTTGGAAGGTCGAATTTGAAAGCTGAGTACAGGATTAAGGATAGGATTCTTGGCAGTGTGGAGGAACAGAGGGATCTTGGTGTGCAGATACATAGATCCCTTAAAATGGCCACCCAGGTGGACAGGGTTGTTAAGAAAGCATATGGTGTTTTGACTTTCATTAACAGGGGGATTGTGTTTAAGAGTCGTGAGATCTTGTTGCAGCTCTGTAAAACTTTGGTTAGACCGCACTTGGAATACTGCGTCCAGTTCCGGGCGCCCTGTTATAGGAAAGATGTGGATGCTTTGGAGAGGGTTCAGAGGAGGTTTACTAGGATGCTGCCTGGACTGGAGGGCTTATCTTATGAAGAGAGGTTGACTGAGCTTGGACTTTTTTCATTAGAGAAAAGGAGGAGGAGAGGGGACCTAATTGAGGTTTACAAGATAATGAGAGGCATAGATAGAGTTGATAGCCAGAGACTATTTCCCAGGGCAGAAATGGCTAACACGAGGGGTCATAGTTTTAAGCTGGTTGGAGTAAAGTATAGAGGGGATGTCAGAGGCGGGTTCTTTACACAGAGAGTTGTGAGAGCATGGAATGTGTTGCCAGCAGCAGTTGTGGAAGCAAGGTCATTGGTGTCATTTAAGAGACTGCTGGACATGCATATGGTCACAGAAATTTGAGGGTGCATACATGAGGATCAATGGTTGGCACAACATCGTGGGCTGAAGGGCCTGTTCTGTGCTGTATTGTTCTATGTTCTATGTTCTATTTCCATTGAGACAAGTGAGCAATATATATAGAAATCAAAGTGTGAAGCTGGATGAACACAGCAGGCCAAGCAGCATCTCAGGAGCACAAAAGCTGACGTTTTGGGTCTAGACCCTTCGAATATGCATAGATATCTTGATTGGAAGCCACCTTATGTAAGCAGTAGACCCCTTTTGTAAGCTAATGAGAAGCCGAAGGCTTGGACATGCCCTGTCCACTTAAGATTCTGGAGGCGATGTTCGAGTTAATTCCTTGGAGTGACAGGTCAAAAAGGGACCACTGGAAACTGTTAACATGGTAAACTTTTTCATGTTGAAAATAACAGTACTCCTAGCATCACTGCAGGCCTCCCCACTAAACTGAGATCACACTATTCAATCATCCATTTGCCTCCTGCCATCACACACCCCTGACCCTCTACCCCATGTCGGGTAGGTCCTAAGGGAGCCACAGCCGTAGTCAAACAAGCCTGAATTAATCTGGGGTTTTATGGTAAGTTGCCCACTCATCAGAATTATGGCAATTAGGCCAAAATTAAGGTCGGGGTGGGGAGCACAAGAATCATCCAGGGCTGGTCCTGGCCCTAGCCCTACACAAAAAGGTACATTACATGTTCCCTTCAGCCAAGCCACTACTTAAATGTTTGCCAGAGCTTCCACAAAATGTGATCTGACCGGATCAGCATTGACATCTAATCAGAGCCAGCTGGAGAATTTGAAAGTTGGTTCCAGTAAATACACTTGTGAGCACACTGCCAGCAGCAATATTGCTCCAAGTCACTGTCTACCATTTTCACCAGACAGATGGGCAAAAATTCAGCCCAAACACTTTTAAAAATTTTGTTCTCCCACTGATAGCAGTGATGTTTATGCTTTATAAAGTTCTCATGAAATCAGATCAGATTTGCATAATACCACTACCACTGTGGCCTTGACCAGCTCCACTGCAAAGGATGAAGACCTCGAGTGTATGCAACCAGACAGCCTTTGAAATGCATTGCTGGCTTGGACTCAGAGGAGCCAAAAGAAAGCTGTAACATATCTTGCAACTTTAAACCAACTCTAGTCTGATCTGGAAACACTTCCAAAGGACTCAACGTTGGTCAGTTTTCATCATTAACATCACAATGTAACCAAGCAGGGAAACAAGTTCGGAAAGATACTGAAACAGTCAAACAACATTTCTTGCATTCTTCTCTAAAACACGGGAGTGTTTCTAACATAATGTACTTCCTCTATCTCTTAAAATAAGAATGATTGAAGAGTGTATAGGAACTGGGAGTCCTTGGCTCCATTATCTACAACTGATTCTTAACAAGGGAAAGCAATAAATAAATGGAAATTGCTTGGGGACATTCAAAAACGTCTTGACATCAGAATTAAATCAAAGTGATATTACTCCTCAGATATCAAGAGTGCAGTTACCACTCCTTTCACCCAGTGAATTCAGGCAACTACCTCAGGCTTGGTAAACACGTAATTAACAGGGGGTAAGCGGTTCTGGAATTCACGTGTGATTATTGATTAGGTTCCTTTTGAGAACAATTGCCTGTTGCCTCAGCAACAAATTAAAAACAACCAGGACCGGCTGGAAAACACTGATTCACTGTGAGGAGTCTCTCAGGGAAACATTCAGTGAAATGAACGGTCATCTGGAAATAAGCATTTAAAAATCTCAGCTTCCAGTAATGTCAAATGAGTGTTTCTGGTTTCTCATAACCTAGGGAATACTGTAGATCAGCTGTCGTATCTTGTTACCTTGGTGGTCTAGCGCCATGAGTAATCTAACTTCAAAATTCAATTTAAACCACAAATATGTTGCCTGACTGCGCATACCTCTCTTTTTTAGGTCCTCGCCTTAGTAACATCAAGATGACACATTTTTCTTTCACAATCATTCTTCTACAGATACTTAAATTGTAGAATTCCTTACTTCTATCAGTCTCCCTTTCCTCCTACAGTCTACAGTTTTAGAAAACAAAGCGTGGTCTCATGTAATTGCTGTTTCTAAGTTATGTCTTCTCATTTCTGCCTTGCACTTATGTGAATATAGATATAGAAGGAGGCCACTCAGCCCCCATGCCTTCTTTGAAATTTTATATTGACTCCATTTTCTCACACTATTCCCATATCCCTTGATGACTTTTGAGTCTAGATATCTACTGATATCAATCTGGAACATATTCAGTGACTGAACTGTCAAAGCCTTTGGGGTAGAGAAATCCAAACATTCACCATCCTCTAAATAAATTTCTCCTCACCTCAGTCATAAAGGTTTGCCCTTATTCTAAGGCTGCATTCCCCTCCTTAATCCTGCACTTGATCCTTATCATTGAATCACAGAATCCTGACAGAATGGAATTAGGCCATTCAGTCCAATCTGTTCACATCGACCCTCCAAAGAGCATCCTATCCAGACCCACCCCTCTACCTTACCCCCTGTAACCCCACGTTTCTCATGGCTAATCCACCTAACCTGCACATCCCTGGGCACTATGGAGCAATTTAGCATGGCCAGTCCACCTAACCTGCACATCTTTGGACCACGGGAGGAAACCAGAGCACCGAGAGGAAATCCACGCAGACACAAGGAGAATGTACACACTCCACACAGACAGTTGCCCAAGGCTAGAACTGAACCCGGATCCTTGGCACTGTGAGGCAACAGAGCTAACCACAAAGCCACCTAGATAATAAAGTGTGAAGCTGGATGAACACAGCAGGCCAAGCAGCATCTCAGGAGCACAAAAGCTGACGTTTTGGGCCCAGACCCTTCATCAGAGAGGGGGATGGGGTGAGGGTTCTGGAATAAATAGGGAGAGGGGGGGAGGTGGACCGAAGATGGAGAGAAAAGAAGACAGGTGGAGAGGAGAGTATAGGTGGGGAGATAGGGAGGGGATAGGTCAGTCCAGGGAAGACGGACAGGTCAAGGAGGTGGGATGAGGTTAGTAGGTCGGAAATGAAGGTGCGGCTGGAGGTGGGAGGAAGGGATGGGTGAGAGGAAGAACAGGTTAGGGAGGCAGAGACAGGTTGGACTGGTTTTGGAATGCAGTGGGGGGAGGGGATGAGCTGGGCTGGTTGTGTGATGCAGTTGGGGGAGGGGACGAACTGGGCTGGTTTTGGGATGCGGTGGGGGAAGGGGAGATTTTGAAGTTTGTGAAGTCCACATTGATACCATTGGGCTGCAGGGTTCCCAAGCGGAATATGAGTTGCTGTTCCTGCAACCTTCGGGTGGCATCATTGTGGCACTGCAGGAGGCCCATGATGGACATGTCATCTAAAGAATGCGAGGGGGAGTTGAAATGGTTCGTGACTGGGAGGTGCAGTTGTTTATTGCGAACCGAGCGGAGGTGTTCTGCAAAGTGGTCCCCAAGCCTCCCCTTGGTTTCCCCAATGTAGAGGAAGCCACACCGGGTACAATGGATACAGTATACCACATTGGCAGATGTGCAGGTGAACCTCTGCTTAATGTGGAAAGTCATTTTGGGGCCTGGGATGGGGGTGAGGGAGGTGGTGTGGGGGCAAGTGTAGCACTTTCTGCGGTTGCAGGGGAAGGTGCCAGGTGTGGTGGGGTTGGAGGGCAGTGTGGAGCGAACAAGGGAGTCACGGAGAGAGTGGTCTCTCTGGAAAGCAGACCAGGGTGGGGATGGAAAAATGTCTTAGGGGTGGGGTCGGATTGTAGATGGCAGAAGTGTCGGAGGATGATGCGTTGTATCCGGAGGTTGGTGGGGTGGTGTGTGAGAACGAGGGGGATCCTCTTTGGGCGGTTGTGGCGGGGGCCCTTTAGTTTTACAGCATCTGTCCTGAATTTGACTTTATTGGAGTATGGACAAACAAATGTCAATGATTAACTTTTTAAATTATTAGGAAACCCAGGTAGATTTTCAATTGTAAGATTCTTGTACATAAAGTTACAGAAAGACAATTTCAGCTATCACATCATGATGGAAATAAGGGAATGAATGAGATGTATCTGAATCAGAAAGACAAATTGTGATGAGGGATAACATCAACCATAATCGCTTCAATGAAACGTGGTAAAAGCATCTAATTTTATTCTTAATCATTCAAAAGCCTTCAAATATCCCATTGCCGGTAATAATCACTTGTGTTAATGTTTCCTGGAATAGCCCTTTACCAGTTTGAGCCTATATCACCTTCATACAAGAATATCTCGTCCTGCAGTTGCGGTTTAACTTGACATAGAATATCAGATTACCATTTTTTTTCCATTATTATCTTGCATCCAACCCAAGATCCTACCAAATTCAGCCTCATTCAAGTTTTCTTTCCCTCTCCAATCACAAATCTTTCTCCATGTAAAGTTTCTCTAAGGACCTTACCTGTTGGAAGAGAAACATGTTGCCTACGAAAGGAAATGGCTTTGGGTGCGTGATTCCAAGCCTTTCCAACTGAGAGTATGGTGCCACTGAGTACCTGTAAGGAACATAACCAAAATAAGTGACAGTGCTTTTCTGGTGAATGTTTGCTCTTTCTCTCAAAACAATTCCTGCTGAGCAACAGTTCTACAGGTATCCTCCATTACCTCAACAATTAGGCCATCCTTCAGATAGGAGCGGCAATGAAATAAGTGACTTTAGAAGGAGGGGAGGGCATTGCACTGAAACATTTTTGAATATCCCGATGATAGAGGGATGCTAATATATATTTTGTTGCTTCTTCAGAACAAAATCTGACAAAAATACAACTAGGCTCGCAAAGAAATCGAATTTCAGAAGTCCTGAAGATTGGGCTAAATGTACTCAAATGCTTAAGAATTCCAGCAAAGTGCCCAGTGGACGCAAAAATAGAAAGTAAACTGATAGTTACTCATTTGTTGGAGATAGTGGATGAAGCAGAAAATATTGTCTGCTTGTTTAAACTGAGAGGAGAGTTAGGATAACAGCTGTTTGGAGCAGGAACACCAGCACATGCCAGTTGGGCCAAATGGCATGATCTGTGCTGTGGGATTCTGCGCATTATATAAGACAGCTGTGGAAAAATTTAAGAGACATGGTAGTGCATTGCAATCAGAGCACTCTAAATATAAGTAACACAACACAAAAGGTTTTAAGCTTCGTTTAAGGAGCAACAGAAGAATCAATGCAAAAAAGAAACTGTTGAAAGCAATCAATCAGGAACCAATCAGATTAGAGCGCAATAGTGGTTACTTAGGCATGAAAGAGAAACTTGAACAATCGACACATGTTATAATCACTGTTATGACCATTGGTGCAAAGAAACAAAACTTCAACAAGGAAGACTGATAAACCAACCAAGTATTATTGGTGTGGTCATGGACATTCCCTACCGACCCAACACCTTCCTCACCCCAGAGATGTTGAAGGATCAAGAAGTAAAGGCAGCAATCTGGAAGCACAAGTGTCTATTCACGAGTGAGCTGTCACAAAGTTGGCTTCTGTATTGATCCAAAAAGCAACGTAAGTGAGGGGCACTGGGACATTCTGAGAATATGACAAGCGATGAGATAAATGCACGTGCTTGCTTACTGTAGAAATACTCATGTTTTCAAGGTAAAGACAGCACCTTAGATCCCTGAGAGGGAGAAACCATTTCAGTCAATTTTTCGGTCAAAACAAATGAGGAGAGTAATCCAACTGAACTTCACCCCAGGCCTGCCATTATTAATGTCTTGCCAACCTGGCTTATCCTAGGTGACATTGAAAAATGCCTGAAAGCACTAGGCACAGTGCTGATCTTGGACTTTCACAAAGTCCACAAAGTACTGCTGAAAACCTGCACAGCAGAGCTGAATGCCACCTTCCTGTACTGCTGTGCCACAGGCAACTAACCAGTTGTGAGGAAAACAACCTAGGTAATTCCTACTCACATTAAAAAAGCTAAATCTGAGCCTCCTCCTGACTGACTCATTAGCCTTCTCCTATCATCAGTAAAATGTTAAGTGGAATCATTAGAAGTGTCATCAAACACGTTGAGTAACCAATAACCAGCTCACTGAGGATCAGTTCTGGTTCTGCCAGAAACACAGGTCCACATGTTGTTTCAACCATGTTCTCCCCAGTGTCCTGACTGATCAATGAGTTCTCAAGCCACATCACATTGTTGTTCGTGGGTTCTCACTGTGGATAAAATGGCTGCTGCTATTTCTTACATTACAGATGTAACAACTGTTCAAAACTACTTCATCAGATGTAAAGTAACTAGGACATCCCATGGTTGGGAAAATGCTAAAGATAAGTCATTCATTTCTTTTAAGTGCTCATTGAACATGGGCATCAATGGCAAGGCCAGCATTTATCACCTTTGAGAAGGTGACGTTGAGCCACCTTCTTGAGCCAGTACAACACGTTTTGTTGTTACAACCCAAGTAATATGAAACAGGGTGCTCCAGGATTTTAATGCAACCACAGTGAGGTATCCAATGCAGGATGGTGAGATGGAGGGAAACTGTAGTTGGTTTCATTTCCATGTTCCTGCTGCTATAGCCCTCCTAGGTAGTAGAGGTCATTATTTGAAAGGACGGAAAGCTCCGTCAAAAGGTCTTAGAGTACATCTTATTTATGGTACACACTGCTGCCACTATGCACCAGTGGTCTAAGAAGTAAATGACTGAAGTGGTGAATGGGCTGCTAATCAAGTAAAATACTTTGGACGAGATAGTGTTGAATGTCGTAAGTCTTGTTTGAGCTTAACCATCCAGGTAATTGCACTGTATTCCATTCACAGCTCTAGCATGTGCCTTATAGATAGTGGAAAGGTTTTGTGAGGTCAGGATCAGCCTCTCATCAGTGCACAAAGTCACTGCAATTTTGTCTAACTAATAAACTAACAGTGATTCCAGGCAAGGAATCCAGTGAAACTGAAAGTCGAGCAAAGTCAAGATTAGATTTATTTTTGTGGTTAGAAACAGAGGCGTGGATCATTTATCTCCCCAGTGCCATTCCACTAATGAATAAGTTTGTGATGGAACCCTGACTCCGTATACCCAGCTTTCCCCCATATCCCTTAATACCTCTAGATAACAGAAACCTATCACAGTCTTAAAATTGCGCCAATAATCATTTGCGGTTGAGTCATCCAAGTTTCTTCCAATATTTCATGTTGAAGTCTTTGTTAATTTCATTTCTGAAAGGTCTGGATCTAATTTTTATACTGTGCCAAAAATTCTTAGACTCACTAATCAATGAATTTTTTTTTACTCTATCGACCTTATGTTCTCATAGCATCTTGAAAATTTTTACCAAATCACTCTTAACTCCTCCATATCAAAGCAATAGTTTGTTTAATTTTGCATTTGTAATTTAACCCGAAAGCTTAGGTATCATTCAGGTAAAGCTACTGCATTCCTACATGGCCAACATACTACAGTCATTTCTGAAGAATGGTCTAGGCCCGAAATGTTAGCTTTCCTGCTCCTCTGCTCATCCAGCTCTAACACCTTGCTATCTAGCACTATTGCCTGGCACTTGAGTGGCACAAATGTTATTTGCTCCTTATCAGCTCAAACCTACAACTTATTCAGGTTTTGCCATATTCAGGCAACGTCTACTTCATTATCAAAGGAACTGAACAGAATTGAACTGTGTGCAATCTTGAACAAACATCCCAATTGCTGACTTCAAGACAGAGCGAAAGAACTTTAGAAAGCAGCTGAAGATGAACGGACCTAGGACATTGCAGAAATTCCTCTGGGCAGAATTGACTTGGGCCTTAGATGATCAAGTAAATGTCACTTGACAACTCTCACAGTAACATTTTGGATCATTTTGTTAAGAACTGAGAGTTGACCAACGTGGCCATAATTGGCCAGATTGGATTTCACTGTGTTTTATTTTAGACAAGACACACTTAGGCATTTCCCAAATGTTAGGTTGATGTCCTTTTCAACTTGCATTCAAATTGGAGAAAGGCTGACTCAGAAGCTGAGTGAGAGGAATAATCAGCAAATCTCCTAACCCTTGTTTGAGCTGATGGTATGACACTTTTATGGTGTATACCATGAAGTTGAGAATTTCCAGGCTGATCCCTTCCAAATTTATATCAGCCTGCTGCCACCTCTTGTGGATCTGTCCTGATGTTAAGACAGGACATACAAAGAATAATTATGGAGGAGTGCAAAGTACTGACCAGTCCAGAAATATAAAAATGCTACTTGGCATTACGTAAAGCACCAGTCACTTTAGAAGTAAGTCTGCTTAAAAACATACTGATCATTGTTGTAACAGAAAGGCACCTCTGCACACATTGATAGCTTCAAATGAGAAAACTTTTCTGCCCTGTAAAGGTAATGTAGGGTTAGCCAGGCTACAGGATAATCAGGAAGTTATAATGGTTCAAGGGTCAGAGTGATGCTATGAACAGATGGCACAGAGCGCGGAATATTTGATCACTGATTAAAGCTAGTCGTTATTCCAGATGTCACTGTTTTTTTGAAAGTTAACCTAATATGTATTCAAAATGTGATTCAGACCTTTGCTATTCCCTTCCCCCACATGTTCAAGCTCATCATTTGAACTCAAAATTTGAACGCAATTTTCTCACAAGCAGTAATTGGGGACACCTGGTAACCTGTCAGGTTTCAATAGTCAAACAAAAGTTGATGAAATATTAATTCCAAATCACCTGCTTTTTACCATGCATCCTTCATAAAGAATTCTGAAATGTCAAATCTAGCATTTATATTTGTTGCAGTCATCTTTGTCCATGTTTGTCGCTTGGCAACCAGTACCTGCTCACACAGGCCAAGCTGGACTCAAGGTCCTTCCGTAACTCTTGTCCAGCAGTTGTCTGCTGAATGGTAGAAGATCAATCAGCGCAAGATTTTTTCCACAGAGTTGAGGATTAACCTATTTTTGTCTTCTCTACATAGTGCTACTAGGACAACAGCATGAAAGGAAGTAGCATTAAATTAACTAACACCATCTTCTGTGGGACTCTCTTCTTCATGCACAATGAACCTGTTTTTAAAAAATGCAATCCAAATAGTTGCTGTCGGCCCTCAGTGTGAAAACTGAAGAAAACCACACATGTATTATTTACTGAAAATAAAAAACGTTGGAGATCACAGCAGGTCAGGTAGCGCCCATGGAGAGAGCAAGCTAACGTTTTGAGTTGAGGTGATTCTTCATCAGAGCTGATGTGAAGTGTGGAGGGGGATGACATTTATGCAACAGTAGTGGGGGAGGGGGAATGCTGAGGGAGAAAGGGTGTTGAACACGCTTTCACCCCCAGCACTCCATTCCACCCCACCCCCCAAACTATTACATAAATGCTGCCCCGACACACTTCACATCAGCTGTGATGAAGAATCACCTCGACTCAAAACGTTTGCTAGCTCTCTCCACGGGCGCTACCTGACCTGCTGTGATTTCCAGCATTTTTTGCTTTCAGTACTGATTCTAGTACCTGCAGTAATTTGCTTCTACATGTATTATTTAAGTCTCAGATTCAATACCTGTCATTGTGTTGAATTAGCTGGGGCAGAAGGCAGGGCAAGTCCAACCATGAACCAGCAGCCACCTGCTAAAAGGTGCAAACATTCCTGTGGCTGTCGATTAGTCACAAGTTGTACCTCCCTGTGATTTTCTCTATGACTAAACAGTCTGCCAATACTTAGAATGTGAGCTCATGAAGACTGGATGTGGAGCGGTGCTGTGGGGAACTTACAGCTTTCAAAGTTGTTTCTCAGCCATTTGGTATAACTTTGGATACCTGCACAGTTTTATGGTGCTCGGTCATATTCTCCAGAGCCATCCAAGATGCCCTGGTAGCTTCACGGCCATCAATCCTTCTTCTTGGTATTAATATAAGTCACCAGTATTATGTGAGGAAGGATATCCACATGAAGTCATTAGGGAGAAAGCAGGAACAGGGTACTGAGTTGGATGATCAGCCATGCTCATTTTGATTGGCACAGCAGACTTGAAGGACTGAAGGGCTTATTTCTGTTTGTATGTTCTATGTTTCTATGTCTATGCAATTTTTCCTTTTCAATAACATCCTGTTCTCAGACAATCAAATGGAACATATGGATCAAACTCTTTACTACAGTGAATGCACCAGATGCTTGTAAATAGTCTGACTGACACTGATCAGAATTCAAGGTACAGATCGTTTCCTGAATGACCATTCTTCTGAAGTGTTATTCCAGATCCTGTAACAACTGTTGCTATTTTTGACTATCCACTCTCTTTGCTATTATCTTTTGATGCTAAACTCGAATCATCCATGGCGATCCATACAGGCAGCCGAGAGCCCCATCTACATAAGTGGAGAATTCATTGTGAATAGCCGTGTGCACTCGAGCAGATACCTCTGGTGCACCAGATGTTCTGTTCCATTTGATCTCAAAGCAGTCGCAAAATATACAATCACCGCCTAGCTGCATGAAGTACATTCAGGTTTGTTAAATCCGACCAAAGCAAGTACGTCACTTTATTACAGTCACTAACAGGGGGGTTGCAGAAGAGGCGCTTATCTATTTCCAAACAATGGAATCAGAATAGGGAAAGAAAATAGGGAAGCATTTGCAATTTGACAATGAATGATGCCAGGACCAATATTCCAGCTAAGATAACACGGTGTGAAGCTGGATGAACACAGCAGGCCAAACAGCATCAGAGCAGGAAAGTTTGACGTTTCGGGTCGAGTCCGTTCTTCAGAAATGGGGGAGGGGAAGGGGTTTCTGAAGTAAATAGGGAGAGAGGGGGAGGCAGATAGAAGATGGATAAAGGAGAAGATAGGGTGAGAGGAGACAGACAGGTCAAAGAGGCAGGGTTAGAGCCAGTGAAGTTGAATGTAGGTGGGGAGTTAGGGAGGGGATAAGTCGGTCCAAGGAGGACAGACAGGTCAAGGAGGAGGGATGAGGTTAGTGGGTAGGAGATGGGGGTGGGGCTTGAGGTAGGAGGAATGGTTAGGGAGGCGGAGACTAGCTGGGCTGGTTTTGGGATGTGGTCGAGGGAGGGGAAATTTTGAAGCTTGTGAAGTCCATATTGATACCCTCAGGCTGCAGGGTTCCCAAGTAAAACATGAGATGCTGTTCCTGCATCTTTTGGGTGGCGTCACCATGACAATGCAAGAGGCCCAGGATGGGCATGTTGTCCGAGGTGGGGGTGGGTGAAATGGTTCGCGACTGGGAACTGTAGTTGTTTGTTACGAACTGGGCGTAGGTGTTCCGCAAAGTGGTCCCCAAGCCTCTGCTTGGTTTCCCCAACGTAGAGGAGGCCACAACGGGAACAGCGGATACAGTATATCACATTAACAAATGTGCAGGTGAACATCTGTTTGATGTAGAAGGTCTTCTTAGGGGCTGGGATGGAGGTGAGGGGGGAGGTATTGGGGCAGGTGAAGCATTTGCTTCGGCTGCAGGGAAGAGTGCCAGGGGTGGTGGGGCTGGAGGGGAGTGTGGAGCGGACAAGGGAGTCATGGAGAGAGTGGTCCCTCCAGAATGTAGATCAGGGTGGGGAGGGAAAAATGTCTTTGGTAGTGGGGTCAAATTGCAGATGACGGAAATGTGGGAGGATGATGTGTTGGATTTGGAGGTTGGTGGGGTAGTACATGACGTCAAAGGGATTCTGTTTTAGTTATTCTTGCGGATACGGGATGTGAGGGATGAGTTGCGGGAAATGCTGGAGACATGGTTGAAGGCATTTTCGAGCACTGTGGAGAGGAAGTTGTGGTTCTTGAAAAAAAGATGACATCTGGGCTGTTCGGGACTGGAATGCCTCATCTCAGGAGCAGATGCGGTGGAGGTGAAGGAATTGGGAATAGGGGATGTCATTTTTACTGGAAGGTGGGTGAGAGGAGGAATATTCTAGGTAGTTCTGGGAGTCGGCAGACTTAAAATGGATATCGGTTTCCAGGTGGATGCCAGGGATGGAGACAGAGAGGTCCAGGAAGGAGAGAGAGGTGTCAGAGATGGTCCAGGTAAACTTAAGGATGGGGTGGAAGGTGTTAGTGAAGTAGATGAACTGTTTGAGCTCCTTGTGGGAACACGAAGCGGCACCGAAACAGTGATCAACGTAACGGAGGAAGAGATGGGGGATAGGGTCAGTGTAGCTTTGCAAGAGGGATTGTTCCATGTTTCCTACAAAGAGGCAGGCATAGCTTGGGCCCATGCAGGTACCCATGGCCACCCCCTTTGTCTGCAGGAAGTGGGAGTGATTAAAGGAGTTCTTAAGGGTGAGGATGAGTTCAGATAAGCGGATGAGGGTGTCAGAGGAGGGGTACTGGTCGGGCCTGCGGGACAGGAAAAAGCGAAGGGCCTTTAGGCGATCTGCATGGGGAATGCAAGTGTATAGGGACTGGACATCCATAGTAAAAATGAGGTGTTGGGTACGGGGGAATTAGAAGTTCTGGAGGAGGTGGAGAGTGTGGGTGGTGTCACCAACAGAAGTAGTGAGTTCCTGGACCAAGGGGGAGAAAATGGAGTCCAGACAGGTGAAGATATGTTGAGTAGGGCAGGAGCAGGCGGAGACAATGGGTCGACCAGGGCAGTCAGATTTGTGGATTTTGGGAAAGAGTTTTTCTTTGGAGGGTAGCTTCTTTAAGGTAGGCATCCTTAGAAGAGGTTTCGCAGTGGGGTTAAAATTGTTACACAGGTAGTTAGGAACTGCCGATGCTGGAGAATCTGAGATAACATGTTGTGAAGCTGGATGAACACAGCAGGCCAAACAGCCGAAGCAAGTGCTACACCTACCCCTATACCTCCTCCCTCACCCCCATCCCAGGCCCTGAGAAGACTTTCCACATCAAGCAGACGTTCACCTGCACATCTGTTAGTGTGATATACTGTATCAGCTGTTCCCGTTGTGGCCTCCTCTACATCGGGGAAACCAAGTGGAGGCTTGGGGACCACTTTGTGGAACACCTACACTCAATTTGCAACAAACAACTACATCTCCCAGTCGCGAACCATTTCAACTCCAACTCCACACACACCCCTGCCCCCACAATCCACTGCTCAGATGACATGTCCATTCTGGGCCTCTTGCATTGCCAACAATGACACCACCTGAAAGATGCAGGAACAGCATCCCATATTTCGCTTGGGAACCCTTCAGTCCAAGGGTATCAATGTGAACTTCACAAGCTTCAAAATCTCCCCTCTCCCGACCACATCCCAAAACCAGCCCAGCTAGTCTTCACCTCCCTAAACATTGCTCCTACCAAGTCCCACCCCCATCTCCTACCCACAAACCTCATCCCGCCTCCTTGACCTGTCCGTCCTCCCTGGGCTGAACTATCTCCTCCCTAACTCACCACCTACATTCACCTTCACTGGCTCTAACCCTGCCTCTTTGACCTGTCTCTCTCCTCTCACCTATCTTCTCCTTTATCCATCTTCTATCCGCCTCCTCCTGTCTCCCTATTTATTTCAGAATCCCCTTCCTCTCCCCCATTTCTGAAGAACGGTCTCGACCCGAAACGTCAAACTTTCCCGCTCCTCTGATGCTGTTTGGCCTGCTGTGTTCATCCAGCTTCACACCATGTTATCTCAGATTCTCCAACATCGGCAGTTCCTCCTATCTCTATACCAATATTCCAGCTGGTAGCCGTCACCATAAAGGGAGCTTGGAAAAGGTCAGCCTTTATTTTCTTGAATTTCTAGGTTTCTATCTCCCAGTCAGAGGGTTTGATTTTCTGTGGTGACACCTTACATTCAGTTTCTGGCACGTGCTTAAGCTCAGAAATTTAGTGAGAATGTTAAAACAATTTTTTGGCAGAGTTGCTGGTGCAGTTTGAGCTTCCCTCACTTCCCCCCGTGTATTTTCATCACCATAGAAATTCATCAACACTCTTATGTGTGTTTCCAAAGGTAGTTTATCTTGAAGTTTCTAAAGAATCTCTCTTGGACTTATTTGTTTGATACACATAATCCGTAGACTTTTTTTCCCCCCACCAGATCCGGCACACATTTCTTCAGAGATACTAAGGGGAGCGGAAATCTACTGTTGCAGAAAGATAGTAGATACTTGGCTATTTTCTGGGAATCCTGGTTTGGATTTGAACTTGCAATGCAAGAGCAAGTCAGAGATTGAAAATGAATCAAGCTCTCCTGAAGAGACAGAAAACAAGCTCTAACAATACATCCCAGCTGAAAAAATAGTCCCAATTTTACCACTCGGTTGCTCCACGTAAGTTAGAAGTTCCATCCATCATGAATTAAACAAGAGAAGTTGGGGCCATCAGCTCAGGTTTCTTGGGTAGTACAAGTAACCTTGGAAATCCAAAATGGCATCCACAATGTACAGATACTTGGGGAATAAATCACACCAAATACCAAATTGGTGCAGACAGAGCGAACATTTTCAAGAAATATGCACAACAAGCAGCTCACCACATTGATTAATGCATTATATTGATATGATGGGAACAGTGATCGTGTCAGTTTGAATAAGGTCAAACAGGCTCACAGAGAAAGAAGGTGAAAAAATATCATTTTAGACCGAGACCATAATCAGATTTCTAACCAAAGCATTAAAACAGACACATGAAGCCAGTTGCTTTGCTCTTAGGATAAGAAGGTGATTCAGGACCATTTCCAAATCTCGATCCTGCCCTGGCTGTGAGAGACAATAACCGGATTGATCAGCCAATGGCAGCTGGAGGCTGGGCTCTAATCTTTAGGTTTCCTCTAAAGAAATAGTTAAAAGCATAAAATAAACAGTGGCCATAGATGTCAGGTATACCTTGGAAGAAGGTAAGTCCCTCCACAGGATATCCTACAGCCACAGGGTGTTAAGAAATGACCATGGGAGTCATTTTAACAACAATAATGAAAAGCAAGCAAGATTGGATGAACTGCATTACATACATATCTCATTTCTATGCAAGTTATCTCTTCACTAATGTGATTTAAATGTGTCATCAACTACTTACAGGTTAGTTACAGATTGATTGTGTCTGAGTGTTTCTGATTCAAGAGTCATAGAGTCACAGTCATAGAGCTCTGCAGCCATGGAAACAGACCCTTCGGTCCAACTCACCCATGCCGACCAGATATCCTAAATTAATCTAGACCCATTTGTCAGCATTTGACCCATATCCCACGAAACCCTTCCTATTCACGTACCCATCCAGATGCTTTTCAAATACTATAATTGTACTAGCCTCCACCACTTTCTCTGGCAGCTCATTTGATACACACACCACCCTCAGAGTGAAAACATGGCCCCTCAGGTCCCTTTTAAGTCTTCCCATCTCACCTTAAACATATGTCCTCCAGTTTTGGACTCCAGTCGCTGGGGAAAAGACCTTGGCTATTCACCCTGCCTATGCCCTTCATGATTTTATAAACTTCTGTAAGTTCTATCCTCAGCCTCTAATGCTCCAGGAAATATCACCCCTGCATATTCAGCCTCTCCCTTTAGCTCAACCCTCAAATCCTGGCAACATCCTTGAAAATTTTTTCTGAACCCTTTCAAATTTCACAACATTCTTCCTCTAGCAGGGAGACCAGAATTGAACACCGTGTTCCATAAGTGGTCACATGACCTCCCAACTTCTATACTCAATGCACTGACCGATAAAAGTTATAAATTCTCTCTACAATTCTTCAGGAGTACAAAAGGCTGCAGGGAGTGATGTGACAGGGTGCTGAACGAGCTTTTGCTGATTTCATGTTTATCACACAAACCACTCCAAGGCATGCACACATTATGAAGCCTTCCACTTAGAATATAGCAAAACTGGGAAAATGAACAGCAGTTACACAGAGCAGAACAAGCTTCTCGAAGAGTGAGGATGAGGACGTCTTTTAGCAGGAGGCTATCTGCACAGCAGGTTCAGGGTATAATTTTCTTGCCTGAACTAAGTGAGATTTATGCTTTATGAGCTATGTTCTCACTGAAAACTGTCACCTGCTAGTCATAAACTCACCTTAAAGCAGAAAGAATTGAATTGTCAATGACAGCTTAGGTAATTGTGGCAAAGAATATTTCAGTCTGACCCCCTCGCTAAGCTGAAGTTGGAGACATGTGCAAGATCTTGTAGTTTGCCATCACTGTTAGAAGATTTTCTATTCAAATTAGATTTCATTCATTCTTGCCAGAGAAAACAGGTGAATGAGCATAGACTGTAAGAGAATTTAAGGCTTCCCCTTGGTGAAAGGTACCATTTGCTGAATGTATCTCACTTTCTGAATGTTCCTTACTAAATCTGTCATATATCAGAAACAAAGGGATTCTAATTCCTCAATGTCCAGCTTGTGTGTGACCAAAGACAGCAAAAATACAGATCAATACCCAAAATCATGGCAGTAGTTATGACAGTTTTGTTCTGTAGCGGTCTGCTGTACCATTTTTTCCAAACAACAGCTATCCACTGACAACATAACTGATTACTTCAATCTGCAGTCATTTACAGATATACAGCAGCTTACCAATACAGCTCAGGAACAGAAGAAAGGTGAAAAGGAAGATGAAACAGGGAACAGGAGAGAAGAAACCAAGACAACACCTTTCTGTCAGCTCAGTGATGGATAGTTCTGAAGTGGAGTCATGCTGGGCTCGAGGTGATGACTCTGTTTCTCTCTCCAAAGATGCTGCCAGACCTGCTGAGCTTCTCTCCCATTTTCTGTATTTGTTTCAGTTAGGGCCTTGCCTATTTTATCCAGATGACTTACAGAGGATGATGTGAAATCCCTTGAACAGCTTGGTCTATGTTTCTGCCCAGACCGACCGTGAACAATCTATTTAGGCGCAACGACAGAGTGCTATCTCAATTTCTGTTGGGTCCAAATCAAACCATCCCTCTATCATACGCTATAATTTTTTCTTGATTATAATGTAGAAGTGAAAGTCATTAAATTAAAACATCTTAATACACATTTCTAGACATACAAACATATGAATAAGGTGCAGGAGTCAACCTTTGAGCCCATTTTGTCACTTCAAAATATCATTGCTGTTCTGATTCTGGTATCAAATCAAACTTTCTAGACACTTCTTGCACCCTTTGACTGTCTTGTCAATGGATCTCGCTAACTTAGCCCTAAGTATATTCAATGATGCTGCCTGTACCTCTCTCACAAAGAGAATTCACAGACTAATGACCCCTCAAAGATAAAAACGGTTCCACATCACTGTCTGAATTGAGAGATCCCCTGTTTTTAAACTGTTGCCTAGTGCAAGTTTCTCGCTTAACAGGAAACATCCTTTCGGCATCCATCATGTCAAATCCTTTCAGGATCTTGTATGCTTCAGTAAGATCATCTTTCATTGTTCTAACATCCAACAGATAAAGGCCCAATCTATCCAATGTTTCCCCCTAAGACAACTCCACCATCACAGGAATTAGTAAAGCAAATGTTCTCTGAACTTCTTTGAATTCAATGTGTCCTTTCCTAAATAAGGGAGTCAAAATTGTACACAATATGTTTCGTCAACACTTGAATAAAAGCAGAAATTGCCTATCTTTGCATTACTCTTCTTGCAATAAGACAATATTCTATTTATTTTCCTAATCACCTGCTATTGTGACTAATGTACCAGGGCACCCAAATTCCTCAGTAACAGGGTTCTGCAATCATTCTCCAAAAAGAAACTATACAGCTTCCCTATCCTAACTAACTGAAAACCAAAAGAGCTGTGGATGCTGTAAATCAGGAACTAAAACAATGTTGCTGGAGAAGCTCAGCAGCTCTGGCAGCACCTGTAAAGGAAAAAACAAAGTTAATGTTTCGGGTCCGTTTTTTTCCTTCACTGATGCTGCCAGACCTGCTGAGTTTTTCCAGCAACTTTGTTTTTGTCCCTATTCTACCTGGTGCTCAATTCACACTTCCCTACATTGTACCCCATCTGTCATATTTTTATCTCCTCACTTAATCTACCTAAATCACTTTGCAGATTCCTTATGCTGTCTTCACAACATGCTCTCCCACCTATCTTTGAGTTATCATCAAATTTAGTAGCTATAGGTTTGGTTTCTTCATCCAAATAATTTATGTAAACTGAAGATAATTGGGGTCCTAGGACTGATCTCTATGGCATTCCACTTCTACATCTTGCAAGCCCGAAATGGTCCATCCAAACCCAAGCTCTGCTTCCTGCTTGCTAACAAATCCTTTATCCACACTTAAACGTTACCCCTACACCATGAGCTTCTGTTTTGAGTAGGAACCTTCAATGTGGCATGCTATTAAATGCCTTTTTGAAACCCAAGCACCAAATGACATGTCTCCCTTTTTACATATAACATGTTACTTCCTTAAAGAAGTCTTATAAATTAGCCAAACAACTTACCCTTCATAAAACTATACTGACTCTGCCTGACTGCATTAATATTTTCTACACACCTTGCTGTAATATCTTTAATGAAGATGCCAACATTTTCCTTATGAAAGATATTAGATTCTCAGGCTTGTGGTTTCCTGTTTTGTGTCTCCCTCCTTTTTCGAAAAGAGGAATTCCATTCAGTATTTTCAAAACTAATGAGATCTTTCTGGAATCTAGGGAATTTTGAAGAATTAACTAACTGCATCTATTTTTGCAGCACTCTATGAAGAACCCTATCAAGTCCAGGGACATGTCAGTCTTAAAGTTCTATTAGTTTCCTGGTTAGTCTGTCACTGATCATTTCAATTATTTTACATTCCACTCTCACTTTCACGTTTTGATTCAGTTATTTCTGGGAATTTATGTGTATCCTCTATTGCGAAAAAACTGATACAAAATGTGTGTTCAATTCGTCTGTCATCTCACATTATTTAATTCCCCAGACTCTCTTTCTGTAGGACCACTGTTCCATTTGTTATGACTGTTTAAGATATCTGAAGGAATTTTTCTGTAAGATCATGTTTATGAATTTCTTGAGGCACTTCAAGTCATTGAAGCTTGACCCCTGGCACTGATCCTCCTAACTAGCGGCTCTCATTGCCTTCTGTCATGTGATTAGATGGTCTCCAGCCACAGTACATACACAGAACATCACCTCTCCTTTCTTTGAGAGGTGCCAGAGAGCTGTAGCCACCGTAGCCTTGCTTTAAATGCTGCTAGCTGCTCACAATATTGCCTGGTTTCATCATCAGTGCCCAATGAACAGCATAGTTAGTTGTTGCTAAATCCAGCAATCATTCAAATGAGTATACAGTGTGGTGTTAGTGTGCTGTCTGCAATGCAACTGAGGGTACGAATTTATCCTACGTACAGTCCCATGCCTACTTACATATGCTACCCTAGTTAACCCTCCAATCTTTGGGCATCTAGGAGCACTAGGAGCAGACTTAGTCCTCACTCTACGCAAAATTCCAATATAAATGGGATGGAATGCAAAAGTGGAGACTGATTTGTGTCCCTCACTTTCCAATACAACCCTAAATTACTTTATAGCCCAACTCACCACCATGAACACGCAACTAGTCAGTTGCAAAAAGGGGGTGCATAGTGGATCATTAGTTTGTTTTTCAAACCTTCCCAGTTGTCCTTAAAGTCAATTTATTAGTGATTGTTTACTTCTTCATTTATTGAATAAATTTGATCCATACTTTAAAAGTAAAACAAGGTTCACTGTGATGATTGTCCATTTTTGAAGAATGAACTGAAATCTTATTGAGGCATGTAATAGTCTGCCACTATCAATCTGCTGTCTAGCCATTAGGGAATAGCAATCAACTGGTTGTGTGTGGATATTCGTTCAGGACAGGACCGACATTGGCTTTAATCGTCCCTCACCTTCACTGGTTCCACAGCACTCAAGACACAAGTGGTTACTTCGAAAGAAAATGGAGCTGGCTGCCCATTTATTTTGTAAATACAGTTCAAAGTTTTATGGGGCTTTGATAGAGAAAATAAGGAGCAACAGTTTCCATATGCAAGACAGTTGGTAACCAGAATATACTGATTGGAAATAGGTTGGTCAAGTGGATCTCATAGACTCTGAGTTTCCTGATTGGACCAGGTTAACAGCTCCAATCAGGGAGACCTGACTGACAGCTTTAAAAATGAATGTCAGGTATTTCCCTTAATCTAGGGACTGGCTCCGACTTAGCTGGTCAGAGTTCATGTACTGTAAATAATGGTCGAATTGGCGATGGGATATTGGCCTCTGTGGAATTATTGCATAGAGGACACAGATTTACACCAGTTGAATGTACTGGAGAGGAATCGGAGAGATTGAGTTACCTACCAACTTACTAAAATCTGGAATGTACTCCCTGACAAGGTGGCAGCAGATTTAATAAGTTTCAAAAGTAAACTGGATAAATATTTGGTAAGGAAAAAATACTGCAGGCTACAAGTAAAGAGCAGCAAAGTGTGACTAAGTGAACAGGCCTTTTAGAACCAGTGAAGAATTAGGAGTACAATGGGTCAAATAGTCTCCTTTTGTTAGCGAGTTTTGAGAAGATTTGTAGCTCAGGTTGAGGTTCTGGATGTGAGTTTGCTCGCTGAGCTGGAAGGTTAGTTTTCAGCCGTTTCGTCACCATTCTAGGTAACATCATCAGTGAGCCTCCGACGAAGCGCTGGTGTTATGTCCAAGAACAGGAAATATCATCACCAACGCAGGAAATGACATCACCAGCCCAAGGAAACCTAACCAGATAAATAGAAAGCGGGACATAACACCAGCGCTTCGTCGGAGGCTCACTGATGATGTTACCTAGAATGGTTACGAAACGTCTGAAAACTAACCTTCCATCTCTTTTTGTCCAGCAAGAGCCTAGCAGTCACCAGTTACTGGAGAGAACGTTGGAATGGGGAAAGAAAAAGAAACTAAGTAACCAAACCTTGTTCCAAGAGCAAAAGAAAATGAGGGATAAACAACTATCTCAAACATAAAACAAAAAGAAAGAACTGCAGACGCTTTAAATTAGAAACAAGAACAGAAATTGCTGACAAACCTCAGCAGGTCTGGCAGCATCTTCTGAAGAATGGTCACTGGACCTGGACTGTTGACTCTGCTTTCTCTCCACAGATGCTGCCAGATCTGCTGAGTTTCTCCTGCAATTTTTGATTTTTGAATCTCATTTTCAGGCCTATTAGCTGGTTTGTTGCATCACATGCAAGTCAAGGAAAGAAGCTTATTTACCAATATTTTCGGCAGGTTAACATCTTGTATAAAGTGTACTTGTCAATAATATGCTCACCCCTTAAATTAAGCAAAGCGTATGAGCTGGGAACACGTTGCTTAAATGAAAGCTGCAGTTTGGCAATTTAATCTACCAATCTCAGGGTCATGACAGCCCTCAGCTGAACATGCCCACATTTTCTCCACATTCCTTCCTCTCAAACCCACACCATCCAAATCCTCTCTTCATTCCATCCCACTCCACCCTCACACTGCTCTTAATCAATGGGGCCTACTTATGCCAAATTAGAGGCCAATAGCACCCTGTCTGTCTCCGCTTCATCTGAATGGAAGCTCTTAGTCTTGTGTTTCCACAGAATAAGGTAATCAAACTGTTCACAATATTCTACCCGTGGTCCAACTTGTGGCTGGTATAATTTCTTCCTATTTTTATACTCAATTTCCCTTGGGACTAACTGCCAACATTCCATTTGTCCCCACTATTGCCTGATGAACTTGTATGTTAGCTTTTTGTGATTTGTGCTTTAGAACCCCCAAATTCCTCTGCACTGTTAGCTTTCTGCAGTGTTTGTCCAGTTAAATAATATACAGCTCCTCTAACCTTCCTGCCAAAATGCATGACCTCACATTTTCTCACATTACATTCTAAGTGCTAATTTGTCACTCACCCTCAAACTATCGATATCCCTCTGCAGACTCGTTACATCATTCTCACCACCTGCTTTCAAAGTGATATTTGTGTCATCCACAAACGAAGGTATGACACATTTATTTCTCTCATCCAATTCATTATTATATACTTGTAAATAATTAAGGCCCCTGTAACACTCTAACAGTTACAGGTCGCAATACTGAAAATGCCCTCTTCACAACTCATTCCAACCCTATGTCTTCTACTAGTTAGTTAGCCCTCTATCCATCTTAATGTACTATCTCTAACAGCATGGGCTCTTATCTTATGAAGTAGCTTAATGTGTGGTACCTGCTCTGTTATCGCATCCTTTATAACAGGTATGAACATTTTCCCAATAATAGATGTTAAGCTAACTGCCTGAAAGTTACCTGATTTTTGTTTCTTTCCCTTTATAAATAAAAACTTTACACTGGCAGTTTTCCAATCCTCTGGGACTTTTCCACAATCTAAGAATTCTTGGAAGATTTTCATTAATACATCTACTGTCTCAATAGCTGCTACTTTTAATATCTGAGGATTCATCCCATCTGGTCCAGATAGGTAACTTAGTCTTTAGCCCCGTTATTGATCCTAGCACTTCTGCTCTAGTGATAAATACTGTATTTATTTCTTCTCTGCCTTCTGCCCATGAATCATTTAGTATTTTTAGAAAACTACAAGTGTCTTCTGTGAAGACTGATGCAAAGCATTTATTCAACTCCTCCACCTTGGTTCCCCATTATTATTACCCCAGCCCCATTCTCAAAGAGCCCATGTTAACTTTAGCCTTTTGCTTCCTTTATATATTTAAAGAAGCTTTTGTTCTCCATCTTGACCTTAGTTACAAGTTTACCCACAAAGAAAGTCTTCTCCATCTGTTTTAGGCTATCTTTTGCTGTTTTTAAAACTTTCCCAATCCTCTAGTTTACCAGTAATCTTTGCCACATTTTACATGTCCTTTCTTTCATTTGATGCTATACTTCACTTTCCTGGTTCACCAGGGCAAGCTTATACCCTTCTTAGAATCCTTGTTCCTCACTGGGATATATCTTTGTTGTGAGCCATGAACTATTTTGTTGAACATCTACCATTGCTCCTCAGCCATCTTTGCTTCTTAACAGCTTCCCAGTCCACTCAGATTCATAGATTCATTTGGGATAAAACAGACCCTTTGGTCCAACTCACCTATACCGACCAAATTTCCCAAGCTAAACTCGTCCCCCTTCTGCATTTGGCCATATCCCCCTATGCCTTTCCTATTCATGCACTTATCCAAATGTCTTTTAAATGTTGTAACTGTACCTGCATCTACCACTTCCTCGGAAAGTTCATTCTACATACAAACCACTGTGTGTGAAAAGATTGTTCCTCAGTTCCCTTTTAAATCTTTCTCTGTCACCTTAAAAATATGCTGTTTAGTTTTGAACTCCCTTACCCTAAGGAAAAGCCCCTTGCTATTCACGTAATTTATGCCCCTTGTGATTTTATAAACTTCTTAAGATCATCCCTCAACCTCCTATGTTCTAGTGTAAAGGTCCCAGCCTATTGAGCCTCTCTTTATAACTCAAACTCGACAGTCCTGGCAACATCCTGGTAAATCTTTTCTGAACCCTCTCCAATTTAATATCCCTCTTACAGCAGAGCAACCAAAATTGTACAAAGTACTGGAACAACAATCAGGCAATATCCTGGCAAATCTCGTTTGCACCCCCTCCACTGCAATCACATCCTTCCTGTATAGTGGTGACCAGGACTGCACACTGTACTTCAGCTGTGGCCTAACCAGATTTCTGTGTAGCTCCAACATAACTTCCCTGCTCTTACAATCTATGCCACAATTGATAAATTCAAGCATTCCGTATGCCTCCTTATGCAGCCTAGCCAGAGATGCCCACATCCAATGAAAAAAACAGACAAAGAAAGAGCTTTAAAACACTGAGCATTTCACTGAAGTACTGTTTCCTACAAGTAGATCACTTGCAATCTGTCAGCAAAAAACTATCTAAACATGATTTCACATAAGATTGCACTCATTCTTCATACAGTGCTAAGCTAAAATATAGTGGTTGGCTCATAACTTGTGACTTCAGTTTATTTGAGAAACAGGTGGACAACCAGAATGATGTGACACTTTCTGCCACACATCCAAAGCCAATTGTCTATGGACAAAAAGCTTTATCAGAAATGACAATTGCAAAAGCAAAAAAAACAAAAGCAACATTCAAATTACTTACCAGCACAGAAGACAAAGGAAGAGCACAAATAGTCCAACAGAAACTGTTGTCCCAGTGAGCTCAATCGAGGCCAGTGGAACCCCCAGAAGGTTCATCAAAGATGCCATTTTCTGTGTTGCTGTCTGAATTCTGCTCAATACTGAAAAGAACAGAAGCAATGGATATGATCACATGCTGAACAGATTGAGTAATTTGCAGCAAAGCGTTGTTTTTGACATTCAAGTCAACTGGCCTGAAAACAGGCCAAATTAATGTTTACCAAATAACCATGCAGAGCAACTATGGAAAAAAACAGCTCCTGCTCAGAAACTGGAGGAGTTTTCTTTCCCTCTCTGAGCCCTCCTTCTTGTATTCCACATCATAGAAGAAAGAGAGGTCATTTCATCGAGTGGTATCAGGATTAAAGAATTTCTTGAGCCTTTTAAAGTTAGGTATGGTCTGACAAGTGCCTTGTACAGTTTCAGATAGACATGCCTATTTGTATATTACATTCCTTTTGAAATAAAGGCCAACTTTGCATTTGCCTTCCCTGTTCCATGCTGAACCTGTGTGCTAGCTTTTCGTAATTCACACACATGGACTCTCACTTCTGTGTGCTGCAGCTTACTCCATTAAATAATTATCAACTATCCTTCCTATCAAAATGTATACAACCTTACCCTTTCTCACTTTCCATCTGACAGGTTTTTGCCCACTCTTAAGTTGTCCATATCCCAGTGAAGACTCTGTGTGTAATCCTCACCACTTGCCTTTCCATATGTGCTCGTGGCTTTTTCAATTGTGACATTCCTGTTTTGCAGTTTTCATTCGAGACCTTGTAGCATCATCTGCCTTGTAGACAGTGGATGGAATGGGGGAGACAGGGAGTTACTTGTCACAAAATACTCTGACCTGCTCTCGTACCCACAATATTTATATTGGCTGATCCAGTTCAGATTCTAATCAATTGCAACCACCAGGATGTTGATAGAGGCAGATTCAGTGATAGTTAGATTGTGAGATCTTGTTGGAGATGGTCATTGCCTAGCATTTGCCACTTATTAGCCTAGGCCTGCATGCAGTCCAGGTACATATGGACACAGACTGCTTGCTTCGGTACGTGTTGAGTTACAAATTATCGCAAACATTGTGCAATCATCAGCAATCATTCACAAACCTGACCTTTTTCCTGAGAGGGAAAGTCATTGATGAAGCAACCAAAGAGGGTTGGGGGTAGAGCATTACCCTAACAAACAGTGATTTCCAGTGTCCTTATGTTGATTGTTGAACAACACAGTAGAATGTCATTATCAGTATATGGCCTGTAAGTTCATCTTCTGTTTGAGATATGTTGGATACTGCCCTGTGGGATACTTCAAGTGCTAATGCTATTCAAAATCTCAGACCACTGAAGCAGTAATCATCATTATAAAAATTAGTTAATCCCAATACATGGTCTGAAAGATAATTGTCAGAATCCATTCCTAGATTCCTTGTCCTGCCCATTGCCAATCTCCATCATGACTCCATCATGACAGTACTTCGCAGATGGATCCTTGTGGAAGCCCGTGTGCACCTTTACTTAACATAGGCACCATTGTTCACGTGACCCTGATGGGCTGGTAGTCAGATTTAAATAATACATAACGGCAATCTGCAACGTTCTTCCAAACCTGCAGACAGTGAGACACACTGACTTCTTTTATCTTTCTTCTACCACTGAAGACTTTTCAGACTGTATTTGTTTGGCACCTCCCTCCTCAACCATGATGATATGGGTAGCCCTACCAGGAGTGTGGAGATCCGGACAGTATTGCTCATGGTGATCAGAGTACCCAAGAGTCTCCAGCACATTAAGCTGATGATCTGCAGGGAAAAATCTTGAAAGGAAAGATCTCCATCAAATAATTGGACAATTCTTGACCACTTGCCAAACAACCTTTTCTGTTTTGCCCAATAATTTCTTTTCTTCTTTTATAAAACTGTTGAACAAAAACTTCATAGATTTTTAAAGCTTTTTTCAATGCCTCATAAGTTTATTGCCATGGTTTCATAATTCTAAAGATGTTCTGAATTCCTGGAAAGAAACCCAGATCACTGCCTTCAATAGAACAAAAGTGTCTATTTACAGTGGTAAAATTTATTTTGGCTTTCAAAAGTGGATAATGACTAAAGAAGTTGCATATAGACAGTATTGACACCCTTAGATATTACCAGGAAAAGCTAAAATTAGAATAAACCTCAATAGCTAATTCCTCTATCCATGTTATTTTCCTCAACATTATTCCATATCCACTTGTTTTAAAATTCATTCACAGGATATGAACATTGCTAGCCAGGCCAGTATTTACTGCCCATCCCTAATTTCATGGAGGACAGTTGAGAGTCAACCACATTCAGTCATTAATCAATCTCAGCTGGGAGTGGGTACATTTACCAAGCTACAAAAAAAAAGGCACAGGAACCTATGATCTTTGGACTTTGAGCCAACAATTAAAGTCTATCTGAAAATATAACTTGCAAAGCTTATTTGGCTTGGGCCTGACATTAAAACAGTCTGCTTGTGCAGATGGATGTTATTGATCCCATAACAATATATGGGAGTTCTTCCTGGCATCCTTAGATCAACTTGTAAATGAACCAACTGATCATTCATTTCATGGCTTACTGGCATTAAGTAGTTGCCTTGGTTTCTGACATACTATATAATTTCACAATATGCATTCTACTTTAATGCCTTCCAATTAGATAAAAACAGAATCTAATTTACACCTGAAATGCAATGCCTTACTCAACTGATTAACTGAATTCCTTCAAATGAGATACATCTGTTGCTGGCTTGAGTGGAAGAGCCCTCTTACATAGGTTCTTGCTAACATTAATAGAGTTATGGTTTCCTGGATCAACTATGATCGGGGGTCCAGAGACTTATTTCTTCAGAAATCTGAAAATCCAAAATTCTCAAAATGTTGAAAGTTCTCAACTAGCCAGCCAATCTTTTCCAATGTATCCAGCATTCCCACACTTGATTGGTCTAAGTTTCAAATGTTTCTTCATCTATGTCAAAAAATCCCACGGCTTTGAGTTGGGTCAGAAGTTCTGTCTTGCGGCGCAGCATGTATCACAAAGGTGGGATCAATATAGAGGACAATGTTCTTCACAAAACTAACTTTACTACCGTTTTTTTGAATGGTCAGCAAATTTGGTTCACTACATTCTGTTGCTTCATCCAAGGTCATTAACATAGATTGAAAATAGTTGAAGCCTCAACATCGATTTCTACGACGCTCCACTGGTCACGGTTCACCATTACCTATTTCCTATTAAATATCCACCCTCTATCCTTGCTAGTATATCACCCAATGCCACTCATTCTCTTTCTGTCCCTGTGCCCTGTACAGATGCTCATGTGCAATATCTGCAGATGGCTGTAAAGCACAGTGATTGAAAATTCCTCTCCATACAGATGGTGCCTGTTCTGCTGAGCCTTCAGCATTTTCTGTGGACTTTTTCAGCTGTTTTTAAAACATCACAGAATCAATTTGAGTTCCAAGTCTTTAAAGTTAGCTTTCTAGGATAGGATTAACCAGGGTTCCATCAGCTAACCAATTACTTCATGTAAATGGGCGTCAGCTGAGGGTCAGGGTCACTGGTTGATGCCCATTTTGTCAAATAATCTATCAGCAATTACTGTCAAGACCTAAAAGTAAACAACCATTCAAGGAAGTGTCACAGGCAGCAACCATTTGGGGAACTTAATCCTTGCAACAGATACCACCAGCAGGTAGGGAAGAGGGTTACAGTAAAGAGGAAATAAAAAATAACAATTAGTTATTTCCATCTTAGGTTAATAGATAAAATGATAAATGAGGGAAAAAAGAAAATGAATCAATGGGGAATTAACAAGTGATATGACGGATCGCATTTCCCTTGTTGCGAAGATATGCTTATCTGTTAAATTGAGCACAGTTTTATTTGGATGCTTTACGGTAGTCACTGAGCTATTTCAGATCTGACCGTGTTCTATCCACCATATCACATCTGCAGCATACTCAGGGCTCCATGGACACTTGCAGAAATCTGGCACTGGATTAAGTTGAATTATCTAGAGTGCAACATACAATGAACTACTTTTGAAACTCTATCGTTGCTACGTAGCTGAATACAGCAGCAATTCTATGCCAGCAATGTCCCAGAAGCAGCGAGGACATGAACAACCAGTTTTTGTTACTGATTCAGAGACAAATGTTGACCAAGAAATTCTTAATTTTCAAATCGGTACTACAATAAAATTTGTAACGTTCACAGGAACGGACAGACTTAAACATCGCACTGAAAGACTGTCACCTCCAACAGTAATTCCTTAGTACAACCCCAGAGTGTCAGGCTAGAGTGGGTCCTGAACCTACAACCTTCTAAGAAGCAGTGCAGTCACATTGATAGTTTAGGGCTGGAGTGCCCTCTGCTGTAATAAAAAAACCCATAAATGAGGATTTCGGTTCTCTCAATTTGTTTTGAATCTGGGTTTTATCTACATATCTTTTTCAGCACTGGAACTGCAGTCGATAATGGACAAGCAACCTACTGGTTATGGGTTCAGGTTCCACCAGGGTAAATCTACTTCATTATAGTTCCAGACTGCAATGAAAGAAATCTAAATATACATGTAATCCAAACTGCTGGTAGACTCATGACGACCTCATAGGTGGTGTAGCAAAATCCTTCACTTGTGCAAAATTTGAATGTGTACCACCAACTTCTTCAGATCGAAAAACAAGTGCACTAGTGAAAACATTGCTTATATCCCAATATTTTCTTCAGGATAATACAGTGGTTTCACATTAGTGTGTAAAATCATAATATGGTGCAACTATCTGAAGCAATCACATTGAAATTATTTAGCAGTAAGTGAAAACATTAAAAAGAGGGTGTCATAAGTATTCACATCTGCTGGGCACTGAGGCAGATATATGCTAGAATTGAGTTCACTTACAAATTTGACAGGAATGAAACCATGGCAAAGAGCTGTCATCTTACACATGGAGGTTATAGTTCATGGAGACAGGCAATGTATTCCTACACATTTGCTGTGGTCCACAGCATCCTGTCCAATGAGTCTTTAGAAGAATGTCTTTATTTCTGTCCTACTGCCTGGATAGGCCTTTCCAGTGCTGACCTGACCAGCCTCTAATTTTTCACTCTCCATAAATTCAAGCTCATCTGAAGTTCTGCTCCATTTTCCTAACTCCTGAGAAAGTTTCACCCATCCAACACACCCGTTTGCTCGGATAGTAAGAACTGCCAATGCTGGAGTCAGAGATAACATAGTGTGGAGCTGGGGGAGCACAGCAGGTCAGGTAGCATCAGAGGAGCAGGAAAGTTGGCGTTTTGGGTTGGGATCCTTCTTCAGATTCAGAAGGGTCCTGACCCAAAATGTCAATTTTCCTGCTCCTCTGATGCTGCCTGGCCTGCTGTGCTCCCCCAGCTCCTTACTATGTTACCTGTATTTTGTTGTTCCTCACAGTTGAGAAACACCTCAATATTAAATATTTTATATATTTTATTTATAAATATTAAATATATCAAGTTCAAACTCCTCTACAATGTCCTCCAGCACTACAACTCTGAAATCTCTGCACTTGTCCAATTCTGGCCTCTTGTCCTTCACGCCACCCTTCATTCTTCCACTATTAGTATATTCAAATGTCTGCCCTTGAAGCTCTGTAATTCCTTTCCTAAAGCTTTTCACTGCTCACTGACTCTTAAAGTTGTTCTCTCAAACCTATCTCTTTGATCACACTTTTGTCACCCTTCCCAGTATCCCTTTCTTTGACTGGATTTTCTTTTCTGATTATACTCCTATCCACTGTTTTGGGACATCTTATCAGCATAAAGGTGCTTATTAACTGGAGGTTGTTGTTACTGGTCAAGTAATGCAACGCTTCTCTTGTATATCCCTGGCAGATGTCTCATTCTGAGAAAGGTGCTGGAGAGGCAAAAATGCAATAAATGCAAATTATATGGAATGTAAACGCTCTTCTCTGGACTTGCAACAATTTTGATTTATTTTTCTCTCAGGCTTTTTGGAGAATTTGGATTACTGTAAACTGATCGTTCTCTCCAATTGATCTATGTGAATGTTTATGCACTACACAAGACTCTTACTTCTTCATTGATTCTCAGCACATGGACATTTTTGACAAGGACAGGATTTAGTATTCTTCTTTAGTTGCCCTCAAGGTGGTGGCGGCTTCCTTAACCATTACACTGCAGACAAGTCCTCAGGGCCTTTTATGCTACATTCTAAGGTCCTAAAGGGAATGGCAGCAGTGAAAATGCATGCATTGGTTATAATATTCCAAAATTCCCTGGGTTCTGGAAAAATACTAATGCAATGCCCTTATGCAAAAAGGGAGGCAGAAAGCAGTAAACTATAGAGCCATTTATTTAACAGCTGTCATTGGAAAACTGTTGGAATAAACTATTAAGGAAGTAGCAACGTAATATTTGGAAGGTCAAAATGCAATCTACCTGAGTCAGCATGGTTTTATAAAGGGTAAATTGTGTTTGTCTAATTTGCTAGAGTTCTTCGCAGATGTTACAAGCAAAATGTTAATGTGGGTCCTGTGGTATATCTGGGCTTCCAGAAGGTATCTGATAAAATGCCACCTCAGGCCCCCACTATTTACAATCTATATCAATAACTTAGATGTGGGGCCAGATCTTCACATCAGACTAAAATAGGTGGAAAGGTAAGTTGTAATGAAGAGATAAGAAATTTACAAATGGATATGGATAAGGCTATAGAAATAGAATGGGAGTAAGCTCTCAAGCCTGCTCTGCCATTCAACAGGATCGTGGCTTTTCTGACACTCCTCAGGTCCATTTTCCTCCCCTTTACCCTACTGATCAAGAATCTATCTTAGCCTTAAATATGGACAAGGAGTCTGTTCCCACAGCTCACTGTAGTAAGGAATTTCAAAGACTCAACCCTCTGAGAGAAGAAATTGCTCCTTATCTCAGCCTGAAATTGCATCCCTTTATTCTGAGATAATGCCCTCTGATCCTAGACTTTCCCACAAGGGGAAACACATTCTCCACATTTACTATGTCAAGCCCTTTAAGAATCCTATACATTTCAATGAGATCACCTCTCATTCTTCTAAACTCCAAGAAGCAAACTATTTAGCTTTTGCTCACAAGACAATCTCTCCTTACCAGGCATCATCCTACTGAAACTTCTCTGAACTGCTTCCAATGAAATGATATCTATCCTTGTATAAGGGGATGAAAACTGTTCACAGTACTCCAGATGTGGTCTTACTAACACCTTGTACAGTTGCAGCAAGACAACTCTGCTGTTATATTCCAATCCCCTCGAAATATAGGCCAACATTCCATTAGGCTTCCTGATCACCTGCTGCACCTGTGTACTAGCTTTCTGTGTTTGTGCTCCCAGGTTCCTTTGTGCTGCAGCTCTCTGCAGTTTTTCTCCATTTAAATCATATTCTCTTTTTTTTCCTCCCTTTCAAAATGAACAACTTCACATCTCCCACACCATATTTCATTTGCCAACATTTTACCCACTTACTGAACATATCAAAATCTCACTGCAAAATGTCTGCATCTCTCTCACAACATGCCTTTCCACCTATTTTTGTGTCATCCACTCCATGCGTTTATTTCTCGCTTCCTCTCTTTTATTTCCTCTTTGCTTTTCTTCTTCTCTTGATGTTTCTTCCCAGCCTCAGCGAAGACCCAGTGAGGCATGCGTAGCAGTGTCTCAGCCTACTCTCTCGCTGGCTCATGGGAAGATCAGGGAGGTGGCAGCTTCAGTGGCGATGATAGCATCGCAGTCCAATGTGGGTACAGCAAGCAGTAAGGAAGGTTCCCTGGTATGCACAGTGGCAGCATTGAGGACAAGCAGCTGACACTTCCTGGAAAGCGAGCTAAGTAGAACTTCTAATGTAATTCCTTTATTTTCTAGATTAAATTAAGAAAGACTTTAATGTTAACTATGGCCTTACTTCTTGATTTTTATACTTATTCAATGAAGGTAATGCTTAACTTTTCAATCTCTTACTACTTTGTACCAAGGTACCTTTGTACCCAAGATGGTAAGAAAAAAAAACCAAAGTTGCTGGAATAGCTCAGCAGGTCTGGCTGCATCTGTGAAGGAGAAAACAGAGTTAACATTGTGAGTGTTAACTCTGTTTCCTCCTTCACAGATGCTGCTAGACCTGCTGAGCTATTCCAGCAACTTTGGTTTTGTTCCTGACTTACAGCATCTGCAGTTCTTTTGTTTTTTTTAAACCTAAGATGGCACCCTGTGTGGCAACATTAGACACTTTTCGCTGTTCTCCTGTACTTCAGAACACATTATAATAAAATCTAAATCTAAAAATCTAAACTGTACTGGGCACGATCACAGCTGAAGTACAGTGTTCATTTTGGTCCCCTTACTGCGGGATGGATGTCGTTGTTTCAGAGGCAATTCAGAGAAGGTTCACTTGATTAATTTCAGAGATGAAAGGCTGATCTTTTGGAGGGGAGATTGAGCAGATTTGGCCTACACTTGCTGGAGCTTAGAAGAATGGAAGGAAATTTAATGTAAATATATAAGATGCTAAACAGGATTGATAAAATAAACGTGCAATGGATATTTCATCTCCCTCATTAAATATGTGACCAATATTAACTGTTACCAGTCCTCTCATATTGATACATAAAAACTGAGTATATCTATAACTGAGACCTAAAAACTGCTATGCTTCATTCAGAAGCCTTAGCAACCAGATTTAACGTTTTTACTGCTTTTCTGGCTTGTTTGCTTGTCAGTTACATTAGCTGCTGAATCAGTTTTGACTCCTCTTAAATAAGCCTCCAGGTTCCCTTCGTATCCTTCCTCATGTCCTCTGAAACACTCATTAAAGCAGCCAGTGCAACCTTCATGAGCAACATTGCCTCTGGAACCTTATCCTTCCATCACTCTCACTCCTCCCCATGCTGACTATGTGGATTTGCCCGTACAGATGCTGCTAGACCTGCTGAGCTATTCCAGCAACTTTGGTTTTGTTCCTGACTTACAGCATCTGCAGTTCTTTTGTTTTTTGATTCTCATTATCTGTCTTAGCATCCCACTCCAGGATGTCCGTTCATGTGTGAACACAGAAGCTTACCATCTACGAGCTTTGGAAATGACTGCAGCAATATCTTGGCCTTGACAAACATCTAACTGAAGAGGCAATTACATCTTCCCCCTTAACGAAGCCTCCCCACCTGGCTATACTTTCCACCACGGGCCCCCTGTGGACTGCCACTGTAGCAGTATGGCTTTAATCACCAAATCACATCTTGTTCTGTACACCATCTCACAATTAAACTTTCAGGGGTTGGTTTAGCTCAGTTGGCTGGACAGTTAGTTTGCGAAGTAGTGTGATACCGACAGTGTGGGTTCAATTCCAGCATGAGCTGGAGGTTATCATGGAGGACTCTGCTTCTCAACCTCTCGTCCTGCCTGAGTTATGGTGGCCCTCATGTTAAGTCACAACTAGTCGTCTCTTTCTGATGACAGAGCAGCACTTTGCTACGGAAAGACGACGGCAACTCAACGTGAATTGAACTATCTCACTTTGTCCCATTCCTGTTGCCTCTCCATTAAAATCCTCAATCCCAATTAACCTCCAAAATATCAAACAGTTTATTGGCAAGATAGCCTCACCGCTTTCCTTCCTTAACCTCTATCCTGTGGTTCCTCCCACATAAAATTCCCTTAATCATATTCACAGCTTTGCCATATCACGTGGACGGGCTGATCTCAACATCTTCGTTTACTTTGTTATACCCCTCTTCCACCTCCACCTTTCTGCTTCACCAACCTCAATTCCCTATTTTCTTTTAAATCCATCCCAAGGGAAACTTCTCCCAATTCACTGTAAATTTTCAAGTGCGATCCTCCAATGATCATGATATTTCTGCAACTGATGAATTGCTCAAGCACTTCCTCCCTTCACCCTTGAACTGACTTAGGCTTTCTCTCACCCTCATTGTTATCATGCTACAGCTCCCATCATCACTCCCAATATTTCACGGTTTAGCCATATCTTTCTGGATCACGAAGCACGATCAGGTCCTGGTCTTATTTACATCCTGGAACAAAAGCATAGCCACCAGCTTCTCTTCTTCAGTACAGTCGACTTAGACTCCTCTCCTCTGTTTCCTCTATGGTCAGCTACAATAAAGACACAGGATTTGTTGTTTAATTTGTCACTGCAACAGACACTCTGACCAGCTGCCCTCATCGCATCCCCCTAGCCATCAGGCCAAACTTCCTTCCTGTCCTTCTACTGAATTCTCTTCTTTCATGCAATGGCGCTCCTGTCTTCCCACTCCAATCTTAGCTCCTCCAAGAAACCTCTGACACAGCATCCAACCACTCCAATCTCTCTCTACAAAACTACAGACCAGGCAACTTCCCTTCCTAGCCCCAATGTTAGCTGATGCTTCAGAAGTACTCTTACGCACAATTGAATACTTTTTAACCCATCACCAAATCATCTGTGGTATTTTACACAACTATTACCCACCACCAGTAAATTACCTGTATTTCCAACTGAAAATTTTACATGGAAAGCCTGTCAAGGGTAATGCAGACCAAAGGTGAGGAACAGGGGAAGGTACTAGATTAAAATTGAGTTGAAGAGGGCTGACTGATGCTGTTAATTTTCCTATTCTCAATTTCTGCCCCCTTCTTCAAATCTACCACCCTCAATCCTCACAAAACCCTGATCCTAATGCAACCTCAGCCCCACCTCCAATCTCACAAACTGCTGCTCTAACTTCAAATTCCTCTTCCCGCCCAAAATCACTGAATGGGCATAATCTATTTCCATTTTTCCTGCAACTCCAAATTTTAATTCTTCTCATTAGACTATTGAGAGAAACCTGATCAAAGTCGTAAATAGCATCCCACCTGCCTGTGACCACGATGAACCATCCCTCTTCATCCACTCCAGTATCCACATTCAGCCACTGATGATGCTTCCCTCAGGAGTGTCTCTAAGTAGGTCATCCCTCACTTGGTTCTATTCCCATCTATCCAGGTAAAGTCAGAGGATCACCTCGTACAGTTTCTCTTTGCACTCCTGAACTATTAGCACAAGAGTCAAAGATTATCCTTTGCCTCTCATTTCTGGTTTATAACATGCCTTCAATGATATTACTCAGAAGTAAAATGGTGACACACAGGTAGGTCATATCACCACATCTCTTGATTCATCCACTATCTTTGATTTAGATTTGTCACACTGCTAATCCAAATTCCAGTTCCGGATGAACAGAAATATCCTCAGTTTAAATCCCGAGGGGACTAAGGGTGTTGTCATTGATTCATTTCCTAGCTGCAATTAGGGGCGGCACAGTGACTGAGTGGTTAGTGCTGCTGCCTCACAGTGCCAGGGACTGGGTTCAATTCCACCCTTGGGTGACGGTTAGGAGATCGCACATTCTCCCCGTGTCTGCATGGATTTCCTCCAGGTGCTCCGGTTTCCTCCTACAGTGCAAAGAAAGAAAGAAAGGAAAAAGGACATCCCTGATGGTAGTAATATTTGGATTACTTCTGGTGCCACAAGCTAGTGAGGGCAGCAAGAAGATAGAGCAGATGAATGTGTGGCTAAGGAACTAGTGTGCAGAGAAGGATTCACATTTTGGTTCACTGGCATCGCTTCTGGGGTAGAAGTGACCTGTACAAGAAGGACGGATTGCAGCTGAATTGGAAAGGGGACTAGTATACTGGCAAGGAGATTTGCCAGGGCTGCCGAGGAAGAGAGGGGACTGGTGGGTGGGACCCAAGGAGATAGTGAGGAAAGAAAGCAGACAGATAGAGTTGGGAAAAGGAGTAAATCATACAGTCAGGGCAGACAGGAACGAAGCAGAGAATGAGACAGGACAGATAAATTAAACTGCATTTATTTCAATGCAAGAGACCTAACAAGTGAGGCAGATCAACTCAGGGCATGGTTTGGAACATGGGACTAGGAGCGCGTTTTTGATTTAAGGATAACATTATAGCTGTATTTAGGCAGGATATTCCTGGCAATATGTCCAGGAAAGTTATTAGGTCGAACTGAGAAACAGGAAAGGGATAATAACCTTATTGGATGGCTGGAAAATGGGAATCATTCAAAAATGAGATAACGAGAATCCAGAGACTGCACATTCCTGTTAAGAGTGAAGGTGGCTGGATAACTAGTGAAATCGAGGTTTTGGTCAAAAAGGAAGCATATGTCTGGTTTAGACAGCAGGGATCGACTGAATCCTTAGAAGAGTATAAAGCAGTAGGAGCATACTTAAGGAGGAAATCAAGAAGGCAAAAAGGAGACCCGAAATAGTCTTGGCAATTAGGGTTAAGGAGAATCCAAAGGGATTTTATGAAAACATTAACACCTGGGGAGAAAACAGGGCCCCTTAAAGATCAACAAGGCTGCCTATGCTTAGAACCACAGGAGATGGGGGAGACACTAAGCAAGTATTTTGCATCAGTGTTTACTATGGAGAAGAATATGGAAGATACAGAATGTGGATAAATAAATACCAACATCTTGAAAAATACCCATTTCAGAGAGAAGGAGGTGCCAGACATCTTAAAATGCATAAAGATGTATAAATCCCTGGAACCCGATCAGGTGTACCCTATAACTCTGTGGGAAACGAACAAAGAGATTGCTGGGCCTCTTGCTGAGATATTTGCATCATTAAGAACCACAGGTGAGGTACCAGAAGACTGGAGGTTGGCTAACGTTGTGCCACTATTTGAGAAAGGTGGTAGGGAAAAACCAGGGACCTACAGACTGGTGAGCCTGATATCGGTGTTGGGCAAGTTGTTGGAGGAGATCCGCAAGACAGCATTCACATGTATTTGGAAAGGCAATAACTGGTTAGGGATAGTCAACATGGCTTTGTGCCTGGGAAATCGTGCCCCACTAATTTGATTGAGTTTTCTGAGGAAATAATGAGGGGGATTGTTAAGAGCAGAGCAGTGGACATGATCTGTATGGACTTTAGTAAGGTGTTTGACAAGGTTCCTCATGATCGGCTGGTTACCAAGGCTAGATCACATGGGATACAGGGAAATCTGGTCATTTGCATACATAACAGGCTGAAAGGTAGAAGACAAAGGGTGGTGATGGAGGGTTGCTTTTCAGACTGGAGGCCTATGGCCAATGGTGTGCCACAAGGATTGGTGCTCGGTCCACTGCTTGTTGTTGTTTAAATAAATGATTTGGATGTGAACACAGGAAGTATGGTTAGTAAGTGTGCAGATTATGCTAAAATTGGTGGTACAGTGGACAGTGAAGAAGGTACCTCAGAGTCCAACTCCATCTTGATCAGATGGGCCAATGGGCCGAGGAGCGGAAGATGGAGTTTAATTTAGAAAAATGTGAGGCACTGTATTTTGGAAAGATAAATCGGGGAGGCCTTATACACCTAATGGTGAGGTCCTCGGGAGTGTTGCTGAACATAGAGACCTTGGAGTGCAAGTTCATACTTCAGTGAAGGTGGAGTCACAGTTAGATACGATAGTGAAGGCAGTGTTCGGTAGGCTCACCATTATTGGTCGGTGCATTAAATATAGGAATTGGGAGGTCATGTTGCAGCAGTACAGGACGTTGGTTCAGCCACTTTTGGGGTATTGCGTGCAATTCTGATCTCCCTGATATAGGATGGATGTTGGGAAACTTGAGCTAAATAGGCAAGTCTTTTTCATGAGGTAGGGAGTCCAAAACTAGAGGACAGAGGTTTAAGGTGAGAGGGAAGGATATAAAAGGGACCTAAGGGGCAAATATTTCAATCAGAGGGTGGTGCGTACATGGAATGAGGTGCCAGCGTTAGAAATGGAGCCTACCATAATTTCAAAATTTATAAGGAATCTGGAAGGGTTTATGAAGATTTGGGCCAAATGCTAGCAAATGAGACTAGATTAACGTAGGACAGCTGGTCAGCATGGACGAGTTGGACTGAGGGGTCTGTTTCCATGCTGTATATCTCTGTGACTCTTATGTCCAGGTTAGGTAGATTGGCCATGTTAAATTGCCCATTGTGTTAAGGTATGTGCAGGCTAGGTCCGTTAGCCATGGGAAATGCAGGGTTGCAGGGATAGGGTAGGGACGGTGGGTTTGTGTGGGGCGCTCTTTGGAGGATTGGTGTGGACTCGATGGGCCAAATCACCTGCTTCCACACTGTAGGGGTTCTTTTCCACTCCATTCCAACTCCAGTGATTGTTCGTGATATTGGTATAGTACTAAACCTGAGGTAAGCTCCCAACTACATATCTTCACCACTGCCAATATCAGTTACTTCCAACTCTCAACACTGCCCATCTGCTGCTAAAATCTTGGTTTGACTGTATCAACACACTCCTAGCCACTACCTGACCTCATCCAATACTCTACTGTCTTTATCCCAATATCACACCAAACCCTATTTTTCTATCACCCACATGCTCAGTGACCTATGTCTGCACCTAGTTCTAAAATCTTCTTCCTCATTTTCTGACCCCTCCATTGCCTTGTCTCTCCCTACTTTAGTAGCCCCCTCAGCCTCATATCTTTTTGAGAGCTCTGCATTCCTTAAATTATGGGCCCTTAAGAAATCCTTCCAGCTTTGGCAGGTATGCACCTAGTGGATTTGCTTGCAGATGTAATTAGCCAGTTAGCTAATTCTCTGACCCAGGACAGCAATTAACAATAATACTAACAGTGAAAGTGAAAATAATGTGTTTAGTGTCAAGAAATGGTCACATCTTCAATTCAAGAAATTTGACCACTTTTGAAGAGTAGTCAATAGTCAATCGCGTACAGCAAGATCCCACTACTGAAATCCAAGACTTGGTTTTGGTACAGGGCAGAAAGCCGACCAGGAAGAACAACCTTCAAATATGGCTGTGGTATCTTAAGCATCAATACTCGATTTGGAATCTCATCCCAGACACAAATGCCTCTTTCTTTAGACAACAGTGTGGAGTTGGAGGAATACAGCAGACCAGGCAGCAGGAAAATTGATGTTAGATAATAAAATGTAAGGCTGGATGAACACAGCAGGCCAAGCAGCATCTCAGGAGCACAAAAGCTGACGTTTCAGGCATAGACCCTTCATCAGAGAGGGGGATGGGGTTGAGGGTTCTGGAATAAATAGGGAGAGAGGGGGAGGCGGACCGAAGATGGAGAGAAAAGAAGATAGGTGGAGAGAGTATAGGTGGGGAGGTAGGGAGGGGATAGGTCAGTCCAGGGAAGACGGACAGGTCAAGGAGGTGGGATGAGGTTAGTAGGTAGATGGGGGTGCGGCTTGGGGTGGGAGCAAGGGATGGGTGAGAGGAAGAACAGGTTAGGGAGGCAGAGACAGGTTGGACTGGTTTTGGGATGCAGTGGGTAGAGGGGAAGAGCTGGGCTGGTTGTGTGGTGCAGTGGGGGGAGGGGACGAACTGGGCTGGTTCACCCCATCCCCCTCTCTGATGAAGGGTCTAGGCCCGAAACGTCAGCTTTTGTGCTCCTGAGATGCTGCTTGGCCTGCTGTGTTCATCCAGCCGCACATTTTATTATCTTGGATTCTCCAGCATCTGCAGTTCCCATTATCTAGGAAAATTGATGTTTCAGGTCGGGACCCTTCTTAAGGAAGGAGACAGCATCAGAGGACCAGGAAAGTTGACATTTCAGGTCGGGGTCCTCCTTCAGAAAGACCCTGAAATGTCAACCTTCCTACTCCGCTGATGCTGCCTGGCCTGCTGCGTTCCTCCAGTTCCATACTGTGTTGTCTCTGGCTCCCACATCGACAGTTCTTGATACTTCTGCCTCTTTCTTTATGTTTATTAACATATATTTCTGACCAACCTCCTCGGATATGTTCTTACACACCTGTGGAGCAGGGGGGACTTCAACGCAGTCCACCCCTTTTCCGCCCCCCCACCTTCAGCCATGCGTCGGGGCACTTACCACTGCACTACAAGAGGGACATCCATCAAATTTTGCATCAGTGCCTGAGAGGTGCAGGAGTCTGGGCAAGGTATAGGACGTGGATCTCCCCTCTTTGGGAGCAAATTGCTGCAGACGCTGGAATCGGTACTGAAATGCAAAGGGAAAAAAAACACACACACACAAAAGGCTAGAAATCACAGGCGGGACAGGCAGCATCCATTCTCCACTTCCATCTTCTCTTGCCTGGTCCCAAACCAAAGCAGAGCGTCAGCCGGCCGAGATGGCCCAGTCGGAGACGCACCCCGTGGCCGAACAGTCTGGTATGCAGCCTGACGACCGACGTGAGGGAGCCGGAGGTCGGGGTCAGGAGAGGACGCTGAGGAGATGGAGAGCAGCCGCCTGGGCCGTGCCTCACCTGGGCAACACTTCTCCCTAGCAACAAGCACACGTGAGCGCTGAAAGGCGGAGGTGCTGTGTGTAAATTCGAGGAGGGACATCGAGAATTTCACAATCGATAACCCCTCTCCCACGAAGTTAGCCTCCCTCTGCCTCCACCATAACAGGCTTAAACCCTCACCTCAACAACGTATCCTCCTCCTTCTTCTTCTTCAACTGCGTCGCTCTCGCCGTCGCTTCGCGCGCGGGGCCCTCTGGGGGTTGTAGTCCTCCCTCCTGGCCCCCTTTGCTTGAGTGCAATAGGCGGATGGCTGGAGAGCGGACTACATCTCCCACAGAGCTTCGCGCGCTGTCAATCAGACGCCTATTTTTCAAAGATAATGGGAACTGCAGATGCTGGAGAATCCAAGATAATAAAATGTGGAGCTGGATGAACACAGCAGGCCAAGCAGCATCTCAGGAGCATAAAAGCTGACGTTTCGGGCCTAGACCCTTCATCCGAGAGTATTTTTCAACCCAGGTTTATTGTAAACACTGATTAATTACTTCTGTTGAAAACTTCGGTAAACTACACTGAAATCAACCGGATCGTCTGCAGGAAGCACAAACGCAGCAGAACAGCATCTACACAGAGAGAAGTGAACTTCGGGGGAATATCTGAACCCAATCTGATTAAAATTGTCAACAGAAATCAATTAGCTAATGATTTACTGATGTCTGTGCGGCTGCTTTGATGCACGCTATTCTTAGAATAGAAGTGGGCGAGTGCAGAGAAAAGGTATATCTGTGTTCATGGTGAATCACACTTGTTAAAAGTCAATAAATCGTTAATGAGATTGAGAGTCTTGGCAACACTGCATTATTAATATTCATCTTTCTGTTTTGCAAATGTCAGTGGAAAATCAATACAAAGGCACCATCTAGAACGAGATCACAGTTGGCACCATCTGCTTTATTTTGAGTGGCTGGCCGTAAATGTCGAGAACATATAGTATTTCGTAAATGTATAATATTTCAGATAACAAGCATCCACCCCCAATCTCATTTCGGAGTTGTATAAAGGGGAGGCTTCATATTTGTAAGGCAAATGAGAAAAAGAAGAAACATTTCAGATCTCAGAGTTTCTTCCTAGATTCTCTACATAAAAGTTTTTTTGCCGTTGGATCGGAAAATTGCAGTGAAACTTGATGACAAAGTCAGAGTTGTCAACTGTCAAAGACCCAAAATAATTGCAAAGCCTATTGAAATGCACCCAGCCTCATTAAATCAGATCTATTAAAGCATTCAATTAGTCCATCTGCCCAAATTCATGCAAGGAACTACATCTTGAGTTTTGCAACAGTTTGAAATGTTCAGAGGTACTACATAAATGCAAGCTCCCTGTTTAGTCATTTTCATTCTGTTATAACTTTCTGATTTTTGTTTGTCTTTCTAGAGAATGTGGACATCACCTACTAGGCCATCCCTAATTGGCCTTAAGAAAGTGAGCCAGCTTCCTGAACTGCTGTAGTTCATGTAATATAGTGACACACAGTGTGTTGTCAGAGAGAGAATTGCAAAAATTTTGATCCAGTGATAATGAAGGGACACTGTTTTAGTCCCATGTCCAGATAGTGTGTGGCTTGGATGTGTACCTGCAAATGGTGATGCATCCCATGCATCTGCTGCCTTTCCTTCTAGATGGTAGGTATCTCATTGGAGTTTGCTGCCTTACATCATGTGGGTAGTCCACAACTTCTGCCAGTGTGTCAGTGGTGAAGGGATTGAATGTTGACGGTAGCAGAGGGGATGCCAATCAGATAGGTTGCTCTCAAAGGCTTATGAGTGGTGTTCGAGCTACACTACGCATGCAAGTGAACAGTATTCCATAAACAACTAATTTGTGCCTTGTGTGGAGAAACTGGGGAGTCAGGGGGTGAGTTACTTATAGCAGAATTCTCAGTCTCTGACGTGCTCTTGAAGCATTCTTCAAGAAATGGCAAGCGCAGTTCAATGACTGATCAATAATAGCCCCCAGAATATTGATAGTAGAGGATTCAGCGATAGTATTGGCATTGAATGTCAAGGGAAGGTGGTTAAATTTTGTCTTGTTGGAGATGGTCAGTGCCTTGTGTGGTGCCAATATTACTTGCTACTTGTCAGGTCAAGACTGAATATGATACAGGTCTTGCTGCGTTGGTTATGAACTACCTCAGCATCTGAGGAGTCACAAACAGTTCTGAACATGGTGCAATCATCAGTGAACATCCCATCCTTAACCATATGTTGGACAGAAGGTCATTTCTGTCACACCTGAACATGTGTTGGGCTTAGGGTACTCCCTTCAGGTACTCCTGATTGTTTTTTTGACTGAGATGAATGATCTCCAACAATAAAAACCATATTCTTTGGTGATGACTCTGACAAATGGAGAGAACCATTGACTCCAATTTTACTAGGATTTCTGGATGCCACACTTGGTCATAGGCTACCTTGATGGCAATGGCTCATACTGTCATAACAACCCTTGAGTTCAACATTTTTGTCAATGTTTGAAACAAGGCTGTAATGAGTTTGGGAGCTGGTGGAACTTTACGAAATCCAAATGGAGTAGCAATGAGCAAGTTTCTGCTCAATAAGTGCACTTGATAGCACTGAATGGCTTCCTTCCAACATTTTTGCTGATAATTAAGAATAGACTAATCAAATGGTTGGATTTGTGCTGTTCTTTGTGGACAAGAGCTACCTGGGCAATTTTCTACACTGCCAGGTAAATGCCAGTGCTGTTCTTGGAACAGCTTGGCTGGAGAGCAATGCTACTTCTAGAACATTAGTCTTAAGTATTATTGATAGAATTTGTCAGGACCCCCATAGCCTTTGTAATATCCAGTGCCTCAGATGGTTCTTGCTATCATATGGAGTGAATCAAATTTTCTGAAAAATGCCATGTGTAACGTGGGGGTCTTCTAATAAAAACGGATTACCTACCTGGCACTTCTGGCTTAAGATGGTTTAGCCTTGTCTTAGGCACTGATGTAACAATGAATTACCATCACTGAAGGTGTGGATATTTGCTGTTTAATTATCCACCACCATTCATGACTGGGGTGACAGGCCTGCTCAGCAAAGATCAGATCCATTGTTTGTGGTATTGTTTAGCTCTGTCTATCACTTTCCACTCGGGTGTTTGGCACGTTGTCCTCTTTTGTAGCTTCACTAGGTTGGCACATTTTTGCTTAAAGGTGCTGCGTTCATGTAGTCCTGCATTACACCATTCCCCTGGCTTGATGGTAATATTAGACAGGGGGAAGATTACAAATTGTAGTGGAATACAGATCTGCTGCTGCTAATGATCCACAGAGTCTTATGAACACTCAAGCCATCTCTCCACCTATCTTCTCCTCTATTCATCTTCGATTCGCCTCCCCCTCTCTCCCTATTTATTTCAGAACGCCCTTCCCCTCCCCCATTTCTGATGAAGGGTCTGGGCCCGAAACGTCAGCTTTCCTGCTCCTCTGATGCTGCTTGGCCTGCTGTGTTCATCCAGCTCTACCTTGTTATCTCCATTGCCACTGTTGTTAGACTTCTGAATGGGCTTCTTGAATTTCAAATCTAATGTTGATTTTGCTTTTTGTGCAGTTGTTTGCAGCTGTAATTTGTATTCCTCGCTGTGTTCAATCACCCTATGCTCTTTGTATGTTATGATTTGCCTGTACTGCATGCAAAATAAAACTTTTCATTGTACAAAGGTAAATGTGACAATAATAAATCAAATAAAATTTAATCAAAACAAATCAAATCAAATATGAGAGTCATTGAGTACTTATAAGGCAGAGATAGATAGATTCTTGTTAGAAAATGTGGAATTTGGACCGCAAATGATCTAATCAAATGACGCACCAAGTTTGAGGGGCCAAATGGCCTACTTTTGCTTCTAAATTTTATGTTGTCCGGGACAATTAAGGATAGACAATAAATGTAGGCCCAGTCAGTGACACCCACATCTGATGAACAATTCAAACTAAAATTCAAAAAAAAACATAGAGCAGCAAGAGAAGTTTGTGAAATCAGTGGTGAGACATAAGGTGCCAGTGAAAGACCAATGTCAGAGGATAGGAAGGTGAAGGGTAAATACAATATTTTTATCTTTAAAAGTTACCTTTTCAAAACCTCCTATTAAACTTGAAGCCATGTAATGTGCATGGAAGAAAGAAAGCACCAAATTACAGGTGTAACCACAAATAGACAATGGGGCTTGTGACATGGTTCAACATAAATGTATTGACCAATGCATTGAAAATAGCATTTGATGGAATTACAGTTAACACAGAGCAGAATTATACAAGGATCTCTGCCAGGAATTACACTGCAACTTCTGTGAATAATTTCTACATTGGAAGGAAACACATTACCATATTCTCAAGGGCAATTAGGAATAGGACTGTATGTGCTGGGCTTTGCTAGTGATGTCCATATCCTGAGAATTATGTTTAAAAATACAAAATTTAAAATTGGACCCTTCCAGAAGAGAAACAATTTGAGAGAATGGGCCAACAAGTATATGTAAAGATATGAAGTACAAACTTTATGAATGAGCTTTTATATTCAAATTAATTAAGGAAAAAGTAAAATAAAGACAGAAAGTCTTGGAACCTTTTGCAAACAATGAAGTGTTGTTTTTTAAATGTGTCATCACTTTTGCAGTAAACAAAAGACCAAATCGTCAAAAGTAAACATTTTTATTTACATATCGTTTGATTCAACCTGTAGTTTGGCAGTGATGAAGAGCTGAATGCCCTTCTGAAAATGGCAATACTGATATTCTGTAGCAACAAGCCCTGATAGGAAATTTAGTTAATTAGACTAAAGTGAAATGCCTAGGAATTATGATGTACAATGGTCTATAAAGTCTGAATTTTAACAGCAGATATCACACCGCTGTGTTCCCTCTCTAGAGACACCTGGGTGTGGACATAACAAAAACAGAAAGAGGAACTCAGCAGGTCTGGCAGCCTCTGTGGAGACAGTAACAAAGTTAACATTTTGAGTCCCATGACTTTTCATTGCGTAAGGATTAGGACCCTGGTCAAGCTTGTCATGACATTACACATCTGAACATTAGTGAGTATGAATTAGACAGGATAGGTAGAGTTTTAACACTGTGTACAGAATTTGCATCTATACACTTGGAATCTTTGATACTCTGGAAGCAGAGTGCAACACTCTCTCAGAAAGGCAACCCATGGTCTTAAAGACATAAACACATGATAAAGATAGATTCCCCTAAAATTTATAAATATATATAGAATACACACACACACACACATATATATGTACCATATATTAATGTGTACTTTGTCTTCACCAGTCTATTAAAAAAACCCCAAACTTATTAAATCACTTGACAAAGGATGGTTGCGCTAATTAATTGAATTCTGGGATTCACTGCCTGGAAAATCATAGTAGTAGCATGACAGCATCTGTGAAGAAAAACCAGTGTTAATGTTTCAGGCCCAAAGACCCTTCCTCAGAACTGAACAGGACACTGGTTCGGCCACTTTTGGAATACTACATTCAGTTCTGGTCTCACTTCTGTGGGAAAGATGTTGTGACCTTTGAAAGGGTTTAGAAAGGATATACAAAGATGTTGTCAGGTTTGGAGGGTTGAGCTATGGGAAGAGCCTGAGTGGGCTGGAGCTAATTTCCCTAGAACATTGGAGATGAGGGATGACCTTATACAGGTTTATAAAATCATGAGGATCTAAATAGGCTTAATAGGCAACGTCTTTTCCCCAGGGTAGGGGAGTCCAAAACTAGACGGCATAGGTTTAAGGTGAGAGGGGGAAGATTTAAATGTCCCGGGGGGACAACTTTTTCGTGTCGAGGATGGTGCGGATAGGGAAGGAGCTGCCAGAAGAAGTGGTGGAAGCTGGTACAACATTTAAAAGGTATCTGGATGGTACATGAATAGGAAGGGTTCAAAAAGATATGGACTAAATACTGGCAAATGGGCCTAGATTAATATAGAATATCTGGTTGGCATTCACGAGTTGGACTGAGCGGTCTCTTTCTGTGCTGTACAACTCTGACTTAATGAGTCCGTCAAAGAAAAAGAAGCCAATTACTAAACACCCAAAGTAAATTTGATCCCTTAAGGGAAGGGACATAAAGTTTTTATTTTCGCACGGGAAACCAGGCTGAGAGGATCGCAGTTGAATTTTTTATCAATGAGTTAACAAAATTCTGAACTACTGAATTGAGGAAAACATTAACAGCTGTGAATTAAGAGAATTTTTCGGCATGGACTTTAAGAAAACTGATTGGAAAAAGGGAATTATATTGGGAATAAAAGCCATTATTCCAATTGGAACTTCCAGAGCCCCAACAGTGAAACTAGTGGGATCTTTACTGTTTGGAAGGTTTCAAAGACAACTTTAAGTTTTGTTAGCCAAATAAGAAGTTTTATAAATTTTATATATTAAAATACAAAAACAAATCTGATGAAGAAAAAGCACAAATCTGACCTTGTGGTGTTGGAATTTAATGCAAAAGATACCTCAGATGCAGAGGGAAAATTACCTCCAACAACATCATGGCAAAACATGTTTGACTTAGTTAACAAAATCATTGAATCTTTTTGAGTGAGGATGTAGTGATAAGGTCAGCCAGCTGGGCTTCATAGAATAGGAATTTCCTTCTGGGGCTGTTAATCTGGTCCAATCAGGGAGCCCTGGCTGACATATAAAGGGGGGTGTCAGAGATGCTGACTCTGAATGAGGCTGTACTAATGTCAAGTTCATGTGTAAATAAAGGGTGACTTATTGACAGATACCAGCTTCTGGATGAAATAACTCCACAGAAGCTAGTGTTCAACCACAGAGTCACCCTTTATTTACACATGCATAGTACACGGACTCTGACCAGCTATCTCAGAGCCAGTTCTTGGGGTAAGGAGAATCCCTAGGACTCCCGTTTATAACCATCAGCCAGGACTCCCTGAGTGGTCCAGGTTCACAATGCAATCAAGGAACTCATACTCAACGAGATTCACCGAGCCAAACTTTTTCCAATCCCTACAGTGGAGTTATTTCAGAAGATATTTCAGGAAAGTTTGCAGCCACAGATCTTTTGAAATCTTTTGTCTATCTTGGAAAAGGAATATCTTCAATTCATCTCTATCAAAAAGCCATATTTGTAAAAGGAAGCTTAAATTTACCATTGAACACAGCATTTAAAACAGCAGAAATGTTAACAGCTTTTGGTTTACTGCGACTACAACAAACATTAAAAAAATTTAATCAGCAAAATGAGTGCAGTTTGAGGAGATCAAAATATTTTTAAAAAATCTTCAAATCAAGAAACTAAACAACAACTTCAAGTGCCTATCAGTAATCAAACAATACATAAAAACTTGTTGATACCAGTCTTTCCACCAGAAGCATTCAAGGTTTCAGATTCATTTGCTCGATCAGCAGATTGGCAGATGTGAAAAGTACAATTCCTAAGATTGTGTACAGCTTTATCATTGTAAAACAAATCAAATTGTTCCACCTAACATGCACGTTCATGCCTTGGAACAGAACCTTGAAGAACAAGTCAACATCGCAAGGGATAATGTTTCTTTACATGAAGAACATAATACATAGGCAGACTGCCTCATCTATTTCTAAGGGAACCTACCAACTGCGTCCAATGATAAAAGTGGTCAAGAAAATATGTAATCACCTCAAAATTCTCATGTACCCTTTCAGTTACATCGCCACAAGTTCCTTCAGCCAGATCAATTGATCTACCAGAAGGCAGTAGAGAATAACCAAGATCATTGACTCTGTCTCAAGTGTTCCTATATTTTGATATAGACTTTCCTGACTTACCTATCAGAGTAGATGAATCAAATCAAAAACTTGGGGAAGGTAGGAAAGGTAGGGGAAAAATATAAACTAAATATGATAAATGGAAGTAACAATCAACTCATTTCAATATGTGTCCAACAGTTCGTCAAAGTTTATGACAAGGGAAAAATGCTTGCTCGGGGAATTTACGTCAAGATTTCAGGACTCTGGAGCAAGATGAAGGAGCTGTAAATCACTGAGCATAAATAAAAGAGTGGGGAGAGTTACAACATTCTAGAATAACGCTGCATTCTACACCAGGGAACTTGAGATACTCTCGAAGCAGAAGCATAAGTCATTAATTAATGTAACTATAACATTGTAGTGATTGGAATGTGGTCAACCAGGTGGATCACATAGAATATGAATTCCCTAGGTGGGGCTGATAATCTGGTCCAATCAGGGAGTCCTGGCTGACAGACATACACAGGGATGTCAGGGGTTCTGTTCACTGTAGGAGCCTGATCTGAGCTAGCTGGGTCAATGTACATGCAAATAAAAGGTGATGTGGTGATGGAATATCGGCCTGTGTGGTGTTATTTCAAAGATAGAGCCTGATACATCTATGATTATCATGTATAGCAGTACTTTGTATTAATTTAAAACATATAATGTTATTTTGAAGTCTACGCTCAAAGACAGTTCTTGACTTTGCTTTGTCCATGACCAGTCTGTAAAGAACCCAAACTGACATTATGGTGTCAAAAAAACCGTAGACCAGGCAATTGAGTCTAATTGCAGCTTCAACCCACTGCCTGTACCACTAATTGAAAAATCAACCACATCAAATCCTATAGATGGCACTTTTCATTTCCTCTATGACTCAAATTGTACACAACCAATGAATTACTTATTGAAGTGGAGTCAATCTCATTTTGCAGGTAAACACCATCTGATCTTTTTTAAGGTGTGTCCCTCAAGCAGAAATAAGATGAGTAAATAACTCTTCAATCTGTGCTTGGTGCTGTTGGATCAATGATTATTGTTGACCCCATCAATGGGAAAGTCTCCCTGCTCTTTTTTGCAATAGTGTCATGTGCTGTTTTCCTTGACAGAGCTCTCGGGTCCTTAGTTTGGTATGTTAGCTGTAATTTGGAACCTCTCACAATGCAGCACTCCCTAAGTGCTGTACAAGAGTGTCAGCCTAGATTAGGTGTTCAAGATTCTACAGCACTCCCTCAGTCCTAATTGGAGTGTCAGCGTAAATACTGTTCTAATAACTCTGGAGTGTAAATTTAACCAAACTGGTGCAACATTCTGATTCAGCTAAGAGCGTGGCTGAAACTTGAGAGGAAGCACATGATGTCCCAGTGTGGAATGCTCACAAGCCTCCAGTTAATGCTCCATCGTACAAAGATTTCTAAGGGGCGCAGCAGAGACAGACAGTAAGGGACACTGCCATTCGTTACCATCATTCTCTGTTGCAGAATGCTAGCTGCTCTTTACTCTATTTCCAACACAGCCAGTTTATAAACTTGGATTCAAGCTTCTGAATATAAAGTTGAGGTCTCTCGAGTTGCCCCCGATTGTCGATCTGGTGCCATCCTGCATCATACCAGAGTAGAGGGTCCTCCAATGTCAGTTACTATTAAGACAAAAATGAGTTTGTCTCAGATGAAACCTAGTGAGATACAACAGTTAGTAGCCATTCTCCTGGGTTTAACACCCAAGTCATGGTTCTTTTCTTTGATCGTAGCCTGATGCTATTATTTGGGAAATGAGTAACTTGGGTTGCTGGGAGGCAACAAAACTATATCCACTTTGCCATAAATTGGCAATCACTTCAACAAAACTCCAGGATGGCTGGTAATTGGAGATATTCTTTGAGTTTGGAGCAAAATTCAGGAAGATCTACTCTACATCCATCTGAGATATACCTGAACTGGGAGTACATGATTCCAACACTGGGTAACTAAGTTCCCTCACTAAAATATTTGCACATACAAAGGAAATGTCAGGCTGATAACAAACATTCATTTAGATTGTTTCTTCAGTCCCTTAACTAAATTTTGGAGGCAGCTAAATGTCAAGCAAAAGAAAACCATTGAATGTCTTACAATACAGGAGAAAGTGGTCCCTTTAGTGACTGTGGAATAGGAGAACAAATTTATTTATGTATTTATTCATTCATTCGTTCATGGAATGTGGGGATCACTGACTAGGCAAGCATTTATTGTCCATCCCTAATTGCCCAGAGAGCAGTTAAGAGTCAACCACATTGCTGTAGGTCTGGAATCATATGTCGGTCAGACCAGGTAAGGATGGCAGAGCTCCTTCCCTAAAGGACATTGCTGGACCAGAATGGGGTTTTCCCACAATCGACAATGAATTCAGTCATCATTAAGATTGTATTTCCAGAATTTTATTGAATTCAAATGCCATCATTTGCCATGTGGGATCTGAACCTGCAACTCCAGGACATTACCTGGGTCTCTGGATTAACTGTCTAGTGATATTACCACGATGGTGATGAATGGCATGCTGCAGTCTGACCCATCCTATTCCAGCGAGCGAGAGTCTCATTTCTTCCCCCACTCTGTTTAGCTTTCCTTCCTGAGTGCACTGACTTTGCTTGGGGATGTTAATCAATTGGGTGCTCACAATGTCTCCATGTGTCCATTCATCAGAGCAAGTAAAATCCTACATTAACTTCATGACCATACAACATGCATTTTCCAACAGGGTACAGACGATTAATAAGGTGAAAGTCAGCAGTACGATGAAGTACTCATAGACAGATGCAACTGCAACCCACTTGAGAAAAACAATACTATTCAGGATGTCCAGGCTTAATTGACAGCCCAACTACCAACTTAAATAGCCATTCCCTTCTTCAGTCTGCTTTAACAAACTGCACTTCATTAAGGCCAAGGAAATTGCATCTCCCAAACCTGAGACCTTCATCAACTAGAAGGTCAAGGGAAGCAGATGTTTTGGAACACCAGAAACTTCAAGTTTTCTGAAGATTCAGACAGCACTCGCAACTTGGACAATGATTGCTTCCCTCGAGTCAAATGCATGGAACCCTCCACTTAACAGCATTTAGCAGTGCTTTTACCAAATGGGCCATCAAACTTCAAGAACAAAGTTCCACATTATTTTCCCAGGGGAAGCTATGGAAGGGCAAAAAGGCCTTGCTTAATACTAATAGTAATCCTGAGAATTAACACGGAAAAAATGTTGGAAACTTTGGCTGATATTTTATCAAGCTTAACAGCGCCCACTCTATTGTAGTTCCCCAAAAGATGCTCTGGCTGAACTAACTACACAATAAGGCCATGGGACCATGTTAAGGAATCCAAAAACATCTGTTAACACTGGAAGGCACTTGCCAGGGAATATGGATAAGGAGAAAGAAAAAGTGATTATGTTGTGCAAGGAGCCTAGCTGATAGAAAATGTGATGGGAAGAGGGATGTAGGGGCTAGAAATTATTTAATTTCCACAGTACAATGAAATTCCATCTAGATTAACTTGAGATTGAACAATAGTCTATCTGTGGAAAATATTTAAGTGAATAATGACATAAGAAACAAGTCAATACATTCTAACAAGGAAGATTGAACATTTGTCAAAGACCTGATTTCCAGAGATGAATAGCAATTCAGGAAATGTCTGACTTCTAAAAAAAATGCAAGTGGTAAACAGCACGAAGATAAGAAGGAAAAATGGAGATATACAAAAGTGAAGCAAAATGAATAGGAAGGTTTGAAGAAGAATAAACAAAAACTGGCAGCCATGATCTTGACAAACATTCATTGTTAAGGAAACATAAGAAAGTGGAGCCTAAAAAATGAAGTGAAAGATAAACTTGCAAAATTATACATTTTTTCTATTCACTTGTGGGACATGGGCGTCACTGGCTGGCCAGCATTTATTGCCTGTCCCTATTAAACACATTGAAACACATGGAACAGAAAGTTGGAAAAAAGTAACACAAGAAATCAAATAGTCAGGGAGGGGGCAAGAGTTACATACAGCATTAGAAAATCTTAGGGAAAGGAGAAAGTAGGAATTGCAAGTTACCAATGGGGCTGATTGTTATCAGAAAATAAAAGGAAGGAAAAGAATGTGTGACTATCACATTTTACCAAGTAACCATGAAAGTGAAGTAAAACTCAATATTGGAGCACAGCTAAAGGCTTTGTATTTTAATACATGAAGTATTCAGAATAAGACAGATGAGTAGACCCACAAATCGAGGTAAATTAATATGATCTCATAGCCATTGTGGAAACATAGTTACAAAGAGATAAAAACTGGGAACTTAACATTCAGAGATATTTGAGCTTTTGGAAAGATAGAAGAAATTGAAAAGATGGTGGTAAAGCACTATTAATAAGAGATGAAATGAAGATGGAAGGAAGACAAGACAACACAGTGTGGAGCTGGAGGAACACAGCAGGCTGGGCAGCATTAGATGACCAGGAAAGCTGACATTTTGGGTAGAGACCCTTCTTCATTTCCTGAAAACATCAGCTTTCTTGTTCCTCTGACACTGCCCAGCCTGCTGTATTCCTCCAGCTCCACACTGTGTTATCTCTGAGTCCTGCAAGTACAGTTCTTGCTGTCTCCAAGAGAAAGAAGACACTGTTAGGAGTAGCTTACAGATGCCCAAACAATACTTATTCTGTAGGAATCAACAAATAGGAGCATGTCAAAAAAAGGGCAATTATTATTGGTGAATTTAATTTTCATGTTGATTAGGTTAATCAAATTGGAACGAGTAGCTACAACAACAAATCCATACATTGCTTTAGGGATAGGTAGGGATATGCCAACCAGGGACCAGACTATTCTGGTAATAGGTAATGAGACAGGTTTAATTAATTAACTTCTGAGTAAATGATCCTTGGCAAATAGCGATCATAACATGATAAAACTTAATATTCAGTTTGAAAGTGAGAAACCTGGGCCACTTACAACTGTGTTTAACTCAAATAAAGGTAATTGCAATGAAATGAGGAAAGGGTCAGATCAAGTGACCTGAGTAGACAGATTAGCAGGAATGTCTAGCAGAAAAGCAAACGGTGGCAGACATTTAAGGAGGTAATTCATAATTCCCAGCAGAAATCTAACCCAGGAAGGAGACAAACCTCCAAGAGAGGGATAAACTAACCATGGCTAAGTAAGGAAGTTATGAACAGAAGAATGTTGAAAGAAAAAGCATATGTGGAGACAAAATTCAGTGATATTCCAAAAGACTGGGATAAATTCAGAATTCAGCAAAGGAGAAAATGAACTTTGAGGGCTAACTAGCAAGGAATATAAAAACTGACAATAAGAGCTCCTTTAAATACATAAAATGGAAGAGAGAGATCAAAGTAACCATAGACCACTTTGACGACAAATCTACAGAGACAGTTATAGGGTAGAAGGAAACGGCAGAGGAGTTAAACAGATATTGTGCTTTATGGTAGAAGATACTTCACACATCCTGTTAATGCCAAAGAATATGGGGGAAGAATTAAATGACATCACCATCACTAGAAAAGTTGTATTAGTCAAACCATTAGGTCTAAAGGCCAATAAGTCCCCAGACCCTGATGGATTGCATTCTCGGATCCTAAAAGAGGCAACTACAGAAATAGTGGATGCATTGGTTATAATTTCACAAAAATGTTTGGTTTCTGAAGAAGGACCAGACAAATGGAAAGCTGCAAATATGACACCAGTATTCAAAAAGGGAGGCAAAAAGCAAGTTACCACAAACTGATTAACCTAACATCTATTGAAAAGTATTGGAATCAATTATTAAAGAAGAGTCCTTGTGTATATTTAAGGCTGAGATGGATTCTTGATCAGTTAGGAATCAAGGGTTATGGGGAAAGGGCAAGAAAATGGACATGTGGAATGTCATATCAGCCATGATCCTATTGAATGGCAGAGCAGGTTCTAGGTGCTTTACAGTCTATTCCCGTTCCTATTTCTTATGGACCTATGGTCTTAACCTGGTGAGATAAAAATTCCCAGAAGAATGAGGGGGAATAGAGTGAAAAGAAAAGAATAGCCAAATGTGATTTCTAAGAATCCTTGTGAACAGGTACAAGAGGGTGGAAATTATGGGGGTGGCGATTAACTGACACCAGAACATCTATAACAGTTTAAGAACATTGCTCACGTTCACTTTCTCAAGTCAAATTAGAGATGGAGTATAAATGCTGGCTCTGCCAGGAAGGCTCACAACCCCATAAAAGAACAAAAATAATAGATGGACGCGAACGTCGAGATTCCTTAATATAGAATTAAATAAGTGTATACACAAAAAAAGCGTGTAATTGCGAGGAGGACTCAGCGTGCCATTTACAAAGGACAGATTAATCTTGGTTAGTTTATTTGAATTACAGCAGAAAACTGGAGTGTATAGATTAAGGAACATAGCATATAATGTATCTACGGAATTTAAAGCACTGGGGAAAGGTGCTATGTGAAAGGTATTTACAAAGTCAAGGAATATGATATGAAAGGGAATGTTGTCACATGTGGACCTAACTGGGTGTAGGCAGTAATATTAAATCAATGATTTTTAAATTCATAGGTTGCAGTATGCCCTTGAGAGCAGTACTGAACCAACTATTGTCTTCTATTACACAAAAAGGTTGGGTGTAGGCACAAATTGGAATGATAATTGCACTTTGCCAATGTCAACAGAAAGGGTGGCAACAAATGAGGAAGAATGTAGGAAAGCAAAGCACATTAAACTGTGCGGACAGATGGGAATGGTCATAGCTCAATGCAGAGAAATATGAAGTATATTTTCAAAAGAAATGTGAAAGAAAGCAGGCAGTAAATTGTAAGATTTGTAATAGAGCAAAGCAACAGGGTGGTCTAGTGGTGCAGACATAGTAGTCTTTGCTTTGAGGGCAGGCAAGATCATAAGAAGGAATTAATACAGATAGACTTTGAATAATTCAACATTTACAGTGTTCTTCAATTTATACAAACCTTCATATAAGTTGGACTGCAATTGGATAACTGTGCAAAGCATTGGACATCTCACTGCAGGAAACATATTAAAACCATAGCAAGGTAACTGTTCCCAAACCTAGCAGGGATATTTAGTTCTCTAATAACAAGGATACCCCACCCATCCTAAGACTCATACAAAGCCCTCTGCCCTCCACTCACCCCTTACCAGATAGCCTTGTGCCACTCAAATTTTGGTTCTTGCCACTGGCCAGCTGTCACTTCATAGCCATTCTGGGATGGCAGCTGGGAGAGGAATGCAAATAAGATGCAAGAATTAAAACTGCAACTCCCTACCCCCAGTCTCCAAATATCAGCTGCTGCTAATAGCTGCTCCTGCCAGAAGCTCTGCAGTTGTGGTCTGACACATTTGTCCGTCTTGTTATAATTTGCACACATTCACTGTAGTTCCTCTGCAGCCTTTCTGTCATATCCTTTATTCAGGGTGTTACTGCGGTCAATCCCGCTCTCTGTGGCCCAACACTTTACCCTCAAGAAACGATCACTGTGGCTTTTCAGCTCTGAAGAAAATGGTCAAAGTCCTGACATTTGCTTTTGTGGATGCTACCTTGTTAGAGATTTCTTTCGCTGTTGCAGTTTCATGTACTTTCCATTTGTCTTATGGTTCTATGCATGAAATTTTTAGCAGATGTCTGAACATCCATTCTTCAAATCCGTTTATTTTTTCTCATAGATTATTATACTTATTGTCTAAGATCTATTATATAGAGGTACTTATTGTCCAAGTTTTAAGGCACACAGGAAATATAAAAACATACGGAATGTGCTAAAGTAGACCATTCAGTAAGATCATGGCCAATCTGTTTATGTTTTGAATTCCACATTCCCATCTGCCCCAATTCCCCTGCCTAATAAAAATGTACCCACCCCTATCTTTGAAAAAAATCAAAAACACCACCTCCAACACCATTGGAAGCAGGGTTCCAAAATTGTACAGCACACAGAGAGAAAAAACATAATCTCTGATCTATCCAGCAAGGGTGATCCCTAATTTTAAAACAGTGCCCCCTACTTCTGGGCTGACCAATAAGGGGAAACCATCCTTTTCACATTCACATTGTCAAGATCATTCAGCATCATATATACTACAATGAAATCACCACTCACTTCTGAACTTTAATGGAAACAATCCCAGTCTGTCCAACTCATCCTCATAAGACAATCTGCTCATTCCAGACATTAATACCACACCCACTTTCAAGTTGCTAATGTATCTTAAGCCTGGGTCATAGAGTCATACAGCACAGAAATGGACCCTTCGGTCTCAGCAGTCCGTGTCAACCATGATTCCAAACTAAACTAGTCCCACCTGCCTGCTCTTGGTCCATATCCCTCCAAACATTTCTTATTCAGGTGCTTATCCAAATGCCTTCCAAATGTTGTAACTGTACCTACATCCACCACTTCTTCAGGAAGCTCACTCCACACATGAACCACTCTTGGTAATTAAGTTGAGCCTCATGGCTTTTTAAAATCTTTCTTCTCCCACCTTAAAAATATACCCCTTAATCTTTAAATCCCCCACCCTCGGGAAAAGGCACCTGCCATTCTCCTTATCTATATCCCTCATGTTTTTATAAACCTCTATAAGGTCATGCCTCAACCTCCCATGCTCCAGTAAAAAAGGTCCCAGCCTATCCAGCCTCTCCTTATAACTGCAATCTAAATAGAACAACATTCAATTGAGTGAATCCTTCACTTACATTAGGAGAGTTAGAGGCATATCTTAGTGTGTACATCTTTCAGAGTAATTTCAATTTTCTCCACCCTTAGGTTGACCACCTTTCTCTTCTATATATCCATCTACATTTTTAACAATTTGAGCAATAATCGTGGCCAGAACTTCACATTTCTGCTGTCCCCCATAATCCTCGATTCCCTTGAATACTGAAAATCTATCCAATTCAGCATTGAATATATTCAATGTCACAGCCAGCATTGCCCTCTGGGGAACAGAATTCTAAAGACTAATGACATTCAACTCAGTCTTAAATGGGATAGGGGAGGCTTGGGGACCGCTTTGCAGAACACCTCCGCTCAGTTCGTAACAAACAACTGCACCTCCCAGTCGCAAACCATTTCCACTCCCCCTCCCATCCTCTTGATGACATGTCCATCATGGGCCTCCTGCACTGCCACAATGATGCCACCCGAAGGTTGCAGGAACAGCAACTCATATTCTGCCTGGGAACCCTGCAGCCATATGGTATCAATGTGGACTTCATCAGTTTCAAAATCTCCCCTTCCCCCACTGCATCCCTAAACCAGCCCAGTTCATCCCCTCCCCCCACTGCACCACACAACCAGCCCAGCTCTTCCCCCCCACCCACTGCATCCCAAAACCAGTCCAACCTGTCTCTGCCTCCCTAACCGGTTCTTCCTCTCACCCATCCCTTCCTCCCACCCCAAGCCGCACCCCCAGCTACCTACTAACCTCATCCCACCTCCTTGACCTGTCCGTCTTCCCTGGACTGACCTATCCCCTCCCTACCTCCCCACCTACACCCTCTCCACCTATCTTCTTTACTCTCCATCTTTGGTCCGCCTCCCCCTCTCTCCCTATTTATTCCAGTTCCCTCCCCCCATCCCCCTCTCTGATGAAGGGTCTAGGCCCGAAACGTCAGCTTTTGTGCTCCTGAGATGCTGCTTGGCCTGCTGTGTTCATCCAGCCTCACATTTTATTATCTTAAATGGGATACACTTTAGTTTTAATGTTAAATGGTTTAAATGTTTAGTTTTAGGTTCCCCATGAAGGAAAACACTGTTTTCAATCTCTGTTCTGCAAAAGACCCTCAGAATTTTATATCTTTCAGTCAGATAACCTCTCTTTCAGCCAAACTTAATGAGTAAAAGTCCAAACGACTGACCATTCTCTCAAAAGGCAATCCCTTTCAAGTCAGGAATCAGCGGAGTAAACTTTTGCTGAGCTGCTTCCATTACAACTGAAACCCTCCTGAAATAAAGAGACAAAAACAAACCAGGTAGCTGAGCTTTGGTCTTAATTTGCAACTGGAATGAGAATTTCACTTTTATACCTCACTCCCATTGCAATAAAGGTCAACAATCCATTTGCTCTCCTGATTTCTTGCTGTAACTGTGCAGCAACTTTGATAATTGATATTCAAGGCCACCCAGATCCCTCTGTAATGCAGTGTCCCCATATAAAAAATAATTGTCTCACTTTGGGCCAAAATAAACAACCCCACATTTTCCTACATTTGCCAAACTATTGCCCCCTCACTTACTCTATATCTGTAGGACTTGACAGATTCATTGGTCCAGGGTCTACGTGTTAAATTAGGCTTCCAATCCTGATCAGACAATCATGCACAGATAGATTTAGGTCACTTCCTACCTTAAAGTTCTTGGACAAGGACCTCCTGGTATAGAATGGCAGGGGTGAGGGTCAGTGTCAAAACCATGTCAGTTTATTCAGTGTAAGAGTGCCGTATTCTGTGATTTAACTGTCCGATAACAACAGCTCAAATGAAAGGGTAGGCATGCAACAGTAGTACAAGACTTTGGTTCTGCCACATTTAGAGTACCGCGTACAGTTCTGGTCGCCAAATTACCAAAAGGATGTGGATGCTTTGGAGAGGGTGCAGAGGAGGTTCACCAGGATGTTGCCTGATATGGAGGGTGCTAGCTATGAAGAGAGGTTGAGTAGATTAGGATTATTTTCATTAGGAAGACGGAGATTGAGGGGGGGACCTGATTGACGTCTATAAAATCATGAGGGGTATAGACAGGGTGGATATCAAGAAGCTTTTTCCCAGAGTGGGGGACTCAATTACTGGGGTCATGAGCTCAAAGTGAGAGGAGGAAAGTTTAGGGAAGATATGCGTGGCAAGTTCTTTACACAGAGGGTGGTGGGTGCTTGGAATGCGTTGCCAGTGGAGGTGGTAGACGCAGACACTTTAGCGTCTTTTAAGATGTATCTGGGCAGGTACATGAATGGGCAGGGAGCAAAGAGATACAGACCCTTAGAAAATAGATGACAGGTTTAGACAGAGGATCTCAATCGGTGCAGGCTTGGAGGGCTGAAGGGCCAGTTCCTGTGCTGTAATTTTCTTTGTTCTTCTTTGTAAGTGAAGGAATACGGTGGCAAGTAAGTGGATGACATTTAAGGTAGGTCAAGGGCTCAGGCCAAAGTGGGGAAAGGTTAAGGGCAGGGCTGTGTTGAGTCTAGTGGGGGTTTTGTTGGGTTAGGGCTATGTTGGTCTGGTGGTACTGTGTCAGCTCTGAATGGGTGTCTCAGAGCCAGAGGATGTGGTGATGTTGGGTTGGGAAGTGATGGTAGGGAATGATTAGGTCTGGTGTGTCAGAGTCTGTAGTGGGATGTCATTGGGAAGATTAGTGTGGGTCATGGGTTCCGTTGAAAAGTTACCCAGGAATTAGGGTAGGTTTTCAACGTTCTAACTTTTTGTGGGTGATTTATTAATGTTGTGTGAATCAGAACTCTTGGAATTCTCTGACTTTAAGCTTGTTTGTTTGAACGGATCAGATTCAAGGAAATTGACCATTAGGGATTCAATTCCCTTAGCTGCATCAGGAATTCTGCATAGTCCTTGGTGGGGGTGGTGGTGTGTGATTCCAGTCAATGCTATGTAGCCGTTGGATGCCTGGGCCGTTATATCTTCCTCATACTCAAGGAACATGCATTATTACCCATCTTTGCATCATCAATAAATTTGATACAGTGCAATCTGTGCCTTTATCTAAGTCATTAATGTAGTTTGTAAATCATTGAATCCCTATAGTGAGTAAGCAGGCCATTCAACCCATCGGGTCCAGACCAGCCCTCCAATGAATATCCTACCTAGACACATCCCCTACCCTTTCCCTGTAATGTTGCATTCCCCATGGCCGATCCACTTAACCTGCACATCTTTGGACTGTGGGAGGAAACTGCAGTACTCAGAGGAAACACATGCAAACTCAGGGAGAATGCACAAGCACCCCATTGACAGCTGTTCAAAGGTGGAATTGAACCTAGGTCCCTGGCGCTGTGAAGCAGCAGTGCTAACCACTGAGCCACCATGCTCTGCTAAATAGTAAATAGTTGAGGTTTCAGCAATGATCCCTGTTGTACTCCCTTAGTTACAGTTTGCATGTTGAAAATGATCCATTTATCCCAACTGTCTATTTTGTATTGGTCAATCCCTTATGCTTCCACAGTAAAATTTTACAAGACATCTTCTTGAATGCCTTTTGGAAATCAAATGATTCCTCTTTTATGCAGCCTATTTGTCACATTCTCAAAGAACTCTGACAAATTTGTCAAACATAATTTTCCTTCCACAAAACTATGTTGACCACCTGATCGTACTATGATCTTATAAAGGTCTGACTGCTACCTCCTTGATAATGAATTCTAATTTTCCCCAAATGACAGTTGTTAGGCTAATGATCTATAATTTCCTGCTTTTTGTCTCCCTCCTTGCTTGAATAAATTGTTTGTAGTTTTGCAATTGGCTGGGACCTTCCAGAATCTAGGGAATGTTGGAAGATTACAATTAATGCATCCCTACCTCTGCAGTTATTTCTTTAAAGACACCCTGAACGCAATCAATCAAATCCAGTGTACTTACCATTCTTTAATCCCAATTAGGACTTCCCAGTAGCTTCTCTCTAGTAATTGTCATTGGTTTACGTTCATTACTCCCCTTTGATGGCAGCTTTTCCACTATTCTTGGCATGCTTTTTGGGTGTATTCATGTCATAGAGATGTTCATTCCCATTGGACTATGTTTTTATTGACAGTCATGAAATAGCTTCTTAAATGCCTGCCACAGCTTCTTAATCGTGTTAACTTTCAATCAACTTTACCGATATACTCAAACAATTCTGTCTTTAAGCTCAAGCCGCTAGTTTTTTGAATCCACATTTCTCATTTTCACGTTGAATGTGAATTTCTATCTTCTTATGGTCAGATGATTCATAATGATGAGGTAATTAATTATTAATCCTACCTCATTAAACATTACCAATTCGAAAATAGCCTGAAAACCGTGACTTATTTCCTCTAGTATTTCTTTCCTTTACCCAAAGTGGTCTTGATCGTCCAACAAAGATTATTTGTCACAACCTCACAAATCGCATCCTTTCTTAATATAGACTCCAACCCCTGTTCCTTGCTAAAAACCGAAAGAACAGCGGATGCTGTAAATCAGGAACAAAAACAGATGCTGGAAAAGCTCAGCAAGTCTGGCAGTATCTGTGAAGAAAAAAAATCAAAGTTAACATTTCGGGTCTGGTACCCCTTTCTCAGAATGTCCTTCCCGAAACATTAATCCTGTTCCTTTCTTCCTGTACTTCTTGAATATTCACATCTCAGCCTTGGTCACATTGTAAATACATCTCTGTGTTGGTTATCATATCACACTCTCTAAAGTTCTCTCTAAGTCCCTCGATATACAATTGCCCAGGACACTGTGATTCAGGTGCAGATAATCACAATTCCCTCATTCCCCACTACTGGTACCAGAGCCCCAAGGGGATCAAACCCATTTCTCCCACACTAACCTTTGACTCAAACATTCAACTCTGTTGTTATTTATCCCATCTTAGCTTGCTCATAAGTCATGTGGTCACCCAGAGATTCAAATAGTTGTTTAGAAGTACACATCTTGGGTATTGCTTGAAAAAGACAGATCTTGTCAAAGTTTTTTTTCTTGAACTTGCCTCGAGTGCAAGATGAAATGTTTCAACTAATATGCATTTTGGCAAGACACATGTATGAAGATTATTATCTTGCATCTAATTTCTAGCTCACAGCACTTCAGCAAAACCCCTTTCTTAGCCCTACCTCCATCACTGACACCCACTACTGCAGCAATCTCTCCTATACCAAATGCCACCCAGTCCTCAAGTTACAGGTGGCATGGTAGCTCAATGGTTAGCACTGCTGCCTCACAGCACCAGGAACCCAAGTTTGATTCCACCTTTGGGGCACCGTGCGATGACATGCTCCCTATATCTGCAGGGTTTTGCTCCAGGTGGTCCAGTTTTCTCCCTCAGTTTGGGTGGATTGGCCGTGCTAAATTGCCCATAGTGTTCAGGGATATGCAGGCTAAGTGGCTTAGCCGTGGGAAATGTAGAGTTACAGGGATATGGTAGGGGATTGGGTCTAGATGGAATGCTCTTCAAAGGCTCGGTGTGAGCGCTGTGGGCTGATTGGCCTGTTTCCACACTGTACAGATTCTATGCTTCAGCAGTAGTGCTCTTAATGTAGCCTGATACACTATTTCAATACTGACAGCAAACAGCAATGCCAGAGGTGCCACCTTTCTGAGAAAATAGAAGACCCAACTTGAACAAATAAACATGAGCTCATTACTCAAAATAAATTTATTCCTTATATACTGTTTAAGGGACTTTGCTTTCCATCAATTGCCTACCACGCTTCCCACATAACAGCAACTGACTTCATTTCATATGTGCTTAACTAAATGCAAAGCATTTTAGGAAACTGTGAACTTATAAAACATAAATGGAAGTTCTTTCTTTCTTTGGCCTACCATCCTATATGTAATCATGCAAAGAAGAGACAGAATCTGGGACCTTTCTGAGTTATGTGGCTGAGTTCTATGCTCTCTTTTAGGAGCTAACACATAGAGAGGAGTAAGCAACTTGCCATGTTCATTGTAACTCCCACTAATCTAATTGCTCTATATCACTTTTCCTTTAAATAAAATCTGGTTGATTTTTATTGAAAAAGCCAGTATTTGGTGTATATTCCTTGTTGGCCTTGATCAGGTGGTGGAGAACTTCCCCTTGATCCTCTGCAGAGCATGTCATGAAGGTATTCCAACAATGGTGTCAGCTACGGAATTTTAGAAATTTGTTCCAGCACTGACGAAAGAACTGTACTATCTGTTTGAGTCACTCTATGATTCTAAGTATGGATGGTGTGTGACCTTTTGTACAACTACTTTTACAAACCAGTAGCCTCACCTCACAAATAACGGCTAGCCTTTATATAGGGCAGTAACCTTAATAACACACCTCTTCACAGGAACATAGCAGAACAAAATATTGACAGTGCCAAAGAAGAAGTACAGGAGTTGGGACATTGGCAGTGCCTCTTTCAGAGTACTGCATGCAGTTTTGGTCCCCCTGTAATAGGAAGGATATCACTAAACTGCTGAGGGTGCAAAAAAGATTTACCAGGATGTTGCCATGAATGGAGGGTTTGGGATGTAAAAACAGACTGGCAAGGCTGGGACTTTTTTCATGGGCATAGGAGGTTGAGGGGTGACATTACAGAGGTTTATAAAATCATGAGGGGCACAGATAACACCAATAACAAGGGTCTTTTCCATAGTGTGGGGGAGGTCAAAACCCAAGGGCGTATCTTTTGGTGTGAGAGGAAAAAGATTCAAAAAGGACACGGGGCAATATTTTTTACACAGAGAGTGGTTCGTGCATGGAATGAACTGCCAGATGAAGTGGTGGATTCAGGCACAATTACAACGCTTAAAAGGGATTTGGATAAATTCATGAATAGGGCAGGTTTGGAGGGATATAGGTCAAGGACAGACAGATGGGACTAGTTTAGTTTGGGAACATGGTTAGCTTGGACTGGCATTTCTTTCTATACATTTGTGGGATGTGGGCATCACTGGCTGGCCAGAATTTCTTGCCCATTCTAGTTGCCCTTGAGAAGGTGGTGGTGAGCCGCCTTATTGAATCACTGCAGTCCTCCTGCTGTAGATTAACCCACAATGTCACTAGGGAAGGAATTCGAGGATTTTGACCCAGTGACAGTGAAGGAATGGCGATATATTTCCAAGTCAGGATGGCTTGGAAGAAAACTTGGAGGTGGTGTTCCCATGTATCTGCTGCCCTTGTTCTTCTAGATGGAAGTGATCATGGGTTTGGAGGGTGCTGTCTGAGGACCTTTGGTGAATTTCTGCAATGCATCTTGTAAATAGTACGCACTGCTGCTACTGAGCGTCGGGGGTGGATGCTTGTGGATGTGGTGAAAATCAAGCGGACTGCGTTGTCCAGGATGGTGCCAAGCTCCCTGAGTGTTGTTGGAGCTGCACTCATCCAGACAAATGGGGAGTACTCCATCACACTCCCGACTTGTGCCTTGTAGATGGTGAGCCAGCTTTGGGGAGTCAGGAGGTGAGTTACTTGTTGCAGTTTTCCTAATTTCTGGCCTGGTTTTGTAGCCACTGTGGTTATGTGGTAAGTCCTGTTGAATCTCTGGTTAATGATAACACCCAAGATGTTGATAGTGGGGAATTCAGTGATGGTAACACCTTTGAATGTCAAGGATTCTAGGTACTAAGATTGTCTCTTATTGGTGATGGTCATAATCTGGCATTTGTGTGGCACAAATGTCACTTGCCACTTGTCAGCTCAAGTCTGGATATTGTCCAGATCTTGTTGCATTTGAACATGGACTGCTTCAGTATCTGAGGAGTAATGAATGGCGCTAAACATTGTGCAATGATTGGCGAACATCTACACTTCTGACCTTATGATGGAAGAAACGTCACTGATGATGGGTGGGTCGATGACACCACCCTGAGGAACTCCTGCAAAGATGTCCTGGAGCTGAGATGACTGACCTCCAACAACCATGTCCATCTTCCTAAGCGTTAGGTATGACTCCAACTACCAGAGAGTTTTCCCCCAATACGTATTGATTCCAGTTTTGCTGGGTTTTCCAGGGTTCCTTGATGCCACACTCGGTCAAATTCAGCCTTGATGTCAAGAGCTGTCACTCTCACCTCACCTCTGGAATTCAGTTCTTTTGTCCATTTTTGAAACAAGGCTGTAATGAGGTCAGGAGCTGAGTGGCCCTGGCGGAACCCAAACTGGGCATCACTGAGCAGGTTATTGCTGAGCAGGTGCCACTTGATAGTGTTGTTGGTGACACCTTCGGCCACTTCATTAACAATTGAGTTTAGGCCAACGGGGCATCAATTGGCCGGGTTGGATTTGTCCTGCTTTTTGTGTATAGGTCATACTTGGGCAATTTTCCATATTGTCAGGTAGAAACCAATGTTGTTACTGTACTGGGTCAGCTTTGCAAGGGGAGCAGAATATTCTGGAGCACAAGTCTTCAGTACTAATGCCAGAATGTTGTCAGGGCCCACAGCCTTTGTAGTATCCAGTGTCTCCAACCATTTCTTGACATCACGTGGAGAGAATCGAATTGGCTGAAGACTGGTAACTGTAATGCCGGGGACCACTGAGGAGGCCAAGATGGATCATCCACTTGGTATTTCTGGCTGAAGATTGCTTCAGCCTTATCTTATGCACCGATGTGCTGGGAGCTCTTCCATCATTAAGGATGCAGATATTTGTGAAGCCTCCTCCTTGGTTGGACTGAAGGATCTATTTCCATGTTTGTCTGATTCTATGACTTCAATGAGACATTAGGCAGATGGCTCAATGCATAGTCAAAGACATTATTATTTAAGCAGGCATGTAAAGGAAGACAGGAGAACTCCAGAGATTTAGTGAGGAAATCTCAACAGCTTGAAGCAGAGGCAGTTAAAGGCATCATCTCCAATGGTGGAGCAATTAAAATTGGGGATGCTCAAGGGGCCAAAGTTCGATGAATTCAGGGATGTTGGAGGAGTTGGAGAGGTTGGGAGGGCCAATGAAACGAGGCATTTGAACATAAAGTGGGATTTTGAAATTGGATGCATAAATACACGTGATAAATACATAAAAGAAAAAGCTTTTTGACCAACAATTTTGCACAACAAGTTGTATCTCTCAACCTATCTTGTCTTGGCATGGACGTTTCCACATTAAACTACACCAAGGAGCATAACAGTGGCTCGTCTGTTCCTTAGCTCCTGATCAGCTCTCAATGCATCACACTGCATTACACAGGCATCCATTTGGGTAAATAGTCACTACTATTTTTGAAGACGGCCAAAGTATGCAGAGAATGATCCCATTGGACAGCAAGAGACAATTAACTGGTTTAACTTTTTGTTTTGCTTGTATATGTTGGCGAAGGGAAGAATGTTGTTGATGATGTAAGGAGGTCTTCCTCCCTCTCGGGGTGACATGGTGACTCAGTGTTGACACTGCCGCTTCACAGCATTAGGGACCCAGTGACTGTCTACGTGGAGTTTACACATTTTCCCCATGCCTGCATCTGTTTCCTCTGAGTGTTCCTGCTTCCTTCCCCAGTTCAAAAATGTGCAGATTAGGTGGATTGGCCATGATACATTGCCCTGTAGTGTCCTGGGAATAGGGTTGGGGTCTTGGCTTGGTGGGATGCTCTTTGGAGGGTCAGTGCAAACTTGATGGGTCGAACAGCCTCTATCTGCACTGTAGGGATTCTTTTAGCCTTTTCTTGAACAGTGCAACAGGACTACAATTGTCTGAACCAGTACCCAGGCTAAACCGGGGTTACAGGTTGATTCATTCCCCAGTACTGCAGGCAATGAAAATTTTCATCATTTTTACCATTGCACATGGCCAGGTCCTTACACTTTGTAGTGGCAGATGTAGCAGCAATGATCTTTGAGGAGAAATGGAAAGGAAATCTCATGCAATATGAAATGCACATCCCAAACCCCTGAACTTCACACCAAGGACAAGAGCAGCGAGAGCACTTGATGATGATGATCACCATTTTTCTCTCTACGCCACCCAAATCACAATCTTGATTTTATTTTTGCACTCATTCTTGGCTATGAGTATCATTGGCCAGACCAGGGTGTATTGCCCATCCTTATTTATCCTGGAGAAACTACTTGTGAGCTTGCTTCCTAGGACTGTTGCAGTCCTTGAGGTGCAGAAACACCCACAATGCTACTGTCACCCCTTCGCTGTCACTTAGTTTAAGACCATGAGACATAGAAAGTAGTCCATTCAGCCCATCAAGTCTGCACCAAGAGATCATGCTTAATCTAATAATTCTCAACTCCACTTTCTTGCCTTTCCCTAGATTCCTCGATTTCCCTTATTGATTAAAAATCTCTCAACCTTGAATCTTCTTAATGATCCAGACTCGACGTCCCTCTGTCGTAAAGAATTCCATAGATTCACTGCCCTTACAGAGAAGAAATTCTTCTTCGTCTGTCTTAAATGTGCAATCGCTTATTCCAAGTTTGTGTTCTCTAATTGCTAGATTCTCCCACAAAGGGAAATAACTAACCCTCTGCATCTGCTTTGTCAATCCGTCTAAGTATCTTGTATGTTTCAATTAAGTAAGACCCTGGAAGCCGAGAAACACTCTCAATATGTGGGTGCTGCAGATCAACAAAGTAGCTCTTTGTTATATTTTCTGATCAATCTGTTCAAGATACAGTATTAGTCCACACACACCTCTGTAGCAAATGGCATGTGAACCCAAGGTCTCCTGACTCAGAGATAGGGACACTGTCACTGTATCAACCCACCAACTCCTTCTCAAAGGGAACTGGAGACCTGCAACAAATTATAGTCTTATTAGTAACATCGACAAAACTGAGAATGAATGAAAAAAGCTTACATGTAAACACATGCAAATGAAAAGAAGATCACAAGTGAAATCGTGCAATTCTCAAGCGCTTTGCGAAATCCCAAAGTACTTGGTAACCAACTGATTACTTCTGAGGTGCAGTCACCCTTGCATTGTAAGAAATGCGTTAGACAATTTGCGCAGCAAACTCCCATAAAGAGCGATGAGCACGTTATTAGAGACTGGCTGAAGGATGAAAAAGTGGGCCATTAAAATACAATGGGATATTTTCAACCCGCTAGTAAAAATGAACTGGTTCCCTCATCCAGCCAGCAAAGAGTTAAAAAGTGTCCAATTTGGATGGGCAACCAACAATCCATCTCTGGCTCATCCCCTTTCCATTTGTTGGATTTCACTTTGCGTCACATTCGCCTCCAGCCTGGAGCAGTCGAAAGAAGAACGGGTCTAGGAATCAATGCCCCTTTCAATGTGTTGCAGACATCGACCCCCAGCCCGAGAGCCCCAGTAGGACTCATAGCCCACTGCCTCCATATGGCCCCTTTCTCTCCGCTGCCCACTCAAAGCTCAGTGTATTCAAAAACCAAGCGCTGGGCCTCTCAGGAGAGCTAAATTAGCCCAGTTTGCATCTGAAGGGTTTATTTTTGAGACAGATCGACTGCATAGGCAGTTGATGTCTCTCTGGCTCCCTGCTTTCTGCTTGTAAGTTTGCAGAAATCCCACAGACATGTTGACCAGAAGGTAAAAAAAAATCGCAAATCCGGCTCTATTTTGTTTTTATTTTTAATAATAACACCGGGGAAACAGATCCGTATGTGGGACTCGAACTGGATTCTTGACGGGGTCTCCGGTGTCTCGTACTTGGGGGAGAGAGAGGGAGAGAGAACCTTGCCTGAAAGGAGAGCGTTCAATGACTGATTTTGCAAGAGTTTTTTCCCTCTCGCCCCCAGTGTTTCTCTCCCTCTCTCTCTCCCTCTTTCCCTGGATGAATCCGAATAGTGATGCAGCCAGGGACTTACAGTCCAAATTAATCCAGCACAACATGGCAGATCGACACCGTGTTTAGCAAGGAGAGGAGCAACTGGCTTTGTATTCTGCCATGCATAGCACACAGTACTGCACCGATGGCCCCGATGTACCAAGGTAAGACTTGAAATTAACACACACTCTTTTTTCCTAACCCCTCTCCCTTTTATGATCCTGTCAATGAAACCAGCTGGGAGGTTGAGGATGGGATGGTAGGTTGTGGGGGCTGAGGTAAAAGAAGGGCTCATTGTGAGGGAAGGGGGGGGGGTGTTGGTGGTGTAGGGAGAGTAGTGGTCATTTTCACATACTGCCCCTGTGTGGGTGGGGAAATCGAAGGGAGACTTTCATTGGGTTCATGTGAAACAGACCTTCTTATTGTTCAGTACAGAAGGCTGGTTGGGGGGGGGGGGCGAGTCTAGACTCTAGCAGCTAAGACACCCCCGCCCCCCCTCGGGTCTGGATCCCCACTCCAGTGGATTTGTAATAACGATAAAATAATTTTTAAAAATACAACATCAGCAAATGTCAACTCGCCTGTAGCCTCCCCGACTCCCCAGTTGCTCGCCCCCTCCCCAATTCCTCTGTTTTATTTCTGTGAATGTGTGTGTTTTACGCGAACCCACTCCCGGGTTCTAATGTATCAAGACAAGGGGAGCCAGAGGAAATCGCTGAAATGATTAATTTCTCAGATCTGCGGAAAACCAACTGAGGAAACTTTGCGTGGCTATGAAAGTCCCATTGATTCACGGGGCGAACAGTTGGAAGGATTTCCTGGTGATAGCGGGGCTTGGATTAAAGATTGGGAGACAAAGGAATGCTTTAAAGGTGGTTCCTGGAAAGGGAAAAAAAAAGCAACTCGGCAACAAATTTCTGCTTTGTTTTTTTTCCCCCGTTGTAATACAAAGCCCTTTTCAGTTTCGTCCCTAACAACAAAAATTAAAATCAACTCTGCTTTTAAGTTCTTGTGTGTGCGGGGGGGGGGGGGGGGGGGTAGAATGAAGCACCCAGTGTGTTCAAAGCGAATTTCCTAGCACTGAGAAAGGGCACGATCAGTGTAAGAAAAACTATCTAGGTTCTGAAATGAGTGTTTCCCTTCTCTGAAACCTTCACCTGCTGCCCTCTGTCGGCCGAATGCGCCGTGCTGACGCTCTCACTGTTGAGCTATCTGACCACTGGACTCTTTATTTCGACATGGGGCGGGGTGGTTTGCCTTTTTTATTCGGTTCTTTCCTGGTGATTTATTACTGCAGTTGTCCTCACGTATTGCTCGAAGTCTTTCCACATTCCAGCAGGACGCTGTGCATTTGCAAACAGTTGTCCCGTTGCAGACCCCGTGCTGGTGCGCACGGTATTCAGTGCTTGCCTTTGGCTCAGAATGTTTGAGGGGAAACTACCGTATGATCACTGCGGAGATGACCAGAGAGAGAGAAAAAAATAAGCCTTCCTTAATCTGAACCGTTTAGTTTACGAATTTGATTGACGATTGCATTTGGGAGTATTGCATATTCACTCGAATGGCACGCTTATTTCATGCCCCTGATTACTGTTGTGTAGACGGGACACACATTTCACCACCCTCAACGCTGCCTGGTAAATGCTGGTGTAGGATTTTTACATTTAAGGATGAAAAAAGGAGGAGCGGAGCTTATGACCCACAACGAATTTGGGAGTAGGCAAAAAGAAACGCAAAGCTAGCAAGAAAAATCCCTTGCAATTCCCTACAAATGGATTAATCTCCGTCAGCAGGGAGTTGTGCAAAACTCCAAGTCTCACCAATGCTCCAAGTGAGAGTTTTTCCAAACTTTTCTTCGCGGGGACTCACTGCAAATATGAATACGGGACTATGAATGTTACTATGCTTCCCTCAGTAGACGTTTCCATGCACGTGGGGTTACCTCCCCGGAAATATTAAGACCTTCACAGATGCTGCCATTTGTAAATATATTAATATGATTACAGGGATGTGCTTATATAAATATTAATATATGGACAGGGACCCACTGTAAATATTAGCACGCATAAAGGAATCCTCTATAAGTACTGCCACACTGAGACCCTCTGTAAATACTACCAGGCTTATAGAATCCCTGAAATATTACATTCACACAATATGTAAATATTTCAGGGTCTATCTGAAAATTGCATTCTCTTATTGGGACCATCTGTAAATGGAAATGTGCTCAAATGCACTGTACATTGTAAATATTAACCTGTTGCCTGCACTCATTTGTAAAGATTAATGGGGCAGGGACCCTTCTGTAAATATTTACAAATTTCACAGGGAATCTTAATATTAAGATAGAGTTGTACAGCATGGAAACAGACTCTTTGGTCCAATCCATCCATGCTAACCAAACATCCCAATCTGACCTATTGCCAGCATTTGGCCCTTATCTCTGTAAACTCTTCCTATTCATATACCCATCCAGATGCCTTTTAAATGTTGTAATTGCCCCAGTTTCTATCACTCCCTCTGGTAGCTCATTCCATATATGCGCTGTCCTCTGCGTGATAAAGTTGCCCCTCGGGCCCTTTTTAAATCTTTCCCCGCTCACTTTAAACCAATGCTGCCTAGTTTTGAACTTACCTGTTCTAGGAAAAAGACCTTGGATATCCATGCCCTACATGATTTTATAAACTTCTATAGGATCACCCTTCAGCTTCTGGCACTCCAGAGGAAAAAAGCACGCGTCTAGTCAGCCTTTCTCTATAACTCAAATCCTCCAGTCCTGGCAATATTCTTGTAAATCTTTGCTGTACCCTTTCAAGTTTAACAGCGTCTTTCCTATAGCGGGGAGACCAGAATGGTCTTGCTTAAAGATTTTCTCCACTGTGAAACATGAACGTCCTCATAGGATCTCTCAATATATTACCAACCTCATAGGGGCTCTGTGTAAATACAAATGCCCTCACAGGGGCCTCGTGTAGATATAAATATCCCTATGGGGGTCCTGAATAAATACAGGCACCTTCACAGGGGTCCCCCTGTACATATAAATACCCTCACAGGGATACCTTGTAAATCTAAACACCATCACAGGGATCCTCAGGTAATTACAACCACCCCCATGGGGTCTTTTGTAAATATAAACACCCTTATAGGAACCTTTATAAGAATAAATATGAGCACCTCACAGCAAACCGTCTGTAAATATTAATGTGCCTGTACGACCCCTCTGTGAATATCAATATGGTCAAAGAAACCTCTTTAAATAGTGGTATGCTCGAATGCCCCCTTCTCTGTAAATATTAATCTACCTGCAGTGACAATCTGTAGTAATGCACTCACAGGGATCTTCTGTACATATTAACTCATGGGGGATACATTCTACTGTAAATATTAACAGTTCAACTGTACATAATGACTTTTATGACCAGAAAAGTTTCCAAAAAGCATTGCAGCCAATGAATTGCTTTTGAAGTGTAGTCCCACATGTAATTAGAGCAAGTCCAGAGCCAACTTGGGCCCAGTAAGTTCCCACAAACAGCAATGAAAATAAATGTCTTGCTCAGCTCAGTTTTCATGTTAGGTGAGAGGTAAATATTGGCCCAGTCTTTTTGAATAAGATCTTTTACATCCACCTGAGATTAGTTCTGCGTCTCTTCTGAAAGACAGTGACAGTGCAGTACTCACTCAGTTTTTTTTTTGAAAGAGCAATTGATGGTTGTTACATGGTCTGCCACAGTGGGATTTGACCTGTGACTCCAGGATATTAGCCTGGGTTTCTGGATTACTACAGTGTCATCACCACTAACCCATCTATAATTCAGCACCCTCAGGCTGTTTCAGATTATGAAAATCTGATTTGAAAAACATAAAGTTGTTGGAAATATTCAACAGGCCTGGCAGCGTCTATGGGAGAAAACCTGAATTAACACTTCGAGGTGGATGACCTTTTAGGGGGAAGATGCAGAGTGTAGGAGTGTAATACCAATAATACTGGGGTGAAAGATGAGGAAAATGTGCTGAATTCCTGAATGCACTGAAGTTTCCAGGGATTTAATAAAAGGATGCGGAATAGTTCATGCTATCAGCAGAGCAGTTTTCGCTGCTTCTTGCTTCTGTTTACTTGGTGGAATTGACTTGCACTTTGTGTTGGACAGGCTCCAATGTAGCACAAGGAGAGAAACCAAACTCTGCCCTGCTTATTACAATGAGTTCCAAATGCTGCGATGGTCCTCCGTATAATACCAACCCTTTAAACCGCTCTGTGTACACTTCCTAATCCCAGTGGAACCCATTGCTGCCCAGGTTGGCACAGTGTTTAGTTAAAATCTCACCTTCTTTTTGAAAGGAAGGCTCAGTGGTTAGCACTGCAGCCTCACAGCTCCAGGGATCTGGGTTTGATTCCAATCTTGGGTGACTGTCGGTGTGGAGTTTGCACATTCTCCCCATGTCTGCGTGGGTTTCCTCCGGGTGCTCTGGTTTCCTCCCACAGTCCAAAGATGTGCAGGTTGGGTGGATTATCCATGATAAATGCTCCCATAGTGTCCAGGGAATTTTAGGCTAGATGGATTAACCATGATAATTGTGGGGTTACGGGGCTAAGGGTGATCGCAGAGTCTCGGTAGGATATCATTTGGAGGATTGATATTGATTCAATGAGCTGAATGGCTTCTTTCCACACCATAGGGATTCTGTGAACTTCTGATTGTACAGCTTCTTTCACAATCTCAGAAAATGCTGAAGTCCTTTACATTTAATGAAGTATTTTAACATTATAGAAATTGTTGTGTGGTATGAAACATGGCAGTCAATTTTAGCATTACGAAGTCCCACAAGCAGCAACTTAATAATGATAGTCTGCTGTGGTGCGGTGGTTAAGTGATAAATATTGGCCAGGTAATGTTGGCACAAACTCTGACTTCAGAAGGAAGAAGTGGGCAGAAGCTGTGTGTCAAACTCGCGGTCTTCCTGTGCCATACACCTCAGAGCAACCTAGTCATTCACGAGACCTTGCAGGGATGTCATTGCCATAGAAGTCATGTTACCATAATGCTGATGTCCTTCAGGATACGTTGTCAAGACAGAGTCAAGGGGATTTCACTGCATCTTGCAGTGCTGCACATAACCTTCTTTATAGAGTCACAGAATCATACAGCATGGAAACAGACCCCTCGCTTTAACACGTTCATATTGAACAGATATTTGCAACCGTTTGGCCCATATCCCTTTAAACCCTTCTTATTCATTAACCCATTCAGATACTTTTAAAGTGTTGTTTAAACCCACCTCCAACACTTCCTCTGCCAGCTTGTTCTACGCATGCACCACCCTCTGTGTGAAAAAGTTACCTCCCCCGGATCCTTTTTAAATTTCCCCCCTCTCACCTTAAACCTATGCACCCTGGTTTTGGACTCACCCCATCCATGTCTCTCATGATTTTATCAACCTTTAATAAGGTTTGTCAACCCTCCACCCTTTGCAAGTATCACCTGATTCCACCCTCCCCTCTTCAAAAATAGGTGCTGCCTTTTGAAGCCGTTTCCAACTTTGCTGGAACTCCATGTTTCAATCTGTCCATTCAGATTTCTGTTTCCATGACAGTACAACATGGCTCTTATCAAAATGAAAGATCCTGACAGAGGTAGACTTTCTGTATGTGCCATTTCCAGGTTGATAGGCCATTACTTGTCAGGTCCTGAAAGATCAATGTGCAGAAGGTAACAACTTAAAGGACTTGGTTGAAGACATCAAGCATAATGTATCTAATTTTGCTGGGTGATACCAATCTAGGTGTGAAAACAAATTGTGAGGAGAAAACAAAGTATCAACAAAAGGATATAGATATGTTTAAGACGTGGACAAGAGGTGACAGTGTAATATGAGAGTATACTTGGTCAGAAAAACAGGAAAGAAACTCGTTTTTGTTTTGTCCTTGTTCAAGTAACACAAAAAAGTTAATAGCAAACAATTTATGGCCTTCATCGCTTGGCGATATTGTGGTCTTCGTTGCACCATGTTTGAATAATAAAGAGTAAAATAGTTTTGCTGCAAGTGTAGAAGACTTTGGTGAGACACATGAGAGTGTAAAATGTTAAACATAGGATCATCTTGCCCTGGCATTCTTGATCGTAGCAGATAATCTACGTCAATGCCATATATGGCTATCCTGTGATGTCATCAGTATTTAGAAATTTTTGGTGATCTTTGTCTTGAACAAACTCTGTATTTAAGCTTTCACAGCCCTCTAAGGTAGAGCATGCCAGAGATTCGCCACCCCCTGTTCCTCCTTATCTCTGTCCTAAATTACTTGCCCCTATTCTGAGCCTCTGTCTCCCTGATTCTGGAATCCCTCAGTCAGGGGAATCATTCTCTCTGCTTCTATCCTGTTTCAATGAGATTTCCTTTCTTTTCATGGGACAGTATTTCCATCCCAGGAATTAGTCTGGTGAACCTCTGCTGTCCTCCTCTAAGACAAGTACATCCTTCTTGAAACAAGGAGACCAGAACTGCACACACTACTGCAGGAGCAAAGATTCTGTTCAACTGAAACCAGATGTCTTTATTCCTGTTCTCAGGTTCTCCTGTGTTAAAGGCTCACATACCTTGTGCCCTCTTGGCCTTCCTAATTGGGTTTTTCACCTGGCGTTAGTTTTCAATGACCAGGTCACTCAGCTTTCTTTTGGATACCATCACATTCTGAATCTTTGACCATTTCAGAAGTACTCTGCACTTCCACCCTCTGACCAAAGTGGATAACGTCCAGTATATGTTTAATTTGGGTCCTCATAATTACAGAATATACCTATCTCCTGACGGTCGTTGCCCCTGAAATATTGCCCAAAGATTCACCTGGCTGCAGAGATGTGACCAGATGTGGCCAAATGGTAAATTTTTTGCTTCCAGTTCATTTGCAGATGCCTTCTTTCCCCTGGGCTGTTTCGGGACAGTCTGCTTCAGACGTGTGAGTGAGCGGGTTTGGTTGGAGGTTACACATGGGATGGGTGGCCGTTAAAGACAAAGAAGAGGCTTACTGAAAATGCCCTCTCCACATCAACTGAAATATCCCAGTCAGCATTTGGGAACCTTCTAAAGCCATAACTCAGCAAATGAACAGCAGGATACTCTGGGTTGGGGACAGTAACCGAAAGGTAGCCCTGATTCCCTGCTGTGATTACCGTAGAGATGACCACAGGCTGTCTTTTGGATAAATTTTCACTTCTTATTTACCTTAGAGGGAGTGCAATAAAGGTTCACTGGACCCTGAGAGTTTTGATTATGTTAATAGGTCCCACACTCTCTTGAGTTTAGTAGAATTAGTGGTGATCTCATTGAACGATATGAGATTTTGACTGAGCGGATGTTGCATGATTCTTTATCCTGGCTGGTGGGTCTAAAACTGGTGGTATAGTCCTGGGATAAGGGCTGAGATGTGGGGAAATATTCCATCAGGATTGTGATTTTAGTTTTTGAAATTCTCTACTCTAGAGTGTTAGGGATGCTCAGTCATTCAGTGTGTTCAAGGCTGAGATTAAGATCTTTTAGACTCTAATAAAATCAAGAGACATTGATTATTTTGTGTGATGGTGCAGTAAAGCCTCAGGTATGTCACAGTCTCACTAAATGGCAGAGTAAGCTCAAGGGCTCTTCTACTCTATGACTGCTTGGATTTTCTTGCTTTTTTACATCTTCAGACACCTTCCTAGCTATCTGTAGTGTTGTATTTGACTTCAAAGTGAATACCTAACGAAATGTCTATTCCAAAGACACAGGTGTTACTTCCACTTTGAATAATCACCCAATTCTGCCACTACCTCAACTGAACAACTAATGAAATCTTCAGAGATAGCAGGAACTGCAGATGCTGGAAAATCTGAGATAACAAGATGTAGAGCTGGATGAACACAGCAAGCCGAGCAGGACCCTTTCTGAAGAAGGGTCTAGGCCGGAAACGTCAGCCTTCCTGCTCCTCTGAAGCTGCCTCGCCTGCTGTGTTCATCCAGCTCTACACCTTGTTATCGCTAACGAAATCTTCATGTGTGTTTTAGACATCTCTGGAACTGACCATTCCTGCATTGTCCTGTTTGGCCTTGCATTAATTATTTACATTAACCTTGCCCTAATTCATGCTATCCTACCCTAGCTTGCCTCAACGCACCCACACATCCTGTTCCCACTAATGTTGGATGACATCCGATAATGCTCAATTTTAAAGATCTCAGTCTTGTTATCAAATTCTTCCATGGCTTTTTTTCTCCTTGTCTCTGTAATTCACTCTGACCTTTGATATCTCAGTACTTCTCCAAATCTGGTGTCTTATGCATCCTCTGTTTAATTCCTCCACCATTGATGGGTGTACTTTAAAGGGCCAGACCCTAATCTCTGGAATTTCTTCTTAAATTGCTTAATCTATTTTTTCCTCTTTTAGAAAGCACCATCAAATGTACCTTTCTGGTTAGGATTTTACTAAGTGGTCCTGGTGCAGTTTAATGTCGAATTTTGTTTAATAATGCTCCTGTGTGGAAACTGGATAGAGTTTTTAACATGATAGAATCTACGTAAATGCAGGTTTTTGTTGTTACAATCGTCACTTCTGATTTTAATTGCTGCACTGTGGTAGACTTTCTTGCCCTTGGCATAAAACAGTTGTCAGTACTGGGCTGCATATGGATCTGTGAAGGACTTGACTGTGATGCACCTTGCAGTTGATTAACTTGCTACTGTCAATTGGTCCTGTCCCCTATTTCTGGTCAATTCTTAATTCCTCAGTTCCATCATTTTCGCTTAGTCAAGGCTTTAAGGAGATGGAGGAGGTAGTAATTTGGACTTGTGTAAATTGATGGGATTACTTAGGACTCTCTTGTGCTGCTGTGTCAGTGTCCCTGCCCCTGGACCAAGAGAACAGGCTTCAAGTCTCACCTGCTCCAGAGGTATGTAATAATATCTCTGAACAGGTTGATTAGAAAAATAGTTGAATTAATTTATCTGTGAGCCTTTGACTGCTTTCTATATTGACTGACAAGAAAATGCGGGGATGTGTATAGCATGTAAATCAAACGTCAATAATTTCATACAAATCACAATAACTTATTCGAAATTAAAGTGTTTATCCCCGGTGTGTCTTCACAAGTATGATAATGAAAATCTGAAGTTTTGTCCTTTAAAAGTCTTTGATCAATTGAGCATTTTAAAAAAAAACCTAATTTTCTGATCAACCTGTTTAGAGATGTTATTACACACCTTTGGAATGGGTGGGATTTAAACCAGGGCTTCCTGGTCCAGGAGTAAGGACATAATCACTATACCCCAAGAGGCCCAATTTACCATCTGCTATTAAAACAATGACATCATCAACATTAGCCTGTGGTTCTGTATCTCGTGTCTAGTGACATTGCCACTATCAATTGAGAAAGTTAAAACCCAAAATCAACTGATTTCGTTCGGTAATTGTATTAAGGGAAATTAAGTTAAATACTAATCAGCCATGATCTAATCAAATGATGAGATGGGCTCAAGGAGTTGAATGGGCTACTCCTATGTTCATTAAATTTGCCAGTGTAATGGCTTGGACCTGGAAGAGGCTGGGATTTGATATCTTGTGTGCTATTTGAGAATGTAGTAAGAGCTGCAAGGTCTGATTTAAAGTAGAACATTGTTACGGTACACCCCATCATCATTTTTAACAATAATCACTGGGTCAAAATCTCGGAACTCTCAACTGAACAGCACCTTCACTACACGATTGTAGTGATTCAAAAAGGCACATGCCAACTTCTGATGGGCTTTGAGCAATGGCCAGTAAATGATGACCGTGTTCACACAATCCGTTGGAAGTGTGTGTGCATGAGCAAGAAGAGAAATGGGATGGTCTGAAGTGTGAAGTTTTCTCCCTGTCACACCCATTCACTTCCTGATGATGTACAGAGGTTGATGAGGTGGGTCAGCAGAAGATGTTTGGCCCAAGGGCGACATGTCCTATTCCAATAGACATGTTGAGGAGCTGGAACTCCACCCATGTGCTCGCTGGTTGTGGCTTATTCGATCACTTGTGGGATGGAGGCCTTGCTGGCAAGGCTAACGTTTGGTGGCCACCCCTACTCACTTGTCAGAAGGCAATGGTGAGATGCCATCTTGAACCCCTACCGTGTTGCCCTCCCCAGGTGGCGGTTCTAGGATCTTGATCCAGTTACAGCAAAAGGAATGGCGACACAGTCCCGAGTCAGGACGCTGTGTATCTTGGGGAAGAAGTCGGAAGTGTGGTGTTTCTGTATGTCTGCTGCCCTTGTCCTCCTAGGTGGTAGAGGTCATGGGCTTGTAAATAAAACCGTTTCTCCTCATAGCAGTGAGCACTGGATGATCAGCAGGCCCTTCTGCTCTTCAATCTGCTGCTCATATCTGTGTGCAAATAGCTACCTGCTGGATGACAAACACACCAAGCCCTATGGTAAAGCTAAACGAAGACTACAGCTTGCTGCTGTTTTGTCAGTTTGCGGCTGATTATTCTGTTTGTGCCTATTGTATTGCACGATGGAGGTATCTACAGTTTGACTGTTTGAAACCACACTGATTGTAGGGCTTGGTTTTCCTGATGCAGAGCTGGAAGGAGGTTGTGTAGAGGAGAAATTACAGCTATCAGGAAAAACCGACTGGCTGGTACTGTTTTCCTCAAAAGGGCTTTGTGAATGGTATGTCAATTACGTTGTTATTGCTATATCGAGACAGGTTGATTTTTACTCACTGCTCAGAGTACCTGTAAAGAGAAGCATTGCCCCTTTTAAAGGGCTGCCAGCAATTTTGTTTAATCAGTAACTTGATCTATAATTTTCATTGGTCTGTCAACTAGATGTCATAGAGATGTACAGCACGGAAACAGACCCTTCGGCCCAACCTGTTAATGCTGACCAGATATCCGAAGAAAATCTAGTCCCATTTGCCAGTGTTTGGCCCAAAACTCTCTCAACCCTTCCTATTCATGTACCTGCCCAGATGCCTTGTCAATGTTGTAATTGTACCAGCCTCCAGCACCACCTCTGGCAGCTCGTCCCATGCACGCTCCACCTTCTGGGTGGAAAAAGTTGCCTCTTCGGTCTCTTTTAAATCTTTCCCCTCTCATCTTAAATGTGTGCCTGTAGTTTTGGACTCCCCCACCCTGGGGAAGAGACCTTGGCTATTCACCCTATCCATGTCCATCATGGTTTTATAAGCTTCTGTAAGGTCAGCCCTCCGCCTCTGACGCTCCAGGGAAAATAGCCCCAGCCTATTCAGCGTCTCCCTACAGCTCAAACCCTCCAGCCCCGGCAACATTCTTGTAAATCTTTTCTGAACACTTTCAAGTTTAACAACAATCATTCGTATAACAGAAAGGGAATCTACTGGGACACTAGCTTAGGAGATCGGGAGCAAAAATGTGTTGCGTTACATTCGGAGAATAAAGGTAACATCAAAAAAAAATGTTGTTTCGTACTTCATCGACTGACTTGAGTTTGGAATAACAGGGAAGACTGAAGGGTGACCTGTTCAAAGACTTTAAAACTATGTAAGGATTCAAAATAGTAGATGCAGAGAAAATATTTCCATTTTGGGGCTGGGACTGGAAGTGAAGGCCATAAATACCAGACATTCGCCAATAAACCCAGTAAAGTATACTGCAGACATTACTTTATAGAAAATGATTCGGATTGTGAACTGCATTGTCGGAAATAGTACAGATACATTTGAAGAGGAACATGAGGCAGATTGAATAGATGGTTTTGCTATTAGAGCGATAAAAAAGAGGTGTGGGCAGAGGCTTATGTAGAGGAGAGTCTAGTATCTGTGCTGTAAACCCTTATACTTGGACACTTGAAATATGTTATGGGTTGGCTATGGTCCAAGTGCTGGGAAGTGGAATAAGAGTAGATAGGTGTTTGACTGATATGGATATAAGAGGCCAAGGGGCCTTTTTCTGTGTTGTGATACTTTATGTCTCTAATAATAATTCCATGCAAAATGCTAGTGAGTTCACAGTTCCGTAGATATTTTCTAATTAACCAGTTCAGGGATATTAGAGTAGGTGGGACTTGAACCAAGTCTCTTGGCTCAGAGATAGAGATACTTGCACCGTGCTATCAGAGTACTTAATGAAAATCGCCCTGTTTGGACACGTTGTGACACATTTCCAGCACAGGTGGGAGTTGAACCAGGCCAGATGTAGGAAAATTACCATTGTGCCTCAAGAACCCAGTACTGAAAGCCATGTCAGATATTTTTTATTCAACCCATTCAAGAGATGTTGTGAAAATCTCTGGAGCAGGTGGGACTTGAACCCAGGTCTCCTGGCTCACTGACAGTCCTGTACACTTGCCAGACCGACTCACAGGCAATCAGGCCAATTCACATAGCAGTCTGACGAAAGTGTTTTCCTGACTGCTGCTTTATCCACCCACTGATCAGCCATGTCAAATATGGGGAGGTTTAATTTATTTCCAACTTTACTTACAGCTTTTATTTTCCATTTTTAGTTGTTGCCAAGCAGGTTGCACTTGATAGACTGGGAGTCATTCCAGATTTGAGTTGCTAGCCCTCCAGGATTGGGCTGGACTTTGTTAGGGTTTAATAATTAATCTCCGGGACACTGCTGTGAGCAACTAAGGAGAAAAATATCTGGGACATCATGTACATTTGTACATTGTTTTCATTTTCGTTGATCAGTTTCATTATTAATACGAGTTGCAAAAAAAGCTTGTATTCATTTGCACCTTTCACAGCTTTAGTACCTCCCAAAGCTGTTTAAAGCCTATGAAATTTTTTTGCGATGTGGTCGCTGTTGGAATGTCGGAAAAGCAATTTTCACACAGTAAGCTCATACTAACAGGGATGTTTGTGATAATGAAACAATGAAGAGCCAGTCATTGTGTTTTTATGTGATGCTGATTGAGTGATAAATATTGACCAGGATACCAGGATTAACTATCTTGTTCATCTTTGAAATAGTGCCATCAGACCTTCTGTGCCCAAATGAGAGATGGGGGGCAGGATATTGATCTAATCTGAGCTGAGTGCCAGCATGGATTTTGTGATCATGTCTCTGAAATGGAACTTGAAACTGTAGCCGTGTAACTCAGAGCCAAGGGTATTACCCGCTGTGCCACTAACCGTACCAGATATTGAAAGGAGGGACGTTCCCGGTTTGATTTACTCTCAATAATTATTCGATCAAGTAATAGTCACTTTACAGTTGGTGTGCAAGAGCAGAGCAATTGTCGGTGTGTTTGATGGGCGATTGGATGTGAGAATTAATGAGAAATTTCTTCACCTGGTGAATGATGAGAGCCTGTGGAATTGTCTGCCACAGAAAGCGTTTGAGGCCTGAACGTTGAATGTTTTTAAGGAGGAGTTAGATATAGCTGTTACGGCCGAAGGGATGAAAGAGTATGAGGCAAAAGCAGGAACTGAATTGGATGATTAGTCTGAATGGTGGAGCAGATTCAAAGGGCTGAATGGCCTACTCCTGTTACTATTTCCTTTTTAATGTGACAAGGCTTTTAAGGATATTTCCAAATGGCCTTCCAGAAATTTTCACCTGTCAAACACAACGCTAACAGCTACTCAAATCCTGGCTATTTTTGAGTTGTTTTTAAGGCGACATGGTGTTTTTTCAATGAGAGTCTTTACTTCTATATCTCATTCATGCTTCCTTGTCAGCCCTGAGCTTAAATAGCCATGATAGTGAAAGCTCAACCGGTCACTCGTTATTGGGGGTATTCACAGACCTGTATTGGCACCTTGTCCATGAGTAGTGCACCTTTTTCATAAAAAAAAGCCTTCACCCTGTGGCAATTTTTATTCCATTATTCTTTCATCGGCTGTGGATGTCATTTACAAAGCTGGAATCTGTTTCCCACTCCTAATTACCCTTGACCAATGGGTCCAGAGCAGCCTTGATCAGCCAAATTGCAGCCTCCTGTGATTCGGTAACTGGCTTGCTAGGGCATTTCAGAGTGCACTTGCAGTTAACCATAATGCTTCAACCCTCCTAAACCCCTCCAGGCTGAATAACCCCTCAGGGTTTCTGCTCCACCTTGGGCCTTCTGAACACCCTCAATTTTCACCATTTCACTATTGATGGCTCTGCCTCCACCTGTCAAAACCCTTAAATCTGGAAATATGACCATTTCGACCAAGAAATAACCCTGCCTCGACATTCAATGTCTTTCCAATCGCTGAAGCTTCCACTATTGACATCCCGGGAATTAGACCAGAAGCTAAAATCGGACTACCAGAGCAGGTCAGATGTTAGGAATTCTGCAGTGAGTAACTCACCCTCCCATCTTCCCAGCGTGAGTCCACCATCTATGAGGTACAAGTCAGGAGTGTGATAGAGTAGTCTCCACTTGTCTGTATGAGTGTAGCTCCAACAACACTCAAAAAGCTTGACACCATCCAGGACAAAGCAGCCCCTGTTTGATTGGCATCCCAATCTATCAGCTTCTACATTCACCTCCTCCTTGCTAATGTGCAGTGGCAGCAGTACATACCATTTACAGGATTTAGATTAGATTAGATCGGATACCTACAGCGTGGAAACAGGCCCTTTGGCCCAACAAGTCCACACCGCCCCATGAAGCATCCCACCCAGACCCATCTCCCTATAACCCACACACCCCTGAACACTATGGGCAATTTAGCATGGCTGATCCATCTAACCTGCACATCTTTGGACTGTGGGAAGAAACCGGAGCACCTGGAGGAAACCCACGTAGACACGGGGAGAATGTGCAAACTCCACACAGACAGTCGCCCGAGGCTGGAATCGAACCCGCGTCCCTGGTGCTGTGAGGCTGCAGTGCTAACCACTGAGCCACCGTGCCGATATACTGCAGTAACTGATCCAGATTCTTGACAGCTCCTTTCAAACCTGCAGCCTCAACAGCTTGGAAGAGAAGAGCAGCAGATGCACAGGAACATTGTAACAAATTTCCTCCAAGCCACTCACCATCCTGAGTTAGAAAAATGTTGGCATTTCTTGAGTAGGTTAACATCCTGGGACTCTTCTCCTAACAGTACTGTGTGTATCTACATCATATAGCGGTTCAAGAAGGCAGCTCGCCAACACCCTCTCAAGGACACTTAGGAATGAGCAATAATTGCTGACCCAGCCAGTGTCACCCAACACATGACTGAATTAAAAAGAAAGCGCTTACTAAGTGATGAGCATGTATGGATAAGGGGAAATAGCTGACCAGGTATGCAACTGGGTGTGAGTTTGCTCGCTGAGCTGGAAGGTTTGTTTTCAGACATTTCGTCACCATTCTAGGTAACATCATCAGTGAGCCTCTGACGAAGCGCTGGTGTTACGTCCCGCTTTCTATTTATTATTTCTAACACCAGCGCTTCGTCGGAGGCTCATTGATGATGTTACCTAGAATGGTGACGAAACGTCTGAAAACGAACCTTCCAGCTCAGCGAGCAAACTCACACCCAGAACCTCAACCTGAGCTACAAATCTTCTCAAAACTCGCTAGGTATGCAACTGTGAAGAGCTTCAGGACATGTTAAAGGTTCTGCAGTAGTCACTGTGGCCTTGTTACTGAAATTTCCATCCATTGGGAAAATAGCATTACCTTCCTTCATTCATAGGATAGATTTCTTCCTGAGGGAGTAGTCAACAATTTTGCTTCAAAAAGAAATTCTTGAGAGTAGCAAGGCTGCTTATAATCACAGATCCTTGATGATTAATAAGGTTTGATGGATTGGCCAAGATTTGTAGCTCAGCGTGTCACAATGGATGTGAATGAGTCCCAGAGAAGTCAATATAAGTGACTGAGAGTTGTCTCTAAAGATAAGCTTTGACACTCTAAGGATTGCAAGAGTGGTGTGTCTGTTAAGGTAACAAAGTTTCAGAATGAGTGAGTTGTAATAGGAGGACATGATGAATACGATGACTAGATAGTGAGGAAACAGGAAGGAGATGCCTCATTGCATTTTATGAGGAACACGAGAAAGTAGCTTAGGGACTGAAGACAAGAGAAACATTACACTGTGGAGTTCATAGTTCCGGACATTTGTTTGCAAAGCATAGAAAAGTAAGACAAGCACAATGTACAGACCAGTTGTACAAAACAGAGCGTTTGGTTTTCAATGAGAGAACCATTCCTCCATATCTATTCCCCCCACCTCTATTCAGTGTTGCTGAGGCAAATTTTAGCACTGCTATTAACACCTCAGGTGGCTTAATAAATACTTCAACTTATAGTCACATCATAATCCTAATGTTAGAAACACCTCAGTCAAGTCTTGTTGAGGTTTCCCAAAGTTGAAATGGAGAGGGGGATTTGGGAAAGTATTTGAAAGAAAAACGAAGTTACACATGGATGCAAATGTTGTTTGGGTGATGGCAATATGTTTCAGTGCCGATTGAGGTCAGAGATAGAGGTGTTCTGATTGTCTTTCCGTTTGAGTGACTCATTTCCATTGTATTGATCAAGCCTTGAGGTGATAGCAACCTGGGTTAGACAGTGGGAAGTGTTGTGTGAAGAGGTAGATGATGGATGTTTGATCAATCTGAGGTGACAGTAGTGAAGATGGATAGAGGTCATCAGCAAGTGAAATGGACAATTCTGTATTAGGAAGTGGATGAATGTTTGATTTCTCCAAGAGTTGATGCTGGATAGCCAGTTGGCAAGTCGAGAGAGTAGGTGGTCAGCCATGAAAATTTCGGACAGGGTGTCTGCATCTGGATTGTTACCCATGGGATTTTACAAGGGCAGGTACTTGTGTGATGTTCGATGCAGTCCACTTTGATTCTGGTTTTGACACCCACTGGTAGGTTAATACGAGAAAAGGATATGACTTTGAATGGGGTACTAACAGGCCACCAGGATGATGTTGTGTTCAAGCCACCATTGGAGCCTTCAGGAGAGCTGAGAAAGAAGCTGTAAGATACAAAGATGTAGAGCGGTTTGAGGGACTTTCACAGCGTGAGTAGGGAGAAACTGTTTCCAACAACAAAAAGGTCAAGAACCAGAGAACTCGTATTCATGATATTTGGCAAAGAACCAGAGAAGAATGAGAAGCCCTTTTTTTTAATGCAGAGACTTGTTACAGTCAGAAACGTGCTGCTGAAAGGTTGGTAGGAGCAGATTAAGTAATAACTTTCAAAGGAAAATTGGATAAATACTTCAAGGGGAGAAAATTGCAGGGCTATGGGGAAAGAGCATCACAAGGGAGATGATTTAGCTAGCTTTACCAAAGAGACACACCGTGAGTAGAATGACCTCCCTTTAGGCCGTATTATTTTATATTGTCAGTTGTTGATCACAATCTGTAGAAACTGTAAAACCTGGCTAAAATGTCAGCATTGCTTGCTATTTACTTTGAATACAGGCTCAATATTAGAGTGCTCTTTCTATGCAGCTGCATTGGGATGAAATATTTAGGTTGCAGGTTAAAATTTCAGCAAACTCTCCTACTCTTAATCTGTTGTTGGTCTATTTAAGATACCCGTTAGATTTCAGATCAGCTGAGTCTGTTGCTTGGCACCAACAGGAACATTATGGAGTCATGGAACCATAGAGCATGGGAACAGACCTTTTGGACCAAGCAGTACATGCCAGACATAATCCCAAACTAAACTAGCCTCACCTGCCTGCTCCTGGCCCGTTTCTCTCCAAATCTTTCCTACTCCTGTATCTAGTCAAATGTCTTTTACAATTGTAGTTTGACCAAATCAGTTACTTTCTGAGGAAGTTCATTCCACATGCGAACCACCTTCTGTGTAAGAACTTTGCCTCCATGTCTTTTTAAAATCTCTCTCTTCTCGCCCTAAAAATGTGCCCCCTAATCTTGAAATCCCCCATCCTAGGGAAAAGACACCTACCATTTACTCTTATCTATGCCACTTATAGCTCACTGGCTCTGTGGTTAGCATCACTGCCTCACAAAGCTAGAGACCCGGCTTCAATCCCAGCCTCAGGCGATTGTCTGTGTGGAGTTTGCACATTCTCCCCGTGTCTGCGTGGGTTTCCTCAGGGTGCTCCGGTTTCCTCCCACAGTCCAAAGATGTGTAGGTTAGGTGGATTGGCCATGCTAAATTGCCCCATAGTGTCCAGGAATATGCAGGTTAGGTGGGTTAGCAAGGGGAAATACAGGGTTAGAGGGATGGGGGGAGGGGGTGAGCCTGGGTGGTGTGCTCTTCAGAGAGATGGTATGGACATGTTGGGAAAAATGGCTTGTTTCCACTCTTGCGGGTTTGGGAGGTGTTCTAATATTGTTTTAAAAACTCAAGGGTGGCCTCTCAACTTCCTACACTCCAGGGAAGAAAGTCCCAACCTTTTTTTATGAATAAAACCTTCCATACCCAGCAACATTCTGGTAAATCTCTTCTGAACCCACTCCAGCTTAATAATATCCTTCCTCTAACTGGGTGTCTGACAAATCGTGGGAACGGGCAGAGAATTATAGAATTGCTATAGTGCTGAAAATTGCTATTCGACCCATTGAGTCTGCATTGACCCTCCAAAGCGCACCCCATGTAGACCCAGTCCCCCAACTGTATTTCCATAATCCCCACATTTTCCATGGCTAACCCACCTTGCCTACACACACCCCTGAACATTATGGGCAATTTAGCATGGCCAATCCACCCAGCCTGCACATCTTTCAGCTGTGGGAGGAAACCAAAGCACCTGGAGGAAACCCACGCTGACACTGGGAGAACGTGTAAACTCCACACAGACAGTCGCCGGAGGTGGGAATCAAACCCGGGTCCCTGGCGCTGTGAGGCAGCAGTGCTAACTGCTGAGCCGCTGTCCCATCCAGGGGAAAGTGAATGTTTTTCTGTCAGGCAGCAATGATCTTTGAATTAAGCATGCATTGGGTAAGCTAGAGATTTAACATATTAAGAAGAGTACGGTTTGCAGGCATCTACGTGGCAACCGTATTCAGTTTTCCTCTACCAATGCCCCTCGGTAGGACAATCATTCTGCGTGCCTCAGAAACTCCATCCCATCCTATTAGACTGAGCTGGAATTCCAGGCTGTTCTCTCTTTTTTACCATGCTATCCAGCAAAAGGAGCCAAAGATTTTAGCCCTTAGTGAATAGGATTTTCCCAGTTTCCCTGAGGCAAGCAAACAGACCTTATCACTTATTTGAAGAGATGGGTGATGGCTTACTTAAAGTAACTCCCTTATTCTCCCAGATTCAATGCAGTTGGAAGTCAGATTGTCAAACATGTGAATCATGAAACCAGATCTCCAGGACTGCTCCCGCACCTCAATCTCTCCATAAGCTTGAGCTCATTAGAAAGTTCTGCTATCCTGATCCTAACTTGCTACCAAGTCCCACTCACCTGTTACCCCTCCAATCATCTGTTTTGGCTCCCAGCCTGGAAAATCTTTGAATTTGACATTTTTACCCCAATTTGTAAATCCCTTCACAGCGTCTACCTTCTCTATCGATGTAACCTCCTCCAGGCTTGCAACCCTCCAGGATTCCATGCCCTCTAATTCTGGCCTGAAAGCGCATTCCCACATTTTCGTTGCTTCACCATTGGTGGCTGAGCATTCCATCACTGAGATCCATGGTTCTGGAATTCCCTCTCAGAACTCTCCATGTTGCAATTTCTCTTTCCTTTTCATCATATGCTCCTTTAAAATCAACCAGTTTAACTAATGTCCTAATACCTCTTGAAATAGCTTGGTGGCAATTCCTGATTGACAGTGACACAGTGAAGCACCTTGGGATGTTAGACTACATTGAAGACGCTGCATGGATATCAGTTGTTGTTGAAATCCGAGTTTGAAAACGAATACTAGGCCATCTGCTTGAGCTGCACTCCAGTTCGTACATTTACCTTTCCTCCCAAGATCCCTGCCAGGTAAATATTTGCTGGGAGTTTAAAAATTAACTTCAGTTAATACTTCAAAGCACAGATATCTTTGTCTTTAATCTTTCCAATGCCGTAATCTAGCAATAACCAGCCATAAGGAAAGTGTTAAAGTACTGATTACCTCAGTAACCCTGCTTGCTATCCTTGAACAGCTGACCCATTTTCTCATCCATGTGTAACACACTGTGACTGTGTAACAGAACTTTTCCAGGAGTCTATGTTGCGTCCTGTGACATGAAAATGACTCGGCTGACAGTCTGAACCAAACTCTGAGGTTTTGATGGAGCAGCAGCATCTGATGCCTGGATCTGAGAGGCCCTCGGCTAGACCTACGGGAAACTCACGTCTGCCCCGACATTATTCTTTCAGATCAGTACTGAGGAAGCACTGGGGGGTGCTGTCTCTCATTTAAGGCGTTGAATCTGTTCTCATGTGAAAAATCCTATGGACCCTTTCAGAGAAGCGCTGGGGAGTTGTCCTGAGGGTCCTGTCCAACACTTTAACCTCAAATAGCATTATTTAAACAGATTATCTGGTTACCTCCTTATTACTGTTTAAGAATGCTTACTGTGCACAACTTGGCAATCTAACTTCTAAACTTTGGGCATCCTGATTGTCCGACTTTTGATCTTTGATTCCCCACCCAGCTACTCAAAGGTCTCTTTGAGTAGGCTATAGGTTTGTGGCTAATGTGAACTGAGTTGGACCCATTCGATTTCACTTTTCCTGTAATCTGTACGATGGAAGAGGCTCTCAAGCTGTCCATTCTGGATCAGCCTTGAACGAAGGTGCCAAGTTGGGCTTGAAAGGGTCCTGGAAGGAGCTATTTCCCTGTATATTTTAAACTCCTAACTTCTAGCATTGCCAGGTTGGCTGATTACATTGTGGCACCAAGGCAGGACAAGTTTCATTTCCCTCGCCTTCAGTAAATCCTAGGTCAGGTCTGAATGCGGGGTTGGGGGGGGATTGCATCACAGATCTATGTACCACTATAGCACTAAGTGTTATTACTCCGATATCTAATCACATCTCTTCAACTCATTTCCAATCCTGTTTGTTTCCTTTAACTCTTCACTCTACTTTCACTACAGCAGCAAAGGTTATTGGATGCTTGCAAAAGTCCTTTCATCCTAAGAAAGAAAGACTTGCATTTAGGTAGCACTTTTCATGACCACCTGCTCTTCAAATAGTTTACAGCAAATGAAGGACTTATTTTTAAGTGTAATCAATGTTGTAATGTGGAAGTGTGACTGATAATTTGCACACAGCAATGACCAGGTCGACTGTTTATGATTGAGGCATAAATACTAGTTGGTACATTGGAGATTACAGCCTGCTCTTCTCCGAAATGGTGCCATTTTATAAACGTCGAAGGCGGCAGTTGCGACTTCAGTTTAGCATCTCCTGGGAAAGATCGCATCCCTGACAGTGCAGTACCCCCTTTAGCACTGAACTGGATCATCAGCCTTGGTTTTTGTGCTCAAGCCTGGAGTGGGACTCTGACCAGCATCTAGTTCAGAAAATCAAGGAATTGTTACAGCACACAAAAAGGCCATTCAGCCCATCATGTCTGCACTGGTTCTTGATGAACCATTGTGGCTCACAGTACATGCAGAATAAGGCATCAGCAGCCCCAGTGTGTGCTGGATGTTCTCTCCAGATTATTAACACTACCTCTGTTTCCCCGGGCTGCACTCTGGATTCAGTGTGTCTAGATTTGCCTCATGGTTCTTGGTCAGTGTCAATAATCTGTTACGGACCGTTGCAGAGTCTGGATGAAAACAATAGTTTGTAATTGGGAGCTGCAGGATCATTGCCTTTCTGAAAGGAAACCCAAGTGAGAATCCAACAGCTGGACCCAGTTGTGGTTAAGCAGATTTAGAAGGGTAGGTGACCTGAATCACCAAACATTCGCAACTTCATTTTATTGAGGAAACAAATGTTTGAAAATGTTGGAGGAAGCTGACCATTTTCAAGGCCCGAAAAGCAAGGTAGACTGTGTCTTGGTTTTGAAGTGTTTAACAGCAGGGAGTTGGAAGACACAGGATGGGTATGTGGAGCAAATGAGGAGTGACAGGGAAGATTAGGGAGAAAAAAAACCTTGATATACCGGGGTCTGAGTTATCAAACATTGGCAGCTTGTGTTTGGGTTATATGGCTGTCAGCCATCCTCCTGTAGTGTGAAAGCAGGCTATTCAGCCCATTAAGTCCACACCAATACTCTGAACAGCATTGCCCCCACCTTAACCCTACATTTCCCACAGCTAACGCACCCTAACCTGCAGATCTTTGGACTGTGGGAGGAAGTCAGAGCACCCAGAGGAACCTCACGCAGACGCGAGGAGAACATGCAAACTCCACAGAGAATGTTGCCCGAGGGTGGAACCTGCGTCCTTGGCACTGTGTGGCACCAGTATGAACCACTGACCCACTGGGCTGCCCGAAGCACCTGCCAGTTTATAAACAGTAGACCATTCGTGACTGAATGAGAAGGTGCACTTAGCTAATGCAGCAAGAGTCAACTCATTGCATGATAGTAATAGGTAAAAGAAACATTGACAAGTTAGGTGTGTTTACTTAAGACAATTAAGAGTCAGAAATGATTCATCTGTTTCCATCAGACCTTGAACTAGACTTCCCAATTATCCACCCATAGGCAGTCATCATCAGATGGGCATTAACTCTTTTAGAACCGTCACCTTATACAACTCTTTTCAAGATTTTTCTCTCCATAGTCAACACGAATGCAATCAGGTTTATAACTACATTCACGTTCACCACGACCTTATCTCCCCCTAAGCCTCCGACTTCGTAAATGTAGATGATCTGGACCTTTTGTCAGGATACTTCCAGAGAGAGTTTTTTTGGACTTAAACATTTGTTGGTCTGTTTTTTGAGGACGGTTGACCTTGATTCAGTTTGTGACATTGATTGGTCTATGAAGCATTTGTCAATTGGAGGATCTTTCTTGTCTTGGAAGTCCTTGGTGGAGGACATAATTCATGTCAAACCTAGTAGCCAGTCTGTTACCATATCTGGAGAAATATTAATCTCGTGCATGTCCATTGTAGAAAACAGTGGCTCTGTTGAACCATGTACTTGTTTCCTGACATGGATTTCTAAACGAGGCATTGGCTTTTTGTTTAGAGTAGTTTATTTTTTAAAGAATTCCCTGGGCATTCAGAAAAGGCAAATTCTTCCTTTTGACAGTGTCCTGAATCTATGGACAGTGGTCTGGTTTCCATGGAGATACACAGGCCTCATCTCCATTTTCATTAATGAGATTATCTAAATTGTTCCCTGGAAGCCGAACCCTTCTGTTAAATCACGGCACTTTCAAGATTTTCAGTAGTTCTGAAATTGAAGTAATCATTGAGGGCTTCTGTGTCTTCGATATATTTTGGCGATTTATCATATCATCTGCTGTGGGGAAAAGCCATGAACCATTTTTAATGATGGAGCAGTCTCAAGGGGCTGAATGTCCTATTTCTGTTTCCATTTCTGATGGACTTGTGGTAGGATTTTCTGAATACAATAATATATTAGCTTGTTCAGCTTCAAACTTGGTATTTAATTTTGAAACAATCCTGTATCTGAAGAATTGTTTTCTCTAAGATACCTATTCCTGTTCTCTTTGACCCAAATCTTGCATGAAATATTTTTGAAAGTAATATTTCTCATTCCATTTTTTTCTTAGTGTGTTTATTTATTTTTATTCCTTTATGTTTATTTTAAATCTGTTGCCTCTAAATGCTTGTATGCTTGCATTAAATTGAAGCTGTTGTAAAGGGTCAATTTAAACTCCATTTAAGCTATGTGTTTTCCTTGACAACAAGCTTTTAAGTTCTGTATTGTGGCAGCACTGTAAGAAATTCATTTCAAAAGTGGTTTAAATTTGGTCAATTAGCAAAACTTTACGGTATTACAATTTTCAAGCTTTAGTTTGTGTTAAATATGTTACAGTCGCAAACCAGATCACCAGCTTTACGTTAGGATCAATAACATGTATTTTTAAAGACAATTTGTGAGATCCAGGGGACTTGGTAAGAACATATAGTACAATATTCCATACTTTTATGTAAACAACAATAAACATAAGTGTGCAACATCAGAGAGTAATGCAATCCTCAATGCATGTAGAACTTACATTCAAGCCCTCAGAATTAATATTTCATAAATATAGGTGATAAATTGTGCTCAAACATCCCCTAGCTCAGATCAAATAATGAAAGCAATCATGACAAATTCTGCAGATCACTTAGCAATTCTCCCAAAGTTAAGGACATAGCGGGCTAACATTTAAATTCACAAGAGATCACTATTCTTCACTTCTATCAATTTCTTTTCATTCATTCATACATCGCTGGCTGGTCCTGGCTGCCCGTGAGAAGGTGCGGGTGAGCTGCCTCCTTGAACCGCTGCTGTCTATGCTTATAGGTAGATCACAGTGCTCTTAGGGAGGGAATTCCAGGATTTTGACTCAGTGAAAGCGCAGCGATTATACTTCCCAGAGAGGATGGTGAGTGGCTTTGAGGGGAACTTGCAGGGGTGGTGTTCCCATCTATCGGATTTCCTTGTCCTTTTAGATGGAAGTGGTCATGGGTTTGGAAGATGCTGTTGAAGGATCTTTGATTTTCTGCAGTGCATGTGTAAATAACACACTACTGCTACCAGGTGTTGGTGGTGGAGAAAGTGGATGCTTGTGGATGTGGTGCCAATCAAGCAGGCTACTTTGTCCTGGTGGTGCCAAACTTCTTGAGCGTTGTTGGGGCTGTACTCATTGAGGCAAATATGGAATATTCCATCTCACTCCTAACTTCTGCCTTGTGGATGATGGACAGGTGGTGGGAGCCAGGAGGTGAGTTACTCACTGCAGTTTTCCCTGCCTCTGACCTCCTTTTGTAGCCAATGCATTTATGTGGTGAGTCCAGTTGAGTTTCTGGTCAATGGTCACTCCCAGGATGTTGATAGTTATGGATTTAGTGATGGTAACACCATTGAATGTCAAAGGGCGGTGATTACATTGTCTTCGATTGGTGATGGTCGTTACTTGATAATTATGTAGTTGGAATGTCACTTACCACTCTCAGCCCAAGCCTGAATATTGTCCAGGTCTTGTTGCATTTGAACGTGGACTGCTTTGGTACCTGCAGAATCACAAATGGTGCTGCATATTAAGCGGTCATCAGTGAACTTCCCCATGTGACCTTACGATGGAGGGAAGGTCATTGACGAAACAGCTGAGGATGGTTGGGCCTCGGACACTATCCTGAGGAACTTGGGCAGAAATGTCCTGGACCTGAGATGATTGACCTGCAACAACCACAACCATCTTCCTATGTGCCAGGTATGACTCTGACCACCAGAGGGTTTACCCCTGATACCCATTGATTCCCGTTTTACCATGGTTCCTTGATGATGTCAAAGGCTGTCTTTTTCACCTCCCCTCTGGAATTCAGCTCATTTGTCCATATTTGAACTGAGGCTGTAAACCAGAGTAGCCCTGGAGGAACCCAAGCTGGGCGTCACTGAGCAGGTTAGTGCTGAGCTGGCACTTGCATGATAGCACTGTTGATGCCGACTTCCATCAATTGATGAAGATGATCGACTGTAGACTGATGGGAACATAATTGGCCGGGTTGGATTTGTCCTGCTTTTAATGTATAGGACCTGCCTGGGCTGTTTTCTATATTGTCGAGTAGGTGCCAGCACTGTAACTGTGCAGGAAAAGTTTAGCCAGGGAAGCAGTAAGTTCTGGAGCATGAGTCTTCAATACCATTGCTGGAACATTGTCAGGATCCATAGCCTTTGCAGTATCCAGTGCCTCCAAACTTGTCTTGATGTCAGGTGGAGTGAATAGACTTGGCTGAAGAGTGGTATCTGTGATAGTGGTCATCTCTGGAGGAGGCCAAGATGGGTCATCCACTTGGCCCTTCTGGCTGAAAATTGCTGTGAAAGTTTCACACTTATATTTTGATTCTTTTGCTCATCAAACATGGGGTTATGTGTGGAGCCTCTTCCTCCAGTGAATTGTTTAATTGTCCACTACCATTCACAACTGGATTTTGCAGGACTGCAGAGCTTAAATCTGATCCGTTGGCTATGGGATCACTTAGTTCGACTGTCACTTGCTCCTTGTGCTTTTTGGCACAAGTGTGGTCCTGTTTAGTAGTTTCACCAGGTTGAGACTTCCTGACATACCCTCCTGCCCTCTTCATTGAACCAGAGTTGATCCCCTGGCTTGATGGTAATGGTTGAGTGGGGGATATGCCGGGCCATGAAGTTACAGATTGTGCTAGAGTTAAATTCTGCTGCTGTTGATGGCCCAGATTGCCTCATGGATGCCTGGTCTTGAATTATTAGAGCTATTCAAATCCTCATTTTGGCACAGTGATAGCGCCACACTACACAATGCAAGGTGTGTGAAGGTGGGACTTGGTCTCCACAAGGACTGTGTGGTGGTCACTCTAACCAAGACTGTTATGGACAGATACAGCTGTGGCCAGCAGATAAGGATGAGATCATGTCCGCTTTTTTTCCCACTTCTCTTTTCCTTCCTCACCTGCCGCAGACCTAAATTAGCAGCTCCGTCCTTTAGGACCCGACCAGCTTGATTGGTAGTACTTCTGCTGAGCCATTCGTGGTGTTGGACATTGAAATCCCCCACCCAGAGAACATTTTGTACCATTGCCATCCTCAATGATTCCTGTAAGTGTTGCTCAGCACAAGAGTACTGATTCAACAATTGAGGGAGGATGGTACATGGTAATCAGTAGGAGGTTTCCATAGCCATGTTTAATACAAAGTCGTGAGACTTCATGGCGTCTGGCATTAATGTTGAACACCCCTAGGGCATCTCCCTCCTGACTGTATCCCAATGTGCTGCCATCTCTGCTGGGCCTGCCCTGTTGGTGGGGCAGAACACGTCCAGGGATGGTGATGGTGGTGTCTGGGACATTGTATGTAAGGTATGATTCCTAATCCTAACCCTGTGTCAGGCTCAGAAACAGAAGTTGCTGGCAAAGCTCAGCAGGTCTAGCAGCATCTGTGAAGAGAAAGCAGAGCCTGTGTCAGGCTGTTGTTTGACCAGTCTCCCAGTTTGGGCACTCGCCCCCAGATGTTACTAAGGAGGACTTTGCAGGATCAACAGGGTTGAATTTGCCATTGTCTTTATCGGTGCCTGGGTCAATGACAAGTGGTCCAACAGAGTGGCCTGCATCGCCATTTCCGAGGGCATTTGAGAGCTGCCCACACTGCTGTGGCTCTGGAGACCCATGTAGGCCAGACCAGGTGAGGACAGCAGATTTCTGCACCTAAAGGACACTTGTGAGCCTTGAGATTCCCTCTTAAGAGCCATCTCATTATAGTCGACATTAATAATTGCTCCCTTCCTGCTTAATCAGCCTCCTTTCTTAGATGTAGCTCCCTTGGAATGCTGAACTGAACTCCAATATTCATTAATGAATGTAACTCCAGCTCTTCTTTGAGAGCTAGTTTTGTATGTCCTTTGCCTCTAAGAGAGTTTATTTTTAAGGATTCCATATGTTGTGTGTACACAGTATTGCAACTCTGTTCAGCAGTTAATCTGCTATCACTCTACAGGCTGTGCACGCACAAAGAACAATTGTTTGGCTGCAATTTCTGCTTCATAACTTATAGTGTGTTGTACTGTCTTAAATGAACTAAGCTACTGAGTTAATCAATTTCCGATGAGCAATTAATCATTAGACCCTTATCAGTGGTTTAGTGGTAAACACTGCTGCCTCAAAGTGCCAGGAACCCAGGTTTTGATTCCATCCTTGGGCTGCCTTGTGGAGATTGGACATTTTTTTTTCTACTCCGGGTGTTCTGGTTTCCTCCTATAGTCCAAAGGTGTGCAGGTTAGGGTGGATTTGCGGTGCAGCATTTCCCATAATGTCCAGGGATGTGCAGGCTAGGTAGGTCAGCCATGGGAAATATAGGGTCACAGGGACAGGGTGGGATGCTGAGCCTGGATGAGGTGCTGTTTGGAAGGTCAGTACAGACTCGATGGACCAAATGTCCTCTTGCCACACCATAAGGATTCCATAATTTTATGACTAACGTGACGGCTAACCTCCTTGAGTCCGTATTGTCTGTGAGTTTGAGCCCTGAGCTCAAATCTTGCAAAGTACTGCTTGTGAATTTTTCAACCTATTTTCTAATCAACCTGTTCAAAGAAGTTATTACACACCTCAGGAGCAGGTGAGACTTTGAATCCAGTCCTCCCAGTACACCAAAAGAGAGTCCTTAAGATCCCCACTCTCTTCGCTGCATTGAAATATTAACGTTGTCAAGTATTTTCCCAGCCTCTTACTTCTCCACCCAATACAGCCTGTTCCCCAGGACCTCTGAATTCAAACCCCAACACTTGGCTGCCTCCTAAATCCTTCCTGAGTTCTCACAGCAGAGCTGCCCAATATTCTTCACTTCTTCTTAAGTTCCCTGTAGAGAATCTGTGGGGTTCAGCTGCCTTCTGTGTAGGGGCTAAAAACTGTAGCACTTTTACTGCAGTGTCCATCTCTGTATTTTCCTCCTCCTCCCACTCACAGCTTATTATCTTTAAACTCTTCTCACCCTTTCCTATTGCTGGGCAGAATTAAACATCGTCACCTAGCAACTGTTGCAAGTGTTTGTTCCATAAATGTTACCAGTCATAGATTCTGGTTTACTCAAAATAGCAATATTGTATCTCTGTACTACATACTGGATTTTCCTGTTTTTTGTTCATGATCAAAATGGTATTTTCCATTCTGAAGGGGCTTCCTACCTTTTATAGCCAAAATGGATATTTCCTTTTCTTCGTGAAAATGAACATTTATCTTTCTTTCATTGCCCTAGTTATAATGTGCATCCCGTGCATAATTTCCTAAGTAACCTTGTGTGTCTACTGTCTTAGTACGCTTTCCTGCTGACGTACTTTTTAAATTATGTATCCTGATCTTCAAGAAGTCCTAAAAGACCTCTAACTTCCTTTTTCTGAGCTGCGAGTCTTTTAAAATTTGCATGTTTTCTTTAAATAAACTGTGCAATGTTTCTGATACTGTGGCCTCTATAAATTGATTTTCTAGCCCTTGCTCTTTGTCTACTGTAGCCTTTTCTGGTAGAGTTGACTTACGATGGCGATATCATTTTGATATTTATTTGCTTCCTTTCTCTTCTATCTTTCCCAAACTGGTCTTTTGTACCTTTTATTGTGCAGTTTTTGCCCACTTTCATTCGGGATCTATAAATCTACTCCAGGAGCTCCAAGTCACTCCCACAGATTCTTCTTATCTAAGGACTCTGACTCTCAACAATGTGCCTAGCTTTTACTCTCTTCTCAGTCGACACTGTGTTTTGTCTGCGCCTCCTACCAGCACTCCAGGTGAAGGTCTCCTTTTGGACTAGCTGACTTTGCCTGTAGCTGTTGCCCATGGGCATCACTGACTGGTGATTTATGGGTTTTAGCTGCTGACTAACTGTGTCTTTTTAAAGCAGTAATGTACGTAACATAATAAATTCACTTATCTTCAGGAATTTTCTTTTTGTGTTCAATGGGTTCTCTCTCCTCTGTTGCTATCTTGGAGTATTTAATAAATATGCACACAGCTGAGAATCATGTTGTATTGGGCTTTGGGGTGCCAACCACTGGTGGTTTCTGATTGGGCTACAGTACTGCCAGCAAGTCTCATTTCTGTGCTGAATTTAAGGGCATGTCTAATTATTAGTGGTAGAGTAGAGACTGCCGCTGAGTCTTAATGAGAAGAGACACTTGCCTTGCATAACAAAAGGCATCTTATTGCATTATTATTGCATTAGATAAAACTTACATTGACTAATTAGGCATACTTACATAAGACTATTGGGGGCCAGAGACATGTCTCCATGTGGACCTTGAGCTACACCACCCAATTACAGAGGTCATCAGAACTTTCACACTAACTCTTTCAGAACCATTACCTTATTCAACAGAGCTGGTAATCTTATTGTTGAAAGTGAGTGAGATGAAAAAGAAACAATGAAAAAGTGAAGAATAGGAATAAACTGAAAAACATTCCATGGAAGTGGGAGATACTGGCAGGACATATGTTTGTTGCCCATCCCTGTTTGACCTTACACCGAGTGGCTATTCTCAGAAGAAAGTCAAGGATTAACCACATTACTGTTGTTTGGCGTCACGTGCAGGCTACTGAGTAAAAGCAGCAGATTTCTTTTCCTCAATGAACCTTAGTGAACCATATGGAGTTTTATGGCAATCATAGTGGCATTAGGGAGACAATTTTAATTGAGGATTTGTTCATTACACTTAATCTGTCTCCCACACCATTAGTCCAGTGATTTTTTGTTTCAATATGCCACCACTTCTGTAAATGTGAAACAGGCCTTGCCGGTTAAACTGCAAGCATTTATTAGTATCCTAACCACGGATGTTAATGCAAGAACTTTCCCCAGTATGGATTGACTTGAGCTTCAAGAATACTTTGTAACAGTTATACACTAAGAAGGGGTGAGGTTTGTTAATATGTTCTTGCTATTTTACTGATGTAAGTCTGGCAGTAACTCCCAGTTTAATTTCAATTGCTTTCCCAATCTGTCTGTGTCATTTACATACACCAAATTAGGATTACAGACTAAATCGAGGAAGCACAACACATTTTAACTCAAGATCCCACCCCCCCACCCCCACTCAGAATGGTGTTAATGGAGCTCTTTGCAATGGAAACAGCTTCTTAATCTTGCTTTTCTCTTGATTTAAGCTTTCATTGCGGCATGAAGCAGCAGTTTGGATGTAAATATTCTAGATTAGTACAGTCCATTGTCATGTTCTGGCCTTGATTTACGTAAAACACTGATTTATTTACCAGCTCCAGTTACACTGTGGGGGAAGGGGGAGGAGAAATGAAGAGAAAGATTGGTTGTTTATAAAAAAAAATGCCCTATTGTTCCTCTGATACCAATGATGTACTTATTGTGTGATGAATTATTTTGAAATATCAGTGCGTGTTGTTGTGTAAACAAACATGGCACAATATCATCAATCTTACCTAGAACCAGTTTTAGGTGGTATTTGCTGAGGGAAGTTTGTAGTTCAGGACATTTCCCTGTTCCCTGTACTTCTCGGAATAATACCATTACCACTGAAACGGAGAGGCAGATATCTGTCCTATTTATTACCTCAGATGAACTCTCTTTAAAGTTGATCCAAAACTTCAGCATTGCTTTTATACCTGGAAGTGGTTATTCTTGATCATAAAACAGAGTTCTATGGTGATGAAGCTCTGAGGTGTCACATAATATTTGACTGAGCTGCTCTAAAGCTGTGATCCGATTGTGTACATGTGGATGTATTGACAGTAAATAGTGTGACGAGTGAAGTGTGATTCAGGGATTTGTGAAATCAGTAGAACTGGATCAGAAGTTTAACATTGCTGCTCTGCTCAAAGAATGAAATGAAAATGCAAAGCAAGGGAGCATTTGTTAATTTATAGAACCAAGAAAGAAGAAATAGTTCAGCATATCTTGTGTGTCCCAGCTCTCCACAGATTCCTCTGATCTTTTTCCTGTAGCCCTGAAGGCTTTTCTGTTCAGATGTTGATTCACTTACCCATAAAAATCCCTGATTCCAGCACACTCTACACTCTGGATCCTAACCAGTGCTACATGTCACTGTCTTACTCGACACATCCATTAGCATCCTCCAGTTAGGAACTCTGTGCATGGCTCAGTGGTTAGCACTGCTGCCCCGTACCACAAGGGACCCGGCTTTGATTCCACCCTCAGGTGACTGTGTCTGTGTGGAGTTTGCACATTCTCCCTGTGTCTACGTGGGCTTCCTCCCACAGTCGAAACTTGTGCAGTTTAGTTGGATTGGCCATGCTACGTTGTCCTGCAGTGTCATGGATGTGTAGGTTAGGTGGAGTAGCCATGGGAAAAGCAGGGTTGCAGAGATAGGGTAGGGGGTGTGGGTGTGGGTGGGATGCTCTTCGTAGGGTCAGTGTAGAATCGATGGGCCGAATGGCCTGCTTTCGCACTGTAGGGATTCAAGGCTCTGAGCTTTCTGCTGAAAGGAGCGGTTTCTCTCTCTGTATAGCTAAATTTCTACTGGTTTGAAACACTTCTGAAAGATCTGCTGTTGAAGTTCTCTGATTTTATTAGAAAAATCCCAGCTTTTCCAATCCAAGTCGCTGAAATGTTTCATCCCTGAAATCATTCTTACAAATCTTTACTGCACCCTCTCTAAAGCTTTCACAACTTCCCCAGCATGTCATACCCAAAATTAGACAACACTCCAGTTGAGATCAACACCGAGTTTTGTACAGGTTCATCATAATGTTCTTGGTTCCTACTCTCTGCCTCAGTGTCCTGTATGCATTTTTAACTGGGCTTTCTGCCTGCCCTGTCACGTTCACTGATTTGTACATAGAGAGCCACTGCTGCCTGATTTTGTTTCTTTCACAGATGCTGCCAGACCTGCTGAGCTCTTCCAGCAGCTTCTTTTTAGTTCAAAATACTCATTTAGTACTTCAGCTGTGCCCTTTGCCTCCATGTGTAAATCCCTATGTTCATTCTTAATCGTTCCTACTCCCCCTCTTACCCTTCCACTAATCACAGCTGCTTTCTAACCAGTCTGTTCAGAGCCTGCGTTACATAACTCTGGAGCAGATGGAATTTGAACTCGGGCTCCCTGACTCGGAAGTGGTGACATATCCACTGTGTCACATGGGCACTCATAGCAAAACCTCTGAGTGTTAACTACTGACACAATTGGTAACAGTGGCCACGCTCATAATTAACTTGTGAATTATGTTAGCTGCCAGTCTCTTCTCATCCCCTATCTTTTCTGCTCTTAGCGTCTTTGGTTATTTCTGCTTTGAGCTCAACATATTCGACCTGCTTCACTCTTGCATTATACCTTCTTCTGCTTTATTTTGCACTTTATATCTTTCATTGTTTACAGCACCCTGACTTCAGTTGTCTTCCTTTTCTATTCATGGAAAGAGGTCTCAACTCTACCCAAACCACATTTTAAAGGCAGTCTGTTGTTCATTACATTTTTTCCTGTCAATCTTTGATGATTGGGATTTATTTGAGCTACACTTGTTCTCACCCTGCAGAAATTGGCTCTCTTCCAATTTGTTTTGTTTTTCACTTTTTAGGTTATATCTTGTCTTTTATTTTCCATAATTTGCCTAAACCTCAGTGATAATATGGCTACTATTCCCTAAATGTTCCCCTGCTGCCACTTTTTTTCTCTCATTCGTTAGCACCAGATCCAGCAATGCCTACTGCTTTTTGAGCTAGAAAAGTACGATCTGCCAAGTTTCAGCCTCTTTTAGTTTTCAGAACTGCCCAATTTCTGAAACCTGGAGCTTGAACTGCTCCAGCTGGTAACACTTCCTGTGCATATGGTTGTTAAGGACACAAGAAACGTATAGATTGACATACCTCCCAGTTCCTTTGCCTCATTATCTGTGGTTGTACATTCTGCTGGCAAGAGGACCAAGTTCTGGAATTCCTGCCCTTTCTGCCTCTTGACCTTGTTTTCCCCTTTTAAAATACTCCACAATATCTCCCTCTTTAACCAGTATTTGGTCACCAGACTGGGTCTGATTATATCCCTGTCAAGGAGTTGGCATGTTTTACTGTATTAAATGCAAGTTTTTGTTCTTGTTGTAAAGGCTTGAGAGTAAGATAATTTGAAGTGTACTTGCCTCCCAGTGTTCTACATGCCTATCCCAGGCTGATGGTTGATAAGGTGCAGTTCCCCATGAAGCCCTCCATATCTGTCATTCCTAAACTGTGTTGGCCCAGATGGTGAGTGGCGATGGCCTTTTAACAAAACCAGAACCTCCTGTTATATGTTTGTTCCTAGTCCCAGACAGTGAATGGCAAGGCCACTATTTTATTGCCCATCCCTGATTGCCGTAGAGAAGATGGTGCTGCCCTCAATGCGATGTAGGTTCATGTTCAATGCAGAGGTGGAGAATTCATATGCAGCAACATTCAAGGACGATGATATAATTTCAAGTCACGATAATCCCACCTGTGACCTGAAACGGAATTTGCAAGGATTGGATGTTCCCCAGTGCATGCAGCTTGTTCTCGAGGTAACAGAGGTCATGGGTTTGGAATGTGTTGCTGTAGGAACCGTGATGAACTATTGTATTGCAAGTAGGTGAGGCTCATTGGAGAGGAAATGGGAGCCCTATCTGATCACCATCTCTTTTATATTAAAAACAAAATGTGATTGACAAAATGTGGCATTGTTTGAGGATCAGAATTGGAATCGAGTCTCAACTCGTGGCAGAATGGCCGACCCAATCTCGCCCAACTGGGTTTTACACCAAAGAATGGCAATATATTTATGAATACTGGAAATAGATAAATACTAGATCGCTTTCAGAGCCTGATGAGAACTCATTCCTTAAGAACTAGGAAAAGGGGAGATGTTTTCAAATCAATCTATTCAGAGATGTTATTCTGTACCTCTGGGGCAAGTGAGATTTTAAAACCTGGACCTCTCGGCTAAGAAGTAGGGACACTATCACTGTATAGCAAGGGCCCTAGGAAGAAGAGGAGACTTTATCTGATAGACTCAAAGCTCAGTATTGTTGGAGTTGCAGTTGGGACTCAGTAAATGAGACAATTTAAAGCTGATTAGTTTTTGGATTTAAACCTCACTTTAAGTGTTTCAAATTTCACTGTAAAAAGAAATTACCATATTTAAAGCCTGCAGTTCTGGGTTTTGGTAAGCATTTATAGAAATGTCCCCATTAGAGATTTAACATAGCTGTACTTCCTAATAATTCTATTACTGGAAGCTAAATTCCATCTGTTTTTCTCACTTCTGCACCTGTCTGATGTAGGTAATGTTCCCAGAACTCAGAAGGATGAAAAGCCTTGATAAGATTTATGAAAAGTAACCATTTCTTCTGGTGGAAGAATAGGAATAAAGGGCATATTTTAAAATTAGACCAAGGTCTTTGAGGATTAAAGAAGGGAATATATTTTCATATAAAGAACAGTGTGTGTACAAACTCTCTCCATGAATAAAATCAAAGCTCTGTGAATACTGGAGATCTGAAATAAAAACAGAAAGTGCTGGAGAAACTCAACAGGTCAGGTAACGTCTGTGGAGAGGAAAACAGTTAACATTTCGAGTCTGATATGAGTCGTCTTCAGAATGTCTGTGTATAAGATGTCATCCCTAGAATGGGTAAATATTTTACAACTGCTAGCCTATACGACAAACATCGATTACCATGAAAGCATGTGCAGCAAGTGCAGGCACATGAAACTGAGGTATAAATCAGCTGTGATCTAATCCATACACAGAATGGGCTCAAAGGTTTGAATGGCCTACTGTTGTTTCAATGCCCCTGTCTGAGTAATGATAATTCTTTCACTGTTTAGGTGCTGTATGACTCTGTGGTTCTGAGGAGATGCAGTTAGTGCTGTGTGTAATGTCTTTGATCTTGTGGTGCAGCTAATGAATATTTGCACCAAGAGAAAACAACTTTACTTAAGAAACGTCAGACTGTGGCTTCTTCTTGTCACAAAGCTGCAAAAGAGGACATGATCATGTTGTGTTGCACCATTTCCTGTGATAATGTAATATAATCCGTGTCTCATTAGCACATCACATAGTCAGACCTAAGCCTCATAGGGATATTAAACTGATATGCTGCTGGTGTTGAACACTATAAAAAAAAATGATAGGAGAAGACAGGCTGACCAATCAAAACTCGATCCAAGCAATCAGGGTGCACCATTTGTAAATGCTGTGGATTGTATTCTTGCCTCTAAATCTGAATTAGGATTAGAATCGGGTTTTATTGTCAAGTGTACTCAAATACAGGGATACAGGAGTACCATAAAAAGTGTCACCAAACAATGCCATCTTAGGTACAAAAAGGTTGCAGATTTATATTTCACTCCAGAATCTTCAGTGTTAAACCTCGAAGCATATGATAGTGCAGTACTGAGTGAGTGCTACAGTGTTGGAGCTGCTGCCCTCTGGATGAGACATGAAACAAAGACTCACTTGTCATCATGGGGAATACAAATGATCCATGGTACTTTTCGTTATCGCGGATGTAGTTTGTCATTACAGAGTCATTTATGATGCAGGAGGAGGCCATTAAGCCTGCTGATTCTATGCTAGCTCTCAGTAGAATAATCTCTTCCGTTCTGTCTATCCCATTTCTGAAGAAGGGCCTAGGCCTGAAACGTCAGCTTTCCTGCTCCTCTGATGCTGCTTGGCCTGCTGTGTTCGTCCAGCTCTACACCTTGTTATCTCTTATATTCCGTTCTGTTCCTTCACTGCGAGTTTAAGGGGTTGTATATTTAAGACAGAGCAATGGAGGAATTTCTTCCCTCAGAGAATAGCAATTCTATGGAATTCTTTACCACAGATTGAGCCTGAGTCATTAAATATATTCTGAGATGGACAGAGAATCGAGGATTGTGGAAAGTGGAGTTGAGGATTATCAAACCAACCATGATCTCATTGATTAACAAAGCAGACTTGATGGGCTGAATGGCCTAATTCTGCTTCCACACCTTATGGTCTTATTCTGATCTTATTATTTCCTTGAAGTGTTGTTATCACATGGTTGTGTATAGGATTTTGCTGAGTTAAAATTTGTTACCACATTTTCTACAAAATAACACTTTTAAATCACTTCACTGACTGTAAGATAATTTGGGATGCCCGGAGATCTTGAGAAGATGCAAGTTGAAGCATTGGGACTCTCTGGCTGTCTTCCACAACCAGTCCTATCATTTCCTGTGAGAGGACAAACAAAATCAGACTGGAGGAATTAGCCCGAGTGCAGTCAGGAGGAACAAGATGAGTGCCGTCCCTCTTTCGACTACACGGAGATGAAACAGAAAAGGACATAAAATTCACACCTGACATCCCACTAACCACTTACTCACATTGATAGATGCAGCAAAGAATGCACCCAGTACCTTTTTTTGGAATCGTTGCAATGAATCAGCGTTCACCATTTCAGCTGATATTGTGTCTCAGATGTGAGCAACAAAACTGAGGCAAAGCAACCTGACCTCCTTTGCCATTAAACAAGATTTTGTTTGGGCAACATTTGACAGCACACTGTAGATTTGGGGCTGTCACTTCAGGATAATAATGAATATCCTAATTTCACAATGATTTGGAACCAGATAAACCAACCTTATCATTTCTTTTTTCTAAGAGAGAAAAGAAGATATTTTGGAAGTTGGAGGCAAAGTTTCATCTCCTTCAAGTCTGTGTCCATATTTTGTGATGTTTTCACATTTTGTGAACTCTAGAAAACAAGTCATAGAGTCATGGAGTCATACAGCTTGGAAACAGACTCATCAGTCCAGCCAGTCCATGCTGACCATTATTTTAAACTAAACTAGCCCCCATCTGCTTTGCTTAGCCCACATCCCTCCAAACCTCCTTATTCACATACTTATCTAAATGTCTTTTAAATGTTGTAACTGTACCCTCATCCACCACTTCCTCTGGTAAGTCATTCCACTCATGAACCACTCGAGGTCAGGTTGCTTTACCTCAGTTTTATTGCTCACATCTGAGACACAATATCAGCTGAAACGGTGAACGCTGATTCATTGCAACGATTCTAAAAAAAGGTACTGGGTGCATTCTTTGCTGCATCTATCAATGTGAGTAAGTGGTTTTAAAAAAAAAGTTGCCCCTCATGTCCTTGCTAAATCTTTCTCCTCTCACCTTAAAAATATGCTCCTTCGTTTTGAACTCCCCCACCTCAGGGAAAAGATCTTTGCCATTCATCTTTTCTGTATTCCTCCTGATTTTGTAAACCTCTAGAAGGTCACCCGTCAACCTTCATGCTCCAGTGAAAATAGTCCCAGTCTATCCAGCATCTGATGGGAGTCCACACTGAAACTGCACAATTAAGCCTTGTGGCCGTGGGTCAATACAGCAGAGAGAACAGGCCCCATTATGAGATATTCTTTGCATCCAGGCACCACAGAACTGAGCAGCATACTTTTAATGGATAGGTTGAACAAGCTAGGGTTGCAGTCTATTCTTGGAACCAGCGGTGGTGACAAATGCATTGTCCATTCTTTTGAGGCATTTTGTGATTGATGTAAAGTATGGCTTTTATTTCCTGCTGACTTCAAAATTTTTGTCCCTAGCCAACATACAACACTGACTAAACTTGGTTGGTACCATTGAGTCAGAAGTTTTACGTTTCAACTTCCTCTCCACAACTTCAACACAGCTGAAGTTCCAGTGAGGGAGTGCTCTGAGTTTTTAACTCTAATTCTGGGGCCAGTGGTAGAAATTGAAGAACTGAGCTGGGTTTCTGGGTTGATGAGGGGAAAGTTGCTCCTGGTTGCTCAGCCCTGGTTGTTATTGTTGCTGGCTGGCTGATGAGGACAGAATTGACAGGAAGCAATTTTCTTGAGTTCCCCCCCCCCTCCCCCTGCCAATCTCATGAGAAGCTAACCAGGTTCTCCTTTGAATGAAACATGAACATTGGCAACTTAAGTGATTTAACAGGAATAAACTGGTGCATTCAGGTCTGCATTCCGGCAATTGTCAACACTGATAGCAACCACAAACACATATGTAGCATCTTTAACATGCCAGAGAGCTTCATTGCTGTATTATCAAACAAAGTACTGCGAAAATATGAACTGCATAGCAAAACACTAGATTGGATGTCTCAAACATGGGTCAAGAGAAAAGATTTATGAGATGCCTTTGGTGGAGGACTGCAAGACGTGGAGGGATATGGGGAAGGAATTCCACAGTTGTAGAGTCATACAGCACAGAAGCAGACCTTTCGGTCCAACCATTCCATGCCAAACATAATCCCAAACTAAACTAGCACCACCTGCCTGCTGCTGGCCTCTATCCCTCCAAACCGTTCCTTTTCGTGTACTGTCTTTTTATTGTTGTAACTGTACCCAAATCCACTACTTCCTCTTGAAGTTCATTCCACACATGAACTACCCTCTGTGTAAAATATTTGCCCATGTCTTCCTTAAATCTGTCTCCTTTCACCTTAAAAATGTGTCCCCTAGTCCTGAAATCCCCCATCCTAGGGAAAAGACAACTAGCATTAACTCTACCTAGACCTCTCGTTATTTTATACACTCTCAACATCCTAAACTCCAGTGGAAAAAGTCCCAGCTTATCCAGCCTCTCCTACCTCTCACCCTCTATTCTTAGCAACATCTTGGTAAATCGCTTCTGAACTCTCTCTAGCTTAATAATATCCTTCCTACAACAGGGTGACCAGAACTAGACACAGTACTCCAGAAAAGGTCTCACCAATGTCCTGTACAACCTCAACATGATGTCCCAACTCCTATACTCAAAGGACTGAGCAGTGAAGACAAGTGTGCCAAACAGCCCTGTCTACATGTGACATAAACTTCAAAGCTTGCTCCTACACAGTTGCAGGCACTACCTTTGATCCCATATTGAGGAAAGACGTACTGGCATTGGAGGCAGCCCAGAGAGGATCCACATGGCTGTTTCTGGGTGTGGAGGAATTTTCTTATGAGGGAGATGTTGGGTAGGTTGGCTTTGTTCTGAAATAGATGCGGGTTGTCTATGTGATAAGGAATGGGATTTACGTCTCCCGATCAAATGTGACACCTGAGTTTTCAGGAAGAAGACCGAGGAAACTGTTTGATCAGGGGCTGACACATATGGTTAACTCCTGTTCCATAGCCATTAAAACTTCTATTTGATAGCATTACATTGTTCTCTGTCTTGCAAACTCCAATTGTCCCCAGCATCAGCAGTCTCTAGTAGAAGAGAGGATGAGAATGTGGCAAAACTAATTCAGAATTTTTCAACTTGTGAAATAGTTAAAACTCATTAATGTTGGTAACGGCATAGTGAAAAGCTTGCCTCTTTCCAGTTGAAAATTGGCAAGGAAGTCATTGTGATTAAAAACACTTATTTAGCAATTTGAAGAATTTCTTTATACTAATGTGAGTTTAGATGGTTCAGACCTGTCGCTGAATTGCATGATTATTACTGACCAAAAGTTGGGGGGGTGGGAACGGAAATTCATTTTCATCTATCCAAATAATTCTGTTATCATAGTGACCCTGCTTTTCAGCTACTTATGGAGAGCCACAATGCCAACACCGTAACATCTTACCTTTGGTGGTTGATAGCTGCTGTCCACAGCGAAAAAGAGCAAATCTTCATTCAAGGATGTGGAGACTTTGTATTTGCTTTAATTGAACTTGAATCTTCCATCATTCTGCAGTCTCTCTGGAAGTGTGAGGAATGCTTGGTTTTATTTTCAATTAACTTGATACACCCTGCAAACTGAAAGTAAAAAAGTAATTCAACTTTTTGAAAAGCATTTCAATGCTTTTGAAATCATTCACCTTCTGTGCTTGTTGTGTGTTCATGCAACTACTTGCGTTTCTGCTAGGATTCAGTGAGAATGTTTGAGAGTCGATTTTGTGCCAGTTGAGTAGAGATTACCTAGACTGCTAACTAGGTGTGTGGCTCCTGTGTTCCTTACAATGGCTGTAGAAGGCCTTCTGTTTTCCCTTATTTACCTGACATTGTGGTACAGTTGTGCTTTTTATTGTCTAGGGAGGAAACCTCCTGGTTTCTACTGTGGGATCAATGCATGTCATTGAATCCAACTGACAGTATGTTACTTTGCTGGTGTGCAGTTAAAGACATTGTAGAGCCCAGTTACACAGACAGGAGCACTTGAGTTCAGTTTGCTGTTTATGCTGCATCGTCTGGTCGACCTGTTGGCATAGTTGTCCCAAGCAAGACTTTCCATTGTTGAGTCCCATCCGATCTCTTCTTCAGTACATTTATTTGCAGGGTTTCAGGTTGCGCTCCACTGTGAATTAACCCAGAAACAAGCACGCTCATGACATTCCTCATCTGATTGCATGTCTAAAAAAGTGTCAGATAAAAAAAGCAAACCATTGGAGCCATACCCAACCGAAGTGGCATCTTCAATGGTTTTTATTTCTGATGGGCTGAGGAACTTAATTTTTGTGAGGAAGCATGGAAACTAGGAATGAAACATAGAAAATGGGAGCAGCTATAAGCTACTTGGCAATTTAAATCTGCTGGACCATTCAATATGATCCTGGCTGATCATCCAACTCAGTACTTTCTTCCCCTACCCTTTGATCCCTTTTGCCCTTTAACGATATCTAACTCCTCCTTGAAAACATTGTGTTTCAGGCTCAACACTTCGTCATGGCACAGGATTCCACAGGCTCATCACTGTCTGGGTGAAGAAATTTCTCCCCATCTCAGTCCCAAATGGCCTCTCCCATACCCTTAGACTGTGATCCCAGGTTCTGGATTCCCCACTTATCAGGAACTTCCTTCCTGTGTTTGTTTTGTTGAGTCCTGTTAAAATTTTATATGTTTCTGTGAGATCCCTCCCCTCCTAAACTCCAGTGAGTATATTCCAAACTGATCTGACCTCTCTTCATATGACAGGCCTGGCATCCCAGGAATCAATCTGGTAAATTTTTGTTACACACCCCTCCGTAGCCAGAACATCCTGCTTCAGGTAAGGAGACCATCTCTCCAGGTATGGTCTCTCCAATTGCTGCTTTGGAGCTAAGAAGGTCGAGAGGCAACACTGCGGGGTGTTCAAAGCAGTGAGAAAGAAAAAGAAAGAATTGCATTCATATAAAGCCTTCCACAACCACAGGACATCCCATTGCACTTGATATCAAATGGCAGACTTTCAAAGTATAATCATTGTTGTAGGAAATGTAACAACAGTTTTGCACACATCCATCTCCCAGGAACGGCACTCTGATAATCGATCTTTTTGATATTGATTGAGGGATTAATATTGTCCATGACAGGGGGAACTCCTCGACCTTTTCCTTGAAATAGCGAGTGGAGTCTTCTGCACCTACTTCAGAGAGCAGGCAGCATCTTAGTTTGTTGTCTAATCCATAAGCCAGCTTTTCCAACAGTGGAGCACTCTCTCAGCACTGCACTGGAGTGTAAACTTTGATTTCTGTGTTCAAGCCCAAGAGGTTGTGGAACAGAGGTGAGATTGCTGTCAAACCATTTGGCAGGTCAGAGTTTAATGGAGTCAAGAAGGAGAGATAATTCTCTTTGGACTAAGGACATAGATGTACAATAATTTCTAAACAAAGAGGAAATGAGAAGTGGACAGTGAAGATGGTTATCTTAGTTTAGAAAGAGATATTGATAATATGGTCAATGGGCTGAGGAGTGGCTGATGGAGTTTAATTTGAATAAGTGCAAGCTATTGCATTTTGACAAAACAAACAACAAGGCTTTTAGAACTAAAAGAAGGGGCTTGCGTAATGTTGTAGACCTGGGGGTTCAGGTACATAATTCTTTAAAGGTTTACATCACATGTAGATAGGATGATCAAGAAGGCATTTACCACTCTTGCCTTCATTGCTCAGACCTTTGAGAATGAGCATAGGGGTGTCATGTTGTGGTTGTACAGGAAATTGGTGAGGCCTGTTGTGGAGTATGTTATTCATTTCTGGTGTCGCTGTTATAGGAAGGATGTTAGCTGGAGAGCGTTCAGAAAAGATTTACCAGGGTGTTGGCGGGAATGGAAGGTTTGAGTTAGAAGGACAGGCTATGTAGGCTGGGACTTTTTTCACAGGAGCATAGGAGGTTGATGGATCACCTTATAGAGGTTTATAAAATTGTGATGGGTATAGATAGTTCTGTCTCTTTTCCTTAAGCTGGGGGATTTCAAAACCAGGGGGCATATAATTAAAGGTGAGCGGAGAAAGGTTTAAAAAGAGACATGAGGGGCAACTCTTTTGCGCAGTGTGTGTGGAATGAACTTCGAAGGAAATGGTGGATGCGGATACAGTTACAACATTTAAAAGACATTTGGATAAGTTCACGAATGGGAAAGGTTTGGAGGAATGTGGGACAAGAGCAGGCAGCTGGCACTGGTTTAGTTTGGGAACATAGTCGGTGTGCACTGATTGGTCGGAAAGGTCTGTTTCCATGCTGTAGAACTGTATGACTCTCTGAAAGGGATTATTTTCACACACTAAATTGGTCTGATTTAGAGCGCACTGTGTTACCATTCATTGGAAACTTACAAAAGAAAGTAGGAGATATCTTTAAATAGGAAAATATTTCCAAGGCATTGAGGATAGAGTGGGAGTAATTGGATAGCTCTTTCTAATACCAAAGCCTCCACCTGCATTGTAATATTCTGTGAATCTGTAAGAAAGCATTGGGGCTTTTGAATTAAAAGGTAACATTGAACCTGACACCTGAAATCTGCCTATAAATGAAAGCCCTTGGGGTCAAGCGTTAGTTGCACAAATTGTAGTGGTTAATTAAACTCACTGTGTTCCCACCCACATCTAATTTGTCTGACAGTATATTTTCTGATCGGAGTCCTTGGCTTCAGGCAGCTGTGGTGAGAGTAGCCTGGGTGAATAGCTCGCATTGAATCGCCACTGAAAGCATATGGGACATGGAGATGTTTGGCTTCGTTTTCTGGTCATTTATTTTTTCCTTATTTCATTTTCCCTTTCCACCCTTTTTCACGCCCAGCCAAGTGGAGTACGGGTTCACAGTAAAGTTTCTTCAACTCTTGCTCCCACTCTGAAGCCCTGCTACTCCAGAGTGCAATTTGTTGCTTCCCAGTTCTCCCAATGGTCCCCCCGAGCCAGATTCTCAATGGATGACATTGAACTCACCGTACATCCTGTTGGCTGGATCTCAATTTGCATCAAGTCCGGCTCACCCATCATCTTTGAGCTTGCTGACCATCGTAGACACCTGACCCAAAAATGGCTTGACTTTAAAATTGTGCAGTGCAGCATGGTTTTGCCCTTTCCGATCTCTGTCACCACCTCAAGTCTCCACAAACCTCCTAAGCTTTGAGCTGCTTCGATTCTGCTCCCATGTTGTGGCCCTGATTTCCCCTGCTGTATCTGATGACTGTGCCTTCATGCCCCATGCCCCTAAACTCTGTATAACTCCTCTTAGACACTTGACTTTTTCACCTCGATTCTTCATAACTCTTTGCTGAAGTTTTGAGGCATGTATCCTTAATATCCCTTTATAGGCTCTGTGTCAGATTCTGTGTGATTGCCCTTCCATGTAGTGTTTACAACATTTGCACTATGTCCAAGGTGCTACATAAATGCAAGTTGTTTTTGATAAGCAATTTTGCGCAGTTCCCCATGTTGGCCACGAAAGGGGCAGTAATAGTTGCAACGCACTTGGTGGGGGCTGGGCCTTACAACTTGTTGGGTCTTCAGGCCAGGTATTGGAACTGTAGACGTTACTGACCAAACTCATTCACCAATGTGGTTTTAGGAAAGAAATCTGCCATCTTTACCAGTCCATAAATACCAGCCTTGCCAGTAATGCCCATATCCTGAGTGTGCTTAACTCTGAGCTTTCTTTAGCTAAATCAGGCAAAAGCAGGTATTTTTAGTAATTCACTCATTGAACAACCACTCGGAGCTGACCATATGTCCCTACTCTGGAAGTTTCCTTTGTGAGCACAGCTAGAAATGTATTTTGTAGTTGGAGACTAGAAACTAGGAGAGGAAAAAAAAACTGTATTTTCTCTTGTCTCTGAATTAAAATGAGTGAAGAATCTGAAGCCAGGTAGGGGAGGGAGAATTGCTAGAGAAGTAATGGCATTTTGGCAAGTCAATGGTAGGAATGCTTGATGAAGCCTTTTGGTTATCCCTAGTTCCCAGTTCTGTACCTGAGTGTAAGCTCCTGTCAAAGATGGATGAGAGAGGCATAGAAAGAGTGAAAAATAAATATAGTAGATGCAAAGAGAAAATATTTAAATTGGAACAGAAATTAGTTCTGAGTTTAAGAAGAAGAGCAAATCACCATCTAAATATTGCCATGGGAACTTGTTCCAGATGCCAATTAAAGCAGAGAATAGTGGAGATTCAGAAAGAAAGAAGGCGTTTCCTTAGCTTTGATATGTTTTGTTATAGACCAGACCAGACCAGACCCCTCAAAATATATTAAGAAGATGGTCTAGACTCTAACATTTTCTTACTTAGGCAAAAGCCAGATACTGTGTTCCAGATGCAATTCGATTGATCAAACTGCTTGATGTTAAGCAAATTACAATTTATTTAAAACCAAAGTTAAAATACAACAAGAGAAAAATCTTGGAATAACTTAACTCGATTGAAAAAATTTTACAGAATAATAGATACAGTGACTATTTCTAATTAACTGTTCCAATAAAGTGACATTCCAAAAAGACACATTTTGGCAAAGAGGGCAAATTCAGATTGTCTTACATGCCGTTCCCCAATCCAGGAGGAAAGAACATCAAAAGACAATTCAAAGAGAGTGTGTAGCAGCTGGGAGAGATTCACTGCCTTCCAACCCTGCTGAGATCCCAGCGACAACTTCTGAAAGCTAACTTAAAAAGCCTGGGTCTGTGGGAACTTGACCGAACTCACTCGGGCTGCTTCTGTTGTTCCAATTTCAAAATAAAACCCCCAAGGTCTCACACATTGTTTATCTTTTCATAAACTGCTCAGTACCTGTCCTGCCAATCTCTCTCTGAAAGAATCCAGGACAAAAGACACCTATTAAAATTACAATATCATTGCAGCTTTGAAACTGAAGAAGTGCTGTTATCCTGCAAGAAACGTAGCCAATTTTCCCACAACACGATCCCAATAACCGTAATGAAATAAATGATCACAACGAGCTATTTTCAGTGACATTTGATTGAGAGTTAAGTATTGAGCAGGATAAAGGAGAACGCCTTTGCTAATTGCTCAGTCCTTTACACCCACCTTTAACATATTTAAGGTCTTATCCAAAAAGCAGCATATCTGGGCGCAATTGAAATTTAATTTTTAATGGTAGGTTACTGTTAGGTAAAGAAATCAAGCTGGACAATGGGCTGCATGGCCTTCTTCCCTCCCTCTGTTTCAATGTGTTGACATTGGGGGTTGGAGCATTATTTTTCAGTGGAAATTTTGGGTGTAATTTGAAGGCGCAGTCACTGTCTGTAAAAAAAAAAGAGAAATCATAAAGAAAGAAGCTCCATTTATTTGTAACCCTAATGCAAGTTCTTTATCCTCACATCTAATGTGTGAATCTGTCATTACACTTGATGCTCAAATAGAAATGTTGAAGACAAAGCTGACCAAGAAAGCAGGTGCCAAAGTGACTCACAACCAATGGGTTACTGCCTGCTGTTATATTAACAAATGGAGTCAGTAACTCATGCACTCAGGATCTCATACGTGTTACAAGAAGTGAATGAGCAGTTTACCTACTGCTGGTATAGATTGAGAGAGGAATGTTGATCAGGATGTTTGACAAGGTACCACACAGGAGGCTGCTGAGTAAGATAAGGCCCCATGGTGTCAGAGGCAGGGTGCCAGCATGGATAGAAGATTGGCTGTCTGGCAGAAAGCGGGGTGTGGGGTTAAAGGGGTCTTTCTCAGGATGGCAGCTGGTGACAAATGGTGTTCTGCAAGGGTCAGTGCTGGGACCACAACGTTTCACTTTGTACATTAATGCTCTAGATGAAGGAACTGTGGGCATTCTGGCTAAGTTTGCAGACAAGACAAAGATAGGCAAAGGGACAGGTAGTATTGAGGAGGTGACGAGGCTGCAGAAGGACTTGGACAGGTTAGGAGAATGGGCAAAGAAGTGGCAGATGGAGTACAATGTGGGAAAGTGTGAGGTCATGCACTTTGGTGAGGAAAATAAAAGCATGGACTATTTTCTAAATGGGGAGAAAATTCCGAAATCTGAAGTGCAAAGAGACTTGGGAGTTCTAGTCCAGGTTTCTCTCAAGGTAAACTTGCAGGCCGAGTCAATAGCCGGGAAGGCAAATGCAATGTTGGCATTTATTTTAAGAAGACTTGAATATTAAAAGCAGGGGTGTACTACTGAGGCTTAATAACGCTCTGGTCAGCCAACATTTGGAGTACTGTGTGAAATTTTGGGCCCCCATTTCTCAAGAAAGATGCAATGGCCCTGGAGCAGGTTCAGACCAGGTTCACGAGAATGGTCCCAGGAATATAAAGCTTAACGCATGAGGAATGTTTGAGTACTCTGGGGCTATACTCATTGGAGTTTAGAAGGGTGTGGGGGGAATCTAATTGAAACTTACAGAATACTGAATGGCCTGGACAAAACGGATTTTGGGAAAATGCTTCCACTGGTAGGAGAGTCTAGGACCTGAGGGCACAGCCTTAGAGTAAAGGGAAGACCTTTTAGAATGGAGATAAGGAGAAACTTCTTCAGCCAGAGAGTGGTGAATTTTTGGAATTCACTGCCGCAGAAGGCTGTGGAGGCCAGGTCATTGAGTACTTTTAAGATTGAGATAGATAGGCTCTTGATTGTCAAGGGGATCAAGGCTTATGGGGAGAAAGTGGGAGAATGGGGTTGAGGAACTTATCAGCCATGATTGAATGGTGGAGCAGACTCGATGGGCTGAATGGCTTAATTTCTGCTCCTATGTCTTATGTTCTTATAGGATGGAGGGAGATCTCTTTGCTCCAGATGGACTGTACTTCAGTACGTTTGGTAAACCTGTATGCAAAATTGCCCAGGGTCACAATAAAATACAGGCAGAATATTAATTTCTGACATTGTATCAGAGATAAGGTGATAATAATTATGGTGGTTGGTATCAAAATCTAATCTGTACTAGTGTCATTTTCTAGTTCCCAACCTCGCTGATCTTTCACTGACCTTTCAATGTACCGGTGTTTGGTTATGTCCCTAATGCAAAGTGAAATTGCCTTCCAGCTCTTCCCTCTCCAGCTCCCAGAAATGTTAAGCTTCTATTATATGGCCCCTCCTTAGTTAATTAAATTGATTTCTGCCTTGTCACCAATTTGGCTGGCACTGTTTGTAATGTTGTCGAAACTCTGCAGTGACAGTACTCTTAAGGCTATCGGCACAACTCAAAGAGAGGAACAGGCAGTCCAACCCTGTACTGCATTCTGTACTGTTTGCATTGGAACAAAAGTAAAAACCTGGAACTCTCTCCTTTTTAAAGTCTGTGGGTGTTCAGATGCCAAGAATGATCTGTAGTAGATTTTTTGTTACTAAGGATTTCCAGGAACCGGGAACTCAGTTAGGTCAAAGAAATCACGCTGAAGATCAGCCAGGCTTCAGTTTGAATGGTAGTGAGTGGAGCAGACTGGATGGGATTTCTGTTTGTAACTTCCAGCTTGACACACATACGTTAGTTCCTTTGTCTGTTAGTAATCAAGGATCTAAGTGAAGGAATAATTTCATTTCAAACATGGACATGGAATTGTATGGGCCAAATATGTAATCCAATTATCACTAGTGGTGAACAACACTCGTATCTCAGCAGTATTGTAGGTTATGTGACCCTGGCATAATCCTCTTCCAAGAGAATGAAACGGAGACAACCTCATCTGAACATTCCTGGGATGATCATGGAGGAAGTTGGACTCCACACCAGACTCTGAGCATTGTGAGGTAGCTTCATGCCATCACTCTACCCCACCACATCCCTTTTGTCAACACCGGCTCCCTCCCCAGAAGAGCCTTGGTAGGTGCTCATGATGCTGTTTGACAGTCACAGGGAGCCTTCCTGTGGCTGGCTGACTGACCGACCCTGGTGTTTTGTGTTAGGCTGGACCAGGTTTTTGTTGCATGGAGTGTATGTAGAGTTATTGTTGGTGAGGATGCAGTGACTGAGGTGTGCCCAATGCTGAGTTTCCCACCACTATCCGAAGGACATTTATGGATGGGCAGTGACCCAGCCAGCGATACCCACGTCCCATTGCCAAAGATCTCATCAGAAGCAGTGGGAGAGCTGCCAAGTGAAATGTAGGCCACTCAAAATCCTCGATGTTCAGCTATTCTCTTGAGTACCTGACACAATTCACTGACCGGCCTGCAACTTTAGAGAGCATCAGGAATAGGGGCATCCATTCAGCCATGCAAACTTGCATCGCTATTCAGCAGGCCATGGCCGCTGTATCCCTCAACTGTGTTTGTCCGCCTTTGCGGCATTTCCTACGATACCCTTATCTACCAAATATCAGCCTCGAAATCCCTCACTGACCCCGAGCATCCACAACCATTTTGGAGGAGTGGATTACAGATCCCTTCCCTCAAAATGTGTTTGAATAAAAACATCAAGCTGTGAATACTGGAAATCACAGAGAATGCTGGAGAAACTCAACATCCGTGGATCGGGAACCAGAGGTAATGTTTCGAGTCCAGTGACCCTTCTTCAGAAGATCTCCAGCATAAGACCATTCTAGTCCTGCTGAGTTTCTCCAGCATTCTGTGTTTCGTTTCTGAATAACTGTTTGCCCTGAGCATTCTAGATCTGATTTTGAGATCTTGTATCCTGTTGCTGTCTTTTCACCAGAAGAAGCAGTTTTTCCCTACTGCACAAGTAACCTCAATTGTACACCCTTCCTTGCTTTCAGATCACTAGGCTTAGGGCACTGACCAAAAAGGCTGAGGTCACATTCCCCATTCTGTGCTGAGCCACTGCGGCTGCAATGGGGAGAAAGTGTCCAGGGATGTGTAGACTAGGTGGATTAGCCATGGGAAATGTGGGGTTCCAGGAATGGTCCGGTGGCTCACTCTTTGCAGGGTCAGTGCCAACTCATAGATACATACAGCACAGAAAGGACCCTTCGGCCCATTGAGTCTGCATTGACATAACTACCACTAAAAGCACACTAATCCCAACTTCCTGCCCTTGTCCCATATCCTTGAATGTTACGATATTTGAAGATTCATGCAAATATTTTTTAAAGGTTGTAAGGTTTCTGGTTTCCAGTCTCCACTACCTTCCCAGGCAGTGCATTGCACATTCCAACCACACACGGAGTGAATAAGTTTTTTCCCAAAGCCCCTTTGAATCTCCTGCTCCTTACCCTCAAATGATGCCCTCTTATGATTGACCCCTCAACCAAGGGGAACAGCAGCCCTCTAATCACCCTATCCATACCCCTCATCACCTTATTTCCTGAATCATGTCCCAACCCATTAGCCATTTCCGCTCTAAAAATATAAGCCTGTCTAGTCGCTCCTTGTAGCTCAGTTTCTCCATCCCAGCCAACATCCTTTGTGAACCTCATCTGTATCCCCTCTAGAGCTATCACATCCTTCCTGTAGTGAGGTGACCAGAACTGTACACACTACCCCAGCTGTGGCCTAACCAATGCTGTGTACAATTCCAACATTGCCTCCTTGTTCTTATACTCTATGCCATGACTGATGAAAGCGAGTGCTCCATCTGCCATCCTAACTATGCTGTTCATGTGCTCTACTGACTTCAGGGATCTGTGAATAATTACCTGGGATCCCTCTGTTCCTCTAAGCTACTCCATGTCCATTCATTAAGCAGTCCACCATCTTGTTTCTTCTTCCAAAGTACATCATCTTGCACACTTCAGAGTTAAATATGATCTGCCATGGGTCCACCCCATCTGACCAACCCATTTATTTCTTCCTACAACCTACAATCTTCGATGGACCGAATGGCCTCTTTCTGTACTGTAGGGACTCTGTGGTTCGAAGGAGACGTTGGATAGTCTGGGACATATTTTCCTGGAGCATAGGCTGAGGCGTGTATGGAATGAATGGTAGAGGTGCAATTACAAGATTTAAAAGATATTCAGACAGGTTCATGAATAGGAAAAGTCGAGGGGGATATGAGCCAGATGGAGGGAAATGAGATTAGTTCAGTTTAGGAAAGCTGGTCATCATGGATGAGTTGGGCTGTAGGGCTTGTTACCGTGCTCTATGCCTCTGAGTGTCTATGTGTGCTATAAGGCAAGTGAAGGGGAGGGAATATCAGAGGTGAAGCCTTCTGAAGTGGAATAGCATGCTGACACCACTGTCTTTGGCTTAAAGCCAAAAGCGAGGCAGAATGGGGTGAGATAAGAGGGTGGACAGCAAAGCAAGATTCAGACACATCGAGGAGGAAGATACTGCAGTGTTTGTGCTTTACTGATGCTGTAGGTACTTTGAAATATTATGAAACCTTGAGTGAAGCAAGACGTAAACAAGTTCTAAATTGAGGCCTGTGTCTCAGAGCTGTTTATTAAGGAGAACCCTGTGATGGATAACATTAGTCTGATCCGAAGGATTGTGCTGTTTTTAGGCACCAAAGCCTTTCAGGATTTGCAGCTTATGCTCATAATCTGAAACTCCCAGCATCTTAAGGAATGAGTGTGGTTTTTAACCATTTGCAGACCACAGCGATTGAAAAAATGCACGGTGGAGATTACCACATTTTGACTAGCGACAGCGTGGTTCTCCAGTGCTACCACCGAGGCTGAAGGAATTGCATTTGACTGGAGCCTTTCACCACCATAGGGCGTTTCTAACTGCTCACATTTTTGAAGTGTGCTCACTGCAGCCAGTTGTTGCATAGCAAGCTCCCAGACATAACTGGCGATGCTACCGGCAATAGCTATTGTCCAGAATATCAGGTGTAAGCCCCTGCCCTGTTTTGCTTCAGAATTGCATTGTGTGATCTCTAGCAATGAAGCGAGAGGTCAGACTGTGAGCCTCAGTTTCTATGTTCCCACCTGAAAGACAGCACCTCCTGCAGTACCACTCTGAAGAAGCATTTTATGGTTCACTTTACTCAACCTCTCTTCACAGGATAGCCCAGTAACCCATTTTGGTTCCATTTCCTTTAAGACTAGAATATCCTTCCTTCTGTGCAAGGGCTACTTCCTGCTGGGTGGAGATGATGCGCGGTGGGACTGGAATTGGAACCTTTCGAATTAGAACCCACCATTCAGGAGTGAAAAGTGGAAGGGCTCAGTTCCTGCTCCATGTACAATCTCCAAAGCCCCACATAATTATAGTCTGCCATTTTTATTCTTCAACTCAACCCTCTTGGAATTAAGGTTAACATGCCATTTTCTTTCTGCATTGCTTCCTGCAATAATTGTTTGTCTCTTTCTTTTCCTAAACAGCAGCAGAGCAGGATTTGCACTTGAAGGGGGTAAGCCACAAGGAGAGAAATGATACTTCAGATTCAGTGGATTGTTATAATGAGAAACATCAGGAATCTCAGACCCACGTCCGTGAGAAGTGCTCACTATTCCTGGGCCACTCTGGGACAACCCTGAGCCATCACCCATCTCCAAACCACTGGTTCTACGGCTCATTTGTTCTCAGATAGCTAGCTACTGCCAGATCGAACAGCCCAATGCATCAGCTAGTCTGGAATCTGGACTCCCGTCCCACTTACACATTAATGCTGGATTGTTGGACAGATAGGGAGATTTGCTCACTTGGCCTGATTCTAGACTGTTAATTGTCATTACTTAAAATTTCATGCAAAGAGATTATTATAATTTCCATCTTATGTAAGCTTGAACTTATCCTATTCCCTTCATTAATCCACCAATGGCTGCCTGGGTCTTAAGTTGTGGAATTTCTCCCCCAGAACTCTTGGTGTCGCTCCTTCTGTCTCCTTCTCAAAGGTGCTCCGTCAATCCAACTCTTTGACCACGATTTGGTTCCAGTCACAATAACTCCTCCTGGTCAGCAGTGTTCCTGTGACTTTTCCCTGCGGTAAGATCTCCTGGTGTTAGATTGTTTATATTGTTATAACATAGATGGAGGCGACTTGGTCCACCGTGCCCCCACCAATCAACCAAGAGCTGCTTAAAGTATTGTTATTTTCTAGCTCTTGGCCCATAGTTCTAGAGATCTGGACATGTGAATGTTTGAATACTGCTTCCACATGATGAGTATTTCTAACTCGACCCACCCTTTTAAAGCAGTAAGTTCTAGATTGCTGCCACCTTCCAGTTGAAAGAAATTCTCTTCTCATCTCAGCTTTCTAGATTCTACCCTAAATCTATGGCCTTCGACCCATCTATTAATGGAAAATGCACCTTCCCACCCACCCAATCTGTGCTCCTTGTAATCTGATACACTTATATATCAGGACCCCTCTCAACCTTCACTGGTCCAAGGAAAACAACACCAGGCTATCCAAGATAACAAAGTGTGGGGCTGGATGAACACAGCGGGCCAAACAGCATTTTAGGAGCACAAAAGCTGATGCTTTGGGCCTCGATCCTTCATCAGAAAAGGGGGATGGGGAGAGGATTCAGAAATAAATAGGGAGAGAGGGGGGTGGAGGCGCACCGAAGATGGATAGAGGAGAATATAGGTGGAGAGGAGAGTATGGGTGGGGAGGTAGGGAGGGGATAGGTCAGTCCGGGGAGGACGGACAGGTCAAGGAGGCAGGATGAGGTTAGTTGGTAGGAAATAGAGGTGCGGCTTGAGGGGGAGGAGGGGATAGGTGAGAGGAAGAACAGGTTAGGGAGGTGGGGACGAGCTGGGCTGGTTTTGGGATGCAGTGGGGGGAGGGGAAATTTTTGAAGCTTGTGAAATCCACATTGATACCATTGGGCTGCAGGGTTCCCAAGCGGAATATGAGTTGCTGTTCCTGCAACCTTCGGGTGGCATCATTGTGGCACTGCAGGAGGCCCAGGGTGGACATGTCATCTAAGGAATGGGAGGGGAAGTTGAAATGTTTCGCGACTGGGAGGTGCAGTTGTTTATTGCGAATCGAGTGTTGATGTTCTGCAAAGCGGTCCCCAAGCCTCCGCTTGGTTTTCCCAATGTAGAGGAAGCCACACCGGGTACAGCTGATGCAGTATACCACATTGGCAGATGTGCAGGTGAACATCTGCTTGATGTGGAAAGTCATGTTGGGGCCTATGATGGGGGTGAGGGAGGTGGTGTGGGGGCAAGTCTAGCACTTCCTGCGTTTGCAGGGGAACGTGCCGGGTGTGGTGGGGTTGGAGGGGATTGTGGAGTGGACAAGGGAGTCACGGAGAGAGTGGTCTCTCCGGAAGGCAGACAAGGGTGGGGATGGAAAAATGTCTTTAGTGGTGGGGTCGGATTGTCGATGGTGGAAATGTCGGAGGATGCTGCATTGTATCCGAAGGTTGGTGGGGTGGTATATGAGGACTAGGGGGATTCTCTTTTAGTGGTTATTGCAGGGGCAGGGTGTGAGGGATGAGGTGCGGGAAATGCGGGAGACTCAGCCAAGGGCTCTCTTGACCACTGCAGGGGGGAAGTTGCGGTCCTTGAAGAACGAGGGCATTTGGGATGTATGGGAGTGGAATGCCTCATCCTGGGAGCAGATGCAGCGGAGGCGAAGGAATTGGGAATAGGGGATGGAATTTTTGCAGGAAGGTAGGTGGGAGGAGGTGTATTCTAGGTAGCTGTGGGAGTTGGTGGGCTTGAAATGGACATCGGTTTCTAGGTGGTGCCTGAGATAGAGACAGAGAGGTCCAGGAAGGTGAGGGATATGTTGGAGATGGTCCAGGTGAACTTGAGGTTTGGGTAGAAGGTGTTGGTGAAGTGGATGAACTGTTCGAGCTCCTCTGGGGAGCACGAGGCGGTGCCGATACAGTCATCAATGTAACGCAGGAAGAGGTGGGGTTTAGGGCCAGTGTAGGTACGGAAGAAGGACTGTCCCACATAACCTACAAAGAGGCAGGCATAGCTTGGGCCCATGCGGGTACGCATGGCCACCCCCTTTGTCTGTGGGAAGTGGGAACTATCCAATCTTTCTTGATAGCTCACAACCTACAGCCCGGGCAGCACCCTGGTAAATCTCCTCTACACCGTCTCTGGTGTAATCGCATCCTTTCTATAGTGTGGAGACCAGAACTGCATGCTATATTCTAGTTTCAGTGTGACCTCCCTGCTCTTGTATTTGTTGCCTCATATAAGAAAGGCAATTATCTCATATACTTAGTTAACCACCTTATGTATCTGACTTGCAACCTTTAAGGATCTGTGCTATTCATACCAAGTTCAGTACTTTCCACGGTCCTGTCACCCATCATGTATTCCTTTGTCTTAGTGGCCATCCCAAGTACATTCTCACATTGCTTATGGCTGAATTCCATTTGCCATGACTCTGCCCAGCTGCCAGTCTGTTGAACCCTCAAGCAGTTGAGTGGCTCTATTTATCACCTTCTCAGTATTCATTCTCCAAGGATTTCTTGATTACACCCATACATTTAAGTTCAGATCATCAGTGTGCACCGTGTTCAACAATGTGCCCTATGGGACCACACTGGAAACAGACTTCCAGTCACAGAAATATCTGTCTACCATCACCCTCTGCTTCCTGCTTCTAAGCCAAATTTGGGACCCAATGTGCCATTTGGAGCCTTTGGGCTCCTACATTCTTGACACGATTAAAAGTCTCAGTAAAGTCCATATAGACCCTTCAAATGCATAGACCACACTGATAGTCTTTGTTGCTCAAACAGTTTGATGAAATTTATTAAATATGACCTTTCCTTAACAAATCCATGCTGACAATCCCTGATTAATCCATGTCTGTCCAAGTATGGATATATTCTGTCCTTGAGAATTTTTAAAAATAATTTCCTCGCTGTGAAGGTTAGACTGACTAACCTGTAATTTCCTGGTCTAGCTCTTTGTCTTTTTTTAAATAATGTGATGACGTTAGCGGTCCTCCACTCCTCTGGTACCTCATGGAGATTTGAAAATTACAGTCAGGCCCCCTGCTATCTCTTTCCTTGCCTCATACAACAGCCTGGGACACATCTCATCAGGGTCTGTGGATTTATCCACTTTTAAGATTGCTAATCCTGCTTAGGACCTCCTCTCTCTCTACATTCATTTTGTCTAATATTTCACAGTCCTTTCACCTGTTGCCTGTCCAGGTTTCCATTCCCCTTGGACATTCCACCTTTTACTTCACTCCAGGTTCTTGCATTCTGACTCCTGTCTCTTCCATTAACCCAGATGAGTTGATTCAACTCTTTGTGTCAAAAAAGTTTGCTTGTTGGTCCTCCAAGTAGGTAAAGAGACTCCCCTTTTGGTTTCAAAGGACCTTGATAGGATTCCCAGTGCCAAAGTTGCCATCGGTGGAGCTGGCAGAGGAACGAGTCCAGCAGCACTGTTTGCTCTGATAACCCTTGAGCCTCTGGTCATTGAGCAAACTCAGGGTTGGGCTTAGCTGTGATGCCATCCAGGGTCTGACTTCCAGCAAATCCAGTTGGGAATTGAAGAGAAGTTTCTTTACTCTGAGCGGTTATAATTTGGATTACACTTGCTGTCTAAGTCTAGATGTCAAGGAGAACTACTCATTCACAGAATGGGTGTATCAATGATGAGGGAAGTACCCATTGTACATCTTTAATTAGGGTGTAGAGTAACTACAGTGCTGTGAGGGAGGATGTTTCAGGATTTGGACCCAGCGACACTGAAGGAATGGTGATACATTTCCAAGTCAGGACAGCGTGTCCAGAGGGTATGGCATTTACGTCCGCCTGCTGCTGTTGTCAGTCAAGGCCTTAAGAGAGTGGTGCTGTGGGCTGTGTTATCAAAGAAGCTTTCTGGAGTTGCGATTGTATAACTTAAGTAGGCCATGGGGAATTCACAGAGCTCTGCGCCACCAAGAACCAGCGCTTTCCAGAGACAGGGTTATTTAAGCCCCAACTCCAGAAATGCGCTGAAGGACATGCCATCGTTTAATATTCGACAATATTCAAAAGATTTAATTGAAACTAAATTGGCTCACATGGATGTCAAATGCCACATACTTGTGAGAATTTCTCCCATGTCATTTTATTTCTCAACCAATGTCACTAAAATGGATTATCTGGGAGCTTGCTATACATCAATTTGCAATGTACGTCCTATATTATGACAATGGCCATTCTTCAGAAGCGCATCAACAGCTGTGAATTGTTTTGCGACATCCTGAGGTTGGGAAAGATGCTGTAAGAATGCAGATTCTCCTTTCCTTTTGCACTCGGGCAGGTGTTATAGAGTTCAGCCTTTGTTCTGTTGTCTCTGCAGGTATGGCCTCACAAGTGCAAGTGTTTTCCCCTCACACAATCCAGACAAGTGCCTTCTGCAGTGTGAAAAAACTGAAAGTGGAGCCAGGTTCTAACTGGGATATGACCGGGTATGGTTCACACAGTAAAGTATATAACCAGAGCAAGAGTCCGAACATCGCACAGTCAACAATCAGCGCTTCTCTTCAAGTTCCCAATCCAACTCTGTCCTACGAGCAGACAGTGATTTTCCCGGCCAGTGCTGGCCACATTGTCTTCACCACAGCAAACAGCACATCGGGGGTGGTGGCTGTGTCTGCCCAGGCCTTGGGAGGCCCGCAGAACCTGACGCGCCGCAGCACCGTGACCCTCCTCGATACCTACCAGAGATGCGGCCTGAAGCGGAAGAGTGAGGAACTCGAGGACACCGGCAGCGTGCAGATCATTGAGGAGCATCCGCCAATGCTTCAGAACGCCGCCAGCGGCGCTACTGTTGCCACGGCAGCCACTTCCACCGCCACGTCTAAGAACAGTGGGTCGAATAGCGAGGGCGACTACCAGCTCCTACAGCACGAGGTGCTGTGCTCAATGACCAACACTTACGAGGTGTTGGAGTTTCTTGGCCGTGGGACATTTGGCCAAGTAGTAAAGTGCTGGAAAAGGGGGACCAATGAGATTGTGGCCATCAAGATTCTGAAGAACCACCCTTCCTACGCACGGCAGGGCCAGATCGAGGTGAGCATCCTCGCTCGACTAAGCACAGAGAGTGCGGATGACTACAATTTTGTCCGGGCCTATGAGTGCTTTCAGCACAAGAACCACACTTGCCTTGTCTTTGAAATGCTGGAGCAGAACTTGTACGACTTCCTGAAGCAGAACAAGTTCAGTCCGTTGCCCCTCAAGTACATCAGGCCCATCCTGCAGCAGGTAACCACAGCCTTGATGAAACTCAAGAACCTCGGCCTAATTCACGCTGACCTGAAACCAGAGAACATCATGCTGGTGGATCCAGTCAGGCAGCCGTACCGAGTGAAGGTGATAGATTTCGGCTCAGCGAGTCATGTCTCAAAGGCTGTGTGTTCCACTTACTTACAGTCCAGGTATTACAGGTAGGTCCCTTCTTCCCTCAAGCTTCTTGTGTGATTTATATTGGAGTGCTTTTATTGTGTCAGTTTGGGGGTGGGGGGGGTGACATCACAAAAACAATCGTATAGTTCTGTTTCATGTTGAAGTAATTTCATTGCCCTCTTTACGTGTCTGGCATAGCACTCTGTGGCAGACAGGCCTGCACAGGTTTCAAAATGGCTGCCAACCCCACCCCTCTGCCAAAGGCCCTGTGGCCAGGGAAGGCCAGAGTCTGCTTCCGACAATTCTGCCTTCAGATTTTCTTTGCTCGTTGCCTTCTCTAAACCCCACCCACTCCCCTGACGAGCGAAACTCAGTTGGCTAGCTTTTCCTTTTTCTGAGGGGATCAGAAGATGAGAGGAGCGGGACTCCTTGTGTTCCTGCCGCATGCTCCTCTCAAAATGAAATAACTTTCATTTTCCGTGAAGCGTGGACAGTGGTGTAGTGTTGCATCTAAAGTCTAATCTTTTAAACAACAAAATACAAACTTGTGAAGTATCAAATTGATTTATTTCAAGTACTGTTTATGAAATAGCTTCCAGTGCAAATAATGGTTTGAGCCCAATACTCTGAGGATTTCAAATTCCCCAATGCACCCAGCTAGCTGGCCAGGTTCACTTTGTAGAGATATGTTTGGCCTCCCAGGAGACTTGGGAGCATTTTAAAATGTGGAATATATTCAGAGCCGCTGATGGTAAAATACTACAATGTAATGCCTGCAATCGCCTGGGATTACTTTCTGTGTGGTGGGTCTCTTAAACAACATGCATCAGCATTCAAAGCAGCATTACTGTGACCAAACATACATTGTTAGAGAATGGAATACTCAATAGGATGTAGGAAAACAAAAATGTACAATCTGCTCTGTTTGTTTTTCAACAACATGCTGTTGAATTAATGATCAAATTTATTTTTTGGTTTTTGTAAAGAAAGAATTACATAGTGCGGTGAGACCTCACTGCAATCTGGGAAGAGTGTTGTGCATAAGAAACAGAAATAGCAGCAAGACAATTGTTTATTTTTGTTTGCAATCTCTGATGGGTTTACATAGAATTTGAGTTTGCCTAAAGAAAGTCACGTTTTGTCAAGATCTCTATTACCAAACGATTAGCCGTACATAAAATTTACTGCATAGCAATGGCCTATTTAGCCCCCACTGGTCTGGGCTAATTTTTATGCTCCACACAAGCCTTGCCACATTCCACTTCATATCATTCTTTCAACAGAACATAAGGTTATGTCGGTTATATGACAGAAGAAGGTAATTCAAACCAACTAATCTAAGTCTGAGTTTATGCTTCCACTTCTGTATCTGTGATTGTATCTATCTATTGCCTTTTCCCTCATGGTTCTCAAGCCGCCCTTTAAACTTAATCACTCCAACCATGCCCTGTGGCCACAGATTCCACATTCTTATCACTCTTTAGTTAAAGAAGTCTCTACTGAATTTCCTTTTGGACATCTTGATGCCCATCTGATATTGTTGGCCTCTTGTTATGTTCTTCCTCACAGGAGGCAGATACTCTTTGGTACAAAGCAGTAATTCACCAATTAAAGCACTTGGGTTTTCCCAGTTTATATTTGCAAAACTAAAGCGCATGTGTAGCGAAACTGTTGCCCTTCTCACATTCCTTTCCTATCTCTTCATAGATCACAATTTTTTCCTCCTCCTTGGTACTTTGTAGAATTCCCCAAGTACGGTTTAATCATTTTCACATTAAAAGTGCCCAACTAGATTACTTAATTATTGTAAAAGTAGGATAATACTAGGAATAGACAAGGTAATCTCTGGGAAACGCTTGAAAATTATCTTGAAGGTAGGATCAGTAAATATGACTGAACATTAGTAAAAGGTAATTTTGCTTAGACTTCCATTTCAGTATTTATCTGTCTTATGGGTTACTTCCTATATCTTAATTTGAATCTTCTATATGTCAAAATGGCACCAAAGCATGACAACATATTACACTTTTCACTGTACTTATAAAATACAGCTGGCAATAAATCATTCAATTGATCAAATGCTTTAAATCTCGATGGGATTTAAGTCAGGATGGGGAAGGATTCAGGACTTCTGACATTATAATTATTTTTAATCAATCTGCTTGGTCAAGCTGTGACTCAGCTCAGGGGCAGATGGGATTTGAACCCAGACCTCCTGATCCAGAGATAGGAACATGACCACTGCACTATAAGACCAGCTTCTGACGTAATAAGCAATGAACGATGGTGAAGATTTGAGTGTTGGTTTTTGGGGATCTTGGTCGATGTGTTGAACATACATTGTATGAAGAGTCACTTTCAGTGAAGAGCATAAATCTGGCTGGAAAGGGAGTACTATTTCTGTAGTTTTTTGATCTTTCGTTGATCAGGCCAAATGCAAGAATACCAAAACTTAACAGCCATAATCATTTACCTAACAGGAATAAGAGATTGATTGGCATTTAAACTCTGGTAGGACAAAGCAATGCTATGGAGCAAGTAATGAGGAATTATAGGCTTCCCAAATTCTTGGATAATTCAAAAGAGGCACAAGGTTTAAACATAATCCTACTTGTTTTCACAACACGGATTACTGCTTTCCAACTGACCAACGCTGTATTCTCCAGTGGTAAAAATTAACGTAATTTTGCTGAGAGTTTGGAATTCTTGCTTTTGTTCTGATGAGCGTAAAACAAAAAGTAAGATATGTCTTCTTTTTTTCTGGAATATTCAAGTAGGCTAGATAAACATGCAAGGGAGCAAACAATACGGTGTTATGAAGATCGGTGAGGAGGGAGCCGGTGATGACTGACTGGGCAGAATGGTCTGTTTATTGATGCATATTCGTTGCAAACCGATGGAAAGATTTGGGGAAACCCTCCAAGTGGGGGGCACATGATGTGTTGGGCAAAGTGGCAGTTCTAGACAGTCTAGAAAAGGATTTTGGGTACTCGAGCAGATGTTGAGAATATAGAGAAGTCTGACTGACGGGTTAGAGTCTGGGAGACACTGAAAATGTGGAGGTAGTGAACAATTTAGTTGTAGAGATCAGCAATGCAAGAGAAGAGGGGTCAGAGTACACAGGGCCTAAGTGGGGCTGATTGGTTTTTCCAGACCACTCAGTTCAACCATCGATTGTAATATGACAGCCGCCCCAGCTCTTGAAAACATTAAACTCATTCCACAGTGACTTACATATTACGACAAGGATTTATAGCACCCACTGTCACAGGCTGTGCTCATGAGCTGTGCTTGTATGGATATTTTTTCCACCTCCCTTTCTCCTCTACATTCCCACATTTTCCTCCTCTTCATTTCCTTCATCACAGTCGCTCTCTTCCCAAATTCCTCGCCCTTTTTTCTCCTCTTTCCCGTCACCCTCTTCTTTCGCTTTTCTTTCTTTCCCCTAAATCTTTCCCAACATTCTCTGCCCCCCTCATTCGCCTCCGGCCTCATTCTGTCTTCGCCACCCCCCCCCCCCCCCTCCACCCAGCCTCAGCCTCAGCCTCAGCCTCTTTTCATCCCCCCCCGCCCCAGCCTCAGCCTCTTTTCACGCCCCCCCCCCCCCCGCTTCGGCCTCCTCCTCCTCCCACTACTTCCATCCCCCGCCCAGCCTCGTTTTCTTCCCCCCCAAACCATGTTCTCTTCCCCCCCCAAACCATGTTCTCTTCCCCCCCCAAACCATGTTCTCTTCCCCCCGCCAAACCTCGTTCTCTTCCCCCCGCCAAACCTCGTTCTCTTCCCCCCCCCCAAACATCGTTCTCTTCCCCCCCCCAAACATCGTTCTCTTCCCCCATTCTTCTGCTGTCTATCCCTGTGTTCTGTGTTCCATCTCCCCTTCATTCTCTGTTTTTCCAGATTCTCTGTTCTCGCCCTTCTCATTGTCTCTTCCCGACTTCCCTGTTCTTTCTCATCCCTCCTCCTGTTCTTTCATGGCCCACATTCTCTGTTCTCCTTTTTAGCTATCTATGCACATGAACGTCAGGTTTATCTGTCCCTCAAGTTAATTAGAACTGCACAATTAAATCTATGTTGTCTCCCTGTATCCCATCTGTCAATATGTATCACCCCACTTTTCTGCCTATTAAATGCCAACTACTGCTTGCCTGCCCATTCTATTTGCCTATCAGTGCCCTGGTGCAGTGGATTAGTATTGTCTGTCTGCTATTCCTCCATCAGCAAACTTTGAAATTTTACTCCATATCAAATATCCAAGCTGTTTTTATGTATCAAAACACAGTGATCCCTTCACTGACCCTTGGGGGTCTCCACTGTCTATTTTCCAGCCTGAAAAATAACCATGTACCATGACTCACTGCTTTTATTCCTTAACCCATTCTTTTATCCCAGCTGTAAATGACCTCCTGTTTCCATAACCTCCAGTTTGAAAACCAGTTTTTCTCTGGTAATTTAAGATCTTAAGATGTGAGAAGTAGGCCGTTCAGTCCATCGAGTCTGCCGCTTAGTGAGATCATGGTTGATTTGAGAAGCCTCAACTCCATTTTCCATCCTTTTCCCTGTGACCCTCAAGTTCCCGACTGATTAAAAATGTCTCTATCTCAGCCTTGAATATACTTGGTGACCCAGCCTTAACATCTGTTTGTAGTAAAGAATTTCATAAATACACTACCCTCTGAGAGAAGAAATTCCCCCTCATCTCTATCTTAAATCTGACAGTCCAGTGTACCTTCCTGAAGATGTCTCCCTTATCCCAACTCTGTGCCTTCTATGAATTAGCCAATCCTCTTTACATGCCAAGATACTATCTCCAACAATGGGCTTTTACCTTAGAGTGGCTTAATAGGTGGTACCTGGATGTGAGTTTGCTTGCTGAGCTGGAAGGTTAGTTTTCAGACATTTCGTCACCTTTTTTTTTATTTGAAAAAATATACTTTATTCATAGAATGTACAAAAAAATAAAACATTTATACACCACCCAGTCATGCAAGCCACTCCGGGTTACCCGGGGGTACGTACACCAACTAAAGGAAAAAAGCAAAACAGAGAGAAAAAAAAAACAAAGCAAAGAAAACACCCCGGCAGTCGTCACCCCGCACAGTCCCAGTTGGCCCCCTGACCAGTTGGGGAAGGCGCCAGCTGGGCTCAGTTACCAGATAGGATTCTTTTCCCTTTTCTGGACGAGGGGGCTCATACAGTGGTCTTTCCCCACCGCTCCTTGGCGGCGGCTGCCCCAAGCGTTAGCGCATCCCTCAGCACGTAGCCCTGGACCTTGGAGTGCGCCAGTCTGCAACACTCGGTCGGGGGCAGTTCTTTCAGCTGGCAGACCAGCAAGTTGCGGGCAGACCAAAGAGCGTCTTTCACCGCATTGATGGTCCTCCAGGCGCAGTTGATGTTGGTCTCGGTGTGCGTCCCCGGAAACAGCCCGTAGAGCACGGAGTCCCGCGTCACGGAGCTGCTCGGGACGAACCTCGACAAATACCACTGCATCCCCCTCCAGACCTCCTGCGCATAGGCACACTCCAGAAGGAGGTGATCAACAGTCTCGTCCCCCCGCAGCCACCTCGAGGGCAGCGTGCAGTGGTGCAGAGATTCTGGGCATGCATAAAGGATCTCACTGGCAGAGCCCCTCTCACCGCCAGCCAAGCAATGTCCTTGTGCTTGTTCGAAAGTTCTGGCGATGAGGCATTCTGCTAAACGACTTTGGCAGTCTGCGTGGGGAACCACACGACGGGATCCACCCTCTCCTTTTCCCGAAGGGTCCTGAGGATACTACGTGCTGACCATTGCCTGACGGCCTTGTGGTCAAAGGTGTTTCCTTTGAAAAATTTCTCCACGAAGGACAAGTGGTACGGAACGGTCCAACTACTCGGAGCGTTCCGCGGCAACGAGGCCAGGCCCATCCTTCGCAACACCGGGGACAGGTAGAACCTCAGTAAGTAGTGACACTTGGTGTTTGCGTACTGAGGATCTATGCACAGCTTGATGCAGCCACACACAAAGGTAGCCATCAGGGCGAGGGTGGCGTTCGGTACGCCCTTTCCCCCATTTCCCAGGTCTTTGTACATGGTGTCTCTGCGGACCCGGTCCATCCTCGACCCCCAAATGAAGTGGAAGATGGCCCGGGTGAACGCAGCGGCGCAGGTCCAGGTAATAGGCCAGGCCTGCGCCACATACAACAGTACCGAAAGCCCCTCGCACCTGACAACCAGGTTCTTACCCGCGATGGAGGGGGACCGGAGCGTCCACCTGCCCAGCTTCTGCTTAAATTTGGCAATACGCTCCTCCCAAGTCTTAGTGCATGCCCCAGCTCCACCAAACCAAACACCCAGCACCTTCAGGTAGTCTGTCCTGACGGTGAAGGGGATGAAGGAGCGGTCGTCCCAGTTCCCGAAGAACATGACCTCGCTCTTACCCCTATTGACTTTGGCACCCGAGGCCAGTTCAAACTGGCCGCAGATGTCCAACAGCCTACTCACCGACCGACGATCGGTGCAGAAGACGGCGACATCGTCCATGTACAGGGAGGTCTTGACCTGAAGGCCTCCACTGCCTGGGATAGTCACGCCCTTCAGGCTCGTGTCCTTCCTGATGGAGGCGGCGAAGGGCTCCACACAGCCCACGAACAAGGCAGGAGAGAGCGGGCAGCCCTGCCTGACTCCAGATCTAACAGGAAAACTGTCTGATTCCCACCCGTTTATCGAGACTGCGCTAACGATGTTAGCATAGAGCAGCCGGATCCAACTGCGGATGCCCTCCCCGAACCCCAATTTGGAGAGGACGTCCCTCATGTAAGCATGAGAGACCCTGTCGAAGGCCTTCTCCTGGTCCGGGCTGACGAGGCAGGTGTCCACCCGCCTGTCCTGTACGTAGGCGATCGTATCCCTGATGAGCGCGAGGCTCTCAGCGATCTTCCTGCCCGGCACAGCACAGGTTTGGTCAGTGTGAATCACTGACTCCAGGACAGACCTGACCCGGTTGGCAATGACCTTGGCCAGGATTTTGTAGTCCACGTTCAAAAGTGAAATGGGACGCCAATTCTTAATTTTTTCCCTCTCCCCCTTCCTCTTGTAAATGAGGGTGATGATGCCCTTCCTCATGGACTTGCACATTTCCCCTGCCCGAAGCGCACTATCGTACACCTCCAGCAGGTCCTGGCCGACCAGGCCCCACAGAGCGGAATACAGCTCAACCGGTAAGCCGTCGCTTCCGGGAGTCCTATTCCTCTGCAAGGACTTGAGCGCTCTGGCCAGCTCGTCCAGGGATATCGGCCGGTCCAGCCACTCCCTCGTGCCGTCGTCTAAGACCTCCGTGATAGACGACAGGAACGACTCGGAGGCCGTGCTGTCCGTGGGCTTCGTGTCGTACAGTCCGGCATAGAAGGATCTGCTGATCCTCAAAACGTCGGGCCGAGACGACGTCACCGAGCCGTCGTCCTCCTTCAGACGGCTAAGCACAGAGCTCTCTTTGTGCACCTTCTGAAAGAAGGAACGCGAGCACGTCTCGTCCTGCTCCACGGAGCGGACCCTGGACCGGAAGATTATCCTGGAGGCCTCCGCGGCGAAGAGCGAGGCTTGCTGGCCCCTCACCTCGCGGAAGTCCTCCGTGACATCGACTCCCATCAACTGCAGAAGAAGCAGGTTCTGCACCCTTTTCTGGAGTCGCGACAGCTTTCCCCGCCTCTCTCTTGCCTTCCGAACACCCTTGAGGACAAAGAACCTCTTGATGTTCTCCTTCACCGTCTCCCACCAGTCGCCTGGAGACTCAAAGAGGGGTTTCACGGTCCTCCAACCGGTACTCCCTCTTAAGCTCCTCGACGTTCTCTGGGGTCAACAGAGTCGTGTTGAGCTTCCACGTCCCTTGCCGGCCGGCTGGTCGTCCTGTAAGTGACAGTCGGCCAACAGGAGGCAGTGGTCAGAGAAGAACACCAGCTCGACACCGGTGGACCTGACAGAGAACGTCCGTGACACAAACAGGAAGTCTATCCTTGAGCGGATAGACCCGTCTGGCCGCGACCAGGTGTACCTCTGCTGCGCTCCGTCTGCAGGGGTGCTGAAGACGTCGAGCAGCTTGGCGTCCTTCACCGTGCCCATCAGGAATCTGGACGTGACGTCCAGTTGAATCCCCCCACCCGCTGTCCCCATGCCGGATCTTCCATCTGCATCAATGATGCAGTTGAAGTCTCCGCCTAGGATGACCGGCCTGGACGTAGCCAGCAGAGGTGGAAGCCGTTGCAGGACGGCCAACCGCTCACTCCGTACCGCTGGGGCGTACACGTTGATCAGCCTCAGGGGAGCGTTCCTGTAGGTGATGTCAGCCACTAGGAGGCGCCCCTCCCACCACCTCCTGAACTTGAGAGATGGTGAAGTTGCGCCCCCGCAGCAGAATAGCCAGGCCCGAGGAGCGACAGTCGTTACCCCCCGACCAGATCGAAGGCCCACAGGTCCAGGCACCAGACCATTTCCCGTACCTGCCGAGGTGCGGTATCCCGCACTCCTGCAGAAACAGGAGGTCCGCCTTGATGGTGGTCAGGTAGGCCAACGTGGACACACATCTCGCGGTTGACTTGACGCTGCGCACATTAATGGTCGCAATTCGTACCCCCATTGTGGGCAGTGACCGCAGTACCCTCCCCAAGTCCAAGGTCCAGCCCCTCCATCTGTCCCTTCATGCCCATTGCCCGGGCTAACTGCTGGACGCTCTCCGGGCTCAGGAAACCGTCCGTGCTGCCTTCCGGGTGGCATCCCCCCGTCAGGGGTGCGGAGGCAGGAGGGTCCCGCTCCGGGTCAGGCTGGGGACGTGCTGTTTCCTCCTTCCCGCCTGGAAGTTCCGGGGGGCCCTCCAGTGCTCCAGCGGCACTTGACTGGGTGTCGGAGTGAGCCTCAGGACGCCTCCCGTCACCTGGAAGCGGGGTGCTGCTTTCCTTCCCCCTCGAGACCTTTAACTTCTGCTTCGGGTGGGCCCTCTCCGAATCCTCCTCGTCAGAGGAGCTCTTATAGCCCCCCTGCAGCTGCCTCTTCCCGCCTGATTGTTGCGGTTCCTGGGCCCATCGACGCACCTTCCTCCTCACTTTCCGGACTGTTGTCCACTCCCCTGGGTCGCCTGTCGCCGCCTCCATTGGCTCCGGGTTGTCGGGGGGGGGGGGGGGGGGGGGGATCGGAGCCTGCAGGGGTGCTTTGCTGGCCTCGGGCCCATCCTGCACGGCCTGGCCCTCCTGCACATTAGTGGGGTCCTCGCTGGGCCCTGGTGCCTTCCTCTCCTCCGGGGGTGCTGGCCCCGCATTTCCCCTGCCGGCGACCTGGGCGTAGGTGGCACCCCGCTGCGGGCATGCCCTATAGAAGTGGCCCGCTTCCCCGCAAAGGTTGCAGCTTCTCTCTCGTGGGCAATCCTTTGCAAGGTGTCTCTCCTCCCTGCAGATGGTGGCTTTGCAGTCGGCCGCCATGTGACCTGACCTACCACAGGCATGGCAGACTTTAGGTTGCCCTGCATAGGTCAGGTAGCCCCTGCTCCCGCCGATCGCGAAGCTGGACGGTGGGTGTGCGACATTCCCGTCTGCACCCATCCTCAGCGTCACCTTGACCTGCCTCTTACTCGTCCAGATGCCAAAGGGGTCCACGATGTCAGTTAGGTCCCCTTCCACCTTCACATACCTTCCGAGGAAGGTCAGGACATCAACTGCTGGCACATGCGGGTTGTCCATGTGTACAGTCACCATACGGCTCCTCTGTGCTGGCATCACAAACAGTGGGACAGCGGTCAATACAGAGAGGGGGCCCTCACCTCCTTTCTCCTTGAAAACCTCCAGGAAGCGCTCGCAAAGCTTGGCACTCCGGAAGGTCACGTCGTAAAAACCCCCTCCGGGGAAATCCTGCAGGCAGTAAATGTCCGCAGCAGCGAACCCGCAACAATCCAACAGGACCCTCTTCACGAAGAAGGTGCGGTCCACAGGTGCACCTTCATCCACCTTCTTTACAGAAACACGGATGGTGTTCCGGACCCCCTGACCTGGGGCACGAGCACTTGCCGCAGCCATCGTTGCAGGTTGGCTGCTCCCCTGAACCAGCGGTAGGCCGAAGCCAGCATTAAGATCCACTGGTCACAAGGGTGCACAGCCAACCCGACGTCCTCCTTTCACCTCCAAGATAGCACTCTCCTCCTCTCGGTCCACAAGAGAGTGGGTCTTTATTGTGTTCGAGATGTAAGCTAGTTCACTGAGCTTGCTGGTTTGTTCCCAGATGTTTCGTCACCATTCTAGGTAACATCATCAGTGAGCCTCCGACGAAGCGCTGGTGTTATGTCCCGCTTTCTATTTATCTGGTTAGGTTTCCTTGGGTTGGTGATGTCATTTCCTGTGTTGGTGATGTCATTTCCTGTTCTTTTTCTCAGGGGATGGTAGATTGGCTCCACATCAATGTGTTTGTTGATGGAGTTCCAGTTGGAATGCCATGCTTCGAGGAATTCTCGTGCATGTCTCTGTTTGGCTTGTCCTACGATGGATGTGTTGTCCCAATCAAAGTGGTGTCCTTCCTCATCTGTATGTAAGGATACGAGTGATAGTGGGCCATGTCGTTTTCTGGCTAGGTGATGTTCATGTATCCTGGTGGCTAGCTTTCTGCCTGTTTGTCCAATGTAGTGTTTGTCACAGTTCTTGCAAGGTATTTTGTAGATGACATTCGTTTTGTTTGTTGTCTGTATAGGGTCTTTTAAGTTCATTAGCTGCTGTTTTAGTATGTTGGTGGGTTTGTGGGCTACCCTGATGCCAAGAGGTCCGAGTAGTCTGGCAGTCATTTCGGAAATGTCTTTGATGTAGGGGAGAGTGGTTATGGTTTCTGGGCCCATTTTGTCTGTTTGTTTGGGTTTGTTGCTGAGGAATCGGCGGACTGTGTTCATAGGGTACCCATTCTTTTTGAATACGCTGTATAGGTGATTTTCCTCTGCTCTGCGTAGTTCCTCTGTGCTGCAGTGTGTGGTGGCTCGTTGGAATAATGTTCTAATGCAGCTGGTGGTACCTTTCAAAAACAAAATCCCTTTTCGAAATCCAGATATATTACAGGCGCTGTCTCCTTGTTATCTATCTTGCTTAGAGTCATAGAGAGTTACAGCATTGAAACACCCTTCAGCTCAACTGAAGGCTGACCTGATATCCTAAATTAATCTATTCCTGTTTGCCAGCTTTGGCACATTTACTTCTAAACCCTTCCTATTCATGTACCCATCCAGATGCCTTTTAAATGCTGTAATTGTACCAGCCTCCACCACTTCCTCTGGCAGCTCATTCCATACACGCACCACCTTCTGTGGGGAAAAAGTTGCCCCTTAGGTCCCTTTTAAATCTTTCCCCTCTCACCTTAAACCTATGCTGTCTGGTTTTGAACTCCCCTACCCTGGGGAAAACACCTTGTCTATTGACCTTACCCATGCCCCTCATGATTTTATAAACCTCTGTAAGGTCACCCTTCAGTCTCTGGTGCTCCAGGGACAATAGCCCCAGCCTATTCAGCCTCTCCCTATAGCTCAAACCCTCCAACCCTGGCAACATCCTTGTAAATCTTTTCTGAACCCTTTCAAGTTCCACAACATCCTTCCTATAGCAGGGAGTCGAGAACTGAACAGAGTATTTCAGAAGAGGCCGAACCAATGTCCTGCACAGCTGGAACATGACCTCCTAACTCCTATACTCGGTGTACTGATCAATATAGGCAGTCATACCAAACACCTTCCTTACCAGTCTGTGTACCTGGGACTCCATGGACAAGGAACGATGAACCTGCACCCCAAGATCTCTTTGTTCAGCAACACTCCCCAGGACCTCACCATTAAGTATACAGGTCCTGCCCTGATTTGCTTTTTCAAAATGTAGCGCCTCACTTTTAGCTAAATTAAACTCCATCTGCCACACCTTAGCCTGTTGGCCCATCTGATCAAGATCCTATTGTACTCTGAGGTAACCTTCACTGTCCACTACCACCTCCAGTATTTTTGTTACATCCTCAATGAATTCTGGTAAAATTGTCAGGTCTGATTTTTCCTTCACGAAGCCATTCTGATGCTGCTTGCTTATATGCTGTATTTTTAAATGCTTTGCTATTTTATTTCTATTCACTGGTGGAATTGATGGGAATTGTTAGCTGGGCCAGCATTTACTGCCATCGCTAGTTGCCCTTGAGAAGCTTGTAAGCTGCTTTCATGAACTGCTGCAGTCCACAAGCTGTTAATGCACCCGCAGTGCAGTTGAGGAAAGCAGGATTTCCAGGATTTGATCCGGCGACACTGAGGGAACTGAGGGCATTGTTGCTAAGTTTGCAGGTGACACAAAGATCGGTGGAGGGACAGGTTGTGTTGAGGGAGCAGGGAGGCTGCAGATGAAGTTGGACAGGCTAGAAGAATGGGCAAACAGCTGATTGTTTTCCAATCTGGGAAGGTGTGAGGTTATGCACTTTGAAGGAGGAACTGAGGGAATAGGCTAATTTTTAAATGGGAAAAGGCTTTGTAACTGTGAATCACAAAGGGGCTTGGGAGTTCTAGTTCTGGATTCCATTAAATTTAATGTGAAGGTACAGTGACAGTTAAGTAGGCAAATGCTATGCCAACATTCATTTCAAGAGGGTTAGAATATAACAGCAGGGGTTTACTCCTGAGGCTGTATAAGGCTCTGGTCAGACAGCATTGGGAATGTTGGGAACAGTTTTCGGCCCTGTATCTAAGGATGGATATGCTGGCATTGGACGGGGTCCAGAGGAAGCTTACACAAATGATCATGGGGATGAAGGCCCTGTCATATAAGGAGCACAAGGGAACTCTGGGTTTGTACTTGATGGAATTTAGAAGGATGATGGGAGATCGGATTGCAACTTACAGATTACTGAGAGGTCTGGAAAGGGTGGACATGGAGAAAACGTTTCTATTACTCGGAGAAACTAGGTTGCAAGGGCACAGCTTCTGGGTGAAGGGGGCTTTAGAACTGAGATTAGAAGGAGTTTCTTCAGCCAGAGGAGGAATCTGTGGAACTCATTGCTGTAGATGGCTGTGGAGGCCAAGTCATTGAGTGTATTTAAGACAGAGACAGATGGGTTCTTGATCAGGATTATGAGGAGAAGGTAGGAGAATGGAAACACATCAGCCATGATTGAATGGAGCAGGTTTGATGGGTCGAGTGGTCTAATTCTGCTCCTATGACTTACAGTCATATGAAATTATGATATATTTCCAAGTGTGGATGATGGTGAGTGGCTTGGAGAGGAACTTGCAGGTGATGGCCTTCCCATGTACCTGCTGCCCTTGTCCTTCTAGATGGAAGTGTTCATGGGTTTGGAAGGTGCTGCTGAGGATCTTTGGTGAACTTCTGCAGTGCATCTTGTAGATAGTACACACTGCTGCTACTGAGCGTCGGTGGTGGAGGGAGTGGATGTTTTGTGAATGTGGTGGCATTTAAACGGGCTGCTTTGTCCTGGATGGTGCCAAGCTTCTTGAGTATTGTTGGTACTGCACCCATCCAGACCATCCTTTAAAATAGACTCGAAAGTTTTCCAAATAACTGATGTTGATCCAACTGATCTGTAGTTTATTTAAAAAAGGAAAAGAGACAAACAAAAATTAAGGTGGTACATCCGCAGTTTTCCAACCTGGGACTTTTCCAGAATCTAAGGATTGTAACAACCAGTCCTTCCAAAATCTCTTCAGCAGCTTTCTTTAATATGCATCCCATCACGTTCAGGGGACTTGTGGTCTTTGGTCCCATTGGTCTCGCTAGGAACTTCTGTCCATGACAGTTATTTCCCTGCTCTTTCCTTTTGCCCCTTCACTATTTAGTAACTTTGGATGGCTGTCACTGTCTTCTACTGTGAAGATTGATACTTGTTCGGTTCCTGGTTCCCTGTTAGTATTTCCTCAACTTTGCTGGCTAAATGGCCAATGTTTACTTTTGGCTTTGCTCTTCCATTTTATTTAAAGCAGTGCTAGTTTTGATATCACGTGCAAGTAATTTGCAATGTTTATTTTCAACCACTTTTTTAAAATTGTCTTTTGTTGGTTTTCAAACCATTCCCAATCCTGTGACTTATCACTAATCTTTGCCACATTGTATGTCATTTTCTTTCATTTGATGTAACCTTGCCTTTCCTGGCTTATGACAGTTGGCGTATCCTTCTCCCCGACTTGGATGTATCTTTGCTGTAAACCAGGCTCTATTTTCTTAAATAACTTTGTTCCTTCGTCCATTGTCCCTCCACCATCGTTGCGGCTTAGTTTCTTTTCTAGTCCATTTCAGTCATCCCTGCCCTCATTCCTTTGTAATTTCCTTATTTGAGCTTAGCACAGTTGCTTCCAACCCATGTTTATCCCTGCCAAACTGAATGGTAAATTCTTGTTATGGTCACAATTCCTTGGGGAATCTCTTTCAGAGATCACGTACTAAACCTGCCACATTACACTCAACCAGACACAAAATAGCCTGGTCCCTAATTAGATCCACCACATATTGTTGTAAGAAGTTGTCCTGTATGCTCCACCAGCGGCTAATATCAGGGGATTTATCGACTAGACCTACCAGTCTTTTTTTCTCCCCCTTTTATTTCTCAGTCCATCCATATGGATTCTATGTCTACTGATCAAAGATAAATTCTTGCTATCATACTTACTCCATCCCATATCAACAATACTACCTACGACCTTTTCCCTTCTATCTGTCCTTTCAGAAAGTCACGTAACCCTTTGATATTTAGTTCTGAGCTTTGACCCCATTGTAACCTCCGTAATGAGTATAAGATCTTACCAGTTAACCTGTACTTGTGCCATTAATTCATTTCCTTTGTTTTGAATACAATGCACATTTAAGCAAAGAGCCATTAATTTTGCCTTTTTATTGGCTACCCCAGTTTCCCTTGAGAAACATGAGCATGTGGTTGGTGTAGCTACACCTAAAATGCTGTTAGGAAGAAAGTTGCAGGATTTTGACCCAGTGACACTAAAGGAACAGCGATATATTTCAAAGTCAGGGTGCTGAGTGGCTTGGGGAGGAACTTATAGGTGATGGTGTTCCCATGTATCTGATATTCTTGACCTTCAAGGTGGTAGAGGTCACTGGTCTGGAATGTGCTATCTGAGGAATTTGATCAAACTGCCTTCATAAAATCCATGCAGACAACATCCAGTTCATTCCTTTGTCAAACTTGTCTGTTACTTCATCAAAAATAGTAATTAGGTTAGTCAAGCATGATCTCCCTTTACAAATCTGTGCTGGCTCTACTTAATTAACTCGAACTTCTCTGAGTGCCTGCTGATTTACTTTTTCCATCATTAAAAAACATTATATAAATAGAAGTTGTTGTTGTTTTTTAAGCCTGTCTTTCATTCTGAATTGGTTTATTGTGAGGGCAATGGAAAATCTGATCTCTCTCTCAGTTTCGATCTTTGTTATGGTTTATGTTTGTCAAAAAAAGGTCCATTTGTTGTTGATTGCGGGTGTAGACAACAGTGTAGGTATGACATAGTTATCTGTTACTGCAATTCAACACTGTCATGTACTGGAAGCCTGTACTGTCATGGTCGGCACTGACATGGTGGGCTGAGGAACCTATTCCTGTGCTGTTCTCTGCTGCTGTATAAATGGTCCTAACAAACATCGACAATTTTGCTGAACCCTAGAAAGGGGAGAAACACAGTTCCCACTCACATCAACGCAATAATCACAAGGTAATCCGATTTTTGGTCGTGGTTGAAGGAGGTAAGTTTCCCTGCTCTCATCAAATTGTGGGTTTTTTTTCACATTGGCATGAGAGGAGAGCTGGGCTCTTGTTTGAAAAACCTCATTTGAAAAATTTTGTGTCTAACAGTGTAGGGCTCCTTCAGTGCAGAGTTGGAATTTTAACCTTGGACTGCTGTGTAATAGTCTCTGTTGTGGAATCTGAGCCCAAATTGTTCTGAGAGGGAGACAGAACAAGAAAGATCAAGAGCAGTAAAGAGAGTGGGAGAGAGTAAAAGAAGGTATAATTACTAAGTGGGCAATAGGAGCAGACTAGTTAGTAGGGCAGCACTGCCAGAGGAGAGACGTTCTCAGGAAGATAACACTTCTCACCCATTGCATCCGTATAGTGAGCATATCAGGAATTCCTGATCAAATAACTTGGCAATCCTACTGCTGCTCTGATTATTGTCAGGTCATTTTTAAAAGTGGCCCACTCTTGTACCCTTGGTTCATTCTATTTCTGGGCTGCTGACAAAGCCCGAAATCCTGTAATTCCATCCTGGAATCTCCAACTCGCTGTAGCTTTCCTCCTTCAAAATCCACCTCTCTTTGGTCACTCCTCCTTGTCACTCCTACTTGCTGTGTTTCTTTTATGTACAGTTCAGAGAGAATATTGGCTGTGTCCTGACTGGATGTACAAAATTTGGAAAGATTATTAGATTCACTGCCTAGGCTCCACACGACCCCTTCGTGGAGGAAAAGGCTTGTGATATTTGGCGATGATGAAATGAAGGCATGCCTGGTCGTGCCACAATTCATATGCAAAATGTGAAGTGCAGTTTCACAATGTTGTGCCGGTAGCAGGATCCCATGAGTATGGGTGGTGCTGGCTGAGAAGTGGTTCTTGGACAAGACACCGGGAGAACTGGTTTGTGCACAGGTTATGTCATGGGGCCTTCAACCTCAACCCGAACAGTCAAGATGGCTTGGCCAATTAACATGGTGAAGCTTAGCACCTCTAAAAATCTGCCAACCTCAACCAACCGAGCTAATTGCAGAGATTTTAAAAAAAAAGAAAATTCAATAGCAGGGAATGACAGAAACATCCTGAAAATACAAAGCAGGTTCTTCAGCATCAGGTCATGTAAATAGAAACAGCTTGTGCTGACAGCCCTTGACCTGAAATGAAAACAAAGCAATAAGCAAAGCTATTTTAGGAGTTACAGTCATAGAGACATACAGCATGGAAGGAGACCCTTCAGTTCAACCTTTCCATGCCAAGCAGATATCCTGCAGTAATCTAGTCCCATTCACCAGCATTTGGCCCATATCTCTCTTAAACCCTTCCGATTCATACACCCACCCAGACGCCTTTAGTTGTAATCATACCAGCCTCCACTACTTTCTCTGGCAGTTCATTCCATACATGTACACCTTCTGTGAGAAAAAGTTTCCCCTTTAGGTCATTTTTTAAATCTTTCCCCTCACCTTAAACTGACACCCTCTAGTTTTGGGCTCCCCTATCATAGGAAAAAGACCTTGGCTGTTAACCCTATACATATCCCTCATGATTTTCTGAAGGTCTATAAGGTCTGTGCTCAGCTTCCTACATTCCAGGGAAAATGGCTCCAGTCTATTCAGCGTCTCCCTATAGCTCTAACCCTCCGACCCTGGCAACGTCCTTGTAAATCTTTTCAGATTTAATAACATTTTTCCACAGCAGGGAGACTAGAATTGAATGCGGTATTCCAAAAGTGGCCTAACTAATGCCCTGTACAGCTGCAACATGACCTCCCAACTCCCCATACTCAATGCACTGACCGATAAATAGATCAAATAAAAGTGTTGCAGGGTGGGTGAGATTAGGAGGGGTCTGGGTGTGGGGTTGGCGGTGGGGGATGATCTTTGTAATATGGCAGGGGCGGGGGTAAGTGGACCGAGTGAAGTGACAGGAGAGGTGAGATGGGTTGTGGTATGTGTGATGTGATAGATAGTTCAGTCACGAGGCAGAAATTGATGAAAGGTGTCAACCTTGGTCCGCGGGTCACACTGTGAGAGGAGCTTGTGGGCTGTAGATTCACTGCAGCGACCTGAGCACAAGATGTAGACTGACAATGATACAATACTCAGTAAGCAGTTTCCCATGTCAGAGGGTTGTGAGTGGTTGGAACTCTGGCACAGAAGTGGAGACTTTGTGTATATTTAAGGCTGAGATAAATTCTTGATCTCTAGGGGAATCAAGGATTATGGGGAAATGGCAGGAAAACGGTTATGAGGAATGTGGATCAGCCATGACCCTGCTGAAAGGTGCAGCTGGCTCGAGGGGGCGAATGGCTAGTCCTGTTCCTATTTCTATGGCCTGAGTGCTGGCTTCGCTGTAAAGGTATTGTACTTGATGATGCCTCATAAATGTACCATTTATGCAGTATCAAAGAAAAATTAGGGGACCTAAACCATTTCTTTGCGTGGAAGCTTAATGTTCCAAAATGGTTCTTGCGGCACAGAAGTACACTTTGAACAGGAAATATGCCACATGCCAGTTGGAAAAGCACTTGGTGCTTACCCACCATCTGCTGAAAATTCAGAGCAAAAAGATCACCGAGTGAAGCTACCACTATCATTGAGGGACTCTGTGCTCCAGCTTACACTCTCTCTCTTAACCTCACCCACCTGAACAGACGTTGGACCCCCGCTATCATTGCTTTTTATTGAGAGAGGTATTCAGCTATGTCTAAATCTCAGATAACAAGGTGTAGAGTTGACGCACACAGCAGGCCAAGCAGCATCAGAGGAGCAGGAAAACTGACGTTTTGGGCCTAGACCCTGCTGCTTGGCCCGCTGTGTTCATCCAGCTTTACATCTTGTTATCTCAGATTGTCCAGCATCTGCAGTTCCTACTATCTTACGTCTAAATCACAGTTGGATTATTCTTTCTGATTTTTGCTGCACTTCTGTGTGTCGTGGATGCCTGTTAGAAATTTCAGTAGTCTGAGAAAGTGGTCTGGTTGATGCTGAAGTAGTCTTTGGTGACTTAAAGGGTTCTGCATGAACCAGGTATTTCCAGTCATGACTGGACTAGCAGGCAATATGCCTTATATTGAGAAAGACTTGGAGAGTGAACAAAGGCTCCACAGAGTAGGATAATATGATAAAAGAGGGAGGAGGAGCTCGAAACTGTTCTTGGCTAGATGCTGCATCAGTAGAGGGTCTTTAGTAAGCAGATCTGTCAGAGGACAGAATGCAGGAGTATTGAAACACACTGGAAGCCTTTTTGTAAAACTGATGATTATAGCATCGGCTTCCACCAGGTAGTGTGTGACTGCCATTGGAACCCGAGAGCTCAACCATCAGAGGCTGCAGCTATGATTGCCACCCGGGTATATTGATAGAGGTCCCACTCATTCTGCATTGATGGGGATGAAATGCAAGCTCTGCACAATGCCCTGCGCCAGGTTGTTGCAGGGCTCCTCCATGTTCCCAGACACTGAGCTCAGACACGTTGGCAGGTCTGTCGATTCTGTATTGGCTGTACAGCCCTTCTGCTTTTCCTAGCCCACCAAAGTCTTCCTCTGACACCCTTGTAGTGGAATGTGTGCATGTGCATGTGTGTGTGAGAGAGAGAGAGAGTGGCCTTGTCCTCTGGCATGCTGAAACCTGCATGAATCTTTCCTCTAGCTCTAGCTGCGGCACATTTGTACCCAATGTCTGACTATATGCAGATTCATGCCTCGAATCCTTGCTATAAATTACAACCCCCATCAGTAGGTGAGCTGGTGCTTGTGAAATCACGTAACAGTTCTCTTCACCTTCATAGTCTCCACTAGCTGCGCAGATTCCTGTGCCTGAGTATCTAAAAGAAAAGGGATGACTAGGAAGTGATGATAAACATGATAAACACTGGTTTACAGCAATTATGCAAAGGATGCATTAGCTACTCAGATTTAACTCTACTGAGCAGGCAGTACTACATTATCTTGCTTTTTTCCATCCGTTAACCTGACATGGATTAAAGAGGCTAACCAATTTATAGTTTGTGGAGTTTTCCCTTGCGACCACTATTTACCACTCACCCATCTGGTTCACTAATGTCCTTTAGGGAAGAAAGATACCATCCTTGCCTGGTCTGGCCAGACCCACAGCAACATGGTTGACTCTTCACTGCCTACTGCCCTCTGCACAATTAGGGATGGACAATAAATGCTGCCTAGCTAGCAATGCCCTCATCCCATGAATGTATTTTCTTGAACGAAACATTTGGACCAGGCTGTCACAAAGGGAATGGCCCTTGTGGAATTCCGACAAGGAAGGGATGAGGGAGATGTATTTGATGGTAACTTCCTGCTGGAGATGGTGGGGAAATGTTGGGGGATGATCCTTTGAATGCAGAGACTGGTGGGTGAAAAGTAAGGACAAATTTAATCCTGTTGTTACTCCAGGAAAGAGGGTATGGGGTAAGATACTTGCATCCAAAAAAGCAAAGGTGACTGCATAACTTTGTTGGAAGTGAAGCATTGCAGAACAAGCTTAGATCAGGGAACGATGTGAAAGAAATGCATGATTTTTTCTCACCTTCTAAGTGAATTTATTGACCTGAATCTGTTAAATAGAAAGATGTTTGATGGGCTGAAGGATAGACTGAGGCTAGAGAAAAGAACCAAAGTATTGATTTGAATATTTAATCAGCCTTTCCACTTTTCTACAGATGCTGGTTCCGCAGGCCCAAGCAATATTTGTTTCAGTGTCATCATAGCCCTCAGTTAAACAGCATTTAATCCTATCTCCAAACAAATCGGTATCTATTATTTTAAACTTATTTATCAATGTGGGGTTTGCTGGGTCTGTTCACCCATTACTGTGCCGGAAAGGACTCATTTGCTTTAATCTCTTGTCCTTTATTAATTTTGCTTTCACCTAATTCTAAGCAAATGTATAATTGCATTAGCAAAATATCTTGTCATCACTGAGTACAGGCCAGTCAGACATCCAAGCGCAGCTTTGAGGAAGAGCTCAATTGTCTGGGGTGGCATTTTCCAGTCTGCCTGTCATGATATAGTAAAACTTAAAGCACAAGAGGAGGCCATTTGGTCCTAGTCTGTGTTGGCACACATTCCTGGATCCTTTATGTTCTATGTTTCCCAACTCATCTGAATCTACTATAAATAATGTGTCTGCTGCTCCTCCAATCCTGACTTATTTTGCATCCTGATTTTCATTGCTCCATTATTTGCTGTTGGAGTGACCTCAGCTCTTTGCTCCGGGATCTCTTCCTTCATTGATGATGCTCCTCAACATCTACTTCAAACGCCAAATGTTTAGTCACATGTCCTTGTGTATTCTTATGTGGCGGGGTATCATACTTCTGCAAAGCACTTTGGGATGCTTTAATGCCTCAAAGATGTTGTATAAATGCAGCAATTGCTGCTTTTGATTATCACTGCTTCTGCAATAATATTCAATTCTTATGACCACCTGCCCAAAAGCATTTCTCCCAATTTTCCCTTTTATTCGTCCTCCATTTCTGTCTCCTTGTGTCCCATTCAAAAACCAGCGGGAGCCAGTTTTCACTGTTTGTTGACTCCAAACCTCTGATAGTTCAGAGGAATGTTATTTCACAATTTCATAATTTTGAGGCATCTTGGCGCAAGGTGGCATCTATGTGCCAGTCTTGAATGGTAGTGGACAACCACGCAGCTAACTGAAGGAAGAGGCTGTATGAATATCTCCATGGAATCTGCTTTATTGTAAACTAACATTAAGACTGCCCCACTTGAGCTTTTCCAAGGAACCACCATCATCACAGTAACTGCCACCCAGCTGTTTTGTTCCAATCTGTATGACATAAAGATACAGCGGAGTACATGGAACACGCAAAGGCTACATATTCTGATAATATTATTGCTATAATGTGAAGACTTGTCTCAGGAACTAGCCATTCTCATATCTCTGTCTCACTCCGGTCCTCTTCTTGAGCACTAGCTAAATAATCCCAAAGCAACGAAGTCCTGGCTTTCCTGCGAACGCGCGTTTTGAAACTTGGCAAATTCGCAAATAACCAACATATTTAATGACGGGGAATCAATAGACATAGAATCCAGCCCTCCAAAAATGTGAAACATTCAAACTAGAGTAGAAGCTCAAACACAATAAAAACAATGTTTTTAGCACATACAAAGAAGCTCTGTTGGAAAAACTGTTTCATAAAATCAGAAGTATGTAACATTTATAACATTAACCTTCTTATAAAGCTTTCCAGGAGAATGTTGATTGTTACACCAATGAGCACACAAGCAAGCTCTAGTGAGCAACATGGCACATAACAGAAGCATAGTGTGCACTTTCTAATCCAGGAAACACAATACAGTTCATCATGGGCAGAACATATAGATTATGTATTTTTGTAACATTAATTTAGGTCTTTTTTCATTTTTTTTTGTTGCTTCCTCCAAATTTTCTTTTGTGTTTTTTTTGGATATCTGCAGATAAATAAACATTAGTTCAGCATTGGGCGACATCACTCAGGTGATGTTTTGAGCAGATATAAGATTTTGTGAGCAGTGAAGATGTGAATGGCAGAATTTTACTGGACACCAATGACACTAGCAATGACCTGATTGTAGAATAGTACAGCCTTCCGGCACAGGCAGAGGCCATACAACTTGCTATGACTGTGTCAGCTGGTTGAAAGTGCTCGCTAAATTAGGCGGAGGCCTCAACTTTACACTATACCCTTGGTTATTATCCTTGTTAAATCTTCTCATTCAGCACTTTAGCTGAGGTCTAACCCACTATTTTGTAAATGTTTACCTGAATTGCTTGTATTTTGTAGTCAGTGCCCCTAATTAAAATGCTAAATATCCCATGAGCTTTCCTAATCACTTTATAAACCTGCTATTGCCTTTTTCAATGATTTGTCAATACACGACACAGGTTTCTGTTGTATCTTTTCAAAGCCATACCTTTTTTTTTAACTGACTCCCCATTTTGTTTCTTCAAAGTGCATCACTTCACAGTCGTCTGCAATAAATTACATCCAGCACAGTTTTAAATTAGTTCTTTTGTGGGACATGGGCACCGAGAACTTCTGTTGCCCATCCTGTTTTCCTTTCAAACCAGCTTGCTTTCTGATTTCAGGGAGCACTTAAGAGTGAGCCACATTGCTGTGGTTCTGAAGTCACGTGTAGGCCAGACCCGGTGAGGAGGGCAGATTTCCATCCCTAAAGGGCATTAGTGACCCAAATGGGTCTCTCCAGCTATCTATGCTAGTTTTTGTGATTGCCATTGCTGAGACTGGACCTCTATTCCCAGATTATTAGCCTTAGCGGCTGGTATACTAGCCTAGTGACAGTATCACTGTGCCACTGTCTGCCCCCATTCTAACACGTCTCTGTGTCTTCCTGAAGTTTGTGGCTATCATGCTCACTATTCATCATAATGACAAGTAAATGTCAAAAATTGTACTCCCATCGCCAAGACCAAGCTCTGGACCTAAAACAAAGATTGCAGTGGTCTTAATATATACCGTGGGGGGGTCTCAGTGGTACATGTGGAATGCTGCCAGATATGGCCCACCCAAAATAAACAAGAGAAATCCAACATGACCATGTGCCACCCTCTGACCCTCCTCCTAAATCGCAAACAAAGTAATGAATGGAGTGATCAAGAGAAACTTTAAGTGACATGAATTTATTACCCTGATTTATAATTGATGCTTGGTTCAATATCTGCCAGCACCTCTTGGTTCGAATACTTATTTCACTTGGTTGATGTACTCAAGGGACAATACCAGTGGAGGGCTGAATAGTTGTTTTTGCCTAAGTATGGTTCTGGAAAACACTAGAGCAAATGTTATCGATAGGGAGTTGGTAAGAAGCCCTTCCATTGGCTGGAATGTACAACTGAAGATGACTGCAGTTATTGAGAAGAAGTCGTTGCAGCAACTGAACATACGGCTAAGAGTTTCAGACAGAGGTATTCTCAGCAAAGCATCATTAGATGCTTAACCACTGATCTTCTCTTCCAATGACTCATTTCATTTATACCTCTTCCTCTTGTCTGCAGTAGAGCCGGACAAAGTCCAGGTTTTGGTCAGGGCCCAGTAACTGGACCTTGGAAGCTCCTGTGCTCACTTTAGGACAGGGCTGGTGTTAAGGTCTAGGGTTCTGTTTGATGAGCAGTGCTGAGATCCATGATTTCTCTCCTTGGCTCGAGCTTTGGTTTGCATGGGAGGATAGCATTCAACAAAAAAAACCTTGCATTTGTATATCACCTTGTTATGACCACAAGACATCCCAAACATTTAATAGTCGATGCTGTGTAGTTACTGTTGTAAGTTAAGAAATGTGGCAGCTAATTTACACACAGTAAACTCCCACAAACAGCAATTTGATGATAATGTTTTTGTAGTGTCGGTTAAGAGCTACATGTTAGCCAGGTCCTTTGGGGATTGTAGTACTGCACTGGAGTGTCAGGCTTGACTTTTGTGCAAGTTGAGCTTGAACACACACAACCTTGTGACCCAGAGACAAGAATGTTACCCATTGAGCCACAGCTGATCTTCTTACCACCCACAAATCAGAGAAAGACAGTCTTCATCAGGAAAACCCCAGCACCCCGCATGGGCTTCCACAGCACCAGGCTGATGAGTCTCCTACTGTTAACATTGTAATTAGGTCATTGTGGATTGTCCATATCCACACGAGCACCAAGAGTAAGACAGGTTGTGAGCAACTTTGGAAATTGGCTTATCCCCTAATCCCTCCAAATTTCTCCACCATTTGTAAGACTTGTATCTGCAATGTAGTAAAATATTCACAACTCATCCATTGGTACATCTGTTGCATTAAGAGCATATCACTATCAAAAATGCAGCAGTTGATTTCAACACCCCAACTGGAAATTACCTCCGCACCATCCTTTACTGTGGTTAATGGAATGTGTTATTCAGTGCATCCACAGCAGTGACTGAGAAGTTGCAACGTTATTGGAATACATCATCTCCAAATTCCATTCTAAGATACACATCGTACTAACTTGCCTGTCCCTAGTTGCCCAGAGGGCACTGAGTCAACCGGATTGGCTGTGGGTCTGGAGTCACATGTAGGCCACACCAGGTAAGGATGGCAGTTTGCTTCCCTAAAGGACACTGGTGAGTAAGGTTGGTTTTTCCTGATAATCAACAATGGATTCATAGTCATCATTAGACTCTTAATTCCAGATATTGATTGAATTCAGATTCCATCATCTGCGCTAGTGGGATTCAAACCTAGGTCTCCCGAACCTTACCTGGTTCACTGGATTAACAGTCCAGCGATAATACCAGTAGACCATCGAGATGGTAGAGGTCATGTGTTTGGAAGATTCTGTGAAAGGAGCCTCGTTGAACTTCTGCGCTGCATCCTGTAGAGATTGTACCTTGTAGCCACTGTACATCCGTAGTGGAGGGATGGAAGGTTTACTTGCTTACCACAGTGACTATACTTTAAAAAAAGGACCACATTGGCAGTGAAGCTCTTTGAAACACCCTAAGGTTGCAAAACAATTCTGTCTTTCTTCAGGTACAGGAATAATGAGTGACTTTTCAAAGTTTCTTTCTGGATGTTCTAACCCAGAAACCATTAAAGTCAATTATCGTGTTGGCAATTGCTGCTTAAGTTGTATTGAGTTGAGGCCAGTCAAATCTCACAGACTGAGATACAGACTTGGCCTCTTTTTTCTGAGTCTTGTCTTTTTGTTTTCTTTGGGAACCTTTTGAGCAATCTTTCGTCATCTTGGCATGGTCCACAGAACAAAAGACACCGTGTTTAATGTAATAATACTCACAAGTGCTGAGCATACGTACATTGGGCAACCTGGAGTCGTTGGCTGGGGACACAGTGTTCAGTTCTGGAATCTTACATAGAACCCAAAATATTTTCTGGAGATGACGTTGAGATTGTACAGGATGTTGGTGAAGCCTCTTCTGGAGTATTGTCCAGTTCTGGTCTCCCTGTTACAGAAGGATATTGTTAAACTAGAGAGGGTTCAGAAGAGATTTACCAGGATGTTGCTGGGTATGGAAGGCTTGAGCTATAAAGGAAGGCTGGATAGGCTGGGACATTTTTTATTACTGGAGCATAGGAGTTTGAGAGGTTTATAAAATCATGAGGGGTATAGATAGAGCTAATGGTAGGTGTCTTTTCCCTAGGATGGGGGATTTCAAGACTAGGCGACACATTTTTAAGGTGAGAGGAGAGAGATTTAAAAAAAACATGAGGGGCACATATTTTACACAGAGATTGGTTCACATGTGGAATGAACTTCCTGATGAAGTGGTGGATGCAGGCACTGTTACAACATTTGAAAGACACGTAGATACTTGAAGAGGAATGCTTTGGAGGGATATGGGCCAGGATCAGGCAGGTGGGACCAGTTGAGTTGGAATTATGTTTGGCATGTATTGGTTGGATTGAAGGGTCTGTTTCCGTGCTGTATGACTCTATGACAATCCTGAGGACACTTCTGCCCTGAGATGCCATGATTCACTACGTAGGCACTCGCAATGCCCCCTCTCTTTCCTGCTGCACTTTTTCGTTCAAGTACAGTGGATGAAAGACCTGTAACTTTGTCTCCTTTCTTCGCAGCATTCAAAGTCCCAAGTACTCCTTCCAAATGAGTTTGAACTTACAGTTCTTTCAATTTGATATACTGTATTCACTACGCATGGTGCGGTTTCCTTTACTTTGGAGGCCAAACTCCGACAGATATCTGCCTTCCAGAATACAGCTGATCTGTCCTCAAGCCTGACCCTTGAGTATTCAATCTTCTGCCATTTAAATTCTCCACTTTGTTCCCATGCTGATCTCTGCCCTTGACCTGATACTGTGTCTTGAAGGAACTAAATTCAAGATCAAAGAACATCACCTCATCTTTCAACCAACACACTGCAGCCTTTGCAGCTCCACATTGTTTATAATCTCAGTCTTTATTTCATTCTGCATTACTTTGCTGGTTTATTGGTTTCTTTCTCTAATAGGTGTTCAATTTACAGCTGACCTGCCATTGCCACCTCCTCTGCACATAGCTTTTGTTGTTTTTCTGTGTCCCATTATCACTCCCTTTGAGCTTGCAGACTTCTCCACTCAATTCCGGGCTCTCCCTTCCGTTTCCCACATCGCTGCGTATCACTGCCACATTGAGTTTCTTTAGTGTTACCCAGGGATCTATCTCTGGACTGCTCCTATTTCTGCCCCACTATGACATCATCCAGAAACACCAACTGAGTTCTCTCGTGTAAGCCATTGGCTCTCAATTTTACCTCAGCATCATTTCCTCAATCCTCCAATGTCCTTATGTTATCAGAAAGCTCCAGGCACTGGGTGAGCATACATTTCCTCCCTTTAAATATTTGGAGAGTTGAAATCACTGTCATCCTGCTATAAACTCTATTTCCAAGGCACCAACTCCATCCCTATTCCTAATAACTGTTGAAGCTTATTCGTGACCTCATGTTTAACCCTGAGCTTCTATTGAAATTTCCATCAGCACTAACACTCACCACCTAGCTTCTGTAAACTGGGAGTCATACGAAGCACTGTGGCCTATGTCCTAACTCCGTCCAAATCCTATTCACCTACCACCTCTGTACTTGCTAACTTACATCAGCTCCTAGTGAAGCAATGCCTCGATGTTAACAGCTTTTATCTGTATTTCAAATTCCTCATGGCCTCACCCACTATCCTTTCTCTGTGCTTCTTTAATTCTGTCCTCTTCTGCATCCCCAGTCTAACCACACCATAGCGGGTGGCCTTGGGTACAGTTGGCCAGGACCCAAACCTTGGAATTCCCTTTCTCCACTCTCTGTTTAATGAAGTGTTCATTATCTTCACTAATACCTCTTTATATGGTTTGCTATCAAATTTTGTGTTGAAAAGCTCCAGCAAAGGACTTTTGAGATGTTCACCATTTTAAACGTACAATATACATAGATGTTCTTGTTGTGTTGAGGCCAGAGAATCAGAAAGCTCCTTGGACGTGCTCATTCATACTGTCACTCCTTGCAACAACTAGTCACAGTGTATTGGAGTGGTATGCCTGTCCTCCAGTATAAAATAGTTGGTACAATCAAATATTTGGTTGTTGCTTGTAGTGGAAATGAACAACCAATTCCACGTAGGGATGTATTTCCTGAAGAAACCTCTTGCACTGTTATCAGCTCAAGTGGGAAAGAAAGTAAGATTTGCCACACTATACCATCTGTGATAAACTCAAAGCATTTATAGCAATGAGGTAGTTCACTGTTGTAATGCAGGAAACACAGCTTGTGATTTGGACAAAGTAAGGCCCAACCCCACAAAGCAATGAGCTAATGATTAGATCTTTACTAATATTGGTTGATTGGTAAGTATTGGCTAGGACACCAGACAGAACTTCCTTACATTCTTTGAAATTGTGTCATAAGGTCTTTACCGTCCACCTGAGGCGCCGTCTTGGTCGTTAGCGCCTCTGACAGTCCCTCAGCATTACATTGGAATGTGAGCTAAGATTTTGGGCTCAGGTCTCCACAGGGTGTTCTTGAGCCCATGATTTTCTGACTCAGGGTATGTGGGCTATTCTTAAGCCTTCCTTAAATCAAAGAATATGTTGCCTGTTTCTCACTTACCTCGTAAAGGTGGTGGTGAGACACCTAATTGCAGCATTTCCCTGGTGTAAATAGTGGTGCTGTTTGACAGCAAATTCCAGGATTTTGATCCAGTGATAGTGGAGGAATGCTGATATGTTTCTGATCAAGGTAGTGCGTGCTTTGAAGGGAAACTTTCAGTACTCAAAGGAGGCTTACGGGAATTCTCCATACCACATTGGACAATATTTATCTCTTAACCGTTTTACCAAAACAGATTATCTGGTCATAACCACATGGATGTTTTTGGGAGCTTGCTGTGTGTAAATTTTCTTGCTGTGTTTCCTGCATTACAATAGTGTGTGCATTTCAGGACTTTATAGGCTGTAAGGTGCTGTGGGGCATTGTGATGAGTGTTAGGTAACTTCCAGTTCATTTCTTTCCTTTAATCTTATTGTGCTGTGCAGTTTGTGGTTTTGTCATTGCGTTCCCTCAGAGTGAGTTATATGAAATGATACCGTCAGTTTGTAGCTTCCAGCGCTGCGGGGATTGGAAATTCAATAAGCTGCATTGAATATGGCTGTAAATACCAGCCCAGTCCCTGGAGTCAGATTTCAGTCCTCAACCACCATCCCGAAAGGCCACAAAACATACAGAGAGCTTAAATCAGAAAGCTGCCTTGGTCACATGGACAAAGCGATATCAATCTGAACCCTTCCCCCATCCTTCAACTTTCTTTTTCTCCCCAACTGTTTTCTCCAATGATAAGGCCTTCACTTTAATAGAGAGAAAAAAACATCACACTGGTCTTTGGATAATGCTGCCTCGATAACACACTCTTCATTTTGCCAGGTAGATATTGGTGAGAGTGATTGTTTGATTTTTTCTGGCATATCTGCACGAAGCTTTGATAGAAGCCTGAAATTTCTCAGAAGGATTGAATGGGTTTTTGTTTTAAACCCCGTAATCCCTGACTGTGGGATAGATTTAGTGACATATGAGTCTTAAACTGGGCCTTTTGATCATTTGAACTTGTGCCCTGTTTGTCACTGGAGTTAAATTTTATGAACAAAATAGGTCATGCAGTCTCTACTTGGCTAATTTACCCAATCTTGATCCAAATTGCTTGAAACTTTTATCAGACAGAAATCTTCACTGTCAGTCCTGATTGATTCCCAGCATCCATGTGGGGAAGAGTTCTGGGTTTCTGCTGCCCAATTTCTCTCCTCAGTTGCCTTGGTTTTAGACTGGAGGTTATGCTGCTCTCTTGTGGAGGGGGGATGGAAATGGGGAGCAGAGCATTTGGGGTGCAGTGGTAGTGTCCCTACCTTCGGACCAGGAGGCCCAGGTTCAAGCCCAGCTGCAGTGTCATTGATTGCCCAAAGAAGAAAAAACAGTTTAACTGCATCTACCCTTTTGAATTCTGGTAACATTTTAAATAATTAAAGCAGATCATTGCACAATCTCAGAGAATTGAGGGAAACCCAATGTGGGTAATTTAAATGTCAAAGCCTGCGGTTCCTGGGATTACGTATGTTAGAGATCCCCTCTGAGTCACATCTTTGTAATCTGGAGAACCCAGTGTTAACCTCTCCTAACTCACAGTTCTTTCATCAGGAATACTACCCCTGCCTTCAAGAAAAGGTAACAGGTGAGAATTTACTGATGCAGTCTTACCATGATAAGGGCTCAGATCCTGAGATGGGAGGGTGGGATATTGTGACCGTGTTATATGTATTTGCCTGAAGCAGCCTGTATCTTTTAGAAAGGGATGGTTGAACAGAGGGCATGTTGGCAGGCAAAGTGGTGCCTGGTTTACACTGGTGTGACTCCTTTTAAAGGCGATGTGATTTCACAGGAAACCAGTGAGAGCCCCATCTTTGTTTCCATTTCTACTGCCTCCCGATTGTGAACTTGTCATCAAACTGAACGAAGCCAAATTGAATCAGACATGAAATGTGACCTCAGTGAGAAATGACATAAACACTTCTCATCAACCTAACAAAATGACTTTCACTCCCACACTTTATGAACAATATTTATGTTAACGCTTCACTTTCTAGCTGTTTCAAGACTGTAAGAACAAGCGATTGGGTTTATTCTGGCAAGATACTTATTTCAAACAATGCCTGACAGTTTTATTTAAATACGGGAACCAAAATCTGATGTCTCTGTGAGCAGGCTTGGAGGGCAAGATGATTATTTGCATAACAACACTGGTGCTCAGATGGTGCTGATCTACAAACCCATCAAATTGACAGCAATAATTGGGGGATGAGGGGGTTTGTTCCTGGGGTCCAGGCACTGTGCATGATTAAATGGAAGAAAAACGATCCATTTCCCTGCTTTTTGTGAGATCTTGCTGTGCAGCCATTTATTCTGTTGCAGCAGTGACTTCCCCGTACAAGTACTTCATTGAGTGCAATGTTTTACAAGACACTGTAGAAGTGCAGATTTTTCCTTTTAATCACATCTAGTCTTCTCTTTAGCTGTGCCTTTGCATCTCCTGGTACAACCTTTCTCTGCCCAATCTATCCAGCTTTGCCCCTGGTGTTTTACATGAAGGGCACAGTAGGTGTTAAAATTATATCTGTAGGAGTAGGGCAGGGACACATAGCTGACATCCAGGCGTGAAATTCCCCCAGAGGAGGATCTGTGCCAATGGGAAATGAGACGATGAGGCAGAGGGAGGCTTTACTGTCCTTTCATGTTGGGCAGACGGAATTTCATCTCGTTCGATTCAGTCTTGGAAGATAAACAGGTCGCTTTCTGCTGATATCATCAGAATCGATGCACGCCTCACCACATGCAAAAAATAAAGTTGTTATTTTGCCAATAACTCTTACAGACGGCTGCTGAGTAATCACCTTCTGGGCAGATGCTAACTGATCTTTCTCTCTGCTTTGTTACCCTCGTTCAAAAGAGCAGAGAGGCCAACGCAGCTGACTGCATGAAAAGAGCCCACTAGATCATTCAAAAATCATTAATGCCCCAGTTTACCTTGACCAGTCTTTTTTTATTTAAAGGTAGCCTGTTACTCCTGATGGGATTAGGGAGGTTTGTATTAAAAGCAAGCAGGTTTGAACAAGCATGCCACTACAACCCTCTAAGACTTCTGTGCTCCTTTAATTTTAACCTCTGGCTCATCCATGATTGGAGGCCATGTTTTCAACTGCTAAGGCCCTAAACGTTTTGTCTTCTCCACCTCTCCGTCTATCTTTCCCCCTCTCCCTCTCTCTCTCTTCTTCCCCCCCCCCGCGCCCCCCACTCTCTCCCACCCTGACCTCTGTCTCTGAAACTCTCTCCTGTCCTTTAAGATGCTACTCACAAATATTCACCTCAATCAAGCTTTCGGCCAGCTACCCTAATAGCTTCTAATGTGGCTCAGTGTCATATTTTCATTTGGTGTGAGGTGCCTAGAGGCACTTTATTACATGTAAAGCTGTTATGTACAAACTGTTCATCTTACTTAATTCCCTTCGACTTTCCCAATCTCCCTCATCTCCACTGTTAATTCAGGTTGTGGTGGAGTATTTGGGGCTTTACCTGTTCTGTCCATTCTCTGGGCACAGTTCGTGTCTTGTTTATAGAGGATTCTTTGGATGTCAATAGGGAACTCAAGTCCTGACCCACCTTTTCTTCCACCACGAGCTCTTCTAAAATGTTTGCCTGTATTTATTACTGAAGAGCAGCCGAGTGTAGCCATTTGGCTGTTACGTCTGGGCTATCAGTTAAAGCATCTAATCTTACCTTAATTTTGTTCAACTTAATAAAAATTTGGTACTGGTGATTTACTGAAGGAGTTAAAACCTTGCTTTTCTGTAGCAATTTTCGTGGCCTCTGTATATCCCAAAACACTTAATGCTTCAAAAGCATTTAATTGGTAACACAAACAGAAAATGCTAGAAAAGCTCAGCAGCTCTGGCAGCATCTATGGAGAGAAAGCAGAGTTAACATTCTAGGTCCAGTGACCCTTCCTCAGAAGCCTATCCGAAACATTTAACTCTGATTTCTCTTCGTAGATGCAGCCAAATCTGCTGAGCTTTTCCAGAAATTTCTGCTTTTTGCTCTCTGATTTACAGCGTCTGCAGTTCTTTCAGTTCTTATTTAGCACGTAATTGGTTGCAGTCCCTGTTGTAATGTTGGATTGTGTGACATAGTGATCAGAATGAGGTCAGCCAGGTGGATCTCATAGAATATGAGTTCCCTGATTGGGGCTGTTAATCTGGTACCCAACCTCACATGTGTTCATGCACTTTCTGCAGAGCATAACTCCTCCCTTCATCTTTAGCAATATCACTTTGAGGCATGAACAATGGAAAAAGCATTGGGGAACCTTAAACTGCAGATTATTACACATTTGCTGACATCTGGCAGGTTCACACTCAGTTAAACTTCTGTGACAAATCTCCTCTCTAACACAGTGAAAGATAGGATGAAGATTATGGCCTGGCTGGTGGCCAGGGATATTAAGATTACCAATGTTGAAGTGAGTTGATTATTTGTTCCCTGGTGCATTTTATTCAACATTAAGTATAGTCAGTTCATGATGCACGGTGTGGTACTGTCCTTGTATCCATGTGTCAGGTGAATCGATGTCGCACAGGGCAATTCCAAGACATGTAACTCTTCAGAACCTGACCCTGCTATGGGTCCAGCCACGTACTTTTGCTGGAGAGTGGGGCTGTGAAGTAAGAGACAATATTGGAGATGGAGCTTTCCAGCTCAGGCTTGTAGCAAAAGCCCACTGTTGAAACTATAAGCTGGGCTATCCTTTCAGTGGTGGGGGCTGTTGCTGTTTAGTATTCTTTCACCTGTACGATTCAGCCTAACACAATACACCTCTGTGGGCCTTGATAAACGGTGAGTAAAGCTGTAGAGCGCTCAGACTTTTATTGGAAGACTTGGAGATTGCATCTCAGGTATATTTCAGGAGAACCAACCCCACGCTTCAACTTAGTTACCGTTTGTCAGCTCAACAGCAATACCAAGGATAAATTCACTCCACTGATTTGATTCAGCTGAGATATTTCAGGCAAAACTTTTGTGACAAATTCCTGTTGACATTGTCTACCAAATATTTCCTTAGCCTTCCTCTGTGTACAGGGCCGTAGAAGACATTCAGCTGCGTCCATGCTTGAAACAAATTAATTTTCCACAGAAGTGTTTTTCTCTTGTCCAAGTCATGTTCCGATCTGATCTTTCTTGATTCTAATCTGAGTTACACCCAGTGCCCATCTCAACAACTCACCTCAGCTGTTAGTATCATTTCTTTATCAGCTTTACATATTTTCTCAATACGATTTGTACGATGCAGTGATAGTAAATGGTGTTTATGGGATTGTGGTACAGTGGTAGTAGCCCAGGTTCAGGTTCCACCTGCTTCAGAGTTGTGTAACGTAAGGGGAGGTGATGGCACCGTGGTATTATTACTAGTCTGTTAACCCAAAGACCCAGGTAACGTTCTAAGGACCTGGGTTGGAATCCTGCCCTGATAGATGGCGGAATTTGAATTCAATAAAAAAAAACTGCACTAAGGAGTCTGATGATGATTGTGAATCCATTATTGATTGATGGGAAATATCCATCTGGTTCACTAATGTCCTTTTAAGGAAGGAAACTGCCATCCTTACCTGGTCTGGCCTACATGTGACTCCAGACCTACAGCAATGTGGCGACTCTCAACTACCCTCTGGATGGGCAATAAATGCTGGCCTAGCCAGTGATGCCCTCATTCCATGAATGAATAAAAAAAAGGGTGGCACGGTGGCTCAGTGGTTAGCACTGCAGCCTCACAGCACCAGGACCCAGGTTCAATTCTATCCTCAGGCGACTGTCTGTGTGGAGTTTGCACATTCTCCCCATGTCTGTGTGGGTTTCCTCCAGGTGCTCTAGTTTCCTCCCACAGTCCAAAGATGTGTAGGTTAGGTGGGTTGGCCATGCTAAATTGTTCATAGTGTTCAGGATTGTGCAGACTAGGTAGGCTGCCAACAGGAAATGTAGGGTTACAGGGATAGGGTGGGAAGTCTTTGGGGGGTCAGTGCAGGCTTGATGGGCCAAATGACCTCTTTCAAAATTGCAGGGATTCTATGATCTCTGAATGAGTTAGTCAGACAATATCTATATTTAGCCTTTCATACATCAAGGAGAAGTATGCAGTAAAGCCATTGTTTCATTTTATCTTATTCATTTAGAAAAGGCTACAGTCCCTGCCATCAAAGATTTGGTGCCTTTTAAGCCTGAAATTATTTCACAAAGGTTGCCTCCTTTGTTCTAACACACAGAACATTATGACCCTGACTTGCTGTCTACGAGGGCAGCAGGACAGGGCTTCAGATAGATGAAGATTCTGCCACAGTTCTCCTTATCTACTGGCCAACATTCTTCCCTCACTGAAAACCAATTCCAAGCTGGAATATGCACAAAGGTACGGAATAAATGTGTCACTGTGCTACCAAATTAGCGTGGTTTCCTTTGAGTCAAATAAAGAAAGAAAAAAAGAAATTGCATTTTCATGCCATTTTCCTGAATCTGTGAATTTTTCCTGACTTTTCCTACCTCCCAAAACTCTCCTTTATTTTTTCCCCCGTCTCCTGTTGGTTGAGAATGCTGAATTATGTGCAGTTACACCAGCTGGTTGGTTCTGATGCTGGACTAAGCCAGTGACTGAAAATTCTCAATCTACTGTAGAAAGTGGAGAAATATAATTCAGTGACCTATCAAAAAAGTAGGATGACCACAAAACCTGAAAAACCCACCTGATTGAAAACTGGGATGGCTTTTATTTATTTAACCCCTTCTTATGAGATGAAGTTACTTCACACTCATTGGGGTGCTTCACCTGTTGGTGGATGAGCAGTCACTATGCTGTGCACAACAATACATAAACAGCAGTAAATGATAGCTGATGTCCTGACAGTAGCACGGGGAGCATTGTGGAATTGCACCTCAAGTAGAATGATGGGACCATTGTCTTCAGAATCATCAGAAAAGGTAGATAAAATAATGTTACGTTTGCCAACATGATCCAGAGCTACAGAAAGAAAGAACATCTGGTTATGCAGCAACTTCCAGACTCGGAATATTCTATAACACTTTATAAACATTAGAAATAGGTTTTTTTTTGTGGAATCGGAGAAGCTGCCAATATAAAAGGGGGTGATTCAGTGCATCATTACTGTTCTGACTTTGAATCAGCAATTTTTCTTCGTATCCCACATTATGTCAGTAATCCTGTAAGATACTTGTCCTTAAGTACCTTCTTAAAATTATTCATGTAATTCACGCGGCAGGGTGGCTCAGTGGTTAGCACTGCTGCGAAACAGCGCCAGGGACCCGGGTTCGATTCCAGCCTCGGGCAACTGTCTGTGCGGAGTTTGCACATTCTCAGGCCAAAGGGCCTGTTCCCACACTGTAGGGAATCGAATCTAAATTCCACTAGTTATTCAGGGAGTACTCCGGATCCTCATCACTTGTGAGAAGTAAAACATATTCCTCGTTTTCCTTCAAGATCTTTGACCAGTGATTTTGAATTCATGTTTTCCAGTTACTGACCCACTCCCCAGAGTGAATAGTTTTTCTTTCTTAATTTAATCTATCAAAGCCTTTCATCATCTTGAAACTGTCTTTTTTAAAATTTTTTGTTGTTCCAAGGAAGACATATAATTATTTCAACCTCTCTCTCAAACAAAAGTTTTCCTGGCAATGTCCTGGTCAATTTCTTCTGACCTCCTTTGCATCTGAAATAACTCCAAAGAGGCTGGTATCCGGTCACCAAGTCACAGGGAGAGTCCTTGACACTGATCCAGCTCCCTCAGAACCAGCTCTCAGTGTGAACAGAACCTCTGACACTCCTGTCTATATCTGTCAGACAGGGCTCCCCAATCAGGGAACTCATATTCTGTGAGGTTTACTTGGCAGACCTTGTTACAATCACTGCAGCATCCTTCCTCAACTGTGAGCCAACAGAAACGTTCTCAGTTCTCAAACTGAGGTCTAACAAGTGACTTAAATTTCAGAAGACGTGCTTTAATATTCTGTTCCTCTATTTATAAACTAAAGTAGCACCACACACACACTGACATGATACATGCAGACACACACACACACACACACACACACATATCCACACAGAAAATCTCACATACCAACTCGTGCGCGTGCACACATACATGCACATACACACAGACTCGGACATACACACATGAAGTTGCATTGTGTTTTTTGGAGGAATTCTCAGCATGGGGCCCAGCGGATCCTGAGTGAATGCTATTTCCCTTCACTTATGTGAGGACCAGTGACAACTGTAACAAGCTTCCTAGCTTTTGTCTTGCCTTCCTTTTTAGTGCCGACACAACGTAGCATAAACTTTGTATCTTTGACAAGTGTAAAAAGGCAAGACAGGGATGCTGTGAGCATCGAGAGAAGCTGGGAGTTAGTGAGTGCTATGTCAGTGAATGAAGAACCTGGTCCAGTCTATGAGCTGTTGTGTCCCTGAGTGCACAGTGTCCTTGCTGCAACATTACAATGAGAGTTACTCGTACAGCCTGAGGTGCAGTATTGAAGTGCAGAAGTATTCTGTGTGGATCAGAGATATGCCATGAGGCTTCTTTTCCTCAACATTATTTACGTATATTTCAGAGTTCCAGCAACTGCAGTTTCTGGCTTCCTTTTTTATACACAGATGAGAAGTACCCAGTTCATACTTTTGCCTTGTCTTCTGTCTCAGCATTAAAGATGTCTCTTTGGGCCCTTGCTAGGTCCCACTTTCTCCAGAGCTTATTGTTTGTGTTTCATATGTTTATAAGAAATTTTATGGTTTAATTTAACGTTGCATGTTAATCTTTTCTTGTAACCTCCCTCTTCCACTTGAGAAGCATTAACCTCTTTCAATTCCCTGCTGTATTTTCCACTACCTTCCCAGTTATTAACTGAATCATACAGCTACTGTTGATCATGAAGCTCCTTTTCCTGTTTTTCCTTTATTTTCTTTGTCATCCAGGATACTTGAGTTTTGCTAGCTCTACATTTTCTTTCAAAGGATTATGCTCTGTTTGGGCCATCAGACTCTATCTGGACCCATTTGTATCCTGAATGACCTCCATTTGTACGTTATTGCCTTTTCCCTGAAATCACCTTTTCCATTTCACCTGTACATTCTGAAGTCACTGAATTTAACACTTCCCTGGGAAGCATTTTTACTTCAGATATTTTCTAGTCACTTGCCACAATTAATCCGAACTGTTCTGTTATCTTGGATGATTTTGACTGTAAATTCAACTTGTTCTATTTCTCAGAAGTAGATCTAACACCGGTTTTGTTCTCTTGGACTGGAGGCATAACGATCAAGAATATTTTCGATAAATATGATAAAAATTGCTCTCCTTTCCTACTCTTGGTGTGATGCTTTTCCAGAGTATATTAGGATAATTAAAGTCTCCTGCTGTTGCCAGTCTATTTTAATCGTATGCCTTTGTAACTTGTTAACAAATTTGTTCAGCTAGCACCTTCTCACAATTTGGAGCCCTATACAAGAAAAAAATGCCCCAGGTTAGAACAACTTCCACAATGTTCCTCAACTCAAGGAAAAAAGATTCAGTCCTGGAAGCATAGAGTATGTCATTTCCATTTGGAACTGTTACACACTAAGGGTGGGTCACCCTTAGTGTGTAACAGCCACAGTAAGTTTCTACAGACCACAATTTGACAATGACCTGTTTTAATGATGCTAATTGAAGGATGGGTATTGGCTGGTACATTTTAGACATGATGTTGTGGAATGTTTTGCATCCACCTGAAAGGACAAACAGGACTTTAGCTTAATGTTTAAAGGCACTGGCACATTCTGGTCACTTAATACAAATTAAAGAGTTATCTATGACTATTAATCGGTTATTTGACTATGGAGGTACCTCAGTTTCAACTTTCATTTGATTACCTGATGTCCAAGAATGTCCAATGTACTCCTCTTTGCCTGGTGCTTGCTGTGAGTCACTGGGCCTGAACGTTTAGTTCCCACGCTTGGGATTTCTGTGAATATTCCATGCAGACACTTGAGCACTACACTGTCAGAAGTATTGTCTTTCAGACGACATGATAAACCAAGTGTGAGTATAGGAGGTATGGGTAGGAATTTTGCAGATGACACCAAAATTAATGGTGTAGTGGACAGTGAAGAAGATTTATCTTTGCGAACAACCGGGCCTTGATCACATGGGCCAATGGGCTGAAGAGTGGCAGATAGAGTTTAATTTAGAGAAATTTAAGGCGTTGCATTTAGTTAAGGCAAATCAGGACAGCACTTATACACTTAATGGTAGGTTCCTTGGGAGTGTTGCTGAACAAAGAGACCGGGGCGGGGTGGCGGTGCGGTGTGCAGATTCATTGTTCCTTGAAAGTGGAGTCACAGGTTGACAGGGTGGTGAAGAAAGCATTTGGCATGCTTGCCTTCATTGGTCAGTGCATTGATTATAAGAGTTGAAATGTCATGTTGCAGCCGCACAGGACATTGGTGAGGCCACTTCTAGAATACTGCATACAATTCTGCTCATCCTTCTATCGGAAGGACGTTGTTAACCCTGAAAGGGTGCAGAAAGCAATTAAAAGAATTTTTCTGGGTGTGGAGTGTTTGAGCTATAGGGAGATGCTGAATTGATTGGGGCTATTTCCCCTGGAGTGTCGGAGGGTGAGGGCTGACCTTATAGAGGTTTATAAAATCATGAGGAGCGTGGAAAGGGTGAATAGCCAAAGTCTTTTCCCCAAGGTAGAGGAGTCCAAAACTAGAGGCCATAGGTTTAAGGTGAGAGCAGAAAGATTTAAAAGCACGCTAAAGGAGCAGACTTTTCACACAAAGGGTGTAACATGTATGAAATGAACTGCCAGAGGGGTGGCGGAGGCTGGTACGACTATAACATTTAAAAGGCATCTGGACGGGTATATGAATAGGAAAGATTTAGAGTGATATTGGCCGGATGCCGGCGAATGGGACTAGATTAACTTAGGATACCTCGTCAGCATGGACTGGTTGGACCAAAGGGTCTGATTTCTGCTGTATGGTTCTGAACTGCTTTCTCAGAGATGGAAAGAAGTCCCAGTGCACTATATAGAAGCAGAGCAGGGGGTATCTTTCTTGTCTTGAACAATACTTAGTCTTAGTCATTATCAAATGAAATGATCTGGTCTTTATCTTGTTCTTTTTGTGGGAAATTGTGGTCAGTGAATTGGTAGCTGCATTTCCTACATCACCAGAGACTACACACATCAAAGGTTCTGAAATGCAAATTTTGAGGTTACATAAACTGCTATAGGATTGGCAGTTCTTTATTTCTTTCCCATTGAGAAAGTATCTTCAGAAAATTTCTAACAGCCCCAGCACAATGGAGTGCCAGCATGAAAGTTGGCAGATATCCGTGGGGGAATGCATGGCAAGATCCAAGCCAACTGCAAGCCTTTGACTTCCAGATAGATCAGTGCTACATCGTGCCACACTAATGAGTTTACTCCTTAATTTTCAAACAACCTATTTTTCCATCTGCCTCAATCAAATGAACAACTGGTATATGCTTAAAGTTCTGACTGTTCCATTCTGAGTGGTTTATATTTGTACTTTCTTGTCTGATTACATAACAGGCAATAGTTCAAACTACTCTTGGTTGAAGAAGTTATTGACTGTGAGAGTCTGTCACAAAGCAGTGACAATAATGTTTGATTCTTTCCGTAGCATTTAGTTGTGTGGAAATTGTATGTTTTGCTGTGGCTTGTTTGAAGGGCATTTACCTCCTCAAGCCTATTCCAGAATATAGTTAGATCACAGCTAATCAATATCATAGTTCCATCGAACAAACCATGGTTCCATATTCTTAAATACTCTCACATAATGAAAATAAAACACCAATGCTAATTTGGAAAGTTTAATTGACCACTAGACATAATAATATCTGTTTGGAAGGGAGAGATCCCAACCAAAAGACCATTTGTGAAAAGAGGTGTTTCCTCATAATAATCTGAAATGGTATTGCCCTCCATGTGGGGTCACTACATTGTACCTTTTGTAGTCCTCAAACTGAAAGAAAGATCTTCTATTTATTATCTGTATGCATTTTAAATACAATAATTTGATTAGCCCTTAATCTATTCTTAAGGGTGCACAAGCCTAGTCTGGGCACCATGTCCTTGGAGATGAATCCTTTCCATGTTGCACAAGTGCTGCTTATTGTTACATCTGTCACTCTGTAGCATCAGAATGACTGTACAACATCGTATAGTAGTGTACAGTATTGTCAGGGACAGGCCTGTCCCTGTGTGACACTGGGGTACAGTACTGGTGGGGACAGGTCTGTCACTGTATATCACTGGGGTACAGTACTCTTGGGGACATGTTTGTCGCTGTGTAACACTGGGGTAGTTAACCTGCGGGGGCAGGTCTGTCGCTGTATAACTCTGGGGTACAGTACTGGTGGGGACAGGTCTGTCACTGTGTAACACTGGGGTACAGTACTGGTGCGGACAGGTCTGTCACTGTGTAACACTGGGGTACAGTACCGGTGGGGGCAGGTCTGTCGCTGTATAACACTGGGGTACAGTACTGGTGCGGACAGATCTGACACTATAACACTGGGGTACAGTACTGGTGCGGACAGGTCTGTCACTGTGTAACACTGGGGTACAGTACCGGTGGGGGCAGGTCTGTCGCTGTATAACACTGGGGTACAGTACTGGTGGGGACAGGTCTGTCACTGTATGACACTGTGGTATAGCACTGGTGGGGACAGGTCTGTTACTGTATGACACTGGAGTACATTACTGGTGGGGACAGGTCTGTCACTGTATGACACTGGAGTACAGTACTGGTGGGGATAGGTCTGTCACTATGCAACACGGAGATACTGTACTTGAGGCAGGGACAAGCTGGTTTTGGGATGAGGTCGTGGGCGGGGATTTCGAAGCTTGTGAAGTCCACATTGAGATCATTTCGGCTGCAGAGTTCCCAAGCGAAATATGAGGTGCTGTTCCTGCAACCTTCGGCTGGCATCGTTGTGGCACTGGAGGAGGCCCAGGATGGACTTGTCGTCCAAGGTGTAGGCGGGGGAGTTGAAGTAGTTTGCAACTGGGAGGTGTAGTTGTTTGTCATTAACCGAGCATAGGTGTTTCACAAAGCGGTCTCCAAGCCTCCGCTTGGTTTCAGCGATGTACAGGAGGCCACAACGGGAACAGCAGATAATGTATATCATATTAGCAGGTGAACATCTGTATAATGTGGAAGGTTTTTTTGGGGCCTGAGAGGGCATGAGGCGGGGGAGGTGTAGGGGCATGTGTAGCACTTCGTGCGGTTGCAGGGAAAAGTGCCAGGTGTGGTGGGGAGTGTGGAGCGGACAAGGGTCCAGACCAGAAATGTTAGCTTTTCTGCTCCTCTGATGCTGCTTGGCCTGCTGTGTTCATCCAGTTCTACACCTTTATTATCTCACTGTATAGCGAGTTGTCTTGAGTTGGAATTGAACTATCCTATCTACTTAATGCAGAGTTGATTCACAAAATCACTATATGCATATGGCTGAAATATTCTAGTGCATGGGAGAGATAGTTGTGTCATTTATATTTTCATTTGTACAGTAGTTTTATGATCTTCAATATGTAGAATGACACCTGGATATGGCCAATCTCTGGCACGAGCCTCAACTTTTTCACTCTCCAAGTTCCCATATTTTTCTGAAATAACACCAGCCTTATTTTCATTGAATCTTTGACTGTTTTCTCAGATGTTATTTCTGACTTAAAGGTGTTTGTTTTGTATCTGAACTGGGACACTCACCTGCAAACCTATACATACAGAGAAATTTTCTGGAAAGCACAACCCTGCTCACACCCCACTGAGTTACAAAGGCTTTTTATATTTGACAGTGTTTGGAGAACTTAGATTTTGAAGGATTATGGAAAATTGATTTATCTTAAGTTTTTCTGGAAACATTCAGCATGGTTTCCTCAAAATGAGTTATTTGACATTCACTGGCCACTGAAATTATTTTTTAATAAGGCTTCCTGTAAACTGCATAACTGATCACTGCTCTCTTTTCTGTGAAACCTTGCTGGGGCAGCTTTGAATAGCAACTGATATAGAGAATGTTGTCACTTTTATTTCGTTCAGTTGGAAGAAAGCCTGTCAACAACAAGCTGATTTGGAGAAAAGCCTACTAAAAACAAGCTGTCCAGCTGAGTTCTCCTATTTCTGCCAAGAAGACCCTTCTGGGTGAAATATTTTTGTCCTTTTGAAAGGGACAATTTAATATTATGTTCCCTGAGCCAGCTACATCTGTGTTATTTTAGAGAGACCACCATGCATGATTAGTAACACGACCACACATGCTAGACTGTCAAGCGAATAGACTCATGAATATTCCACACTTTATGCCTTCAAGAATGACTCATTGCCCAAAGTGTCTTATTTTCAGAAATTTTTTTTCTTTCCTCGGGAGTTACAGTCTATGTGTGTGTTTTTTGAACATTTTGATAGGGATAAATATTTATAATTCTGTATTACTGACTGTGCATGTTAATCAATAATTGTCTTCATTGAATACATTTTGTTTTGGTAATAAACCAGTTATTGTGTTTGTCAAGAGATCTGGTTGATAGATATTGCAGTTCAAAGCCTGATATAAATATTTAAATAGTCATCTTGGTAACTGGGTTTAGAGTTTTTATTTTCTATTTTCACCCATGGAGTAAGAGCAATGGGTACATTCCCCTAGACTTGGAAGTAACAATTGTCACATGTCTATTTTCCAGCAAGAGCCAGTGGGGGAAAAAAAATCAGATGCAACAACCCTGAGCTCCCTTGTAGGCCAGAGTCATTGAGGGCAGTTGAACCTACATTGACGCAGTACAGACTAAGTATGTAAATCTCTTTATTTATCTCTCTTCTAAATTAACTCCTCAAAGCTGTTGGCTTAAGTGCCTTTGCCCATTCATCTCACAGCTCTGGCTATGAGTATGGATTTTGATGCACTGTGTACAAGCTTGAACTGAGCTGGTATCCTCCCGAAGTGTAATCCCCTTTAAATCACACACTGTCTTGATATCAAACCAACTCATTGTTCCTTCACCGTTACTGGGTTAAAGTCCTGGTACACACACCCGAACAACACTGTCAATTTACATGGCGTCATACAGAATCCCGAGCTCTGCAACTTTTCATGACCATTGTGGATAAAAAGCAATAAATGTCAGCTCTGCTGTCAATGCCCATGTCTGGGAAGTTAATAACTTTTAAAAAAAAAATCTCAGTAATGTTTGAAGCACTTCTAGAATTGACAGTCTGCACATTTCTCTCATCTCTTTTCCTTTTCTCCTGTACATCTTGCTCATTATTATGTCCCAACAAGATAGAAAACATAGTCAGGAAGAATTGTCTGACCTGAATAAGAAAATATTTGCACTCAGAATACCTTCCTCTTCTATGGTTGGCTTTGATGGTTAATGTGAGGCACATTGTGCCTGTTGATTGAGCCACTTGATTCAATTGGACAGTATAGCTGGAGGCCCTCTTTGTTCAGCTGGGTTTCAAAGGGTCTTTCAGGAAATGTTTTCAAAGTGCTTTCATGATGAAATGTGCTCTGTTTGCCCTTAGGAACAGCCCACAGCTGGCTGTTTTATTAAAGTGGGAGAGTTTGGGAGGAAGCTCTTGTGTGCTAACTCAGATGGTGCCTGTTATTGTCGGTGAAACTTTTGCTGGGGATAATTATTTTCTCTTCTAAATTAACTCCTCAAACCCACTGAATCATGGCAGGCAAAGGTTAGTCTGACAATCTATCTTGAATGCTCATGGTTTTCCCTTGCTACAGTCATGGACCTAATGTGGTTCACTAAATTTCTACCAATACCTTGTTATTTCTTTATATAAATATAACTTATCAGGTAGGATAGAACAATGGCTGCATTACTCAATTGCGAATCCATCAGGGCAGTTTGAGAATTTGAACTTAGTTTTTAAAAATTCAAATTCTCAGTCAGTTAAAATGAGCATGATTCTGTTCCTCGTAAAACCTCAACTAGTTAATTTGTGAACTTTAGGAAAGGGAACCTTCCCTGCCTGCCTGGTCTGGTCTCTAAGTCCCACATCAATGTGGTCTACTCTTTATTGAATTGGACCACAAAGAGGAGCTACAGGTGAATTCAAATTTGTCTGGAAGTTGATCCGAATTGACAGGAAACGTCCTTTTGGGTAGTTAACCTAGTACTTCTAGGAATTTTAATAAATACATGATCTTGGAATGTTACAAATGAAGGCAGCCTTTATTGCCCATCCCTAGTTATCCCAGAGGTTACATGTTCAGAATCATCCACATAAAGTGTGACAACAGTCCTGCTGGGCCTAAGCTTGATAGAGGTTTGCAGCTTTCCTTCTTGAAGGAAATGAATTGATTTCTCACAAAAGAATAACCAGCAGCCTTTACTGTCATTGGTTTGGCACCAGTTCACGTGATCAAGTGCATTGAGTTCAGTTTTGCAACTTACTTTGGTGGGATTCAGACCTCTTGCCTAGTACCCTAATGATTAGGTTATTACATCTAAAAAAGATACCTCATAGTCACTGCACTTGAAGACTAGATCGCTGTGCGAAATGCTTCGGATGTGTTTTGGTATGCTGCACACTAGCTCCCTTCCTGGCCTCAAGTCTTATAATGCAATTAGCATATTTAATGTTTTACTGAAAATCTGTAGCTCAGATTGTGGTTGGAGTTGTTGGTTTGTTCACCGAGCTGACTGGTTTTCGTGCAAACATTTCGTCTCCCTTCTAGGTGACATCTTTAGTGCTGTATAGCCTCTGTTGAAGTGCTGTTGTTCTGTCCTGCTCTGAATTTATATGATCTGGCCTGTCATGGTGGGTAGTCGTGTTTCCGGTTTTGCTGTGTAGATGGGGTCTATTTCAACTTGCTTATTTATCGCACCAGTGGTTGAAAACCAAGCCTGCAGCACGAGAATGCCTGGAGGCCTGGGTGTCAATCACCGGTGCACAATCATGTTGTATTAGGCCGCATCTATATACTACTATGGAGCAAAACCGGAAACAGGACTACCCACCATGACAGACCGGAGCATGTAAATTCAGAGCAGAACAGAACAACAGCACTTCAATGGAGGCTATGCTGCACTATAGATGTCACCTCGAAGGGAGATGAAACATTTGCATGAAAACCAGCTAGCAATTAGCATAATTATTATATAAATTGGAAGACAGACAGAGACAGAGAGAGAGAGAGATGGTTTGATTGGTACTTGATATTCTTTTGTGATAAGATTCCCGGCCAGCTGCAAGGGAACTCATTTGCAGTAGGCCAAGAAATGTTTTTCTCTTGAGTTCTCAGTTCGACTGAATTTTCAAAGGGAGAGGAGTTCCTGTAATTAGAATTTTATGTCCTGATGTCATCTCCATTCATTATGAAAATTGTTTCCTGGAAATGACTTCACGTCAGTTTCAAAGAGAGCTGTCCATGGATTCAGACCACTGGTGTTAATTATGTCAACAATGAATGCTGCATGGTGTTTGCATCTCAGCATCTGTTCCATTTGGCCTGTGAGATAACTTTACTCCAGTAGATCCAACTCTGCTTCATGCATCAGAAAGACAGTATATACAGCAACAATTCACAGATAATAAAAGCAAGTCCTCTTGAAATGTGGTCACCAGTGTAATGCAGGTAGCATGGCTCTCAATTTGCATGCGGAAATGTCTGATAAACAACAATATGATGATAATCAGATAATTTGGTTTGGGTGTTGGTTGAGGAGTAAATATTACTGTCTCTGTTCCCAGTGTGGGCAGTGGGCACTGCCACTAACTATGACCACTGTAAATCATCTTACATTAACCTCCTGAACAGGAAAAGAGCTTTGAAAATATGATTCTCCTAATGGCTTTATTATGTACTAATTCTGTGTTGTTTCCTTAATTAAACTTGAAGACACCAGACAGAAATGCAGCAAACTATTCCTCTAAGTATCGCAGGCTTTGATACTGAATTCAGGAAGAGAAATTGCCAATGGCCTGAATTTCGTTGTGGTCATTTTTTTAAAAATGCAACAGTCGTTAGCAGGTACGGTGGCTCATTCGTTGGCACTGCTGCCTCACAGTGCCAGGTTACTTGGGTTCGATTCTAGCCTTGGGTGACTATCTGTTGAAGTTTGCACATTCTCTCTATGACTGCGTGGGTTTCCACCAGGTGCTCCAGTTTCCTCCAACAGTTGAAAGATGTGCAGGTTAGGTGGATTGACCATGTTAAATTGCCCATTATCTTCAAGGATGTGCAGGCTATGTGGATTAGGTGGAAAACACAGGGTTACAAGGATAGGGTGGAGAGGGTGTACGAATGGGTGGGATGCCCTTAAGAGGGTCAGTGTGCTCTCGACAGGCTGAATGCTCTGTTTCCGCACTGTAGGGATTCTATGTTTAGAGTAATGGTTTGTGTTTGACTGGCATGTGAAGCCTGGAGATTTCATTTTCAGATTTTGGGCATGTGGCTCCCCCTAGAAGTGCTTTGGCTACAAACGTGGCCCAAACAATTTCAGGATAACAGAAAGACTCTCCTGCTGTTCTTCAAAGGTATTGCTGGATCTATTTAATTACTTGAGAGAGCAGATTGTCATGTTTTCATGTCTCATCGAAAAGAAAGTACCTCTGACAGTGCGGTACTCTCTCACTACTGCATCAGTGTCAGCCTGGATTTTGAGCTTAAATGACCAGAGAGGACTTGAATGTAAGTGAAACAGGTGCTGGATATAAACACAGTGCAGTACTCACTCTCATCATTCCAATGCACAGGCCAAGAGCACTACCAACTGAGGTGGGGCTTACACTCAAACATGGTATTCAAACAGCTATGGAGTGAATTGCCTTAAACCAATTGCACACATATGCCTCTTGTTCTTGTGGAGCCAGATGACATTTCCGTGGTTGGAACCTGCCCTATTGTCAGTGGAAGATATGCAAAATCCAGTATTAACTTCAAGTTCAGGAATTCCAAAACTTAGCATTGTGCAGATGGTAGGTTAAGTACAGAGGAAGGGAAATGAAGCAGCTTAGAGAGTGGAAAGGTGTGGGTTGGGGAGGATAGAAGAGTACATTTAATACAATATTAGTTAGATCATAGGAAAAATGTAAGCTTTCCAATTGAAGATCAGCAAGACCATTGGCAGACATGTACAGTCAAGGCTGAGAATGTCAACTGGGGTACCTTTGCTAAAGGGAGAAGAGAATTTTAGGGATGGAACATAGGGGAAAAAAAGACTGCAAGGAGAATGAATGAAGCAAGGTAGGATGTAAGGAATACAGAGGGGTGAAGAGACAATAGCTAGAGCTAGTGGAGCTTGGCCCTGTTGTTAAGATGTTCAGGTGCATGGGTGAGCAGTAAGTGTCCTAGCCTGAGCAGTTCCTGTAGTGGGAAGGTCAGTAGCTTTGGCTAATAAAAGGCTCTGTTTGATGTTTGCTTAAAGATTGAGAGTAGAGTTCTATCTGCAGGGTGGAGATGGAATATTCCTAAGACTTGCAAAGGAATGACAGTCCTGGCCTCATATGGTCATGATCTGAGGCCTAGCTTGATCACAGTCAGAAACTGCAATAAGAGAATGTCAAGGCCTGGCTGAGAAATTCCATTTGTGGCTAGAAAGGATTCAGCGTATGGTAAGCAAAAACCTTCTTTCAACATCTGCTCCTATGCTTTGTTGTCAACATGCCTACAATGGAATGAAGCAAAGAAGGGTTACAAAAAAAAGCAAATCGGATGGATCAAAGAGCAGAGTAAAACTTAGCACCTTTTTTAAAACTGTATAATTGGATACCTGGATGAGTAAGAGACCTGATAGCAAGGATTTCTCCTATGTTTGCACTGCATTGTCTTTTTATGTTCTGCTGATTTTCCCTTGGAAGCTCTTCCACTTTATTATTTGTAATAAATCCAGTGCTAACTGTCATACAGCTGACAACAAAATAAATGGGAAGCTGTGCTCACTTGGATCTTCTAATTTACACAGTGAGTAGCTGCACACATAAACCAGAAACTTTTCTCCCTCAATCCCCAGTCTATGAGAAGAAAGAATGTGCATTTATATAAAATCTTCCCAGTCCTCAATTTTTACCAGTTTCTTCTCGTTGTAGAACTACCACCAGAAATCGACACTAACAATTTAATTGACAGTGATTTTGGTTATGTCCCCAGACTGATTTCTGCAGCAGGAAGTTATTACTTTCTGCTATTACTCTGGAGCCAAACCTGCTGAACATTGAAATGAAAAACAGAAAAAAGAACTTGGATTTCTGTGCATTGTTTCGACCCTCACATTTTACAGAGAATGGAGTATTTTTACGTACATTGCATTTCTGCAGTACAAAAAACGACAGCCAACTGGTGTATAGCAAGATCCCACAGACAACAATGGAGTTTTTAGGAACATGGAACAATTACTTCATGATTGACCATTTATCTCAAAGCTACTTTCCTGCACTCTGTCCATATCCCTTGATGTTCATCGGTCTCCAGTGATTGAGCTTCCACAGCCTCTGGTATAAACAGTTCTAGTTATCCACCTTTGCATAAATAAATCATCCCTCATCTCAGCCTTACATGGCTGACCCCTTAACCTTGGTTCTATACTCATCAGCCAGGGAAACACACAGTGACATTTGTCCTGTCATATCCCGTGAATGTTTCAGTGAGGTGATGTCTCCTTCAAAACATGAGAGATTATAGGCCCAATTTTCTCAATCCATTCTCTAAGACATTCTTGCTATCCCAAGACTTTGGATGTTGAACTTCCATTGCACTTTCTCTATGACAAGTAGACCTTTTCTTGGGTAAGGATACTGAAAACTGTACACAGTACTCATGTTCTGGTTTCACTGGAGCTTTATACAACTGCAACAAGATACCTTTACAAGTGCTCACATCCCCTTGAGGTGAAGGCCATATTCCATTTGTCTTCCATTTTGGATTACTGCGCAGGCTGACCCATGAACAGCAACAACACCATGTCCGTTTGGGCACGAGGGGCTCCCAAACTCTCTCCATTTAGGAAATATTCTGTCTTCCTGTTTTCCTACCAAAATGGATAGCTTCACAGTTATTCATGTTATGTTCTATCTGCCACATTCTGCTCTTTCACTTAGCCAGTGCAAATCCCTATTCCCCCTTTCGTAAATCATGGGGTAATATTTTGTGCTCTCTAGTTACAGGAACATTTCCACAATCTAGAATTTTGAAAGATAGTCATCGTGGCACCAGCTCTGTCTATACCCATCTCCTTCACTTTTAATTGATAATTGTTTAAGCAATGTTGTTTGATCAAAGAAATATGGGACAGATTATGTGGGGAATTCTTTTGCTGTTCAAGATGTGCAGTGGGATCTTTCCCATTCACCTGAGAGGGCAGATATTGCATCCGGATGATGGTATCTCCAACAGTGTAGGGCTCCTTCAACACCATTTTGAACCATGAGCCTAGATTACAGGTTTGAGTCTCTGAAGTGAGCTCACAGCCTTCTGATTTAAAGAACCAAGTATGAACCATGCTGCGTATAAAATAAGACTGACAGTGAATTAACTAATGTTAGTCAACTCTGTTGAGGATTAGGGAAGATGAAAAAGCAACTAAGGTTCTTGCTCCATATCTCCTGTTGGAAAGTGTGTCTGTGTATATATCTGTGTGTCTGTTGTGAGGAGATGATGCCGTGCAGTGATGTAGCTTGTCACAACTCATTGATTCAGCACAAAAGGCAAATATTGGTTAGTTGGGTAAGGTATAGTGGAGCAACTAGAGCTTGTGAAGCAGTGCAGTGGCGAGTCACTATCTTGAAGGAGAGAACAAGATGGAAAGAGCAAATCGAACACCATCTGTAAATGTAGTCCGCTCATTTCTGGGGGGTTATCAAACATGCTTTTGTATTTCATAATTCCAGAGGTCAGGTCAAAGCATAGCACTGACGACAAACTCTTGCCCTGACTGATTGTGTTAGTAGACCAGAGTTTTATAACAGGATTGAGGACCCTGCTTTGGTAAACTACAATTACAGCAATAAGGGAGACATCAGTTGCCAACAAAAGAGCTGGAAAGTGTACACAGTTCCACAAGATATGTAAGGGGTAAATGTAAAAGCTTAAACAACATCGCATTTTTAAAAATTTCATCCACATGTTCAAATCCCTCTGTGGCGTACGTCCTCTCTATCTGTATAACCTGTGATTACATTTCCATGAAGCATTCATGCTATTTAAATGCATGTTGTTGTTGGACGATGTGATGTTCATATTTGCTAAATGTCATACTATCACAGGTCATTGAGATTGGAAGGCACAACTATGGATATTTTTGGTTTGAAGCTTACTGTAGTCCTCAGTTTGAGGTCTCAGAAAGTTGATTAGTTTCAATTCAGCTGGCATCCTGGGTGTGACAATGAAGTGAACCACTGGTCTCCTGACGCATACAGTGGAAAAAAAAAATTCAATGTTCCTAAAACCTAATGCTTGAAATTTGTTAATTCAGTTATTCACGAGCTCGGTCCTGCAGACTTCGGTAAGTAGATATTGACACTTTCTCTGTTTCCCCAGCAGCATAAAACGACCTCACTTAAATTCTCCAGTTCACAGTCGATAAATGTACTAGTGATGTATTGAAGACTTTCTGTGCCTGATGGGGTTGAAGGGAGCTCAGGTTCTATATCTGTTTATAACAAGTAAAAAAGAAGGCTGTGTAGCATACGTTCCCTGTGTCAAAGACCAAATCATCAGCCCTCTGCATGTTGTGAGACAGAGTTGACAATAGGACTCACTGAAGTAATCTGTGCTAAGTGGGATTTTACTTTCCTTTAAGAGGTGTATTTTGAACGTTTTTCTATGAAGAAAGGTTGAGGCAGAGCTAACAAGCAGTCCACTTGAAGCCAATAAAGTAAACAGTTTGTGAGACCATGGGATTTCTGTTAAAGTTGGAATTGTAGAAGCAGGCTGAATGGGTGGGGTCAAGCTCCCACAGAACTAGGATTTTTAGTTTTAGCTTTCTGCAGTTGTTGGCATCTGAAGGCAGGATGTGGAAGCTCTTGGTCCTCTCTCTGTTACAGCTAAAAGCTTGGGATCTCTTTCTGTTGCTAGAATTGCATGTGCAACAATCTATTTTACTGAATTTGCCTTTGCCAAAGGTGTGTTTATAGAATAGTACTACATTGGAACAATATTTTGTTTAGCATTTCAACTGAGTTACAGTGATGTTTTTATCTTATTTTTAATGGCTGTATTTTTGCATTATGTTAAAGTGTATTTTGGTTGAAGTGGAATAGTTTTACCAAACAGATTGCATCTGGAACATGCTACCTCTTACACTTACCTTTAAAATAAGAATAAAGTAAGGGTCTTGACTATCTTTTGGTATTATATTTTGAGGGGATTTGACCTGGTCCATAACATGAACTAAACAAACACTGTTGAAGGGAACAAGCAAAATACTCCAAGATAATACTTGACAATGTCTTAACTGTTGAAACACAATGTTTTAGGGGGAGGAGGAGAGATTGCTTTGAGTTTGTTAGGAAATAAATCTTGAAGCTTCAGCGCTGGCATCCTCTTCATGAACTTCCTTGTTTTCTCTAGTTTGAATCTACTGAGCTTGAATATATCCGTAGCCTGAGAGCCACTATGCTTCCACTGTTGTTACTTGTATTCACATGTAGGAGGCTTACCGTCAGGCCTGTTTGTGAGCTTTTGGTATTTGAATCCAACCAGCTGTTTCACAGGTGCCAATGTCACTTTCACCTGCACCCACATCAATAAGGCTCATATTTTGTTGAATTTGTCCAGAATGCGTTGCAATCACCAGTGCATAAAGCTTAGGGAGACAGCTGCTCACTGTCCATCCCCAGCTTCTGAATGCCTCACGGTCACTGATGAGAGTAGGTTAGAATACAAAAGATAGCCAGTTGTGCTGCAGTTTCTGTTCAGACTCCATCTAGTGTACCACATCCTCATCTAAGGGAAGTACTTGAGCTCAGAAGTTGCTGGATAAGCTCAGCAGGTCTGGCAGCATCTGTGAAGAAAAAAAATCAAAGTTAACATTTTGGGTCTAGTGACTGTTCCTAAGAACTGATAGTAGCTGGGAAAACTTAGTTTACAGAAAATAGGGAGGTGGATGGGGTAGGGATTAAATGATAGGATAAAGGATAGAGCCCAAAGTGACATAAGGGCGGTTGGTTGGGCAAAGGAGTTGATAGCCTGGCTCGGAGGGTGAATAGCTGTTAATGGGGGCTGTTAGTGACTAACAATAGGTAGTGTGTTATGGCAGGCTGTGAGATAACAAGGCCAGGTGTGTGGGGCAGGAGGTTAGGACATGGGAGAGTTCAGGCCCTAAAATTATTGAATTCAGCATTGACCCTGGAGGACTTCAGGGTCCTCAAATGGAAAATGAGGTGTTCTTTCGGTTTTCGGACTTGAAACATGAACTCTGATTTTTATTTTTCACAGATGCTGCTACACGTGCTGAGCTTTTCCAGCCATTTGTTTTTGTTCCTGATTTACAGAATTTCCAGTTCTTTCAGTTTTTACTTGAACTCAGAGTTAGCAGAATGATACTGGTCCTTTGAGAATTAGTTCTGAAGGCTGGTTGCAGAGGTTGTTAAAATCTGGTACTGTCTCCACAAAAGACATGTGTACGTGGCATGTCATAGGTTCATCTTAGATGACACCGGAAAACCAAACTTCTGGCCCACAGGTCAAGACACTAGCACTAGGGCACAAGACGTTCCAAAAGGCTTGTACATTATAAAGTCATGTAGTGCTTTCACCTCTGCAAGATTGGTCACTTTCCGTTAGCCAAGGATTATGGAGCAAAGGCATATAAATGAAGTTGAATTTCAGATCAGCTATGATCGAAGTAAATGATAGATCCACTGGAGGAGTTGAATGGCCTACTCCTATTCCTGTGACCTTCTCTTGTTCTTGCTTTACTAAGAAGTTGGAATTGAAATTGGAATGTATAACTTAGTTCAAATCGGTTAGATTCACTGTATGCATGCTCCTGTTTACATTAACATCCTGGTTCGAGGTGGCATGTATTTTACAAAGGAGGATAGGCTAGAAATGAGATTGTAGGAAGAACTCCAGAGACCCAGATCACCACCCTATGAGTTCAACTCAGTACTTGGATCCTACAGCTTGGCATTGGCTATTGTCCACTCCAGACTGCCTCAAAGAGTCAAATCATACTGGTTTTCTGCGACCGTTGCGAATGAACAGTGGAAATAGTTGAGAGACTAAACATTGATACCTTCACGTGGTGTTGTTTTATAGTAATGAATGAGAGTACCTTCTCAGATGCCTGATGCATTATTGCGCATAACTAATTTTAAACACACACTCTCTCTACTATTGGTGTCCATCAGCTCCTCTACTTCAAGATGCTCATAACAACATATATTTTCCCATCACCTGTCCTAATTTCTCCTTTCTTTCTTGTCTCAATTGGAAGCAATTTCAGTTCTGTGTCAGAAGATTGTAAAGACTGTATCTTTTTGCTTTATTTTCTATAGTTTTGTTTGCGGACTGAAATGGAAAGAGAACTGTTTTCAGGACCAAGAAGTTATGAAGGACCATTGCACTTTTTAAAAGCAAGTGACCTGACATTCATTGCAAGTGTTGTTTACACTGCTGTTGGTTCAAGTAGTGGGGGTAACCTAGTTATAGATGAGCTGGAACCAGGGGGTTGTGTACAAATGGAGACTTGTCCGGCAATACATTGCTGATTAGTCTGTGAAATGGTGACCATTTAATGATGGAAACAATCTCCTGCCTGCTAACAGCTATGTGGCTGGCTCCCAGGTAGCTGAATAGCTTGGAGGTGGGGGGGAGGGGGTGAATGATCAGTTCGAAATCTATTGAACCTCCAGAGGGAAAGGAACTATTTTTGCCTTGCAGTAAAAAGCATCCCAAACCTGGAGAAAGCCTGTTTATTTTCCCCTATCAATTGCAGTAAACTGTGATTTCTAATTAATAAGTCAGAGACTTTTATAAGTGTGAACCAATCACACTGTGCCACCTGAAAACAAGTGGAAATACCTGGAGTATGACAATCAAGAAGAAATCACCAAACTGACTCAAATAAAACAAAGGTGGAGGCTGGTACAGTTACAAGATTTAAAGAACAGCTGAGTGGGTACATGAATAAGAAGAGTTTACAGGGATACGGGCCTAATGCTGGCAAATAGGACTAGATTAATGTAGGATATCTGGTCAGCATGGACGAGTTGGACCGAAGGGCCAGTTTCCATGCTATACAACTCTATGACTCTAGAGAAACCCGGTCCCTGCTAAAGAGTAAATTAGGCTTTCTGTGTATGTTTTAAAATTTTTAACTTCTGTGAAACTCTAGGCAAAGAAGGACCTTGATTTCCAATACTCTACCATGTGAGGCATAACTGCATTGTGTGTTCATGTTCCATTCCAGAGCTTGAATAGAGCAGTTAAAACTTTAGTACTGTCTATCTTTTGACCGGGATGTTCAATCAAGATTCCCTGTGCCCTCCTAAGTGAATCTAAATGACGTCATGACACACAGGAGGATACTTCTCGCTAGTGTCATGAGCAACATTTATCATTCAATAAGTAACACTAAAATAGTTTTATCTAGTCATTGCCAAATTGGCAATGGCAAATTAACTGTGTGCTTCCTGCATTACAATGGTGACTACACAAGAAATGTATTGTTGACTATAAACTAGTTTGCAATATCGTGGGGTTGTGAAAGATGCAAGTGCAAGCCTTCTCTATTTTTACTCTGTTAACAGTGTGGTTAGTTCTACAGTCTAACCTGTCACCAGTCCATTAGGTTTGCTTGGCATCTTGTCTTTTCTGGTTGAAAGCTGAGAGTCACTTATGTCATCGTAAGTTCTGGTTGAGAAGCCTGAATTACTGACTTAATTCTCAATGATATCATCGGAAACGCCTATCTTTAGATGTGAACATGTAGTTTTTCTATTTTGTAAGAACAATATGTAAAAATCGTGTTAAGATTATGTGTTACTTCTAAATTAAGTACCAGCAAGTTACTTGACAATGTAAATATAGCAATCATAAATTCCCAGATTGCATGACTTAGCCAGTGCTTTGCGGTAGGAATATGTCATGGCAATTCAATGGCCTTTCTAAGTCAGTGCAGTGTGCTGGCCAAAGGAAATTATTTTGCACTAATCCAATGGGAGGATGGATGAGTAATGTATAATATAAATAAGTTTACAAGCCTACAGACTTTCGGAAAATAACCATTCTCCTCATGATGCAGCATTGAGTCTTTCATCTTCCGTTTCTTTTCCCAAGACAAAGGGCGAGTTTACAACTTCTCACACCCCCTCCCTTATTGAACACCACGTCCCTGAGTATCACACCTGTTTCACTGTTCCAGACATAACTGGACAAAGATAACAACAAATCCCAATATTTTTCTGAAGAAGGGTCCTGACCCGAAAAATCAACTTTCCTACTCCTCTGATGCTGCCTAGCCCACTGTGTTCCTCCAGCTCCACACTGTGTTATCTCTGACTCCAGCATCAGCAGTTCTTATTATCTCTGAGTGAGTTAAGTTCCAATATTGACCTTGTCTGACATTGGCAAGTTCCAACAGAATTGTTGAATGATGCCGATGGGTGGGAAGCCTGATTGATTCCAAAACCTGTCAGTCACTAACCAAAAGGGCTGAGACCTATTATAAATCCCACACATCTATTACAAGACTTGCCAAGGATTGAGGATTGAAAGTAGGACCTTCTATTCCAAACCTTTTCTATAGCTTCATTTGATCGTCACACTTGACATGTCTAGCACGCGTGGAAATGCTGCCTAATCTTCCTGAACCAGAGGCTCAGAGACTATCCTTAACACCCCCACTGTCGAGAGGGACAAAGCAAATTCACTACAATCTTAGGAGTGAAATGCGTCTTGATTTACGATATTACTGAGCTGTTGTGATTAAGTGAAGATTGCTGACTTGGACTAACCTTTACTGAATGAAGCAAAGCCTGTTTAACATATGGAAGATGGAACATGTACTGTTGATGAATGATTATGTCTGTGTTTAGTTCTAGTGACAGACACCAGTATACAAGTACACAACATGCATGCGCTGACATAATAGACACACATGCACAACACAATGCTTGCACCACCAGAAAATGCACATGCAAACCAGCAAAATACAAGTGTGTATCAACAGAATGCACACGGCATTATAAAAAATGCACAACAAAACGTACATATGTTAACCAACAAGACATATGTACTTGCCAACAAACTGCGCACATTTGACAACAAAATACAGTTGAATCAGCTGTGTTTTTTTTACTACTGTCAGCTGCATTGTGACATTTGATGGCAGAAAAGATTTAAGATGAGTTCTTAGTTTAAGTATCTCATTTTCAGATAATTTGAAAATTATTATAATGTTGTTTCTAAAGAAACTATATATACAAAATAAAATGTGACGTTGCAGCTTTTCATATATTTTTACTTTCCTCTAGGAACTTTTTCAGACTGTGTTTTTCTGATGTTTCTGACTGTTTTATGTGAACATTTCACTTTTTAAACAGTATGTTGCAGGCATGTGTTGAAGATTGGGAGGTATTCTCAGGGATGAACTTTTTTTTAAACTTCATTATTGGCTAACAACCCTCTTTCTGCATTTGTGGAATTTGCCAGGGCAAGTGGATCAAGTGGATTGCTGGAACATTCTAGGTAAATTATTTGGGATGCAACTGTTGTGAGGGCCTTTGGGATAATCTAGAAATGGCTTAAAATGTTGCAAATTGTTCATGTTTGTTAGGAATGTATGAACAGGAATAAGCCATTTAACCCAATAGGCCTGCTTTACCTTTTCAACTAGAGCATTTCTGATCATTTCCTCAAAGCCACTTACCCACAGTATCTCCATAGAAACCGATTGATTTCTGTCTTGGACCTGCTCAGTGACTGAGTTTCCACAGCCCTCTGGAGTAGACAATTCTAATTATTCACCAGTGAAGAAATTTCTCTATATCAGTTGTAACTGGCCTAGCCCTTAACCTGAGACCACATTCCCTGGTCCTAGACTCACTGGCCAGGGGAAAGATCCTATAAACATCCACCTCACCGCACCCTGTAAGAACTTTATAAGTTTCAACGAGGTCACCAGTCATTCTTGGAAATTATAGTGAATACAGACCTAGTCTCCTCAATCTCTTGTAGGTCAGTCCTGCCATCCCAGTGATTAATCTGGTAAGCTTCTGTTGCACTCCTATGTGATAAATATAAACCACCTTAGATAAGGGACCAAAACTGTACACTGTACTCCAGGTGAGGTCTCTATACAACCACAGTGAGACATCTTCATTCCTGTGCACAAGTACTTGTGATGAATGGCAGCATACCATTTGCCTTCCTAATCGCTTCCTGTACCTGTATGTTAACCTTATGTGATTCATGAAGGATGTCACTTGGGTCTCTTTGGACACCTGCATTTTCCGACCTCACCATTTAAAAAAGATTCTACCTTTTTTTCTGAGATAACAAGGTGCAGAGCTAGATGAACACAGCAGGCCAAGCAGCATCAGAGGAGCAAGAAAGCTGGTGTTTTAGGCCTAGACTCTTTTCTAAAGAAGGGTCTCGGCCCGAAACATCAGCTTTCCTGTTCCTCTGATGCTGCTTGGCTGCTGTCTTCATCCAGCTCTACACCTTGTTATCTCAGATCCTCCAGCATCTGCGGTTCCTACTATCTCTATCATTTTTTCTACGCATATACCAGTCCACCATACTTATTCACTTTATATTCCATTTGTCATGTTCTAGACTGTCCATTTAAGCCACCCAAGTCTTTTTGAAGCTTTTTTGCATTCTTCTCACAACTCATGTTCCCACCCAGTTTGATGTTATCAGCAAATTTGGAATCCACATCCAAACCGTTTTTATAAATAGTAGATAGTTTTGGAACTAGCACTGATCCTTTCAGTACCCTGAGAATGTTCATTCATTCCTATTCTCTGCTTTTGCTTGTCAACTAATTTTCAATCCATATGAAATAGTTCCCCAATCCCATGTGCTCTAATTTTGTTTACTAACATCCTGTCTGGGTCCTTATGATAAGCCTGCTAAAATCTAAACATACCATGCAATATCATAAAATTTTACAGTACAGTACAGAAGGAGGCCACTCAACCCATCATGACTGTACCAGCTCCAAAAGAGCTAAAAAGCTGGCTAATATGCTCAAAACAATCCAACGGTTTTGTCAAACATCACTTTCCTTTCTTAAATCAATGTTAACACTGCATATTTTTACCATTCTTTTCTGAATTTCCAGGGAGCACATCCTTAAATTCTAACTACTGACATCCAATTAGCAGGCCTTTTATTCTCCATTCTTCCCTCTTCTTTGCTTCTTAAACAGTGAAGTTACATTTGCTACTTTCCAGTCTGCAGAAACCTTTCCAGAATTGATAGAACTTTGAAAATGTAAGCACCAATATATCCTCTATCCCTTTAGTCACATTCTTCAACTCTCTGTGATAAAGCTACTGTCCTAGGAGATTTCTTGAACTTCAATCAGTTAATTTTTCAAGCACTACCTCCCTACTAATACTAATTTATTTCAGCTCCTCTGTTGTACAAGTTCCTTGGTTGCCTAGTATTTCTGGGAGATTTTCTTGCTGCCTTCATTGAAGATAATCACAAGCTAACTTGTCTGCTATTTCATCTGCTATTTCCCTCTTCTCCACTATAAATTCTCCTGTCCTAACTGTAATGGGCTTACATTTGTGCTAGCTAATCATTTCCTATTCACATACTTGAAGCTTTTACAGCCCATCTTTAAGTTTCTCACTATCTCACATTCATATTCACTTTTCCCTTCATCGATTTCTTGGGCCTTCCTTTGCTTAGGAGGCAAGCAAATCCACAGATTCGCCACATTTTCTGGCATCCTTATGAGCCATTTCCGAGGATCTTATGCAGTCTTTAACTTCTTTCATAAACCATGGTTGATTCACCTTTCCTTTTTAAGTGTTTGCGCCTTACAGGAATGTTGTAGACCTTGTAATATTTCTTTAAATACTAGTGATTGCCTAGAATCAACTTGCTTCCTCATACCTTTATAAATTCCTTTTTTGCTGATACATGATCCAAGTTTCAGAATGAACTGTAATATGTTCAAGCCTAATGCAAAAATCTATTATGACCATTATTTACTAAAGGTTTCTAGACAGCAAAGTTATTCATTTGTCCTTTCTCTGTACACAACACTAAATTCAAAATTGCTCAACCCCTAGTTGACTCCTTAGAGTACTGCTCCAGGAATTCATCCTCCATAGCATTTGTACTGATATACTTAATCTGCAGATTTGTAAATTGAAGTTGCCCATGATTACTGTAATACCCGTCTTATGCAGGTCTCTAATTTTTTGATTTATACTATTTCTTAAATTAACACTGCAGTGTGGTGCATTATAAGCAACACTCGGCAATGTTTTCTTACCGTTGTTGTTTCTTAGCTCCAACGAAACTGAATGTACATCTTGATCCCTTGAGCTAATATCCTCTTGTTTATGCATTCTTTATGAAAGTGACTTCATACCATACTAGAATTGTAAAAGGTGGGTGGGGGGGGGGTGGTGGTGTGGTGAGGTGAGGTGAGGGGGTCTCACACAGCCTCATTTAGACTGTCGAACATCCACAGGGAAGTATGAAGACAGACATTAATAATCTATAAGAGTCAATGATTGCTCAGCTCAGTCACTTGGCACAACCTGAGAACAGATCATTTTACTCTTCTTGGTAGATCCCAAAACCAAATTGTCATGCATTTCAATTTGTTTCTAAAATAATTATTCTAATGAAGCATTTTTATTCTTAACATACAAAAAGAGAAAGAATCGTGGCAGGTCAGATATAAGTAAATAAATTTTTAACCCATTCATGAGGGATTGCTTTGTCCACTATTTTAGTGTTTCCTTTAAATGGGGTTGCTCAGAAAAGAACAGATAAAAGGATGCCAAAATACAGCACGGCAGGCAGTCTTATCATTTTAATTCATTCACAGTATGTGAGCACCTCTCTCTAGGCCAGCATTTATTGCCCATCTCTAAGTGCCCATATTGCTGTGGGTTGGGAGTCACATTTAGGCCAGATCAGATCACAGTGGTAGTTTCCTTCCTCAAAGGACATTAGTGAACCGGATGGGTTTTTCCAACATTAGACTGTTAATTCCAGATTTTTATTGCATTCAAACTTCACCATTTGCTGTGGCATGATTTGAACTTGAGTTCCCTGGATTATCTGTTAAGTAGTAATTACACTAGGCCATTGCCTCCCCTAAGTTTTTAAATACTAGTGATGTTTTCTGGCCTTCTTTTGTTTTCAAACAGACCCATGTTTGAAATATGCAGTTGTCTGGAATTGAAGAAAAGTAGTCACTGGAACTTGAGAATTCCAGTTCCAGTCATCTGTTTTGCCTCATATACAACAGAAGGTTGCCTCTGAATTCTAGTATCAGCACAGAAAAATGCCATTTGGTCCAACATGTCTGATGTTGTCTCTCTGACAGACATGTTAATTAGTACCACTCCTGTGAGCTGCTTCTTTTCAAGTATTTATCCAAATTGCCTCTTGAAGTTACCATAGACTTTACTTCCAATACCCGTGCAACCAATGCATTTTTGATCTTAATTTATCAATGAATTTAAAAAAAGCTTCTTTTGCCAATGACATAAATCTGTGTCCTCTCTCTGCTGATCCTTGTATCACAAAAAAAATAGGAGCAGGAATAGGCCTTTTGAGTCTGCTTCCCCTATTCAGTATGATCGTGGCTGATCGTCCAACCTCAGTACCTTGTTCTACTTTTTTCCCATACTGTTTGATCCTTTTAGTCCTAAAACACTACGTCTAACTTTTTGTTGAAAATGACATATTTTCTGATTATTTAGTCTATCAAAACCATTTGTTAATCTTTTCTGTTTCAAGTAGAACAACCTCAGCTTCTGTAGTTTTTCCAAATAACTGAAGTCTCTTATCCTTGCACCATTTCAGTAAATCACTCCTGCACCTTAACCAAGGTCTTGACATCTTTCCAAGTGTGATGCCAGAGTTAAATACCATATGCCAGTTGACATGTAGCCATGATTTGAAACTGAGACACTATTCAAGTTTCTTCTTGTTATTCCCACTTCATGGTCAGAAACTGCTTGTCCAGTCAGTATGCTGTTGTCCTTCGGAATCTGCTCTCAATCTCCTCTATCTGTTTTTGAAGACATCCTCATCCACACTCTCAGTTGCTAATCCCAGTCCCACCACTCTTTCCCATTGCTCAGCTTCTTCTATGTCTCATTCCTCCCTTCTTGTAACTTGTAATAGAAATATTTAACATTTCTGTTGCCAGTGTTCATCATTTTTAATCAAGTTTGGACAGTTTAGTGATGTTAGAGTTCCATGTAACTCTCTCTCAAATATTTAACATAGATGTGGCAAATCAAGGTGAAGTTATATTTACCTTTCATATCCCAGAAATCTGGGACCATTAACAGCGTAACAACGAGCCTACGGTTTCTATCAGTTAACTCAGTACATGGTAGAATCCCTGTCATAGATAAAACATTTGGACAGGAAAATATCTGGTGGTCCACTAAACCTGCCCCGTACTGTATGATGTCTTCTGGTTAATGACTACCCTGCCCCCAAAGATCCACGTAATTTCTTGACAGCATAAAAACAAGACCCAATCATACAAAGTAATGGGCAGCACAGCTTCTGAGAGCCTAGATATTTGATGAACTCAATGTGTTGTTATTTCAATAGATGTTATGGTTTGTGTATATTACCTCTTAAATATATATTACCACATAAGTAACTAAACAATAAAAAGGTCCTGGAGAGCAACAGTAGCTCCGAGTTTGACTTCCACCCCAGGAATTGATTACTAAGGCAAGAGCGCTATGGCACAGTCAACCAGCATAGATACCAACCTGCAAGTTATTCTAACACAATCCATTAGTAGACAGAAAGCCACAGAGATTCCTGGTCAGCAGTAAAATCAAGTTGGAATACTCTACCATCACTGTCTGTAGCTTCCGACTACAACATGCATCTGAAATTGTATCTTACCAACTTAGATCCAATGAGCATTCTGTGAAAGTGCACTACCCTGTCGAAACAATCCATATATCTCTTCAGTAACAATTGATTATTGTCAGTATATAATGTCCTCTCAGCACCTGCCATTTTGGTTAGACCTATTATGGTCAGCATAAAATATACTGCCAGGATCTATTCATATAGTTAACATATTCAGTCCCCTATGTAGATATAGATATGGGCAGTGTATAATTTGCCATTAGTACCTATCAATACGGTCAGTGTATAAAATCCCATCAGTACATATCAATACAGTTAATGTATATAACACCCCATCAGTAAGTTAGTATGTAATGTCCCATAAATACATATTGATATGGTCAATCCCTAGATGCCTATCAGCTCCTGTCCATACAGTATGGTCAATGCATAACACAGATTCTGTTAATGTGCTCTCATTATTACCCATCTCATGACAATTCTAAACATATGGTTGTTAATAAATGGAGCATGTCCATGTGCCATTGACAATCAATCAGATGGATTTGAAACATTAGCACCGTGGCAATGTTAGAGTAGATGATGCTCCCTGTTACTGTATCTGTGTTGCTAATCACAGGATAACTACTGAGAAGAGTCACCTGACAGGAGTGGCAATCCGGTGCAGATTCACTTTGTGTAGTAGCACAACCCCTGTGGCCATACCAGCTGCACTTGTTCAAAGTCCCAGCCCTGGTAGGGTAAAGCCAGAATGCTATCTGGGTCAGCTCTTCACATATCTCCAAGGCAACAGTGACGAGCCATCAGGATGCCTCAGTAGGATTGACTCACGGTCCACTCTGTGTCTGCTTGATTTGGGTTAAAACGCTTGTGACAGGTTTTGGGGGACTTTTATTGTTTAAAGCTGACATTGTAATATTGAGTAGAGAGGGTGTGTGCGCACTTTGGGAACACTTCCAGAATGTTCAATGCTGCAGCCCTCCTTCAAAACATTACAATTGCTACAACCATTACCGTAACAAAGCAAAGAGTGCCTGATTGATGGAGTGCACATTGGTGCCTCACAATTTGTTAGGGTCAGAGAGAAAGTAAAGACACTAAAGTAGATCAAAGCTAAATAACATGACTTTTACTTCCATAGCTGATTTTATTTGTGCGTCATTTACAAATGGTAGGGTGGTTGGTAATATTTTAAGCTTACAGGCACTCCCTAATATGTGGGCAGAATATAGCTGCCACCCATTTGGAATAACTAACTTGAATTGAGGGTCACTATACAAAATAATAGACCATAGCGTAAAGGGGTAACGTATTAAGGGGACGCAGTGGACTTGGATTTCAAAAACACTTTTATGCAGGTGCTGCATTAGAAGTTAAATGCACAAACTAAGAAGTAAAGGCATGGAATTCTCTATCCCACAGAACAGTGGAGGCTGGGCATTGAATTTATTCAAAGCCGGTTAGATTGTATTTTGATTGACAAAGGAATCAATGATTATGGAGGGGCCGACAGAGAAGTGGGATCGAGACCACAACCAAATCGATCATGATTGTATTAAATGATAGAGAGGGCTCAAAGGGCTGAATGGTCTCATTCTAAGTCGCTACCATAAAAGTTACCAAACGGGGATTGTCCAGGAATAAAAATGTTAAATCTCTGAAGGAAAATACTGCACGAGCATTATAGACAATACTGAGTTTTTAATTTTCTTTTAATATTTATTTGATACAATAAATAAGAGATGCAGCAAAAGGTTGTTTGACTGTCAAGAATCATGCAATTACGTAAAGTACATAGAACATAGAACATTACAGCACAGTACAGGCCCTTCGGCCCTCGATGTTGTGCCGACCTGTCATACCGATCTCGAGCCCATCTAAGCTACACTATTCCATGTATGCTCATATGCTTATCCAATGACGACTTAAATGTACCTAAAGTTGGCGAATCTACTACCGTTGCAGGCAAAGCGTTCCATTCCCTTACTACTCTCTGAGTAAAGAAACTACCTCTGACATCTGTCCTATATCTTTCACCCCTCAATTTAAAGCTATGCCCCCATGTGCTCGCCATCACCATTCTAGGAAAAAGGCTTTCCCTATCCACCCTATCTTACCCTCTGATTATTTTATATGTCTCAATTAAGTCACCTCTCAACCTTCTCTCTAATGAAAACAGCCTCAAGTCCCTCAGCCTTTCCTCATAAGACCTTCCCTCCATACCAGGCAACATCCTAGTAAATCTCCTCTGCACCCTTTCCAAAGCTTCCACATCCTTCCTATAATGTGGTGACCAGAACTGTACACAATACGCCAAGTGCGGCCGCACCAGAGTTTTGTACAGCTTCACCATAACCTCTTGGTTCCGGAACTTGATCCCTCTATTAATAAAAGCTGAAACACTGTATGCCTTCTTAACAGCTCTGTCAACCTGGGTGGCAACTTTCAAGGATCTGTGCACATGGACACCGAGATCTCTCTGCTCATCTACACTACTAAGAATCTTACCATTAGCCCTGTACTTTGCCTTCCGGTTACTCCTACCAAAGTGCATCACCTCACACTTGTCTGCATTAAACTCCATTTGCCACCTCTCAGCCCAGCTCTGCAGCTTATCTATGTCTCTCTGCAACCTACAGCATCCTTCGTCACTATCCACAGCTCCACCGACCTTAGTGTCGTCTGCAGATTTACTAACCCATCCTTCTACGCCCTCATCCAGGTCATTTATAAAAATGACAAACAACAGTGGACCCAACATCGACCCTTGCGTACACCACTAGTAACTGGTCTCCGGGATGAACATTTCCCATCAACTACCACTCTGTCTTCTTTCAGCAAGCCAATTTCTGATCCAAACTGCTATATCTCCCACAATTCCATTCCTCCGCATTTTGTACAATAGCCTATTGTGGGGATCCTTATCGAATGCCTTGCTGAAATCCATATACACCACATCAACCGGTTTACTCTCATCTATCTGTTTGGTCACCTTCTCAAAGAACTCAATAAGGTTTGTGAGGCACGACCTTCCCTTCACAGAACCGTGCTGACTATCCCTAATCAATTTATTCTTTTCTAGATGATTATAAATCCTATCCCTTATAACCTTTTCCAACACTTTACCAACAACTGAGGTAAGGCTCACTGGTCTATAATTCCCAGGGTTGTCTCTACTTCCCTTCTTGAACAGGGGAACCACATTTGCTATCCTCCAGTCGTCTGGCACTATTCCTGTAGACAATGGTGAGTTAAAGATCAATGCCAAAGGCTTGGCAATCTCCTCCCTAGCTTCCCAGAGGATCCTAGGATAAATCCCATCCGGCCCAGGGGACTTATCTATCTTTACCCTCTGAAGAATTTCTAATACCTCTTCCTTGTGAACCTCAATCCCACCTAGTCTAGTAGCCTGTATCTCAATATTCTCGACAACATTGTTGTTTTCTAGAGTGAATACTGTTGAAAAATATTCATTTAGCGCTTCCCATATCTCATCTGACTCGACACACAACTTACCACTACTATCCTTGATTGGGCCTAATCTTACTTTCGTCATTCTTTTATTTCTTAAGTACCTATAGAAAGCGTTAGGGTTTACCCTGATCCTATCCGCCAACAACTTCTCATGTCGCCTCCTGGCTCTTCTGAGCTCTCTCTTTAGGTCTTTCCTGGCTACCTCGTAGCCCTCAAGTGCCCTAACTGAGCCTTCACATCGCATCCTAACATAAGCCGCCTTCTTCCACTTAACCAGAGATTCCACCTCCTTCGTAAACCATGGCTCCCGCACTCTACAGCTTCCTCCCTGCTTGACAGGTACATACTTATCTAGGACACACAGGAGCTTTTCCTTGAATAAGCTCCGCATTTCTAATGTGCCCATCCCCTGCAGTTTCCTTCCCCATCCTATGCTCTCTAAATCTTGCCTAATCTCATTGTAATTGCCTTTCCCCCAGCTACAACTCTTGCCCAGTGATATACACCTATCCCTTTCCATCACTAAAGTAAACATAACAGAATTGTGATCGCAATCACCAAAGTGCTCATCTACTTCCAAATCTAACACCTGGCCGGGCTCATTACCCAGTACCAAATCTATTGTGGCTTCGCCCCTTGTTGGCCTATCTACATACTGTGTCAGGAAGCCCTCCTGCACACACTGGACAAAAACTGACCCATCTATAGTACTTGAACTATAGTGTTCCCAGTCAATATTTGGAAAGTTGAAGTCCCCCATGACAACTACCCTGTCTCTCTCACTCCTATCGAGAATCATCTTTGCTATCCTTTCCTCTACATCTCTGGAACTATTCGGAGGCCTATAGAAAACTCCCAACAGGTTGACCTCTCCTTTCCTGTTTCTAACCTCAGCCCGTACCACCTCAGTTGACGAGTCCCCAAACATCCTTTCTGCAACTGTAATACTGTCCTTGACCAACAATGCCACACCTCCGCCCCTTTTACCATCTTCTCTGTTCTTACTGAAACATCTAAATCCCGGAACCTACAACAACCATTCCTGTCCCTGCTCTATCCATGTCTCTGAAATGGCCACAACATCGAAGTCCCAGGTACTAACCCATGCTGCAAGTTCACACACCTTATTCCGGACGCTCCTGGCATTGAAGTAGACACACTTCAAACCAACTTCTTGCTTGCCGGTGCCATCTTGCTTCCCTGAAACTTTATTTCGGACCACCCTACTCTCAACCTATTCTATAGTCGAACTACAATTTTGGTGCCCATCCCCCTGCTGAATTCGTTTAAACCCACCCAAATAGCCTTAGCAAATTTCCCCCCCAGGATATCGGTACCCCTCTGGTTCAGGTAAAGACCATCTTGCTTGTAGAGGTCCCACCTACCCCAGAAAGAACCCCAATTATCCAAAAATCCAAAACCCTCCCTCCTGCACCATCCCTGTAGCCACGTGTTCAACTCCTCTCTCTCTTTATTCCTCGCCTCACTAGCACGTGGCACGGGCAACAAACCAGAGACAACAACTCTGTTTGTCCTAGCTCTCAGCTTCCATCCTAGCTCCTTGAATTTCTGCCTTAAATCCCCATCTCTCTTCCTACCTGTGTCGTTTGTGCCAATGTGGACCATGACTTGGGGCTGCTCCCCCTCCCCCTTAAGGATCCCAAAAACACGATCAGAGACATCATGCACCCTGGCACCTGGGAGGCAACACACCAACCGTGAGTCTCTCTCGTCCCCACAGAACCTCTTATCTGTCCCCCTAACTATGGAGTCCCCAATGACTAATGCTCTGCTCCTCTTCCCCCTTCCCTTCTGAGCAGCAGGGACAGGCTCTGTGCCAAAGACCTGTGCCCCACTGCTTTCCCCTGGTAAGTTGGCCCCCCCCAACAGTATCCAAAACAGTATACTTATTGTTGAGGGGAATGGCCACAGGGGATCCCTGCACTGCCTGCTGGTTCCCTTTCCGTCCCCTGACCGTAACCCATCTGCCTTTTTCCTGTACTTGAGGAGTGACTACCTCCCTGTAACTCCTCTCAATAACCCCCTCTGCCTCCTGAATGATCCGAAGTTCATCCAGCTCCAGCTCCGTTCCCTAACGTGGTTTTCAAGGAGCTGGAGTTGGGTGCACTTCCCGCAGATGTAGTCAGCAGGGACACTAGTGGTGACCCTTACCTCCCACATTCTGCAGGAGGAACATTCAACTGCCCTGACCTCCGTTCCCATTATTCTAAATTCCCAAGACTTCCCAATTAGTTAACAAAAAGCTGTTTTCTCTCTGCATCAGTGCAAAAGACAAGGCTGAAGCATTTGTAGCCACTTCTGAGCCAGAAGTGTTGAGTTGATGATCTATCCTGGCCTCCTGCTGAGGTTCCAGAATCACAGATGCCAACATTCAGCTAAGTTAGATCATTCAACATTAGAAATGGCTGAAGGCACTGTCTACAGCAAGGCCTGTGTCATTGTCACCACTTTTAGGAGTAATACCAAATACATACTCCAGAACCAGCCAGGCCCCTGATTACCCTGCTACAACGTGGCCTCTTTCTGACAATAAATAAACTTGTCCAGCTATGTCCTGCACACAAAATAGGACAAATTCCCTGCAGTTAATTACTTACCTACTAATATGCTCTGAATAGTCAGCAAAGTAATGGAAGCCGTTGTCAATAGTGATATCAGCAAAACCACTTACGAATACTTAGTCTGCGTGCTGCCAGGGTCACTTAGCTCAAGACCTCAGTGCAGCCTAAACATGCGCAAAAATGCTGAATTTCACAGGTGAGATGGCAGTGGCATTCCTTGACATCAAGGTAGCAACTGACCAAGCGAGGCATCAAGGAATCCCAGCAATACTAAAGTCAGTGGGAATCTGAGGGAAATCTCTTCATTGACTGGAGTCGTACCTGACACAATGGACAATAGTTCTTGCTGTTGGACGATAATCATCTCAGGCTCGGGACATTGCTGTTGGAGTTCATCAGGATAGTTCCTGAGGCCCCTACCATTTTCAGCTGCTTCATCAATGACTTTCCCCTCACTGTAAGGCCAGGAATGTGGATGATCACTGATCATTTCACATTGCTCAGTTTTGTTTTGCAACTCCTTCTGTAATTAAGCAGACAATTAAACCAAACATCTGGCCCTTTTAAAACCTTTGTAATAACGTCTATCAGAATCAATGTAACCTGTAACTGGCTGCTAACATGTAATAAGGTATACCTCGTTAATTATAAGTCATTCTTCTAATTAGAGGAAGTGATTTTTCTTGAATACACTGGACCTTGCAGTCTTTAAGTTCTCTACAGTTAAGAAGCATGGTGGCAGCAACCTTTATCATGAATAGCAGCTCATACTGTGCTTGACATGGCAGGTCTACAGACAGATTGGTCTCTTAAGAGGTGGGAAATTAAAATAGTGTGTTCATACAATTGGAGTATGAGCGGACTGAGATTGCGTGTATCTTATTGTACTTTCAGTTTGCATACCAATCTGAGAACAGATGGATCAGTGACAAAGCTGTATTAAAATAGGTTTATGATTCTATTTTTTGACTCCAATTCTATTCAAACTGCTGCAGCCTTCATTCATGCTCAGTGGGAAGATATGTAATTCAATCAAATGTCAAGTAGGTTCAGTCAGCAATATTCTCCCTTTCAAGTCACCTTGCCTGTGTGAACTTGCTGTGTAACTTCCAGTTACTTTTCTTTCTTTATAACCGTGACTAAGCTTCAAGAAGTACCTCATCAGTTATAGAATAGTACAGCATAGCACAGGCCCTTCGGCCCACGATGTTGTGCCGAACTTTTACCCTAAACCTAAGATCTGACCTCCACCGCTACCTTATACTATCATCCATATGCCTATCTAATAGCTGCTTAATTGCCCCTACTGAGACCGACTCCACTTCAATGAAGCACAGTAGAAACTCCCAAGATTATCAAAGTATCGTACAGGTCCAACTTTAAATGAAAAAGCAGCTAGTGATTTACAATCGAAGTGAAGGTGACTAGGTATTACCTAATTAATCCTTGGCACTTAGGTAGTTGCACTAATCACTGAACCACAGTACTGTCCATTATCAACTGTCTGAACACTGCACAGGCCACAGACATGACAATAGGAATGGCAATGCCAAATAAATAGTTTCCAACTGCAAGAATTAAAGTCAGTTTAATCTGACCCTTGTAGATGAACATGGTTAAAAGGGAATAATCACTAAATTGCAACCAATATCACTTGCTTTAACAATGTTGTCTCAAGGCTGATGTTAAGACCCAATGTTAGATCACTGCTGAAAGATATTGTAAAACCTACTTTGTCCTTGTTGTCCTTGTCCTTGTTTGCTCGCTGTTGACTGTAGTGTTGTTACAAAAGGACAGACACAGCTCACCTGCCACTGGAAACATCCTCACTTTCTGCAGAAAATGGATCTGCACACTTCATTCTTTGAGATTAACTCAGTTCCAATGTAAAATCAAGCTGAATGAGAGGTCATATATTTAGAATGATGTTAAAATGAAGCAAGGGTGACGTGAGTAAAATTTTTTTTACACAATAATTAATTAGGGTGTGAATATACTGCCTGGGAATATGGTGGAGCCATGTTTGATTGAGGTATTCGGGAGGGCATTGGATCATTATTTGGATAGAAATGTTGTTTGGGGAAATACAGCAAAGGTGAGAGACTGGCATGAGGTAATAGAATAGGTGAGGATAAATAGGCCAAATGGTCTCCTTTTGCACTGTAACAATTCTGTGATTCTGTTTCCTCAGCTTGAGAGTGACAATCAGGGCCTATCCATTTCGCGTCACTTCATAGCTTGGCAGATGATCATTGCATTGGTATTGCCTCAGTTGCCTCCTGCCCATTTACTCGGAAATTATTTATAATTTAACATCTTATGAATACAAATTTTGTATTTTACTAATGTATTTGTTTTTGCCAATTTATTTATTTGACATTGTGGCCATTTGCCTGTTGGTGGCTTTTGGGCTGTTCAGCTGACCTTGCACTCTCCGGGGATAATTTGACTCTTGCTTGGTTGCTTATAACATTACACAGGTCATTGAGTAATACCCATGCCAGATTCTCTGTGTAACCTCCATTCAGTGAGAATAGAATTCATTTCTGGATGGATAGACACCATGGACGAAGCTCAGAAAACCATGAGCTCACATTGTAGCTGTCTGGAGTTTGTGACCAAAGGCTTGCAGAGTATGATTGGAGCCCACTTAGAAGAAAACATCATGGTCTGTATTTTTAATTGCATTTGGAACATTTTGAGCTCTTGATAAATGCAAGTACTAGTCAACAAAAGAGTAGGCACACTAACTGATGAAAGTGATGGCAGAATTTGTTCCGATTTGCTTTTTGTTTATTTTTCAGTGTTCATCTGATATTAAGTTTTTTTTCCAGCAGGGGAGGATGGATGAAGGTGTTCTGTAACCAATGTAAATTGATAATGCTATTTGCATTTAGCTGAGACTAATTTGCTGCAGTAATTGTGTAGCCCAGCTGCATGTATTGTGAACTAATGGAAACACATTTGTCTTGTCTGATTGTGAATGTTAATGAGCTCTTTCACTGTAGTGCAACCACTGGGTTTCTCTTCCCCATCAGGATAATGAGTTCATTTAAAACTAAGTGGGCTTGTGAGGATCGGATTTTCATTTTAAAAAAAAGTCCAGAACCTGTCTGGCAGTGGTCTTCGTTAGCTGTGAAATAGATTTGTTTGCGATGAGTGAAGTTGATCTGCCCAGTCCTGACGCCTGTCCGTTTCAGCTCATTGATGCTGATAATATTGTAGCCAAATTGGAAGGGAGTGTTTGTTAGGGTCATGATCCTCTGCAATAATAAGACAGACAGTTCTGAAGAAGGGTTATTACCAAACTCAATGCATTAACTCTGTTTCTCTCTCCACAGATGCTGCCAGACCTGCTGAGTTTTTCCAGCATTCTCCGAGTTTGTTTCAGAATTCCAACATCCACAGTATTTTGTACAAAAGACCCTGTTAAACAGAATCACCTTTTAGTATGTAACTTTAAACTAATAAACTCTTTTGTGCTTTTTTTGGTCTTAGAAATGGCCAATTGAATTGTCGAGCTCATTCATCAGTCAGTTAGATCAAGGTCGATATGTATCTTTACTCGATCTAGAGCCTCAGTGCATATAAATTTTAACCCTCCCATAACAAACATCTATCAAATGCCAGTTTTTTAATTTCCAATTATCTGCAGGCTCAACAGTTTTATGGGGAAGGGTTTTTGACGTTTTCACTATGTTTTGAGTGAAGAGGTCATTATCAACATCACCCTCAATGAATTAGCTCTACCTTTAAGGTTGCCTTTTGATTGGGAGTCCTCCAGAAGAAATAGGATAGCCAGAGAAATTCTATAATTACTTTGAAAGTCTTAAGCGCCTCCATTGGATCATCCCTTAATATCCTACATACCAATGATTACAAGCCTTGTCTGTGAACCTGCCCTTATATTTTAATCCTTATAGGTTTATTGTTGTTTAGTTACTTTTACGCTGCGTAAATTAGTTGAAACAGATTTCTCGAAAAGCAGAAGCTTCTCCTTTTGTTGTTCTGGCTATTTATCTTCTGGCTTCCCATGAGATCTTGCTGTGCACAAAATGGCTGTTCTATTTGCCTGCTTAATAACAGTTGTCAACCTCCCTGTAACTCATGCAAAATGCTTGAGACACTCCTGTGTAAACACACAGAACAGTCTTTTCCTTGATGCTTGCTTGACGTAAATGTGTCTTATAATGTAACGATTTGTAGGTCATCGAACATTAACAATAAAATCTGATTTATGACCAGACACACTCCCATACGAATTTCAGTGATTTAACTGTGATCTTTGGGTGAAAGCCAGATTATGGGACTGCGAGTAATTAGACCAGGGAATACTGACTTAACAATTTTAAAATCAACTGCCCTTGCTTTTATTTAATGCTTTGTGATATTTATTATTGGTAACTAAATCACAAAATTTGCATCAATTTGGGAAGACAAGAAGTGGAACTGATGGTCAAGCATGGGAGCACCCATATATTCCTTCCAAATCAAACAGACAAGACACCATGGGTTACACCACATAATGGAGCAATTTCAGCTTTTCAGACTTAGATTCTACCATAGTGAGGTTATCCCACTGTGCATTCCTCACTTCCATGCAGTCTTTGTGGTTGAGTCTTCCATTAGATTGCCTGGTCTAGATCTTCAGTTTCACCAAATTATTTCTCTTTCAGAGGAGATGCTTTCTTGTTTCTTTCCCTTTTCTTCCTTGGTCCTTTTGGTTTCAGTGACCATAAGGGTAGTGATGGTGTTTTATGTTGTGAATGCTCTCAACTTCCCTTCAGCATTGATTGTTATTTTGTGATAATTGATTTATTTTTATACCTCCTTATGTGTTCAGCAGCAGCAGGTTCTTCAGTAAAATATTTAACTACTTTGTTTTATGCAATACCTTCCATGACGTCAGGATGTCCCAAAAATACTTTAAAGCCAATCTTTTTGAAATGTAGTAATGTGGGAAAGCTAGCAGCTGTTTTGTACACAGTAGGCTCCTACAGGCAGTGAGATAATGACCTTTTTATGGTTCTGAAATGGTTAATAGGAGACTGCATTAAGTCCTGTCCAATGTCTAATTAAGTCATGAAATTTGCACCTAATTGCTGTCAAGCAGTAAAGTACACTTATTTTAAAGACAAAAATCCTTATCTTGTTACGATTCACTAGTAGTTGCTCCCAGAACCATAGACAGGCTACAACACAGAAAGAGACCATTCAGCCTGCTGTACCTGTACAGATTGAATATCTTACTATCTCTTGAATAAATTAATTGGTCTGTGGTGACAATGTTTCAGGTATAGATTCAGGTTCATTTTTAAATGAGTCAAGAGTTTCCACCTCGACCTCCAAACTGTGCACCAGATTCCAGACACCAGGTGTTTTATATATATGATAGCTAGCATGTTATGTTGGGATAGTGTTTCTGTAAGAAGTGAACCACATGACCATAGCAAGTCATCAGCCAGTGCTCACAGGCTTGTTCAAACTTGTTTTTGAGCTTTACAGAGTATACTGGTACAGAATAAAACCCTGTCTTGAATTGCAACGAGTAACAAGTTTTTATGTTATTTAGTGCTGACGGGAGCCAAGTAACTGCCCAGTACAGAAAACCTACCACCCTCTGGGTGAAAAGGCTTCCCTGTTGACCCTCTAATCTTTCTACCAATCACATTAAACCTGTGGCTCCTACTAACTGACTTCACCAGGGGAATAGATCTTCTCATAATTTTTGTACACCACAATTCAGTCATCCTTAAACCACCTCTGTTCTAAAGAAAACAACCCTAGGTTTCCTCATAGCTGTAATTTTCAAACCTTGAAAACATTCTTGTAAATCTTCTTTGTACTCTCTCTCTCTCTCTCGAGAGCAATTACGTCCTTTGGGTAATATGGTAACCAGAACTTTTTTAGCTCTTGGAATGGAGGATCTAAAGCGAAGGGACATAATTCCAACAGGACACCATCAAGGGTGACAGATGGGGTACTGATCCACAATGAACATTAGGTATGAGGAGCCTGAATACTGTCAAGAGCTAGGGAAGATTTGGAGGACGTGAGAAGGATATCCTTTTGTTTACTGTGCTAGACATCAATCAGAGTCAGAGAAAGAGGAAAAAGTATGTATGTTCCTCAGTTGGACTCTTCAGCTCACAGTAGAACTGCACAGACCAGGGAATGCCTGGTTCTGTTAGCTACTCAGCTGGGGTCTCAATTTTTCAGGGTCAGGAGAGCACGATGGTATAAGCAAAAATTAAATAACTAAAAGTACCCCTGGGTAGGAGCTGAGAGTGGGTGAAATTATTAAGGGGTGTGTCTGTGTGTGTCTGTCTCTTTATATGTGTGTTCGCATCATTTACCTGTTCTGGGTGAGAATAGTATTGGTTGTGAAGCCCCAGTGCCTGAACATCTCAACAGCAAGCTGGCTGTCTTCGTCAAAGTGCATAAGGGGAAGGGCCAATGGGTTAGGATTTGGCCCCACCCCGTGCCTACAGAGAGCCAAGCTCTCATCAGAGTGAGTACCCTCAAGAAGTGGCAAGGGAGTGGAAGTTGGCAAAACAGAAATATCATTTAAAGCATTATAGTAATTTACCCAACAGTTTTAAAAGGAGTTTGACTGCAATCCAGTGACTGCAGACTCTGGAGTTGGCCACCGGTATAAATAATAGTGTATTTCACTTGCTGCTTTAGACCTATTTCCTGAATAATTATCCCCCTCTCAACACTCCCTCACAATAGCTGTCAGCTGTATCACTTACACTAGTAAGTATTTTGTATCAGTTGTTTCAGCATCCTGACATAGGGTGGTATCTGGGCTTTGTTGTTGGGAGGGGGTGGTGGAAGGTTGTAGAGTTTGAAATCATCACCACTTAAGAGGTTCTGTTTTAGTTATTTAATTTTTGCTTATACTATCGTGCTCTCCTGACCCTGAAAAATGCTGGGATCTGAATTGACACTTAAAAGCTTAGTCTTCACTTGTGATTGTTTTCTGTCAGATATTTTTTACCCCCCTCCCCTCAAATCACAAAAGTTTGCTTTACAGTGTAATAACAGTAACTATACTTCATAGTAGTCCATTGAATTTGGTGCGTCCAAAAGCTTCTAGATTTTCACATGCAAGCAAGAAAAGACAGGCGATGGCCCAGTGGTATTCTTGCAAGACTTAATCCAAAGACCCACGTAATGTTCTGGGACCTGGTTTCAAATCCCACCATGAATTAAGAGTCTAATGTTGATTATGAAACCATTGTCAAATGTCAGAAAAATCCATATGGTTCATTAATGTCCTTCGGAGAAAGAAATCTGCTATCCTTAATACTATCCATGTGACTACAGACCCACACCAATGTGGTCGCCTCACAACTGTCCTTCGAAATGGCCTAGAAAGCCACTCAGTTGCTTCCAAAAAGAAATGAAATTGGACAGACTACCCGGTATTGACCTAGGCACCAGAAAAGACAATGGCAAAATCAACTCTCTTGATCCAGCAACGTCCTCCTTAGTAACATTAGGGGACTAGTGCCAAACTGGGACAGCTTTCTCTCAGACTAGTCAAGCTGAAGCCTTACATTGTGTTAATGTTAGGAATCATACCTTACTGACAATGTTCCTGATACCACCATTACCATCCCTGGATATGTCCTGTCCCACAGGCAAGACAGATCCAGTAAAGGTGGCAGCAGAGAAGTATGCAATTGACCTGGAAATCCTCAACATTAACTGTGAACACCATGAAGTTTCATAGCATCAGGTCAAACATGGGCAAGGAAACCTCCTACTGATTACCGTGATAGACAGAGCTATGCAATCCCACAACCAATGGATTAGACTGAGCTCTGCAGCCCTGCCATATCCAGTGCCAACAATGGTCAACAAACAACTCACTGGAGGAAGAGGTGGCACAAATATCCTTATGCACAATAATGGAAATGCCCTGCGCATCAGTGGAAAGGATGAGGCTTCAGCCAGAAGTGTCGAGTGGATGATTCATCTAGGTCTCCTCCAGTGTACCCGTGTACCCTAGCCTCACAGAGTCCAGTTTCAACCAGTTCAATTCACTCCATATGATATCAAGAGATGGGTCGAGACAGTGGATACTGCAAAGGTTTTGGGTACTGACGACATTCCAGCAACAATACTCAAGACTTGTGCTTCAGAACTTGTTGCTCCCCTAGCAGTGAAATTGGACAGACTACCTGGTATTGACCTAGGCACCAGAAAAGACAATGGCAAAATCAACTCTCTTGATCCTGCAACATCCTCTTTAGTAACATTAGGGGACTAGTGCCAAACTGGGACAGCTTTCTCACAGACTAGTCAAGCTGAAGCCTTACTAGCCAAGTGCTTCCAGTACTGTTACAACACTGACATCTATCTGACAATGTGGAAAATTGCCCAAGAATGTCCTGTACACAAAAAAACAGAATAACACCAACATGCCTTGTCAGTCTACTCTTGATCATCAGTAAAGTGACTGAAGGTGTCATCAGCAGTGCGATCAAACAGCCCCTGCTCAGCAATAACCTGCTCAGTGATGCCCAGTTTGGGTTTTCCCAGGCCCACTCAGCTCCTGACCTTATTACAGCGTTGATTCAAACATCGACAAAAGAGCTGAATCCCAGAGGTAAGAGCAACAACCCTTGATATCGAGGCTGCAGTTGATCAAGTGTGGCATCAAAGAGGCCTAGCAAAACTGGGATCAATGGGTTTCAGGAAGCAAACCCTCCACTGGTTGGTGTCATACCTGACACGTAGGAAGATGATTGTGGTCATTCATTGTCAGTCATCTCAACTTCAGTACATCTTGGCAGGGGTTCTCAGGGTAGTATCCTAGGCTTAACCATCTTCATCTGCTTCATCCATGATGTTCCCTCCATGGTAAGATCAGATGTGGGGAGGTTTGTTTACCGATGATTGTGCAATGTTCAGTACCATTCGTGACTCCTCAGATACTGAAATAGTCCACATACAGATGTAACAAGATCTGGATAATATTCAGGCTTGGGCCGACAAGCGGCAGGAAATATTTTCGCTACACAGACCAAGTCGCTGATCATCTGCAATCAGAGACATTATAACTATCTGACATTCAATGGTATTGCCATTACTAAATCCCCAACTAGCAACATCCTTTTGGTTTACAATTTGATCAGTAACTGAACTGGAGTAACCATATATATAGTGGCTAAAAGTGCAGATCAGAAGCTAGGATTACTGCAACGAGTAAATCAACAGTGACTCTAAAGCCTGTTTGCCGTCTACAAGGCACAAGTCAGGAGTGTGATGGAATACTGCCCATTTGCTCAGATCACTGCAGCTCCAACATCATTCAAAAACCTTGACACTATCCAGGACAAAGTAGCCCTCTTGATTGGTGCCAGAATGTCAAGCATTCAGTTGGTCCACCACTGATAGTGCACACCACTGCAAGTGACTATCTACAAGATGTACTGCATAAAAATTCACCAAAAGGTCCTCAGTCAGCTCCTTCCAAACAGTAGAGATATGGAAACATCACACCTGCAAGTTCCCCTCCAAGCTACTGACCATCCAGACTTAGAGTCATAGAGTTGTACAACACTGAACCAGACCCTTCAATCCAACTCATTCACGCTGACCAGCTATCCTAGATTGATCTATTCCCATTTGCCAGCATTTGGCCCATAATCCTCTAAACCCTTCCTATTCATATACCCATCCAGATACCTTCTAAATGTTGTAATTGTACCAGCCTCCACCACCATGTATGGCAGCTCATTCCACACATGCACCACCCTCTGCATGAAAAAGTTGCCCCTTAGGTCCCTTTATATATCTTTCCCCATCACCTTAAAACCAATGCCCTCCAGATTTGGATTCTCCTGCCCTGGGAAAAAGAGGTTGGCAGTTCACCCTGTCCATGCCCCTCATTATTTGATAAACCTTTATAAGGTCAGTCCTCAAACTCCAAGGAAAATAGCTCCAGCCGATTCAGCCCCTCTGTCTAGCTCAAACTCTCCAACTGTGGCATCACCCTTGTAAGTCTTTTCTGAACCCCCTCAAGTTTAACAACATCTTTCCCATTGCAGGGAGACCAAAATTGAATGCAGTATTCCAAAAGTGCCTTAACCAACGTCTGCACAGCTGCAACATGATATCCCAACTCCTATATTCAATGTAGTGGCCACTGAAGGCAAGTGTGCCATACACCTCTTTCACTACCCTGTCTATCTACAACTCCACTTGCAAGGAACTATGTACCTGAACCGTATGTTTGGCAACACTCCTGAGGACCCTACCATTAACTCTATGAATCCTCCCTGATTTGCCTTACCAAAATGCAACACCTTACTCTTGTCTAAATTAAACTCCATCTGTCCGTCAGCAGCCCTTTGATCGAGGTCCCACTGTATTCTAAGATAACTTTCTTCACTGTCCACTACACCACCAATTTTGGTGTCATCTGCAAATATGCTAATCATACCTCCTATATTTAGAACATAGAACATTACAGCACAGTACAGGCCCTTCGGCCCTCGATGTTGTGCCGACCTGTCATACCGACCTCAAGCCCATCTAACCTACACTATTCCATGTACGTCCATATGCTTATCCAATGACGACTTAAATGTACCTAAAGTTGGCGAATCTACTACCATTGCAGGCAAAGCGTTCCATTCCCTTACTACTGTCTGAGTAAAGAGTTTAAGCCTTGCTAAAGTCCATATAAACAATGTCCAATGACCATTGCTCTGCCTTCATCAATCTTCTTTGTCACTTATTCAAAAAACTCAATCAAGTGAGTAAGACTTGATTTCCCATTCACAAAGCCATGTTGATTGTCCCTAATCAGTTCTTGCCTTTCCAAACGCATGTAAATCCTGTCCTTCAGAATTTCCTCCAAGAATGTCTCCACCACTGATGTCAGACTCATGGGTCTATAGTTCTTTGGCTTTGCCTTACCATCTTTCTTAAATAATAGCATCACATTTGTCAATTTCCAGGCTTTTGGCACCTCACCTGTGGCTAGCAATGATATAAATATCTAAGCAAGAGGCCGAGCTATCACTTGCTTGCCCAGCCGGAGATTTCCACATGCTAATAAACTCAAATAAAATGAATATGAATTAAAAAAACTAAGTAAAGATACTTATAAGAATTTACATTTATATAGTACCTGTATGGTTTTATGAAGTGCCATGATGCTTTAGTGCTTCATTTTGTGTACGGTTGTTCATAGTGACAGCCAATATGCAAGATCCCACAAATGATGTAATAACTGGAAAACTCCCCTCCTAGTCTTGGAAATAATGCCATGATTTCTATTACATGCACCTCACAGCCCTTGGTTTAATGACTTATCTGAAAGACCACAGCCCAAATTTTTATACCTGTGCCCTAGCACTACCATCATATGAGGGAACACCACCCACCATGTGACTTGGTCAATGTTGTCTATCTCATACGGTGCAGGCAAGGATGCCCCAAAGCGTAGTATATCGGCGAAACCATGCAGACGTTAAAAAAAACGGATGAATGGACACTGCACAACAATTGCCAGAAGGGATGTTCTCTTCCAGTTGGGGAACACCTCAGCAGTCAAGGACATTCGGCCTTGGATCTTCCGGTAAATGTCCTCCAACGCGAACCTTCAGATATTCAACAATGCAGAGTTGCCAAGCAAATGCTGATAGCCAAGTTCAGTACCCATGAAGATGGCCTCAACTGGAATACTGGGTTCATGTCATACTACAGGAGACCCCACCACACTATACATTCTCACACACTCATACTCACACACACATGTACTGACACACTTACACAGATCCTAAATTATACATATACACTCTCTGAAGTGAACACACACACACACACACACACACAATGTTTCTCTCTTTCCCCCCCCTCTCACACACACACATACATTATATCTAAGGGGTGAACTTGCATTTGCAGACTTAGAATTGTGGTACATTCTATTTTGTTCAAAAAGCACACAATTTGAAGACAGTCAATGGGGCATTTTATAAATTCCTATTTTGGAAATAAAACCAGTGAGACTCCAAGTTGATACACAGTCAGATTCCAAACAAGGCCTCACACCTAAAATACACCATGTGACTTGGGATGTCACCTCTGGTGTACTGATAGAACTGCTAAAACCTTTAGTTATCTCGGGGCAGTGACTCTAAAGAAATTCGGGATCCTTTCTAACTGATTAAAAATTTAACAACCATCTTAGGTTTGTTCTACACATTCGCATCTGTTCTATGACCCTTTTGCTTATAAATTCTGTCTCTGATGCAACCTCTCTACTGACACCTGAAGGAGTGAGACTCCGAAAACTTGTGTCTTCAAATAAACTTGTTGGATTGTGACCTGTGTTGCGTGATTTTTGACCCTGTCCACCCCAGTCCAACACTGGCACCTCCACATGAAGGATGGGAACATTGAGAGAAGATAATGTATGGTTTAGAAGGGGTGGACGCTAGGAAGTTGTTTCCGTTAGGTGGGGAGACTAGGACACGTGGGCACAGCCTTAAAATTAGAGGGGGTAAATTTACAACTGAAATGAGACGACATTTCTTCAGCCAGAGAGTGGTGGGCTTGTGGAATTCATTGCCGCAGAGTGCAGTGGAGGCTGGGATGTTGGATGCCTTCAAGACAGAGATTGACAAATTCTTGATCTCAGAAAGAATCAAGGGCTACGGGGAGAGTGCAAGGAAGTGGTATTGAAATGCCCATCAGCCATGATTTAAATGACGGAGTGGACGTCATGGGCCGAATGGCCTTACTTCCACTCCTATATCTTATCGTCTAAAATTGGGCAATTAAAAGGTCTTTACTTTAAATCCAACCTAATTGGACACTGCCTGTTTTTGAATGAACATGGTTGAATTCTGAGCTGTTGTCTGATACAAAAGTCATCTTAAGATGCTCTGAGAGAGTCTGGGGTCTGTTTCAGTAAAAGAGGCTAATGTTTAACTCTGGAGATTAACAGTGAGGACTGAAAGAGGTGGAAGAGGGGAACTGATGGTCAGTGAGTGTCAATGAACTCCACCATGAGACATTCAGTTTCCTTTCCCTGTTCTGATGTGCTAATAAATTAGGTTAGCAGTGTGGTCGTCAGGACCAGATGTTGCTTCATTTGAGTGTCTGGTTAAATCCTGTTATCTGTGACTGGGTGACTGTGTAGCCATGGCAACCACGTATTCCTTCTGTTTACTTCAGTTTCGCTCCCCGTCTCTTGATTTTGTTGAGGCATGGTTTTCTGTGAGTAGAGTGTGGGCAGGCCAGTTACTGCCTACTCCCTCACCCAACTGGCACCTCAACAGGTGTTTTGACATCAACAACATCCATTCGTATGGACAACATCCTTGCTCAAACTTGTGCTCTTTCTCATTTACTCTGTTTTTCTTTGTGTTTCTCCTTTTCCCCCTTTGTATCTTTCAAACTTATCTCTGTCTGGGTCACTTCCTTTTATCACGTATGTTTTTCTTCTTCACTTTCCGAGTTCCTGACTCACTCCTTACGTATTAATTTTTCTATAACTTCCACTGTGAATCTGTGTCTCCACCCATTCAATGTTTATATTGTCTTCATGCTCTGTGTCACAGCTTCTGTTCCTGTGCCTATCTCAGTGTCTCCGATCATCTGTGTCTCTGACCTGATGCACAGTGTATTGGTTAGCAATGTTTAAACTGAAAATAGTAAATCAGCATCTGTTTGTGTCTTAAATTAATGCACTCCTTGCTGGAGATCCCACTTGCTACATTAATGAGACAAGGGTCCACAAGCAATGCTTAGGTGAGGAGGGTGATTTTTTAAGAAGTTTTGTTATGGAATATGAGTGTCCCTGGCTACACCAATATTTATTGCCTGTCCTAATTGCCCAGAAAAGTTGATGGAGACCAGCCTAATTGAAGCACTGCAGTATAGGGACACCCATAATGCTGCAGGAAAGGAGTTGCAGGATCCTATGGCCTACATGTGACTCCAGACCCACAGCATTGTGGTTGACTCCGAAAATGCCCTCTAAGCAATTAGGGATAGGCAATACATGCTGGTCTAATCAGTGACACCCACATCCTGTGAATCAAATTTTAAAAAAGTATATAAGGTTAGTTACATAGACATGAAGGCTGAGTTGGCAGAAGTGGACTGAAAATGGAGTTTTACAGCAAGGACAGTTGAAGAACAATGACAGACATTTACAAAAGTAGTTCACGATTCACAAATATATCCCAGTGAAAAAGAAGGATTTTAGGAAGGGGATAAACTATCCACAGTTAACTAAGGAAGTTAAGGGTAGTATCAAATTGAGGGAAAAAAGACATACAATGTAGGAAAGATTAGTAGGAAACCAGAGGATTGCAAAGATTTTAAAACCAACAGAAGTTGAACAAAAAACAAGAGGGAGAAAATAAATTTTGAAGGCAAACTAGCAAGTTAGATAAAGAGAGACAATAAGTGCTTCTTTAAAAATACAAAAGAGAGACCAAAATGAGCATAGGGCCCTTTAGAGAACGAGACTGTGGAGATTATAATGGGGTACCAGGAAATGGCAGAGAAGTTAAATACTTTTCGTCCAAGATACAAAGCAATTAGAAATGCATAATATAATCAAAGAGAATCAGCATGGCCTCATGATATCATTTAATGGTGGAGCTAAATTGCCTACTTCTGCTCCTACATCCAACAGTCTTAGACTAAGAAGGACAACAGATATATAGGATAAGGATGACAGATTTCTTTCCCAAAAGGGGAGTACTGAACCAGATGTTTTTTTTCTGCCAATTGACAGTGACTTCACGGTCACGATTAGATGCTTAATTCCTGATACCTTTCTGAATTCTGTCATGGTGGGATTTGAAACTGCATCCCCAGAATATTTAGGTGAGTTTCTGGATTCATAGTCTAGCGATAATACCTCAAGACCATTGCCTCTCCTATTTTAGCACAGTTGTTTCTGATCCAGGTTTCCTTGCCTGAAGCTGAATGTTAAATTTGGCCATGTTATGAACACTGTTCCTGACTTGATCAATTTACTATGATCATTTATTAAACCTGCCTCATTACATTTTACCAGATCCAAAATAGCCTGATCCTTCTTTAGGAAAAATCTTCTGAAGAGACTCAACAAATTCTTTCTCATGGCTATCTTTGCCAATTTTATCTTCCCAATTTACATGAGGATTAAAGGGAGTTAGGGAAGCTCAGTGGTTTCTACTACCTCCTCAAGCACCAGGGATGCAGTTTCAATTCTATCCTCGGGTAATTACGTGGAATTTTCACAGTCTGCCTGTGTCTGTGTCGGTTTCTTCTGGGTGTTCTGGTTTCCTCCCACAGGCCAAGGATATGCAGGTTAGGTGGATTGGCTGTGGTAAATGTGGGGCTGTGGGGATAACATTGGGGGTGCATCTAGGTGGGATGCTCTTTGGAGGGTCAGCACAGACTCAATTTGCCAAACGGCCTCGTTCTGCACTGCAGAATTCTATAAAATCATGATTTATGTACTTTCTTTCGTGCCTTCCTTATCATAGAGTCTCTACAGTGTGGATATTTGGCCCATTGAGTCCACTGCAACCCTCCAAAGAGCATCCCAACCACACACACTCTCTCTACCTCATCCCTGTAACCCTACACATCCTTGGACTGAGAAAGGAAACTGGAGCACCTAGAAGAAACCCACACAGACACAGGGAAAATGTGCAAACTCCAGGCAGTTGCCCAAGGGCGGAGTTAAACCCGGGTCCCTGGCACTGAGGCAGCAAAGCTAACCACTGAGCCACCATCCCACCTCTGATTTTCTTCTGATGACTTTCCTGTTGTACAGATAGTGCCTGTGAGGGGTCTATAGATTACTCCTTCCCCTTGTTATGTTTTACCCCCACCCATATGGATTCTACATTGTCCAATCCTAAATCATTTCTTGCAGTCGTACTTACTCGATCTCATACTAAGAAAGCTACAGATCACCCTTCCCTTCCAACCTGTCCTTATAAAAAGGACATTTAGTGAACATTTAGTGCACCTTTGATCTCCTTGTAATCATATCTCCATAATGGCTATAAGAGTACACTCACTAACCTCCATTTGTGCTGTTAATTTATTATTTCGTTCTGAATTCTACACTTATTTCAGAAAAGAACCAATTATTTAGAATTCTCCCCCTCTCTATTTGCTGCTGTTTTCTTTTCTTCGTACACTTTGTCCCTCCTGTTCTACTCTGGGTATCGTTACCAGAATAGTCATGTCAAAAAAGTGCCAGGACAGTTATCCTGGTTTGTAAGTCAATATACACCCACTCTTGATTCCTTCCCTACTTTTCCCCAATTAGTTTAAATCCCTCTCTACATCTCTAGTTACTCAATCCAATACACTGGGCATCTGAGTGTGAGATAACATGTTGCGAAGTTGGATGAACACAGCAGGCCAAGCAGCATCAGAGGAGCAGGAAAATTTGAAAAGTTTTGGGTTGAGACCCTTCTTCTGAAATATCTCAGATTCTCCAGCATCGGCAGTTCCTACTATCTCTCTAGGCATTAGAGTGGGCTGGTTTTGGAAGGTACTTCCACAGGAACCTTGACAAATTATTTGGTTGGTGCTCCAGTTGCCCCTGAGAAGGACAAATGAGGTGGGTTTCCTGCTCCTGACTGTAACCCAGTCAGTTCCTCTTGAGAACATGTTAGAAAGGAAAGCATTAGATTCAAGTGATGCTGCCTAAAGGTGAATAGCTTGCTGAAGCATCCTGTTGTGTTCACATTGCAATTGATTAAGCTGTGGTGGCTAAGAATATGCATGAACTAGTGGCTATACCTTCAAACGTCAAAGGGAATTGATCCAAAATGGATAACCCTAGTGAACAGGTTTGTATCCTCAGGACAGTTGGTTTCAGGCTGTCAAAAGGACAGAAAAGCTGATATTAAAGCATCCATATCTATGTACTCCATTTTATTTTACTTTGCTAATAACGGATCTATTTTCACAATATAACCTGTTAAATGATTGATTCTTTGTTTGAGCGTCTGAAGAGCTTTAGTCGATGATATGAGTTACAGCCATTGTGGCAACTGTTTAATGCTCAGTCTATTTGGATCTGCATTCCCAACTCCCACATTTTAATTGCCCAAGTAGGGAGGAGGATGAGCTCACCCCCAAGTTCACTGACGAGTATTAGGAATCAGGCAGCAGCTTTGAATGTCAAAATAAGGACGACATACTTTAGACATACAGGAGATCCATGAGACCATACTTTGAACACTGTCTGCAGTTTTGGCTTCTTTGCTTAAGGAGGGCTTTAAATGCAGTAAAAGTCCTGTCTGGAGAGGTTTACAAGACTTGTTCTTTAGTGAGAGGTGGAAAGTTTATGGGAGATATGTGTGGAAAGTTCTTTACGCAGAGGGTGGTGGGTGCCTGGAATGCGTTGCCAGCGGAGGTGGTAGACGTAGACACGTTAGTGTCTTTTAAGATGTATCTGGACAGGGAGCAAAGGGATACAGATCCTTAGAAAGTAGATGATAGGATTAGACAGAGGATCTCGATCAGCGCAGGCTTGGAGGGCCTGTTCCTGTGCTGTAATTTTCTTTGTTCTTGATAGCTGGAGTGAGCGGGTTGGCCAGTAAGGTATGATAGGACAGGCCGGGCTTGTTTTGACTAGAATTTAGAAGAGCGACGGGTGATTGTATGAAGTTTCTGAGATCCTAATTGCTCTTGACAAGGTGTCATGAAGTCATTGTCATACAGCATGGAAACAGACCTTTCAGCCCAATTCATCCATGCTGATCAAGTTACCCAAACTAAATTAATTCCACTTTGCCTATATTTGGCCCATTATCCCTCTCAACCTTTCCTGTTCACGTACCTGTCCAAATGTCTTTTAAATGTTGGACCCGCATCTACCACTTCCTCTGGCAGTTTATTCCATATATGAACCATCCTCTGTAAGAGAAAGGTGTCCCTTATGCCCCTTTTAAATAATTCTCCCGTCACCTTAAAAAGAGCACTCTAGTTTTAAGAGATAGTAGAAACTGCAGATGCTGGAGAATCTGAGATAACAAGGTGTAGAGCTGGATGAACACAGCAGTATCATAGGAGCAGGAAAGCTGACGTTTCGGGTCTAGGCCCGAAACGTCAGCTTTCCGGCTCCCTCTAGTTTTGAACTTTCCCATCCCAGAAAAAATACCTTTGCTATTCACCTTATTTATGCCCTTAATGATTTTATAAACCTCTCTAAAGTCACCCCTTAACCTCCTATTTTCCAGTGAAAAATGTACCAGCCTTTCCAGACTACCCTTATAACTCTAGTCCCAGCAATATCCTGAAATATCTTTTCTGAACCCTGTCCAATTTAATAATATCCTTCCGATAGCAGAGCGACCAGAACTGCGCTCGTACTCCAAAAGTGGCCTCACCAACATCGTGTACAACCCCAACGTGACATCTCAACTCCTATACTCAATGGTCTGAGCAATTAAGGCAAGCATGCTAAATGTCTTCTTAACTATCCTGTCTACGTGGCTCAAACTTCAAAAAATCATGTACCCAAACCACTAAGTCTCTTTGTCCTGCACACGACCCAAGACCTTACATTTAGTCATATAAGTTCTGCCCTAGTTTGTTTTATCAAAATGCAATACCTTGCATTTATCCAAATTAAAATCCCATGTGCTGCTCCTCAGTCCACTGGCCCATTTGATCAAGATTTCTTTGTAATCTCAGCCTTCTTCACTGTTGACCATCTCACCAATTTTGGTGTCATCTGCAAACTTACTCACCATGCCTCCTAAATTCTCATCCAATCGTTGGATGTGGAAGGGATGCTTATTCTTCTTGTTGAACCTAGAACTAGTGGATACTGTTTCAAAATTAGGGGATTGTTCTTTTATATTAGAGATAAGGGGAATTTCTTTTCTTGGAGGGTTGTACAACTTTGGAACTCTGTCTCAAAAGGTGGTAGAGTGGGGGTTAGTAAATACTTCTAAGGTGAGCTAGGTAGGTTCTTGTTAGGCAAGGGAGAGACACAACAATGTGGAATTTGGAACACAAACAGACCAATCGTGAGCTGGCATGAAGGGCTGAATGGCCTACTGTAGCTCATAATTCATATATGACCCTTCCTTTAAAACATTCTCATCGTTATTTTCAAATTTCTCTGTGGTTTCCTCCTTCCTCTCTCTCTCATCTCCTCCAAACCTATAATCTTCAGATATTTTACGCTCCTCCAGTTCTAGTTCCTGTTGATCTCCTGAAATTTAATCAACTGTTGACAACAGAGTCTTCAAATATGTAGGTCCTAAGGAACCCACTCTGTGAACCACTCTGTACCTTTGCTTCTACACCTGTCAGACATTCGTTAAAAATCTACCTCTGGTCATGTGTTTGGTCACATCTGTCTTGTAGCTCGGTGTGAAATTTTGTTCAGTAATGCTGCAATGAAAGCAGGTTGTTTATGGCTAAATTCCTCTCCCCTCAACCAATGGGCACTGAATCCAGTTGGTACATCTTTGCTGCTATTACCCTGAGCTGAGATCTTCATGGCTGGCACTGAAGAAGTTATTTTTTTTAACTTGCTAACTGCCAAGCAAAGTCAATTAAGTAATTCTACTGAAATTGTTGAGTCATACGTGACTAAACTCTGACAATTCTGAAGAAACTCTGTGGGGACAGAATTTATACTGAAGGTGTAGAGCCTTCCTTTGGCAAATCATTCCCAGAACTGATTCTCTTTTATCTCCAGAGGCAAATAAGTTTCGAAGTCTACGGTTTCTACTTCCTGTAAACACAAATTGCATAGTCAGTGTTAATTCATATGTTCAGCATGCAAACATCTTTATCTGGGTTAGAACAAGGCCACAGCGCCACCAGCCTCTCATTCTCCTGAGACCTGACTGTGGGAATCTCCTTGGCCTCTTAAGTCAAACAATCAGGAATTCATTAATTACGAAGCCTAATTGAGCCAACTGCTAATGGTAATGAAGAAGCAGACTAGGAGCTAGGGATTTGTCTGCATGCCGATGTTAACTTAAAAATATTCAGAGCTTGCTTATAGTCTGCAGACCCTCAGTGGGTGGAGGTATTGGTCATGCAGGTTTCTGGCAGCAAACGGAACTTATCTCAGTGAGTGTCAGTTATTGGAATTGGGAGAGGAGCTGATATAGATTTGAATTTAGGAAGTTCCATCAACTGCAAGAGACTTAAGGATGACACTACAGTCTCTTTGTGTCCATCTAAATGCAGAAGCAGTTTAGTTTAATGACATCTGACAGGTAGCAAATCTAAAAGTGCAGTATTCCCTCTGTACTGCATTAGAGTGCCTATCTGGATTATTTGCTTGTGTTTTGGAGTCAGACTTAAACTCTTCATCTTTTCGGTTCAGCATCAACAACGCTTCTCACTGAGTCATTACTGAAAATTTCAGTCAATCCACTATGCATACATCAAAATTAACATCTTGATACACCAAAGTTGGAGAAGATTCATAGAAGTTTTCAATCTGAAGAGGCAGAATTTTCAGAGCTAGACATTTAATTATTGGGACTAGCTCAGTCTCTCTAGAGACCAAAGGGGTCTCCCATTCACATGCAGGGCATTGACTCTATTGTATTGTGGAGAGCTGGCAAGGACATGGGTGAAATCGCCTTCTTTGCTATTGGTGTTCGATGATTTTATATGATCAAAATGACGTTGTTGTTTCTGGGATCTTGCTGTGTTATAACTGACAGTTACATTATTATACTTTAAAAGTGCCTCACCGGCTATAAAGAAATATTTTGAGATGTCTGGTGGTTATTTAAAACTGCAAATATTTCTTTATTTTCCCTTCTCTACACTGGGGCATTGAGGCCAAATGTAGTGAGCTCATTGCGGTACTGAACTGAGATTAACTGACAAATGGGAGACGAATCCAGGAACTTGGCAAAGATATTGTTCTTAACTACCTTGAAGAGCGGGAGAGAGGGGTAAAGATGTCTAAAGAGATTTGGCTGAAGGTGCAACCTCTGCATGGAGATGAAGGAATCAAGGATAAATGAAGGACCAGAATTACAACAGTACAGAGATCTCATGGCTGGAGAAGGGTATGGATGTAAGAAGAAACAATGCAATACATGTATTTGAAAATAAAAATGAGAATTTTAACATTTGAGGCAAAGCAATCTACGTCAGTGAGCCAATGCGTGAATGAGAATTGGTGCAGATCAAGATAAGGGAGTAGTATTTTGATTCAGCTCAAATTTACTGTGGGTTGACAGCCAACCAGGAGTGTGTTGGAATAGTCAGGCCAATGCAACATCAGTGAGGGTTTCAGATGGACTGTGCATTAGCAGAGGTGGTGTCATTATGGAAGTGGAATAAGGCAACCTTTGTAATGAAGAGGATACGGGGTATTAGGGAACAGGTGAGCATGTCCACGTCAGCCTTTATTTCACTCTGTGACAGAGCCCAAGATATGAGCAATTTGTGTGAGTGGGTCAGTGTAGTGCTGTCTGGATAGCTAGTATGGATGGGTGTATTTAATGGGCCAAATGTGAATAGGTTAGTACAGTAGTGTCCAAGCTACATGTGTGAATGGGAGGCCTACGTCTAGTTATTTTGGTCTCTAGTTTTTATTTTAGAAAAAACCCACAAAGATAAGACGCTTAAATAATTTTCAAAGCCAGTTGCAAATCTGTTTGTGTGTTTTTAATGAGGGTGTCAGTAAAAGGTGAGTGTGCTATGCATGGGAAATCCATAAATGATAAGAGTGCCGGAATACGCTTGTGAGGTAATGGAATAATTATTGTGTTGAAAAATGAGGCAGAGATGGAATGTGACCTTTCTCAGCCTTGTGTTTTCACTTACCTCTGCTAATGATGTTTCAGTGATGGATGGCTGGTTGTAAAGGAAGCTTTCTTAACCTTACATCCCCCACCACTCTTTCCCCTCTGCATACCCCTCACCACTCTGCCTGCAAGATAAGAACTAAAATCTGATTGCAACACATAGGAAATATAAATCAAAAACATGCATCATTTGTATATGTCCCTGATGTTAGCCTGTACTCCATTTGAGCCAGATTCTGTACATGGTGTTCACATCAATTTATATCCAGCCTTAATGTTAGTCTCCAAATAGTATTAATGTAGGTCCAGATTTAACATCAGTCTCCCTAATAGTCTGTACATAACATAAAAGTTTTATATCAGCCTTGTCACTGGATTTAGTAAGGTTTGGTAGAGACTGACATTATTGGCGCTGCAGTGTTAATGTTAATGTTAGCCAGAACCTTTAGGAAGAGTAAGCTTTGCTCAAAATTCTCTGACTTTTCAAATCATGATATAATTTAAGCTACAGTTATTTTTTAATTTTGAGGAGTACAGTGTCTCCAATATAGAGCTCCCGCCACATGGCCTCTCCATATATAGCTCCCTGCATACAGCCTCTCCAGCGTGGAGTTTTAGTCTTGAAGAGAGTCTGGACAGATTGGGGTTGCATTCCTTGGAGAAGAGGAGACTGGCGTGGAGACATGAGTATGAAATATTGATATATGAAATAGATAAATTGGACAGGGAGAAACTTTCTCTCTGGGTAGAGGGATCAATATCTAGGAGATATAGATTCAAAGTAATGGGCAGAAGATTGAGAGGAGATGTGAGGAAAAGATTTTCACCCAGAGGGTGAAGGGAATTTGGAACCCACTGCCAGAAGGATGGTAGATGCAAGAACTCTGATAACATTTAAGTAGATGTGCACTTGTGATGCCAAGACAAACAAGGCAATGGGATAAGTGGTGAAAATTAGGAGAGAATAGCTAGGTTTGTTTTTGAGCACACCTCTTGGGCTGCAGGGCCTTTTTTGTGCTGTTCTATGATTCTCCAATGTAAAGGTCCCTTGACATGATCTGTCTGATGGAGAGCCTCCCCAAGACAAGCGCTTGTTATGAGCTTTCCAACATGAAACTACTGAAAATCGTAAGTTATAAGAGCATAATTAGGCTATTTGGCCCATTAAGTCTGTTCCATCATTCAATCATTGCTAATATGTTTCTCAACCCAATTCTACAGCCTTCTCTGATAACCCTTCATCCCCTTACTATTCAAGAACATTTCTATCTCTGTCTTAAATACACTCTATGACTTGACTTCCACAGCCTCTGGCAATGAGTTCCATAGATTAGCCACCCTCTAGCTGAAGGAATTCCTCCTCAATTCAGTTCTAAAGGATCAGCCCTTAACTCTGAAGCTGTGTTCTTGGGTTATAGTCCTTCTTGCTAGTCTATCTAGGCCTCTCGGTATTCTGTAAGTTTCAATAAGATCCCCCCTCATCCTTCTAAACTCCATTGAATACAGACATAGATTTTGAAACTGTCATCAGGCATGCTCAGGGACTTCATTGAGTCAACAAACTAAAGCTTTGATGTACAGTCAGCTTAAATGATGGACCTCTGGTCTCTGTTTCCTCTTTCCCTTGTAGCATCTCCCGTGGTGGTTATTTTAACATGGATTCCTGGCAAACTGACATGAGTTACCACTGCTGAATTGAATAGTAGGAAATGATGTAGAAGAGATAGAAAAGTCAGCATCTGGTCAATAGCAGTAACAGTATACTAAATTTGATATGCTAATTGAGTAAGTAAGACAAAGACCAAAGTAACATATTAGAAAAATGCTCATTTTAAAGACATGAGAGTGAAGATGGGGAATATCGACTGGTTGAAAAAAATGACCAGCGAAGAGTTAGAACAGCAGTAAGAAACATTTAAAACAATGATCAATGGTTCAGAGAAAATACATTGAATCAGAGGTATAAAATCTGTGTAGAGTTAAGGAATCATAAAGGAAGAAAATACCTTAATGGGAGTTATATACAGGCACTCTACTAGTAGTCAAGAAGTGAGGAAGAAAATAAATCATGAAATAGAAAAGGCACATAAGAAAGGCACTATTATCATAATCATAGGTGGGAAGCGACTTCAATATGCAGATGAACTGGGAAAATCAGACTGCTGGTGAATCTCAAGAAAAGGAATTTGTGGGAACGTGTACAAGATGTTTTTTTGGAGCAGCTTGTGGTACAGGCAGTTCTGGGTTTACTGATGTGGAATGGGGCAAACTTGATTCGGCAGATTAATATGAAGAAATCCCTGGGGGACAGTGACCATAATATGATAGAATTGAGTAAAAGATAATTACAAAGGCATGAGAAGGAGCTGGCCGGAGTTGGCTGAAAAGAGAGCTTAGCAGAAAAGCAGCAATGGTGGGAGTTTCTGGGGTTAGTTCAGGAGACACAGTAGAAATTCATCCCAAGTAGGAAGACACATGCTAAGGGGAGGATGAGACAACTATGGCTGATGACAGAAGTCAGGGACAGCATAAAAGCAAAAGAAAAGATTACTGAAAGCCAAAGGATTGAGAAATCAGCAGAGGATAACTAAAAAGATGTAATGGGGCCACGGTGGAGGAGATGGAATATGAGAGTAAAGTACATTTTAATATAAAAGACAACCACAAAAATTTTTTGTAGGTTAGTTTTTTTAAGGAAAGAGAGAAGCAAGAGTGAACGCTGGACCACTGAAAAATGAGGCCGGAGAAGTGGTAATGAGGAACAAAGGAACAGCAGACGAACTAAGTTACTGCATTAGTTTTCACATTATAAGATACCAGGAGCAGATTGGAATTTCAAGAGAATCGGGGGGGCAGATATTATTGTAGTGGCCCTGGTGAAGGAGAAGACATTGGGGAAGCTGCATGGTCTGAAGATGGATAAACCACCAAGATCAAATGGACTACACACCCTAAAGTTGTGAAGGAGATAGCTGAGGAGATTGTACATACATGGCAATCAACTTACAGGGATCACTGAAGTCAGAGAGGGTTCCAGACAACTGCAAACTGGCTCATGTAACACATCTGTTTAAGAAGAAAGGGATGCAGAATACAGGTAACTGTAGGCCAGTTAGCCTGACTTTGACCATTGCCAAGATTTTAGAGTCCATTATTAAGAGTGAAATTGAGGAGTACGGCAAATTTTATTTTAACCGGCACCCTTGAAAAACAGACGAAAAATACATAACCCAAATACCGCAAAGTTTACTGTAATGTCCTGTCCAATTATTATAGCTGTTTGATTTATTTACCTCAATATAAGTATACTTGTTCAATCAAATGGCCATACGAAATATCAACAGTTGACTCAATTTCAAGTCAATTTCTCCTCAAATACAGGTAGTTCAGCTATAACACGTGTTTTGTTAACGCGAATTGGCAGTAACACGATTCATGAATAGTGGACGCTGCTTGGATAACATGAACTTTGTGCTGAACAGGTATAGCGATTTCACCATAACATGATTTTCTATAGCACGAGGTCACACAAGAATGCAACTACTGTGATACAGGAGAACTACCTGCACCACGTTGTCTGAGTAGTTAATTGAAGGCACGCACAGTAAGGCTGTCTGCTGCTAAGTTTTATTTAAGGCAATGTTGAATTTTTATTTACAGCATTAATCACTTAAATAAAGTATAACTGTGAAGTGTATACCCCCACATTATGTTTCAATCACTTAGTGTGTGTCGTTACATTGATTCTGTGGGCCTCTTGATTATACAGAATATTTGATCAATCAGCACACTCCTGGTCCCATAGGTGCCGGATAATAAAAAGTTGACTGTACTTGGAAGTGCATGGTAAAATATGACTGTGTTAGCATGGCTTTGTCAAGGGCAAGTCATGTGTGACAAATCTATTCCAATTCTTTAAAGAGACAATGAGCAGGTTAGACAAAGGAGAGCCGAAGAACATGATCTATTTGGACTTCCAGAAGGTTTCTGACAAGGTGCCTCACAGGAGGCTGCTAAATGAGGTAAGAGCCCATGTTATTAGGGGCAAGGTACTGGCTGGCAGAAGCAAAGAGTGGGGATAAAGGGGTCACCATCAGGATGGCAGCTGGTGAGTGGTTGAGATCTGTAGGATTCAGTGTTGGGACTAAACTATTCATATTACACATTAATGATCTGGATGAAGGAACTGAGGACATCGTAGCTAATTTTGTACGTGATGAAGATAAGTAGAGGGGTAGGTAGCATTCAGGAAGCAGAGGACCTGTAGAAGGATGTGAACAGGATGGAAGAGTGAGCAGAGAAGTTGCAGATGGAATACAATATGGGAAGGTTATGTGAGATTATGCACATTGGTAGGAAGAATAGAGTAATGGATTGACCCTTCAGAGATGAGGATTTTCTTCAGCCAGAAGGTGATCAGTCTGTGGTACTCATTACTGTAGAGGGCTGTGGAGACCAAGTCACTGGGTGTATTAAAGTCAGAGATTTATTTTTCATTGGTAAGGGAATCAAGGGTTTCAGGAAGAAGGCAGAAGAATGGGGTTGAGAAGCCAATCAATCGTGATCGAATGGTGGAGCTGAGAAGAGGCAGAGGGTAGCTCTCAGTGCCCAATTCCCCATTGATCAAGCAACAAATATCTTTGAAAGAGGTTTCTTGAGTTCAGAGGGCTTGCAAGCAACTCCAGCAGTGTTTGCTTTTCAGGCCCCTTGCAGGCCCCTTGCATGGCGGGACTCCCATCCACCACTGGGTGAATGCTGTTAGCATTAATTGCCTACTTAAAGGCCTCAACTAACAGCTGCTTGGAAAATCATCATCTTTCAGCCTTCAAACTGTGGACTTAATTGGGACAATGGTAGGAATGTGGTGGGATGTCCATTTGCCAACATCCCACCTGATTATGCTTGCCATTGCTAAGACTGCTGATTTCTACCTTCATATCATCTCATGAATCCACCACTGCCTCAAATTTATCTTTGTTATCTCTGAATTTGGTTTTTCCACAGTACTCCTGGCTGGCTTTACACACTCTTCCTGACATAAGTTTAAAGTAATTCAAATCTTAGCTGTCCCTGTCCTAAATCACATCAACTCCATTCACCTATAAGCCTTATTCACATTGAACCACACAAGTTCCTGCTTGATTTTTAAAGGCTGTTCCTTCTTAACTCTATCCATGGCCTCTCCATGCCTTATTTCTTTAATCTCTTCCAGACCTACAGCCCTCTGAGATGTCAACGTTCCTCCAATTCTGACTTTAATTATAGGAACTTTGCCATTGAAAGTCATGCTTTTAGCCACTGAGATCTTAAGCTATTGAATTCCCTCTCTGAAATCCTTGCCTCCTCCATATTTCCTGCCTTGCTGCTTTAAGAGGCTCTTCTTTGGCCAAGCTGTTGGTTACCTGCATCAAAGTTTTTTAATCACACTCCTGTGAAGCACATGGATTCCAGTTCTGCAGAAAACTTACATTAGGCATTACAAATATTTGATAGATTTCCAATAAATCCAACAGATTTCAATAGTCGAATGATCTTCTTTATACAGAGAGAGAACAAAATATGAAACTCACTGCCACATGGAGAGGTTGAAGTGAGAAACAGGTGAAGCGTAATGTTGGGACCAATTTTTGCTGAGGAAATTTTCTAAAAATGTTAAGGAGGTTTTTAAGCTATCTTGGCACGAGAAGGTGAACGGACAGAAAGAAATGGAAGGTAGAGGAGCAAAGCATATAAGGGAATGAGGAAAATTAGTACATGTATTTAAGGAGAGGAAACAAAAGCAAGGAAATAGACAAAATTTGAGTCATTTTTGTTCAGTGATTTGTGGAATACACTTTAAACTTACTTTAGTGAGTAAGGTAGATGAAATAGGGGTACTGATGGACATGAGGAAGTATGATATTGTAGGTATTGCTGAAACTTATCTGAAAAAGGGTTGGAACGAAAGCTACTGGTTACAGGATTTTCAGACACAATAGAAAATGGCATCAAAAGACAGGAATGATGACTGTTTTGATAAGCAAACTTTATAAGAAGCGAGTTGGGGAAAAATGTTACAGGGATCAATAAATCAGGCTGTTTGAATGAAAACTGTGGAACAAAAGAAAATCAATCATACCACTGGGCATGTGCTGTCCACCCCCAATCTGTTAGAGGGGAATGGATTGAAGAGCAAATATGCTAACACATTGCTGAACAGTGTAGAATCAATAGGACAATAATAGGAGGGGATTTTAATTTCCCAAATGTTATCCATGATAAAATCAGTGCACAAGGTAAAAAGTGCACAGAACTCTTGAACTCAGGAGAACTTTTCTTTTAACCCAGCTTGAGCAAATCTCGGAAGCGCATTGTGACACAGTAGCAGTGTACCTGTGTATGTGCTAGGATGCCCAAGGCTCAAGTCCTACCTGCTTTGGAGATGTTTTGCAACATGTCCAAATGGGTCAATTAAAATAAATGCAGCAAATCCCAAAAAGGGAAAAGGTCATTTTGGAGTTAGTTCTTGGAGGTGACACTCAACAGGTACCAAGGTATTAGTGGAAGAACACTTTGGTTGCCATGATTGGCTATTGTATTCAGATAGAAAACAATAAATAGAGAATAAAGGTAAAAGTGAGCCTTAAATTGGAGAAAGGTCAATTTTACTAAGCTTAGATGTGATTTGACAAAAGTGGACTGAAAACAGCTACTTGATGTTGGGTAAATCAGTGTTGGAGCATGGGAAGCATTCAAGGGTTAGACTGTGCAAGTTCAGAGTAGATACACAGCTGCAAGAGAACAAGATGTCAGTGGATGCCAAAGGAGAATTTACAGTGCCATAAAGCAAAATAATACTGAGAGCCAAATACCAGGGGAACATTTACAGAAGTATAGAAAGGGCAGGGGTGAAGTTGAAAGGGAAAGTAGTGAAACAAAGTTACGTAATTGAAAAGATTCCACAAAGGAGCATAAGTCTCTCTTTCTATGAGAGACACCACTGGTTATCTATAGTTTGAGGAGAAGAACTCTGAAAGCATGCAAAAGGCTGAGGAGGCAGAGATTCCATGAATTACCACAGCTGGTATGGTGATTGAACCTAGGCTGTTAACATCATTCTGCATCACTGTTTACAAAGACACAGAAAGAAAGAGAATTATTTTGTAGATAAGTAACCACGGCCTATTAGGTGATATCTATTAGAAAGATAATTTGTGTGCAGAAGCAGAAGAGGTGAGCATGGTACTTAATGCATAGTTTGCATCTGTCTTTATAAAAGAGGGGGATGACACAGACATTTAAGGAGAAGAACTGTCACATATCGGAGAAGATAAACCTAATGAGAAAGAAAATATTAATGGGGTTGGCATATTTGAAAGTGGGTAAATCATGAATCTCAATGAAACTTATTCCAAGCTACTCAAAGAAACAGGAAAAAAATAGCTGAGGCCCTGTCCATCATATTCCAACCTCTCTAAAGAAAAGTAAAATATTGCAGATGCTGGAAAGCTGAAACAAACCCAGAGGATACTAGAGAAACTCGGCAGGTCCCAGCATCATTTGTGGAGAGAACAGAGTTAACATCTGAGTTCACCATTAGAGATAATGGGAACTGCAGATGCTGGAGATTCCAAGATAATAAAATGTGAGGCTGGATGAACACAGCAGGCCAAGCAGCATCTCAGGAGCACAAAAGCTGACGTTTCGGGCCTGGACCCTTCATCAGAGAGGGGGATGGGGGGAGGGAACTGGAATAAATAGGGAGAGAGGGGGAGGCGGACCGAAGATGGAGAGTAAAGAAGATAGGTGGAGAGGGTGTAGGTGGGGAGGTAGGGAGGGGATAGGTCAGTCCAGGGAAGACGGACAGGTCAAGGAGGTGGGATGAGGTTAGTAGGTAGCTGGGGGTGCGGCTTGGGGTGGGAGGAAGGGATGGGTGAGAGGAAGAACCGGTTAGGGAGGCAGAGACAGGTTGGACTGGTTTTGGGATGCAGTGGGTGGGGGGGAAGAGCTGGGCTGGTTGTGTGGTGCAGTGGGGGGAGGGGATGAACTGGGCTGGTTTAGTGATGCAGTGGGGGAAGGGGAGATTTTGAAACTGGTGAAGTCCACATTGATACCATATGGCTGCAGGGTTCCCAGGCGGAATATGAGTTGCTGTTCCTGCAACCTTCGGGTGGCATCATTGTGGCAGTGCAGGAGGCCCATGATGGACATGTCATCAAGAGAATGGGAGGGGGAGTGGAAATGGTTTGCGACTGGGAGGTGCAGTTGTTTGTTGCGAACTGAGCGGAGGTGTTCTGCAAAGCGGTCCCCAAGCCTCCGCTTGGTTTCCCCAATGTAGAGAAAGCCGCACCGGGTACAGTGGATGCAGTATATCACATTGGCAGATGTGCAGGTGAACCTCTGCTTAATGTGGAATGTCATCTTGGGGCCTGGGATGGGGGTGAGGGAGGAGGTGTGGGGACAAGTGTAGCATTTCCTGCGGTTGCAGGGGAAGGTGCCGGGTGTGGTGGGGTTGGAGGGCAGTGTGGAGCGAACAAGGGAGTCACGGAGAGAGTGGTCTCTCCGGAAAGCAGACAGGGGTGGGGATGGAAAAATGTCTTGGGTGGTGGGGTCGGATTGTAAATGGCGGAAGTGTCGGAGGATAATGCGTTGTATCCGGAGGTTGGTAGGGTGGTGTGTGAGAACGAGGGGGATCCTCTTGGGGCGGTTGTGGCGGGGGCGGGGTGTGAGGGATGTGTCGCGGGAAATGCGGCATTCTCCCGCATTTCCCGCGACACATCCCTCACACCCCGCCCCCGCCACAACCGCCCCAAGAGGATCCCCCTCGTTCTCACACACCACCCTACCAACCTCCGGATACAACGCATTATCCTCCGACACTTCCGCCATTTACAATCCGACCCCACCACCCAAGACATTTTTCCATCCCCACCCCTGTCTGCTTTCCGGAGAGACCACTCTCTCCGTGACTCCCTTGTTCGCTCCACACTGCCCTCCAACCCCACCACACCCGGCACCTTCCCCTGCAACCGCAGGAAATGCTACACTTGTCCCCACACCTCCTCCCTCACCCCCATCCCAGGCCCCAAGATGAGATTCCACATTAAGCAGAGGTTCACCTGCACATCTGCCAATGTGATATACTGCATCCACTGTACCCGGTGCGGCTTTCTCTACATTGGGGAAACCAAGCGGAGGCTTGGGGACCGCTTTGCAGAACACCTCCGCTCAGTTCGCAACAAACAACTGCACCTCCCAGTCGCAAACCATTTCCACTCCCCCTCCCATTCTCTTGATGACATGTCCATCATGGGCCTCCTGCACTGCCACAATGATGCCACCCGAAGGTTGCAGGAACAGCAACTCATATTCCGCCTGGGAACCCTGCAGCCATATGGTATCAATGTGGACTTCACCAGTTTCAAAATCTCCCCTTCCCCCACTGCATCACTAAACCAGCCCAGTTCATCCCCTCCCCCCACTGCACCACACAACCAGCCCAGCTCTTCCCCCCCACCCACTGCATCCCAAAACCAGTCCAACCTGTCTCTGCCTCCCTAACCGGTTCTTCCTCTCACCCATCCCTTCCTCCCACCCCAAGCCGCACCCCCAGCTACCTACTAACCTCATCCCACCTCCTTGACCTGTCCGTCTTCCCTGGACTGACCTATCCCCTCCCTACCTCCCCACCTACACCCTCTCCACCTATCTTCTTTACTCTCCATCTTCGGTCCGCCTCCTCCTCTCTCCCTATTTATTCCAGTTCCCTCCCCCCATCCCCCTCTCTGATGAAGGGTCCAGGCCCGAAACGTCAGCTTTTGTGCTCCTGAGATGCTGCTTGGCCTGCTGTGTTCATCCAGCCTCACATTTTATTATCTTGAGTTCACCATTACTCTTCTTCGGAACTAAAATCCCGTTCCCTGTGGTTATAAATGTGGAACCAGAAGATTGGAGGATAGCTAGCATTGTGTCATTGTTTAAAGAGGAGAAATACACAAAATAATTATCGACCAATCAGTCTGACATTGCAAGTGGAAAAGTTTAATGAAAAAGATTTTGAGAGGGGCTACCAATCAGAAATATATCATTTCTCAAGTCAGCATGCACTTGGCAAGGGAAGGTCATGATGACTAGCTTGACTGAATCTTTTTAGAGATAACAACGTGGGTCAATTGGGTATAGTTTAAGTCAGGAATCTTTGGAATTCTACCTTGGAAAGCTGTGGAGGCTGATTAATGAATATATAGGAGTCGAAGATTATGGGTAACAGGCAGTAAAGCAAGAGTTGAGGTCATGATCAGATCAGCAGTGAATGTTGAAGCAGGCTTATGGGACTATACAGTCTATTACTGTTCCTTCTTCTAATGATCTAACGTGGTATACATTGATTTTAGAAAGACGTTGGCAATGTCCCACACGACAGAATGGTCAGAAAAGTAAAACCCCGTGGAATCAGAGGGAAAGGGGCAAGTTGTATTCAAAACGGGCTGAGTGTTTGGGGAAAAAAAAAAGAGGCTCATGATCAGTGGGTATTAATGTGACAGGGAAGCTGTTTGCAGGGAGCTTGAACAAAGTACGGTTTTAGGTCTCTTTCTTCTTGTGGTACATTTCAATGAAAAGCAGGGGAGTGACAGAGTAATTTTGATTTGAAATGAAAATTGGTCATGTGGTTTAAAATTAAAATAAATCTCACTAACTCAACAAAATTTCTGGTCCTAATAAGTTTGTAATGTTAAAATGATTTTTAAAAAACACTAAAAGTGACACTGAGGACTCCTTGTACCAAGAGGTGCAGAGGAACAACGGAACTTTGGACTCTGCGTCCACAGAACTATTAAGGAAGCAGGCTAGTTAGATAAGGCATTTAAAATGGCATGCAGCATTTTCCTTTCCCACAATGCTGCTTTTTGCTTCCCTGACACCTACAGGGTCCAGCTGGCATCTGCTTGGTAAGCCTGTGTAACTTAGCTGGCTCGATGTGTTAGCTGCGCTCATTGGTATTTCCATGATTTTTTTTCTTGCAGCCAAGGCATAGAATGTGCGAACACAGAAGCAATGCAAGAACTGTATCAGATTCTGGTTAGGCTGCAGCTGGATGCTAATTATCTAGTCACTGTATTACTTACTGTACAGGAAGTACAGACACTTAAAACAAGACATATGAGGATGTTGGCTGGAATGGAGAAATCTGACTTTGAGGGTTTGAATAGTCTGGGATTGTTTTCTTTGGAACAATAAAAAAGGTGAGGGGTGATTTCTTTGAGATGTGAATGAAATCAACAGCATTCTAGTTAGAGTGGGCAAGAAGCAACTACCTTCCTTAGCAGACAAATCAATAACGAAAGCACACAGATTTAAAGTTATTGGTAGAAGAACGAAAGGGAAGGTGGAGAGGTTTGTTTCACATGGTGAAGATTTTGACTCACTAACTGAAAAAGTGATAGAAGCAGAAGCGCTCATGACTTTTAATGGTACTTGGATATGCCCTTGATGTGCTGTAGCTTTCATGGCCATGGACTTGGACCCACTTTCCAATTCCATGGCTGAATAGGTTTCCTTCAGCCAGCACTGATACAAGGGGATGAATGGCCTCTTCATGTATGTAAATGTTCTCTATTTGGGAGCTTACAAGGCAGTTAGATACAAGAGAGAGAAATATATAGTATTAATATAACACTAGGTTATATTAATATGGTTAGATGAAGGGAGATAGCTTGTGTGGACAAGGGGTAATCTACTGCAGTTCCAGAAGAGAGGGGAAGGGGTGAAGGCAGAAATTTGGGAAATGATTCAGAAATGTTGAGGGCTGTGTCCTGATAGGGAGATCTTTGGGTAAGCAAAGAGGGAGCTATGTCATTTGTGCTACTGTGATAGGAGCATCAATGTATCAGATGCTGCAGAGAAACTGGGAGAATGTATTTTGGGACAACATGGTGGCTCAGTGGTTAGCACCGCCATCTCATAATGCCTGGGATCTGGGATTGATTCCATCCTTGGGTGACTGTCTGTGTGGAGTTTGCACATTCTTCCTTGTCTGCATGGGTTTCTGCCAGGTGCTTCAACTTCCTCCCACAGTCCAAAGATGAGCAGGTTAGATAGACTCAACACTCTAAATTGCCCGAAGTGTCCAAGGTGTGTGCAAATTAGATGGATTAGCCATGGGAATTGCAGGGAAATGGGAAGGGGGATGGGTCTAGGTGGGATGTCTTTGGAGCGTTGGTGTGGACTTGTTGGGCCAATTGGCCTGTTTCCACTCTGTAGGGATTCTATGAACATTTATGAAGAAACTGCGAGAATAAGAACTGAAACCTAAGGTGGCAGCTATTGTGATGAATCGATGCTGCACCCTCAGAAATGGGCAGATTTGGGTGTCGGTTGGGAGGTCGGGGTGTGGTGGGAGTAGTCAGGGGTCAGGATTGGGTTTAAGGATATCCGTCAGTTCTATACTTTCAGCAGCTAAGGCAAGTTTTAATTCCTTTTACTTCTCTTGCCTAACTAATAAATTAAGTTGGAACTATCCAAAGACTTAGAACCTAATAGAAATCTGGGGACTCTTTTGGATTATGCTGGGAAATGACAGGCTGTTTGTTCAGGTTAGGGGAGAGAGGATCGTAGCCACTGCAGTTTGGAGTGGCCTGTGGAAGAGAGATTGCTTGTTAGGGCAGGGAGAAGTCAAGGTTCCTCCAGAGGACTACAGGAGTCAAGGTGTTTATTTTCAGGAAACAGTCAGCTATCAATCTGAGGGTTAATAGGATCATTGGATACGGGGGTACTAAGGTAGATGATCAGCTACGATCATAACAAAAAGTACAGCAAGGCTCAGAGGGCTTACTGCAACTCCTATTTGCTATGTTTCTAATAGACAAAGGAGACAGTGTGAAGTGACAGTTGCATTTTTAGGGCATGGATGAAGTGAGGTTTAGTGTCTTCACAAATGAACTGAACTCATTCTCATTGATCGCAATCTCCAAACCCCTCAGGTTCAGGAGCATGGTGTGAAAGCGTAGATGTCAGTGTAAGAGCACTCTGGATACTCCTTAATTCACAGTTCTTCACCCTTGCTGATGCACACTCACATTACATGGTGAATGGGTAAGAGTGAGTAAGAATGGCAGTGAGCCAGAAAAACATGTAGCTTCTCACTTTTGCCTTGCTCCTTCTCTTCTTTAAAGACCTGTGCACAGATCAAACCCTGAGAGGAGAAAAGTACTGCCTGCGAGGTAATCTGCTTCAGCCCCTACTTTTGAATGAATTCCACTGAGGCCACTTTGGAGAGTATACAACTAGCGGTAAATGCAGTGTTGGTTTTAGTTAAATCCAACTCCTTAGCTTTGGCCCCAGTCTTCTTTTCTGCCATGGTGCTCAGAATCTGGGGTCAAATCTGTCTCCATTTAGTTCTTTTTTTTTAATGAAAAGGTGTAAAAAAAACTATTACTTTGCATGGCACTTGATAGTATCACGGTGGCAAAAAGGACGTTTGGTGAAGACTCGTCTGCTGAGGTAGTATGGGCTGAAGTTAAAAACAGGAAAGGAGAGGTCACCCTGTTGGAGTTTTCTATAGGCCTCCGAAAAGTTACAGAGATGTAGTGGAAAAGATTGCAAAGACGATTCTGGATAGGAGCAAAACTAACAGGGTAGTTGTTATGGAGGACTTTAACTTTCCAAATATTGACTGGAAATGCCATAGTTGACTACTTTAAATGGGTCAGTTTTTGTCCAATGTGTGCAGGAGGGTTTCCGAACACAGTATGTAGATAGGCTGACAAGAGGCAAGGCCACATTAGATTTGGTACTGGGTAATGAACCAGGCCAGGTGAGCACTTTGGTGATGGTGACCACAATTCGGTTACGTTTACTTCAACAATGGAAAGGCTTAAGTGTATACTGCAGGGCAAGAGTTACAGCTGGGAGAAAGGCAATTATGAGGCAAATAGGCAAGATTTGCAATGCACAAGATGGGGAAGGAAACTGCGGGGGCTGAGCACAATTGAAATGTGGAGCTTGTTCAAGGAACAGCTACTGCATGTCCTTGATAAGTATGTACCTGTCAGGCAGGGAGGAAGGGTTGAGAAGTTGAATCTTTTGTTAAGAGGAAGAAGGAGGCTTATGTAAAGATGAGGCATGAAGGCTCAGTTAGGGCATTTGAGAGTTACAAGTTAGCCAGGAAGGATCTAAAGAGACAGCTAAGAAGAGCCAGGAGGGGACATGAGAAGTCTTTGGTAGGTAGGATTAAGGAAAACCGTAAAGCTTTCTATAGGTATGTCAGGAATAAAAGAAGGACTACAGTAAGATTAGGGCTAGTAGTGGGAAGTTGTGCGTGGAGTCTGAAGAGATAGTAGAGGTGCTAAATGAATATTTTCTGTCAGTATTCACACAGGAAAAAAGACGGTGTTGTCGAGGACCATACGGAGATATGGGCTATTAGATTGGACGGGATTGAGGTTCATAAGGAGGAGGTGTTAGCAATTCTGGAAAGTATGAAAATAGATAAGTTCCCTGGGCTGGATGGGATTTATCCTAGGATTCCCTGGGAAGCTAGGGACGAGATTGCAGAGCCTTTGGCTTTGATCTTTATGTGGTCATTGTCTATAGGAATAGTGCCAGAAGCCTGGAGGATAGCAAATGTTGCCCCGTTGTTCAAGGAGGGGAGTAGAGACGACCCTGGTAATTATAGACCAGTGAGCCTTACTTCGGTTGTGGGTAAAGTGTTGGAGAGGATTATAAGAGATAGGATTTATAATCATCTAGAAAGGAATAATTTGATTAGGGATAGTCAACACAGTTTTGTGAAGGTTGTGCCTCACAAACCTTATTGAGTTCTTTGAGATGGTGACTAAACAGGTGGATGAGAGTAAGGCGGTTAATGTGGTGTATATGGATTTCAGTGAAGTGTTTGATAAGGTTCCCCATGGTAGGCTATTGCAGTAATTACGGAGGCATGGGACTGAGAGTGATTTAGCGGTTTGGATCAAAAATTAGCTAGCTGTAAGACAGAGGGTGGTGGTTGATGGGAAATGTTCATCCTGGAGTTCAGTTACTAGCGGTGTACTGCAAGGATCTGTTTTGGGGCCACTGCTGTTTGTCATGTTTATAAATGACCTGGATGAGGATGTAGAAGGATGGGTCAGTAAATTTGCGGATGACACTAAAGTCGGTGGAATTGTGGATAGTGCAGAAGGGTGTTCCAGGTTACAGAGGGACATAGATGCAGAGCTGGGCTGAGAGATGGCAAATGGAGTTTAATGTGGAAACGTGTAAGGTGATTCACTTTGGAAGGAGTAACAGGAATACAGAGTACTGGAGTAATGGTAAGATTCTTGGTAGTGTGGATGAGTAGAGAGATCTCAGTGTCCATGTGCATAGATCCTTGAAAGTTGCCACCCAGGTTGATAGGGTTGTTAAGAAGGCGTACGGTGTGCTAGGTGTTATGGGTAGAGGGACTGAGTTTCAGAGCTGTGAGGTCATGTTGCAGCTGTACAAAACTCTGGTGCGGCCGCACTTGCAGTATTGTATACAGTTCTGGTCGCCGCATTATAGGAAGGATGTGGAAGCATTGGAAAGGGTGGAGAGGAGATTTACCAGGATGTTGCCTGGTATGGAGGGAAGGTCTTATGAGAAAAGGCTGAGGGACTTGAGTCTGTTTTAATTAAAGAGAAGGTTAAGAGGCGACTTAATAGAGACATACAAGATGATCAGAGGATTCGATAGGGTGGACACTGAGAGCCTTTTTCCTCGGATGGTGATGGCTAGCATGAGGGGACATAGCTTTAAATTGAGGGATGATAGATATAGGACAGATGTCAGAGGTAGGTTCTTTACTCAGAGAGTAGTAAGAGCATGGAATGTCCTGCCTGCAACAGTAGTAGACTCGCCAACCTTGAGGGCATTTAAATGGTCATTGGATAAATATCTGGATGATAATGGAATAGTGTAGGTTAGATGGGCTTCAGGTTGGTTTCACAGGTCGGAGCAACATCGAGAGCTGAAGGGCCTGTACTGCGCTGTAATGTTCTATGGTCATGAATATTGATTGAAATGTACTTATTATTGTGCCCAGCAAGTTATTTATTCTTCTTCACCCCTTGGTTTATTTTTGAAATTCATGTTCAATGTCATGCCAAACCAGAAATTTGCTCATTGTGTGAGAAAACAAATTGCAGTGAGGCCCATCATATTGAAAAGGTAGGACAGTCCTGCTTTTTCGCTCCCAACAGACTTAGCAGCATTGGAAAAAGGCTAATGCTGTCGGCTTTAACTTAGCAACCTTATAGGTATTTGGCTATAATAACTGCTGTTAGCCTTTCACTCACTTTCCCCTTAGCCATTTCTCCCTCTGTATTGTTACTTCTCTCTCTTCATGGGGTTTTATTTTAGTCTTTGTTTCACTCACTAAAGCAGGATTACACATAAAGGGATGGGCTACAGTAACATGCATGGCAGTAGTAAAGGACCTCTATAAAAGGTCACGAGGTAGAGACTGAGGCACTGCCTTCAATCTGAGTTGGCTGCTTAAGATCACTCATTAGTGATGTTTATGAAATGTTGAAGGAAGAGAAGGAAATATAATGAAGACAAGTTTGTGCTATGCTGCAATGTTGTTACTTGACATTCAAGTGTTGTGAAGAAGAATACAACAAAGCTCCATCTCACCACCAAGCAATCAATTCATTAAGCCCTTGAAGAGGGGCAATGCAGACTGGAGAGCCAGGATGTAGTGGAGGATATAGACCAACAGTCTAAATGCAGAGGAAATCCTATCTCCATAGCCTTTATTTACTCTGGGAGACTGATCTCCTTTGCAACGTCCTTGCTGTAAAATTGACAAATTGAACTGCATGGAATTGCCATATCTATCGGATGAACTTTTGTGCCATATCTATCAGATGAACTGGCCTGTCACCAAACTCACACCATTGATTACCCATGGCCCAACAAAAGGGAAATGGATGTTTTGTTCGCCGACTGAATGGTTCTTAACTGTCAGCTAAAGAGCCTTTGTTTCCCAACTGCAATATTTTTGGTACTAATGAATGAAAATTAGAAAAACACTACTTGTTTTTAATTCCTTGATGACTTCTTTTTTATCTTGAGTTACTGAAAGTACAATTTGAGAGAATAATCTTTGATTCCTCGCGACCCTGGGACATTGCTGAGGGGTTGGCAACTCGACTTGCAGCTGCTGAGCGCTCCTTTTAGCAAGAAGTAAGGGTGTTTTCTTACCTCATGTGCTCATTGTCAATGTAGCACTCCCCTGTTAAGTACCTTGCTCCCTAGAATTCCTTTGATCCACCAAGACCGAGCTTAGCATCTTTGCTTTGCTTTCTGTGCTCTGTCCACTCTGCTGTTATTGGGCAATTGGTTGGACAAGTGCCTTGGACCCCAGGCTCCACACTGGCTCAATGATTAATAGGATGCTAAAGACCCTCTTTAACGTCTTCTCCTGCTCCCACCCCCCCGCCCCAACTGTACGCTTGATCTCTGCTCAGTTCCTTCCAACAAGTTAATACAGGAGGGGTTGAAATCAAAGTTGGACTGAAATTTCTCCACCTGCCTAATACAGTGTGCTATCAACCTGTATGAAAGGCCCGAGTTCACACAAACAAACTTGATCACACTAATGGGAACAATATGAAGTGGATGTTCACTGTGTTTCATGGCAAGTCATAGCAGCCAGATTTCATTTTGGAAACTTGGTTGTCATTTGAAATTTTGCACAGAAGCCAGCATATTTACTTTGCTGAGTTTCCACAACATAGGCTATTTTTAACTGAAGGACATAACTGATCAGATTAGGCCCCTAGTGATTTTCCACGTACATTAAAGGGCCTGTTTATTTATGCTTTGAGCAGGGTTGCAGAAAGCTAGCACCTGGCATACTGAAATTTGATCTTTGAGTAAGTTTTGCTTTAGGTATCAGCCTTAGCTTAGTCATTCATGTAATGCGATTGTATTCCAGTGCGTTGCTGAGTGAGGGCTGCACTGCTCCTTTGGTGCATTGCTCAGCAAAGGTTGCATGCCTCCTTCAGTACGTTGCTGAGTGAGGGCTGCACTGCTGCTTCAGTGCGGTCTTTTGTGAGGAGTGGTTAAACTGAGGTCCTGAACGTAATATTTAAAGTACAGCAGGAAAGCTACGCTTTGCAATCATTTCAACCAACACTATGAGAAATAGATTATCAGGTTATCTTCTCATTGATGTTAGTGGGATCTTGCTGTGTTAAATGTGGGCTGATTTTAGCACCTGGCTCCAATTTGGGCTCAGTACCATTGGTTTAGAATAGGGCAGGGTTTTGTGTGGATGGTCAATTGGTATTCGTCCTCCTGATCATGATTCAGTAATCCCATTATCTTGGCTCTGAGCTTCTGTTAGATCGGAACTTGCTCACACTCTTTGCGGGAAGACTGTGTCCTCCCAAAGGATGATAGGTTCTTCAGGGTCCTCACTGAAGAAGTGGGCAGGGTGGCTCTATATAACGATTGATAGGGCATACGGTGTGGTCATTTGAGGATATCTCCTAATTTTCCAAATACCACTGACAGTCATGGCCTATTGAGTATTGATTATTTACATGTATTTACTTTTGCATCTGTGAGTCATAGTCCATCAGCAACACTGGAGTGTAGGAAAGGCAGGCCGGGACTATGGCAGGATATACCGAGCGGACATTATTAGGAGTTCCAGAGGGATTGGCAGTCTTTGTATTCTTCAGAAAATAAACAGGTGACTGACAGTGAAATTGCTAGCGGAAGCTGATGTTTGCTCATGGCACTTTTTGGGACATTTGTTGGTGCCTCAGGAACAGTAGAAAGTGGAAGACATGAACATACATTTCTGCATTTATTGTGCTTATTGAGAGCATCTCTGATTGCCTCATGTGCACTGATTCTTAAAGTGACTTTGATGTAAGTCAGTATAGAAACTAGGTTTTCAAACAAGAGGATCCCGCAACCTAACATGACCAGTGCATTTGCTTGTTTCTTGATATCACGTGGAATTACTTGAATTTACATCTGTGATGGAGCTATCAAAAGAACACCGAGGGGGTCGTTATCTTCGCACGTATAGCTGAACAGAGTATTGCTGTGTTTTTAGCACTTGTGCTGTGTATCCACCATAATTGATTGTGGAACCCTATTATCCCATTTGTGGGTTAACTGTCCATCATCATCAGATGATACTGGCTTTCATCTGATGCAGTCGTTATGGGACCACCTGGTTTTGTCCATATTATAACTATATCATTTTCTACTGTTTAGCTTGCAAGTGTTGTAGTTTGAGGTTGTCACCTCATTTTGAAGTGGTTTTACTACTGTTCCTTGAGTGTTCTCCTGCATTCCTCATTCATCTTCAGGTATGATAGTAATGATGGAGTAAGAGATACACTATGCCATAAGGTTACAGTTTGTGATTGAATACAATTTTGCTGCTGTTGATGGTACACAATGTCTTATTAGTGATAACAAGGTGTAGAGCTGGATGAACACAGCAGACCAAACAGCATCAGAGGAGCAGGAGGGCTGACGTTTCGGGCCTGGACCCTTCTTCAGAAATGGGGGAGTGGAAAGGGGTTCTGAAATAAATAAGGAGAGAGGGGGAGGTGCATAGAAGATGGATAGATGAGAAGATAGATGGAGAGGAGACAGACAGGTCAAAGAGACAGGGATGGAGCCAGTAAAGGTGAGTGTAGTTGGGGAGGTAGGGAGGAGATAGGTCAGTCCAGGGAGGACGGACAGGTCAAGGGGATGGGATGAGGTTAGTTGGTAGGAGATGGGGGTGGGGCTTGAGGTGGGAGGAGGGGATAGGTGGGAGGAAGAACAGGTTAGGGAGGCGGGGACAAGCTGGGCTGGTTTTGGGATGCGGTTGCGGGAGGGGAGATTTTGAAGCTTGTGAAGTCCACATTGATACCATTGGGCTGCAGGGTTCCCAAGCGGAATATGAGTTGCTGTTCCTGCAACCTTTGGGAAGCATCGTTGTGACACTACAGGAGGCCCAGGATGGACATGTAGTCTGCGGAATGGGAGGGGGTGTTAAAATGGTTCACGACTGGGAGGTGCAGTTGTTTAGTGCGAACCGAGCGTAGGTGTTCTCCAAAGTGGTCCCCAAGCCTCCGCTTGGTTTCCCCAATGTAGATGAGGCCACAACAGGAACAGTGGATGCGGTATACCACGTTAGCAGATGTGCAGGTAAACATCTGCTTTATGTGGAAAGTCTTCTTGGGGCCTGGGATGGGGTTGAGGGGGGAAGTGTAGGCGCAGGTGTAGCACTTCCTGCGGTTGCAAGGAAAATGCTGGATGAGATGGGCCTGGAGGGGAGTGTGGAGTGGACCAGGGAGTCACGGAGAGAGTGGTCCCTCTGGAAAGCAGACTAGGGTGGGGAGGGAAGAATGTCTTTGGTGGTGGGGTCGGATTGCAGGTGGCAGAAGTGTTGGAGGATGATGCATTGGATTAATGTTTCACTATTGTCTCATTCATGTTTGATCTTGAAATGACAGATTACAAACTAATCTATCTCACTTCGTGACAGTGGTGCCACCTGGATAGTGTCTTGTCGTGGACCAAACCAAACACAGTCAAAATATATTAGGAAGATAGCCTAGGCTCTAAATTTTTCTTATTTTAAAGATAAGTATAAGGCACTACATTCCAGATGAAATTTAGTTGGTCAAACTACTTTAAGCAAAACACACTTTATTTTTATACTATAGTTAAAATACAGATAAAATAAAAATAAATGAATTTGTTTAACTGTAATTAACTGCTTAACTGCAGATTAAAATGTGTAACAATAATATCAATATTAACTACTACTAATTAGCTGTTCCAATATTGTAACATTCCATAAACACCCCCTTAGCAAAGTCAAACACAGTAAAACAGATTGTCTCACACACAATTCCAGCAGCCATCAGCTGTAACAGAGAGAGGAATAAGAACTTCCGCATTCATTTTCAAGATCCCAGCAACTGCTAAAAGCTAAAACTAAAAATCTTGGTTCTATGGGAATGTGACCCCACCTATTCAGGTTGCTTCTGTTGTTCCAACTTTAAAAAAAACCTCAAGGCCTCATAAGCTGTCTACTTTATTGGCTATGAGCAGACCACTTGGTATTTCTTTCTCAACCTTTGTGCACAAAAATAGGACAAAATACATTTCTTAAAGCCATAGTATCTTCACAGTCTTCACAATGAACACAAACTGATCAGCCTTACTAATGCTGTAATGGACAAATGCTTTTGTCACTCAAGTGCATTTTCATAATCATTGATTGTTGTCTTCAAACATTTTCATTCTTGAAAATAATGGGTTACTGTTCCCCATCTACTGTTGTCTTATACAGCACAGTATACTCACTTCAGGAAAGCATAAGGAAGGTTGTTACAAAATGTGGAGCAATCCTGTTCGTTGAGTGTACAATGTTACTACCCTGTGTTAGAAGTTCCATTTTTTCTTAGTTAGCTTCTCAATTCAACAATAAATCTCATTTCCCTGGTTAATGGAGAGAAAGTTTGGTCACTGTAGCCATCAGCCCCCAAACCCCACCTAATTTGCCCAAACTTACCCCAAAAGCCATCAGGACAATGTCTTGATGTTGTGTGATAATATTGTATATGTAGATATACTGTTTTTGTAGATCTGAAAGAGTATGAAAGGACTAATACATGATTGAGTACAGCCACTAGCATCCATCGTACTGTAATGTAAGTCATATTCATTGTTGCAGTAATACAATCAATTTTGTGTTATTTATCCTGCACATCTAACTAGGCCAGAAATGTGGCTATCCTCATCCACTTTGGACTTGTGGGAACCCACACACACAACTTGGTGAGTGGCAGTGAACAGCACAACTTCTAAATGGCGTCAGTTAAAAAAAATAGACTTCATACCTTTCAGGCAAATAGAACAGAGTAAAGGAACATTTTGGTGAACCAGAAGACTTCAAAACAAACAGATACTGCTGATTTCAGAGAACCTGCAGATCTTGTGACCTCAATTATAGCCACAAAGCATGGGAAAACCCCTCTAGTAACTCATTAAAGTGTGCTTGAACTGTTGATACTGCAAATTAAAACTCCTGAAGAAAGATAAAATATCTAATCATATTAGACAGCTATGACATCAGAAATAGTATTGCATGGAAGGTTTAATTTCAGAGCTGGGTTAAAGAGAACAAAAATTGGAGAATCTGATGACAAACCATTCTTAAGGTATGGAATAGCTTCTAAACCAGACTCTTAAGATAGAAGCTGAACAAATAGATACATTTTGTACACAATAGGAGTATAATTGATTATGCTGTTGCTCATCAAAGGGCTATTGAAATATGCAGCAAATTTAAAGAGGTATTGAAAGCCTTTGATAATTATTTCAATATCAGGATGAATAAAATTTTTGGAAGTATTTTACAAAAGAGTACGACATCTAAGTGAATCCATTGATGATTTCATTTATGATCTCTACAGGCTGGTAGAGATATGAAACTATGGTAACCTATTAGTTGGATTGTTCTAGGCATCACTGCTAAGTTTTTGCCAGATTTATTAAAGTTCAAAGAAAAACTGGATGCTGAGAAAGCCACACAGTTGATCAGTGAAACAAAAGAATGGAAGCAAAACAGATCAATACGAAGGAGAAAAGATAAAGCTTGCCATAGGGATCTACAGAATCTATTCGGTTTCTTAAATTTAACACCACAGAATATACACAAAATAACACAATGTCGTGTGTAGGATAGACCCTAGACATGGAAAGGCCTTGATAACACTGTGGAACAAAGTAACCGCACAGGGATAAACAATGTCCAGTTTAAAACTGGAATGCTTGTATTGCAGATGATGTTCAGAAAATGTGCTGAAGCTAGTCACAAGCTTAGAAAAGCAAAAAAAAGGTTAAGTACCCATTTTGTAGAGACGAACAGGGTCCAGTAGAAGGTAAATTCCAAACTTTCCTGGGGAAATCAATGTCCCTAACCAAAAGTTGGCATACAGACATTTATGACATTGATAATATGTAACTTGAAATTTATGCATTCCAAGATAGTGAGCATGGGTTAACAAAACACTACTTACAACTAGCAGACGTTCAATTTACATGGTCCAGGGCACTGTTACACTTAATGTTGAAGTTATACTGCAAGCAACGGTTGAACAAATATTCTGGATAACCAAAAGGTCCACATAATGAATGTTAGAACAAAAACACACACTAAGTAATAGAAACTTAATATTTAAGGAGGGGGGGGTGGGAGTATACACATCACAGTTGTACTTTATTTATAACATAAATCACTTAAATAATAATGCAACTTCACGTTATATAAAACTTACCAGCAAGAACCTTCTCACCTACACCCCACTGACTGCTCGGACATCGAGATTGCAGTATTGAATTAACTGTTGATATTTCATGTGGCCATTTGGTTGAAAAACATGTATATTTACTTCGAGCTAAATAAATTCACAAACTATAATAATTGGACAGCGTAATTCGGTAAACTGCGCAGTATTTGACGTATAAAAATTTTGCCAGTGTATTGAGAGTACGATTCATAAAGTGCCAATTAAAAAAAAAGGTTTGCTATACTTAAAAACCTACATGAGTAGAAGGGCATATATTAACCTCAGCCTCATTCTAAGATGGAAGAGGTTAAACTACAAGAAGTTAAGGAAAAGTTGTGAGAAGTATTTGCTGGACTCCATAAGCTCAATGCAGAATTCCTGAGGTTAGTTACATTAGAACAAAAAAATTTGTTTCATACTATAAATAAGATAGAAAGCTACGACTATAGTGATTTAACTGAAATGTTTTCTGCTGCTGTCAAAAATGAAGACTCAGATTCCAATAGCAACAAATTTCGAGGCAAAATGTCAGCAAAGAGATGAAATTGGTACCAGCGATAAACAGACAATGGAAGAACCTGCAACTCTATTGAATTAGATGCCACTTAGCACTGTGAGCAACTTCTACTCAAAACTCAAGCCTATCGTAGAGATTGAGATGATGAAGAAAGGATAAGGTCAAACAAAATATTGGACCTCCCCATCTTTCAAAGTTAAATTTCCATCAACAATAAAAGTTGAAGGATGAATGCATCTTCAGGAAAGACAATGAAGGAAGATAACAATTTGGTTTCACCAATAATTCAATCCCTGCCCAAAAAAAAAGGTGAAGTAATTAGTCTATGTAATTTAGCGCCGATCTACACAGAGAAGGGAAACCAAATTTCAGTGACACATTGAATATGCGGTTCTTATGGAAGATATCAATTACAAGAGATAAACCATGAGCAAAGAGTGAAGATACTCCAAGAAAAGAATCACCTGATACAACACTGACCACATTGACAGCAATAAGGACTAGATGTACACCATCACAGTCAGACCTTCCACTTCATCAGAGAATTACAGACCTCAGGCTGTTGGGAACACAGTCAATTGTTTTCTGCCCATTTTCCAAATGTGATGAGAACATTATTGGGGGAGCAGTGCAACTTACATATCATCTGAATTTATAAAGTCAAATAAGTGGTGGGAGATGGGGTGTTAGGAAATGTTAAAGTTAATGAAAATGTAGCAATATAATAATTGAGGGAAGAAAAATTTTATGTGGATCTGAAAGGATTAATACTTGATTTAATGCTCTAATCATTCTTGGTTATGTCATGAAGACTTTGACAGAGTAAAGAAAGAGTTGGTAGGAGGTAACAAGATGTAGAGCTGGAAGAACACAGCAGGCCAAGCAGCATCAGAGGTGCAGGAAAGCTGACATTTTGGGAAGGATCCAGACCAGAAACTTCAGCTTTCCTGTTCCTCTGATGCTATTTGGCCTGCTGTGTTCATCCAGCTCTACACATTGTTATCTCAGATTCTCCAGCATTGGCAGTTTCCATTATCGCTGGTAGGAGGTAGACCTGATGCTCGTGTGTTCCCAACAGTCTTTTAGCAATGTACATCAGATTTTGGTAATCTCTAAGTAGTTGCAGAAATGCAAATAAACCTCCTACAGTTTTCCCAATAAGAGCCTTCTGATTAGACCAAGAGTACAGTTATCTTCATCCACATTATCTCACTTCTGGCTGAAAGGAACTCTTATACACAACAGAAAGGTCCATGGTGTCCCCAGTGTCGAATAGCTATTTGATGCTCACAGTTGAAGCTATCTGATGTATTGCCATTCAGGGAAGGTACTGGTGTGCAGTGGTTCCCAAGAGATATAATATCTCAATAGAATTACTGCCTGAAGAAAGGGAGTGTAGAAACAAAGGCAGGCAGGAGCAGGAAAACACAGCAGCTTTTCTCCATGCAACATGATTGTTTTCAAACTGAAGTTCTTTCCTGTCGCTAAGGTAATGACCCTATCTATTTACATTAAAACTATTAAACACAGCTTGCATTGACACATTGTGCTGAAAACACTTTCAGGAGACTTTAAATGAGGAGAGCTGCATCCTTTTATTGGCCTCATGGGAGTTATATATATGTGAGACTGCAACAGGTGCCAACTGTGACAACACATATCTTAACTCCTTCCAGACTTTTCTTTAAATTCAGAAAGTTTTATGATTTTCCTTTTTTTCAGCTACACACTGAAGTACCTTGTGTGAGATAATCGTTAAAGGTGGTTCATAAACTGGACCTTCTTTAAAAGATGGAATGTAAAACCAGCTGAAGAGTGAGTGGGTCCTTGTGAGATTTTAACAGAGTGAGACTGATGCTCAGGTAGAACAAAGATAATGTGAACTGCAGATGCTGGAGAAGCCAAGATAACAAAGTGTGAAGCTGGATGAACACAGCAGGCCAAGCAGCATCTCAGGAGCACAAAAGCTGACGTTTCCGGCCTAGACCCTTCATCAGAGAGGGGGCTGGGGAGAAAGTTCCCAAATAAACAGGGAGAGAGCGGGAGGCAAACCGAAGATGGAGGGAGGAGAGTATAGGTGGGGGAGGACGGACAGGCCAAGGCGGCGGGATGAGGTTGGTAGAACATAGAACATTACAGCACAGTACAGGCCCTTCGGCCCTCGATGTCGTGCCGACCTGTCATACCGATCTGAAGCCCATCTAACCTACACTATTCCATGTACGTCCATATGCTTATCCAATGACGACTTAAATGTACCTAAAGTTAGCGAATCTACTACCGTTGCAGGCAAAGCGTTCCATTCCCTTACTACTCTGAGTAAAGAAACTACCTCTGACATCTGTCCTATATCTTTCACCCCTCAATTTAAAGCTATGCCCCTCGTGCTCGCCGTCACCAACCTAGGAAAAAGGCTCTCCCTATCCACCCTATCTAACCCTCTGATTATTTTATATGTCTCAATTAAGTCACCTCTCAACCCTCTTCTCTCTAACGAAAACAGCCTCAAGTCCCTCAGCCTTTCCTCATAAGACCTTCCCTCCATACCAGGCAACATCCTAGTAAATCTCCTCTGCACCCTTTCCAAAGCTTCCACATCCTTCCTATAATGTGGTGACCAGAACTGTATACAATACTCCAAGTGCGGCCGCACCAGAGTTTTGTACAGCTTCACCATAACCTCTTGGTTCTGGAACTCGATCCCTCTATTAATAAAAGCTAAAACACTGTATGCCTTCTTAACAGCCCTGTCAACCTGGGTGGCAACTTTCAAGTATCTGTCTACACGGACACCGAGATCTCTCTGTTCATCTACACTACCAAGAATCTTACCATTAGCCTAGTACTTTGCATTCCGGTTACTCCTACCAAAGTGCACCACCTCTCACTTGTCTGCATTAAACTCCATTTGCCACCTCTCAGCCCAGCTCTGCAGCTTATCTATGTCTCTCTGCAACCAACAGCATCCTTCATCACTATCCACAACTCCACCGACCTTAGTGTCGTCTGCAAATTTACTAACCCATCCTTCTACGCCCTCATCCAGGTCATTTATAAAAATGACAAACAGCAGTCACCCAACACCGATCCTTGCGATACACCACTAGTAACTGGTCTCCAGGATGAACATTTCCCATTAACTACCACCCTCTGTCTTCTTTCAGCAAGCCAATTTCCAATCCAAACTGCTATATCTCTCACAATCCCATTCCTTCACATTTTGTACGATAGCCTACTGTGGGGAACCTTATCGAACGCCTTGCTGAAATCCATATACACCACATCAACCGGTTTACTCTCATCTACCTGTTTGGTCACCTTTTGAAAGAACTCAATAAGGTTTATGAGGCACAACCTTCCCTTCACAAAACCGTGCTGACTATCCCTAATCAATTTATTCTTTTCTAGATGATTATAAATCCTATCCCTTATAACCTTTTCCAACACTTTACCAACAACTGAGGTAAGGCTCACTGGTCTATAATTCCCAGGGTTGTCTCTACTCCCCTTCTTGAACAGGGGAACCACGTTTGCTATCCTCCAGTCGTCTCGCACTATTCCTGTAGACAATGACGAGTTAAAGATCAATGCCAAAGGCTCGGCAATCTCCTCCCTGGCTTCCCAGAGGATCCTAGGATAAATCTCATCCGGCCCGGGGGGCTTATCTATCTTCACACTCTGTAGGATTTCTAATACCTCTTCCTTGTGAACCTCAATCCCACCTAGTCTAGTAGCTGGTATCTCCGTACTGTCCTCGACAACATGGTCGTTTTCTAGAGTGAATACTGTTGAAAAATATTCATGTAGTGCTTCCCCATCTCCTCTGCCTCTACACACAACTTCCCACTACTACCTTTGATTGGCCCTAATCTTACTTTCGTCATTCTTTTATTTCTTAAATACCGATAGAAAGCCTTAGAGTTTACCCTAATCCTATCCGCCACCAACTTCTCATGTCTCCTCCTGGCTCTTCTGAGCTCTCTCTTTAGGTCTTTCCTGGCTACCTCGTAGCCCTCAAGCGCCCTAACTGAGCCCGAGCCTTCACATCTCATCCTAACATGAGCCTTCTTCCTCCTCTTGACCAGAGATTCCACCTCCTTCATAAACCACGGCACCCACGCTCTACAGCTTCCTCCCTGCCTGATAGGTACGTACATATTGAGGACACACAGGAGCTTTTCCTTGAATAAGCTCCGCATTTCTAATGTGCCCATCCCCTGCAGTTTCCTTCCCCATCCTATGCTGTCTAAATCTTGCCTAATCTCATTGTAATTGCCTTTCCCCCAGCTATAACTCTGCCCAGTGGTATACACCTAGCCCTTTCCATCACTAAAGTAAACATAACAGAATTGTGATCGCTATCACCAAAGTGCTCACCTACTTCCAAATCTGACACCTGGCCGGGCTCATGACCCAGTACCACATGTACTGTGGCTTCGCCCCTTCTTGGCCTATCTAGATACTGTGTCAGGAAGCCCTCCTGCACACACTGGACAAAAACTGACCCATCTAGAGTACTCGAACTATAGTGTTCCCAGTCAATATTTGGAAAGTTGAAGTCCCCCATGACAACTACCCTGTTTCTCTCACTCCAATCGAGAATCATCTTTGCTATCTTTGATACCATTGGGCTGCAGGGTTCCCAAGCGGAATATGAGCTGCTGTTCCTGCAACCTTTGGGTGGCATCATTGTGGCACTGCAGGAGGCAGTAGAGGTGGCTTTCTCTACATTGGGGAAACCAAGCAGAGGTTTGGGGACCGCTTTGCAGAACACCTCCGCTCGGTTCGCAATAAACAACTGCACCTCCCAGTCGTGAACCATTTTAACTCCCCCTCCCATTCCTCAGAGGACATGTCCATCATGGGCCTCCTGCAGTGCCACAATGATGCCACTCGAAGGTTGCTGGAACAGCAACTCATATTCTGTTAGGGAACCCTGCAGCCCAATGGTATCAATGTGGACTTCACAAGCTTCAAGATCTCCCCCTCCCCCACTGCATCCCAAAACCAGCCCAGCTCGTCCCCTTTCCCCCACTGCATCACACAACCAGCCCAGCTTGTCCCTGCTTCCCTAATCTGTTCTTCCTCTCACCTATCCCCTCCTCCCACCTCAAGCCGCACCTCCATTTCTCACCTACCATCATCCCGCCTCCTTGACTTGTCCGTCCTCCCTGGACTGACCTATCCCTTCCCCACCTCCTCACCTATACTCTCCTCTCCACCTAACTTCTCCTCTATCCATCTTCGGTCCGCCTCCCCCTCTCTCCTATTTATTTCAGAACCCTCTCCCCATCCCCCTCTCTGATGAAGGGTCTAGGCCCGAAACGTCAGCTTTTGTGCTCCTGAGATGCTGCTTGGCCTGCTGTGTTCATCCAGCTTCACACTTTGTTATCTCAGGTAGAACAACACTCGTTAAAAGTTTGCTTTTGATTAGTGTGTAATGATGTTTTTCTCCCTCCCCGTTGCCCTTTAATGACTCAGCATCCCATTGTTTCTTTGTGCAGGAAGCCCGTTATGAAAGATATTTGTCTGTTGGATTAATGCACATGCATAAAGCTTCCAACAGGAGCCACTGTGTGGACATTACCTGATTTTATTTTCCCCATTCGCACCTAGGGCAATAACGCCTGACTGCAACATTGCCAAACACAGCTAAGGCTGCAGTTCTTAAAATCCATGGTTGTTCATCACACATGCAGTTATAGTTTTTGAATGGTGTTATTGTGTTTGAAACAGAGTTTAGCCAACACTTTCTCACCTCCCATAAAAACCAAAGAACCACAGTTGTTGGAAATCAAAAACAAAAACAGGTCTAGCAGCATTTGTAGAGAGAAAGCAGAATGAATATTTCAAGTTCAGTGACCCTTCTTCAGAACTGATTATAACTAGGAGAAATACAAACTAAACGAACTGCAAATCAGGAACAAAAACAAAGTTTCTGGAAAAGCTCAGCAGGTTTGGCAGCATCTGTGAAGGGAAAAATCAAGAGTTAATGTTTTGGGTCCGGTGACGCTTCCTCAGATGCTGCTAAATCTGCTTGGGTTTTCCAGCAACTTTGATTTTATAACTAGGAGAAAGGTTGGTATGTGTGGTAAAGACTGGGGTACGGAGTGGGCAATAAACAATAGACAATAGGTGCTGGAGTAGGCCATTCGGCCCTTCGAGCCAGCACCACCATTCATTATGATCATGGCTGATCATCCACAATCAGTATCCTGTTCCTGCCTTATCCCCATAACCCTTGATTCCACTATCTTTAAGAGCTCTATCTCTTTCTTGAAAGTATCCAGAAAGTTGGCCTCCACTGCCTTCTGGGGCAGAGCATTCCATATATCCACCCTCTCTGGGTGAAGGAGTTTTTCCTCAACTCTGTTCTAAATGGCCGAACCCTTATTTTTAAACTGTGTCCTCTGGTTCTGGATTCACCCATCAGCGGAAACATGCTTCCTGCCTCCAGAGTGTCCAATCCCTTAATAATTTTATACGTCTCAATCAGATCCCCTCTCATCCTTCTAAACTCAATTGTATACAAGCCCAGTCGCTCCAATCTTTCAACATATGATAGTCCCGCCATTCTGGGAATTGACCTTGTGAACCTACACTGCACTCCCTCAATAGCAAGAATGTCCTTCCTCAAATTTGGAGACCAAAACTGCACACAATACTCCAGGTGCGGTCTCACCAGGGCCCTGTACAGCTGCAGAAGGACCTCTTTCCTCCTATACTCAATTCCTCTTGTTATGAAGGCCAGCATGCTATTAGCTTTCTTCATTGCCTGCTGTACCTGCATGCTTGCTTTCATTGACTAGTGTACAAGAACACCTAGATCTCGTTGTACTTCCCCTTTACCTAAATTGACTCCATTGAGATAGTAATCTGCCTTCCTGTTCTTGCCACCAAAGTGGATAACCACACATTTATCCACATTAAACTGCATCTGCCATGCATTCATCCACTCACCTACCCTGTCCAAGTCACCCTGTATTCCCATACCGTCCTCCTCACATTTCACACTGCCACCCAGCTTTGTGTCATCAGCAAATTTGCTAATATTACTTTTAATGCCTTCATCTATATCATTAATGTATATCATAAACAGCTGCAGTCCCAGCACCGAACCTTGTGGTACCCCACTGGTCACCGCCTGCCATACCGAAAGGGACCCGTTAATCACTACTCATTGCTTCCTGTCAGCCAGCCAATTTTCAATCCAACTCAGTATTTTTCCCCCAGTACCATGTGCCCTAATTTTGCTCACTAATCTCCTATCTGGGTCTTTAGAAAAGGCTTTCTGAAAGTCCGGGTACACCACATCCGCTGGTTCTCCCTTGTCCATCTTCATAGATACATCCTCAAAAAATTCCAGAAGATTAGTCAAGCACGATTTCCCCTTCGTAAATCCATGCTGACTCTGACTAATCCTGTTACTGCTATCCAAATGAGTTGTAATTTCATCTTTTATAATTGACTCCAGCATCTTTCCCACCACTCACTTCGGGCTAACCGGTCTATAATTTCCTGTTTTCTCTCTCCCTCCTTTCTTGAAAAGTAGGACATTAGCCACCCTCCAGTCTGCAGGAACTGATCCTGAATCTATAGAACATTGGAAAATGATTACCAATGCATCCACAATTTCTAGAGCCACCTCCTTAAGTACCCTGGGATGCAGGCCATCAGGTCCCGGGGACTTATCTGCCTTCAGACGTAACAGTCTATCCAACACCATTTCCTGCCTAATATAAATTCCCTTCAGCCACTATTGCATCTGGGAGATTGCTTCTGTCTTCCCTAGTGAAGACAGATCCAAAGTACCTATTCAACTCTTCTGCCATTTCCTTGTTCCCCATAATAAATTCACCCATTTCTGACTTCAAGGGCCCAATTTTAATCTTAACCTTTTTTTTCTATTTACATACCTAAAAAAGCTTTTACGATCCTCCTTTATATTTTTGGCCAGTTTTCCTTCATACCTCATTTTTTTCTCTGTGTATTGCACAACAGGTGGAGAGGAAGCTGAGAGGTAGAGAAAAACATTTGGGCAGGCGAAAGATTGAGTAAAAGTCAGCCAGGAGAATGCTTAGCAGGTACTATTTGTAGCTGACAATGGGTAGTTTGTAATAGTAGCCCATATGATGAGTAGGCCTAATGTGTCAAGGTTGGGAACCCTGGAACCTTCTGGACTCAATACTGAGTTCAACAATTTTAGGGCTTCTCCCATGGCCACAGAAGGAGTCCAAAAATAACAATGAGAAATCCGAGGATTGCCTGCATTTTAGTAGTGTTATGAATAAATTCTAAGCGAACACCAATAGTTAGGAATGTGAACTCCCACTTTTATTTCACCTGCTCCCAACACATAAAGTAAAGGGCAAGTGGGGTTTATTGTTAATTGTGTAGTGCCAGGCAGCCACCACTATTGGCTAGCCCTATGCAGATCAAATCTGTCTCTTGCTGATCTGTATTGCTCACTGCACTATATCAGTGCATGGAACCAGGGGAGAGAATGCAGGTAGCAATCTTCTTTGCAGTTGTCACCTTAATTCCTGGTGAATACTGCAAAAAGAAATCACAAATTTAGGTGTAGATCTTTCTAACAGCACTTGCAAGCTGATAAACCAATGATGCCCAAAGACAGATCTTCAGTTGTTACACAGTAGATGACATCCTACTTCTACTTTCCCAGGATCATCAATGTAACCTGACCATCCCCATTCATCCTGGATTGACATTTTCATGATCCAAATGTTCCAGCAACTATGAGATTCCACTTCTCCATCATTTTGCAACAGCTGCTTGTATGTACATAACACTTTTTGAATGCAGCTAAACATCCCAAGGTGCTTTTCAAATGTGTCACCATCTGCAATTTGAGATCACATGCAATGGAGATAATAACACCAATAAACAGTTTAATGATTGTCTTCAAGGAGGAGAGGACAAGCAGTTTGAGGAGGGAATTAGAGAGCCCTAAGTGTCAATAACACTCATCTCAGTTGGACAAACTGGAGAAAAGTGAAAATCAAGAGGCTGGAATTAGGGGAATAAAGAAATCAAGGAAGGTTGGAAGAGGTGAGAATTGGGTGAGGATTTAGAGTGTTTTGAATCAAGAATGAGAAATATACAACCAACACACTGCCAGTCTCCATCGGTAAGCACAAACGATGGTGTGAATTACAATATCCATCCTAATCATGGTGCACTCATACAAGAATGTTGGTTGGTGTCAAGGATTGCCAGGCAATTCAACAAGAGAACAGTTAAGACAATACCAGACGTAACTTTCATCCAGAAAACTAGTTATGGAAATCTGTATCTTTTATTTGAAGCATAACCTTTGCGTTTGATTATTTTATTCAAAGCAAGGAAATTGAAAAAATCCTGCTCATCTCTGGGGAAAAGAACTGTTATGGATAAACACCTACGAAACTTGATCCTTTGACGCTTGATCTCAAAAAAAGTTATACGGTCTCAGGCACTGACATTTCCTTACACGATAAACATAGTTTAATACAAAAAAAAATCTTTGTAGAAGGCCATCAATTATCAATCAGGCTGTTTTAATAAGATTTCAGCCTGTTTTGCTTCTTGATATTTTTAAATGGTTGCTGGGTGATCCTTTTACTTGACCTAGAATTAACATTTCAAATGGACCCTATCTTGAGACAAGATCTACAAACTATGCCTTTATTCCCATTTAAAAATTAAATTAATTTAACACCTTTCATTATCTTAAGTTGAGCTGCTGCGCACTATCCTTAAGCGATTTAAACAAGGCATTTTTACTAATTGGAATGGCTTCTCAGTAATTTTACATTGATCCCATAGGAGGCATCATTGAGGAGATTACTTGGAAAAGTTCAAATTCCAAGTTCTTTTATGTCTATTCCAATTTGGAGCCAGATAGTGGTTACAGGGGGGAAATGTTTTGGAAGTGAGAACTGTAGGACATCCTGTTCTAGGGGCTCACAGACACGATATTGCTTTGCTTATGCTGACAGTTGACTTTCGAACAAAGGGCCTCACTGCAAGTTGAAACAGACTGTCATACTTTTTGCAGAATGATGTTCCAGATTTCCTTTATGTTTCTGTTTTTTTTCTCCGAATTCCGTAATATTATTTCAAGTCAAATCTGACTTTATTTTCTCTAATTTCTAAGATTTGTTTTCATCAGTATCTGATGGATACACATACTACCTGGAGTTTATGAAATTAATTCTATTTAATGTCATTGAAATCTTTAAAGCGTTTAATTTTAATATTTGGGATTATGGGGAAAGAGCACAGGAGGTGACTATTTGCAAAACTCTGAAGTAATTTGAGCATAAAATGTATCAATGCAAGTATTTAGAAAAGAAAGCAGTAACTGAAATCAGTGTGGGTTCTTTGAACAGAGTGTTTGGGGAATTAATGGAAATTAAGGAAATGACATAACGTTGAGCAGATATTTTACTTCTGTCTTCAATGTAACAGGTACAAATTACCTACCAGAAATTCAGTAAATCAAGGTAAGAGGGAAGGAGGGACAGATTTTAAACACTTACAATTGCTAGGGATAGGGTACTGTTAGAACTCAGAGGCTAACAAATCACCATGGCCTGATGAACTTCATCTTAGGCTGCTAAAAGAAGAGGTTGTGAAGATAATGTATCAATCCTCCAAATTCACTTTTTTCTGTAAAGATCCAATCAGAATGGAAGTAGCAAATATAACTCATTTTTTCAAGAAAGCAAGGAGGCAGAATCCAGGTAACTACAATTAGCCCAATATCCGTCATCATAAAAATGCTAGAATCTATTATTAAGGAATCTGTAGTGGGGGAAAATCTTCATGCAGTTAATCAGACCTACTTACTTTTGCAAAAAGGAGATTATATTTGACTTATTTATTACAGCTTTTTCAGAGGGAAACCTGTAACCTAGGTGTATTTAGGTTTCCAGAAAGTGTTTGGTAGGTCACACATAAAAGGTTACTACACAAAGTAAGAGCTCACAATGTAGGAGATTGATATACAAGACAGTTAGTACCTGAAAGGGCTATCTATTGTTATGAGATAAGCTCCGCCCAAAGGATTATTTTTGGGAAGAGCCAACTTGCGTATCAGAATGTTACAGTAGCAATAATGACACAACATCAGGTTATAGTCCAACATGTTTATTTGAAAACACAAGCTTTCAGAGTCTCACTCCTTCTTCAGGTGTTAGTGCAAGATGTCGCATCCAACACAGAATTTATTAACAAAAGATCAAAGGTTCATAGAACTGATGCAAATATGTTCAACAAACCTAATATGGCCGTTAAATCTTTAATCAGTTAGAAAGAAGATGCAGGTTTCGACTGATTAATATGCTAATCCCAGAGTTTCTTTCAAGTCACTGCCCCGAGATAACTAAAGAATTCATCCATGCACTGGAGGTGACATCTTATGTCAGACAATGCAATTTAGGTGTGAGGCCTTGTTTAGAATTTGTCTGTGTTTTAACTTGGAGTCAGACTGGTTTTATTTTCAAAGTAGGAGCGAGACTCCAAAAGCTTCTGTTTTCAAATAAACCTGTTGGACTAAAACCTGTTGTCATGTGATTTTTGACCTTATCCACCCCAGTCTAACATCGGTACCCCACATCACAATAGCAATAATGTGCTATACTCTTAAGTAAAGCTGAGATGTTTCCACATGTAACATGACTAGCTATTAAGCACTGTTTAATGCACCTATTCTGTTTTCAAAACTTAGCCAATCTTTTGCCAATGTGAGCATCCATCCCCACTTGGCTTTGGTAACTTAGATAAATACCAATAAGGAGGACTGGTAGCAGCACATCAACCAAGATATCCCAGAAGGGTCCAATGGATATGACCATGTTATATTGCATACTGGCAGTGATGATGTTCTCAAATGTAGCATGGTAAACTGTGGCGAGGACTTTGACCAGGCAGTGCTAGCCTGAGGAAGTATCAAACCCTACAAAAATCACAGAAATCTCAGAAGAGCAAAAAAAGTTTTTTAAAAAACTAGTCAAAGCTGTGAGTATATCTTTAAATATTCAGTACTGCAGAAACACACAGCTTTTCAGCTCCTGTGGACGCAGTAATCAGAAGTTAACAATATCTACAGAAGCAATAGCAGTACATAGCCTGCTTCTAGAAGCTCAACACAATTAGAAGGACTGACAAAAAAATTTAAAAGCTGATAAGAGTGTGCAGAGTCTCACCAAAGTTGCAAGAGCAAAAATCTGAATAATTAAATTTGGGATCTAAAATGCAAAGTAAGTTCCTCAGAGAACACAGAACAGTACAGCACAGAACAGGCCCTTCAGCCCACGATGTTGTGCCGACCATTGATCCTCATGTATGCACCCTCAAATTTCTGTGACCATATGCATGTCCAGCAGTCTCTTAAATGACCTCAATGACCTTGCTTCCGCAACTGCTGCTGGCAATGCATTCCATGCTCTCACAACTCTCTGTGTAAAGAACCCACCTCTGACATCCCTCTATACTTTCCTCCAACCAGCTTAAAACTATGACCCCTCGTGTTAGTCATTTCTGCCCTGGGAAATAGTCTCTGGCTATCAACTCGATCTATGCCTCTCATTATCTTGTATACCTCAATTAGGTCCCCTCTCCTCCTCCTTTTCTCCAATGAAAAAAGTCCGAGCTCAGTCAACCTCTCTTCATAAGCCCTCCAGTCCAGGCAGCATCCTGGTAAACCTCCTGTGAACCCTCTCCAAAGCATCCACATCTTTCCTATAATAGGGCGACCAGAACTGGACGCAGTATTCCAAGTGCGGTCTAACCAAAGTTTTACAGAGCTGCAACAAGATCTCATGACTCTTAAACTCAATCCCCCTGTTAATGAAAGCCAAAACACCATATGCTTTCTTAACAACCCTGTCCACTTGGGTGGCCATTTTAAGGGATCTATGTATCTGCACACCAAGATCCCTCTGTTCCTCCACACTGCCAAGAATCCTATCCTTAATCCTGTACTCAGCTTTCAAATTCGATCTTCCAAAATGCATCACCTCTCATTTATCCAGGTTGAACTCCGTCTGCCACCTCTCAGCCCATCTCTGCATCCTGTCAATGTCCCGCTGCAGCCTACAACAGCCCTCTATACTGTCAACGACACCTCCAACCTTTGTGTCGTCTGCAAACTTGCTGACCCATCCTTCAATCCCCTCATCCAAGTCATTAATAAAAATTACAAACAGTAGAGGCCCAAGGACAGAGCCCTGTGGAACACCACTCACCACTGACTTCCAGGCAGAATATTTTCCTTCTACTACCACTTGCTGCCTTCTGTTGGCCAGCCAATTCTGTATCCAGACAGCTAAGTTCCCCTGTATCCCATTCCTCCTGACCTTCTGAATGAGCCTGCCATGGGGAACCTTATCAAATGCCTTACTGAAGTCCATATACACCACATCCACAGCTCGACCCTCATCAACCTTTCTAGTCACATCCTCAAAGAACTCGATAAGGTTTGTGGGGCATGACCTGCTCCTCACAAAGCCGTGTTGACTGCATTTGATCAAGCCATGCTCTTCCAGATGGTCATAAATCCTATCCCTCAGAATCCTTTCTAACACCTTGCAGACGACAGACGTGAGACTTACTGGTCTGTAATTGCTGGGGATTTCCCTATTTCCTTTCTTGAAGAGAGGAGTTACATCTGCCTCTCTCCAGTCCTCAGGTACGACTCCAGTGGAGAGTGAGGATGCAAAGATCCTCGCAAGTGGCGAAGCAGTTGCATTTCTCGCTTCCCAAAGCAGCCGAGGACAAATCTGGTCCGGGCCTGGCGACTTGTCAATCTTAATGTTTGACAAAATTTTCAGCACATCAGCTTCCTCTATCTCTATCCATTCCAGCATGCACACCTGCTCTTCAAAAGTTTCGTTCACTACAAAGTTCGTTTCTTTCGTAAAGACAGAAGCAAAAAACTCATTTAGGGCTTCCCCTACCTCCTCAAAGGTTGAAAATTCTTACATTTAAGGTATATTCTAGGCTGAGAAGCTAAAAGAAAGTTTAAATCACTCTGTCTAGTAAATAAACCCTTTATATAATTATTTAAAGCTATTGGGAGAAGCTGTGAAAAAGTCCTTGAGAAAAGGAACTTCGTTAAGTAGAATTGTTAAAATGGTGGTATAATTGGGTTAATTGGACTAAAAATGCAAAGACAGAAAATTTATTGAAAAGCAGTCTTTTGAGGAAAAGCCTAATTTTTATTGCACAACCAAAACTTTTTTTGTCTTTATTTCCCAATTTAAAGTGGCATGAACATTGAGAAGGGGAGCAAATCATCCATATTGGTAAAAAGTGGGCAAAAACTATATGAAGAAGGAACTATTGCAAATTAACAGTTCTTTCGTCTATCCTGGGAGAAAATCCACAGCCAGCGTTTTAGCGAATGTTTTAAATGATTGAAAATGATTTTTTTTGGCACAAATAGAAGGATAATTCAAATGCAGACATGTTCAACTTAACAGAGATTAAAGAAAATTTCTGAAAAGGAAACACAAGTAAAGAAAATAGAAGTAAAAAGAAAATATTAATTAAAACAAAAAAGCATTCTAATGAGAAAAGTTCATCTGCATTAACCAGTAATATTAAAAACTAAAAAAAATTTAAAAATACTTGCTGAACACTCAACATTTAATAGAATTGGAGTAATTGAACAATTTAAACACTGAAAACAAAACCAGTTACACATGCAGACAATTGTACAGAAATTCTACACAACAGAGAGATCAGAGGATACCTTTGATTTCAAAACTTTGAAGGAGTTATTCAATCATCCGCCTACCACAAACAAATCTTCAAGATTTGATCATCAGATATTCTTGAGATTAAAACCATGAGGAGTTGGCAGTAGAGTCATGGTAAATCTAATTCTTCTGTTTAAAACAAACAGTACCCGAAGGGTCTAGGCCCGAAACGTCAGCTTTTGTGCTCCTGAGATGTACTGGGCCTGCTGTGTTCATCCAGCCTCACATTTTATTATCTTGGATTCTCCAGCATCTGCAGTTCCCATTATCACCAGTACCAAAACAACAGACTGCTCTGCTGTCTGTGTTTGAATTTGATCAAAAATATGATGCTATAAGAGTATCTATGAAAAATGGAAGGGTTATGTGCCTATCTCATTACAATGTCAAAAGGTGATTACTTCTTTCAGAAACACAACTAACTTCTCTGGAGGAAGCAAAAAATCCTCCAAGGGAAACAAACATTCAATAGCAATAAGAAGGTTTGATGGTAATATATCTACATAAGAAATCCCAGATAATTGTGGTGGACACGATGACAACAAATAACAGGGGCAACATATTATCATAGATTGGTCAACTAATAGGAAGTAGAGATTGCTGATAAATGTTTGTATTAGTAAATGATAACTAAAGAGTGCCATAGGCAATGTTCTGCTGTCCTTGGGAAGCTTCCACTCCCAGAAGCTACAATGGCGCACGTATCTCAGACTTCCACACAGCGGTAAGAAACAGAATGTTGGCCACTGGCATCAGTTTTTGTCCCACAACTACTTACAATCTATATAAGCTACCTGGTTAAAGGGATCAATTGTGCGATTGCAAATTTTGTTGATTCTTTAAGTGAGTGGGTAGAAGATTGGCACATGGAGCATGCTATAGAAAAATATGAACACATCCACTTTGGCAGAAAAAATAGAAAAGTGCCACACTATTTGAAGGAGAGAGATTGCAAAATGCTACAGTACAGCTGGGAGGGTGACCTGGTAATGGATCTCAAGTACTATGCAGGTACGACAAGAGATTATGATCACAAGTGGAATGTTGTTTATTACAAGTGGAGAGGGCTTGCACTTCAATTTTCTGGTTGGTCTTAATGACAGGGTCATGTTCTTGTAACCAGTTTAACTCTACATGAAGAGCTTTCAGTGAGGACAGCTTGGTATTGTTCTGGCTCACACCCTTTAGATATCAGTAACAAGTATCAATTTATTTATTGAATCCTAACAGTGAATAATTTAACAGACTTACTAACAAAGTGAACAATTCTTCTGAAACTACTAACTATTCCCTAACTAAACTAAATTCTACTGGTATGCTGTTTTAATAAACACTAGTCCTATTTATATAAACCCAAGCAATAAGAAAATACATTGAAACTTAGTCTCTTAAAGTCTACATGCTGTTCTTCTGCTGTTCTCAAGTCATAAACGTTTTTCTTCCACTATCTGGCTGTCAGGGATGTTTTCTCTGTGAAGTCTTCTGTGAGGACTCTTGTCTAGAATTGGCACTGGTATCATTTACAGATAGATGGTGCTTTCTTACAGACCTCAGCAATTTCTTGTGAGAGCTAAATACTTATTTCTCAGATGGCAGTTCGCTCTTGCTCTTTCACAAAATCTCACCTTACATACCTTGGATGACATATCAATTTTCTTACAATTGCATTGGTCCAAGGTAGTCAAAACCATAACATTTAAATTCAGTTGGCTTTCAATTGCAAAGTACTTGGTTTAAATTAATTGGCTGATTCCAGCTCATTACCAAAACAGCAAAACAAGTCTAAGGTTTCCAATCACACAGGCAATTAATACGTTTCAATTTTAGAACTGGCTGTACAGCTGTACACAGACAGATTCTTTTTCAGTATAAATCTCTAAGCTTAGAAAAGTACTTCACCGCTTACAACATGCTCTTTTCCCACTTTTGTTTTTACAAACAAATTCTAGCTTTCTAATTCATGATTATGCTGCACAACTTTGTAACATAAGACTTCCCTACTCATATCCTCCAACTCCCTCGAAATAAGGGCCAACATTCCATTAGCCTTCCTGATTACCTGGTGCACCTGTGTACTAGCTTTCTGTGTTTGTGCGCAAGTACCCCCGGTCCCTTTGTGCTGCAGCTCCCTGCGGTTTTGCTCCATTTAAATAATATCCTGTTATTTTGTTTGCTCTTCTAAAATGAGCAATTTCGCATTTTTCCACATTATACTCTGTTACAATCAATCCCATCAATAACCTGCACTCCTACCTTCTCCTTTGCCTTTGATTTTATAACTTTCTGTGAATACTGCACTACCCTACCATCCACCTCCACCTTGTTCCCCCCGCCCCCAGCCAGATGTCTATTTGGCCCTGGGTCAGGTAGTAATCTGGATATTATGACTTCTTTAGTCTCCTTTCTAATTGAGCTCTTAGCTTCTCATGTTCCCTCAGCAGAGCCTCCTTGCTCTTTTTATCTATGTCGTTGGTACCTATGTGGAGCATGAGAACTGGATCTTTCCCTTCCCACTCCATGTTTCTCTGCAGCCCAGATGAGATATCCTGAACCTGGAAATCAGGCAGGCAACACAGCCTTTAGGACTCTCAATTCTGGCTGTAGAGAATAATGTCTATGCCTCTGACTATACTATCCCCAATTGCAAATACATTTGTCTTTTCTCCTCTCCCTTGAGTGACTCCATGTACCATGGTGCATGATCACTTTGCTCAACCCACTGACAGCACCCACTCTCACCCACACAGGGAGCAAGAATGTCAAACTTGTTAGATAGTGTACAGTACTCCAGATCTGGTCTCACCAATGCCCTGTACACATTTGGTAAAAGATCCCCATTTCTATATTCCATTCTCCCTGTAATAAAAGGCAACAATCCATTTGCTTTTCTAATCACCCGCAGATTAACTTTACGTACAAGAAGACCGAGATGCCTCTGTACGACCAATATTTAGAATCTCTTTCCACCTAAGTAGTATGCTGTTTTATTTATAAACATTGTAGGGGAATAGAAAAGTAAGTTTACGAATAACACAAAGATTGCCCAGGTGGCCAGGGGAAAGAAGATCTTAGATTATAAGGTGCTGTTGATGGATTGGTCAGATGCGCAGATCAGTGACAGTTAGGATTTAATCATGACAAGTGTGAGGTGATGCACTTTGGAAGAAGTAGCACAGCAAGGGAGTACTCAATGAATAGCATGACACCAGGAAGCTCAGAGGAACAGAGGGATCTTGGGGTACTTGTCCATACATCCCTGAAGGTGACTGGACAGATTAATAGGGCGGATAAGAAGGCATACAGAATGCTTGTCTTCACCAGTCATGGCACAGATTATAACAGCAAGAAAGTTAATGTTGGAGCTGTATTGAACTTTAGTTAGGCCAGAGCTGGAGTACTGTGTGCAGTTCTGGTCATTGCACTATAAGAGGGATATGATTGCAATGGAGCGGGTGCAGAGGAGATTCACCAGGGTATTGCTGGAGATGGAACAGTTTAGCTATGAAGAGAGGCTGGATGAACTCCGGTTGTTTTCTTTACAGCAGAGAAGAATAATAGGGGACCTGATAGAGGTCCATAAGATTATGAGGGGCATGGACAGATGAATAGGAAGCAGCTGTCCCTCTTAGTTGAAGGATCAATAACAAAGGATAGTAATTTTAAGGTGAAAAACAGGAGGTTTACAAGGGTATCGAGGAAAGCCTTTTCACCCGGAACATGATGGGGATTTGGAATGCACTGCCTGGAAGTGCAGCTGAGGGGGAACCGCATAAGCTTTACAAAGTACTTGGATGAGTATTTGAAATGTCACAACATTCAAGGCTATGGGCCCTGTGCTGGAAAGTAGGACACATTTAGATATAGGGTAGTTTTTTTTGGTGTAGACTTGAAGGCTGAAGGGCCTCTTCTATAACATATTAGTCTATGTGCTACTATACTTCCTCCCAAAAAGGGGGGGGAGTGAAGGGAAATATACCCATGTGCTCCATTTGCCAAATTTTTGCCCACTCACCTAACTTGTCTATATCTCTTCACAGACTCTCCATGTCCTCATGATAACTTATTGTGCTATCTATCCTGGTGTCAACTGCAAGTTTAAGCATCATAAATGCTGTCCTCTCAATCAAATTATTAATACTGAGTGTGATAGTTGAGGACCAACACTGACCCTCATGGCATTCCACAAGTGGCAGCTTGCCATGCAAGGAAGACACATTTATCTCTACTACCCTCTGCTTCCTGTTAGCTAACCAATCCTTTGTCCGTGCTAATATGCTACCCTCTATATTATCTGGTCTTTTACAGAAAGCTTTGATATGGCACTTTATAAAATGCCTTGAGGAAATTCAAGTATTTCTTATCTAGTTGTTCCTCTTTATCCACCATGGCTGTCACTTAGATAAACAACTTTAATAATTCAGTTAAAAATGACTTTCCTATCACAAAACCATGTTGGCTCTGCCTGATCAAATTATGATTTTCTAACTATGCTGCTATAACCTTCTTAAAAGTAAATTTTATCATTGTCCATAGTGACCTTTTACAGTGATAGCACTATATTCCATTTGAAGTGTTGATATCTAACAATGTACTTACAGCATCACTAGCTTGCATTATCTGTACTCATGGCGCAAACAGTAAATAAATTCAGATTGGTGCTTTACAGCTTTCATAATATATAATCTTTGTATAGTGGACACACTTGAGGCCTGTGACCAGCAATGTACTGCAAGGTGCTAGGTCCACTGTTAACTGACTATTTATGCAAATGATTTTGACATGAATATAGGGGTCATGTTTAGCAAGTTTGTGGGAATGACACCAAATTGGTATAGCAGTCAGTGAAGAAGGTTATCTGAAAGTACAACGGGACCTTGATTAACTGGGCCAGTGGGCTGAGGAATGCCAGATAGGGTTTAAATTTGGATAAATGTGAGCTGTTGCATTTTGGTAAGACAAGCCAGGCAGGACTTGTGCAACCAGTGGTAGGGCCCTGTGGAGTGTTGTTGAACAGAGACCTACGAATGCAAGCTCATAGTTCCTTGGAAGTGGTGTCACAGGTAGAGAGGCTGGTTAAGGAAGCGTTTGGCACACTTGTCTTCATTGGTCAGAGCATCAAGTATAGGAGTTGGGACATCACGTTACATCTATACAAGGCATTGGTAAGGCCACATTTGTAATACTGTGTACAATTCTGGTCATCCTACTATGGGAAGGATATTACTAAACTGAAAGGGAGCAAAACAGATTTGCAAAGATGTGAGTACAATTACAATATTTAAAAGACATGTGAACAGCTACATGTATAGGAGAGGTCCAGAGGGATATGGGCCAAATGCAGGCAAATGGGACTAATTAGGAAACCTGGTTGGTATGGATGAGTTTGGGCTGAAGGGCCTGTTTCTGTGCTATATGACTTTATGACTCTGTGACTCTATGACTTTGTATTGGGAATGGAGAGCAATTTATAGAATAATACATAACAGAAGAGGCTGTTCAGCCCATGATATCTGTATTTCCGAAGTTCCACTAAATTTATATTGGTCCCACCTTCCAGCACTCAGTCCATAGCCATGAATGTTACGACATTTTAAGTGCTCTTTCAAGTATTTTTTTAAAGATTATGAGGTTACCTGTCTCACCGGCCCACCCAGGCAGTGCATTCCAGATCCCCACCACTCTTTGGGTGAATGCTTCTGCCTTTCACCATAAAATTGTGTCCCCTTGTTATTGATACTCATTGAGACTGAAAATGATCTTGGTAGATGTTTCAGCTATTTGATGAGGACAGTAGCATGGGTTTGTATTGTGTGATGTTAAGCAGCACAACAAAGGCTATGCAAGTGAAATGGTAGTTAGGCTCGAGAAATGTTTTACTTCTTTCTAACCAGAGAATCAGGCTTGAGATGTGAACAGACATAGGAGGCTGGTTTTAGCAGTTCTTACTGTGAGAAATAATAAGACAATCCATAGCCTACTCCAGTAAATTGCAGAAGTGTTGGGAAATGGGGCAGGTCTTAGATGACTTCTGTGTGAATTTTAGATTCTGGGGAGATGTTGAAATTGGACAGTGCTGCAGTGGAATTGGATGAAGCTGGAGCAAGAGGAAGCTGAGGCATGACGAAGCCAAGGAGATTAGAGGTGTTTAACACTTACGATTGTTTTGGTTCTCATCAGCGCTTTAATCTCTTTCACAATATATGCTGACATCACGGATCTCCTTTTACTGCAAAAGATGTGTTCACTTCTGGGGGACATAGGGGTAACAGGAGAGATCAGATTAGTGGCGGTCATTTTGCTGTTCGTAGAATGAATTATACTGCAATATTGACTTAATGCTGGAATATTGATTCCACAAAATAAAGTATGTTTTTTTTGTTCACCTGGTTCTTTACGAGAGATTGTGTAACATCCAGCCAATAATGAATTGAATGTGGTATATTTAATCTTTTGAGGGAACTTATACATAAACAATAATAACGCCTGAACCATAATGGTAATGAAAGCAAAAATGATCCATCTTCAGAATCCAACCAGAGCCTGGCACAACCAAACTAAAATCACTGATCCAACATGGAAGGAAAAACAGTCCTGCTCCTTTTGAACCATCATTTTCCTGCTCAATATTTTCCTTTGCTATATAATTTTTCACGGCACATTGCTGACGATTCCTCCTCACCAAGTAATTACACATTCTTTCCACATCTCACTCTTCTAATAGGCAAGAGGTGCTGTTTGATTTTCTCCCCTCCAACCCAAAGACATCAAGGTTGATTGTGGTGCCTTACTGTTGTCCTGAGATCAGAGTTATTATAAGCTGGATGGTCAAATCTAAGAGATGGTAGGAACTGCAGATGCTGGAGAATCTGAGCTAACAAGGTGTACAGCTGGATGAACACAGCAGGCCAAGCAGCATCAGAGAAGCAGGGAAGGCTGACGTTTTGGGCCTAGTCCTTTCTTCAGGTCAAATCTAAAGCCGTTTCCTTTCTGTAATTTATTTACTCACTGCCTCTGCTTTTGCAACAGAGGCAGCTTTTAACTTTCCTTTCATTAACAGATTATATATAAACACATCAGCAGCTTTAATAACTTATGCTGAAGGCAAATTGAAATTAAAGTGAGGTAATGCAGAAAGTTGATCCTTTGATCTACAGGTTAAAAAATGTGACCTACAATCAGGAACTCCATAGTATTATTCAATCTTAAAAGGTTATGACCGAATCACAGATTGTGTGTGTTACATTTGAGCAGAAAATGATTTGTCAGTTGAAATTCTTTGTTTTGACCAGAGCTGGCTTGCATCAAGCACAGAATACCACGTCCAACTCCCTTCGGTGGCTATCGACGAGCGGTGTTATGGAAATAAGAGAGTTTGGGGAAAATAGAAGTAACCTTTTGATAGCCAGTAGCAGCTCTGCACATAACAATAAATGAAACACAGTGATAGGCAGAAACACTGTTAGTTTATCAAATTTACAGAATTGTTAGATGACCTAAGGCTGCACAGAGGTTGGAACTTTTCCCTAGCTTCATGTTGAAATATAATTCCACTTTGAAAAGCGTGCACTAAATCAGAAATCAATGTTTACTTATCTACAAATTTCTACTTTTCCATCCATCAACATATATAGGCGTATATCTATTTACCTATACAAATCTCTATTATTCTGTCTATCTAATGAAAGAAGTTTTGCATTTAACCTTAGGAGGTTGGCAAAGTGCAGCAGATTTAATGAAGCATTTTTAATGTTATAATATGGGATTAATGTAAGCTATCTGTATCTCTGGTTTTGCTGTAGTTTATTCAGCTATGTTTTCCCCTTTTGTAAATCTGTGTTTGTTTTCTGTTGGCTTGTTGAGCTATATTCAGTTCAAGTCTGTTTTTATCTATTGACAAAGAAAATGTTTATGGTTGCTAGTTGTGAAGGCTATTTGAATGAAATAACACTGTTCTATGTTAATTTGAAAGAACTGCATTATCCTGGATGGATTAGGGATCAGATTTCTGAACATATGAACAACAAACAAGAACAGGCCACTCAGCCCTTCAAGCTTTCTCTGCCGTTGAGGTTGTTGACTAGCTCGTCAAGCTGGCTTGTTTTTACTCGGATGTTTCGTCACCATGCTAGGTGACATCATCAGTGGAGCTTCCGAAGAAGCGATGTTGTTCTACTCCACTTGGAATTTATACTGTCTAATCCATTATGGTGATTAGTGTCATTTCTGGTTTTGATCTGCATGGGTTTGTATATGGAGTCCAATTCTACATGTTTATTGATTGTATTATGGGTAGAGTCCCATGCCTCTAGGAATTCCCAATGTGTCAATGTTTGGCTTGGGCTGCTATGGTTACCCCTTGTCCTAGTTAAACTGATGGCTTTCATTATCTGAGTTCACCATGCCGTTTTGCTGCTAGCTCATGTTCATGTATTCTGATGGCTGGTTTCCTTCCTATCTGTCTGATGTAGTGTTTGTGGCAGACTTTGCATGGTACTTTGTAAACAACATGGTCCTGCATGTTGTGGGAATAGGGTCTTTAATCCTTGTGAAGTGCCATAAACGTTACATCGGACAGACAGGAAGGAAACTAGCCATCAGAAGACATGAACACCAGCTAGCAGCAAAACGGCACGATGAACTCTCCTTAATATTGGTACACTCAGACAATGAAGGCCATCAGTTTAACTGGGACGATATAACCATAGTAGCCCAAGCCAAACACAGACACGCACACAGGAATTCCTATATGCATGGTTCTCTACAGATAATGCAATCAACAAACACAGAATTGGGCCCCATATACAAACCCATAAATATCAAAACCAGAAATGACACTACTTACCATAATGGACCAAACAGTATAAATTCCAAGCTGAGTAGAACAACATCACTTCATCAGCAACCTCACTGAAGACATCACCTAGCAGCGTGATGAAATATCTGAAGGAAAACAAGCCAGCTCTGTGAGCAAGTCAACAACCTCACCCAAACCCACCGTTCAATAAGATCATGCTTGATCTTATTTTAACCTCCAATCTACATTCTCGTATATCCCTTATAATCTTTCATCCCCATGGTAATCAAGAATCTATCTACCTCTACCTTCAAAATATTTAAAGATTCTGCATCCAACATCTTTTAAGGAAGGGGATACCAAAGAATGTCAACCCTCTGGGAAAAAAACACTGTTCCTCATCTCTCTCTTAAATGGGCAATACCTTACTTTTAACCAATGCCCTCAAGTTCATCCTTTCCACATTGCCCACTCAAATTCTCTGAGTTTTTTATGTTTCCATTAAGTCTCCTCCGACTCTTCTAAATTTCAGAGGATACATACCTATCTTGTCTACCTTCTCCTCATAAGACAATTTGCTCATTCCAGGATTAGTCCAGAAAACTATATCTGAACAGCTTCAAATGCATTGACATCTTCCTGTATGTACTGTGACTAGTACTGTACATAGTAATCCAGATGCAGTCTCACCAAGACCCTGTATAACTTCTCTATTCTTGCTGCACCTGCATGCTGACTTGCTATGATTCATGCACTAGGATACTCAGATTTCTCTGTCTCTCACAGCTCTGCAACCTCTCACCGTTTACATAATATGGTAACCATTCAGATGATTTTATTCTTTCTGCCAAAATAAGACAAGTTCACACTTTTTCCACATTATACTCCTTTTGCCAGATCTTTTGCATTCACTTAACCTATCTCACATTCCTTTGTAGGATCCTTATGTCATTAACACAACACCTTCTGGCCTATCTGTGTGTCATCAGCAAATTTAGCTACCATACCTCCGGCACAACTGAAGACGTTGCACACTATTCATGACATATTGGCAGGCTGAAAAAGACCAACTTATTCACTCCCTGCTTATTGTTAGCAAGCCAATTCCCTTCGATATCAATATGTTACACTTTTACCATGAACTTTTAATTTTGGCAATAACCTTTGTTGCAGTACCTTATCAAATGCCTTCTGGAACTTGGGCTGAGTCAGTGTGAATTGGGAGGCAGTTCATCTGTAGATCCCAAACTCTGAGAGACAAAGCTTCCAATGTCTATGGAAATGTGGGGTTAATCGGTGAGAGGATGGTGACCAATTTGTGTCGAGGGGTGGAAATGGAAGCAGGTGGGAAAAGTGAGCAACACTGTGAACTAACGTAGCAGCAACTGCTCAAGTTGCCAACATTAAAAAAAATCATTTACACATTTAAATTGTAAAACTGGCCAGGACCATTGCAGAGTTGGAACCCAGAATAGGTAGGGAAATAGTAGTCTTCTTAAAATTATTGTGGCATTGATTTCTTTTTAAAACCTCCACTTTTTCTAAACAAAGAACTTCTTCCTTGATGTTAATCTTGTCCCACAGACTGGAGCTGTGCAGCTCCCAATGCTTACCCACCACATTATAATTTTTGATACCTTAGAGGGCAAGCACTTAACAAGCTGTTGATCTTTGAAATGCACCCAATCAATGATGCAGGCAATTTAAATACCATCCCTCTCCATCTTGGAAGTGTAATGTGGTCGTGGTTAATGTTGACACTATGTTTGGGATTGCCTCCATTCAAAACCAATGAAGGCCATAAAAAGAGATGGGGAAAATATGACACCTGGCTTCATCTGAACATTTCGGAAGAAGGTGAGCATTCAGCTGGAAGTTTTGTTCCCAGATTTTACCTTATTTTTTGAGCTCGCAAATGAGTAGTGTGAGGTGCTGTAGATCTGCCAATGCTGTGGAACTATATGTGACTGGGAAGAGAAAGTGGGTAAAAGTAAGAATGTTTGTGTGCCTATCACAACATTTTTTCTCTCTCTCTCTCCCTATAGAGCACCAGAGATCATCCTGGGACTGCTGTTTTGTGAAGCCATTGACATGTGGTCACTTGGGTGTGTTATTGCCGAGCTATTCTTGGGGTGGCCATTGTATCCAGGAGCTTCGGAGTACGATCAGGTACGTTTTAATTGGAGTGAATCACCACATCTAGCCTGACTGATCAATTGTTATCAAGTGATTTTGCCTCATTGTTCATTGTTCCTGTTTGGCCTTTTGTTGTTTATGATTTCATATTTTCAATGTCTGCCACTACGGTTCAGTGGTAGTACAACTGCCTCTTTAAGAAGGTGTGTATTTAGGTCTAATTCCAAAGACTTGTGCATAAGATTTGAACTGATTGAGAGTCATAGAGCTGTACAGCATTGAAACAAATCCTTCGGTCAGACTTGTCCATGCCGACTAGACATCCTAAATTAATCTCGTCCAATCTGCCAACATTCGGCCCACATCCCTCTAAACCCTTCCTATTCATGTACCCATCCAGATGCTTTTTAAATGTGGAACTTGTACCAGCCTCTATCACTTCCTCGGGCAGTTCATTCCATACATGCATCATCCTCTATATGTGAAAGTTACCCCCCTCAGTCTCTTAAATCTTTCTCCTCACGTTAAACCTACACCGTCTAGTTTTGGACTTCCCCACCCCTGGCGAAAAGACATTTGCTATTCATTCAATCGATGCCTCTTGTATAAGGTCACCCCTCAGCCTCTGGTGCTCCAGGGAAAATAGCCCCAGCCTAATCAGCCTCTCTAACCCTGGCAACATCCTTGCAAATCTAATGAGGTATATAGATAGAGTTGATGATAGTTGTCTTTTCCTTAAGATGGGGTATTTCAAGCCTAGGGGGCACATTTTTAAGGTGAAAGGAGAGAGATTTAAAAGAGGCATAAGAGGATGGTTCACATGAGGAATGCAGTTCCTGATGAAACAGTGGATGCAGGTACAATTACAACGTTTAAAATACACTTGGATGGATATGTGAAAGAGAAAGCTTTGGAGGGATATGGGTCAGGAGCAGGCAGGTGGGACTAGTTTAGTTTGTGATTGTGTTTGGCGTGGACTGGTTGGACCGAAGAGTCTGTTTCTATGTTGTATGAATCTAAATCTTTTTTGAACTCTTTTAAGTTTCACAACATCCTTTGTGTAGTAGGGATACCAGAATTGCATGAATTATTCCAACAGAAGCCTAACCAATATCCTGTACAGCTGCAACATGACCTCCCAACTCCTATACTCAATGCACTGACCAATAAAGGAAAGCATACCAAACGCTTTCTTCACCATCCAATTTAGCTGTGATTCCACTTTGAAGGAACTATGAACCTGAACCCCAAAGTCTCTTTGTTCAACAACACTCCCCAGGACCTTACCAATAAGCGTATAAGTCCTTCCCGGATTTGCCTTTCCAAAATGCTGCATCTATCTGCCACTCCTCAGCCCAATGGCCCACCTGATCTATTGTTCTCTGAAATAACCTTCTTCGCTATCCACTACACCTCTAATTTTGATGTTATCTGCGAATTTACTAACCAAACCTCCTATGTTCACATCCAAATCACTAACATAAATGATGAAAAGCAGTGGACCCAGCACCAATCCTTGTGGCACACTGCTGGTCACAGGCCTCCAGTCTGAAAAGCAACCCTCCATCACCACCCTCTGTCTTCTATGTTTGAGCTAGTTCTTAACTAAATTGGTAGTTCTCCCAGTATTCAATGTGATCTAACCTTGCTAACCAGTCAACCATGAGGAACCTTGACGAACACCTTACTGAAATTCATACAGATCACGTCCACTGCTTTGCCTTCATCAGTCCTGTTCGTTACTTCTTCAAAAAACTTAATCAAGTTAGTGAGTCCTGATTTCCCATGCATGAAGCCATGTTGACTCCTAATTAATCCTTGCCTTTCCAAATGCATGTAAATCCTGTCCCTCCGGATCCTCTCCAACAACTTGCCCACCACCAACGTAAATGTTGGTACATAGTTCAAAGTAGGAGAATCACGCGTGTTTTTTAACAGCCACATCTTTCTACCTCACTATCCAATATTTGACTTAATGTGCAGAATAGAAGTAGCTATTCAAACCAAATGTTCAGTATCAATGTTTATGCTTCACATGAGCCTTGTCCAGCCCAATATTATTTCCCCTTTCTCCCTCGAGTGCTTTCCATTAAATGCAACTCGTATTTATCTCAACTGTATGAATTGTATGCATACAACTACATATGTAGTGTGGAGTTGAAGGAACACAGAAGGCCAGGTAGCAGAGGAGCAGCAAAGTCGATATTTTGGGTTTACACCATTCGTCGTCCTTATGAAGATCATAAACCTGAAACACTGATCCTGCCAGGCCTGCTGTGCTCCTCCAGCTCCACATGGTATTCACTCTGACTCCAGCATGTGCAGTTCTTGATATATCCTGCTAAATTTGTACCTACATAGGTTCCTGTATACAAGACTAGGATTATATGCTATGCAAATATTTTATGCAGTAATTGGAGTTTCTTCACGATCTACACCCAGGTAAAAGCTCAATCGGGAGATAATAAAATGTGTGGGGAAATGGTCAGGTGGTTAGGGAGTCATTAACTTCAGTCAAGATGGTTGAGTACTATGTATGTCACATTGGATGATGGTGGACAGTCAGGTGAGTTGTGGGTCAGTAGAGATGGTCAATTGAGTCAGGAGACAATCTGAAGACGGGAGAATAGGTGATGAGATTTTTGAATGGGCAGGGTAATGGTGGAGTGAGGGTGAAGAGAGTTGCATCCCCCACTTGCGATACTAATTTGCTGCTCAGAATTATACTTTGCTGTTATTATAAAAATTAGGGAGGAAATCTCATATGTCACGCTAGTTAAGTAACAGATTTGTGTTAAAGTTATTCATTCCTAGGTTGTATGTATCATTAGCTAAAGCAGCATTTATTGCCCCTCCCTAATTGCACTTGAAGTGATGATGATTAACTTTCTTAATCTGCTACAGTTGTTGGCATGAAGATACCCTCCAGTGCTTTTAGGGCGGGAGAGCCAGGATATTGATTTAGCGACAGTAATTGGTTCCAAGTCAGGATGATGTGTGGCTTGGAGGGGAACATGTACATCGAGGTGTACCCATACTCTGCTGCCCTTGTTGTTCTGTTCTGATGGAAGGCATTGTGGGTTTGGCAAGTGCTTTCTAAGGAACCTGGGTAAAGAAAGCCCATCAGTTTTTATATTCCTGAGCCACCCACAGTGCTGAAATTACTGTCTCTTCGTATCATCGCCTAACTGCTCTTGAAGTGAACGTTAATCACACTTTATTCAAAGAGTTGACTCTAGAATCTATGGAAATTTCTTATAGTGTTTTGATCAACATTTAACTTCAGATAAAGAAGCCACAAAAAATTACCATTTACCACGAGGTAAATTGAATACAAAAACCGGGACGTTATAACGGGCACTGGTTAGACTATGTCTGGGTGCTGTCTTTTTATTTTAAAAAAATATAATGTGTTTAGACAAATACTTGGAATGGGCAGGTTGTCTTGTGAGGAAAGACTGGACAGACTAGGCTTCTATTTGCTGGTGTTAAGAAAAGTATAAGTGGCTTGATTGAAACACATAAAGCCTTGAAGGGTCTTGACAGTTTAGATGTGGAGACTATGTTGCCTGTTAAGGGAAAATATAGAACAAAGGGTCATTGCCTAAAAATCGGAGGTCATCCATTTAAAACACGTTGGATAATTTTGTCTTTAGAACTCTCGCCTGAAAATTATGGTGGAGCAGTGTCCTTGAATATTTTTAAGGCAGAGGTAGATGGATGTTTGTTAAGCAGGGGAGTGAAAGGTTATCAGGGGTAGACGGGAATGTGGATTTGCAGTTACAATCAGATAAGCTGTAATCTTATTGATTGACAGCTAGTTCAAGGCCCTGTGCGGCTATTCCTGCTCCTGATTTACATGCTTGTATCACTAAAGTAGATTATCTGGTTATTTCTCTTGCCTAACATGGTTGCTGTGATTAGAACGATTTCTTAATTGGTTGCATAACAATTTTGGATGTTGCAAAGTCATGTAAAACACGACATGAATCCAAGTTCTTTCTTGTTTTATCTGTTGGAAATCAGTTTCAGTTAACTCTTTAGATTTTCCAAATTTAAGCTTCATTTTCCAACTCATGTATCAGTTCTGAAGAAAAGTCAAATTAGACTCAAAATCTTTCTGTCTGTGCCAAGCCTGCTGATGTTCTTGAGCACTTCGTTTTTATTTCTTGCCTCTGTGCTGTTTTAGCTTGGCATATTTCGCTATATTTGTGTTACTGTGCTATTAATTGCACTGTCAATAAGGGGCAGTCCTGTTCCTAGCAAGCTGTTTTGTCTTTAAAAAATTCCTGGCTTCTAAATGCATTGATTCTGATCCTCTGTCTGAAACCCTGGGCACTGAATTGGAAATAAAACCACATTAATTAAACCAGGACATATTGATGAGAGAAAACTGTAGTACTAATACCAGGACACTCTGAAATAAACACTCAACCACAAACAACTGACCACGTTTGTATCTCCCAATATTATCGCTGCTTTCCCTCCATTAGGGCAGTGAAGAAGGCTTTTAGCACAGTGACCTTCATCAGTCAGGGCATTGAGTAAGTTGGGAAGTTATGATGCTGTTCTACTGGACATTGGTGAGGCTGCACTTGAAGTATTATGTTCAGTTTCGGTCATCTTACTGTAGGAAGGATGTTATTAAACTGGAAAGAGCGCAGAAGATATTTAGAATCATAGAATCCCTACAGTGTGGAAACAGGCCCGACCCTACCAATCAATACAAAGTTGTCTTGGTGCCCAACTTAATGCCTGGCAACTGAAAACTTAAAAGAGCAACTTTAACTGAGCAGACAGTATCATTTCATTTCCTGTGACAGCAGATAATTATTTTGACTTTATTTGAAAAAAGCACTGGTAAATCAGTGAAAGGGTGACAGTCTAAAATTCTTGAGCATTATTTTGTTTGTGTTTTCATTCATCCTTCCATTATTCATTGGAAACCTTCCGATTATCAAGTCCTGCAGTAGGGACCACTGATTGTTACCTTCTCTTGTTCTGTCAGTGTGAGCCAAGAGTTGACATAAGAAATAGGTGCAAGAATAGACCATTCAAGCCTTTCAGCCTGACCCACCATTCTATAAGATCATGGTTGATCTGTCTCAAGTCTCAACTCCACTTTTGTGCCAACTCGCCACAGGCCTAAGTTTCTTTATTTTAAAAATCGATAGACTTCCCAGAGTCAAGGAGTCCTACAGCACAGAGATAGGCCCTTTAGTCCAGACTTGTCCATGCTAACCAAAATGTCCATTCATGCTAACCCCATTTCCTGGCACTTGGCCCATATCCTTCTAAACCTTTCCCATCCATGTATGCATTGTAATATCTTTTAAATATTGTTAATGTACTCGTATCAACCACTACTGCTGGCAGCTCATTCCATGTGTGTACCAGCCTCTGTAAAAGAAAGTTGCTCCTCAGCTTCCCATGGAATTTTTCCCCTCCCACCTTAAACTGATGCCCTCTAGTCCTCAATTCCCCAACCCTGGGAAAAAGACTGAGTGCTTTCACCCTATCCATGCCTCTCATGATCTTATATACTTCTATAAGATACCCCCTCAGTCTCCTACGCTCTAAAGCAAAAAAAGTCCTATTTTCTCCAATGCCCCCTATAACTCAGTCCATTGAGTCCTGGCCCACAAGTCCACACCGACCGTCGAAGCACCCCACCCAGACCCACCCCCAATAATCCACCTAGTCTATACACTCCTGAACACTATGGGCAATTTAGATTAGATTTCCTACAGTGTGGAAACAGGCCCTTTGGCCCAACAAGTCTACACCGCTGCTTGAAGCATCCCACCCAGACCACATCCCCCTATAACCCACACACCCCTGAACACTACGGGCAATTTAGCATGGCCAATCCACCTAGCCTGCATATCTTTGGACTGTGGGAGGAAACCAGAACACCCGGAAGAAACCCACGCAGACACGGGGAGAATGTGCAAACTCCACACAGACAGTTGCCCGAGGCGGGAATCGAACCCGGGTCCCTGGCGCTGTGAGGCTGCAGTGCTAACCACTGAGCCACCATGCCGAGTACTCCAGGAGGAAACCAGAGGAGACCCATTCAGACACAGGCAGAATGTGCAAACTCCACACACACAGTCGCCCGAGGGTGGAATCAAACCCAGATCCCTGGTGCTGTGAGGCTGTGGTATTAATCATTGAGCCACCATGCCGAGTACTGCCAGTAATTTCCCCAAACTCCCAGGTCTTCATGTCTTTCTCCATGCAAAACACATGCAAGAGGGCTGACAGATAAGGCTGATGAACTCGGTATGGATAGGTACATAAGGTTGGGATTTTATAGCCATTATAGAAACATAGCTAAGGGAGGGACAGGACTGGCAGTTTAATGTGAGGCTTTGTGGGTGGAGCTAAGAAATAAGAAGGAGATGGTGACATTATTGGGGTTATACTATATGTCTTCAAATAGTCAACGAGAGTTAGAGGAACAACTATGCAGGGAGACTGCAGAGACTTGCAGGAGAAATAGAGTTATCATTGTGTGGGTTTTAATTTTTCTCACATAGACTGGGAGCTGCCATAATGTTAAGGGCTTAGGTGGGGTGGAATTTGTTAAATCTGTCCAGGAAAGTTTCCTCAAGCAGCATATAGAGGGTCCCACTCAGGAAGGGGGCATAACTCGACCTACTCTTGCGAAATAGGGCAGGACAGATAACTGAGGTGACAGTGGGGACCAGTGACCATAGTTCTATTAATTTCAAAATAGTTATGGAGAAGGACAAAACTGGTTCACAGATTCAAGTTCTAAATTGGGACAAGGTGAATTTTGATGGAATTAGACAGGAACTTATAGCAGTTGCAAAGGATCCTCTGAAAGTGGAAGGCCTTTAAATGTGTGATAGCTAGAGCTCAAGGTCTGTATGGTCCTGTGAGGATAATGGACAAGGTTGGCACGAGTAGGGAACTCTAGATGACAAACACAGAGAGAAATATTCATTGAGGACCTCACCCATCTCTTGCAGTTCCACACATATATATCACTTTGGTTGTTGAGGGGTACTATTCTCTCTCTAGTTATTATGTTTCCTTTAATATATGTAAAGAATCTCTTTGGATTCACCCCAATCTTCTCAGCTAAAGCTATCTCATGCCCCCGTTTCACCCTTCTGATTTCTTCTTCAGTAAACTTCTGTACGCCCTATATACCTCCAGGGATTCTGTTGATACCAGCTGCCTGTTCCTGAGACATGTCACCTTTTCTTTGGTCAAAGCCTCATGATCTCTTGTCATCTAGATTCCCTACTCCTGCCAACCTTGTCCATTATCCTCACAGGAGCATACAGATCTTGAACTCTAGCTATTACACATTTAAAGGCCTTCCACTTTCAGAGGATCCTTTGCAACTGCTATAAGTTCCTGTCTAATTCCATCAAAAGTCACCTTGTCCCAATTTAGAACTTGAACCTGTGAACCAGTTTTGTCCTTCTCCATAACTATTTTGAAATTAATAGAACTATGGTTACTGGTCCCCACTGTCACCTCAGTTATCTGTCCTGCCCTATTTCATAAGAGTAGGTCAAGTTATGCCCCCTTCCCGAGTAGGACCCTCTATATGCTTCTTGAGGAAACTTTCCTGGACAGATTTAACAAATTCCACCCCACCTAAGCCCTTAACATTATGGCAGGTCCCAGTCTATGTGAGAAAAATTAAAACCCGCACAATGATTACTCTATTTCTCCTACAAGTCTCTGCAGTCTGCCTGCATAGTTGTTCCTCTAATTCTCATTGACTCTTTGAAGACATATAGTATAACCCCAATAATGTACCATCCCCTTCTTATTTCTTAGCTCCACCCACAAAGCCTCACATTAAACTGCCAGTCCTGTCCCTCCCTTAGCTATGTTTCTATAATGGCTATAATATTCCAACCTCATGTACCTATCCATACCGAGTTCATCAGCCTTATTTGTCAGCCCTCTTGCATTGAAATAAATGCAATTTAATCCAACAGACATTCCTTACTCCCTGTCCTTTTCTAGACTGACCTGTCTCTTAAACATACTATTTTGATTACTCTATCTCCTTCCAGTCTTGCACTTGCCTCTCTGCTGTTGAGGATCCCACCACCCCCGACCCCTGCCTCCCCGCCAATCTAGTTTGTAGCGTTAGTAAATCTGCCTGATAGGTTATTAGTCCCCGTCAAATTCAGGTGCAACCCGTCTCTCTTTGTCCCAAAAGAGATTCCAATTATCCCTGCCTCTTGCACCAATTTCTTACCCATGCGTTCATTTGCCAAATCCTCCTGTTCTCAGCCTCACTAGCACGTCACACTGGATGTAATCTGGGGAACCTATCATTGAGGTCCTAGTTTTTTAACACTTTTCTTAGCTCTCTATAATCACTCCACAGGACCTCATCCCTATTTCTACCTATGTCATTTGTGCCACGGTGCACAATGAATTCTGGCTGCTCACCCTCCCCCTTATAGCTGTTCTGAGACATCCTGGACCATGGCACCCAGGAAGCAACACACCATCCTGGATCCCCATCTGCAGCCACAGAATTTCCTGTCTGTCCCCCTAACTATCGAATCTCTTATCAGTAAGGTCCTGTTTACCTTTACCTTTTCCCACTGTGCCCTAGAGATAGTCATAGAGCCACTGACCTGGCTACTGCTGCTTTCCCCTGAACCATCATCCCCCAACAGTATCAAAAACGGTATACTTGTTTACGAGGGGAATGGCCACAAGGGATTCCTGCACTCTCTGCCTACTCCCTTTGACATTCCTGGTGGTCACCGAGCTACTGTCTGCCTGTACCTTCAATGTGACCACCTCACTAAAACTCTTAGCCAAGATCCTGAGTGCATCCAGCTCTAGCTAACATGGTCTCCAAGGAGATGTGGATGGGTGCTCTTCCCACAGGTATAATAAATCAGGGGCAATGCAAGTTTTCCTGAACTCCCACATCCCTCAGGAGGAGCATGCCACTGCCCTAACTACCATCTCAAATGCTCTAAGACTAAACAGGAAAGTTAGGAGGACTTTACCTGAGTTTACCTACACATTTTGCTGTGTCACAACTCACCAAAGCATCTTGAGCCAATGCCTTACTTCTCACTCTGCTACCAACAAATTTCCAATAGCACGTCTCTCTCTTTTCCCCTTTTATTTTGGTTAGAGGAGGCGGGAGGGAGGGAAACACTACAGTGATGTAATGTTTTAGGCTTAAATACTCCTTGATACCAGGCCTACAACAATCCACTCCTCACTGCAAGTGCCTGCTTCCAGGCTGTAATATATGTGCAAAAGTGATGCCTCTCCCTCTCAGTTGCCCTCTGCTGGACATCTTTAAATACTTGCAGTGATCCAGCCTCTGCAACTCTTTGAGATACAGAATTCCAGACATTCACTCCCCTCTCAGAGAAGAAATTCCTGGTAACCAGAATAAATAAGTCTAGATACAGGTCAACAGCACTGAACTATTCAATATTGAGGGTAATCCTGTCCTTCACTTTATATATACACCACTTGATACTGGTCAAGAACAAGAACTGGTGATGAAGGGTCTAGGCCCGAAATGTCAGCTTTTGTGCTCCTGAGATGCTGCTTGGCCTGCTGCGTTCATCCAGTTTCACACTTTGTTATCTTGGATTCTCCAGCATCTGCAGTTCCCGTTATCTCCAGAACAAGAACTGTGACTGTTTTTATTTCCCCCCTCCAAATACAGGGAGTGCTGAGTTCAGCAATTCAATTGATGTTACCACACTTAGCATGCTGGAAATTAAGGCCCACTATTTCTGCAGTCACAGTAAAAGTTAAAGATTTTTAGAAGTACAAAACTCTTCCAATTTACCTGACTTTCAGACCCAGGTTAATAGAAAGCATTGACCAGGTTTCTGTACTGAACAAGATTTACTATTTATTACAAACAATCACTCTCTAGCTCTAGATAACAGTTATAAATTATCAGTATGTACCTATGAATCAAAACTCTAATCTGCTTATAAACTTTCCTTTACACACACATAGACAAATAGAGAGGGTAAATAGATTAGGGACAAAGAAGAAAGTCTGGAAAGACCATTGAGTAGTCTTTGTTACAGGTTCTGTTGTTCACGTGATCATTATGACTCTTGCTGCTGGGTCTAACACTACTTTCTTAGAAAGTTCCTCTGGTTGGTAAGTGACTCAATTCCCTTATAAAAAGTCCCTGACTTATCAGTTAAAAGTCACAGCTACAGGAAAAATGAACTTTTTCATTAGGTGTGCAGTGAGACTATTTGGATTTTGACTGTAGAGAACAGAGAGACAGCTCCTGAGCTGGGGAAGAACTGAATCCCTCTCACATTGCCTCTTTCTAATTTGTTAACAGTTCCAGGCTGTTCAACTACTAAGAACCGATTACGCAATTGCCGGCAGGCTTACAGGTCTCTGTCATTGATAACTGGTCATTAGTCCATAACCAATCAACCTGTCAGCAAAAGCTACATCTGTACACTTCCCTTCATTCCAAATCATCCACAACTCAAACTCCAGTTACTGCTTGTTCAAACAGTGGTTTACACATTTGCCTGCAATTGTTATCTGGTTACTAATGTCATTTCAGAATTGCTTTAGTTTGTTTTGTGTTTAATATTGTTCCTTCATAGGATGTGAATTTTGCCGGCAAGGTCAGTATTAATTGCCCTTGAACTGAGTTGCTTGCTAGCTAAGTATGACAGAGCTGGTAAGAGTCAGCCACATTGCTGTGTGTCAGGTGTCACATGTACAGGCCACAGCCAAAGTGTGTAAGGATAACAGATTTCCTTCCAAAAGGGCACAAGTGAACCAAATGGATTTTTACAACAATCGACAATAGTTGTTACGGTATCCATTACCAAGACCAGCTTTATATTCCCGATTAATTAAATTTAAATTCTACTAACTACTTTGGTGGGATCTGAACCGGAACATTACCAATATGCCAACGCCTTTAATAAACTCTGTTACAGATCTGACTTGAGTGCTTCGAATAGAAACTATTGTTTAAAAGACCATCTATTTTAAGACACCTGAAGAAATAGGGAGACTCTGAAAGCTTGTCTCGTCAAATAAACCTGTTGGACAAGAACCTGGTGTTGTTTGATTTTTGGTCTATTTTTAACACAGGTAAAATGGACTTAATATGTTATTGGTTATCTGGGTAGGTAATCATTTTGCTGGGTAAATTAGGGTCCGGAGAAGTGAGCCAAGAAGCCAGCAAAATAATTCAGGGGCCTTAGCTAGTAAACTAAGTTCAAGTTCCACCATGTTAGTTGGCAGAATTTAAAATTTTTTTAAGTGTAAATTCAGTTTGTAAACATTTGGAAATAGAAAAAAGCTACGATCAGTAAAAGTCATCATGATGCTATCACAGAATTCAAACCCAACAGGTTCATTAATGTCCTTACAGTACTGTCTGGCCTGTATTTGAATCATACAGTTACAGGTGACAATTAGCAAGCTCCTCAGTTGTCACAGAAGCTCAAGAAGAAACCCATCACAAATGAAGAATGCCAATAAGCATTGCATTTGCCAGAAACACTCACATCCTGAAAAGGGATGAAAAAGATAACTTTCTGATCTCTGTCATGAAAATGTTTGCTGTTTATTTTCTTTTTAATTCTAGCTGACCTTGTTCTCCACCCACATCGAAAGCAATTCCCATCAGCTCAGTGCCCACACCCAGTACCCCAAAAGTCTGGCTGAGGTACAGAAACTGTGGTACTTTACTAAGAAGCCACAAATACTCATCTAACTTGTAGCATCACTGTAGACGTGTTTCTTACTTGAACAAGAAAACCCTGTTCAAAATAGGACTTCCTTAATTCTTTCATGGTGAAGAAGGCTTTCGCCAAAGTAAGTTCATGTACAGAAATCATTTTCTAACTTAAGTCAACAGATTGTTGCAATGATCAGATGAATTGTTTGCCCAGCAAGTTGCTTGAGGGTAAGGCAAGCCTCTCTGTTCAGCTTCAAATATGCTTTGTAATTTGCTCAGACGTCTGGTGGGTAATTCTTTTGAATTAATGGATAACTATATAAAGAATTGCTCGCTTCCAAGGAGGTATTTATCAACTTGCGCTTTTTTAATTGAGTTTCCGACTGAAACTTACAGAGAGGATAAGTCAGAACATTTTCAGTATTGGTAGGGAAAAGATTAAACAAAAATGATTTGAATCAAGTAAATTTAGTTGTAGTTTTGGAATTGAAGTTGGGTTATTTCATATTTTTTAACCTTTATAAGGATCTCATACTGTGTAACCGCAACTGTAAATATATGAACACAGCACATAAGTGCACTGGAGACAAGTCAGGCATTATCTAATTGAATGGCAGAACAGGCCTGAGGGGCTGGATGGTCTAGTCCTGTTCATATTCTCCTGTGTTACTTATTATATGCTTAGTGTATTATGGTCAATTAATTAGTTTGGCAGCTAAAGCCCACCAGTGGGTTTCAAATGTAGCAGAATAGTCCGCAGTTTAAAGACCAATAATGAACAGAATAAAACTAATAACCATGTAATCCAATAAAATAGCTTCTCTAAGTTACTCTGTGGTGCAATACCAAAGCAAGAAAAAATAACTTTGAAAATGGTAGAGAGCCAGTGTTCACAGGTAAGAATACATTGAACTACATTTGTCAAGACATCTATGTTAAATAGGTCAGAGAAAACTCGGAGAAATTTGAATTCCCTAATGATCTGTTCAGTAGTATTGCATTGAGACATGCATGCTAGAAGGTTCAAAACTGAGTTATCCAACCTGAGTTAGGCATCTTAAATTAGGGCTCAATGACCTGTAGATGAGAAGGACATTTAAGTAGGATTTCTACTGTTGACTACTTTTCAGTAAACCTTGGAGGTGTGTGTGGTAAGGGCAGGATTGTGTGTAGATATGGTAGTGCTCTGATCATAAGTAATGTAATCAAATTAATACTCAATGACCAACAGCTCTGTCAAACCTCACTCATCTGAAACATGAAGAGTAATCACTTGGACAGAAGAGTAACATCCCATCAATCTCCTTGCTTTACAATGGAGTAGATTAACATTGTAGCATAAAGGTTTTGTGATTTTCATGGTAGACACATAAATGGAGTGTACAATTGCTGATATCAATATCATTATTGTCTCTTCTCTTTCAGATCCGTTACATTTCACAAACACAAGGGTTGCCAGCGGAGTATTTGTTAAGTGCAGGGACAAAGACAACACGGTTCTTCAACAGAGATCCAGATTCATCATATCCACTATGGAGACTTAAGGTGACTTGCTCTTTTGTAGTGAGTGAGAAGGCACCACGTATTTGTGCTTCATTTCTGTTAATGATTACTATTTCACTTCTTTACCTTCAACTTCCTCTCGCTGTTCTGATTGTGATAAAGTGGGGCAGGTTGACTGACCTTGTTTCGGTCTCTTTCAGCATTGGGCAGTTCCTTCTCAGCTGGCTACGCAGCATAAACAGTGTTGAGATGAGTTCCTTGTTATGGTTTACTGTCCTTCCCTCTGTGTAAGTACTTGTATGTCTGGCATTGCTGGTAGAAATGCTGGGAGAACAGACGCAGTGTATATTCTGCTGTCTAAGGCTGGGACTAGATGAAACCATCGTACCCTTTATGTGTTACACATTCAACTGTCACTGCTGATCCTATTGAATGGACAATAGAACTGACTAGGCTAATGCACAGCAGGAAACCTAATAGGATTTGTAGCTATCTCCATCCTTCATTCCCCACCCCATTTCTGCCTTTCCTTTTCCTCTTCTAACATCAGCATTCAAACTATCACATTCTGATGCACTAATCTCTATCCACTTTCCACCCGCTATCAAGTACTGATTCCCAGAAGGCTGCAATATCACGGGTACCAGTTAGCCTTGATGATGAATACTGCCTGGCTTTCTGACAATGAGACTGACACTGAGTTTATTAAGCCTAACCTGGCCTGTGTCAGGAGCAATCACTGTCCTCACCAACCCCATGCTTCGCTCCAATCTCTGAATGAAATCCATTATACCAGCCAAAATATTTTGCAGGTCTGATCAGAAATTGAATCTGGGAACTTCTGGACTTCGTAGGTCAGGAGCAGAACACACTTACTTACTTACTCCAGGGTGCTGTTGAACAGTACATGATTTCCTGTTCTCAGAAGAATTAGTTCTGTTCGTGTATGCTTCATTTTGGGTAGCCTCAGCCCATTTCAGAATGGTAAGTACACAGTTCTGTTGTAACTGGGTGCAGGAAAACATAACTCTGTCAAGAATATCTTCAAGGTTCATTGACACACTGCCATAAATTTATATCATGGCTCGAGGGTCAAATTTCCAGGTGAATAACTTGGTATGGTTTGAAATGTTTGTGCCAGGTTTTTCTCTGCCACGGTTCTAGTTAAGAAGAGACCAACAGGTGGTTTTTGTTGGTCGGAACATTTTTACAGCTTCTTTGTCATTCTCTTCTCTGAGTCAAGTTAGGTGCCAGGGTCACATCAGAAATTTAGTCTAAGCTCATACTCTTGAAAGATCACTACTGTCTGAGGTGTCATCTTTCAGGTGAGACTTTAAGCTGAAGTTTTTCCTGTTAATTCGATATAAAAGTTCCTGAGGCCCTAATTGATGAAAGGCAGGAGTGTTCTTCTAGTCTCTTAGTCAATATTTATCCTTTAATCAACAACATTAAACTACTCTCACATTGCTGTTTGTGGGATCCTGATGTGCATAATTTAGCCACTACATTTCACTATATGATGTGGCGAAAAATATCAACTATTAATTTTCAACTTTCATCATCTGATTTTAATATCTGAGACCATTCATGGATTAAAATTGCTTTAAAAGGACAACACTGACTTAACATGGAGCAGTAATCTCCTGACTACAGATTCAAGCAATTGATGTTTAGTAAATGAAATTGTCTGCACTAAAATTGTAATTTTATTTAAAGACCTCGAAACTGGTTAACACTTGTCAGGCATAAAGAAATTTGCATCTTCTGATTCAGTTTACATTTGTATGAGAAGTTGCACATATTGGCCATAAAGGGGTTACCGACCACAATTCAGTTTAGAAAGAAATGGAGCCAGACGCAGAAATGCACAAAAGAATTATATTTCAGCAGCTGTTTGGCAGAGCAGCAGAGAGAGAGAAAGGAATATTTAAGTATTGATAACAGCAAGCACTTGAAGTTTCTTTTTGCAAATTTCTTTGTTATCTTAAAAGAAGTAGCTGATGAAAAGAAAACTGGAAAAATAAATAATTCACTGAGAAGTCAAATAAATAACAGTTTCACTACTGCTCAGAATATGTCAACTGTTAAACAATTGTGGTCTCAGATTCAAAGCTAACATCTTAATGAATTCACATTTTAAACTGTACAACTAATATATTTCCTTCCTATACCAGGCACCCATAGTGCAATTCTCCCCGCTCTGGTGTGGTGACAGGAATGAGGAGAAAATTGTGAAAATTAATTTTGAGAATGAAAAAAATACAAATGCATGATGATGAAAAAAATTATCCCAAATGTTACTTTGAGGATGAAATGACGAGATCAGAATCTTACCCTTGAGTGAATGTCAACTTTATTACCAAGCAACTCACCAGTTCCAATTTTCTGCTCCCCACCAGGCATCTAGATTCTGCAAATTCCCAACATGAAAATCAGAGCTGGTCCATAGAGGCTGCAGCTCACCAAGAAATTGTTCTAGCCCTCATGCAACTGCTTCTTCAGAACAACCTCTCTGCTTACTGAATGGACACGACCCTCAGGACATCAATATTCCTGCTCTTGAATAAACTTGCACACCACTTCTACCTTTATGTTGGAGACTGGGGGCAGTGATGACAGGGTGCTGACATTCTGCCAGGTTGCTTTGTGGGCAGGAAGGGATATGCTTCTCATGAATCAACACAGAATATCTTTGTCCTGATCTAGATATGTGCAGTTTATGGCTCTCAAATATATGCTAAGAAATAAAGCTAAGTGCCAGATCCTGCCTACTTTGCAGTGCTTTTTTAGCACAAACTGACTTCAGCGTCGACCTCCAGGCTGACAGCCTCTGTATGGGTCACATTGCTCACCTAGTGCACAGGGCCTTAAGTGCTTAGTTACAGGCTCAGAGAGAAAAACAGCTTGTGCTCATTGTGAATACCCATAATGTACTGGGTATGTCAATGTCTGAGCTGTAGCATGCATCAGCAGCTTATACAGCACGTGCACTGCATGTGCTTCAAAGACAGGGCCATGTTTGAAAGTCTACACGAACCAATCCTTAGTGTGGTCAAGGGAATCTGTGATCAGTCATAGGCAGGGGCTCACCTGATTATAGCACAGGGGGTTGGCCACAGGCACTTGGTCCTACAAGAGCTTAGTTATCCATGCTTCCTTGCAGGCTGGGGGTTGCGCCGTGGCTGGTTGTCCGGGTCAAATGTAAGCAGTCCAGGGAATACAGATGGGTCACTGTGAGTTGCAGTTGAGACATCAGTCCAGGGGTGACTGTGGTCAGTTGGAGTCTAGGAGATGGGCCCCAGTGGGTTATGATCATGTGGATTTGATCAACAATGGTCAGGAGGTTTATTATGGTACAGCCCATGGTATCAGGGAAACGCAGGCAACATTAGTCTGGGGATGGGTTTCATTGTATTAGTCACTGAGGGAATGGCCGCTGTGATAAAAGTGAAGTGTAGATTGTCGGGTGGGACCTTATAGAGAAGGAGAGGGACCTGGGATCTCTAGTAATCCAGTGAAGTAGCAGAGAGAACTCGGTAGCACTTTTGATTGTGGTGTGCAGAAGATCATTGAACTTCTTTCCCTTGCTGGGGAAAAGTCAATGATCTTTCACAACACCAATACCTGCTGCAAATTATGTCCAATTTGGTTAGGTCAAATGGTATGGCCTCTTTTAGTGACCCACTGGGAGAGGGGTTTCTCTTCTCTCCATCAGCAGCTCCCCCAATACCTCCAGATCCCTGCCTATACAGCCAGAAATGAGCTTGCCTTTCTTCAGGGCTATTTTGTCAATGATTAGCCTTAAACACCATGTGTGAGGGATAGTTTTGGGCTGCAGCCACCGGACATGGGAAGCATATAAGGGGAAGGCTGGCACTTCCACCCCTCTGATTCAATCTTCTGAAAACTGCACCAGCAGCTCACCCTGGTTAAGAAGGCAAAATTGAGTGAGGAAATTAACCTGGCCCATGACAGTGGGAATACATGAAAATCACTGGCTCCCAAATGGGAAAATTTAGCCCTTTCACCTTTTAAACTTTTATACCTGTAATTATGAGCATGTATTTGATGTTGCTTTTTATTATTTTCCTGGGGTTAGTAAGTCATTAACATTTCTTTTCTCTTTCACTCAAAATTTTTGCTTTTGGATGTCTAATTTGGCCTAATATTACATGATAATTAAAGTGTGATAGCTACATGCAAAAAAATGTAAAGATCTTTGCTGCAGCCAATTGAAAGGGGTTTAAAAGGTGGGGAGCTGAATTACGCTCTCTTGTCTGATTGTAGCAATGAAAACAGTGACCAAACTGTAAATACTTCTGTTTATGAAGTGATTTGAGACATCCTTTGGTCACAGAAGTCTATTTTAGGTATTCTTTTTGTATCAAATTGATTACTTTCTTTTGGTTTAGAAAATGTGAATTACCTTGTTGAATCTCTCTCAGGTGTAGCAATCTGCAATTAAACAGGTCTGCAATCTATCCTACCTTTTTGACGACATAATCTGACTCTTCCACTTGCCACGATCCTGAGGAAGGACAGCCAGGCCTCCCAAGCCGGAAAATAACATTACTCTGCTTTCAAATTACAGGAAAGGATGAAAATAAAAATCAGCTATTCTAATAATATTTTACTTGACAGCTGGTATGCACCAGTATTTAAACAGACTTTCATTGCTTTAGACCTCATGACTGAAAGTGACTTCTATCTCTGCACTGTTAGATTCGGTGAGATTCTTCTGTGCTTTTAAAGAGAGCTTGTCCACCTCTTAAGCCGCCAAGAATTAACATGACGCAGGGACTAATAGATAAAGAGATATTTTTCAATTTATGTTCAACAAACTAAACCCTTCATCTGGCCATTACAGAATTCCTACAGTGTGGAAACAGGCCCTTTGGCCCAACTAGTCCAGACTGACCCTCAGAACATCCCATGCAGACCCATCCCCCTATAACCCCCCTAATCTCCACATCCCTGAACAGAATGCGGCAATTTAATGTGGCCAATGCACTTAGCCTGCACATCTTTGGACTGTGGGAGGAAACTGGAGCACCTGGACGAAACCCATGCAAACATGGGGAGAACGTGCAAACTCCACACAGACAATTGCCCGAGGCTGGAATCGAACCTGGGTCCCTGGCGCGGTGAGGTAGCAGTGCTAAGCACTAATGCTGCCCCTATCATTATCCTGACCCGAAGATGTCCAACATTAATGGACAGGTTGCAGCTCTTAAACAACAAGAAGGAAGGGCGGCCAGTCTTACAGCTGCAAACTGTTAGTGTACTATGAGACGTGTCAGAAACGCAGCTATAGCTAAAGGCACCTAGGAGTCTGGATAGGAACCAAACACTCTCAATGCTCTCTGCATTACATAAAATATGGAGTAAGAAGTATCCTCTTGTTAAAATTACAGACACCAGAAGATCACGAGACTGAGATGGGGATCAAGTCGAAGGAGGCAAGGAAATACATTTTTAACTGTTTGGATGATATGGCACAGGTATGATTGTCTTTCTTGGGCAGATTGTGCAATTTCCTTTGCTCTCTTCGCTGGACTACAATTTTACAGACACCTCTAATCAGTGTGCCCAGAGCATGGAGTAAAGGATCATTTCCACATCTGAACTCTAGCGGTGAGTGCTGACAGAGTAATTAAACAAGAAGGGAGCTCACCAACATACACAGAAACAAAAAACATACATATAAACACATATATAGATTCACAAACATATACATGTTCTCACAATGAAAACACAGATTAAACAGACACAAGCTCACATTCATGCATTGTGCTTGTACACACAGCTGTTCATTCAGACTTTCACAAACACATGCTATCACTTAAAAACACAAAGATGCACACAAATACACAAAACCACTGAAAAAATGTTCACATACAGAAACACAATATCCAAACATGTCCTCTCAAATGTATACAGAGTTTTCTAAAATTATTTATTCATTTGTAGGATGTGGGCATTGCTGGTTGGCCAGCAATTTTTGCCCATCTCTAGTGCCCTTGGTGGTAGTGAGCTGTCTTCTTGAACCACTGCAACAAACAAAACAACAAAAGTCACAAACAAGACTCAAACTGCCAGAATAATGTTGTCCCCCACCCAATCTCTCAAACACAAAGGGATTGATGTAAGCTCTTGTATGACCTTAGCACAGACTGAATCTCTAATCAGTTTGACCCAGAGCAAGGACAGCCACATGCACAATTGTCAACTATGGCCTTTTTTCCTCTCAACATTAAAAATATAAACATGTCAGAAAGACTGATAGCACTTGGGTTCCAAAAGTTTCTCTTAAATTTCCTTATGCTGTCTGTGCTGAGATGGCATGGATCGGACACTTTGGTTTATGTCTAAAATCAAGGAATTCTTAAAATTCAGAGCTTTCTCTCAGAGTGTGTTTGTTCAAAACCGAGTAAAATGCTTCTTATGATGCACATCAAATAAAACATCATATGTAGGTGACATTCCTTGCACATTTAAGATTTTAAGTTTTTACAAGCAAATTTCTAATGTGCAAGCTGATAATGCATAAGCAAAGAAAACAGCATCTAAAACATGAGTGAAAAGGACAAATATTGCTCGTTATCTTAAACTGTTTGAAGGATTGTGAAATTAATAATGCAAGGAGTAAGAAGAATTAATTAAATTAAATGAATTCTCTGCCCAATGAAGTGCAGATAAATAAATAAATGGAAGGGAAGATTAGAATAAGAAAGAAAGAAAAAGTTTAAAAAAAATTGAAATGTTAACCTTTACTCTTTGAAAGTTTCCAATGATAATTAAATATCGAAAGGAATGAGACTCCACATTTGGAATAATTCATTGTCAGTGCTGGCAATGATAATTGGCAGTAATTTATGCTTATGATTAAAATGTTAGTGACTCAACTTTTTATGAAAGATTAGTTCATATCTAGTTTTCAAATTCATGAAAAACATACCATTCATTTCATGTTAATGGCTGACAGTAAAATACTATTTTTGTGAGGTTAATGACAGATTGGTGCAATTAAGAGTTTTTTGTTTCAATTTTTAACCATGCATCTGCCCCTCAACTAATGTTTCTGTACTCTTTGCTTACAAATAACAGCATTTACTGTCAGCCTGCTTATTATGACAGCAAATTCTGGCCCATTATTTCTACAGACAGATAGGATATATACTCATGTAATTGTATGTATGTGTATATAAACAGATGAAATACAGTGGTTACATATGCAGTATATTTAAATAGAGACAAATCTGCATAGATGGATGGATAATAGATATTGTATTACAATAAACTTAATAGGTCTGAATAAGTAATAGTTAGATGATTCACATTCACAGATATATGTCAACACCCACTGCTAAGTTAACAGTTAAAGAATGGGATTCTGGTGTTCTGCTGGGCCACTCATGGAAATGTACCTCAGCAAGAGATAAGGTGCTGTGGAAAGCACAATGAGAGAAAAACTTATGCAAAGTGCAAGCTGCTCCCTTTCTTCCTCTTTTGCCTTTGCATGTTTGTTGCAAAGCTGCAAGGATTCCCTTCCATTGCAATCCTGTGCTGGAGAATGTAAACATCCATGTCTGACTGTTGTCACTGTAGGCTTGCTTCATTCAACCATGGAAAAGACAATTTCCCACCTAATGCCAGCCTTTTCTTTGCAGGTGAATATGACGACAGACTTGGAAGGAAGTGAGATGCTGGCAGAGAAGGCAGACCGACGGGAGTTTATTGATCTGCTAAAGAAGATGTTGACCATTGATGCAGACAAGAGAATTACACCGATCGAGACACTGAGCCATCCCTTTGTAATGATGACGCACCTATTAGATTTTCCTCATAGCACACAGTACGTTCCTCTTTCCAGTGCAGGTTTCCCAAATTCTTCCACACCTGAACACGTGCAAAGTTGTAAGACCTAGGAAGATATCAGTGTCTGTACCAAAACTCTCCAACAGTAATTTAATCAAACTTCCATGCTATTTCCTACATCCCTCCAAACTTTTCTCTTCAGATAATTATCCAGTTCCCTTTTGAAAACAATAATCGAATTTGCCTCAATCATGTTCTCAGGCAGTGCATTCCAGCTCACATATGCAGAAAAGGTTTTCTTTATATTATCTGGCTCTTTTCCCAACTTATTTAAACGTCTTAAACATAATCACCTTTGGCATTGAGAATTTTCTCTGGCACTTATTATATAGATTATACTGGAGATCCTTGAGAGCCTACAAGGCTATAATCTAATCAAATGGTTCAAGGAGGATTGAAATTGATAACAGAAATAGTGGAATTTGGGAATGTGATGGACTAACCTCCACTTTTCCTGTATGAATGCAGCTTCATCAACGCTCAGGATAGTTCAAGAACATTTAAATCAAAATAATTCACTTAATTAATATCAGCCACTTGATTCAAACACTGGAATCAGCATCTACCTCCTCCATCAATACCACACTTTGGCTGAAATATGTAGTATCTACAGAATGCGCTGTAACAGCTAGCTGAGCCTTTAACAAAAGCATATTTCCCAAACTCTTTACAGTCTAGAAGGACAAGGGCTGCAGGTGCATGAGAGCATTATCACCTCTATGTGCCCAGCCAGTCACAGACCATACGAACTGAACACGTTACCATTCCTTCATTATTACGAGTTCAAAATCCTGGAATTCTCTACTTAATACTGTATTGAGAGGTAATCTCAAAGAAGACTATCATGGGAGAAAAGTTGTGAAGTAGAGTTCTTTAAATAAACTTATCACCATGTTAAACAAAACAAATGTTTATGGTACACAAGGCAAGGCGTAATGGTGAACTGCTGATGTAAGGCAAAACAAAAGGTTTAAATTTGTGGAAACAGCAGGGTTATCGACTTAATAAGTTAAATTACAAGGCAGTTATTACCATCATTGCAGCCCAGCTGCAAATTGTGTGCTAGACTAAAAAAAAGTTGATAAAAAGAATTGCAAAAGAAACGACATAAGGAGGTTGGTCATGTGGGAGGACTGACCAACAAGAAGAGGTTGAACAAACATACTAACAATGATGGACTGAGAAAGACTTACTGACCTAATTGACATCAGCAGTTCATACTGCTTGATTGGCTTTAGCAGTTTGAGCTGTGAGTTATTGTGCACTCTAGCACAAGGTTGCACAAAAGAACATAAGCAATCAAAAAATTGCTTCACTTGAAGAAGTTCATTTGAGGCTTCCCTGAAATTTAAAGACAATGTCTGTGAAGCAACTATTTGCAGGGAAGTGACTAGAGAATGGTGAAAAGGTGTTTTTTTTATATTCATTTGTGTTGTCGATGTCATAGCTAGGCCACCATTTATTTTCCATTCCTAATAAACCTGAAAAAAGGGAAGGTACAGAACTGAAGCACAGCATGCTAGTCAAACATTATATTCCAGTTGTGGTGAATACAATTAGGGCAGTGTAACTGAATTTCCAGTGTTTTTAGAGAACACCCCAAGAGTTAAATATTAACCTTGAAGTACAAGTCAAGTGAGGTGTTAAAACTTAGAAAACTTGAAATCAACTTCAACGCTTGTCTAAACAAGCCACCTCTGGGATGAAGAACGGACAAGTAACATTCTCTTGGGAATCAGACTGACCAAAAAATATCTCAATGAGATTGGTCACTTTAGATTTAACCTACTTCGAGTTTTCCTAGGCCTTTGCAGCCAATGGGAGACAAGAACAATTTTGAAGAGAAAGTAGGATTTCCCTCTCACCCCCATACAAGCAACCCCAAATCAGACACTACCCCAGAGCACACAGGATTGGTGCTCTGACAAGTGAAAATGACATGAATTCCCTATTTGCAATAACGAACTGCTCTCCTCATTGTTTTTCCAGTGTCAAGTCCTGCTTTCAGAACATGGAGATTTGCAAGCGAAGAGTGAATATGTATGACACAGTGAATCAGAGTAAGACGCCTTTCATCACACATGTGGCTCCAAGCACATCAAGCAATCTAACAATGACCTTCAGCAACCAGCTCAGCACAGTGCACAACCAGGTATGTGCACAGTGCAGACTCCCACCCTCGGGCCTAATCGTTTTGCTGACATATACTTTATAAAAGGTGATCAGAGATATCATTGCAACAAGGAAACTCCGGGAAATGACAGACAGTCCACATAATTGCATTTCCTTTTGTTTCTCAGAAGTTTCACTGTTCTAAGGTAGTTACTTTCAGAAATTATTGGAAAAATGCAGGAATTCTACAGGATCAGATGTAGACCATTCAATCTGTCAAGCCAGTTCCACCTTTTCTGTTAAATTATGGCTGATCTGTATTTCGTCTCTATTTACCTGCCTTTGCTGCCCTTATCTAATGAAAAATCAATCAACCTCAGTTTTGCAAATTTCAGACTGACCTCATGATCCACAGTCTATTGGAGAGTGAGTTCAAATTATTGGGAGACAGTTTATTAAGTCATGCTATGTGGTAAGTGTAGTAGGTTTGGGAAAGAAACAAGTAGCTTTGGACTTATGTTCCAAAGCTTTCTTGGCGTATCCTTGTGTTGTACCTAGAATTGTGGTAGATTAATTGTAAACAATTGAAAACTTTGCTTGGTCAACAACTGCTTTCTCATTGAATCATGTGATGACTACAAGGGGCAGAAAACAAACCAGGTGGCCACTTGCATTTTATTACATGGATTTTCTGTTTCCATTACTTATTTGTGCAAAAGTGCTTTCTGATTTCAATTCTTAAATGACCAAGTTCATATTTCCATTCTTCTGGTTCGCTTACCCACTGAAACAGTTTCTCTGTCCTTACTGAATGACTTAGTAATTTTATAGATTCCAACTAGAACACAGAACATACAACAGGCCCTTCAGTCCACAATGCTGTGCTGACCAATTATCCTACTAAGATCAAAACTACCCTGCATACCCTACATTTTACTATCCTCCATGTGCCTATCCAAGAGTCGCTTAAAAGTCTCTAAAGTATCTGACTAGATCACTAATTAATCAAGGCCATACAAATAACAGAAAGTGCTGGAGACCTCCGCAGGTCTGGCAGCATCTTTGGAGACAGAATCAGAGTTAACATTTTGAATTGTATGGCTGTTCAGAACTGGAAGAGTCTGGAAAATGTGTTTTTTTTATGCTGTTGGCAAAGGGGGGAGGAGAAGCAAATGGAACATATTGTGACAGTGCCCAAAGCAAAACAGAAAGGGTGTGATAATGGTGGTAAACAAGGGGCTTAGGCAGAAATGATAGGTGTCAAAAGGAGAAAATGTGTATAATCTCTTGAGACTCATGTTAATAATACACAAACATGGCACTGCCTGAGAGGATACGGAATTAAAAAAATGGAGGACAGAGATCATTTCTGAAACTGTGAAATTTGATATGAATAGTAATTTAGATTTCCCATTTTGGGCAAGAAAATGAAGTAGTATGGATGACATCATCAATGTGTCAAAGAAAGAGTTGTAGGCAGGAGCCCAAAAAGGACTGGTGTAAGGAATATTCCAAATACCCCACAAAGCAGCAGGAATAGCTGGGTACCCATAACCACAGCTTTGACTTGGAGCGAGTGAAATGAGTTAAAGGAGAAGTTGTTCAAAGTGATGACCAGCTCATCAGGTGAAGGATGGTGGTGGTGGAAAGGGGTTGGTCAGCTACCTTTTCAAGGGAAAAGTGGACAGCCTTCAGATGATCTTAATGGGTGATGGCTGTGTAGAAGAGGTGAACAGGAGAGGGCTGGGGACAGAAAACTGGAAATTATGGAACCAAAAATAGTGTCAGAATCTTTGGAAAGTTTGATCAATTTTGCTTCCAGTTCCCATCCTTTGTCTGCTTCTACCTGATCAATCTCTAACTCTTCCCTCCCTTTCCTTGACTTCTCTGTTTCCATTTCTGGTGATAAGCTGTCCTTAAAAGTCCACTACAAACCCACTGGCTCCCAATTATCTCAACTACATTTCCTTATAACCTACGTCCTGCAAGGACTTGATTCCATTCTCCCAGTTTCCTCATCTCCTTTGCATCTGTTCTTATGATGCCATCTAACTTTTACATGGTCCCCTTTTCCCCTTTTGGGGACTCCCCCCATTGTTGTTGACAAGGCCCCCAAACATGTTCAACCTTCTTCCACACTTCTACCCTCAACCCTTCCCATCCCTCCCAGAACAATGACTGGAAGGGTTTTCATTGTCTTTACTTTCCACCCTACTAGTCTCTATATTCAGAGGATTATCCTTCACCATTTCCATCATGTCTAGCAGGGCTCCATCACCAAATACATACATCCCTGTCCTCCACTGTCAGAGTGCAGTTCAATCTGTGACTCTCAGGCACACTCTTCTATCACTTCTATTGCTTCCTCACTCCTTCATGGCACCTTCCAAATTGCAGCCTATAGGATTAATATTGAGTTCTACAACTTCAGAGCGCGAACCGTAATCTCCATTTTACCAACATTCACCCTGCAATGGTACACCCATTTTAGGTCTCTCACCCTCCTGACCATTAACACTCCCTCTGTCATTTGCTCATCCTTTGTTCCACTTGCTCCTCCCCCTCTGCCAACAGATTTCCTTTTACAAAAATCACCATTTTCCAACCCGTCAATTGAAGGGACATTGTGTCAGACCTGAAACGTTAGCTCTGTTTCTCTCCACAAATGATACCAGAACTGCTAAGTTTCTGAAACATTTTCTGCTTTCCTTTTTAAAGTTTATGCAGCCAGTTCTCTCTCAACTTAACCCTCTAAGTCCTATTATCATTCTGGTGAATCTATCTTGTCTCCATTTCAATCTATAATATTATCTGAGATTTTATGGCCAAACCTGAAAGAAATACTCCAAATGAGATATGAAGGACCCTGTACAGCTGAAGCACCATTTCCTTACTTTTAATTTTCAGTCCTCTTGAAATAAAGGATAACATTTCTCAAGGCTTTAGATTATTCCATATAACAGTACACTGGCATTCAGTCATTTGTCAGCAATCACAGATCAGATCTGAGTATCGTAAACCAAACCTACACCATCCACAAACAGAAAATAGTCATCTGGTTTGAGTCAACATGAGCTACAAGTCGGCAGCCAGAGACTGAAGAATCAAAACTGAAGGCAGGTTACAGCTGGATATTTGTACTGATTGTTTAGAACCAGCTTAACATGAAGTTGGACACAAATGATCCAAGCTAGGTTAACCTACTTTCAAGTCAGCCAGGTAGTTATTAAGTAATTATCAACAATAAAATATGGAACCAAACCAGGCAGATAAGCTTAAAGTGTTCTAAATGAGCAACACAAATCAGATAGGCAATGAAATCTGAAATGGGTCAACTCTTCTGTTGGTCAGACAAATGGATGGAAATAGCTGGAAGTCTCAGCTAAATTGAACGGAATATACCATAGGTTGAGAGAACTAAATTGCTTACAATTAGGCCAATGATTTTGAAGACAAGCATTCCATAAAACTTGCACAAGCCACTCTGTCAGTTAACAGTGAATTAATGCACTTCTCCTGTGATCATATCTGCTTGTAAAACAACATTCTAAAAATAATTACTTGGTAGAGTAAATCTGCTTTGTGTAGAATTGAATAGCCCAACAGTAATTCCTGCAATGCGCCAAAGTGGAATTTATAATTAGTTTGTTAGTTTTAGATTTCGGACAAGTGGTATTATCACTAGACTATTAATCCAGAGAACGTGTTAATATCATAGCAGATGGTGGAATTGGAATTCAATTTTCTTAAAAATCTGGAATTAAGGGTCTAATGTTAATCATGAAACCATTGCTGAGTGTCAGAAAAACCCATCTGATTCACTAATACCCTTTAGGGGAAGATATCTGCCATCCTTACCTGGTCTGGCCTACATGTGATTCCAGACTCACAGCAAGGTAGTTAACTCTTAGCTGCCCTTTGGGAAATGAAGTATGGGCAATAATTTCTGGCCTAGCCTTCAATGTCCACATCCCATGAATGAATTTAATAAAAGTAAAATATGTCCTATCACATCAAATCAGACAAAATGAAATTAAGGAATTCAAATTGTCACTTGGGGTGAGAAGTGCCAGCATGAGAACTAGGATGCCTTTCATTTTGAGTAGCCTGCAAGCACAATGTCAAGTCTGGAAAGGCCAGAATACCAATTTGACTGGAGGTGCTGGAGGATAGCCGGAAACTGGAGCTTTAACCCATAAAGACTCATTCCCTTAAGGTGTCAGCAAGACATAAAATAGCAAGAATCTGCCAATCTCTTACATCCTGTTTTTTTTTTAATCAGATGTGTTGTGGCACACTTCCTGGAGCAGGTGGGACTTGAATTGAACTCCAGTTCGGAGATACAGACACTACCACTATGTCACAAGGACCCTCCATTCACATTAAACACTGAAAGTGATTGTTCTTGTTTAGCTGTCCCAGGAACCTAAATATGGTCTTTATTGTGAAAATGATAATGTTCAAACTGAAAACTAAACATGTGCAACAGTGAATTGCCAAGGTCATTCACAGGCCAGTTGGAAACTAGTCACTTAGCTCTCACTTTGATGAATAAATACTTAACTGTGGGGTAAACAGGAACTCCATATGTTAAAACAGCTCACACTGGGATTTCAGCCTTAAAGAGCCATTGCTGCATCTGTGTTGGCAAAACTTCTTTGTCACATTAATCATTATGATATTACTCACAAAGTGAAAGCTCAATTTTCCTTGGAAAATATGACTTGTGTCTCCTTTGGGAGCTACCCTTCCCCAAAAACAGAAGCAGCTTTAAGGATAAGTTCAGACTTGAAATTGAGTTGCACAGCTGGACTGGCAGTCGGTGTCTGTGTTGGCAGATCTGCTAATTGCTCCTGTTTTAAAATCTCACTTGATTTCATCACATTTCCCCAGCAGAGGTCTCTTCTGAGGAGAAACTCTATTTGAGTGAGGCTGAGGTTAGGACCAGTCAACCTCAAGTGGCTGTGGCAGTACTCAAAACAGATTAACTTCTCCCCCTTATCTGTTGACAGCAGCCATCTTCCCAGAGCGAATATGTTTATGATGGCACAGAGCTATCTGAAGTGTTGCACATATACCTCCCTCTTACCTTTTTGAAAAAAAATAATTTAGAAATCAGAACTGTTCTGGAGATTAACAAGGCGTGCGTTGAGTTGAATTACTTTAGGTCTCTGTGAAGGGAAGGGGGACTTTAAATTTGCCGGGATCTAGTATCCATTGCTGAAAATGTGTGCAATTTGTACATTTGCATGTCTGTTTGGATTTGTGCAGACCTTCACTGTGTCTGCACATGTGTGTTCACGTGAGTGCGTACATATATGTAGTATGTCCATGCACGTATGCATATACAGTTGTATGTACACTTCTACATGACAAATTTAGGATAAGTTGTGCTCAAAAGTAACCTTCAGGGTAAAGGTAAAGGAGGTGCCTTTCAGCTATGATCACCATAACTGATTTTCAGCTGGTTGGGAGAGGGAAATATAATTGAAAGAGGGGAAATAAAATAACAATAAAAAAATTAGAGATAATGGGAACTGCAGATGCTGGAGAATTCCAAGATAATAAAATGTGAGGCTGGATGAACACAGCAGGCCAAGCAGCATCTCAGGAGCACAAAAGCTGACGTTTCGGGCCTAGACCCTCTAATAAAAAAATTAGATTTTTTTGCATATTAAAGGATCAAGATGCAGTTGAGAGGAACTATGCTTAATCAGATGAGGAACACAGCAACAGCTGAAACCTATTTGCAATTTTGAAACGAAAACTAGCATGAGTTTAACCCTTGGGTACCGCAGTATTTTTACTACAAATACATATTATATTTACCCCTAAGGACATTACAAACCATGAAAAAGAGATAAAGATTTTCAAAAAGATGTGCATCGTCGCTTTTTTATATTGGATGAAATCAGAAGCTGTTAGAAGTTTTAATCTGTGTTCAAAGTTTGCAAATAGAAATTGTCCACTTATGTTTTACAGCCAGTCATTTCAAAATTCAGTTGCACCTAAGCACTTTTCCCCTCTGTAGGGCAAAGAGAGAGAAGCAAAGCAAACTCCTTCACAGTGCTTTGTCGAACCGTTAATGTGTGGTAGGTTTTTCCCCCATATCTTGCTGCAGCTGTAAGGAGAATGTGTTGTACACGATTTCCTGCTGAAAAAATAAAGGCTCAGCTGGTGATTGTTTGTGCAGTCATGTAAATGAATCTTAGCTGTAGGGTCAGAACAGATAAAGCATAGATTCATTTCAGTGTTGGTTTAAATTATTCAGTTTGGTCCTAAATAGTTACATTTCAATGACAGGCATAAACATGGCTTGCATTTCCTTGAGATTACAATGTGGAGAGGTCATGGGGAGGTGGTGGCCCAATGGTATTATCGTTCAACTAATAATTAAAAAATCCAGACTAATACTCAGGGGACATAGGTTCAAATCCCATGAAATTTGAATTCACTTAATAAACATGGAATTAAAGATATATCTAATGGTTAACCATAACCATTGTCGTAAGAACACATCTGGTTACTAATGTCCTTTAGGGAAGGAAAATCTGGCCTCCTATGACTCCAGGTCCATGGCAATGAGGTTGACTGTAAGCCAGCCCGTCTGTTGTATGTAATTATGTCAAAGTCTGAAAAAATGGATGTACCACCCAGCACTGGTGAAGACAACAAGAAACACAATCCTGTCAATTGTGCAAAGGCTTCCTCATAACACTCATGTCAAAATTGGAAAAACAGTCCGACACATTAGTCAAGCAACAGCCTGACTCATCCCTGAGGTAGTAGCACAGTGGTTCATGGTCAGAAGAGATTTGCTCTAGTAGTTCTCAATATTGACTTGGGATGCCATCAGGTGTCTTGGCATTAGGTCAACCATGAGCAATGAAAACACTCCTTAGCTGATAATCAGTTCTCAATATTGGAGCTCCTGGAGTATGCTATGAAGATGGCAATGGCACAGAATGTACTCTGATTTAGGGTCTTTGCTGTAATTACAAAATGTGGCTTGGTAGCTGTAATATTGACTGAACTGGTCAAGGCCAAACAGACATAGCGGATATACTGAGCCTCCAGATAGTGATAAGTGAACCAACAAGAGAGAAGAAAGGGACTTGACCCTGTCCTCACCAATCTATTGTTGCAGATGCACCTGTATAAGATAGTATTGGTCAGAATGACCATCACACAGCACATTCACATAGAAGATCCTCAGCATCATGGTGGGACACTACCATGTACTGAATTGGATAAATTTTGAACATTTCTAGTTACTCAAGACTACAGATTCATGAGCAACTGTGAGCCATCAGCAGCAGCAGAATTGTATATTACCAGAATGTGTAATCTCAGGCTCAGAATATTGCCTATCTGCGATTATCGCCGTGCTAGAGGATCAAATTTAGTTTAATGATAAGGGCAGGAGGGCATGCCAGAACCAGCACCCAGCATACCTAAAAATGAGAGATCCACTATGAGTGAAGCTACGAAACAGCTCTCCTTATGCGTAAAACACCATAAGCAGCATACGATTGACAAAACTAAGCGATCCTGCAACAATGGATCAGATCTAAGCTCTGCAGTACACCTACTTCCAATCATGAATGGAGGTTGAACATCAAACAACTGTATTAGAAGACTTCACAAATATTCCTTTTCTCAATGATAGGGGAACCAAGTCATCAGTGTGAAAGACAAAGATAACATATTTACAAGCATGTTCAGCCAAAAGTGCTAAATATACGATTCTTCTTGGCCTCCTGCTAAATTATTAACATCCCAGATGCCAGATTTTAGCCAATTTGATCCACTCCGTGTGATATCAAGAAATGGCAAAAGCCACTGGATACTGTAAAGACCGTGGGTCCTGACAATCATACTGAAGACATGCTCAATCCGCACCCTCAGCCAAGCTGATCTAGTACGTTTACAACACTGATATCTACCCGGCTTTTGGAAATTTTCCCTCAGATGTGCATTAATCGTGACATCTTAGGAAAACTTCAGTTTGTTGCCTGTGCCTCCCTTTTCTGCTTTAATGAAGTTGAAGTTTTGTTCACAAGGTTGTAATGTTCATATATTTTATGCAATTGGATAGTTTCCTTCTCATGCAATAAATCATACTGTCAGTGTATTGGCATACTGGTTTATTTTTACTTGAAGCACCTCAAATATGGCCTAATATTTCCAGCAGCAGATCTGCAGGAGGCAGTACTGCATCCGCGTATTATACAGTGACAGACCTACAGCCACCTGTACTGTACCTGGTAATACACAGTGACAGGCCTACAGCCATCTATACTGTGTCCCAGTAATTTACAGTGACAGACCTACAGCCACCGGTAATATACCATGACACACCTAAAGCCACTAGTGCTATACTCTAGTAATATACAATGACAGACCTACAGCCACCAATAATAGACAGTGACACACCTAAAGCCACTAGTACTGTACTCCGGTATTATACAGTAATAAAACTATGCTCACAAGTTACTGTACCCCAGTAGTAGTGATAGGCATGAATCCACCTGTACAATACTCTAGTATTATAGAATGGAAGATACGAATCCACCAGTTGGTCAACCCAACAGTCCACAGTGCCTGATCTGTACCCACTAAACTACTACTTGAATGTGACAGTGATAGATCTGTACCCACTAGTACTGTTCCCTAGCATTATCACAGAATCCCTACAGTGTAGAAACAGGCCATTCAGCCCATCGAGTCCACACTGTTCCTCTGAAGAGCATCTACACCCCTATCCTATCCCTGTAACCCGGCACGTTCTCATGGCTAATCCACCTAGCCACACATGCCAAACACTATGAGCAATTTAACATGGCCAATGCACCTAACCTGTACATTTTCGGACTGTGGGAGGAAACTGGAGCGTGCACAGGAAACCCACGCAGACATGGGGAGAAACTCCAAACAGAAAGTCGCCCGAGGCTGAAGTCAAACCCCGGTCCCTGGCGCTGTGAGGCAGCAGTGCTAATCATTGAGCTACCATGCTTCCCCAGTTATATCCAGTAACGGACTTTAATCCATTGCGCCTCCAGAGTTAAATGTTTAGAGTAAGTTGCAAAATTTATATTGATCCTGAAGTGTTATCGCTTATCACAAGGGGAATTGACATCAAAAGTAGGAAGATTATATTTCAGTTATATAGGACCCTGGTGAAACTAATTTGTGCTCAGTATTCATCACCTTATGAAAGGAAGGACTTCAAGGCATTTGCAGGAGTTCAGAGAAGGTTTTTACGACTAATGTGTGAAATAGGTAGGTTGTCTTATAAGAAAAGGTTGGACACACTAGGCTTGCATCTACTGGAGTAAGATAGTGACTTGATTTAAACATTAGAGATCCTGAAGGGTCTTGTCAGGGTAGATGCAGAGAGGATGTTTCCTCTTATGGGATAATTTACAACGATAAGTCTCGTCTAAAATTCAGGGGTAGCCCATTTAATAACAAAGACTGGATGAATTTTTTGAAATGCAAGTCTTTGGAATACTATTCCTGAAAAGGTGGTGGAAGCAGAGTCCCTGAATATTTTTAAGGCAGAGGTGGGTAGATTCTTGTTATGCAAGGGGGTTAATGAATGGATATCAGTAGATAGACAGGAATGCAGACTGAGGTTACAATCAGATCGATCATGATCCTGTTGAACTGCACAGCAAGCCCAAGGGGCTGAATGGCCTAATCCAGCTCCTGATATTTATGTAAATAGATAATTTATGAAAGTCAATGCAATTCAACCACACATTACTAACTTTGTGGAAAATTGGACCTTTGCTTCTTGTTTAATATTTCGAGATAATTATTGGTTAAAAAGATCTATTCCAAACGAAGCAAGCATTTTCAACAGCACTTTGGTAAATATGCTGTCACACAATATTTGTCAGATAACAAAACTCAGGGCTTTCTGAATATGTATTGTTCTTCCAATATAAGGCTCCAACAATTTGATTTCAAACCAGATGAGATATTCATGATATATAATGTAATCTAATGATCTAGTATGCATATTTTTCACCCTTTTCAAAAAAAATGGACATTTTAAACTTAATATCTCATGCTGCAGGAAATTAAATTGTTTTAATCAAGATTTTGTGCTTATTTTTTAATTTCTCCTCCCCAAACAACTTTGCTTACCATCTCCTGTTATTTGTGTTAAATCCCATCATCCCTTTAGGCCAACAGCCTGGCTCCCACATCCACAAGTGCCACCCTTTCCCTTGCCAACCCTGATGTCTCCTTACTTAACTACCAATCTGCACTTTACCAGCCTTCAGCAGCATCCATGGCAGCTGTTGCCCAAAGGAGCATGCCACTGCAGACGGGAGCTTCGCAGCTGTGTGCTCGTCCTGACCCCTTCCAACAAGCCTTGATTGTGTGTCCACCTGGATTTCAAGGTGAGATGTGTTTTGTTTGCCTTAGGGTCTTTACACTGCTGCTTTGGTAACTTCACATCTTTGTAGTTTAAAAACCTGGCGCTATTTCCTATTGTACTGAAAGTAGTTTCATCTACTGCTGCCCCATTCCCCAGTATAAGATTCTTTGGCCTACTTAGCAATCAGCAGACCAAGGCAGTGTTGAGATTGGTACCTGCCCATGCATCCAGGGGAAAAGGAGGTTTACAATAAAGACCTAACAGACTGGAGCTCTTATTTTGAGACAAGAGAAGACTGATTAGTGACCTGACTGGCATCTTACAAATTGTGAATGCTTTGATATTGTGGACATAAACTTCACTTGGGGTGGAGTTCAAAACAAAGGGCCATGGATATAGGAAAGTCACAAATGAATCCAGTAGAACACTCATGATTAACTGATTTACCAAGACAATGATTAGCATGTGGACCTCGCTATCACAAAGAATGGTTGAGGCAAATAGTATGAGCACATTTATGAGTAACTCAGATAAAGGAGGCTGGGACGTTATATGTCTTCAAGGCAGAGATTGATAAATTCTTGACCTCACAAGGAATCAAGGGCTATGGGGAGAGTGCAGGGAAGTGGAGTTGAAATGCCCATCAGCCATGATTAAATGGTGGAGTGGACTCAATGGGCCGAATGGCCTTACTTCCACTCCTATGTCTTATGGTCTTAAATGCATGTCAGTGGTGTAAGATTAAGAATGGGAGGAAACTCAAGGCAGTACAACCTAAGGGACTGAATATTCCATTTCTGTGCTATAAATGTCATGCAGTTGGATTGAGGAACTAGCGATGATCAAGAGAAGGATAGGAATCAGACTGAACTCCCATTTCTGCCCACTTGCTGAAAACAGTGTGAGGTTGAATGAGAACAGGATTATATTGAACTGAGATGATCTCGAAGGTCAAATGGTATGCTACTTGAATATGAAAAAGGGCAGTGCACTGGAGAGTGTCTGTTGCTGTTGGAATCTGGCAGGATGATTGCTTTTGTAAAATAGTGTGCGTCAAATCTTGACAGACCTTGTCTACTTCACACAGACCATTCTCTGTTTTTCTTCTTGCATCTCAAATGTTCTCTCATTGATGCCAACAGGATTGCAGGCTTCTCCAACCAAGCATGCTGGGTACTCTGTCCGAATGGAGAATGCTCTTCCAATTGTTACGCAGGCTCCAGGAGCTCAGCCTCTTCAGATCCAGCCTGGCCTTCTGACGCAGGTAGTTGGAATGACTAAGGTGTTGTATTTCAACAAACCCTCATGGCATACCCAGCATAGACAATGGTCAGTGAAACCCAGAAGATTTCTTGTTTGATTTTCACGGACTTGGGATATCTTCTTAGACCCTTAAATGCATTGCCCAGATCCAAATTTTGCTAGAAAAGAAATGGATGGGGCATGATTAACTCAGACACCTGAACTCATCTGAGTTCAAACTGAATAGTCAGAACCGCAGATGCTGGAGTCAGAGATAACAGAGTTTGGAGAGAAAGGTCTGTCTCCATCTCTGGTGATTGCCTTGAAACAGACGTCTATTTCAAGCCCACTGACTCCCACAGCTAGCTGGACTACACCTCCTCTCACCCACCTTCCTGCAAAAATGTGATTCCCTACTTTCAATTTCTCCACCTCCACTGCGTCTGTTCCCAAGATGGGGCATTCCACTCCCGCACATCCCAGATGTCCTCCTATTTCAAGGACCGCAACTTGCCCCCTTCAGTGGTTTAAAATGCCATCAACCACAATTCTTATGTTTCCCTCACATCCTGTGCCCCCAGCAAAAACAAAGACAGAATCCCTCTTGTCCTCACATATCACTCCACCCACCTCCATATCCAATACATCATTCTCTGACACTTATGCCACATATATCTGATCCCACAAAGATATATTTCCCTCCCCACCCTATTTGCCTTCCGTAGGGACCGCTCTCTCCGCAACTCCCTTGTCTGCTCCACAGACCCCTTTAGCCCCACCACCCTCGGCACCTTTCCCAGCATCTACAGGAAGTGCTACACCCTCTCCTGACACCTCCCCCTTACCTCCATTCAAGGCACCAAACAAACCTTCCACATTAGACAAGGCATCACCTGCACATCCGTCAAGGTGATCTATTGCATGCGCTGCTCCTGATGTGTCCTCCTGTACACTGGTGGGACCAAGCAGAGGCTCAGAGATCGCTTTGTTGAACACCTGCGCTCTGTTCACAATTAACGACGACACCTTCCAGTTGTGAACTATTTCCACTCCCACTCCCTGGATGACATGTCCATTCTGGGCCTCCTCCAGTGTCTCAATGATGCTACCTGCAAACTGGAGGAGCAACATATTCCACCTCAGGAGCCTACAACTGAATGGTTTCAATGTGTGCTGTACCAATTTCAAAATCTCCCCACCCCTGGCCTCATCTCATGATCAACACTCCCCCTCATGCCCGCCTCCTTGACCTGATACAACCTGTCCATCTTCACTCCCACCTATCTGCCCCTCCCATCTCATGACCAATCCCCACCACTCCCTACCTGCACTCAGCTATCACCATCCCACCTATCTTCTCCAGCCCCACCCCTCCTCTCCCTATTTATTTCTGAGCTTCCTTTCTGAAGAAGGATCCTGACCCGAAACATCAACTTTCCTGCTCCTCTGATGCTGCCTAGCCTGCTGTGTTCCTCCAGCTCCACACTGTGTTATATTTGAGTTCAAACAGATACCATTACAGCTGTTACAAGGCTCTTAAACAGCATTGTGGGGAGTCATGAATGGATGGAGTAGATGTAAATGCTGTTGGACTTGCTCTATAAGCTTGGAAAAAGCTGAAACTTCAAAGTTTCAAAAAAGCCTCTGCTTGGCCACTTTGGTTGACAGAACTAGGTTAGGGGGGGAAAAGTAGCATCTAGTTATGTATTTCATTAAACCTTTTTGTTGGCATTTGTGAATTTCAAAAACTACAGTTATCTCAGTATGGTGTTCTTGAGTTCAGAGATTGATTGACAGCTTAAAAAGACAAACTGAAGCATTAGTTTTCTTCAATGTGAAATCTGAATAGAAGTATATTTGCTTTTATAAGAGATTAACTGTTTTAAGATTTAAAAGCTTTAAATATATCTTATGAACAGGAGCTTTTCAATATAAAAACTGCAAGAGCAAAAGGTGTGTTGGGTTGTTCAAATTTATTTTTTTCATCTCCGCATGGCTCCTGGGGACTGTCCATGAATAGTGTGGAAGGTACTGAAAGCTACAAGGCTGCTTAAAGCCATAAATTGGCATTAAATTGGTACACAGAATATGAGGGACCAAAGAAGAATAGGTGAGGAGCATCAACTGGCATGGAAGGTATCAGCTGCCATGGAGATGCTACTGTGCAGGGGAAGACGAGATAGTGAATCTGGCAATAAGCGTGGGTTAGAAAGCCTAACAGCTCCTAAAAGCAGCTTGAACTAAGATTGGCTTCCTAGTTAATACCTCCAGCACCACCTCCATCCCCACCCCACCTCCGCTCTTATGGCTGCCAGTGCTTTTCTTCCAGGGTCAGCAGGACCAACTCTATCTCCCACTTTATCTGCACTGCCCATAATGAACATTGAACAGTATAGTTCTTGCTTGAGTGGCCTTGGCAATCTTCTAAATTGAGCTGAAAACCACAAATGTCTGCTTCAGAAGCCAAAATCCATCTCCTACTCTCTGCAGAGACATTTAATTTCAATTGAACTCGTGTTTCAGTGGCTGCTGCAATATGCTTTGTGCCTCTCAGTTAGAGTGAAGTCAAATATTAGACAGAACTCCCATCATGGGCTGGTCACTGTGTGACAGTGAATGTAGCATTTACACGACCTCAGGACTAACATACACCTTTAGTGTGGAGTCCTTTCATCAAGAAGGTTGTCATAGATCTCCAATGTTGTGCTAATGTTCACTTCCTGGATTCAATCAAAATTTGGAATCAAGTTTCTGGCAACTTGGAAATTATTGTGGAATAAAACTGGGCACAAAGGGGGACAATGTAGAGCAAGTGAAGTTGCACTGGTGGTGGACGCTAACCTCATGAGCATTCCTTATTTTGCCTTTCTTCCTTATAGCAGACCTGGCCTGGTGGTACCCAGCAGATCCTTTTGCCTCCAGCCTGGCAGCAACTAACAGGAGTGGCAGCCCACACTTCAATGCAACATGCTACTGTTCTTCCAGAGACAATGGCAGGGGCCCAGCAACTGGCAGACTGGAGGTAGGTTCAACCATTGTAGTCAAGTGAAATGGTGACCTAATTTTCTCTTTGGAGAGAGAAACAGTGGGAATGTCTTGTGTTCGATCCCTCCACAGAGGGCTGCCAGACCCGCTGAGTTTCTCTAGTATTTTTTCTTATTTCAGATTTCCAGCATCTGCAGTATCTTGATTTTATCACTTAATTTTCTGTCAGTTTCTTCCTGATGGAAGAAGGTTATGAAGCACAATCAGAAACCTTTAGTCCCACAAAGCTGCTAGGCGACCTGGCCTGGCATGCTCGTGATACCATGTAATGGCCTATAGCTGACATCATTGTCAAAGCTGTGGCTTGCTCAGACTCTGTGTTCGTTAATCACGTACTTTGCATTGATGGATATCTGACTCCTAACCAGGCTTTACAGATATCTAACAGAGAGTCAGCACTCTTCCTGTAAGATATAGCCTGGTTACCTTAATCCTGAGGACAAGGCATACAGCATTCTGAAGATTCTCCACCAAAAGGTGCACTGAAGTTTAAACTTTTCAGATCACAGCGTTTACTAATGCAAACTTCTGGTCAGCTCCAAACTGCTGGTAATTGTTGACACAGGTTTATTTTGAGCTGAACAGGATGAATCCCTGCTCCTGATGCGATGTTACGTGCTGGGATAGTGTAGTTTACGAGTGGGCAAATCATATGCAGATTGTTTCACTCCTTTTTGTCGTATCCCTGTACAGCATGTCTTAACCTTTCAGGTGAGATCACTGGTCCAACCGATCAGTTGCCACTCATCCCTGGTGCATTTCACTGTTCGAGAGCCGAGAATGCTATCCAAGCAGGTCATGATGGGGATCCAACTTAGCACCGCAGAAACCTGGTCACTCTGTCCTCCTTTTTCCTATTCGGAGGTTTGACACTTACTGGTCATATGAATCAGAATTGTTTAATGCAGTTCTAGTCACTTATACTAAAGCTGCCACCATGTTTTACAGACAGATCAAGCAGGATTGTCACTAGTTGGACACTTAATAAGAATTGGAACAAGAACGTGTCACCTGTCACTGCCATTCCTTTGAAACCTAATTGTGAACTCTGCCCAATATATTTCATGCCCTGAAATTTATAAAACTGTTGCCTGAAAGAAACCATTGCAGTTGGAGCCCATATCAAAAGGACACACTGAGCCTTCATTTTTCTTGGAATTAATCCTAACCTGTAAAATTTTGTAATGAGAAAAATTCTGGAAAGAAGTTGAATACTTATAAATACTGAAAAACACATTGACGGTTTGTGCTGAGTAAGTATCCTTTAACCTATTTTTGTCTGGCTTAGGAACACCCATCCGCACACCAGCCATTACAATACCATCATGCAGCAGCCGGCCCTCCTGGCAAGTCATGTCACTTTGCCATCTGCTCAGCCTTTGAACATTGGCGTCGCTCATGTAATGAGACAGCAGCCCACTTCAAGCTCCACCTCAAAGAAGAACAAGCAACAGCAGTCCTCTGTTAGGTGCGTAGAATGGGTCAATCAAAGTATACTGTCATTACTGTGGTGGGGTGAAAAAAGCCTTGGAAAGTGATGGTGCACATTTGGGCTTGCTATTCCAGAAACAAATACAGTTTGATTTGCACACAGACACTTATGCCACAAGCTACGCCAGATGCCATGAAGACAGGGGCATAACCACATAGTCTAACAAGCGTTTCTTTTGATGAAGAAAAAATGTATTTATATGTTGTGCCATTTCTGACCTCACAATAACTTAAGTGGTTTACAGCTGACAGAGTACTTTAGAAATGTAATCACTAACATACTGTATAAACACGTAAATGTGTTGATTAAATTGTGTCATTCTCTACAATTATTTCAATGAGGTGCAGTTAATTTTCATGTTTGAAGGGTATTGGGGAAACAGCAAAATAATCAGAATCCACAGAGAGAAAATAGAACAAATTGGAACTCTCAAATTTAGTTATCAGTCTGTACTAAGTCAACTGAGCCTAACAGCAATGCAGTTTGCCTCAATACCTTTGAAACACAGCACTCAATTTGCAAAAGATGGCATCTTCCTCTTGCACTTGCATGTCAGGTTAGTTTGGGTACCTTGACTCAAGTGGGACTTGAAATCACAATCTTACACTATTATTATTGAATGTCGAAACCAAAATTATTGAGGTTCTGAGTTCAATCTGCTCCGTTTATGGAGTGTAGAAATTGACGTGAAGAAAAAGTTCCATAATGATTCTCTTATGATACAATGACACTGGAGTTAGTTATATGAAGCAATCTACATTAATTATCAACAACAACAGACAAGGATCACCATGGTGGTCAGAGTTCTGAAAACATTGGCCCAAATTCACCTGAATCAAGCATGCTAAACTTATCACAGTATGTTTCAACGAAGCATAAGCATGCCGACTAAAGTCTTATACCCTGCTTTCTTGGTAGTGGTGCAAGTTGCATTTATATAGTGCCTTTAATGTAGTAAAACATCACATGGCCTATCATAAGGGCATTATGAAACGAAAGTTGACAATGAGCCATATAAGCCGACATCAGAACAGAGGCTATTGCCAAGGGGAAAATGCAACATTTGAATTTCTTTTCCATGTGACTAGCCCACTGTAACTGCAGATAACAAGGTGTAGAGCTGGCTGAACACAGCAGGCCAAGCAGCATCAGTGGAACTGGAAAGCCGACGTTTTGGGTCTAGACCCTTCCTCAGAAATGGGAGCAGGTAAGGGGATTCTACGTGGAGAGGAGACGGACAGGACAAAGAAGGGGGCATGGAGCCAATAAAGGTGAATGTAGGTGTGGAGTTAGGGGGCGATAGGTCAGTCCAGGGAGAACGGACAGGTCAAGGGGGCAGGGTGAGGCTGGTAAACAGAAGATGGGGATGGGGCTTGAGGTGGGAGGAGGGGATAGGTGGGAGGAAGGGTAGGTTAGGGAGGCAGGGACAAGCTGGGCTGGTTTTGGGATGTAGTCGGGGGAGGGGAGATTTTGAAGCTTGTGAATTCCACATTGATACTATTGGGCTGCAAGGTTCCCAAACAAAATACGAGGTGCTGTTCCTGCAACCTTCGGGTGGTATCACAAACCAAAAACCAGCCCAGCTTGTCCCTGCCTCCCTAACCTACCCTTCCTCCCACCTATCCCCTTCTGCCACCTCAAGCCCCATCCCCATCTCCTACCTACTGGCCTCGTCCCGCCTCCTTGACCTGTTTGTCCTTCCTGGACTGACCTATCGCCCCCCCCAACTCCACACCTACACTTACCTTCACTGGCTCCACCCCCGCCTCTTTGACCTGTCTGTCTCCTCTCCACCTATCTTCTCCTTTATCCATCTTCTATCCACCTCTCTCTCTTTCCCTATTTATTTCAGAATCCCCCCCACCTCCCCCACTTCTGAAGAAGGGTCTAGACCCAAAACGTTAGCTTTCCTGCTCTTCTGATGCTACATGGCCTGCTGTGTTCATCCAGCTCTATACCTTGTTATCTCAGATTCTCTCGCATCTGCAGTTCCTACTACCACTGTATCTGCAGATCCTTTCTACAATTTCTCTGCGCTAATTTGTTCTTTTCATTGAAGTCCTATACCACGCATTCTTTCTTGAAATATAGAAGACTTTACACTGATCAGATTAACTTTAATTTGTAGTGAATATGTCATTTATATGACCCTTTTGGCAGGCTTTGTCTATTGGCATTGTTTAGTCGAAGAATATTTGGGACTTCCTCTGATTTTTCCGAGCTGGATAACCAAGCTCTGAGGGAGCAGATGACAGGATTGCCATGTTTAAAACTAGTAATGGTGAAATGCTTCTGGAGGTTCACAGAGTAAAAACTGCATGTTTTGCGATGGTTGATTCTCAGTTATTGAACTCATGTCATGCCTAAATGTTTGGTGCTTAAATTGTGACGTTCTCAACAATTTTTCAAAAAACCGCACGTAATTTTCTTGTTTGAAGGGTACTGGGGGAGAACAAAATAATTAGAATTTACTAAGATAAAATAAAACTCATCAGAACTGTGAGTTTTACTCTCCAGTCTGTGTTAACTGAGCCTAACAGCAATGCAATATGCCTCAATTCCCCTGAAAAAAATGTGAAAGAAGATCGACCATATATCCTGTTCCTGTTTATTGGTCATTGAGCCCTACCTTCTCCTTACTGGAAAGTCTATACCCTTGGTTGTAAGATTCAGGCTTAGATATGACAATAATCATTATTGTGGAGCCTTTCAGAATTAGGTGCAAACATGAGAAGGGAGCAATTGGCTGAGATGCTAGATAGGAGCCAGCAGCTGTGGAACTGTGTGCCAATATGAGTCAGTGCCTTTAGGAGGAGAAGAGGAAAGGAAATCAAATTCAAATTAGACATAATTACAGGATTAAATTGTTTTCAAGACCTTAAGTAAGAACAGGCTTTTTCTTCTGACAGTATAAGCATACAGAAATGTCGACTTTTTCTTTCGGTGCATGTCATCTTAATGTTTCTGCTCCTTTTACACAGGAATATGTCAACCTATGAAGTCTCCTCCACCCGAAGCTTCAACTCCCACTCCCCTCAGCGTTCGAAACGTGTGAAGGAGAACACCCCACCAAGGTGTGCCGTGGTGCAGGACAGTCCAGCCTGCAGCACCTTAACGTGTGGCTGGGGGGAGGCCATCAGCACAACCCATGAGCATCAGAGGCAGACCATAGTCATTCCTGACACACCTAGCCCAGCAGTCAGTGTCATCACCATCAGCAGTGACACTGACGAAGAGGAGGAACACAAACGAGTTCCCAACAGGTGAAGAGATAAGAGGCAGTATGATGTAGAATCTTCCAACAAAAAAGATGTTAGGTCCACTGCTGTAAGGGTTTGGGCGTCACAAAAACCCCTACCAACCTTATTTTTTTTTGCTTTATGAAGAATCCTTGTATTCCTTACACTGTCAAGTACTTCTCTTTTTGTTTTAAATGCATCTATGCTAGGCATGTCAGCGTGTAAAAATGGTTTTCACGATCTAACAACTATCTGTTTAATTCTTTACTGACTTCATTAGCACTAATAAACCAAATCAAGACTTTAGCTCAAACAACAATGTTATTTGAGAATGTTTTGAATAGAGTTTGTGCTGGTGATTAGATTTGGAAATAATTACTAACAAAACATTATTAGAGCAGAGATCAAATTTTTAGCAACTTATTATGGCAAGAGAAAGCAAGGCAGTGAGATTTTCAGAGTTGAGATTGTAATATGTTAACAGAAGTGGAAATTAACCCACATAAAATCAAATCACTTACCTGGAAAGAGTCTTTACACCCATAATATACAAGACAAGCCATGGAAGGAATGGCACACACTGTAATTGTGGGACGCAAAATTATCCCTTTGGATTGGAATGTGACTCCTCTCTTCAAAACAAAAATATGATAATCCAAGAAATCACAGGTCGTTTAGATTTAATTCAAAGCAAAGTGAACTAATTGGGCAACATGGATTGCTGAAACAAAAGTAATACTTTTAGAATTATTTGAAGAAACAAAATGAAGATCGATAAGGAAATTTAGCAAACAAAATCTATATGGATTTGCTAAAGTTTCATTTCAGCCAAATATAATGGCACAAAGAATTAAGGAAAATGTGACACCAAGGATAGCGATTGTCAAACAAAAGGTGAAACATAGGGTTAAAGAAAAGTATTTTGAACTGGAGAGAAGCAGTGGTTGTTCCAAACAAGTCTGTGCTGAGACGCGTCTTATTTATTGAATGCATCACCAATTTCGACTTCACAGTTGAAGGATCAACACTGAAATTTGCACAAGGCAGCAAATGAGGGTTACGGCCAATTGAAACGCTGCAGAGTTTTGATCATTTTATTATGAGAATAACATCAAAGAAATGGAAAAGCTGCAGAATGGATTTATTGGAGATAATGAAAACTACAAATGGTGGAGAATCCAAGATAACAAAGTGTGGGGCTGGATGAACACAGCAGGCCAAGCAGCATCTTAGGAGCATAAAAGCTGACGTTTCGGGCCTAGACCGTTCATCAGAAAAGCAATGGATTTATTGGGTTATTTGCAGAAATTAGGGGTTACAAATATAAAGGAAGTCTTGAGAAACTGGATCATTTTTACTGGCATGGGCTGTGCAATGGAGTGGTCTGATTAAGGTCTATATAATTGCAAAGTAAAATGATCAGAGTAAATGAGTAATTGCTCCCACTGATCCGTGACCAGAGTAAACGAAGAGGGCCCAGAGTTACAGTAATCAGAGGAATTAAAAGTGAAACTTTAAAATGATGCACTACAGCGAATACGTATAACGTCAAATCCTTGCCAAATACAATTGTTAAAAACGAATCCTTTTAATTCTTTGAGAGAGGAATGCGATAGTTGTCTCAAAGAGATGAATATTTAATGGCTGGGAAAGTGGGCGAACTTAGCTAAGTATCTGACATGAAAATAATGCTTCAGACTTGACATATTGAATGAATCGGAAACGCTCAATAAGTTTGCTTTTGAGGTTACAGACACGCTTGCTAAAATCGGTGGGTTTGGTTGCAAACATTTCATCAGTCTGCTAGGTAAAATGGTCAATGCACCTCCGGTGATGCATCAATTTTCTGTCCCGCTTGTTATTTATATGCCCGGATTTGCTGGGTGGTTGGTATTACTTCTGGTTCTGTTTCCCAGTGGTTTGTACACAGGATCTAATTCAATGAGTTTGTTAATCAATTTTCAGTTAGAATAACAGACCTCCAGGAAATCCCTGGCATGTCTGTTTGGCTTGTGTGATTATGGATATGTTGTCCCAGTCGAATTTGTGTCCCTTGTCATCTGTGTGTAGTGAGACAAGTGAGAATTAGTCATGTTTCTTGGTGGCTAGTTGGTGTTCATGTACCCTTCTTGTCAATTTTCTTCCAGTTTGGCCTAATGTCATGTTTCTCACAGTCCTTACATGGTATTTTGTACACTACCCCAGTTTTGCTGGGTTTTGGGTATGGGATCTATATGTTTGTCAGTAGCTGTCGTAGGGTGGTTGTCCATAACTCAATTAAAAACACACTTGCTTTTATGTTCAATTCCTCCTGTAACAAACTATATCATTCTTAATTACTTGCTGTACCTGCATACTCACTTTCAGTGATGCACTAATAACACCTGGATCCCTTTCATCTTGAAATTTTGTCAAGATTTTTTCTTTACATAAGACTCTAATTTTTATTCTTCCTGTCAAAGTGAACAGCTTCACTTTTTATTCCCATTCACTTAACCTATCTATATTGGTCTGCAACCTTGTTTTGTCCTCTTCAGAACATAATTTCTTCCCTGTACTTGTGTTCGTCCGCAGATTTAGCTACTATGGCTTCACTCCCCTCATCTAATCATTGACATAAAGTTGAAATAGTTGAGGTCCCAGTACAGACTCCTTTATTCACATGGCATATTGCTCCTGCAAAGGACTCTAATAAATTGGTTAAACATAATTTTCCTTTCACAAAATAACGGTGACTTCCCCAATGACTTAAGTTTTTCTAAGTGCGCAGCCGTATCTTCCTTAATGATTCATTTAAATTCAGTCAGCTGCCGTGGGATATGGGACTGGAGGTTCCAGCGTAAAGACTATTCAATAAACTGATCTCAGTCAGGACAACTCGTTGAGAGTCTATGACTGTTGGAATGCTCAGAAAGTTGGAAATGAGAGTCCGGGTTATCATTGTTGTTAAAGATTATGTTTATGCATAATGAAGGATCTTGGGTGAGGAATGGATCAAATTGAGCTGTTATTCTTTATTCGGATAAATTTTCCATGAACTCCCATTGTCACAAATCACATAAGAAGAATGGCAAATGTGGGGAATTTCCTGGAGGTTAGCTATTGCTGGTTGAACCTCAGGAAGAGTCAGGAATGTACTGTGTGAAGAGGAAGCTGAAGGGTAGGCTGGTTAAAAAGTTCAGCTTCCAAATCGGTGCTGAAGGTGTTTTCTTTCCTTTTTTTCAGCAGACTGTCGAAGCAGAGGAAAAATGTCATCAGCTGTGTCACAGTGCACGACTCGCCAGACTCTGACTCTTCGAGCAACAACAGCCCATATGCCATGCAACAGCAGCACACCATCAGCAGCAGTGCAAGCAACCAGGCCAAAGGACGGTCAGATAGCCACTACTGTGGGAACCCACGCACCATTATTGTCCCACCTCTCAAGACGCAGTCTAGTGATACTGTGGCAGGGTGTGACCGCCTTGTGCCAGGTTTGCTTTCAGTACCTCTTTTATCTTTCATAAGTAAGCCAGGCAGTGTCATGACTGAAGGAGTTCAGTCACAGGCTGGTGTTGATTCTTCTGGCTGTTCATGAGTAAGCAGTAAGATATATTCCTGTGTCTTAGAACATTCTGGTATTGCATTCAGTTCACAGTTGGTTGTATTGATGGCCACTTGTATGAAACTTCGCCCTCACCATCTCTATGTCACCACCTGTCTCCAGGACAGTAACTCTTCTGATTTTAATTGCCCCAACTGTTACACCTCTGTGAGTCAAAGCGAGGAAAAATCATCTGAGTGAAAGTGTCTCTGCACTTAGTGATCACATATGTTCACTTCTGTGCAGGAATAATTAAGTAGCAATTTGGGGCAAAATGTCAGCCTTGTCTCACACAGGAGAGTTCTGCCAAGATGTGCTTTGCTGTTAATGAAATCCAGTAAGTAAGCACAGATAATGAACATTTGTGGCCCATTACATGTAGCCTTTGCAAATTCTGGACAGTTAGGCAGGTATTATTCAGAGCCATTATGTGTTGACCTCTTTCTTGATCAGTGTTTAATAGTTTTACTAATGGCTAAAGTAGATGTTTTTGGATTGATGGAAGGTTAGACTCAGGATAGATAAATTAGAGTATTTTCTAAATGATAAGAAACTAGAGCAGCTTTCAAAAAGAAATTGGATCAGTATGCCAGAAGAAAAGACAGTAGGAACTGCCGATGCTGGAGTCTGAGATAACAAAGAGTGAAGATGGAGGAGCACAGCAGGTCAAGCAGCAGAGGAGCAGGAAAGCTGACATTTTGGGTCTGGACACTTCTGGCCTGCTGTGTTCCTCCAGCTCCACACCTTGCAAAAAGAAAAGGTTTGTTGGACTACGAGGGAAGGATGGGGTATGGATCTAATTAGATAATACTTCAAACAGAGGAACGTTGTGAGTATATGGACAGTGTAAATAAGGGGAAAAAGAAACTTCTTCCCATTAGAATTGAAAACCAGAGAACGTTGACTTAGCAAAAGGGAAAAAAAGTAATAGCCTCTGGAGTGCGCTGCCAGAGGGTGTGGTGGGTGCAGATTCAATTGTGGCTTTCAAGAGAAAATTGTATTATTATCTGACAGGAAATATTTGCAGAGTTATAGGGAATATATAAAGGAGTGGTATTAGATGAAACGATCTTCAAGACAGCTGGCACAAACACAATGGGCTAAATGGCTTGCTTTTGTCCAGTAACCATTCTATTGTTCTTTATTTTTGGCTTTAATGGGACATAATCCCACCTGAGCAGTTAAATAATGCATTGCCCTTTACATAGTTTGTCATAAAAAACTGCATATGATTTGTGAGCAATGCTAAAGGACGTTAATTAGAATTTCTACAAATGGCTTGAGACATAAATCAGGCTCATAAGCTAACCTCAAATGGGTTCATCTTAGGTCATTGGCCTTTCACTATCTGATTTACGGTCAAAGACCTTGTTGAGTGATTGAATTTTATTTCGTGAAACTTATGAAATAGATTATACTGTCAGGTCTGTCCCTTTAATTAGACATTAAGAGTATAAGATTATTTTCCAACTGGCATTAATTAATGTATTTTGTCCAGATTTATGACAATCAGAAAATTGAGTCTCTGGTTTCCTTATTGCACAGCTGGAGCATTTCTTTTACTAAAATTCTCGTTACTTTTCAGGCACACAGGGACATCATTCATTGAGCCACAAGCCCAAAAACTCCAGCACAACGACATCCAGTGCAACCCACTCTTCAGCAAGTTACTCAGCAATATCATCTTACCGGCAACAGAGGTCAACAGCCCATTCCTTTCAACAGCAACCCCTCAATCTCAGTCAGGTACTTGGACACATATCAGGACATTCATTCTAAGTCAGCACTTGTTATTAATCTAGGACAACTCACTCCTCATCAAAATCCTTTTGGTTATTTTCTGCTTTTTCCCCTCCTAATCCCTGTTTGCTTTCTCCTGATGTCTGCCAACTTGCTTCTGATCCCTTCCCATTCTCTCCTTATCTCTGCCCACTCACAGCTCATCTCTATTGACTCACTTTTGATTTTTACCTTTTTGCATCAAATCTCTGACAACTCTATCTTCATTTCTGTCCGCCTCTCTCTATCCTCATTCACTTGCTTCCGACTTCTTAATTCACAATGGCTGGGATCCCATTCTAGTTGTGAAGATAGGTTGGAGCGCATCTGGTATATCATATTGACAATAAGGTTGTGTTTGGTTGAGATCTGTCCAGGTCCGAGCGTAGGATGGAGTGCTGATGTGATTCGCCGGTTGTGAGCATAGGATCTAAGATGGATCGTAAACCTGGCATTGAGAGTATAAGATTGTGTGTTGGATGGTATCCTACTGGAGTAAGTAATGAGAGTTAGTGAGATTCCCTCTCACGTCAGTGCTTCTTAGGATTTCCTCTAATCAGGGTTATCAGGAGAAAGAATGATTCAAAAACAATATGAATACTTCTGGAGCTGACTGTGTTAGGTCATTCAACATGCTTCTCTCTACATCAGTTAACAGCATGTGTTGTCTTTTAGGCTCAGCCACACGTGACAGGGATCCAGGAGCGGAGTGGCAACCATGGACATCGGAGGCAGCAAGCTTACATTACACCGACCATTGCTCAGGCACCCTATTCGTTCCCACATCGTAGTCCTTCACACTCTACTGTGCATCCGCATCTGGCAGCAGCCCATCTATCTGGGCAGCCTCACCTGTACACCTATGCCACACCTGCTGCCCTTGCACCTACAGGCACAGTGGCTCATCTTGTGGCATCACAGGGGTCTACCAGGCATACTTATGCCACTCATCCTGGAGGGATAGTCCACCAGATGCCCGTTGGTATGGGACCAAGGGTACTGCCATCTCCGACCATCCACCCAAGTCAGTATCAAGCCCAATTCGCCCACCAGACATATATCAACGCTTCACCGGCATCAGCTGTCTATACCGGATATCCATTGAGCCCAACCAAGGTCAATCAATACCCTTACCTTTAAGGCTCAAAAACAACAAAGATATTGTATTGAATTGAAACAAGCAACGATGCATCTTGTACTTGAGAAGGTAGTTGAGAAATGAACTGGAAGGAAAGTGCTCGGTCACGGGATGAAAACTACAGATCTTTTTTTAAAAATCAGACATTAATTAAAAAAAACCAAATTTTGAAAGCCTGACAATTGACCTCTGACCAGTGAAGATGATGTATGAAGGGGAGTCAAGCAACACATGTTCGGTGGATATTTAATCTCTGAAATATTTTAAAGACCTGTGAACTTGGGACCCTGGAAGCTACCCTGAGAGTTTGGTTGAAGTTTTTAATTGAAGTTCAGTAAACGAACTACAGTTGATTTCTCAATTTCATTTTATTTTATATTTTGTTTGGGTAAACAAATAGCTGCTTATCTTTTCCTAAATCAAACCCTCCTTGTGAAGGTAGAGGCTGCCAGGGCGCCTTTCAGAATGTAGGGAGATGAGGAAAGCTTCATTAAATGATGTGATACCAATAGATATTAATCGTGATTGCACAACCCTGATTCAACTTAGCTCTGTTCTTAAGGCATGTTAGTTGTGACAGTTCTGAGTTCCACAGTTTTTGTGTGTGTGTGTGTGTGTGTGTGTGTGTGTGTGTGTACGCGTGCAGGGGGTGGGGGGGGGTATTTTTGCTGTCATTTTTGTTTTTAGCAGAAAGCTTCCTGTCATGTTCCAAACATATTCCCTTCTAGTGCCTTACAGAAAAGGACAAGAATTCCTCCAGACTTCCAATAGATCTAATGGAGCTGGTGTTAATGCTAAGGCAATCCTCCCAGTCACAACTCTTGGGCATGATGGCTCTGCATGGTGAAAGGACTGGGACTAAGAGTGTAGGGTTGCGTTTGGAGAAACACAGTCTGAGTTTGCATGTCCTTTCTTCTCTTTACAACTCCTCAGGTGTTGGCAGCTCATCATTCCCTCTCCAGGTAGCCTGTCAACGTAGACAGAACATAATGTTGCAAGCAACAAAGTGCCATTTGACACTCAAGCTCTCAAATCTACCAGTAGTCTATACATAGTTCTTGTAATACAGATGCATCCCCTCTGCTCTCCGCTTATTGACCCACCAATATAAAGGGACACCTATGTCCTGTTAACAATATCAAGTCTTGTCAGTAAACTCTGTGTCCTATTGCTCTTTAAGGTGCCAACTGTCATTGAATTACTGACTATCTGTTAACAATTAGTCTTGACATTGATTCAGTCATGGAAGGTATGACCACATTGTTACAAATGGCATGTACTAGCAAGTTGGGGGAAGAATGAGAGCTGCCAAATTGCACAATGTTCCTAGGTAATTCAACTGTGTACTGTGTGGTACTTTAGGTACATGAAGTTGATGTTTTCTGGTGTCACCTTTGGAACACATCTATTTCAGCCCACCAAAACATTCTGCTTCTGCCATTTCTTTAAAAAACAATTCCTCCATGACTGCAACATTTTAAGTGGTGACCTTTTCCAATTAAATAAACAGAAAACATTCAGTTATTTCCCTTAAGCAACTCAATATTAAATCTTCTCCTGCAAGGACACATTTCTTCTGTCAATTTTCTCACCTATCTTCATAGTTTCTTGGAATTAGCTTAATCTTATTGAACAGTGAAGTAGGCTTGTGAAGTTGAGTAGCCTCCTCCTGTTCCTATGTTTCACCCTTTTATTGATGTGGATGCTTTCTGGTACCCTGCAGGAGCCTTGAGAGCGGTCCAGAAGGCATCACAGCTGAAACAATCCTGCACGTGTGTACTTTACACCCCTCAGGATATGATGGTCAATGACTTTTGAAGAGACCTGGCCAGAAGCAGGTTTCAACTGTCCCCGCATTTCTGTGACACTGGATCACCGAAGCCAACTCTGGTCTCTCCTTCATGTCACCATAGCTGAGCACATTACAATCCATGGCGAAGGCTGTGGCCGTCTGAGGCAAATGTGCCCAAGTAACTCATTGACTTGATCAGAGACATGAGGGAAGCAGAACAAAGAGTTTAGGAATGGATCTATAGTACCAGTGGCTCTGACTGGCCTGACACCTCGCATTTTTGTTCTGTAAGTTTGACTGTGACCTGCTAGTAAAACATCCAAGACCAAGGGTACAGCTTGAGAATCTAAAGTGGTACAATTACAAGTTAGGTTTCTTCTTATTAGAATGAATATTTTAAAAACAGAGAGCAACAATTAAGAGCAGAATGTCTTTACTCACCACACAAATTTGGGGTGACTGGCATTTTGTAAAAGAACATGTCAGTTTTTTTTTCCTGTTCAGTGTGGTACTTCAACAACTGCTGTTTTAAACTTTTTAAATTAATTGTTCATTGTTTTTCTTTTGGTTATTTGTTTTCTTTCTGAAAATAATCAGCCCTACTTTTTTAAGACGAGAAATTTAATTTCTGTCTTTTCGCTTCTGATTGTGCTGCGTATGTGTTTTTTTAGAGCAGTGTCGTCCAATAGAATTCACTGGCGAGAGCTCCAGTTTTAGTCACAGCTATATAATTTACACACCCTCTTGCAATACAAGTAAATGTACTTTACATGTGTATCTTTACTGAAAAAAATCTAGCACTATTCAGTAAATAACAAAGTAAAATAAATATTACACTGCTTTTCGTCACCATTTTTCAACAAACACAAAACATACACATAAGTCATGTGAATAACACTAACATCACATGCCTAATGTGAATCATTTTTGATTACTAATCCAAAATACATCTATATCCCCTATAAGCCACATCTGAAGGTATAATTAGCCAAACGTAGCTAGTGACTAATGAAGTGGGCCACACTGCATTAAGAAAAAAATGATTGAATTTTTACAAAGATTAACTTCCTCTATGAATTGAGTAATTACATAGCCTTTAGGTTGTTATAGGCTGACATTTGTTGAGTTGATTTCTAAGTCAGCTTAAGTGCTCAGTACATTCATATGGTCTGATCAATTATATCCATGTTCACTGTACATTCTAAAGGCCAGGCTTTGCAGTAACCAAGTGCAATCCCATCAAGGAGGAAAGCTGGCTATGAGTGAGTGTAAGGATGTGGATAAAGAATAAGTCACTCATACATAGAAAAACAAAATGACATTTGACACCAAAGAAACAACATTTTATGGCATTATTTGTGCTTTGCTGCCTATGATTGTCAGGCTCTTTCATGAAGATTATCTGTTAGGAGGAGACAGCTGGAACTTATTCCTCTTCATTTGTAATTAACACTTAATACTTGACTTTTTTTTCATTAGGTGGGAATTTCTCAAAGGTTTAATGGTTACTGGCATTGCTGCTATTTTCATGTATTTAAACATTCAAGTGAGTCTGTATCTGTTCTATATGTATATACATATGTTTATATATAAAAAGGAAGAAAAAATACCTGATCATTAAATCTGGGAAGGGGCATAAAAGCTACTGATTATCAGTTAAAGTCTGCACAGTTTCAATTGTTAATTCACACACAAATTAACTTTTATTCTATTTCACACAATTATACATGCATCCCAAACACTGTTGAAAGATACAAGTATATTTTCACTCATAACCAATAAGAAGCCCCCCTTCTTCCCCCAATCTGTCCCCATCATCTTGAAACCACTGGGTGCCTGAAGGGCTGAAGTAAGGAGTTATCAATGACTTTTCGAAAATGAATGAATAATAATGGAGCAGTCAGTTCAACAGTAACCCGTGTGTGGCTGGAATTTCTCGATAACATGAAATCTCTCTGTATTCTGACCCTGTTCCATGCTAGCTCTTTTTCTTAAGCACCTTATTGCAGTTTGGTTGTTTAAGTCAAACATTTTTGTCTTCTTTTAAGATGTGTTTCCGAGCATCTTAACAATTTGGCGGAAAGTGCCTTTGTCTTGGAAGCACTTCAATGTATATTGGCAATAGACTGCATGGATTTAAAGAAGGCAAGATTTCAGACTCAGAGCTGAAGGCTGTGACAACTCACTGAGGTCCAACACAATGGAGAGACGTAGCTACTACATTAGCTATCAGTGTTCCACACACTCCCCCTCTGAGTATGTCATTGAGAACATTCCTGAGCCAAACAGAAGTGGGCCCATAATGGAGGTGCTATCACATGTACAGAGTTATGTGAAGTGAAGGTGAGTTGCAGTAGAGTAGTCAAGCATTTGAGATTGTCCTAGAGTTTCCTGAAAGAAAGATAAATTAATCTTCCAAATGGCATGAGCAACTCCAGATAAAATTCATTGGGGCATGCAAATTCTATGTTCTTTCTTTTCATCGTAAAAACAGAGATAGAGACTAAGGAACTTTTGGACCAGATGGTTAATAGTGAGATGTCATTTGATCAGACACCAACAAGGAACCTATCCAATCAATCAGGGTTGGCAACCTTAGAGAAACATTGGGCAAATGGAAGATTTGGAGAGAGGGGAAATTAAGTTCTAGCCAATATTTGGAGGTTAAATCCTCCCCGTCATTCCACTTATCCCACCTCTCTCTGCTGGTTGCATGCATGTCTTTGTGAGTATTGGTAAATCTAGTGGAATTGGGTCTAAAAAGATTCTAATGTTGTTGGAAACCTGTTTGTAGCTTTGTTGGGGGCGGGGGGGGGGGGGGTGCGTGATGAATTTGTCTCTACGGACCCTTCAGATTTTCATTTCAGGTTCTATGTTGCTGAAATTGTTGTGCAGTGTTATGGTTTTTTGGATGAGCTGCAACATATTCAGAGTCTGGTGCTAAATTTACAGGAGAACTTTCTTTTACATAGACTAATCTGACCTGAGCAAGATTTTGAAATAGGGAAATGGTGGTTGAGTGTTGCAATGTTAGCTTGTTATTTTTTCTTCAAGCCTCAAACACAGGTTGACTTTAAATATACCATTGTGGCTGGATGCAGGATTGTGACACGAAGGACTCACATCGTGATTGTTATCAGTTATTTATTCTCCCTTCCTTCAACTCCTGAATCTTTGCTGCCATCAGGTTTTCCATGATGCTGTTCGCAAGCAAACATATGAACTCATAACACATAATGTAGACAGAACATCAAAGGGAATGAATAATGATAAGCAAAAAACTTAACATGGGCCTGGCTCAAATTAGTCCACTCAGCACTGATCTGGACATCTACATTCCTAGAATGAAGGCATCGAGCCATTAGAAGAGATATTTAATAGATGTTTCAACCTTGCTTGGTGCTCTTCTTTGCCTTCTATAATACATAACTATTCCAGCTATAAATCGGAAGGAAAAGTGATGTTGGAAATTTGTACAATTGCAATTGAGTTGATGTGGAAGAGGGTTTGGTGAGATGATTCTGAAAAAAGCAGTGGGAAGGAGAAGATAATGAGACTACAGAAAGTTGAGGTTGCTAGGTCAATGAAGCAGAATAATAGCATTGCGCACAATATATAAGAAGGAATAATGAAAGCTACAGTGGTTTATGATGTAGTTGGTATAAATTACAGATGCATAAGGATGCTTTTCAGAGAGATAAAGTGCTTAAAAGTCCATAACTTAATATTTGGTTTAATGGGAAAATGTATTAAACAAGGGTTTACTCTGTAACTGACTTGCTCTGCTGGCACTCCATGTCCTGTCATTGCATTGCTTTTCCCACAGTGCCATACTGACCATCCCAAACTTTGATGACCTGACCACACTGTCCTGCCAACATTTTGCCAATCTGCCCTATCCGTGTCATCCTGCACTGCCCTGCTGATTCTGTGCTATGTACCCAAATCACACTACACTGGATGTGAGTTTGCTGCTGAGCTGGAAGGTTAGTTTTCAGACGTTTCGTCACCATTCTAGGTAACATCATCAGTGAGCCTCCGACGAAGCGCTGGTGATATGTCCCGCTTTCTATTTATCTGGTTAGGTTTCCTTGGGTTGGTGATGTCATTTCCTGTTCTTTTTGTCAGGGGATGGTAGATTGGCTCCAAATCAATGTGTTTGTTGATGGAGTTCCGGTTGGAATGCCATAGAAGCATGGCATTCCAACCGGAACTCCATCAACAAACACATTGATTTGGAGCCAATCTACCATCCCCTGACAAAAAGAACAGGAAATGACATCACCAATGCAGGAAATGACATCACCAACCCAAGGAAACCTAACCAGATAAATAGAAAGCGGGACATAACACCAGCGCTTCGTCGGAGGCTCACTGATGATGTTACCTAGAATGGTGACGAAACGTCTGAAAACCAACCTTCCAGCTCAGCGAGCAAACTCACATCCAGAACCTCAACCTGAGCTACAAATCTTCTCAAAACTCGCTCACACTACACTGTTCATACTACCCTTGCAACACTCCCTTACCACACCATACTGCTACATTTGTACTTACCTTTGCCTATTCCACCCTACTGTGCTCACGTTTCTGCCTCATTCATATTACCACAATAGAGCTGACAGTTTGATTGAGAAGTGATGTCCCCTTCAGGCTAGAAGATACCAAATACAGGCTGGAGTTGCCAACCCCCAGGCAAAGATAGATTGAAACAGAACAGGATGCAAATGGAAAATAAGAATCCTAAAGAAGTTACTCTATATTGGTGAAATCTTCTGTCCCAAAATTCTTCATTCATTACCTTAGTTACTCTGATAAAACCCAATTCAATTCTTCCTATTAATACACTGTTGTTCTTCCTGATAAGATGTTAGTGGTGATTAGTCATTTTGAATTTCCTAACCAACAGCTGCTTAGAATTAAAAGTCTTTGATTCTTGGCATCTGGGAAGGTCCTCCTGTGGTGCAGTGGTAGTTTTCCTAACCCTGAACCAAGAAACACAGGTTCAAGTCCCACCTGCTCCAGAGGTGTGTAATAATATGTCTAAACAGATTGATTAGAAAAATAGGTGTTGGCATCTGGGATGGTTGCTTGTGGTGTGGGGGTAATGTCCTTACTTCTAAGCCAGGTATGCAGGTCCAACTCCCAAATGCTGCAGGGGTATATAATAACATTGCTGAGAAGATTGATTAAAAATTATCTATAAAGTTCTCAGCCTCCATATTGAGGGGCTCAGGCGTTGTAGTAATAGTATCCCTACCACCGAATTTGGAGGCCAGGGTCCCTGTCCCACCCGCTCCAGAAATGTATTATAATATCTCTGAACAGGTCAATTAGAAAATAACTTGGCAATCAAGAAGAAACTCTGTCCCCTCAATACTCATTGATGTAGCCCTCCAGGAATCACTTCATGTTAAATTGAGAGAAGGGGAATCTTAGTGGTTAATGTGGGGTACATTTATTGCATTACACAGATGTGGACAGTACCCATCTCTGCTAAAAATTTCACCTTCTCTCTCCAAGGTATCTTTGGGGTTTTAACCTCAGAATTTTGTCTCACCCTTGTTCAGTGTCAAGCCCTGGTAACCTGTATTAAACTTTCTATAGGTTTGTGTTTCAATGTATTATTCTATGTTATTTTCTTTGTGGACTGTCTTTCTTGCTCTGTAATTTGTTGTCTTTTTAAAGATGGGGGCACAGTTTTGGTGCAGAGAGGAGTGAGATGTTGTAGGAATATATGTACAATGTAGAAACTTATATCTTTGCCCCATATTCTAGGTATGGTTACAAGAATGTTTATTTTGCTGAATTGTGGAGTGTTTTTAAAAACAAAACAAAGTTCAGCCAGAAACTCAAGTCGTAGCTACTAAATGCTTGTGTTTTTCTAATGATGTTGTGAGCTCACTCTTAATTGTTTCAGTTGTAGGAGGAATGAGTGGAAATTTTATGGTCTCATCTTGAAACTAATATTAGAAACATTGTAAATTAAAAGAAGATTTTAATGAAAAAATAGAGTATATAGTTATTTTAACTGTTACTATTAACTGTAGGGAGAAAAGGGGGTCTATTGTTGTGAACTGTTTAGCTTGTAGTTCACTGGTTGTTGATCATTTTTTCGGTCTCCAAGTGAATCTGCTTATCTCCTAATCAGAATATATGCACTCACATATGCATATTGTATATGTGTGGAAATGTAATCACAACTGTCTTGGATTTACATTAAACTGTTTCAAATCACTCCAGGACAAGTCTGTATGTCTGTGTCTACTGCCAGTGTTTGTTACGACATACTATTTTCATGTGTTTTACCATTCATGACAAGTCTCCCACTATCTGCTGTCTGCTCATCAGACTCAAGCCCATGTTTTGGTGCTTATCTAATATGTTAACTAAGCTTGGTTATTTATGGGAATTGTAAAACAGGCGAACCTAAAAGAGATGATCTAGTTAGTTATCTCATTTCTGTTTGTGTGACTTTGCTGCTGTATTTTTCATACTGCAACAATGACTACAGCTGAAAAGTACTTCATTGCTTTTAAAGCAATTAGGAACATCATGAGGTCAAGCAAAAGCTATTACAAGTATACATCTTACTGTTTCTTTGTGTAAGTGGGTATAATTGACATCAACGTGAGATCCACTGATTATAAGACCATAGAATCATCATAGCATTCCTACAGTGTGCAAGCAGGCCATACGGCCATTGAGTCTACACCAATCCTCTGAACACCATCCCACCCAGACCTAACCCTCTACCCTATCCCTGTAACCCTGCAATTCACATGCACATCTTTGGTCTAAGGGAGGAAACCCAAGCAGACACGGGGGGAATATGCAAAGGTGAAATCAAACCTGGGTCCCTGGCATTGTGAAGCAGCAGAGCTAGCCACTGTGCCACCCCATATAAAAATGTAGGAACAGAAGCAGGCCATTCAGTTCTTCAAGACTTGTCTGCAATTCAGTGAGATCACAGTTGATCTGATAATCCTCAACTCTACCTTCCTGGCTTAAACAGTCTACCTCAACCTCAAATGTACCCGATGACCCAACACTGACGGCCTTCTGTTGGGAGGAATTCCATAAATTAAATATATTCAGAAACAAATCCTACTCATGTCTGTCATAAATGGATAACCCCTCTATTCTGAGATACACCGTCTGGTCCTAGATTCTCCTGCAAGTGGGAACAGTCTCTCCACATTCCATCTTGTCAAGCCCCCTAATAACCTTAGTGTTTCAATAAGGTCTCCTCTCATTTTTCTAAATTCCAATTAGTACAAGCCCAAACTACTCAACCTCCCCTTGAGAGAAAGTTTCTTTTTACCCACGATCAACCTACTGTACCTTCTCTGGATTGCCTTCAATGCCAGCACTTATTTACTTAGATAACGGAACTGAACTGTTAACAGAATTTCAGCTGCAGTTTGTTCAGTATCTTGTATAGTTTTAGTGGGATATTCCTATTTTTAAGTTCTACTACTTTGAAATAAAGGTCAATCATACATTTGCCTCCTCGATCACCTGCTGATTTTGTGTGATAACTTTTTATGAGTCAAGGAATATGCTTACCCCCAAATCCCTTTGTGCTGCAGCTTTCTGCAGGCTTTCCCTTTCTCAATAATGTTCACGTCTTCTATTTTTCATGCCAAAGTCCATAACATCACATTTTACCACATTGTATTTCATCTGTCAAGTTTTTGCCTGCTTAGTTAACCTGTTTATAATTCTCTGTACACTCATTGTGTCATCGTTACTACGTCACATGCCACCTATGTTTGTGTCATCCACAAATTTAACTAAAGTACATGCATCTCCATTATCTAATTTACTGACGTTTACAGTAAATAATTGTGGCCCGTGTATGACCTCTTCTCTTCTATTAGTTAGTCAATCCTCTATCCGTGATGATATATTACCTCCATGACTTAATGCGTTTCAGTAAGAGCCCAATGTGCAGTACCTTATTGAATAATAAGAAACCAGAACCAAGCCAGTCCTCTGGGTGATGCATAAATGTGATACATGAACCAGATCTTCCCTCAGTACTTGAGGGTCTTGCGGACAAGCAATATATGAGATGAGTGATTCTATACGTTGTATTGAAGATTATCATGTCCTGTATCATTTTTTGGTTCAACTCCTCCATGTCAACCAGGTTTCTTAAACTAAACTAGTTCCATTTGCCTACTTTTGACAGAAATCTCTCTCAACCTTTCCTTTTCATGTACCTGTCCAAATAGCTTCTAAATATTGTAACTGTACCATGATCTCTTTTCATAGCCAGTTTCAGGTCTTCTATCTATTTTTTAGTTTGTTTTTTCTTTTCTTTCATTAGCACTGGGCATACCAAAGTGCTCCGTAGTCTATAAATCCCTTTCAGAAGTAGAGTAACTGTTGTGTTACAGGAAAGATTGCAACTAATTTACATACATCAAGCTCCCTCAAAAATAATTTGATAATCTGTTTCTGCTAGCTGGAAAATAAATATTCACCAGAATACTGACGTGTACTCTCTCATTCTTTGTTGACAAAGTGATGAGATCTCTAACACTCATGTGAGAGAGAAGAAGGTGCCAAAATCTCATGTGAAAGACAGAGCTGCTGACTGCTTGGGCCGTCCTCACTGCCAAGCACAGATATCTAGGCAGGCCCTGTGCATAAGCCCCAAAGGGTGATTTACACCCACAACCTTCTGACCCAGACACAAGAGTCCTACCTACTCAGTCATAATTGATACAAGCAGCTCAAAGAAGGTGCCAAGAATTTATATGCTGGGGCATCTGCATGGAGAGTGAGATTGAGGTGGGTAAGTAGGAAAGTGAACTCGGCAGAAACAGAACATGGCGACTCGATGTTTGATATCTCCAAAGATGAGAAATTATTGGTGTAGGATAACTTGAGAAGAGTAGTGAAAATATCTCCATGAGCAATGAAGGCACGGGGTTGAGCAAGTGGTAGAGAAGGAGATTCTTAAATGACAAAGGTGAAACCTTAAAGAAGGCAACATTGCTGGAGCAGAAAGGGAATAAACCAAGGTAAGGTTTGATAATAAGAACTATGGCCCACTGAGACAAGAGTAATATTGAATGGCATAGGTAGGAGTGGAGATGTAGAGGGGAGACATTGAGAGTAGATTCGTTGACAAAGCCCAGCGTTTCCTTGAAGGTGTGAAGATTTTGCCCATGACGTTTTTTTCACATTATACTTCAGGTCGTCTACCTTCCTCAGCATCGTTATATTGAAAACATTTTACATTGAAAATTTCACACAGCTAATAGGTTTTTCAACTCGAGTGTGAACGTTGTGGTGAAGTCTCATTTTAGAAACTTGAGCACAAAAATTAATGCTGAGATTCCAATGCAGTACCAACCAGTGCTCCACCATCGGAAATATGTCTTGTGAATGAAACTTTACATGGAGGTCTTTTCTGCCCTTTCAAGATGATGTAAAGGAATTTGTGGAGCTATTTTAAAGGACTGCAGCTGAGTCCTTCCAGTATGTTGGCCAATATTTTCCCTGATCGAACCAATGATCTGTTTATCACATTGCTATTTATGGGCTAGTTAGATGCCACATTTATGACAGTACAACATAACAATGGTTCAAAGCCCCTAGGTGCTTTTTCCAATATATACAGTTCTGTTGCTTGCCTGAGAAGCTCTCAACAGGATTAGTAAATAGTACATATGTACGTCTGGCAAGAAGAGGGTCAGATTTGGACAAAATAATGCTGAACTTTCCCAGCTTTTGTTTTCTAGGTAACTGAATGTTTTTGGGTTGCAAATTCAATTGGCTCAGCAGTGGAGCTACCAACTCAAACCTCCAGGAGGTATACAATTAAGAAGGTGAGTCAGGAATTACTGCCCAGTCATTAAGAATCAGCTACTGGAGGATTTCAGAAGCTATCTTTACAATGAGTGCCACTAAACTGAGTCGGATAGCAAGAGGCCAGGATGAAATGGTGGAAATGGCAGACATTTCTTTACCACCATGGATGGCACAGTGACTCAGTGGTTAGCACTGCTGCCTCACAGCGCCAGGGACCCATGTTCAATTCCAGCCTCAGGCAACTGTCTGTGTGGATTCTATACATTCTCCCCGTGTCTGCTCGGGTTTCCTCGAAGTGCTCCTGTTTCCTCCCACGGTCCAAAGATGTGCAGGTTAGGTGGATTAGCCATGGGTGATGCAGGGTTACAGGGATAGGTTACAGGGGGATGGTGTAGACTTGATAGGCCAAACGGCCCACTTCCACACTGTAGGGACTCTATGATCAACAATTTCCATGTCTTCAGCCTCCAGGAGATGGTTATGAAATACAAGCCTCTGCCTGTGGTTGACCACCAGCTTTCTGACTAGCAAGCTTTAAGATGCAACTCTATATTATGTGAGAAGCAGTGACATAATATTAAAATCACTGGTTAAGTATTCCAGAACCTCAGGCTAATGTTCTGGGGTATGGGTTCAAATTATTTGTTTAATTGGTGAAATTTGAATTCAATAAAAATCTCGGATAAAATGTTAGCTTAATGGTGACCACTGTTGATTGTGATAAAACCATCTGGTTCACAAACCTGCCATCCTTACCCAGTCTGGCCTAAGTATGACTCCAGAGTCACAGCAATGTGGTTGCTTATTATTTGCTGTCTGGGTAATTGGAGATGCAAATTAAATGCTAACTGATGCAGTGATACCCATATCTAATGAATGAATTAAAAAGAATGATCATTACATTCAGCTATGCACCACTTTCTGGTAAGTTGATGAGCGGCAAACACTGTGAGCATTACATATCCATCAGGAAGTATTCAACTGCTCTCAGAAAGTACCTATTAAATGTTTCATTAACAATCTCAATTGAATTTCCACTTCTGCTGGATGGGGTGCAATTAATACACAAGAAGCCTCTGGGAAAATTAGATGCAGGCAGCAACAATTAGATTCCTGTCCAATGTTATTTTTCCTAATTTCCTTCCAACTCTCCTCCAAGGGCTCCTTAAAATTCCCAGCACAACTGGGCTAGACAAGTACTAAACTTCACATTCTGTAGAAGTCTTGTTGGAGCTGGATGTGCTTGATATAGATACCACTTTTGTGAGGGGAAGGAGGTGAAATTGGTGTTAGGCTAAAATGAACTTCAATACAATGAAAAAGAAAATCAGGTAGGATGTAAAGTAGGATGTCAATTGGCAAATTTGCTTTGTCACAAAAGATCATGACCTTTTTGTCCTCAAAGACAGCATCTGTGGAATTTTCTACCCCAAAGACAAGTGGGAGTAGGATCATTGAATTTATTCAAAGCAGAATTAGATTTTTGATAGACAGATTTTGATTTCTGCAGGGATATTATTGCTGGACTGTTAATCCAGAGACCCAGATAACATTCTGGGGACCTGGGTTTGAATTCAAAAAAATATCTGGAATTAAGAATCTAATGATGATCATGAATCCACTGCCAACTGTCAGGAAAAACTCACCTGGTTCCTTAAGGAAACTGCCATCCTTACCTAGTCTGGCATACATGTGACTCCAGACCCACAGCAATGTGGCTGCCCTCTGGGCAATTAGGGATGGACAATAAATGCCGCCTAGCCAGTGACGTCCTCATCCTGTTAACAAATAAGGAAAAAAAAGGGTGTTATAGGTGGCAGATAGGAAATTGGAGTTGACTAGACAACTAGATCAACTATGATCCTACTGAATAAGACTCGAAAGGCTAAGTGATTTGTTCCTAAGTCCTATGTTCCAAAGCCCAATTTTAACTCACTCAGAAGCTATCCACTAACACAAAGCTGAAATTGCTCCCCACAAGTGTTGTCTATTCCTTAAAAATAATTTTGCTTGCATAGGGTGTCATAAATAGAGATGGTAAGCATAATAAGGAATTTTTAAACAAATTATTTATTCAAAAGATTGTAAAAATTGGAAAATGTTATATTATGATAGAATTCACCCTGCAATCTGATGTAACCATCGGGTTTGGAGAAGATTTGTAGCTCATGTTGAGGTTCTGGATGTAAGTTTGCTCGCTGAGCTGGAAGGTTCGTTTTTAGACGTTTCATCACCAGTCTAGGTAATATCATCAGTGAGCCTCCGGTGAAGCGCTGGTGTTATGTCCCGCTTTCTATTTATCTGTTTAGGTTTCCTTGGGTTGGTGATGTCATTTTCTGCATTGGTGACGTCATTTCCTGCATTGGTGACATCATTTCTTGTTCTTTTTCTCAGAGGGTGGTAGACGGGGTTCCAAATCAATGTGTTTGTTGATGGAGTTCCGGTTGGAATGCCATGCTTCTAGGAATTCTCGTGCGTGTCTCTGTTTGGCTTGTCCTAGGATGGATGTGTTGTCCCAAACAAATTGGTGTCCTTCCTCATCTGTATGTAAGGATACTAGTGATAGTGGGTCATGTCTTTTTGTGGCTAGTTGATGTTCATATTGTATGACGTAACCATATTACAATTGAGTAAAGACAAAGACATGAAGGAGCAGCTGGCCAGAGGTGATGGGAAAGGAAGCCTAGCAGGGAAGACGGTGGAGCAGCAATGGCAAGGGTTTCTGGGGTGATTTGGGAGGAACAGCAGAAATTCATCCCAAGGAAGAAGAAACATTATGGGGAGGAGGAGACAACCGTGTCTGATAAGGGAAGTCAGCGACAGCATAAAAGCAAAAGAAAAAGCGTTCAGAAGTGCTGAGGAAGCCAGGAGATTGGGAAATATTTAAAAACATGCAAAGAATAACAAAAAAAGTAATAAAGGTGGGAGAGGATGAAATATGAGACTAACCTGGATAGTAATGTAAAAGAAGAATACAAGAGTTTTTGCAGCAGCAAAAAACTTTGTACTCCAATGCCACCAACCAAGCATGGATAACCACCTGGAACAAGCCATTACCGTACAACAACAGAGGACTAGAACAAAGAAAAGAATAACCCTAAAAGCCAAACTATCCAAACTCATTCATAGCAACAACATGGACAATACAGAAACATGGGTCAAGAACATCTCAGACTGACCACTTACAGACACTGAGAAGACCATCCTAGTATGTGGATTGAACTATATCTAGAAAGACACCAAAAAACTGACCTTCTAGCTGCGCTGGGATCGACACTGAAGAGCAAAGGACTCCTAGAAGAAATACAACAGACCACCAGGCTGGCATGGAGGCTCAGTGATTAGCACTGCTGCCTCACAGCTCCAGGGACTCGATTCCACCTCGGGCAACTGTGTGGAGTTTGCACATTCTCCCTGTGTCTGTGTGGGTTTCCTCCAGGTGCTCCGGTTTCATCCCACAGTCCAAAGATGTGCAGACTAGGTGATTGGCCATACTAATTTGCCCATAGTGTTTGGGGATGTGTAGTCTAGGTGGATTATAGGGCGGGGGTGGGTCTAGGTGGGAAGCTCTGAGGGCCGGTGTGGACTTGTTGGGCTGAAGGGCCTGTTTCCCCACTGTAGGGATTCTCTGATCATCAGACAGACGATAGTCCCATCACTGAGCAGAAAAGCTAAGTGGTACATATTCAACACAGAAGAAAAGGCAGCCCTGAAAGACTCAAAAAAGACAGAAACATAGTAATCCTTCTGGCGGACAAAGGTTGCATGACAGTAATCCTTCATAGAGCTCAATATATCAAGAAAGCCAATGCACTACTAGCAGATACTGTTACATGGCAACAGACCCAACACCACAGTTAGAGAACCGGATCACAACAACCCTGAAGAAATTACACAGCTCAAGAGACATCAACAAGACAGGTGACTAAAAACTGAAGCCAGAAGGATCCAAACCACCCAGCTTCTTTGGATTCCCTAAGATACACATGCCAGGGATACCCTCATGCCCACTGTGTCACACCAACATAAAGACTAGCCAAAAAAACTACAAAGGAAACTGAAATACTTAGTTGACAACACTACCCAGTCCATCTACTCCTCCCAAGAATTCCTCAACATCAAAGACACCAGAATAGAAGAGGACGAGATAATGGTATCCTTTGACATAATAGCGCTATAAACATCCAGAAACATCAATCTAGCCAAAGAGACAATTGGTACACTGCCAGACAAATCAGGAAGGCAGGCACTCCACGACACCGAGAGCGTTAACAAGAACAGCACCCCTGAAGCTACTTGATCTGTGCCTCTCAATCCATTTCATCTTCAACAGCCATATATGTAAACAAATCAACGGAACACTAATGGGATCCCCAATATCAGGACTGAAAGCAGAAGTGGTAAAGCAAAGATCAGAACAGACAGTACTCCCCGCTATCCAACCCAAACTCTGGGTCTGCTATGTAGATGACAGCTTCGTGATTTTCAAACGCACAAGACTAGAAGAAACCCACTGACACAGAAAGAACATCTTCACCGGAATAAAATTCACAAAAGCAGAAGTGGACAACAACTGACTACCCTTCCCGGACACAACGGTGGAACGCAAGAACATTGGGGAACTCCAGAAAGACAACACATACAGAACAGATACTTAATTACACCAGCAATCACCGCAACACCCATAAACAGAGCTGCATCAGGACATTATTCAAATAGACCACAACACACTGCAGCAACCCAAAACTGCACAAAGCAGATCAGGAGCACTTATACAGAGTTTTTAAAACAAATGGATACCCAAAAAGCACCATCTGCAATCACCTCTGCGACAGAATACAGCAAGAAGGCGCAACATGGTCAGACACACTAATCACTCTACCTTACATCAGGGGCACATCAACGATGACCACAAGACTACTCAGACCCCTAGGTATCAGGGTAGCCCATAAACCAACAACTACCCTGTGACAGCCACTGACAAACGTAAAGGATCCCATATGCACAACCAATAAAACTAACGTAAAATACAAAATACCACTGCAAGGACTGTGAGAAACATTATATAGGCCAAACTGGAAGAAAACCGGTAATAAGAATACATAAACAACAAATAGCCACCAACAGACACAACCAATTCTCACTGACCTCAATGCACATGGACAAAGGAGGACACGGATTCAACTGGGACAACACATCCACAACAGCACAAGCCATACTAGGGGATTCCTGGCGGCCTGACATTCCAACCGCAACTTCATCAGCAAACACAGTGAACTGGATTCAATATATAAACCACAGAAGAAAACCAGAAGTAATACCAATCACTCCAGCAAGCAAGCATATAAATATCAAGGACAGAACACCAATGCTTCACCAGAGGCGCACTGACAATGTTACCTAGCCGAGTGACAAAACATCTGCGTCACCCTGTTATAGGAAGAAGGTTATTAAATTGGAAAAGGTGCTGAAAAGATTTAGAAGGATGTTACCAAGATGGAAAGGTTTGAGTTGCAAGAAGAGTCTAGATAGGCTGGGATTTTTTTACAGGAGTATAGGAGGTTGAGGAGTGACCTTATAGAGGTTTATAAAATCATGAGGGGCATAGATAAGGCGAATAGCAAAGATCTTTTTTCTTCTAGAGTAGGGGAGTTGAAACTTAACTGGTATAGTTTTAAGGGGAGAGGATAAAGGATTAGTTGGGACCCGAGGGAAAACATTTTCACACAGAGGTTGAACTGCCAGAGGAAATGATAGATGCAGGTACAGTTACAACATTTAAAAGACCTTTACATAGTTAAATGAACAGGAAAGGTTTAGAGGGATATGGGCTGATTGCAGGCAAATGCAATTACTTTAGTTTGGGAAAACTGGTCGGCATGAACGAGTTGGACACAAGGGTCTCTTTCATCTTCATCGTGCTGTATGACTGTGCAACTATACCTCACAGAATTCTGAAGGAGATAATGGGAACTGCAGATGCTGGAGAATCCGAGATAACAAAGTGTGGAGCTGGATGAACACAGCAGGCCAAGCAGCATCTTAGGAGCACAAATGCTGACGTTTCGGGCCTAGACCCTTCATCAGAAAAAGCTTTTTCTGGGCCCGAAACGTCAGCTTTTATGCTCCTAAGATGCTGCTTGGCCTGCTGTGTTCATCTAGCTCCACACTTTGTTATCTAAAATTCTGAAGGAGATAGCCGAGGAAATTGTGGATATATCAGTGATGATTGTTCAGGAATCACTAGAGTCAGAGAGGGTGCCAGAGGACTAACGGCTCATGTAACACCCCTGTTTAAAAAGGGAGGGAGGCAGAAGACAAGAAAATACAGGCAGGTGAATCCGTCTCATTCTTGGACACACCCATTTTAAGGACAGACACCTCAGTATGTCACTCAACTGCAAACCCACAGATAACCTCACAATACTGCGCTACTACAGCTTCCACCCTGAACATATTAAAGAAGACATCCCCTACAGACAGGCCCTGTGCATACACAGGATCTGCTCAAATGGGGACAAATGCAAAGGACAACTGAAGGTTTTGAAGGATGAGCTCGTAAGAACGGGATACGATGCTCAACTCATCGAAGACCAGTTCCGGTGTGCCACAGTGAAAAATCACAACCTCCTCAGAAGATGGACACAGGATATCTTCATCGTTCAATACTTCCCTGGACCGGAGAAACTGTGCCACGTTCTACATAACCTTCAACATATCATTGATGTTGATAGCATCTTGCCAATATCTTCCCTAAGCCTCCATTTTTCGCCTTGAAACAACTGCCAAGCCTTAAACAAACCATTGTTCACAGCAAGCTACAATCACTTTGCTGCTAACATTGTACTCACCATCTAGCGCTCTTGGTCACTTGTAAAGACTTATCACCTGACACTTCACTCACACCAGTTATATGATCTTTTGATCTTTCTGCCCTCAATCTCTCTCCCTATAAAGTCTCAGCCTGCGTCTTCTGCTCTCTCACTGCACCAGATAAAGGGGCTGTGCTCCGAAAGGTTGTGTGATTTCAAGTAAGCCGGTTGGATTATAACCTGGTGTGGTACGATTTCTGACTTTGTCACCCCAGCCCAATACCGGCACCTCCAAAATTGGGGCTGGTTAACCTAACCTCGGTAAGATTTTTGGGTCTTAAGGAATGAAATAGTGGAATACATGGATGTTAACTGTACAGTAGGATGGAGTCAGTATAGTTTCATCAAAGGGTAGTAACGCCTGAAAAATCTGTTAGAAATTTTTGAGGAGGTAATGAGCAAGTTAGACAAAAGAGAGCCAGTGTATGGGATCTACTTAGATTTCTAGAAGGCCTTTGACAAAGTGCCGCACAAGAGGCTGCTAAATAGAAACAGGCCCATGGTGTTAGGGGCAAGGTATTGACATGGATTGATAATTGGGTGACCGGCAGAAGGCAAACAGTAGGGATAAAGGGATCTTTATCAGGATGCCAGCAGTAACCTCTGGGGTCAGCGTTGGGGCCAAAACTATTAAACGTTATGTATCATGTTATACATTGACAATCTGGATGAAGGAACTGAGGGCATTGTTTTTAAGTCTGCTGTCAATACAAAAATAGGTGGAAGACGGACAGTGTTGAGGAAGTGGGGAGCTGCAGAAGGACTTGGACAAGCTGGGTGAGTTGGCAAATAAATGTCAGATAGAATAAAATGTAGCAAACTGTGATGTTTTACATTTTGGTAGGAAAAATGGAGAAATAGACTATTTTCTAAATGGGGAAACGTTTCAGAAAACAGGAGCACAAAGGGATTTTGGAATCCTAGTTCAGGATTCTCTTAACATTAACATGTGGGTTCAGCTGGTGGATAGGAAGGCAAATGCAATGTTTTCATTCATATCAAGAAGGCTGGAAAACAACAGCAGAGATGTACCGCTAAGGCTGCAAAAGGCTCTGGTCAGTCCACATTTGGAATATTGCGAACAGTTTTCAGCCGTGTATCTTAGAAAATGTAATGCCCTTAGAAGCAGTCCAGAGGAGGTTCACAAGAATGATACTGGAGATGAAGGGCTTGTCGTATGAGAAGCAGTCCTCATATGAGGACTTCAGGTCTGTATTTGATAGAGTTCTAAAGGCTGTGGGGGGAATCCGATTGAAGCCTAGAGGATACTGAGAGAACTGGACAGAATAGATGTGATACGTTAGTACAATGCCTTAAAGAGGGATTTGTTCTGTGCTGTTTCTTTCACAGTGATGTTATCATGCTAGAGATGGAATGTCTGTTTCAGAAGCATTGAGTAAACAGCTTTAGCTAGCTGAGTGTTTTTTTTTAAAATTAAACAAAAGAAGCATGAGTGGGTGGTGTCAGACTCGCTCAGAGCCGGGGTTTTAGTTTTGCTTTCAGCTGAAGTTTAGGTTTGTAGAGTTGAAGCTGTTAGGCACAGATCTTTTTGCTGCAGCTAAAAGTTTGAGTTCTTTCTCTGCTGCTAGATTGTTAACTTTTGATTTTCCTTTATCCTGGACTGGAGGCGACAGCAAGTAAGGAAAATCTGTTTTGCTCAATTTGCCAAGGGTGTGTTTATGGGATGCTGCTAAATTAGAACAAGCTGATGTTTCATAATTAAATAGTAGTTAAAGAAACTAAGTATTGTAACACAGTTAAATATATGTCAATTCTTCATTTTGTCTTTGTATTTTAAGTGCCAAGAATAAAGTGTGATTTGCTTAAAGTCTAGTAGTTTAACCAATCGAATCACATCTGGAACATGGTGTCTAACACTTGCCTTTAAATAAGATAAAAGTTACAGTCTAGCGTATCTCCTTGCTATATTTTGAGGGGTTTAGTCTGGCTCATAACAGTTGAGAAAATTTTTCTACGAGGAGGAGACACTCGGACCCAGAAGTACAGCTTCACCGTGAAGGGATGACCTTTTAGAACTGAGATAAAGAGGAATTCCTTCAGCCAGAAGGTGGTGACTCTGTGGAACTCTTTGTAGCAGAGAGCTGTAGAGGCCAAGTCATTAAGCTTATTTAAGAAAAAGACAGATAAGTTCTTGATTGCTAACAGGGTCAAGAGTCATGGGAATGATGGAATGGCAAAGTAGACTTGATGGGCTGAATGGCCTAAGTCTGTTTCTATCTCTTCTGATAAACACTGCCACATAGTGCATTTGAGCCAAAAAGCAGAGATGCTTAAGGGAGACCTGGATAAGCAAAAGGAAGAGAAAGGGGAAAAAAAAATTTGTCTATATTGTTAAGTGGAGTCGGAGGAGGCACACAGGAACATAAATGCCATCATAGACCATTCTGCCCATCTGGTCTATGTGACATAGACTCGGGATTTTCATCACAGAAGCGGGCATCTCAATTAAGAAAACTTCTTATTTTGCTGTACACTCCTCAGGAGAAAGAAATGTATCCTCAAATGGTTCAATTTGCATTCAAGGTTCAGTGTGGAGGTGTCCATCTATAGAACAGATTTAGGTCTTCCATTCCACACCCAAACTGAAGGCAGGCACATTAGCTGCTGAATGCTAAGGTGGACTGGTTAAAAGGCTTGTCTCAGTTCCAAATAACTTTGCATCATGTTTTGTTAAATATTAACTGGTCTAACCCTCACCCATTCATCAGTCATGCTAAGCCATGACCTTCCACTCAACCCCAATGGTCCCTCATTTGTCCATGTCAACATATCCCTTCAGTCATCCCCAGGTTTCCCTATAAGCCCTTTGTCAATTTATCCCAACACATATCAACACATGTCTCCAAGCCACCAGCCACCCTTTGCCGTTTCAGCTTCCATGCCAACTCAACTAGCAACCATCATGGGCAAAATTCAAAAGTTATGCTGAGATGCAATAAAATAAAATTTCTAAACATCTGTCACAGACTTAAAGTATATAAAAGAAAACATTCTCAGTCAGGAAAGACCACTCAATACATTTAAATCTTCTCAAGTGCTCAATAACGTCTAAAAACAAAAAATTGTATCCAGAAACTCGCATTAAAAATGGTTGTTGTTTATTCCTTTATTCAAATGATGCAAGTGTTGCCAGGCAGGTTTCATTTCTTAGCCATTACGTTGTTTGTGCACTTCATGCTTTACCTGATTGTCTCTACCAGTGAAAATGGAATTTTGTGGAAACGGTATTGGGACTTCTACATCATCATTATTTTATGTTCATAGGTCTCTATGACTCTGCAAGAATCTAGCCTATGTCCCACCCTACTAGACACAAAGTAAGATTTGTCTGTCCCCCTGACTACAGGAGTAGGTTTCTTTTCTAAGTTCCCCAAATATTCTCAGTCCTGTTCCTGGCCTAATGTGCTCTCAGCAAATCTCATCCTTGGCTCTTAACATAAACAAGCCTCACAGGGCAATGACAGTTATGGACCTAGCATAGCAACTCTCCTTGTTGAAATAGTCAGGTTTTTCTGTGAACTTCACTCACCAAGCATAATCAGGCACATGCATACACGCATACTCCACAGTTGGCAGCAGTGCCTCTCAGTCCCATTTGTCTCCAGTAGTAAATGGGTATTTAGTAAAGATAAATTAAAAATGATTGGTTTGAATGCAACATGCCTGAATGTAGGAGATATTAAATTGATGAAAGCAATGAGAAATCAGACTACCACATCTAACTGCTTTCCATGCTGTTAATGGTGTAACCCACTGTTGTTTATCACAGCAGATTTCTGACGGTTTGCAAAATCAGATCAGAAAATGTCTCTGAAGAAGGGTCTAGGCCCGAAATGTCAGTTTTCCTACTACTCTGATGCTGCTTGGCCTGCTGCGTTCATCCAGCTTTATACCTTGTTGTCTCAGAAAATGCAAGTATGTTTGTAATAAAAAAATAAATTCACCATGCTAGGCCATTCCTGAGCACCTGTCCTAGCTTATCTTTCTGCTGTGATTAGACTTCCCTACTCTGTTTGGACATGTTCTTGGAGCTTTCATAATGTAACATCATCACTCCACCTCTCCCGCCACAATCTCAACGTTGATGCCCAACATGTCCAGTACAGAATAACCTTACTATGCCAATAACAATAAAGGGAGTAGGCTTCATCACCCAACCACTGATTTATTATGAATCTTTTTGTCCCTCTGTCAAATTTTTAACAACATTTTTTGGACACAAGTTACAAAGATTTTCTTCTAATAAGACAATTTTTAAATGCCACCTTATCATATTGTTCATATGTTTCTTCCAATAGTTTTCCTTGCAAGGACGTTTATGAAAAATGCCAGCCAAATTTGAACAGTTAGCAAGTTTCTATTATTGAAGAGGGGCTGCACTGTGTTTGTATCTAGCAGTTTCTTCAAAATGACATTATCTACTGTCCAGATTGTAAGCATTGTTGAATTCTCACTGCGACAATAGGCCAACAATATCCAAATCTCACTCTTGTCACCACAGGCCAGTATCCCATCGTCACGTCATCCACTATTTACACATGAAGAGTCCTTGACTCTAGTACTACCTCTTCAGAGCCAGCTGTCAGAGTGCCAGAATCCCTGACAGTCCTCTTTTTATCTGCCAGCTTTGGCTCCCTGATTGGACCAGATTAACAGCTCTAATCAGGGGACTCATTTTCTGTGACGTCCTGCTGGCTGACCCCAATACAATCTCCAAACCCACCCAACAAGATCCCACACCCCAACAATATCCCCGTCTCTGACATGTTGATTTCATTCAGAACCAGTATGGTGGATGAAAATTCTCTTTGTGGTCACTATGCACCAGTGTTGTTCTTAAATTTTCATTGGGAAATCTAAAGAGTTTGACTGCTCTCTCCTCAGTTTCTTTGGTTTTATACTGTAAGACCACCTTAATCAAACACTTGAACTCCTCACATTGTTTTGTCTGATGTATGTGGTAAAGTTTGCATATGGCAACCTAGCGCAAACCAGTAGTAACTTTTTTTCAAAAAAATGAAGGTAATGGCCACATATGCTGTTCTAGACTATCATGTTTGTCTGGTCGAAGTAAACTGTAACTTTAGGCACAACCTTAGGATCACGATCAAATTTTAGCCTTTAAGCCTGTGTCACCATTCAGTTAGATAAGTACGAATCTGTATTTATAACTACACTTATACACCTTTGATCCCACACTTAGCCCTCAAAAATCCATCAACTTCAATCTTCAAAATTTCTATTTACCTATAATCTACAACCTTTACAGGAGGAAGTTCCAGATTTCTGCTACCTCATTGTGTGATAGGAACATAGCTGCATAGGAACAGGGGGAGAGTGTTCAGCCCTGTGGGTCTGTTCTGCTGTTTAATGAGAAATGAAGAATTTGAGGATAATGAGACTGGGAGAAAATGTCAGGATAGAAAGTGAACAAAATGACTATGATCTATGGCCTAATTCCAAATACCTGCCTTTGGTCCATACCTCTTGATACCTTTGCTTAAAAAAAAACAACTAATCCCATAAAGTCAAAGAATTATACAGCACAAAAACAGACCCTTCAGTCTAACTCGTCCAAGCTGACCAGATATCCTAAATTAATCTAGCCCCATTTGCTAGCATTTGGCCCATATCACGCTGAACCCTTTCTATTCATATACCCAAACAGGTGCCTTTTAAATGCTGTAATTGTACCAGCCTCCACCACTTTCTCTGGCAGTTCACTCTGCAAACGCACCACCCTCTGCGTGAAAAAGTTGCCCCTTAGGTCCCTTTTAAATCTTTCCCCTCTCACCTTAAACCTATGAGCTCTATTCTGGACTCCCTATCCTGGGAAAAGACTTTGGCTATTCACCCTATCCATGCCCCTCATTGATTTTATAGACCTCTATAAGCTCACCTCCCTCAACCACCAATGCTCCAGGGAAAGTAGCCACAGCTTATTCACCCTCTCCCTATAGCTCAAACCTTCCAACTCAGCCAATATCCTCGTATTTCTTTTCTGAACCCTGTCAAGTTTCACAACATCTTTCTTATATCAGGGAGACCAGAACTGAATGCAGTATTTCTAAAGTGGCCTCACCAATGTCCTGTCCAGCCACAGTTTGACATCCTAACTCCTACATGCACTGACCAATAAAGGCAAGCATAGCAAATGCTTTTTTCACTACCCTGTCTACCTGTGACTCCACATTCAAGGAACTATGCACCTGCATCCCAAGATCTCTTTGCTCAGCAACGCCTCCATTAATCTACAAGTCCTGTCCTGGTGTACCTTACCAAAATGCAACACCTCACATTTATCTAAATTAAACTCCATTTGCCGGTCATCAGCCTAGTGGCCCAGCTGATCAAGAGTCCATTATATTCTGAGATAACCTTCTCCACAGTCCACTATACCACCAATTTTGGTGTCATGTGCAAACTTACTAACCACTCCTCCTATATTCACATCCAAATCATTTATATAAATGACAAAAAGCAGTGGACACAGCACTGATCCTTGCAACATACTGCTGGTCACAGGCCTCCACTCTGAAAAACAACACTCTATCACCTCCCTCTGTCTCTTACCTTCATGCCAATTTTGTATCCAACTTTCTATCTCCCTGGATTCCATATGATATAACCTTGCTAACCAGTCTACTATGTGGAACAGACTGAAACTAATATCTGAATTTCACTCCTAAATGGCTTGGCTCCAGGTGAGGAATTTGGGAGAAATTACTTGGAAAAGGTGGCTGCTCTCAGCTGCTCTTATTAATGATGGTCAGTGCTTAACATAGGATTGTAGTGGTACATCACAAATTTCATTTTATTTAATTTTATAGATCAAGAATAGTGAAGAAAGATACAGACCAATGACAATAAATACCAATTCTAACATGACCCATCTTTTGGCTTCTTTGAATGAGATTTCCAAATTAATGTAATAAGCAGTTGAATTTAAATCATCTAAAGTCACGCTTGTAAGTTTTCTATCCAAACATTTCCTCCCAGTCTTGCCAGAACCACCAAACTCTCCAATTCTCTGAATCTGGCTTCTTGTAAATAACAACATATTTTTTCCATAGGATTAGTTCCCATGAATTCAGCCAGCTGGACTTATGCACCAGAATTCCTTCCTATAAATCAACTTCCTCTCCATCCTTTCCATTTCTCTTCCTTTCACACCTTCCTTAAAACGCACCTTGTTGGCAATTTCCTAATGTCTCCAACACGTTGATCCTGACTCAGATGTAATAATCTCCTCTCTGGATCCCACTCTGAAGGCTTGATAATTTTAAAAAAAGTGAGAAACTGCTACTGCCAGCTTTTGGGTCAATCATTAAACTGAGTTGCCTTTCTCACTGATGTAAAAAAATCCCATGGTACAGAATTTCAGAATTTGTAAAGACCATTCAGGAGAGTTTCTTGACACAATATGTAAACAGTTCAACCAGGGAAGGTGTTATACTGGACCTGGTTTTGGAAGATGAGCCAGCCAGGTGAGTGAAGTTTCATTGGGGGAGCATTTAGGGAGTAGTGACCATAATTTCGTGAGTATCTTAAAGCTCACGGTTAGGGGTAATAGCAATCCTCGGGTGAAGGTGTTAAACAGGGGAAGGCAAATTATAACAATATTAGGCAGGAACTGGAGAATGTTGATTGGAGGTAGCTATTTGAAGGTAAATCTACATTGGACATGTGGGAGTATATTAAACAGCAGTTAATAAGAGTTCAAGAACAGCAAATTCTAGTGAGAATGAAGGATAGATATGGCAAGTTGGACGACTAGGGATATTATGACCTTGGCCATAAAGGAAAAGGAAGCATATGTAAGGTCTTGGAGAATGGGACCTGATGAAGCCCTTGAATTAAATAAGTAGGAAAGAACTTAAAGAAGGCATTAGAAAGGTTAAAAGGGATCATGAAAAGTGATTAGCAAACAAGATTAAAGAGAATCCCAAGACACTTTATACATATATAAAAAGTAAGAGCATATCCAGGGAAAGAGTTGGCCCAGTCAAGGGTAAAGGTATGAAGCCAGAAGAGGTAGGTGAGGTCCTAAATGAATAGTTTGTGTCTGTATTTATCAAAGAGAAGGAATTGATGGAGGATGATCTCAGGGGAGTGTCAAGGATCTAAGCCAAGTTGCTGTTAAAAAGGGAGAGGTGTTGTGCATCTTTAAAAAGTATTAAGTAGATAATTCCCTGGGTCCTGATAGGATCTATCCCAGAATATTGAAGGATGCAAGAGAACAATTTGCTGGAGCATTGACAGACACCTTTGCATCTTCTTTGGCCACAGGTGAATTCCCAGAAGGCTACAGAATGGCCGACATTGGTCCATTGTTTAAGCAGGGTAACATGAATAATCCTGGAAAATACAGGCCTGACAGTCTCACATCGGTGATAGGGAAATTATTAGAAAAGATTCTCAGGGACAAGATCTATATGCATTTAGAAGCAATTGGACTTATTAGCTATAGGCAGCATGGTTTTATGCAGGGACATTGTTCCTCACTACGTTGATTGAGTTTTTTGAGGAGGTGACAAAGATGATTGATGGGGGAAAAATGGCTAATGTTGTCCACATGGACTTTTTAGTAAAGCCTGTGACAAGGTCCCTCATGGCAGACTGGTACAAAAGGTAAAGTTATATGGTATTCAGGAGTGAGCTGGCAAGATGGATACAGTACTGGCTTAGACAAAGGAGGTAGTGGGTAGCGGTGGAAGGATGCTTTTCAGAATGGAGGGCTCTGAATACTGATACTCCACAGGGATATGTGCTGGGACTTCTGCTGTTCATGATCTACATAAATGATTTGGAGGAAAATGTAGCTGGTCTAATTATTAAGTTTGCAGGTGATACAACGATTGGAGGAGTTGTAGCTAGTGAGAAGGACTGTCAGAGGATACAGCAGGATCTGGATCAGTTGGAGACATGGGTAGAAATATGGTAGATGGAGTTAAATCAAGACAAATGTGAGGTGATACATTTTGGAAGGTCAAGTAGGGGTGGAAATTATACAGTGAATGGCAGAACCCTTAGGAATATTGGTATGCAGAAGGATCTAGGTGTGCAGATCCACAGATCATCGAAGGTGCTGGTGTGGGTAGATTAGGTACTAAAAAAGGCTTATGGCATGTTTGCCTTGATTGGAAGGGGCACTGAGTATGAGAATAGACAATTTATGCTGCAACTTTATAGAACTTTAGTTAGGACACACTTGGAATATTGCATACAGTATCAATCACCACACTACCAATAGGATGTGGATGCTCTGGAAAGGGCAGAGAAAAGGTTTACAAGGATGTGTCCTGGTATGGTGGATTTTAGCTATGAAGAAAAGTTGGATAGACTGGATAAAAACTGAAGGAACCGCAGATGCTGTAAATTAGGAACAAAAACAGAGTTGCTAGAAAAGTTCAGCCGGTCTGGCAGCATCTGTGAAGGAAAAAAAAAAGAGTTAATGTTTTGTGTCCAGTGACCCTTCCTCAGAACTAATTCTGAGGAAGGGTCACCAGGCCCAAAACATTAATTCTGTTTTCTCCTTCACAGATGCTGCCAGACCTGCTCAGCTTTTCCAGCAACTTTGCTTTTGTTCCTGAGTTGGACAGACGGGTTTGTTTTCACTGGAACGCAAGAGGTTGAGAGGCAACCTGATAGAAGTTTATAAGATTGTGAGTAGCATGGATAGGTTGAAAAGTATGAAGCTTTTTTCCAGGCTGGAGGAGTCAATTACTAGGGGATACAGTTCAAAGTGGAGGGGGTGGGGGGTAGGAGTTTAAAAAGAATGTGCGAGGCAAGTTTTTCCACATGAAGGGTGGTGAGTGCCTGGAACACGTTTCCAGATGGGTGGTGGAAGCAGACCTGCAACAGCAACATTCAAGAAGCACCTAGATGAGTACATCATCAGGAAGGGAAGAGAGAGATACAGATCCTGTAAATGAAGACAGCTTTAGCATGGAACAGCAAAATGTGTTAGTACAGGGTTGGAGAGGTAAAGGGTCTGTTCCTGGGCTGTACTGTTCTCTGTTCTTATACTATGCAGAAAAAAAAGAGCTAGGTGGCCTTCCTAACAGCCAGTTCAGTGATTACACTTCCAAAGTACTTCACTATCTGTGAAGGACTTTAAAACATTCTTATCTTAGGAAGAGTACTAAATAAATGCATGTTCTGCCTCATCCAAATTTTAATTAGACCCAAGTGCAAACCTTGAGTTATTTTTCCACATTAACGCCACTGGTCTGTGCCTTTCCTCTGGGAGTTTGCAGACAACTTTTAAAAAAAATTATGAGTTATTAAAATTTTGTTCAGGGTTTAAGATTTATTACCAGTCCTAACTGCCTTTGAAAAGGTAATGGCGGCTCCTTCTTGAACACTGTAGTCTGTTTGTGCTATTAGTGAGGAAGTTTCGTGATTTTTGACTCAGCCACAACAACAGAGTGCCAAAATGGTTCAAAATGGTAACGCTGTGTGAGAGGAAAGGCAATTTTCAGGTGGTGTTTTTATGTGGTTGTTCCAGTTGCCCTTCTAAATGTAAGAGGTCATTGTTTGGAACAAGATGTAAAAAAAATGCCTGACTAGTTGCTACAGTGTATCAGTATTGTCATAGTGCACAACTGGTAGTGGGACCAAATGTTTAAGCTGATGGATAGTATGTCAGTCAAGCAGCTTATTTCGTCCTCAATGAACTTGTTAAGCTACTTGAGGTTTGTTGGAGTTGCACTTATCCAGATGCATACGGAGTATTTCACCTCTTTTGATCTTTGTAGATGAAGGAAAGGCTCTAGAGAGTCAGGAGTATTACTTACAGCAGAATATGTAGCCTCTGACCTACGCTACAGTCACATTATTCACGTGGCCTTGAACTTAAGCAATGCTCGTGGAGAAGGAAATTCCAAATGCTGGTGTCCTCTTGGTAAGGTACTTCATCCCTCATATCTATAAAACTCATACTAAAGGGCTCATTTGGTGACACAAGTTGATCTTTTAAGGATTCTGCAGCTGCCTGCCACTAGATGGAGTTTGCTCGCATCTAAAATTACAGTTTACTATATTCTTCTATTTTTAAAAATAGAATAGTATTGTACCACTTTATTGTATCTATTATATAGATCCAGTTGGGCTTCTCACCAATGGTGACTCTTCCGACGTTGTTGATGATGATGATGAGATGATAATGCAACTAAATGGTCTGACTCTTGTGCTGGTGATGTCTATATGTGCAGTACAAACATTACTAGCCACCTATTAGCTTAATTAAAAATAATTTCCAGGTATTCCTTTCTGAAAGCATAGATGGCTTAATATTTGGAGAACTGTGAATGGAACTGAACACTATGCAATTATGAATGAACATTCCCACTTCTGACCACATAGAGTCACACGGCACAGAAACAGACTACTTAGTCCAACAAATCCATGCCATACATAATCCCAAACTAAACTAGTCCCACTTGCCTGCTCCTGGCCCATGTCCCTCCAAACCTTTCCTGTGCATGTATTTATCCAAATGTTTTTTAAACACTGTAATTATACTTGCATCCAGCACTTCCTCATGGAGTTCACTCCAGATGCATACCACACACTGAGTAAAAAATTTAGCCATGTCTTTTTTAAATCTAGTGGGGAAAAAGTTTCTGACCGTCCAAGCTGTCCATGCCCTTCACAATTTTGTAGACCTCTATCAGGTCGCCACTCAACCTCCGTCGTTCCAGTGAGAAAGACCCAAGTTTCTCCAACCTCTCCTCATAGCTAATGCCCTCCATACCAGACAACATCCTGGTCAATCTTTTCTATACTCTCTCCAAAGCCACCACATCCTCCTGGTAGTGTGTCAATCAGAAATGAACACAATATTTCAAATGCAGCCTAACTAAGGTTCTACAAAGCTGCAACATTACCTGCTAATTTTTAAATTCAGTACCCTGGTCGATGAAGGCAAGCATGCCATATGCCATGTTGACTACCTTCTCCACATGAGTTGCCACTTTCAGTGATCTGTGTACCTATACACCCAGATCCGTCTGCCTATCAGCATTCTTAAGGGTTCTGCCATTTACTGTATATTTTCCACCTGGATTAGACCTTCCAAAATGTATTACCTCACATTTTTCCATATTAAACTCCATCTGCCATCTCTCTGCCCAAGTCACCAACCAATCTACATCCTGATCCTTGATTCCCAGTGATTCAACTTTTGGTGCAGCTCCTTAGTCAGAAACTGCCTTGTTGTCAACAAGTCACATTCATATGAACTCTGATATTCATATCTTATATGCATGTTTGGCTCGTGGTTGTAACAAGGGCTGGAGCCAAATGTCCTGGCAGATTCAAAACTGAGCTGCTTGATAGCATTGACTCCTCTACATTACTTGAGATCAAAAATGGACTGATAAAGTGCCAATTTCTGAAGAAGGATCCGGACACAAAACTCACCTTTCTTGCTCCTCTGATGCTGCTTTGGCCTGCTGTGTTCCTCCAGCTCCACACTGTGTTATCTCAGACTCCAGCACTGGCAATTCTTACTGTCTCTGAATTAAACAGATTAGATTTGTTCTGCTTTCAGTGGACTGCATATACTTGGGTAACTTTTGACAACATTGGTAATCTTGTGTTGTACCTGTCTACAAGTTGCCCCACTTAATAGGATTTCCATTTTTAATGTTTTCTATTACAAGACCATGTTTTTTTCAAATTACATTTGAGATTTTTGATTTTATGCTGTTGCTACCCCATCATCTGTGACCTTTCTCCCAGAATAAACAACCTCCTGCCCTTGCTTCCTTTCCCTGGTTTTATCTCCTTCCAATCTCACCAGATCTTTCCCTGTCAACTTGACCACTCCTGCTATTGCTTCCTCCTGCCACACTGCACTCACCCTTTTGTCCTTATCTTCCTCTGCCCTTACCTTAGGCCACTCCCTTCACCATTGAAGCCATTCACTTTTCCTGACTGTGATTCCAAATTCATAGTGAAAGGCTCCTCCTTGTGACAGGCAGCGCACGGACATTGCAGCTTCCTGCAATTATCATTTGCTACCACTAGATAGAGCTTGATCAAAAATGCTGCTGAGTATATTTAAATTGTTTTAATACTATATTGTTATAGGCATATAATATTATCTTAATTAAGTATTAAGTTATTTCAACTAGAAATTTACAGTAGTTGCTGGAAAAGCTCAGAAGGTCCGGTAGTATCTGTGATCTCTGAGGAAGGGTCACCGGACCCGAAACGTTAACTCTGATTTTCTCATCACAAATGTGCTGAGATTTTCCAGCAACTTCTGTTCTTGTTCCCGATTCACAGCATCTACAGTTCTTTCAGTTTTCAGAAATATACAGTGCTGTAAATGGTGGTTCAGTATTACAGCATACAGGCTGCATAACTAAGCGAAATTCCCTTCTCCTGCACATGCACTGTGATGAATCCCTGCCTTTAAAAAGCAGACTGAAATTCTGGAGGAGAACCACAGACAGGAAAATTTTGCAGCACACTCTCTCATTGTTAGGGCATACTCATAGCGGTTGATAACCACTAATGTATAGTACAGTGCTTCACTTTGTATACTGTTCTTTTCCAGACACAAAATGTCCAAACAAATTCCACTCTATGGAACCTATGATTCATTTAGAATCATTTCTCTTAAAGTCACAATTTTCAAGAACACAATCATAACTTGCACCGAGGGCCTGTGGTCCTTGAAAAGCTTGGCTAGTTCTAGAGCACGAGTCTTCAGCATTACAATCAGGTTGTTGTTAGGATTCACAGCCTTTACTGTAACCAGAGCGTTCTGCACTTGTCCAGTGAAGTGCATCTTATTGGTTAAAGACTTGGCATCTAGACTGAGGAATGCAGGACAAGGCTGAGATGGATTATTCACTCAGTATTACTGGTTGAAGACATGCTTCAACACTGTTTATTATGCACACGTTGGGTTGCAATAAAATTGACAATACAGATGTTTACAGAGCTTTATACTACCTTTTTTTTAATCTAGTATCATCTGTGACAGCTCTGATCTGGTTAATTGGTGTTGGATTGCTTAGCTCTGTCTACGACATGCAGTTTAGCATGCTTGCAGTCCTGTGCTTAGCTTCAACTTTTTGGTATGTTTTGTGCTGTTCCTGGCAGGCTTTTCTCTACACCTCATTGAATAAGAGTTCATTCCCTGGCTGGATGATTAGTGTATAGTGAGAAATATATCAGATGATGTGGTTATGGATTATGATTAAATGCAATTCTGCTGCTGGTGACCAAAGTGCCTCACAATTAACCAGTTTTGAACTACCAAATCTCAAGCCCAAATACAGATAATGAACGGTAAACTCAGTATAAAGCAAAGACTTCATCACCCTATAACTATAGAGTGGGCACTCCTAGTATAAGAAACAGATACATCATGGATGGATTGATGAGGACAAGGTAAAATAGACTTTTCCTTCTTTGGTTCTCGTATCACTGCCACTGATATATTCTGGCACTCGTCATTACGAATGGGCTTGCGCAAGTAGTAGGAATGCTACTGAGGCAATCTCAGTGATAACTTCCCCAGCAAGGGCCCATTCTCTGTCCTTGCTACCCTTAACTGTTTTTCCAAGTGGTATTCAATATGAAGAAATATTCATTCATCAGCTCAAAGAGGGCAGGTTAATCATTGGAGATTAGCCTGTCTCTGTTTCAACTGATTTCATCAACCTTCATGAGCATTCCCAATGTATACCATCACAGTACCTGCTCTCATGAGTATGTTCTTCCAGCAGGGCAGGGTCATATTTAGGTTTAGTAATGCAAGGGTCTGAGACCAACTGGTATGATTTTCAGATTGTGACCATGCCAGAGAGGTGCTTGATTAGTGTGTGGAACAACTCTCCCAATTTTGGCTTTCCCCACTTGCTAGTGAGGACTTTGCAGGGTTAATTGGGCTGTTTTCTCCTAAGGTAGATAGTATGTGGCTTCTCTAGTATTATTCATATTGAGCATTTTCATAGCAGTTGCCGCCCTTTCAAAAGCCAGTTAATAGTCAACCACATCGTTGAGAGAGTTTGGAGTCTCGTCGGTCAGACTAGGTGATGATGATAGATTTATTTCCTTAAATAATATCAGTGAGCTAGAAGTTTTTAAGTAGCTTCATTGTCTTTATTACTGCACACCAGTTTTCTTTTTAAAACTTAACTAATTGAATTTAAATTTCCCAGTCATCACAGATGGATTTCAGCTCACGTCTTTTATTCATTAGATCATTCAGTCCTCAAGAAGTTTTACCAAGTCTGGTAAAACAGCTGTAATTTTTCCTTTTTGGGACTAATTGTGAGAGTGGACTACTTTACGTATGAATTAATACGCCACTTCAACCACCTAGAAACCTTGCCCGATCTCAGTCCAATCCCCTTCAATGTTGACTGGCAAGCTTTGGTGAATTTCCACCTATTGTAGGCCTTAGCACTTTGTCCCAGGTCACCAGAAGCTGCAGGTCAATCAGAGTCCAGCAACTTCTGGCTTCTAAAAATTGTTGTTCGAACATAACTCCTCAGGGGATCCAACAGCATGAAGTTAAATGTTTTATTTCTTGTTGAGGAAATGGGTCTGGGGAGAGCGAGGTCAAAGGGATCTCAGGCAAAGACAGGGGATGGCTTTCAGAGGACCTCTACCTATGCCTCTTATTGCACCCAGGTTGGAGTAATTAGAGACCCTCCCCCTAACCCAGTAGATAGATCATCCTGGTCTCTCAGTTGGGAAACTAGCCACATTTTATATCCAGTTGGAAAACAGGTAATTAATGAGGTGGTGAGTTCAGGCACTTATGATGTTAATTCACATTCAATGATCTTGTGCCGGGTCAAGCAAGTTCCTTATGGTCCTTCTGGCATAGAACTACATACTGGGGATGTGGTAAAAGAGGCCAAGTATTTCTCCAAGTCCAGCTCATCCAATTATTTCCCCCTTTTCCTCATCTCTCTTGCCACCTCCAGGGAGAGGAATATTCTTCCATTATTACGGTGTGAAACAGAGCTCTATAACAACATTATTCCAATTATACTCATATTCTTAAGGTAGATCACGACCAATCTGACATTTTTACTGCTGATCCAAATAACTGAGTACAAATTAAATATCACAGTTGGTACTTCAGCTGCTGCTATTTTAATGAACACAGATCATGCATCAAAGACTGGCCTAGTCTGCCTATATGGTTAGTCACCTGCTGGCCTTGCTAACTGAACTAGTGTAGGAGCTTGCTACCCTTGTGTGTCATGTATAGAAAGTTTCCAAACTTTTCTTCAGAGGTGCCTCTGACCGATGAGAAAGATGCGGATGAAATCACACAGCTGACCATGTATCATTGCAGTCAATGATAAAATATGGCAATATCATGGGAAAACATGGAAACTGAAGCACCAGAGGAGGAATATAAAAGCTGCCACTGTCCAAGTTAGCAACAATTTTGTTTTTGTTGGCCCGGGCCTTACATGAATACCTAAACTTGCCAATTCAGTGGTTTCTCAATTGCTAGTAACTACTGGCTGTGACCAACCAGTGGGGAGATTTGGCAGTCAAACAATCAATACGCGCACTTTAAATTTACAGCAAGCTGGCAAAATTATTCAGTATAATTCCCGAAATGTGCAGAGATGCTCACATTAAGGCAGATTTTCCAAGGGTCCTCGCAGCCTGTCAGAAACAAGATTCAGTAATTGAATTTGCTTTTAATTGTAGAGAAGTCTTTGTATTAATTGATGCCTCACAGACACTGCTAAACAGATCATGAAAAGGCTGTTCCAAGTTGGTAGACAAAACTAACAGCTGACTGGAGCTTCTCTGACTGAAATATGATGCTTTTCAAGTTCTCAGTGGATAGATAGCAGTTACCAGGTCAGTTTTTGTACTAGCTGCTTTTGAGACACTCAAACCAGCATTTTGATTTCTACCATGCTAATCCTTGGGTTTTAATTTTGCTGGCATGACTCTTGTGCAGCAAGCTTTATCAGAAGTGTTTTGAAAGTTCATATTGACATAATAAATTTTATTCCATCAACTTCTGTCATTGGATCAGAGAACTTCATAATTTGATCAGAAAAGATGTTCCTTTAATAAATCCTTACTGGCTGTCATTTATTGTCCCACAATCTACTAAGTGACAATTAATTTTTTGCTGGATTACAGACTCTAGATGTTTCTCTTGTACAATCTAACTAGTCATAATGACTGAGTATATTCCATATTCCTGTTTTCAGCAGATATGCAACAGACCACTCATGTCCAATGCAGATTTAAAGGTTGTAGGGCAGAACCCCAATATTTCTATTCTTTCTTCACTCAACAAGCTAAATGCATCCCCTCAATCTGCTGAAATTTTTTTTTCCATCAATACCTCAATGTCACTGGTCCTTCAATACTTATGGCAGTGGGAGAAATCCTGTCACTGTATACAGCTGGTGGATGGAAAAAATGTTTAAGTTGGATGATGTATATAGTGTGAAGGGTTTGTCTGAATATGTAAATAAGGTAGTCTACATCATCAGAAGAATTATAGGACTGTTGAGAGGTAGTTCTTTCTGGAAGCCCTGTATGAACATGATACCAGAATGAGAGCTGTGCCATAATACTTACACAATCAAGACTTTAACAAATTTAAGGTTTCACAAAAAGTTATTCTGTGGCACACTGCACATGCATCAGGATCAGAATGAATGCTAAATAAACAAGAATGATTCATGAATTTTAATCTTCTCCAAATATGCCAGAGCTTCAGTAATTTATGGGAATGGTGAATCAAGTGGGGATGTTCTTCTTAACACATGAATCATTTTGTAAGGGAAGACCATGCATGGCGTTAGGAAGAGATCTAACAGGTCATTTCAGATGATCAAGAAAACATTAATTTCACTGTACATACTGGCTCTGTAATCCAGAACCACAAATGCATCATTGACTGGACTAGGAGATGTACTTTTCCAAAAGGGGTGGCACAGTGACTCAATGGTTAGCACTGCTACCTCACAGCACGATGGTCCTGCGTTTGATTCCACATTCTGATGACTGTCTGTGTGGAGTTTGCACATTCTCCCCGTGTCTGCGTGGGTTTCCTCAGGGTGATCCAGTTTCCTCCCACAATCCAAAGATGTGCAGGTTAGGTGGACTGGCCATGCCAAATTGCCCATGGTGTTCAGGGATGAGTCAATGAGGGGGATGGGTCTGGGTCTGGGTGGAATGCTGAGGGTCAATGCGGACTTGTCGGGCCGAAGGCTGTTTCCACACTGCAGGGCTTCTATGAATAATGAAATCAGAGGTTTGGTAAATGTAAACTGAAGTGTTTATGTATTTCATTCTTTGCTGAAACAACAAAGGTTTGTAGCCTTTGAAAAAAGGCTGGGCTTAAGAGGTTTGTAGACTACATTATGATTCAACAGGCCATAAATATTAGATTATTCTATTGAATGTTCAGAAAACAGCAAAGATACCACCAACAAAGCAGAGATGTCATTTGAGATTGATGGGATTTGACACTACAACCGATGTGTAAGGGAAGGAACAGATTACAGCAGATTGTTGTGTGTTCCTACAAGCAAGGCACGAACAAGGTTATTGCACAGACCCTGTTGAATTTGTTTTCAGTATGAGTAATGAATGGTGCTGAACATTGTGCAGTCATCAGTGAACATCCCTATGTCTGATCTTATGATAGTGGAAAGGCTATTAATGAAGCAGCTGAAGATGGTTAAACATAGGACACTATCTTGAAGAACACTTGCAGAGATATGCCTGAGATCAGATGACTGACCAACAAACACAATCATCTTCCTACGTATCAAAGATAGTAGGAACTGCTAATACTGGAGAATCTGAGATAACATGGTGTGAAACTGGATGAACACAGCAGCCAAGCAGCATCAGAGGAGCAGGAAAGTTGGCATTTCAGGTTGAGACCCTTCTTCAGAAATGGCGGGAGGGAAAGGGGATTCTGAAATAAATAGGGAGAGAGGGGGAGGCGGAAATAAGATGGATAAAGGAGAAGATAGGGCGAGAGGAGACAGACAGATCAAAGAGGCGGGGTTAAAGCCAGTGAAGGTGAATGGAGGTGGGGAGTGAGGGAGGGGATAGGTCAGTCCAAGGAGGACAGACAAGTCAAGGAGGCGGGATGAGATTCGTGAGTAGGAGATGGGGATGGGACTTGAGGTGGGAGGAATGGTTAGGGTGGCGGGGACAAGCTGGGCTGGTTTTGGGATGTGGTCGGGGGAGGAGAGATTTTGAAGCTTGTGAAGGTCACATTGATACCGTTGAGCTGCAGGGTTTCCAAGCAAAACATGAGATGCTGTTCCTGCATCTTTCGGGTGGCGTCATCGTGGCAATGTAGGAGGCCCAGGATGGACATGTCGTCCAAGGATTGGGGTAGGCGTTGAAATGGTTTTGCGACGGGGAGATGTAGTTGTTTGTTATGAACTGAGCGTAGGTGTTCCGCAAAGTGGTCCCCAAGCTTCTGCTTGGTTTCCCCAATGTAGAGGAGGCCACAACGGGAACAGCGGATACAGTATAGCACATTAACAGATGTGCAGGTGAACATCTGTTTGATGCAGAAGGTCTTCTTAGGGGCTGGGATGGAGGTGAGGGGGGAGGTATTGGGGCAGGTGAAGCACTTGCTTCGGCTGCAGGGAAAAGTGCCAGGGGTGGTGGGGCTGGAGGGGAGTGTGGAGCGGACAAGGGAGTCATGGAGAGAGTGGTCCCTCCAGAATGTAGATCAGGGTGCGGGGGGGGAAACATGTCTTTGGTAGTGGGGTCAGATTGCAGATGACAGAAATGATGGAGGATGATACATTAGATTTGGAGGCTGGTGGGGTGGTACATGAGGATGTGGGGTATTCTGTTTTGGTTATTATTGCGGATAGGGGGTGTGAGGGATGAGATGCAGGAAATGCGGGAGGCACGGTTGAGGCCATTTTCGATCACTGTGGAGGGCAAGTTGTGGTCTTTGGGGAAAATAGGACATCTGGGATGTTTGGGAGTGGAATACCTCATCCTGGGAACAGATGCAGTGGAGGCAAAGGAATTGGGAATGGGAGATGACCTTTTTACAGGAAGGTGGGCGAGAGGAGAAGTATTCTAGGTAGTTGTGGGAGTTGGTAGGCTTAAAATAGATATCTATTTCCAGGTGGATGCCAGAGATGGAGACAGAGAGGTCCAGGAAGAAGAGAGAGGTGTCTGAGATGGTCCAGATAAACTTAAGGTTGGGATGGAAGGTATTAGTGAAGTGGATGAACTGTTCGAGCTCCTCGTGGAAACAGGAGGCGGCGCTGAAACAGTCATCAATGTAATGGAGGAACAGATGGGGGGAATAGGGCCAGAGTGGCTTTGGAAGAGGGATTGCTCCACATATCCTACAAAGAGGCAGACATAGCTTGGGCCATGCGGGCATCCATGGCCTACCCCTTTGTCTGTAGGAAATGGGAGGAATTAAAGGAGAAGTTGTTGACGGTGAGGATGCGTTCGGATAAGCAGATGAGAGTGCCAGGGGAGGGGGAACTGGTTGGGCCTGCGGGACAGGAAGAAGCGGAGGGCCTTTATACCATCTGCATGGGGAATGCAGGGATATAGGGACTGGACGTCTATAGTAAAAATGAGGTGTTGGGGACTGGGGAATTGTAAGTTCAGGAGGAGGTGGAGAGCGTGGGTGGTGTCACAGACGAAGGTAGGTAGCTCCTGGGCCAAGGGGGAGAAAATGGAGTCAAGATAGGTGGAGATAAGTTCAGTGGGGCAGGAGCAGGCTGAGACAATGGGTTGACCAGGGCAGTCAGGTTTGTGGATTTTGGGAAGGAGATAGAAGCGGTGCCGGGTTGGGGAATGATGAGGTTAGAGGCTGTGGGTGGCAGGTCATGAGGTGATGCGGTTTTGGATGGTTTGGGAGATGATGATTTGGTGCTCAGCGGGTGGAGTCATAATCAAGGGGGGGCGATAACAGGAGGGGTCAGAGAGCTGGCATCTGACCTCTGTGATGTAAAGGTCAGTATGCCATACTACTACTGTGCCTCCCTTATCTGTGGGTTTTATGGTGAGGTTGGGATTCGAGGGATGGCTGCAGGTTCTGTGGGGGAGAGGGTGGAGTGGGTGAGGGGGTGGAGAGGTTGAAGCGATTGATGTCTCGATAACAATTAGAGATGAAGAGGTCAAGGGAGGATAGGAGGTCTTGGGGTGGTATCCAGGAGGAGGGGGTGCATTGGAGGTGGGTGAAGGGGTCAGGAGGAGGGAGGGTTAGGCACATAGTTAAAAAAATAAGCACGGAGGTGGAGGCAACAGAAAAACTGCTCAAAGTCCAAACGAGAGTTGTATTTGTCGATGTGTGGGTGGAGGGGGACAACGGTGAGTCCTTTATTGATGGCTGACCGTTCATCCTCAGTAAGGGGGAGGTCTGGGGGAACAGTGAAGACTCGGCAGGGCTAGGTACTATTGTCTTGACTGGAGACTCTGGCTGTGAAGGCAGTGAGTGGAGCAACGGCCGCTAAATCGAGGATGTCGGTGGTAGCGGCGTCCTCAATGTCTGCGTTGGCCTCGGAAACGGATGGCATCGGTTGTACCGGAAGTGGCGTACAAACAACTACACCTCCCAATTGTGAACCATTTCAACTCCAACCCCACTCCTTGGACAACATGTCCATCCTGAGCCTCCTGCATTGCCACGATGATGCCACCCAAAAGATGCAGAAACAGCATTGCATATTTCGCTTGGGAACTCTGCAACCCAAGGGTAGCAATGTGAACTTCACAAGCTTCAAAATCTCCCCTCCCCCGACCACATCCCAAAACCAGCCCAGCTAGTCCCCGCCTCCCTAAACATTCCTCCCACCTCAAGCCCCATCCCCATCTCCTACTCACTAATCTCATCCCCCCTCCTTGACTTGTCTGTCCTCCTTGGACCGACCTCCCCCCTCCCTAACTCCTCATCTCCATTCACCTTCACTGGCTCTAACCCCGCCTCTTTGATCTGTCTGTCTCCTCTCACCCTATCTTCCCCTTTATCCATCTTCTCTCCGCCTCCCTCTCTCTCCCTATTTATTTCAGAATCCCCTTTCCCGCCCCCATTTTTGAAGAAGGGTCTTGACCCGAAACATCAACTTTCCTGCTTCTCTGATGCTGCTTGGCCTGCTGTGTTCATCCAGTTTAACACCGTGTTATTTCCTATGTGTCAAGTTTATCGCCAAACAGCAGAGATTTTGCCCCCTAATTCCCACTGATTCCAGTTTCGCTAGAACATCAATGGTTGTTTCCATGACTGTTTTTAGGGGTCTTGCTATTTGTGGTGTACATTAATGAACTGGACTTAAACGTAGTGGGTACAATCAAGGAATTCACAGATAATGCTAAAATTGGGAGGGTAATAAATAGTGAGGAGGAGAGATATAAAATGCAGGAGGATCTCAAATTGCAAGTGGAATTCAACCATGAAAGTTTGTGATTAAGGTCCTTGGGGAGGATTAAATAGGCAAGGAATGATACTATGAATTGAGAATGCCTGCAAGACACTTAAATTTATTAGCTAAGGCAGAGAATATAAAAGCTACGAACTGCCAAAAAGACTGGTTAGGCCATAGCCGGAGTATTGCATGCAGTTCTTGCAACCACATTATAGGAAGGATATGATAAAACTAGAGAGGGTGCAGAAGAGATTTACCAGACTGCCGTCAGGCTAGAGGATCTGAGCGATGAGGACAGATTAGATATTCTTGGGTTGCTTTCCTTGGAACAGCAAATGTTGAAAGGGATCCAGTAGAGGTATATAAGATTATGAGGCTCATAATGAGGATGGATAGTAAAGAACTTTTCACCTAGTAGTGTCAATTTAAGATCAAAGCTGAAGAGAAAGTTGAGGGTGTAGGGAGTCTGGATCAAACTGCATGAAAGGCATGATGAGCCAAATTTGTCTCCTCTGTGCTGAAAACGCCTATCAGTCTACGAGTAAGAGGTGAATTCCAATTGCTTCACACATGTAATCTATCAACTGGAGCAAAGTCATTAGTAGTATCTTCATTTCCATCTGGTGTTGGAAGAAAGGAGTACTGCTCCAAATAAGCAAGGAACTATAATCATTGTATTGCAATCTACCAGAATTCCAGAGACAAAAACAGAAATTGCTGGAAAAGCCCAGCAGGTCTGGCAGCATCTATGGAGAGAAGTCAGAGTTAATGTCTCGGGTCAAGTGACCTTTCCTTCCAGAACCAGTTCTGAGGAAGGGTCACTCAACCGGAGATGTTATCTCTGATTTCTCTCCACAGATGCTGCCAGACCTGCTGGGCTTTTCCAGCAATTTCTGTTTTTGTCTCTGATTTACAGCATCTGCAGTTCTTTTGGTTTTTATTTACTATCAGAATTCCATCGTAGAGACTGTGGGCACGCATGACCAAGCCAGGTTCTTGGAAAAAAAAACTGCACTGAAACTCCTATTCATGGAAGTTAGAAATGGGTGAGTTAGAAGAAACAAGAGTGCATTCCTTTCTTTAAAAAACAGAAGCAACCAGTTTATTCAGGAGACCTGGAAGACTACCTGAATAGCCAACTGTTATAATTTGACAACTTACATTCCACCCAAAAGTATTTGAAAAAAGCATGGACAACTGGAATTCCCAATGTCCTAAACATTTGAGGATATGGTCCAGTTTCACTTAATAAATAAAAAAAAATCCACAAAATGTGAGCATTGCTGGTATTTCTTATTTATCCCTAACTGCCTCTTGAACTGAATGTCTCACTTTGGCCATTTCAAAGGGCAAATGGCAATTAAGAGTCAACCACATTGCTCTGGGTCTGGAGTTACATGTCGGTCAGGTCACATAAAGGTGGCAGATTTCCTTCTTTGAAGGACAGTAATGAACCAGATATGTTTTCATGACAATTAAAGATGATTGTCACAGTCACCACACACCACGAAAACTAGCTTTCAAGTCTGGATTCTATTAAATGAATATCAATTCTCTTGACTGTCGTGGTGATATTTGAGCCTGTGTTCCCAAAACATACTTCTGGGCCTCTGGGTTGCTAATTCAGTGATATTATCACAATGTCACCATCTCTTCTTTAACTGGTAGACTAGTGAAATTGGGGATGAAGTCACAGACTTTGAAAGAGATGTAAGATAAGCAAGATATAAATATAAATAATGAGTAGAATGAGAGATTTAGGTGCAACGTGATGTAAAAGTTTAATGTCAAAATGCAAATGGCTACTTCAGTGAAAATGATGTAACCCCTGACTACTGGATTATGGTTTTCTCTAGAAGCCTCATATGAAGTCTAATTCTGTACATTTTACATATTTCATGTTGAAAAAAAGGTCAATAACCAAAAACTTCCTGTTTTATTATTATGTGAACTGGAGACCAATAATCAAGCTAGAAAAATTTAAGTTTTCCACTTAAGGCTCTGTAGCTTCTAGGAACATCAAGTTCAATAATTTTAAAGCTTGGTTCTGTCCTTTCTTCTTTTTTATTAACCCACCCCTATACCCTGGCCCTGTCATGACATGGATTGCTTTCAGCACAGCCTACCCATACTTGCCTACACTAGGCTCTCATTGTCATTTGTTTGGCTTCTCTTCAATCTTGGCATACTATTCACAATTCCCTCATGTGCCTACCTAACCCTTTCATAATCTCTCTCTCTGGGCTCTGTCTCCACCTGTCTGCTCACATCTTCCCACCAACCCACTGCTTAAAACTTAGTCTTCAGCAGAAATATTTTTTCCTAAATGCGGTTCTGAAGAGAAATCATGGGACTTCACATGTTAAAAATGGGAACTGCAGATGCTGGAGAATCCAAGATAACAAAGTTCTGGGCTGGAAGAACACAGCAGGCCAAGCAGCATCTTCGGAGCACAAAAGCTGATGTTTCGGGCCTCGACCCTTCATCAGAAAAGCTTTTCTGATGAAGGGTCTAGGCCCAAAACGTCAGCTTTTGTACTTCAAATGTTACCTTTGCTACCAGACCTGTTGAGTTTCACCAGCTTGCTACCAGACCTGTTGAGTTTCACCAGCAATTTGTTCCATTTCAGATCTCCAGGTTTTTGTTTTATTATAGAATAACAGAATACTGCGATGAATTCCCAATCAAGCAGGGTGCTGTCTCTCGGATGGAGTCTATTGAGAGTTATTCCATCACACTCCTCTCTTGTGCCTTGTTGTTAGTGGAATGGCTTTGGGAGTTAAATGAGTTACTTGCGGCAGAATTTCCAACCTGTCTTGCTCTTATAGCCATTGTACTTTTCTGGCTGGTCCATTTATATTTCAGTTTAATGAAGCACCCCCACCCCAACACAAATGACAGTGAGGGATTTCAGGTTGTAATGCTGTTGAACATCATGCAAAGATGGATAGATCTCACTTGTAAAAATCAGTTCTGGGCCAACATTTGTTCAACATGAATATCACTTGTTAATTATCAGCATTAGACTAATTGGTGATTCAGATTATTTCAATTTGAAGGGTTGCAAATGCTACTGAGCACTGTACAATCATCAGCAAGCATTCCCACTTCTGCATTTATGATGGAGGCATTGTCACCGCTGAAAATGTCTAGGACTAGATCAATTTCCTGAAGAAGTCCTGGGACTGAGATGGCTTCCTACAACCACAACCATCACCATCTTCCTTCATAACAGTTATAGTTCCAGTCAATGGGGTTTTTTCCACATTTAGCTGTAGTACTCAGGAACGTGTAGGCTAGTTGGATTACTATGATAAATAGGGGGTTATGGGAATAGGGTGGGAGGATGGCTGAGTCAGTGCACTTTGAAGGGTCAGTACAGACTCCATAAAGTCCATTTAGTCTATCTGCAACGTAGGGATTCTATGGTCAGCAACCTAGAATTTAAGATCATGTGTACAATTCTTCATGAAAATCTTTAATTCCTTTTCATTTTGTACAAACCTCTTTCGATTAACCTTGTTTAGAACTTAACTAAGTGAATTGTCATAATCTCTTAATTCTCGGCTTCAGACTTAATGACGCAAGATCTTGGGAGTGAAGCCTTGAAGATTTTATGACCAAGGTGAGATCAGAGTGAGATTTAACAACATGAGTGGGAACATGAATAGCTAGGTTACAGGTATTACAGAAGTGGGTCCAAGTTATAATGGACACTAATAATCAGTATCATTTGAGAACACGTCATTGGCCAATAAAAACCATTTCATTGGTGGCATTGTCTAACTGTCTGTCTAACAGTGTAGCTGGAACACATATAATTAACTGCTAAGCCAACTGTTGTAGTTGGTCGGCTCGCCGAGCTGGTTTGTTGTTTTTGCAGAAAAACAATGAACTAGCTTGGTGAGCCAACCAACCATGACCCAAGCTACAAATCTACTCTAAAACCTTACAAAGCCAACTATTCAAAATATAAAATAAATTTCGCATTATGTAAAAATGTGAAAGCATTGGAAGCATAGCTTCAATGTCTTTTAAGCTTGTTAATTGGGATCTCTATGGGTACGTAAACTATTTTTTCCCCCTTTGAATCAAGACCTATGAATACTGATTGTATGAAGATATGAAAATGTGAATATAATTATTGTTTGTGTCCATTTCAAATAAAGATCGTACATCCCAGGGTAGGAATTTAAAAACATCTGAATTACAGCTGTGGATTTACAATGGGTTTTGATATAACATGAATCAATATATCATTACTTGGCTTAGGGTGTGGAAGTCTTTTGTTACGAATATGATGGGAATGCACTCTCTCCCTAGCCACACTGTTTCACAGGGCACAACAGGGTAAACATTTATACTTCCATATTACAAACTGTGTTAAACAAGTTTTGCTACCTTACTGAATAAATTTTAAGACCATGAAGATATCAGAGTAGAATTAATCCATTTGGCCCATATGAGCCATTCCATCATGGTTGCTATGTTTCTCAACCCATTCTCTTATAGCCCTTTGATCCCCTTATTAATTAAGAAACTCTCTCTCTCTTAAATACACTTGATCTCTTGTCCTCCGTAGCCTCCTATGGCAATAAATTCTACAGATTTACCATGCTCTGGCTGAAGTAATTCATCCTCATCTCAGTTCTAAAGGATTGTCCCTTCACTTCGAGGCTGTGCCCTTGGATTCTAGTCTCTCCTACTGTGAAAACATGTTCTCCACATCGACCCTATACAGGTCTGTAGTATTTTAAAGTTTCACTGGATCCGTCCTCTTCCTTCTAAACTCAATTAAGTAGAGACCCAGCGACCTCAACAGTTCTTCAATATATCAAACCCTCATCCGTGGGATCATTCTTGCAAACCTCCTCTGGACACCCTCAAACACCAACACGTCCTTCCTTATATACTGGGCCCAAAATTTCCAAATGTTGTCTGACCAAGGCTCTATATAACCTCAGCAGTACATCTCTGCTCTTGTACTAAAGCCGTTTTGAAATGAATACTAACATAGATTTTGCCTTCCAACTGCCCACCAGCCTGCATATTAACATTGAGAATCCTGAACTAAGACTTAGACTCCTAAGTCCCTTTGTGCCTTTTATAATACATCAATACTTTGTTATTCATTATTTGTTATTCAATGAGCAGGGACAAGAAGTGGAGGCTGAAGGAGTAGTGAAAACAAAGCAGAAGGAGGCCAGGACAGTTGCCACATTGAACATCCTACCATCAGGTTATATTGTTCTATTAGAAAAGTTAGATACTATGGTTCGCACACAAAGCAGAACAATGGCTTTTTTGTAAATTAACAGTGAAAGTCATATCAGAACTTGAGTAAAGCCAATTAAATTTATCTTACTTATCTTTGTAACTTTCTTGATAATTCAAACAAATTACACTCTTGACAAAGTATCAGCACCACATTGTTCACATGATAGGGAAATGTAAAGGCTAAGGCCATAATAACAAACCCCTCTGAAACAGCATGGCATTTTGGTTTTAGATATTTCCCATAGAGGATGGGGGATTATAATCAGTTTACACCGATGTACCCATGATGGACATTAACTTCAAAATGTTTAAGATCGAACATTAATTCCAATGTTTCCACCACAGAATATCCCTTTAGGAGTAGATTTAGTCAATAGAAAAATATCCTACTGGCCTCCCAACTTACCTTCTTACAACAGGACTGTATCTAACCTCAAGTTACTAGCACTGATTGCTACTTTGAAGTGAAATTAAGAGCAAGTAACACCGCTTCATTGATCAAAATGGTTTTCTGCCTGTCAGGCACTGCTTGACACTGCTCTGACTATACGATGTTATCTCTCTTTACAGTCGGTTTGTCAGTGGGGCAGCAATAGTACTGAAGTTTATATTAAACTGGCAATGTAAACCACAAATCTCCCAATACTTTATAATTCTTTGTTTCATTTTAGTGGTAGGAATTTCACCGAATCTTATGATTGGCTGTTCTTGACAGCTTCTTTCCTTGCATTACTGTCTATCCTAGGTAGGTTGTTTGTGCTTTTCTGAACTCATTTTTCAGGAGCTTTATTATTAAATCAGCTGACCACAATATTTTAAAGATAGTATCTAACTGTTTCAAGTGCTTCTTCCAAGTGTTAGTGCATACTATCATTTCATCAGGGTAAACTACAGTATTTCCGGTTACTGTTTGATTTGTCTCTAGAATACGGCCTGCCATTTTTTAGCTGAATGGCTTAACTAGACACTGGAAAAGACCAGCTGGGACTGACAGTGATTGACATCTCCCTGGCTCAAGATATTAAAGGAACTTTCAATTAACAAATCTATTCTGGTATGAAATATTCCACTACTGACTTTGTCAATACAATCTTCTAAAACGAGGAATTGGGTAGTAATTTGCCTTTTGCAATTGCATTTCTATAGCGAATGCAGAATCTCCGAGCCATCAGGCACGGGCAGGAAAATGACTGTGGAAACCAGCTACTTAAATTGCATTAAATTAGGTGATTTTTCAATATGTATTGGATTTCTCTTTTACTCAGGCAGTTAACTGGAGCTGGATAAGGATGCTGTTTCATTGCAGAGGTTATTCCTACATTCATATCGTATATGGCTAAATTTGTGGACACTAATTTGTTTCTAGAGATTCCTTTAAATTCTGAGAGTAACCATGTTAGGTGTCCTCATTGTTCTGCTTTGTGTGCGAACCATAGTATCTAACTTTTCTAATAGAACAATATAACCTGATGGTAGGATGTTCAATGTGGCAACTGTCCTGGCCTCCTTCTGCTTTGTTTTCACTACTCCTTCAGCCTCCACTTCTTGTCCCTGCTCATTCTCCTCCCAGCGATTCAGTCATGACACGGTTTGAAATGCCACAGCCAATTCCTTTCCAATCTGTGGTATCAATAAAAAAGTTACTTTACCGGTACTTTCAGCTACCTTATGTGGACCATGAACTATGTTTTCAATGGCATATCCTGTAAAGGACTAACACATCATCTCCTGATTGAAATGATTTGGTACTGGTTATTTCTTTGATGTTGGTTCAAAAGTTCAAAGATGTTCCTGAGCCACTTTGCAGGCTTCTAAGAGCCACTCGAGAACACAAATACAAAATCTAATGTGGTGGAATAAATCCTCTAAGTTCTTTTTTAAATCTCTGATTAATTTCAGAAGACCTCATTTCATATCTATAAACAAACTGAATAAAAGAAATGAAACTGGTAGACCTCTCAGGTGAATCTCTAGCCCCTCATTCTAATAATGAGATTATTAATGCAATTACGTTCCGACCACAGTTTTGAGGATTTGATCGTTCCATTCTAAAGTCCATTGTATCGGTGAGTGATAACGCAAGGCATACAATTCATAACATCTTCTCATCAACCTACTTTATCTGCATTGCTAGTGGGGTTAGGCAGGGTTTAAACAAAATTGGCAGGGGTTGTGAACCCATGCAAACAGTCAGAGAAGAGGAATCAAGGACAAGACCAAACAACACAAAGGGAACAAGAGAAGTGGTAGGCAGAGGAATCAAAGGGCAGAATCAAACAAGGCTACAGCAAAAAGAAAGTGGGAATGGGACAAGGAATGTTAAAAAGATAAGCATTAATATTTTGTGCCTGAACACACAGAGCATTCGAAATAAAGTGGATTAATTAATTGCAGAAAGAGATGTAAATCGGTATGATATCATTGGGATTAGAGACTTGAATGTAGAGTGACAAGGGAAAGGAACTGAACATCCAGGAGTATTCAATATTTAGCAAGGATGGATCAAAAGGCAAAGGCAGTGAAGTTGCATTATTGGTAAAGTGGATATAAACACAATATTGAGGAAAGACATTAGCTCAAGCAATGTGGAATGTGTGTGCGAATTGAGAATTGAGAAATGCCAAGGGGCAAAAAACATGAGCGGAAGTGATATGTAAACTGTTGTGGTGATGTAGGGAATGGTATTAAGCAGGAATTCAGAGATGGATATGATAAAAGAACATCTGTAATTATGGGTGATGTTAATCTGGATAGAGGCTGGGGAAATCAAAATCATCGCAGTACTGTAGAGGAGGAATTCCTAGAACGGGATGATTATCTAGACCAATACATTGAGAAACCAAGTACGGAATAGGCCATCTTAAATGGGGAATTACATAATCAGAAAGGAATAACTGAAAACAGCTGAGAGGCCCCGAACCCCTTTGGGGATGAGTAACAAAAATATGATCAATTCTTCATCAAGACAGACAGTGATGTAGTTGATTCTGACACTCAGGTCTGAATCTTAATAAGGGAAACCGGAATTGTCCGAGACAGGAACCGGCCATGCTGGACTGGGAAATGTTACTGAAAGGAACAACAGTGAATAGGCAATGGCAAACATTGAAAGAGTGAATCGGTGAACAGGAATTGTTTATTCCCATCTGGGACAAGAATGAAGAGAAGTGTGATGAAACCATGGCTTGCGAGGTAAGTTAGAGACAGTATTAGATGCAAAAAAGAGGCATGCAAATTGACAAGAAAAATCAATAGGCCTGAGGACTGAAAACAGTTCAGAAGTCAGGAAAGGAGGTTCAAGGGATTGATTAAGAAGGGGAAAAGAGAGTACAAGAGTAAACATGTAGGGAATATAACTGATTAAATGTAAAGAGAAAATGACTGGTGAAAACTAAGAAAGGTCCCTCCTGTCAAACAATTCTTCTGCTTCATATAGAACATAGAACAATACAGTGCAGAACTTTGGATCATGATGAGAGGTACCTCCCATCAGGTGATAGCAGCAACCGCAGCAAGCAGACCAGTGGCATCACAGCTAGCCCTGTATAGTGGAGAGGACAAAACATAGTACAGCAATAGTAACTGGAGATTCAATAGACAGGGGCAAGATAGGTGCTTCTGTGGCCATGACAGAGACTCTAGGATGGCATGTTGCCTCCCTTGCACCAGGGTCATGCATGCCTTTAAGCAGGTATTGGGCATCTTGAAATAGGACGGTAAACAGTCAGAAGTCATTGTCCACACTACACAAATAACATGGGTAGCAAGAGTGACAAGTCCTGCAACAACAATTCAGGGAGTTAAGTAGTAAATGAAAAGTTAGGAACTCTAGAGTAGTAATCTTAGATTACTGCCCATGCAATGTGCTATTAAAACTAGTAACAGAGACGTAGTACAATTGAATGTGGTTAAAGAGCTCGTATGGGGGATTGGGAAGAACGGAAGGGCTTCGGATATGTGGGTCATTGGGATGTCTCCCAAGAAAGGTAGGATCTGTACAAGGAGGGTTGCACCTAAACTGGAGGGGCGCCATTATCCTGGCAAGGAGATTTGATAATGCTGCTCAAGAGGGTTTAAACTAGTGCGGCAGAGCGTGGGAACTGGAGCAGTAGGTAGCTAAGTATAGTGACAGCAGAAGACCTTGAGTCTAAGGCAAATATAGCTATGAGGAAGAGCAGTCAGGGAGAGATTGCTGAGTTCAACAGAACTGGAGGCTTGGACTGTATTTGCTTCAATGAACTTGGAGTCTGGATTAAGGCATGCAATTATGATGCTGTTACTATCACAACAGACATGGTTGAAATAGGGACAGGACTGGCAGCTTAATGTTCTGGGATATCAATGTTTCAGATGAGTCAGAGCAGGAAGCAAGCAAGGTAAGAGCGTTGCATTACTGGTAAGGGAGCATATCAGAGCTGTGTTGAGGAAGGACATCCTGAAGGGATGAACACACTGAGGCATTATGGGTACTGCTCAGGAATAGGAACAGTGCAGTACACGTTAAGATTGTACTACAGACATTCCAGTTACCTGCAGATCGATGAAGCGATGTGTAATCAGATCTTGGAAAGATGTGAAAATAACAGGGCTGTTGTGGTGGATGATTTTAACTTCTCCCATATTGACTGGGGCTGCCTCAGTGCCAGGGTTTGGTTGTGGAGCAATTTGCTGTCAGGTGTGTTCAGCAGGGATTTTTGAAACAATATGTGGGTAGTCCAACAAGGAAGGGACCAGGTATTGGGAAATGAGCCTGGCCAGGTGATCAAAGTTTCAGTGGGGTAACATTTTGGGAATATTGACCGTAATTACAAAAGTTTTCAGATTCTTCTGGCAAGAGTGGACCTTGGTTGAAGGCCAACTATAACCAAATTAAGTAAGAATTAGAGAATATGGAATGAAAGCAGCTGTTTAAAGGTAAATCCACATCTGACATGTGGAAGTCTTGTAAAGACCAATAGATTATTTGCAGGATTGGCACGTTCCTGTGAAAATGAAGGACAGAAATGGCAGGATTCGGAAACTTTGAATGACAGGGGAAATTATCAGCTTAGTCAAAATAAATCAAACCATACCCAAGGTCTAGAAAACTAAAAAACAGACCAAATCCTGGAAGAATGTAGAGTAAGTTAGAAGGAGCTTAAACAAAGGGTTAAAAGGCACATTGAAATGTCCTTGGCCAGTAGGATTAAGGAGAAACCCAGGCATTTCATACAATATATAAGGAGCAAGACAGTAGCTAGGGAACGAGTAGGCCCGTTCAAGGATAAAAGAGGGAGGTTGTGTATGCAGCCAGAGAAATGGGCGAGATCCTTAATGAGTACCTTACATTGGTATTCACCAAAGACAGGGTTGTGAGGGTTGTTGATGTTAGAGGAAGGTGTGTGAATATTCTCGGTCAGGTCAACATCATGAAGGAGGAAGTGTTGGGTATCTTGAAATACATTAAGGTGCATAAGTCCCAGAGCCAGGTAGGATCTATCTGATTTTACTGTGGGAGGCAAGGGAGGAAACTACTGGAGCCTCAAAAGATGTCTTTGTATCCTCTTTGGCCTCAGATGAGGTTCCAGAGGACTGGAGAGTAGCCAATGTCATTCCTTTGTTTAAGGGAAACAGATAAGCGAGGTAATTACAGCCAGCGAGCCTGACATCAGTGGTGGGGAAGTTGGTGGTGAAGATACTGAGAGACAGGATTTATTCACATTTGGAAGTGAATGGACTTGTTAGTGATAGCAGCATGGGTTTGAGAGGGATAGTCATGCATCATCAACTTCATTCAGGAAGTGACAAGAATGATTGATGATGGAGCAGCAGTGGGTGTTGTCTACGTAGACTTTAGGAAGGCATTTGATAAGATACCTCGTGGCAGATTGGTACAAAAAGGTACAGTCTCATGGAATCCAGATCAGCTGGTTAGATGGATACAAAACTGTTGTGCCATAGAAGACAAAGTAAGTGGAATGGCGCTTTGCAGAATGGAAATCACTAACTGACAGTGTTCTGCAGGGATCAGTGCTGGGACTTTTGTTGTTTGTAATATATGTATATATACTGAAAGTGTGGATAGTCTGTTTACTAAATTGTGGATTACTAAAATTGTGGACACTCACTGGATCATCGGAGGTTGAGGGGCAATCTCACAGAGGTTTATAAAATCATGAGGGGCAAGAGTAGGGTAAATAGGGAAGGTCTTTTCCCCAGGGGTGGGGGTATCCAAACCTAGAGGGCATAAGTTTAAGGTGAGATGAGAAAGATATAATAGGGGTCTAAAGGGTAACTTTTTCACGCAGACTAGTGCGTACATGGAATGAGCTAGAAGAAGTGGTGGAGGCTGGTACAATAACAACATTTAAGAGGCATCTGGATGGGTATATGAAGAGGAAAGGTTTAAGAGGGATATAGGCTACATTCTAGCAAATGGGACTCGATTTATGTAGGATATCTGGTAGGCAGAGATGAGTTGGACCAAAAGGGTCTGTTTCCATGCCATATATCTCTAACTTTTAAGGCTATGAGCCATGTGCTGGAAAATGGGATTAGAACATAGGGTAATAAAATGTGAGGCTGGATGAACACAGCAGGCCAAGCAGCATCTCAGGAGCACAAAAGCTGACGTTTCGGGCCTAGACCCTTCATCAGAGAGGGGGATGGGGGGAGGGAACTGGAATAAATAGGGAGAGAGGGGGAGGCGGACCGAAGATGGAGAGTAAAGAAGATAGGTGGAGAGAGTATAGGTGGGGAGGTAGGGAGGGGATAGGTCAGTCCAGGGAAGATGGACAGGTCAAGGAGGTGGGATGAGGTTAGTAGGTAGCTGGGGGTGCGGCTTGGGGTGGGAGGAAGGGATGGGTGAGAGGAAGAACCGGTTAGGGAGGCAGAGACAGGTTGGACTGGTTTTGGGATGCAGTGGGTGGGGGGGAAGAGCTGGGCTGGTTGTGTGGTGCAGTGGGGGGAGGGGATGAACTGGGCTGGTTTAGGGATGCAGTAGGGGAAGGGGAGATTTTGAAACTGGTGAAGTCCACATTGATACCATATGGCTGCAGGGTTCCCAGGCGGAATATGAGTTGCTGTTCCTGCAACCTTCGGGTGGCATCATTGTGGCAGTGCGGGAGGCCCATGATGGACATGTCATCAAGAGAATGGGAGGGGGAGTGGAAATGGTTTGCGACTGGGAGGTGCAGTTGTTTGTTGCGAACTGAGCGGAGGTGTTCTGCAAAGCGGTCCCCAAGCCTCCGCTTGGTTTCCCCAATGTAGAGGAAGCCGCACCGGGTACAGTGGATGCAGTATACCACATTGGCAGATGTGCAGGTGAACCTCTGCTTAATGTGGAATGTCATCTTGGGGCCTGGGATGGGGGTGAGGGAGGAGGTGTGGGGACAAGTGTAGCATTTCCTGCGGTTGCAGGGGAAGGTGCCGGGTGTGGTGGGGTTGGAGGGCAGTGTGGAGCAAACAAGGGAGTCACGGAGAGAGTGGTCTCTCCGGAAAGCAGACAGGGGAGGGGATGGAAAAATGTCTTGGGTGGTGGGGTTGGATTGTAAATGGCGGAGAAGCCTCCGACACTTCCGCCATTTACAATCCGACCCTACCACCCAAGACATTTTTCCATCCCCTCCCCTGTCTGCTTTCCGGAGAGACCACTCTCTCCGTGACTCCCTTGTTCGCTCCACACTGCCCTCCAACCCCACCACACCCGGCACCTTCCCCTGCAACCGCAGGAAATGCTACACTTGTCCCCACACCTCCTCCCTCACCCCTATCCCAGGCCCCAAGATGACATTCCACATTCAGCAGAGGTTCACCTGCACATCTGCCAATGTGGTATCCTGCATCCACTGTACCCGGTGCGGCTTCCTCTACATTGGGGAAACCAAGCGGAGGCTTGGGGACCGCTTTGCAGAACACCTCCGCTCAGTTCGCAACAAACAACTGCACCTCCCAGTCGCAAACCATTTCCACTCCCCCTCCCATTCTCTTGATGACATGTCCATCATGGGCCTCCTGCATTGCCACAATGATGCCACCCGAAGGCTGCAGGAACAGCAACTCATATTCCGCCTGGGAACCCTGCAGCCATATGGTATCAATGTGGACTTCACCAGTTTCAAAATCTCCCCTTCCCCTACTGCATCCCTAAACCAGCCCAGTTCATCCCCTCCCCCCACTGCACCACACAACCAGCCCAGCTCTTCCCCCCCACCCACTGCATCCCAAAACCAGTCCAACCTGTCTCTGCCTCCCTAACCGGTTCTTCCTCTCACCCATCCCTTCCTCCCACCCCAAGCCGCACCCCCAGCTACCTACTAACCTCATCCCACCTCCTTGACCTGTCCGTCTTCCCTGGACTGACCTATCCCCTCCCTACCTCCCCACCTACACTCTCTCCACCTATCTTCTTTACTCTCCATCTTCGGTCCGCCTCCCCCTCTCTCCCTATTTATTCCAGTTCCCTCCCCCCATCCCCCTCTCTGATGAAGGGTCTAGGCCCGAAACGTCAGCTTTTGTGCTCCTGAGATGCTGCTTGGCCTGCTGTGTTCATCCAGCCTCACATTTTATTATCTTGGAATCTCCAGCATCTGCAGTTCCCATTACCTCTGATACTATTAGAACATAGGCTGCTTTTTTTTTGACTTGTGCAGACTTAATGAGCTGAAAAGCCTTTCACTGTAAACCTCTATGACTTTGTTGTTCTGATGTTTTGATGTGCATGGTCAAGCCACTAATCAGTGATTTGTGAAGTGTTGCAGGTGTAGGAGCTCGGGAATTACAATCTTGATTTATCCTCCAATCACTCTTTAAAAAAATACAAGTAAGTTTCACTCTGACCTAAAAGAATCCTTTAGAAACGGGTGAGATCAGCTGAGTGGCTTGTTCAAAGCATGCTTTGCCCCAACTCAGGTTGCTCGTAGCAGGCTTCCCTTGAATTGGAAAAGATAAAAACAAAAATATCTCAAAGCCAATTGCTACTGAAAACAACTCAACAGGCTCTACAGCAAAGCAAGCAGTATCAATCATATAATTTCGAGGAAGGCTTGTTTAAAAACATCAGATATCCACAGTGTACATTTAATGGCTCTGTTTAAAGAAAGCACTCTAGGTAATTCCTTTGAATAAACTCTATTTTCCATAATCCTACAATCTCCAGCCCTCAAAAATATAATTCTCATCTGGGTTAGTGACAGTGCAGTATTTCAATATTTAAGCATTTCTATTCATGTTAATATGATTAATAATTTTAACTTGGTCAGTTGCTGAATATGGAATAATAGCTATTTTAAAATAACAGTACTTCACTTAGGACCCTATTGTCATACTAAGCTTTGCAGCTGCAGTTTGGCTCACAGCCGACAATTCAGACTGAAGTATGTTGGTGAAAAGGAACTCAATGCACTTCGCCCAGTAGATAAACTTATTGATTTCACAGTCACACAGCTTATTCCACACCCCAGTATGAGTTCCCCTTTATATTTTTAAGTCACTTAATTAATCAATTAATCTCAGTCAGTAGCATAGTAACTGACAGGGCTATTACAATTATTATGCCACTCATAATACTTGTATAAATATGGTGCAATGAATTATTTAAAGCAGCAATTGCTGAAAGGGGCAGATAATTTGCACCTTACTCAGCATTTTAGTTAAAGTAAATATGATAAATTACTTTCAACTCGGTTAGTTGCATGAAAATGAAGCAATAGCAGTTTTAAAAACAGAGTACAGCACTCGGCACCCTGTTTCCATCTTAATCTTTCAAGGGTACAGTTTTGCCTTGGGCTATTATAATTTTAATGCCAGTCAGGCTCTGTATAGTAACAATGATGAATACACAGCCTGTTAAATCTCACCTTGTGGATGGTATATATATTCTGCAGCAGTATTATGCATCCACTTGACAATAATTAGGACTATTTAAATATTATATGATTATTTCAAAAGTGCAGCTTCATTTGCTGGATACCAACACCCCATGTTATAGTCAACTTATGCTGTATTTTCATGCATATATATGCAGGAAGTAAAATGTCCAAAATTAAAAATGTGATAGTTGTAAGCATAGCCTAAAGGAATAGTGTTGATGTTGGGACATGAAAATGATGAGACAAGTCATTATAGCAGTTCCAAAGGTTTGAAATGAGAGAAGGACTAGAACATTGAAAAAGATCATCATTTCCCTCATGATTTTTAAAAAAAATTAAAATGGTATTGTACGTTTAGTATATATCAGATAAAAGTGTTTAATTTAGCAGGTGATAATGGGGTGAGGACACAGACTGGAAATGGAACAATATGGATAACATTAAAATTTTGAAAATAGTTTGAGAGAAGGATAAATTAATTTTTATTGGAATAAAGGAGCAACAGAAAAGATTCTGCTTCCTTTGCTATTGTTTGGGATTGTAATGTTGCAATAAACATTGCTGAAAAGAGTCATGCTGTCAAATCTTTTCAAAAGAATCACAAGAACACTAAATTTCAGAGTGTAGAACAGTTTGTACTACATGAAAAGAGTCACATTGGTTAGCAAGTGGACTCTTGATTGATCGCGTACTTGTCATGGAGAATGGATTTTATAATGTGCTAACTTCAGCCAGAAAAGCACACTACACTTAAAGAGAAGTGGGAGGATATTTAGAAAAATCAGAATTTACAATCAAAATTAATGTGGTTTAACATATTTAGAGTTCTTTGAGAATGTAACAACCACTGTTGATAAAAGGGGAACCAGTAAATAGAATGTACTCAGACTTTCAAAAGGGGTTTTATATGGTGCCACCATACAGATTACTACTTAAAATAGGAGCCTACATGTTGTGGTGTTATATCACCTTGTATTAGACTTTGTATTGGTTAATTAACAAGAAATTGAAAGTTGGGATAAATTATCAGATTAACAAACCCTAATTAGTGCAGTGTTGCAAGAGATCAGGCCAGGGCCTCAATGATTGTATTGAACAGTTGTATCATGAACTCGTTTGGCTAGCCAAATGTTAGTCAGCACAGTTGGGGGCGGACACATTGAAAACCCCACTCTAGCACATTCTGAAGGAACGTCACAGGAAACTGAAATTTCTGCTGGGCAATTCCTCTATGCTTTTCAGGGCTCTGACCTGATAACCGTTCAGATCCTCTCCCACTTCCTTCTCCATCCATGTCTGCTCCGCAATCAACCTGAACCACCTGGTTTGGTCACTGGATTCAATGTCTCCCGCCACTAGAACCAACCTAATTTCTTCTACCCCCATTGGGCCTGACACCCTACCACAAATACTTATCAATGTTAAACCCTTCTACTCCTCACCATGGCCTACAAAGAATTTGCCTCATAGGTAAAGTCACAAGCAAAGTATTCATTTAATACCTCAGCAATCTCCAACTCCTCCTTTTAACACCTTCTTACTATTAATGTGCATACAGATGACTTAGGGATTTCCTTTTGCGTTACTTGCCAATCTTCTTTCATTGTTCAGCTCTACTTCTTGTATTAGTTTTTTTTGCTGGCGAACAAGATAGGCTTTCTTTTTGACAACTGACAATATTTTCATGGTCACTATTACTGAGTTTAGATTTCAACTCCACTTATATCAATGGAATTCAAATTCCATCAACTGCAATAGTGAGATCTGAATGTAAGCTCACAGAACACAAGCATGATGCTTGCAATGGCTAGTGGATGACATTACCACCCTAACCTTAACCAGTGGATATTATGGGAAGACATTCTCATCAGAGTTAAGAAAGTGGATGTAACAATGGCCGAATGATAGGACACAAAGTAATGATCAACTGTTTTTTTGGGCTGAAAGCGAGTTTGTAGTGGAGGCCCCCAGGGATTGGTATTAGGATCCCTACTGTTTTGATTTATAAGTGATCTTTATATTTGTGTGTAGGAGACAATTTCAGAATTTGAGGGCAGCACAAAACTTGAAAGGACTGCAATGGATGTACTTCACTGAACTTTTAAGACAACATCTGATATTCTGCTCACTTTCCACATTTGCATTAGACCTTGCAGTAAAAGATAAGCAAATATCTTTAGACAGACAAGGGTCTCGGCCCGAAACGTCAGCTTTCCTGCTCCTATGATGCTGCTTGGCCTGCTGTGTTCATCCAGCTCTACACCTTGTTATCTCAAACCCTCCAATTGTGTTTTTTAAAAATAGATTAGTTAAATGTTAGTTATTTTTTAAAAAATCACTCATGGAATGTGGGCTTCGCTGGCTAGCCAGCATTTATTGCCTAGCCCTCGTTGCCTTTGAGAAGATGGTGATGAGCTGCCTTTTTGAACCGTTGTAGTCCACATGCTTTTTTAACCAACAGTCCAGCACAAAGTAGTTATTGCGCCAGTAGAGCAAGTTTATGTTCCCTAATTAACCAGGCAGAGAAAACTAATAACAGACAAATATGAACAAACAAGACTCCTAGAATATCTTGAAGGGAGAAGGTAGAATTTAAGGAAGTTTTTGAACTGTTTATAGAAAATGGAAAGGATAAGGGATGCACTCCTAAGCACTTGAGTGCACGAAGTAGACCAAGGAAGGTAATTAAAGGCAGTCTGTTGTCTCCATGGTCGAGGTAAATAACATATTTTTGGACATTTTGCACAAAGGGGAACATTTACAAGATAATATAGCCCAATCAGATCCACTGCTGGAAAAGTGGCATAAAAGACAGCAAATGAAACTCATCAGCATCACGGTCAGAACTGATTAACCAGTGATGGAGAATTTAAATTCTTATTTATAATTCTTCATGAAACTCATGAGGCCTCAGTGACTTTTCATTCATTTAAGTAAGCTTACCTCTTCGAGAAGAGTTTGTGTCTGAACGATTTGTCAATATCTTGTGTTGTCCTAGGTACGAACTTCATGAAGTGAAGATTCAGGAATGAGGCATGCCCTCCTAAACTCCTCACTGAACCAGGGTTGGTGGCTTGTTTTGACAGTAATGGTGGCATGGCAGATACGTTGGACCATGATGCTACAGATTGTGATTCAGTTCTCTTCCTGATGACCTTTATAGATACAGGTCTAACAACTAAAATCTGGGTATTAAACATATCCCATTTAGCTTAATGATGGTTCTCACGGCATAATAGTGGATGCCCTTTGTGTAAAGGTAGGCCTTACACTCAATTTAGACTGGTGGTCAATCCTATCATGGGTAGATGCACGTGCAGCAGATATATTGGTTGGCATGTAATCAAATAGGTTTGCATTTCTTGTTGATTTCACTGCCACTTGTTGCAAGCTCAGTTTAGCACTCTTGACAATGAACATTGAAGTCCCCCATGTATAATACATTCATTGGCCTTGCTACTCAGTGTATCACTTAAATGATGTTCAACATGAATGAATAGTTATTCACCAGTTGAGGGATGCGGCTGGTTATAATCAGCGGTAGGTTCTTTTGCCCATGTCTGAGCTAAGGATAAGACAGCTACGGGCTCTTGGACAGACAGCCAATGACTTGCAGCAGGGAGCAATTAGTACAGCACGTTGTAGGGCTGAGAAGCAAAACAGTAAATATGTCAGTAATAATGCCGCCATGTGTATTTTAATCTTTTCACACATCAGCTGTTCTATGGTCAAAGGACTGTCAGTCTGTTTGCCAGTTACTTTCTATAATTCAGAAAATCAATTTGTCAGTGAATGGAATAGGACATTGAATTCGCTGAAGTTGAAGCAGGAAGGAGAAAACAAACCAGCTAAGAGTAGGTTCTCAGAATTAAATCCTAAAGCATATGAAATTCAGGTAAGGTAACTCTACAACAATTGAGAGAAGTCAGTAACAAACCCGAAGGAATATACTTGGAATGATGGAGCTTGTTGGTTGATCAGTCAGTCAGTCAGTACGGCCCACAGCCTGTCCCAATTATCAGCTCCTTCACTTCAGACACACAACAGGAGACACGTCAACTAATGCAACACTAATGCAAGGGATAATTTAAAAGCACAATCGTTAGTAATGTTAAAAGTGGATATTGATGGGTTTCTAAATACTCATGACATCAAGGGTATGAGGAGTATGAGAGACCCAGATGACAATAGAGGACAGCACATTATAATGGGGAGCAAGAACGATTATCCCGAGCAAAAGTCACCACCAGATAATGGCTGAATTCAACTAGGGTAATCCAAAACGATGATGTCAGCAAGAAGTTGTACCTGGTGGCTAGGACTGGATGCAGACATAGCCACGTTGGTGTGGCAGTGCTCAGTGCCAGCAAGGTCAAAATCTACTGCCCACATTTGTGGGAATCTCTGGGTAAACCCTGGGCACATCGACTATGCAGGTTCTTTCATAGATTCAATGTTCTTAGTAATTGTGGACACTCACACAAAGTAGCTGAACATACAGAGTTCATTCGTCAAATACAGTGATTACGAGAGAACAAACCTGTACGCATCTTTTACAATATACAAACCCCCAGAAGCATTGATCACGGATAACCTGCCATTTGGAAATATTCAGATGATCTGGCAAATAAAGTCAAATTGCATTTGACACACAAAGATAACTCCATGCCTTCCATCAGCCAATGGTCTCACAGAAAGAACAGTTTAAACTTTGAAGTCAGACTTAATGAGACAACCTACAGCTTCACTCGATACCAAATTGATAATAGGACCACCACCCCTCATGCAACTACAGGGACAGCAGAATTATTAACAGGGAGAAGACTCCATACCTCAGATTAGATCTGATCATCCTGGACTAGTGGGGAGGTGAGAGGTAATGGTGGTATGAAATGGTATCAAAATTCCAACACTGAACAAAAGACTCCACTAAGCAACAGAGACAGTTTACAGAGGATGAAGTTTGGTGTGGGAATCATGGGAATAGCCTTATGTGGATAAGGGACATGGTTGACACGAGGTCAGGTCCAGTGATGAATAAAGTTCAGGTAAATGCGATGGTCTTGAACAAACACGTGGATAATATTGTTATGGAGAAGAGGTGAAGAAGTGGACACTTCTTTGATAACTAAAACCAAAATACCCACAGAAGCTTGCCTCACAATCTGTTAAAGGAAGTGTGAAAATACTTTTGTATCTTAGCCTGAGTCTTCCTCGCTCCTGGATAACCTCCTACAGGTAATTGTGAATGTATATACTTCCTGTCTGTATGATACCATCAACACAATCTGGTGAACTTCTGCCCATTTTACCTCTGCACTGACCTGCCAAGGTCTCCATTTCCACCTTAAGGCAAATAACATTCTGAAATACACTCTGGTTCCTTATCCGAGTAGGCTTTATGACACAAATCCTTTATCATCGCATCTTTTTGTTAAAACTCCATTACCCTTTCAGGACTAGACACCTCTGCCTGATCCTCTCGCTTTTCTGGTTTTTCCTTTACTGTTTCATTAAACAAGGCATCAGCTAAGTGGACCTCAACTCCTTTGTCTTTCTCTTCACTTTTCCTTTCTTGCTTTAACTTATGACTGTGGGATCTTGTCACCATAACATTCAGAAGAAAATCCAGGGTATTTTTCTTGTAACTCCTTAGTTTGCTGGTTTTCTTTCCACTTCTCCAGTACAAGGGGCATCACTCCCACCTTTGATCCTGCTTGGCCGTTTCCAGGAATAGACACTCTTTCAGTCACTCCCACTATCACCTCCCCAGTCTTGATTTGGCTTTCCAGTCTTATTTTACACAGTGGAACGCTAAATCTCCCTCCATTTATTCCACAAACTATCACTGTCTTGAGTAACATTTTGGGAGGAATGCAAATATTTTCATCCCTTCCTTTCATGAGAAATTGACCAGCTCTCATGCTTTGCAATATTTTCACATCCTTATCTTCAACCCCGTTCTTCCTGATTAAACCTCACCCACGGACTTGAAGTCTTTGAAGAGACAGGACACGCTCTTACTAACCAGTCTTTGACTAGGCTGTGCAATCTCCTGCAGTTCCTTCACTTCTCTTGGGATTTCCTCACTACTTCAATTAACTCCACTGGTTTAGCCTCTTTTACTACATCCTCTTCCCCCGTGCCTGACGAGACCAGTGGTACTGTGGTTTTAGGTGACACACTCTAACAGTTGAAGCACCGAAATCCCTTTATCCCTTTTTCACCCTCAGGTTTCTTTTTCACATTTGGTAAACTGTTCAGTGCAATCAACTTTTTGTTTCTCATTGAAGGATCTCCCTCTTTACCAATTTCTATCCCTCATGGAATGAAATTGCTGTCAGAAGCTAGATTTTGATTTATGCACTAATGCGTATTCATCTATTATGTCTGCAACTCTTCTCACTGTTTTAACTTGCGGTTCCTCAATGAGTTCTAGTTACTTCTGCAAGTGAGTTTTTGAACTCCTCCATCAGCAGAATCTATAATCTTCATATGTTTTTTCTATCTTTAATGAGTTCACCCATCTACTGAAGTTTCTATGTTTAATTCTTTCAAATGCAACAAATTTGACCTGGTTCCTTCCTTATACTTCTGAACCATTGTCTATATGCTTCTGGTACTAATTTATAGGCATTCAAAATAGCCTGTTTTACTTCTTTGTATTCTCCTGACACCTCATCTGACAGCACTACAAACACCTCATTAGCCCTACTTACCAACTTAGTCTGAATTAACATTACCCACTTAGTCTCTGGCCAGTTCGTCTGGTCAGTCAATTTCTGAGAGGCAATAAAAAAGGCTACAACATCTTTTTCATCGAATTTTGGTAATGTTTAGATATATTTGTATATATCCCTGATAAGCTGTTGGCTACAATGAGTTTGCTCATCCCACTTCTATGTTGTACCTTTACTTCTGTCACTAAGTCTTTTTGCTTCAAGTTCCAACTTCATCTTCTCCAACTTGAACATTCTTTCCCTTTCGCCTGCCCTGGCTCTTCTTTCATTTTCTTTATCTTCAAACTCCAATTGTCTAGTTTTCAATTTAATTTTTTCTAACTCCACTGCCCTTGATTGTTTTTCTGGTACATCTAAATGCTTGACTAACTCGTTTACAATTTCAGCTTTCCTCTTTTCCCGAGTTGAACCTAAATCATGCCTATTCGCTAAGTCTAAAAATATACCCCTTCTCTGTCTTTCTAAACATTCTTGGCAAATTTGGAAAGCATGTTACGAAGGCGAAATGATGAGGTTGAATCTCTCTGATAATTAAAACCAAACCACCCAGAGAACCTTGCCTCACCTCATAATCTGTTAAAGGAAACGTGAAAAATGGTACAACCTGCCTCTCCCCCACCCCTCTCCCCCAGTTATAAAGAAGTGGTTAAACGAAAGAAGTCCTATATACTCACTTTAAGCAAAAAGTAACAATTTACTTATATAATGCTAATAGTTGTATTATGCTAATAGTTAACAAATTAACTGAACTACTAACAAAGTGAAGAATTCCCCCTTAACTACTAAGTATTCCCCAATAAAACAATATTAATAAAAATTACAGCTTAATCTCAAAACTACAGCCAGGATAAATCTTCCAGAATGTTCTTTGCCTCCAGCCAGGAACAACTTTCTCCATCGAATGTCAGGACCATTAGCAAAGAGTGCCACAGTACCTTTACTTAGATGATGCTTACTCTCAGATCTTAGAGATTTTTGTGAGATTCAGTGATTTTCCCTTTCTTTAGAGCTGATGGCTATTGACAGCCATTATTGCTCTCACACAGATTTTCAAATGACCTCTTCTTTTATATCCTTGATGGCCTATCAAGTTCTTACAATAGGATTGGTCCTAGGCCCAACTTAGGCTGAATTGGTGGTTCTCCATGATGAAAATGGGAGAACTACGTCACCCACAAAACAACTCTACTTCCAAAAAAGGAGAACGACCAACTCAACTAGGACAACATCAAGATCCCGAGACAAGCAAAACAGAGACAAGCCTGGTATTCCACGAAGAAAGCCATCAACAAACACAGAGCTCAACTCCATATACACGCCACCGTAAAGGAAAACTGGAAGTGAGGTAATCCAGCTCAACAGACTCCAGAGTTTAAACAACAGGCGGGAAAACAATGGCACTTTGTTGGAGGCTGCACTGACAATGTTACCCGGCATGGTAATGAAACATCTGTGAAACAAATCAGCTTGGCGAGCCAACCAACTACAACCCTACTCTAAAACGTTAGCGTTCTGCTTTGCCTGCTAACAGTATAGCCCCTTGATACAATGTTTCAATTTTGAGAACTTTGTGTCTGCTGCTGCCTGCAAACATTTTTGTAATCTCCAAGCATTAAAAAACATCTTTTAAAGGGGACCACACACTCTTTCCCCACTATTTTAGAAACAAATTCTAATGTCCTGCCTTCCAATTCAGAAGTACCATTTGAAATTCGCAACAAGATGAAAGCTGCAAACTCAAACACAAAACATGCTTGGCTCAACAACCATTCTCTTCCAGAACCCAAGCACTGAAGTTACCTCAGAATCTGAGTTGGACATAATGGATGTCACCGCCTCAACACCTTCATCACCTGACCAAATGAATTTCTTCTGAGATGGTCCAGGCAAGCTACTGTGCATTACCTGACACCTGTAACAGTGGCACAGTCAGAGGAATGTAGCCTGTGGCAAAAATATTCCAGGAGGAGCTACAAAAGATTAGAAGCCTATGTCCTCAGTTTCAGAGGGGGAGGGATGCCATGATTATAATGAGGTCAGCGAGATGAACTCGGAATGAATTCCCTGATTTGGCCAGCTTAACAGCCCCAAACAGGGGAGCCCTGGCTGACAAATAAGAATGTGAATGTCAGATATCCTGTTCATTCTGACAACTGGTTCCAAGGGAGCTGGTTCAGTGTCATGGACTCTCCACATTTAAATAAAGGGTGACCTGGTCATGGGATACCAGCCTCTGTGGTATTATGTCACTTATATCCAGCGAACTTCCTTCAGTTATAATGCAAACCTAACAATTAAGTAATTTAAAGCTAACTGCCGAAGAAATTCAGCAGATCCGGCAATATTGTGGACAGAGAAACAGAATTAACATTTTGAGTCTGAAAGGACTTCTTCAGAGCTTATCCTATGATTCAGAGTTCTTTTCTCTTGCAGGCATAATAACAGAGTATCAATCTGATGGGTGCATATTTACAGTTTGAGATCCTTCTAGATGTCAATGTGCAGTAACTACATAGTGTCACCTACCTTTTGTCAGCAAGTTGTTAATTCTTTTTAGGCATTCAGCCCATGTTCTTGTGTGAGCCCCAACTGTGCTAAACTGTACTGCCACCTTTTTTCAGGCTACTTTGGTCAGACAGAAATGTCACCTGCTGCCATTCAGAACAAGGAGTCCTGCCTTTCTCAGATGGCTCAGAGGAGAACCTGAAATGGGGCCATTTGTCTACAAAATGATCTGAACATCCAGGTGCAATCTGAATATCCATTCAGAATGAAGCTTCTGGCTTTCAATGAATGAATATTTGGTCATGTGCCTTTTGAATATGGCACCCAAATCTTTCAGACCCCATTAGTTGGCCATTGATTTTCTGCCTGCCTCTACCACATTTTACCACGGTCCTTGTGTATGCATAACTATTTGGCTGCTCAACACCACAATACGTGGAAGCCATTCTGTCCTGAAGTGGCGATGTCGTTCATTTCTGGTCCTGCGACTGACAATCTTGCAACTAATTTTTGATTCTCAACATTGTCAAGGTAACACGTTAAGTGAAATGTATGCTGCAAAAATAATTTAAACATTATTGATACTACTCATTTTGTGCCAGAAACTTATCATAATTAAGCAGCAATTCTGAACTGAAAGGACATTGCAGATAATGTTAATAAGAAGCAATTCAAGTTTTCTTGTTGCTTAGGTCCAGAAATGGAAATACACTGTGCTGATACCACTGTTACACCTTAAATCTTAGTGAGTTTTCCTAAGAGAATGCATGTTAAATAACATCTATTATTTAACAAATAAAAATGTTACTAAAAATCAATATTTAATCCATACAATTCAGTAATGAAGAAATAAATTTGTAATAAGCATTTGATAGTTCCAACAATGTGTCAAGGAACTGGGACACCTTAAGAGTAACAATGCAGAAATTAATATCGAAAGAAGTAGGGATTTATACTAAACTTTTATTTGTGGTTAAAGTGGTGAGAAATGTGAAGAAGAATCTGCTCATTAGATCCCATGTATTATAGTAACTTGAACATTAGAGGGAGGAATTTCCCTACTGGAATTGGTTCACCTCCCTCTCCCACTGCTCAGCAAACCTGTCAGTGAATGATTGATTCACTAGTGGGCTAATTTCAACAGCAATTCCCACTCTTAATCAATTTGAGCGAGAGTAAACTTTACAGATATTAATTGGAACACAATTAATTTATTTATGTTTGCTGCAGTTTCAGTTTAGCTGGGCTATGAATTGGCAAAAAAGTCATGTGGTTGCCCTGAGCATTATGAATCATGAAGAATTTGTGGTGAGATTGTCAGCACCAGGACCCAAAGTGAAGAACACTTCCACTTGGAGATGCGATGGCTGCCGAGCACTATCATGTGTTCAACAGCCTATTAGTTATAATGGTCAGTAGCACAGAAAAAAGCCTTGTGGCTCAGAGTCTACACATATATGCATAAATGAAGAGCATGGTGAAACATGTGGTCAAGTCAGGCAAGAAGTCACTGCCCCATTGTTACGGGGTCAAAGGTAATGGCACATATAGAAAGAGCACTTGGGAAGGTTTTCAATCTTTGAAAGCCAGGAGGATCACTTTGGCTGAGCAGACATCAAGCTGTCCACAGGACCTTCACATCTCTTGGAGGTGGCTACTGTACACAAAACTGGTCCTCCTCCAGCCTAGGAAAGGTAAGTATCCTGCTTCCTGAAATAGAAATTTCTTCGCTAAAATAAACTCTCATCATTACAAAAGATGACAAGAGAAAGCATTCGAAATTGCTGTCTATTTTAAAGAGAAAAAAATTTGGAGAAGTCTTTATTTTCTATTCTTCAATTTTCCATCCTCAGTGAAAATCCACCTGGTCACTCATGACCGGGTATCCCTTTCTTGCTAGTTACTCTAAGATCCATCAGATAAGAGCATTTCAATTGTCAGGCAGCCTTAAGTGTAGATCAGTGATTATTTCCAGGTGACAGCATCCATAATAAGAACACTGCTTTCAATGATGGTTGTGCACAGTAATTTCTAAGCTGGAGGGAAATATCTCCAAATGCAAATAATAGACTAGGGTCAGAACAATAATCTATTGATATTTTGTGACAGTCTAGTGATTTCTGAGTCACAAAGTTAACAGAACTGAAAATGGTCCATGTCAATTGTGAGGAACAGGTTCACGGTAAATCAGTACACCATGCCTAATCTCCTCCAAGTGAACAACAAGTTAGTTGACAGAGCTCACGTAAGAGGGATAAGATATTATGTAAGAAGGTTCTGTAAGAAGGTTCTAATTTTATTTTAATCAACATGAGATTTGATTACATAATATGTTGTACCTGCATTTACTCTCCAGAAAATAGAGCAGCCTGTACTTTTAAACCAACTTGTCTGACTCAAGAGTTTCAGTCTATGCCAATCAAAATTAAATGAAGACACAAAGTCGTGTCCAAATCACACAGAACATTTATTGTGGTAGCATGACCCATAAACAAAACTAGATATTCAGCTGCATAGGTGAATTCATGAAGCAAAGCTATTTGGTCCACTCAGGAATGTGACCTGAAAATACAAGAAAACACCTGAAAACGTTTGGACACCAGAAAAATTTGGAAAGAAATAAAGATAACATTTTATTTCTGATGCTTGTTGCTACAACTGACTAGAACATTTCCTGGTTCTTTCTCTGACCGTGATGGGTAGAAAAGAATGTTATTTTAGGAAAAATTGTATTTTAAAATAGGATTTTTTTTCCCGCAGAAATTTCATGAAGCATTTAGATTGGAATTTAGAATAAAAGCTAATTAGAATTTTGCCGCAAACTTGAGCAGAGAAGTTCTTAGTGGCTTTTTTTTCCCTGATTTGTGAATTAATTATTTTTCAGGATAAGGATCTCAGCCCTGGAAATATACTCTACTTCGTCACTGAAAATTGCATAACGTCAGCTACAGCATAGGTTAACAAAAAGAATTATCTTTGTGCTCCAGATTATCAGGAACATCCATTCCTACGTCATTGTCCAATTTTTCACTGTTCATTTAATCCAGTTTGAGTTTTTTGATGAAAGATCTGCTGCTTAAGTCCATGGCTTCTCCTGTTTGTTAATTTTAAGCAATAGTAACAAGGAATTAAAAAAACAATGATTAATATTTCTACTTAGCTGTATGCTAAAGATATAGAGGCATGACAGGATGATTTCATTTTGCATTTCTGAGAATCAAAGAACCCAAAAGACATAGCTCACAATTTTGGATGCTGACACTTTGTGCTGAGCTCATCCATCAACCCGTGTCAGATTTAAATTCAGTTTCCTAGAATTAAAAGAATCATTTCAATGTTTTTTTTACACCACACAACTAGGTCATAACACAATTGGCACCGCCCAATTACGTGATTTCTGTACAAGTTAAAATTATGGTGAAATGATGCACTTGTTTTAAAAAGCATTTTGCAGAAACTCGGCTGGCAACAGCTGTGGAAAGGGAAACAGAGTTAAATGTTTCAAGTATGATCGTACTCTTCTTTAGAAGTGCAGAGATGTGGAAAAGTGATGGATTTTATACACTTTAAATGGGTAGGGAATCAGTTGATATAGCTGGTAAAGAAATACCTTACTCCTAACTTTCAAGATTCAAGCTTTGTTTCAAATGGATCCAGTGAAATTGAACTTTGTTTACAATTGGCCAATATGCTGCAAAGATGACTGCTGAAGGTCAGATGTTCTGGCTTGTGTGTTCAAAAACTATCTTGCAGTCTCACAGGAACAAACAGATGCATTCTAGTTTGAATGGTGTCAACTACATGCATCCTGTTACACTCTGCAGACATTCCTGAATTGAATGTTATTTTTGAAACAAAAGTGATTTTCTTAATCGTCTCAGGATAAATAAATTCAAACAATAAATCAGGTTATACTTGATCAATTCAAAACCACCATGTTTAGGAAAGGAACTTCAATTGTAAGGAGTCATGTGGCAAGGCAGCCATGTTTGTTCCTCTGTAATCTTTAAATATTGACTTAGGAAGTAAGATAAAGCAGCAGAAATTGAAAAATAATTATACCTGCAGGACTGGACATTTAACTTCACAAGGGCTCTAAATCTGTTCCGTTTTTGGTGTCTACTAAAATAGAAAATTGGTCTCCTGGCTTTGAGACCACAATCAACTAGCTGTGACCGGAGATAATCAATCTCTGAGGGAATCCTTAAAATTATTTTGGCATTAGATTTTGGCTATCGAGTTCACCAAATCTATATTTCGTAAGTGAACCTGCCGGTCAAAAAAAACCTACAACTTGCACTTATAAGAAAAAGGCAATTGTGTGAATTATGAACTGTTCCTTTTTTTTTAAGATGACTTGTAAACTTCCCTTGAACTGTTGTTTCCTTAAATGTTTGCATGTGCGCTTAAGAGTGTATGCCATAGCATTTGATTTGAGTGCCTAAATATTCATCATTTTTGTTTAAACCCAGGTAAAGCTTGCTGGTTATTCAAATTGCCCATACACTTAAGGGTTAAACTCACAGACATCTTCCTCTCAAAAGCACATTGATTATGGACAGTTGGAAAGGAAACAGGAATTCCATCAGTTCTCTCTCACCCTGCCCAAAACAAACGTTTAAGTACAGGCATAGCATTTAAATTACACCACATATTTGGATTGCACATTAGGAAACAAGAGAGAAACTTATGTAAAATTAGCTTCAGAAATAGTAGAGAAGAGATGGAAGAAGATTCTGCTTGATGGTTGGGGAAAGAAAGGAAGTAACAGATAAGCCAAAGAACCACTCAGTCCGACTGAAAAAGAAATCTGTGTGTTGGTTAAGTTTATTGTTACAGGTGACAGTGATAGATGCAATGAAGATGAATTAAGGAGATGGTCAGATTTGGAGAAATTAAGAATGGCAGATTGCCAGAAGTGGGGTCGGTGGGGGGCGGGCAGTGAGACCTATTAACATTTACTATGGTCCAGCCTACGAATGGATGGTTATCTATGTATCTTGGACTAATGGAGTGAACATTGGCCATAATGGGAAAATAATCACAACAGAAGAGAATAAAAATATTCCTGAGGACAAGAACATCAAAGGGAGAATAGATCAACAACTGCAGAAGAATCAAGGTAAATGGAGAGCCAAAGCTATGCAATTGTTAACTTGCCCTCAAAGTAAATCGGTTTTCTGGTCTAAGCACACAGATTCTAAAATGTCATAAATCCTTAGGGCATTCTAAATTTAAGTTACTTTATTTAACATATTATTTTAATGTGGACTGCTTCATGGCACCATAAAAGCACATGAAATATTATACAAAGTTCACAGAAGAAAAAGTCACAGTTAAGGTACAAAAATTATAATGTGCCACAGAGTATTGTGAGAACAGTTTCATGACATGGTGCCTCAAGATTTTCTTTTTCAATCTCGGCTTTTGTGGACTAAGATGATCCATATTTCATATACTGTTAACTTTTTTTGAAAGACAAACATCTAAAATTTAATTCTTGTGCCTTTCTTGAGACTTGTAGATTAAAATTGCATTGATCTGTTTATGAAATTCCTGATATTTTAATTTTAAATTTTAACACATTTGTTCATTAAATAATATCCAGATGGATTATACATATTTTAATCTATTGGTCACTCACTGCCATTAAGTAGAACAGAAATATAAGTAATCACCTTTCATTTCATTCAATTTCAGTTGAAGGTCTCAAATCAGAACTACATTTTGGATGTTCTTCCCCCAATATCTGTACATTTTTAGTTTAATCAATTCAGTTTTTATGCTTTGGATTTTTCTCTTTCATTTCACTGTGTGATTTTTTTTCTGTTAATTTTTCCAATCTTACCTGCAAATAGGGCAAATCTGACTTTATTACACAGTTAAAATTTAAAGCTGGCAGGAAGGAATACCGATCATTAGAGCAAAACATCCAAAATTCTCACTTTGATTTTGCATCCTATTTATTCCTGAATTTTGACCAGTGCATTACAAATTTGTGCCACATATTCCAAAATATAATTTGTAAGTTGTATGAGATTAAGCAATTTTGCTATATCAGACCTTCCTGATAGTTTTACTGGGTGATGTTCAAAAAGAACACAATATAAATACAATAAAGGCGACCATGGTTATCTGTGCTCAGCCAGAAAAATCATACATTTTCAAGCATGGCAGCTTAGAGTTTCTCAAAAATTCCCAGGGCTTTCGTCTCCAGTAGATGGCCTGCATGTCCATTTTATTTGCAATTCACCACTTTTATAATCAAGTGTTATCTAACATCCATCTAATTTGTTTCTAATCAGTTGAACCTGTACCCTCAAGTCCAAAGTCATATTTCAGTTTCATCAGTGATAAATGCCCAAAAATTCTGTGACAGTTGAGTTTAGTCCTTCGGGAAATGTATTTTCAGAAATTAATGCTAAGGATGATTTGTACTCTCTGCTGTATTCAAATATCAATGACACTTATTTTGGTCTTAATCATGCCTCTTTCCATTTCAAAACACAAAAACATAAGATGGCATGAAATGAGCAATGTCTACTGATCATTTCCTGGTTTCCATCCAGAAAGTGTTGTCCTCTGTTTACTTGAGTAAATTAATCTCTTGAAACAAGTTTCTCCATATTTCCTGCTTCAGCTGAAAAGCTGATCAATAAAAATTGCAAAAGCTCTGCCTGACCACAAACGTAATATAATTCATCTTTGAATACAGCATGACATTTATACGTAGTTCAAGAACTATGACATTGCATGGATTGCCTGATCATCATCTCGATAGTTGAGTCCATTTCTTGAGAGTTGCTCATATATTGTAAAAACAAATCAACAGAGTCAACTTAGTGATTTATTTTTCCAGAAGAAAGCTCCAAATATTCATTACATTTTAATTACCTTCATCTTTAGTCCCTGTGGATAATTTTTAATGTTTTGTTTGTGTCCTGAACTCTTGCACCTTCACTGCATCTGCTTGGTAGGAACTAGGCAACAGCTCTCTGAAAAATCACTGTGCTGAACTTACTATTTTATTCCTGCTTCAGATCTGGTACAGCCATTTCAAACCTCATTAAAGCACAGGAATTGTGGTCTTGCACCAAACTGCACATAATATTCCAAGTGTGATCTCACCAAGGTCCTGTTTAGCTGCAGCATGACACACCTGCCCCTGTGTTTAAATATTCTTGTTACAAGGACATATGTACCATTTGCCTTCTTTACTACCTGCTGCACATCCATGCTTACCTTATGCAACTGGTGTAGGAGGACATCCGGGCTTTGTTACATATTCCCCTCAATTTCTAGTCAAGTAATAATCTGCCTTGTTTTTGATAGCAAATGTCACATTTGTCGTCATTATACTTCCTCTGCCATGTATTCGCCCATGTACTCAGCTTGTCCAAATCACATTGAAGCTTCTTTGCATTGTGCTCACTGCTCACCCTCCCACCGAGCTTTGTGTCATCTGCAAATTTGGAATATAATATTTCGTTCACTCAGCTGTATCATTAATGTATATTATGAATAGTTGGGATCCTAGCACTGATTCTTCAGATGCTCCACATGGAAAAAGATCCATTTATTCTTACACTTTACTTCTTGTTTGTCAAGCAGTTTTTATCCATCTTAATACACTACCCTCAATCCCATGTAGTTTATTACTTTTACATGCCAATCTCTTCTCTGGGACTTTTAAATTGACTTTAGCATTTTCCCCACTACTGATCTCAGGCGGACTGATCTACACTTCCTGGTGTTCTCTCCACCTCCCATTTGAAATACAGGGGTTACAATAGCTAGCCTGTTTGAAATGTTCCAATGTCTATGGAAGTTTAGAAGATGACCAATGTATCCACTACTTTCAGAGCCACTTCCTTAGTTACTCTGGGGCATCGATCATAAGGCCCTAGAGGATTATCAGTCTTCAGTCTTGACTTTGACAAAATGAATATGAAATGATATTATTTTGTTCAAAATCTACTTGCATGGCAAGTCCACATCCGTACAAATGCACTTAATCTCCATTATAGGGATTGTATTACTGCAAAACCTGGGTGCCAATAGTCAACAGTGTGCTAATATTGGAAGTACTGATCCAGTGGAGTTCAAATTCATGTAAACCAGACAGGATGTTTTGGGAGTTACTATGAGGCCTACTGAGCTTTGCCAGAATTTTCTGATTTTATTTCAGATTTCCAGCATCCACAATATTTAGCTTTTATTTGATTTTTATCATCATTTTGGTTACCTTCTTGTTGTTCCAATTTTCTCCTTCCTCTCTGAGAGGACGGGCAATTACTTTACTGGAGTAGGTCTATCACAGGTGCAACGGCCATAATCAGCATCTTCTGTCATAGCTCCTTCATTATCTTGATTAGATTAGATTCCCTGCAGTATGGAAACAGGGCCTTTGGCCCAACAAGTCCAAATTGCCCTTTGGGACATTCCACCCAGATCCATCCCACTACAACCCACCCACCCCCGAACACTACAGTCAATTTAACATGGCCAACCCACCTAGCGGGCACATCTTTGGACTGTGGGAGGAAACCGGAGCAACTGGAAGAAACCCACGCAGACACGGGGAGAATGTGCAAACTTCACACAGACAGTTCCCTGAGGCTGGAATCGAACCTGGGTCCCTGGCGCTATGAGGCTGCAGTGCTAGCCAATGAGCCACCGTGCCACCCAATTGGTGCTGTGGCTTCTTGCGGTGTGAATTCAGTCGTTATTCAAATATTATAAAGATGACTCTCAATCATCCTCAATGGCCCAAAATGTCCTCCACTTCAAGCCATGCCCATCCCACCACAATTGGCCCCTCACATCCTCCATGCCAAATTACGCCCTTCACTCGTCCCCAGTCATCCCAACATCCCACCAACCCAACCCACGCTTGGCCACCCTAAATGGCCACAATTCTCCTTCATAACCTGTGCCTGAAACTCACCTCCAGCACAGTCCCTTGTAGCCCATCTGTCAAATCATAAACCGCCACTCATTTTCATGGTTCCTTTTGATTCCTATGTCAAATCATGCCAACCCACATTCTCCAATTATTACCCTTTTCCCTGGCAACCTCCATTAAACATCACAGTAACAAGACAAGCTCAGATAAAATAAAATTGTAGTTTCTATTTGTATCCATTACCGATGGAAGATATTTTTAAAAACTCATTTACGCAGCCTATTCAATACACCTAAATCCTTTACAATCTTCCATCCCTTATTAAATTAGTTGTATTCACAACTGAAATTAAAGACAGTGTAAAGCTCACGTCTTTTTTAAATATATTTTTGATTGTGGACTGGAAAAGGACTGCTTTATTTAAAAAAAAGGATTGTTGAAGGACAGTTGAACTTTTGCAAAAGGAAGTAACCGGATATTATAATAAGCACTATTTACTCTATAGTGTGTTCAAGCAATGGGGGGAGTCTTGGACAAACCAAACCCAAGGGCAAAGTATAATCAGGGACAGTAGCTAGCAACAAGTAGCTGATTAGTCTGTGGACTGGTGACTACTTACCAAAAATAAAAAGGTCTTCTATCTGCCAAAAACTGTGTGAATGACTTACAGGTACCCAAACAAAGTCAAAAATCACACCAGGCTATTGTCCAACATGATTATTTGAAATCACAAGCTTTCAAACCGCAGCCCCTTCATCAGGTGCAGTGAGAGGAGAGCACACAGAATTGCATTTATAGACAGAGAGATCAAAGGATCATATAACTGGTGAGTGGGGTGAACAACCCTAAAATGGCTGACTGACTGCCTCCTGCTGAATCTTTAATGGTTCATACATTCTTGCATTCTAGAAATTGCAGACGCAGAGTAGGGAGAACTCTGCTAGAAAAGAGACGCTAGGTTTGATTGATTAAGATGCAAATTCCAGAACCTGTTTCAAGTCACTGCCCCAAAACAGTTAAAGGTTTCATCAGAGCCTGCATAACTGTTCAAACTTCAAACAGACAGCTGACATCTCAGGTCAGAAACTGAACTGAGGGTGTGAGGCCTTGTCTAGAATCTGTCTTAGAGTTTTAGCCTGGGATCAGGTTTGTTTTATTCCGAAAACAGGAATTTATAAAATGGCACACTGACTGATTGTGACTACAAATTGTATGTTTCTTGAACAAAATAGAGCGTATCCGCAAATAAACAAACAGGTTAGATGAAATGATTCACCCCATTGGTTTATATCTGTGTAAGCACAAGAGGGAGACAGTACGCTTACGACAGCACACGACTGCTGAAGTGTTCCCTGACTGGGAGGAAGCACTTCTGAATGGTGACTGTTGGACAATGTTGATTCATCCATTGTCATAGCATCTGCATGGTCTTGCCAATATACCATGCCCTGGGGCTGCTTTGCCTGCTGTGCATGAAATAGACAACGTTAGCTGAGTCACAAGTATCTGTTGCGTACATGGTGGGTTGCGTTCCCATGTGCGATGGTAGCATCCAAGTTGACGATCTGACATGTCTTGCAGAGATTGGCAGGATTGTGCGATGATGTGGCTGATGCTGTCCTGAAGACCGGGTAGTGAACAATGGTCTGTTAAAGGTTGGGCGGTTGTTTGAAGGTGAGAAGTGGAGGCACACGGAAGATTGGGAGTTGCACATCGTCATTGATGACATGTTGAAGGCTGCAGCAAACAGGGCATCGTTTCTCTACTCCAGGGAAGTTTTGGACAACTCTATTTGTCTTATCCTGGGCCTGTCTTTTGAGGAGGATGTTGCAGTTTTTCACCATGGCATGTTGGTAGGGACAACTAATGAGTTGAACATCATATCCCGTTCTTATGAGGACATCCTTCAAAATCTTTCAGTGTCCACTGCATTCTCATCTGAGCAGATCTTGTGTATATGCAAGGCTTGTCTGCAGTGGATGGCTTTTATTAAAAATATGCTTTGGGTGGAAGCTAGAGAAATACAGCATCATGAGGTTATCCATGGGCTTGCGGTATAGTGAGGTGCCATGGTGTCCGTCCTTGATGGAGATGCATGTGTCCAAGAATGAAACTGATTCTAAAGAGTAGTTCATGGCAAGTCTGATGGTAGGATGAAACTTGCTGGTATTGCTATGTATTTGTCTCAGCAATTCCTCTCCCTAAGTCCAAAGGAAGAAAATGTCATCAATGTATCAGGTGTATAATGTTAGTCGGAGGTTCTGCGCAGCAAAGTAGCCCTGCTTGAACTTGTGGATGAAAATATTGAGATACTGGGGGACAAATTTAGTCCCCATGGCTGTTCCACGCGTCTGGATGAAGAATTGGTTGTTGAAAGTGTTGTCAGCAAGGATGAAGCAGATGAGTTGTAGACTGGCGTCTGGAAATTGGCAGTTGCTGGTATTCAGTACTGAGGCTGTTGCAGCCATGCTGTAATTATGGGGGATGCAGCTGTAGAGTGCCAACAGATCTATTGTGATGAAGAATATTCTGTTCGATTGGTCCGTGGGTGCCGGGTTTGTGTCAGAAATCTGTAGTGTCACAACAGAAGCTGGGAGTTCCTGGCACAATGGTTTTCCAGATACCCTCAACATAGCCAGAGAGGCTGTCACACAGGTTCCCATTGCCTGATACGATGAGATGTCCAGGTGTTTTGGCCTTGTGTATCTTTGGAAGGCAACAGAAGTCCCCTATGCCGGATGAGTGCAAGGCATACGCTGTAGGGCTGGATCAAAAGTCTTAATCAGTCTGTTGAGTTGATGGGTGTGTTCTTTAGTTGAATTAGCAGGCAGTTATCTGTAATGTTCCCAGATGTCCAGTTGTTGTTGTATTATTTTGCTGCTATCCATTATATTCTGTATGATAATGGCTCCTCCTTTGTCTGATTTGATGATAATGTTGTAATTGGTCTTGAGCATGGATGGCTTTGCGCTGTGCTTAGATGACATTCTGTGCTATCTTCTGAGTTCAGTTGACAAATCTGGCATTAACGCATCTCCTGACAACTTGAGCATACATGTCGAGCCTGGGGCGGGGCCTTCTGGAGGGGAGAGACTTGGAATGCATTCTGGAATTCGCAACTTGATCAAAACTTGCATCTCCTTTCTAACAGAATGCTCCACATCCGGCTTTTGCAATTTCTAGAATGCAGGAACAGGCGGCAGTCAGCCAGCCATTTTGGGTTTGTTCACTCCACTCATACTAGTTGTATGAGCCTTTGCTATGTCTGCCCATCATCCCTCAGCTGATAAACTTTGTGTCTGTGTGCCATCCTCTCAATGCACCTGTCAAAGGGGCTGCACTCTGAAAGCTTGTGATTTCAAATAAACCCATTGGGCCATAACCTGGCGTTATGCAAATTTTGACTTTGTCCACCCCAGTCCAAAACAGGTACCTGAACAGCATTTGGTGGTAGTGCTGCTGATAGTGGGCAAGTGAATTTCAGGCAGAAGCCATTAGATCTGTAAAAAGTCATGGGCTCTCTATTTTCCTCTGTTTTGGAGACCACCACGAGCCTGGAGAAAGCCAGCTTGTTTTTCCATTGGTGGCTGCTGTGGTCTATATCTTGCACAAGCAATGAGGGTTTCTTGAGAGAGAGTTGGAAAGCAGCATGTCTTGATGTTGATCTCAGTGGACCCTGTCAACTGAGACATTGAAGTGCTTCCCAGTCTTTCCCTTCCAGTTATCACATCCTTTCTTTTTCTTTACAGTGTCTCTGTATGTTTGTGCAGGGTAATGTTTTAAGTGGGATGTGGCAAAGTTTTAATGAGTGGAATAATGTATTGACAGTTCATAATTCTTTCTGGATTAAAATGTATTTATTTATGACGTACAGAAATCATGCTGTCAACTCTGGTCTAAAAGACATGTAAATCAGGATATTTTGCCCTTTTTTTGGAAATCTTTAAGTTTTGTGACAACACCAGAATAGCAAGGCCTGATTTCCAATACGCTGCCCCAATGAGTTGTGACAATAATTAATCCTTTCATAACTTCTCTGAGCTTGCAATCAAACTGTTACAATGACAGGTTTTTGAGCCAATCAAACTGTAACATTGCTATAGTGACAGCACTTAGGACAGGGCAGTGGTTAGCACTGTTGCCTCAGCACCAGGACCCAGGTCTGATTTCAGCTTTCGGCAACTGTTTAATGCTCTTCCTGTATCTGTGTGGGTTTCTGCTGGGTGCTGTGGCTTCCTCCCAAAGTCCAAAGATGTGCTGTTAGGCAGATGGGCCCTGTAAAATTGACTCGTGTCCAAGGATGTACAAGTTAGGCGGGTTAGCATCGTAAATGCAGGGGTTACGGGGATTGGACAGCATGCTGTTTGGAATGTCAATGCAGATCGATGTATTTTGCAGTATACAGACTCTATGAGTCATTGTGTATTTCCTTATTTTGTCTTTCCAAATATATGACCAACCCTTTCCTGGATTGAATTCCACTTACCATTTCTCTGCCACCTGATTTATTCATTTATATCTTGGCTTCATGGAGATTCTAATTTAGGTACTGGAAATACAATAATTACTGTAAATAACTATTTTCCTGGTATTTTTTGTCAACTCAAGTAAAATTGGTTGCATGGATTTGATTATTCTTTGGACAACAACTGTTTTTGGCTTATGCATGAAACTAAACAGCAAATCATCAGCATGCTACTTCGCGGGAGTACCACTGCCTCTCCAAATCAAATTCTGTTTTCTCATAGCGTATCAGGAATTAGTCAGATATAAGCAAGGCACAATGCGCATTTCTGTTTACCTAACACTGTATATAGAGTACCTACTGTATAAACATTCCCATCTCCACTAAAGTAACAAATTGCTTACACGTCTATTTAACTAAAATGTCATCAAACATGGCTAAAAAGCAAGTGAAGGAAGGAAAAATGATATGATGGGGTTTTGTAAAGGAAAATAGTCACAGTGTAACAGAGACAAGAACGTAAGAACTAGGAGCAGGAGTAGGCCATCCAGCCCCTCGAGCCTGCCTGGCCATTCAATAAGATCATGGCTGATCTTTTTGAGACTCAGATCCACTTACCGGCTCACACGCGATAAATCTTACTGTACAAAAATTTATCTATCCTTGCCTTAAACACATTCAGCAAGGTAACTTCAACCGCTTCACTGGGCAGGGAATTCCACAGATTCACAACCATTTGGGTAGAGATGTTCCTCCTGACCTCTGTCCTACATCTGCTTCCCTTTATTGTGAGGCTATGCCCTCTAGTCCTAGTTTCACCAGCTAGTGGAAACAACCTCCCTGCCTTCACCTTAACTATTCTCTTCGTAATCTTATATGTTTCTATAAAATCTCCCCTCATTCTTCTGAAATTCCAATCAGTATAATCCCAATCTACTCAGTCTCTCCTCATAATCCAACCCTCTCAACTCTGTAATCAACCAAGTGAATCTCCTCTGCAGAGCTAGTATATCTCTTCTCAAGTAAGGAGACCAAAACTGCACACAGTACTCCACCTGTGGCCTCACCAGGACCCTATACAGCTGCAGCATAGCCTCCCTGTTTTTAAACTCGATCCCTCGAGCAATGAAAGAAAAAATTCCATTTGCCTTTTTAATTACCTGCTGCACCTGCAGTCCTACTTCTAGCGATTCATGCACAAGGATACCCAAGGCCCTCGACACAGCAGTGTGCTGCAATTTTTACCACTTAAAACATAGTTCATTTTGCTGTTATTCCTACTAAAATGGATGACGTCACATTTGTCAACATTGTACTCCATCTGCCAGACCTTTGCCCACTCACTTAGACTATCTATACAGCTCTGAAGACTTTCAGTGTCTTCTGCACACTTTGCTTGACCACTCACCTTAGTGTCATCTGCAAATTTTAACACACCACACTTAGTCTCCAACTCCAAATCAACTGTGTAAATTGTAAACAATTGCGGTCCCAACACTGATCTCTGAGACACACCACTAGCCAGTGACAGCCAACCAGAAAAACACCCATTTACCCCTACCCTTTGCTTTCTACTGGTCAACCAATCCTCTATCCAAGCTAATACATTACCTGTAATACCATGCAACTTTATCTATGTAGCAGCCTTTGGTGTGGCACCTTGTCAAATGCCTTCTGGAAATCCAGATACACCACATCCACAGGTTCCCCCATTGTCCACCATGCAAGTATGGTCCTCAAAGAATTCCATCAAATTAGTTAAACTTGACCAACCTTTGTGAACCCATGATAACAAAGTGTGAAGTTGGATGAACACAGCAGGCCAAGCATCTTGGATTCTCCAGCATCTGCAGTTCCCATTATCTCTCTTTGTGAACCCATGCTGGGTGTTTCCAATGGGACAATATATATCCAGATGTCTTGCTATTTCTTCCTTAAATGATTGATTCAAGCACTTGCCCCACTACTGAAGTTAAGCTAACTGGCCCATAGTTACCTGCTTTTTGTCTCCTTCCTTTTTTTACATTGGCTGTTTTCTAATCTGCGGGAACCACCCCAGGGTCCAGTGAATTTTGGTACATTTGTTCACAAGAAGCTTGGCATTATTTTCAAACAACTGGTGTAGGCTATGTCATCTCTCGAATGGGTGAACTGAATACATTGGCTGAGCAGTAATTTCACTGTGCCAGTAATTCAGAGCTTTAAACTAATACTCCAAATAATAAGCCAACAGTGAAATATGAATTCAATTTTTAAAAAAAACTGGCATTGAAAGCTACTCTAATGCCTAATAGCGCCTATTGCTGATTGTTGTAAAACCCAACCAGCGCCCCTTCAGGAAGGAAATCTACTGCCCTTACCTGGTCTGGCTTCCAGATTCAGAGCAATGTGGCTGGATCTTAACTGCGCTCTTACACTGTGTTCAAATATAATTTGGGTCAGGCGAAAAGTACTGACTTTGCACACATCAACCAAAAAAAACAAAAGAGATCGGCTGAGGCGGCATCACGCTCGCTGAAATCCTTGAGAGTTTCGACTGCCGCGACTCACAATTCCAATATGGCGCCTCCACACCCGCCTTAAGCGAAAGGCACGTGCCTAACAGTCCAGCTGTGGAGGCGGGAAAAACGCCGCAAGCTCAGGGTTGGGAGGGCGGAGGGAAAGCGGACGGATTCTTCGGGCTGGAGGAGGGAGAAACGGGGCGGGGCCAAGAAGGAACAAGGATTGGCGGCAGCCAGTGCTTTTGCGGAAGGCTTGGGGTGACGTTTTAGGTGCTCGCGAGCGCGCCCGCGCGCCGCTAGATTCCTGAAGAGGTGGCTGCGCTTGCGCGATCTTTCCGATGTGAGAGGGAGAGGGAGAGGTAGCGGTAGCGTGAATGTGAGTGAGTGAGCCACCGGGGAAGAACTATGGAAGGGGTCGCTAATCGGTGGCGATGGCGGCTCTGTCCCCGGTACACGGGGTACGGACTCTCGATGAGACGTCTCATCGGCATCTACAGCTCCTTCTCGCTGGTGGCTTCGCTGCTGTTATGTCTCCCTGCTCCTGGCAGCCTGACTGGTGAGTAGCGGTCCCTGCTCCGTTGTTCGTTTTAAGATGTAAATCTATTACTTCTGCTTGTATCCCCCACATCTTGCGTTCCTTTTTGTGTTCTCTTGGCCCACTTGTACCGCATTTAGTTCTTCATTTGCTTTGCGATCCCTTGGTCTGTGTGGCATAAACGGTATTGTTTAAAATCCCATGGAGTTTGTTAATTGTCCTGAACAGCAGTGATGTGGCTAGCTGGTGATCTCCAATTTTTTTTCGCTGCTGCTGATCGGGTCGTATTATTTGCACCCGTAGGTTTTGTAATGTGGGAGTGGTCACGATTTTGCTTGTGAAGTTTATTGGGAGGGTTGGGGTTGAAATTAAGTGCAATAGGTACTGTGTGTATCCTTTGTGATATGTTACCAACTCTGCAATATTTGCGCTTATTTTGTGGCCAAAATTGTGGCTCTGCCCCTCATTATCTTGAATTAAAGATAAAACTATGCCAATGGTTGGGTGAGGAAGTCCACATGGTGATGTTGCGTGAAACCGCACATAAGTGTGCCAGGATTGCTTTATCAGTCTTGGCAGATCTCTGTCCAGCTGACTGTAAAATTGGTTTTGGATGACGGGTGGAAAAGATCAGCCTGAGTTCCAGCTTCTCTGTTTGCTCATTGACTGACTCACGGTGGCTAAGGCAGACGTGTGCATCAGATGAAGGCAAACGGTTTACACTTCCCATAGTGTCAATACTTATTGCCTGGACCATGCATAAAAAATGTCAGTTGGCTGAGGTAACTGAAGGGCTGCTGACAACATGCAGCACTTTATCCCAATCATTTCACTGGTTCTCACGTCTGGAGAGGAGAATGACAATTTGAAACTAAAATGAACAAGAACATTTGTGGACATTTAATATCTATGTGAGGTGTATAATTTTAATCAGCTTGCAAGCTTTCTTGGAAATATCTGTTGCAAGATTTGTTCTTTGCTAGTTTGTTCTACTTGACGTAGGGAATGTGAAAAAAAAGGCAACCCTTATTTTTCAGTGTGAGAGCACTCCTATGTTTTCTGTATCCTGTTTTTTGACTGCAAATGTCTAGGGAGACTTTTTTTTCTCCTAAGCAATTTAGATTGATTTATTTTTGAAGTTTACACCCAGTATTATTATTCCTACAGCTAATCTGTATCCAATGATTCCATCTTGGAAGTACAGAGATTATTCTCCTATCTGAAATGATAGTTGAACTTAGTAGTTGGGTCTTTTTTATCACTTAGCACAGTTATGAAGTTGTGAAATCAATAGAAAATGTTTACATATAGACTCAGGTGAGCTCCTGCCAAAAGTTGAAGGCTCCTTAGATTGGAATAGCAATCGTATAAACTTGGTTTTCATGGCAGCAATGGACAAATTTTGTGAACCTCTTTTGGAATAACTGCATGTTTGATCCAAGTCCTGAGCATTTAACAAAATGATATGTCCATTTGTTTCTCTTCATATTTCTGTGTAACATATGAATTGGTCATGTGTCGCTTCTTTAGGGCTGATGAGATATTCAGACACTTAAAAAACACAATGGAATAGCAACATTGAATACATGTGGATTAATGAATATAAGTATTGAGTTGCAATGTTATTATCTAATTGGTGGCTGCAGATATCTTAGACTTATAAATATCATGTTCACTTGCTGGGATAGGTTACTGTTATTGAGCCCTTTATCAAGTATCCTGTTTACGGTGGTGTTAAATGCTGTTTACTTTCTTGAAAGTAAGAGGTAAATTGAATTTTTATTGCTGTGCTACTTCACTGTTTTAAAACCATAACATGGAAGATAGGTCTATTAAACCCAAGTAATATCAGCATTATAATTGTTCTTCCCAATGAGGAAAGCTATCTATAAAGGTGCTACTTTTATTTTGCTAGTCCCCACTCAATAACTTCACCTTGAAGTCATTTTGTACTGAATATCCATGGTCCTTCACTCACCTGATTTGCTGTCAATCCATAATTCTTTCTAATACAATTCAATCCCTTCTATGAGAATAACTTCTTTCTCCCACAAATCTCTTTTCACTCTTCCGACTAGTCAATGTCCTTTCCTGCTCTACACTCTCTTATCAATGTTTATTATTGGTTCTAGATAACTCAGAGTAGAAGCTTGCCTTTATCTTCAGTAATCATAGTCAGTATTTTTCAAAATGCTTGCCTTTGGTCTATTTATTTTCTGTTCATATCCTGTCTGTCTGTAGATTGTTTCCCCTGCTAAGGTCCATAAACAAATGAATATTGTCCAACCTTGTTTCAATCTGTTTTGTCTATCTTAATCCTTATTTTTCCTGGCTCTGTTTAAACCATGCATTTTGCTGAATGACCTATCCTCTGCTTTTCAGTTTCTGGCAACTTCTGTCTCCCCTCCAAATACTTAACCTGTTCGCTGGTCTTGCTGCTTCAGTTGCTTATCTCTCTGACCCCATATTCCATTTGACTTCCTTGTGGGTCCATTCTTATCCTACTCCTCATTCCATGATAACATGATACACGTGGTCAGCCTTCATAAGTACATCAAAAGCACTAAACTCAACTTTGTACCACTACTTTTGGTCCTGTGACATTGATTGTCTAAGCGATGTGAACGTACAAACGATTCAAATTTTAGTCAGTTGAATGTCAGGAAGACCGAATCCACTGTTGACAAATTGCGTCAATAACTTTACTATCTTGATATTAATTTCTCCTCTGGTTCTGACCACTGGCACAGTTAATATCAGGGTGTGTAAAACCTCATAATCTAAGTAATGTTTGCTTCCGGCTGCATTGTTGCTCACCCCTGCCCCTTGCCTACTCCCACTGTTGTCAAAATTCTTACTGTTTTATTGTCACCTTTTATTATTTTCATTGATCTATGCCTCATACCAATCTCTTATTACAACTTCTCCATAAAATTATCACTTTAGCAGCTTGTACTGTTCTTGCACCAGTTTCTGTTGACCCATTTCCGATGTCCTTGCTGATCTCCACAGTCTACTTGATAACTTGCTGAATTTAGCATTTTTGTCCTCTGCTACAAATTTGCAACGGCCTTGCTACATTATAAAGTTACAATTGTGCTACTGTTTTTCATTCTATTTCAAGTGCAATGGTTCTCTGACCCTAGCCAGCAGCATATTGCTTTGTCCTATCACCCTTCAATTTATGCGCCTATGATGCCTTTAGGCTCACTTTGTCATGGTCTCCTTGAATCCGTGTTGCCCTTCTCTAGCACTTTAACTTTAAAGGCCCCAATGAAAACCAATCTTTTTGATCAAAGTTTCCTTTTCTTTTATTTATTCATGGATGTGGGTATCACTGGTTAGGCCAGCATTTATTACCCAGGGACATCCTTGTTGCTTGAAGGGGATTCAAGGAAGCGGGCCCAGTGTCCATGAAGGATCGGTGATGTACTTCAATGTTAAGGTACTCAGTGGGTTGAAGGAGTTCTTGTAGGTGGTAGTGTTGTTGAAGGAGACTTGATAGTTACTGCAGTGCATTTTGTAACCCTCTGTATTCATGGTGCTAATCAAGCAAACTGGTTTGCCTGGATGGTGACAAGCTTCTTGAGTGTTGTTGGATCTGCACTCATCTGGCAAGTGGAGAACGTTCGTTCTGTTCCAGTTTCAACTTGTCTTGTGAAAGGTTGACAGGCTTTCAAATGACAGGAGGTTAGTTATCCATCGCAGAATTTCCAGGCTCTAAATTGCTTTTGTAGCCAATGTATTTATGTGCCAGGTCTATTTAAGTTTCGGATAATGGTAGTGTCCAGAATGTTGGGGATTCAGCAAAGGGAATGTGATTAAATTTCAAGTGAAGGTGGCTAGCTCCTTTTTTGAAGGAGAAGGCCATTGCCTGAGCCTTTACCTCAGTGAAGGTGATAATGTAAAATTAGATCCCAGAGTGAAATTTGTGTTGGTAAACCACAAGCTTTATTTTTGTACATTATTAACTGTGGTGGTCAGTCACTGAGCATATTCACAAGAGTTTGCCAATGTACTTTTAACAAAGTTTTTTTTTATTAAATGCAAAAGGAAAAGAATGAACTGTTTTACGTTTTAGAATAACTAGTTGAAACGTTTTACTATAGATTAAACTGTTGTATTCTCAATGGCCTTATACTCATGTCAGTGAAGCACAACTCTTTTCCAGAGTTTTTGTTCAGCTGGCACAACTCTAATCAGTTTCCTTCTGCAGACTTTGTGTTTATATGATTCTGGATGTGAGTTTTCTCGCTGAGCTGGAAGGTTCGTTTTCAGACGTTTCGTCACCATACTAGGTAACATCATCAGCGAGCCTCCGATGAAGCGCTGGTGTTATGTCCCGCTTTCTATTTATCTGGTCAGGTTTCCTTGGGTTGGTGATGTCATTTCCTGTTCTTTTTCTCAGGGGATGGTAGATTGATTTGGAGCCAATGTGTTTGTTGATGGAGTTCCGGTTGGAATGCCATGCTTCTAGGAATTCTCGTGCGTTTCTCTGTTTGGCTTGTCCTAGGATGGATGTGTTGTCCCAATCAAAGTGGTGGCCTTCCTCATCTGTATGTAAGGATACGAGTGATAGTGGGTCATGTCGTTTTGTGGCTAGTTGATGTTCATGTACCCTGGTGGCTAGCTTTCTGCCAGTTTGTTCAATGTAGTTCTGTCAGTTTGTTCAGTGTTTGTCACAGTTCTTGCAAGGTATTTTTTAGATGACGTTTGTTTTGTTTGTTGTCTGTATAGGGTCTTTTAAGTTCATTAGCTGCTGTTTTAGTGTGTTGGTGGTTTTGTGGGCTACCCTGATGCCAAGAGGTCCGAGTAGTCTGGTAGTCATTTCCGAAATGTCTTTGATGTAGGGGAGAGTGGTTATGGTTTCTGAGCCCATTTTGTCTGTTTGTTTGGGTTTATTGCTGAGGAATATATGATTCTGTATTCTTTAGTTAATGTCTCTTCATGAGATACTTAAACTAGTTACTAGTCTAGCTCAGGTTCTCCTTTCAAGGGAGTTAAGGGACACAAGTTTTCAACTGCCATGTAGGATGTCTTCCGCTGACACCTTTTTGAGCCATCTGATTTTAGGAGTTTTTCTGTGACAAACCTGCAAACCACTCAAGGACTTTTCTCCTGCCTTGACTTTGTTTGGAGACTGCTGGTCTTGCAGGACTTTAATCTCTCAATGGCCTACTTGCCCAGATCTTGCTGCATTTGGACATGAGTAGTTGAGGGATGACAAATGCCACTGAATATTGTGCAATCATCAGTGACCATCCCCTTTCATGATGGAACAAAGTTTATTGAAGAACACTTGAAGGTGGTTGGACCTCTGGAACAATGTAGAGGAACCCTCTACTAATGTTCTAGAGCTGAGATGAGTGATCTTCAATAACCATAGCCATCTCCCTTTGTTCTAGGTATGACTCAACTAATTGAGCCAGGTCCCCAGCTTCCATTTATTCCAGTTTTCCTAAGGCATGTTGATGCTGTACTTGGACTTGATGTCAAGGTCAGTTATTATCGCCATGCCGATGGAGTTCATATTATGATTCACGTTTGGACCAATGTTGTGATGAGTGCAGAGGGTGAGTAATCCTAGGGAAATCCAAGCTGAGTGTTATGAACAGGTTATTAATGAACAACTGCAGCGTGATAGCACTGTCAATGACACCTTCCATCATTTACTGTTGGTTGCCAGTAGACCAAGATGATATTAATTAGCCAGATTGGATATGCTCTGCTTTTTATGTGCAGGATATAACTGGACACTTTTTCACATTTCTGGGTTGATGCTGGTATTGTAGCTGTACTGGAACAGCTTGACCAAAGGATAGCAAGTTCTGGAATTTCCTGAATGTTATCAGAACCCTTAGCAATGTCCATTGTCTACATTGTTCAGTGTGAATTTAATCGAATGGGCTGGAGAGTGGCAGCTGTGATACTGGAGATCTCAGGCAGAGACTGGGATGGATCATCCACTTGGCAGTTCTGGCTGAAGATGCCAATATATCAGCCTTGTTTTTTGAACTTCCGCAGATATCTGTGAGCCAGCCTCCTACTGTTATTTGTCTACTACCTTTCATGACTAGATATGACAGGTCTACAGAGCTTAGATGTGAACTTTAGTTGTGGAATTGCTTGACCCTATCACATGCTGATTGTACTGATTGGTGCAGATGCACCAGCTGAGGGACAGTGGCAGGTGATAATCAGTAAGAGGTTTCTTTGCCCATGTTTGACCTAAAGCCAGGTTATATCAGGAAGTGTAGAGTCAATGTTGAGGATAACTCCCTCCTAACTGTATTCTACTGTGCTGTTTGCTCTGGTGGCTCTGTCCTGCTGGTTGCACAAGATGTAGATAGAAATGATAATGGAATTGTCTGGGACTTAGTCAGGCTTGTGGAATCATACATTTTACTCACAACATTGACACTGTAGCAAGAGTCAAGCTGGATACTAGGGTTAATAGATTACCTTGACTGAGTAAACATAAAGTAGGAGCAGGAGGTACTTGGTGCGGAAGGAGCTTTGAGTCTGATCAGTCAGCTAGGGATATAGGACAGTCGCATATAGGACAGAACCTCATGCAGGTAGCAGTAGATTGGACAGGGTTGAAACCACATATCTTTCAAGACATAAAGACCCTAAAAATACTTTAGTAGCTCCTAAGCAAAAATTCTGGTCTTCAGTTAGCTTTTCAGTTCACTTTCAGTTCTTATTTTATGCATTATAGTTTTGTTTTATAGTTTATAGGCGAGCACTGTTTCTGTGATGTGAATTTGGCTGCAGCAAAGCCTTTTGATAAGACATTGCTAATGTTATCTCCTTCACATGCGAAACTGGGCAAAAAATGTGGAATTGAATAATGCAATCAATATATGTAACAACTGTTAGAACCAACACTACGTTAGCATTACAAGCACTGTGTGCCTGAGGAATATTCAGTTGTTATGTTACAACATAGGAGCATTAACTGAGTTATGATTGTTATTTATTCAGGTGATACAGTGAAGACGTCATGAGTACAGTCTTTTAAAGGCCCAATGACATAATGGCTGAAACACAATACAACAGGATGTCCCGGGAGTTCGGGGGGCTGTGGATGGGGTATGATAGGGTGGTGATAGAAGTGTTGAGGCCATTGTTTTCTTTTGTTTTTATCATTTTTAGTTTGGAACTGAGTTGCAGTTGAGAATTGAACCTTCAACAGTGAACAACAGCTCATTTTAAAATAAAGGAGAGAACAAAGCACAGATGTTTGCTCTTGGGAACTGGCTTGGTTTAAGTACTGCTCCAGGAATACAACAGACAAATCAACACCAAGGTGTTATGCACAGGCAGTTGGTTGGATGTTGAATTGGCCAATTAAAGGAGGACCAGTGCTGACCAGCCAACCACGGAATATTGAAAAAGTCCTAGAAACCAAAGAGTGAACTGGTTTCGATGGAGTTTTTGGGCAGGAGTCAGAGTGCTGCTTTGGAAGTTGCAGGACTTTTTTTTTTGTTTGGCTTTACTCTCAGTTATTATGAAGCTATTGATTTGTTGATAATCCTGAGAAAAGAACCCTATCTATATTTTTTTAAAAAAGCAGAAAAGCCTCTGGAGGTCTGTGGAAATTGTTTGCATTGACCAGTGACTTTGGAATTCAAGCAAGGTAATGTCCTAACTGCCTGTATACAACAAATTGGATTTTAAGAAGACTTCGTATTCATTATTGAAATACTTATCGAATGGGCAATTTATAAGCTTTTTCAACAAAAAAAAATCACTCTTTAATTGTCTTTCACAGTGTGAGAGTGGGTATTGGCAATTAAAGAAGATTGGGGCTAGATAATAGATTGTCTTGTAGATCATCTATGTACTGTGCAAGTTACATTATTAATAACTTGTTAATATTTCTTTAAATTATAAATATTTACAATATTGGTTATTTGTATAGTCTGGCTGAGAACAATTGAGCAATTTTGAGGCTTATCGAATGTTTAAGTTTCACTGTATTACAAATCCAGTATTAGTGAGTCTAACTTGGACTGGTTTACGGTCTCTGCATCATAACAGAATAATTGGGTGGAATCAGGGCTGGTGAGTTAATTTAGGGTGGATGCTGGAGATACAGTTGGGTGTCTATAGGGGCATTGGATTAAATGACTAGGCTTCATGGTGGTCAGTTTTATGGTTATGCCAGTGTTACAACGGGTGTTAATTCATCTAATTTATTTGGCTATACACTTGGGTATGCCAGTCTGAAGGCTCTGGACTCCTCAGCGTCGGGCACTTTTTTGGAAGGTTCCAAATGTCAGGAATGGACCCATTGGTTTCAACTTTCCAGCTAATTCCTGAGTACCCAGAGAAGACTGAAGTATATAATGAGAGAAACAGATGTATAGACCTAAGAGACGGGATTACAGAAACAGGAGTAGGCAATTACCTCCCTCAAGCCTGTATTAAATGCCATTAAGTGGGATTATGCCTACCTTCTATTTCCACTTCATTTATTTGCATTGTTATTTAATAAAGGTATCAAGAGATATCAAATAATGGTGATGTTTTCAAGACCTCAACTGATGACAACACATTATCCCGCAAGATTAATACTTAATATAAGGCGGACTTGGTCTGGTTTGGTACTTCTGTAGAAATATGACTGGATGAGCTCTCCGTGTGGTATCTTGTTGTCATCAAGAAATAACACTCAACAAATTGTCCGACAACAAATGCAGAGTCAATGTCTTTCAGTCCTCCCTCAGATTAGTACTTGTTTTTATTTAATTTCCCATATTCATTTCTAATCAATGAAGAGTTTGCATTTATTTTGTGTGTTTCATCATCTCAAGATGATCCATAAATACTTTACAATTAAATGAGAGCGCATTACAGCTGAAGTCAGGTAAATATTTCCATGCAGGAGCAAAAGAAGTAGTGAAAGTAAGTTTAATTTAAAGATACAAAATTACAATATTTAAAATATAATTCAAAATGACATTTCTAAGAGTGTTTCTACAAAATTTAAAAATACATTTTAACACATTTTAGTCTAACTTTTTCTTAATAAAATCAGTCGTATTCTCTTCACCTGTCCCTGTTGTTGTTTCTTGATGGCAACTTTCATTAATGTGGTTTGAATGGGTTCTGTAATGTCTTGCGTTTCCAGCCAAGCCAGCTGGTGGATAATGTAGTCACAGCTTCTGCTGCTTTTGGCATCGCAAAACAACGTTGCTGGATCTTATGTTACCTCTTTAAACTGTTCAGCCAAGCATCATTAGATGGGCACTGTGTCTCTTCAGTTTGCTATTCTTCTTGGGTCTTTTCAGCGGGTCTTGAGATGGGTGTTCCTTGTACCTGCTCCAGGATAAAACTGTTTTATATATAACCAAATGTAGGTTGGCATCACTGGCTGAATGAGCTCCGTCTAGTTCTTTACTGTGATTAATAGTGTGCACAAAAGACCTCACCTTGTTGTCCAACTCGAGCCATCTTTGCAGTGTTGACTTCAATGCACTAGTGTCATGCCACATCTTAGTTTACGATTGCCCAGATAGTTTCTTAATTTGTATTGATCCCAACTTTACTGCGATCTCGTAACGCTTTCCCTTCTCCATCATATTAATATTGTACTGCAGGACACTGCTGATTAAATGGGCCTATCAGTTCCAAATGGAAATCAGCCCTGATGAATGAGAGATACACCTGGGTCGGACAAACAAGGAAGGAGAATGCATGATGAACAGTAGGACCTTGGGATCTACCAATGATCAGAGGGACATTGGTGTGCGTGTCCACAGTATCCTTAAGGTAGCAGGATGGGTACATAAAGTGGCTAAGAAGGCATATTGGATACTTGACTTCATTAGCCAAGACTTAAAAGTTTAAGAGCAGGGAGGTGATGATGGAACTTCATAACGTTTTGGCCAGGCTGCAACTAATTGCAGTTTTGAAATCCACTTTATAGGAGGAGTGTAATTGCACTAGAAGGGTGCAGAGGAGATTTGAGAGGATATTGCCTGGGCTGGTGAATTCTAATTATGAAGAGAGATTGAATAGAGTGAGGTTGTTTTCTTTAAAGCAGAGGTGACTTATGGAGGGCATGATTGAAATATGAGTGGCACAGTCAGGGTAGATGAGAAGAAACATTTCTCGTTGTTGGAGGGATTAATGACTGGGGTTAAAGATAAGGGGCAGGAGGTTTCGAGGTGACAAGATGGTAGGAATCTGAAAAGTAATGCTTATAAGGGTGGTAGAGGGAAAGACGTTCATATTATAAAAGAAGTATTTACATGTATACTTGCAGTGCGAAAGCTTACAGGGGTCTGGGACAACTGGTGGAAAATGTGATTAGAACACATTAGTGCTGGTCTTTCGTGCAGACTCATTGGGACAAAGGGCCTTTTCCTATGCTGCAGATGTCTAGGATTCTAAAAGAGATTTGATTTGTATTTTCTAATCCAGGCCTGTTTGTACAAATGTTGGAAGTTAATTATCATTAATGAAGTGCTAATTGCTATGGATCAGTGTCAAGATAATGTCTAGAAGCTGAAAGAACTGTGGATGTTGTAAATCAGAGACAAAAATAGAAATTGCAGGAAAAGCTCAGGTCTGGCACTGGAGAGAAAACAGAATTAATGTTTTGGGTCGAGTTACCCTTAATGTCTAGGTCAAGTTGTAAGACTTGCTTTTGATTATGTGCAAATAATGGTTTCCAGTTTTTTTTCCTTTGCGTTTTTCTCAAAAAGTTGGGAGTTACAATAATCCCTACAAATAGGCAAATTGTCATGTAAAGAAGATAGAATAGTACAGCACAGTACAGGCCCTTCAGCCCACGATGTTGTGCCAAACTTTTACCCTAAAATGAAGATCCACCTTACCTCCACCCCACCTTATACCAGCATCCATATGCCTATTTAATAACTGCTTAAATGCCCCTAATAAGGCCAACTCCACTACCCTCTCCAGCAATGCATTCCACGCCCCGACCACTGAGTAAAGAACCTATCTCTGACATCTCCCCTATATCTACCTGCACTCACTTTAAAACTGTGCCCCCCCCCCCCCCATAATAGATTAGATTAGGTTCCCTACAGTGTGGAAACAGACCCTTTGGCCCAACAAGTCCATCCCACCCAGACCACATCCCCCTATAACCCACACACCCCTGAACACTACGAGCAATTTAGCATGGCCAATCCACCTAGCCTGCACATCTTTGGACTGTGGGAGGAAACCAGAGCACCCGGAGGAAACCCATGCACACACGGGGAGAATGTGCAAACTCCGCACAGACAGTCGCCCGAGGCTGGAATCGAACCCGGGTCCCTGTCGCTGTGAGGCTGCAGTGCTAACCACTGAGCCACCGTGACGCCCCCACTGTACCACCCCAGCTACCTCCACTGTAGGAAAAGGTCTCTGGCTGTCTACTCAATCTATACCTCTGATCATTTTGTACACCCCTCATCCTTTGTCGTTCTAAAGAGAAATGTCCTAGCGCTCTCAACCTTTCCTTGTATGACCTTCCCTCCATTCCAGACAACACCCTGGTAAATCTCTTCTGTATCTTTTCCAATGCTTCAACATCTTTCCTGTAATGAGGTGACCAGAACTGGACACAATACTCCCAATGTGGCCAAACCAGGCTTTTGTATAGCTGGAGCATAACTTCACGGCTCTTGAACTCAATCCCTCTATTAACGAAAGCTAATACACCATACGTCGTCTTAACAATTCTATCCACCTGGGTGGCAGCTCTCGGGGAACTGTGAACATGAGCCCCAAGATCCCACTGCTCCTCCACACTGCCAAGAATCTTTTTGTTAACCCTGTATTCTGCTTTCAAGTTTGTCCTTCCAAAATGTATCACATTGAGCCAGCATTTTTGAGTGAGTCATTTACTTTGACATCTTACCACTGTCTTAACAAGTGCAGACCTGTAGTTACCAAGCAGAAATGAAATTTACTACTTTTTGTAAATTTTGCGACTTGAGATACGGAGTACTTTTGAAGTGTAGTTAGTATTGTGATACAAGGGAATGTGACAGCTAGTTTCTGGACTGTAAGGTAAATGACCATTTACATCTTTTTTTTTGTTTTTATTGAGGTAAACTCATGTTGTTCAGGATGTTAGTACTTCTCCCGTTGTTCTGAAAATAGTGCCATGGATCAATTGAAATAAATAGATAAGTCTCCGTTTAAAACCATTTGAAGCATGTTGACACTGACTTGCAGTACCGTTTTTAGAATTGCATTGTCCTGGATTATATGTTCAAGTCTCTACCATGAGGCTGAATCTGAGCTCTTTTGAAATGTAATGCTGCCATTCTAGACCAAGTCTTTCTGTCATGTCTATACAGTTCAAAATGTTTTGTGCAACGTGCCAGGATTGATAGACAACCGCTAGACTTTGTATAAACCTATTATTTTTCATCATTTAGGAGTCTAACTATCAAAAATTTCTCACAGCCTCACCTGTACTTCAATGGGAGCCTATTTTCCTTCTCGGTAGTGTAGAATTGTGCATTTGCTGCTAATTTAGACTCCCTCTACAAGCATAACAACATAACAACATGGTTTGGGATCACTTAAGAAACAATGCAGTTCTTCCAAAATGGGGTGACAAGAATCAGTTACTTCTGAGTTGGCAACATGTGATAATTGGAGCACCAAATTGAGCAGTGAGTGGCAGGGGGTAGAGGAAGGCCAGTAGCACTGCTCAACTATATACAATATATTATTAATAACCTCCATTGAGGGAACCAAATGTGTGGTTACTAGATTTCCTAATAACATAAGATGTTTAATAAGGTTCCCCATGGTAGGCTCGCCTCAGGCAACCAGCTTGTAACTGATGTCCATTTCAAGCCCACCGACTCCCAAAGCTACCTAGAATACACCTCCTCCCACCCACCCTCCTGCAAAAATTCCATCCCCTATTCCCAATTTTTCCGCCTCCGCCGCATCTGCTCCCACGATAAGACATTCCACTCCCGCACATCCCAGATGTCCCAGTTCTTCAAGGACCGCAACTTTCCCCCCACAGTGATCGAGAACGCCCTCGACCGCGTCTCCCGCATTTCCCGCAACACATCCCTCACACCCCGCCCCCGCCACAACCGCCCCAAGAGGATCCCCCTCGTTCTCTCACACCACCCCACCAGCCTCCGGATACAACGCATCATCCTCCCACACTTCCGCCATCTACAATCCGACCCCACCACCCAAGACATTTTTCCATCCCCACCCCTGTCTGCTTTCCGGAGAGACCACTCTCTCCGTGACTCCCTTGTTCGCTCCACACTGCCCTCCAACCCCACCACACCCGGCACCTTCCCCTGCAACCGCAGGAAATGCTACACTTGCCCCCACACCTCCTCCCTCACCCCGATCCCAGGCCCCAAGATGACATTCCACATTAAGCAGAGGTTCACCTGCACATCTGCCAATGTGGTATACTGCATCCACTGTACCCGGCGTGGCTTCCTCTACATTGGGGAAACCAAGCGGAGGCTTGGGGACCGCTTTGCAGAGCACCTCCGCTCAGTTCGCAACAAACAACTGCACCTCCCAGTCGCAAACCATTTCCACTCCCCCTCCCATTCTTTAGATGACATGTCCATCATGGGCCTCCTGCAGTGCCACAATGATGCCACCCGAAGGTTGCAGGAACAGCAACTCATATACCGCCTGGGAACCCTGCAGCTTAATGGTATCAATGTGAACTTCACCAGTTTCAAAATCTCCCCTTCCCCCACCGTATCGCTAAACCAGCCCAGTTCGTCCCCTCCCCCCACTGCACCACACAACCAGCCCAGCTCTTCCGCTCCACCCACTGCATCCCAAAACCAGTCCAACCTGTCTCTGCCTCCCCAACCTGTTCTTCCTCTCACCCATCCCTTCCTCCCACCCCAAGCCATACCCCCATCTACCTACTAACCTCATCCCACCTCCTTGACCTGTCCGTCTTCCCTGGACTGACCTATCCCCTCCCTACCTCCCCACCTATACTCTCTCCGCCTATCTTCTTTTCTCTCCATCTTCGGTCCGCCTCCCCCTCTCTCCCTATTTATTCCAGTTCGCTCTCCCCATCCCCCTCTCTGATAAAGGGTCTAGGCCCGAAACGTGAGCTTTTGTGCTCCTGAGATGCTGCTTGGCCTGCTGTGTTCATCCAGCCACACATTTTATTATCTTGGATTCTCCAGCATCTGCAGTTCCCACTATCAGTGTAAAAGTAAGGAAGTTTTTCTACTGTCACATGGAGCATAGGTGAACTGTTCCGTAGAGAGCAGTTGACACAGTTATTGAATAATTTTAAAGCAGTGTTAAGTAGATTTGTGATAACAAGGTGTAGAGCTGGATGAACGTAACAGGCCAAGCAGCATCAGAAGAGCAGGAAGGCTGACGTTTCGGGCCTAGACCCTTCTTCAGAAAAATGATTTGTGACTGACAAGGGAGTTAAAGATTGTCACATGTATGTGACAATGTGGAGTTGAGAGCACAATCTGATCAACCATGATCTTATTGAATAGAGGACTGAATTGTCTCTTGTTTATCTTAATTGGTAGGTTTGTATGTGTGTTAATATCTGGAACAGTATTGAACGGCATAGGAAGTGAGTAGAAAGATGAGGTAAGTCGTGTGGAAAAACCCACTGAGGATTTGGTAGGCCTGTTTTTGTGTTGTGAACATTTTGTGAACTCTAGTCCTATGTTGAAAGCTGTGAAGTTTTTTTTGATGATCAGCTTGCTAATGCTTGCTTTCCAAACTCAGTTGTGAAGGTTGACTCCACTCGATGTAATGTATGACTTTCTATTTCTGTAGTCAACCTTGTTGTATGTGAGGGGTTGGGAGGGTTGTGGAGACTTTTAAGATAAGTGAAGTATCAAACTGAAATCTTTTGCTCCGAAGTGTTACAATACAGAAGCAGGACAGTGGCTCATTGTGTCATTGTTTTTAATTTAGGATAATTAGTGTTATTCTCCTGCTTTTTCATCAAGCTGTTTTACAGTACTTTTGTTTGGATAATTTTCTAATACTATCTTGAATGCCTCAATTAAAACTGTCTCAACTACACTTTCAGGCAAAGCATTTTAAGCCCAAACCACTTGTGTGAAAAAAAATGCTTTGTTTAAACCTGTGACTTCTCATTCTTCATCCCTTGAATGGGAACAGTTTCTCCCTATATAACCAACCCATCCCCCACACGGTGTTGAAAACTTCAATTTGATCTCCTCTTAGCCTTCCTCTCTCCAAGGAGAGCTGACCTGGCCTCAATAGTTTACCCTAACTGTCATCCCTGGAACCATGATTGTAAATCTCTCTCTTTTATCCCCTCTTTGGTTTCTTCACATCCTTTCAATAGCATGGCACCTAGAACTGTACAAAATACTGCAATTGAGGCCTAAAATGTATCTTGCACAAAGTCAGCGTCCCCTCCTTGCTCTTGAATGCTATGCCCCTGTTAGTAGATCCCAGGATACCGCTGTTTCATCTATCCAGCGACCATCAATGATTTGTTTAAATGTGTGTAGGTCCTTCTGCTACTCTACCCCATTGTAGAATGTCTTACATTGTCTATATTCTTCCTACTAGAATTCATCAACTTTCACTTCTCTGCTTTCATCTCTTGGCTACCTGCCCACTCCACCAATTTGTCCATACCCTTTTGAAGTTCTACATTATCCTTCTGTCAGTTTACAGTGCTGTATCCTCTACAAGCTTTGAAATTATCCCCTGCGCTCCAAGATCAAAATCATTAACATATGTTAGGAAATGTAAGCATTTCAATACTGACCCATAGGGAACTTCATTACACACCTTCCCCTGGCCATTTCTGAATGTTTCCTATCACCAAATCAATTTTATATTCCACTTTGCTACTGTTCCTTTTATTCCTTGAACTAAACTTTTCTCACAGGTTTATTGTGTGGAACTGGTATTGAATACCTCCTGGAAGTGTATGTATACATCAACTATCCTCATTGACTGTTTCAGTTGAAAAATAAGAAGCCTTAGAAATCGTGCAAAGATGTAATCTGCTGAGGATAATTCCTTTACTTTTACATTTTTCAACACTTGTATATTGACCAAATCATGTTTAATATTTAAGTTTTAAGAATATCAATGCAATGGTCATCACTTTACATTGAAAATAAGTTTGCCAAAGACTTTCCAACAAGGTTCTAATTTAAGAGAGTATTCATGAGAAAACTGAGAATTTTGCAAGTGCCCTTAGGGCCATTTAAAGGTTTCAAATGGCTGTAAAGGCCAGTGCTCTGTGTGTGTGTGTGTGTGTGTGTGTGTGTGTGGCGGAGCGGGGGGGGGGGAGCGGTGTGGTTACTTGAACTGCAGTGGCGCTGATCAATAAAATGGTTGATGTAACCCAGTTCTTCAGCTAGTTGGACGTCAGTTCAGGAGATTTAAAACGTATATTTAGAGTTGTGTTGCAATCAATTGCAAAAAAAATTACTTTGATAGCTTGTTACATGAATGATTGTGAAATTAATAGAAAGTAATAAGGTAGCATCACTTCACAACTTTGCCACTGAAGATGTGAATAATGTAAATCTCAAATTTCCTTGTATGTTTTGACCAATATAAAAGCTGTTAATTCTGCAGTATGGAACAATTTGTATCACAGATACTCAAGATAAAAGTTGGGTGGAGATTAAAGCTTCTAACCCAAAAAGATACCTCACACCAAAACTCAGGAGAGTGTCACTGATGTGATGTTTTCATTTCCCACACAATCCTGAGTTGAATCCTGTTAAATACAGTCCATCTGGGTTCAAAGCTGTGTTGTGATCCCCTGCCCATTCAGGTTTCACATGGTAACGGGTAAGCTGATTTCCTAGCGGATGATTGTAGTCTGCACAGAGAGGGACTTCCATCTTATTTAACCTGCATTCAATTTTAAATGCCGCTTTTAATACCTAAACCACCGAACTGCTTAGTTCACAAGTTATAAACCTTTGTAGTGGATAGTATCTGCATGCAATTCCAAACAGTATTTTTCTTTATTAACTTTTACAGAGTAAACATAATTACTCTAATCAAATACTAAGACTTGTGTTCTTATGGCGCCCTGAAGAAATTGGGAACATTTGAGTTTCTAATGTTATTGCTACAACTTTCCTCTGGAAAGATTAGTCTTTTTAGTCCAAATATTATGTTAGGTTAGGAATAATTTGGGGCATGATGCTTATGACTTCAGAGAACACTTGGTAGACTGAATGGCGTACTGCTGATCCTACATTTTACAGTTTGTGCTTGTAGATTTTTCGTCAACAATTGTTACTTGTTCATGGTGATGACTTATTACTTTTAGAAAACATAAGTTCCATGATCTGTTTGAACTCCTTCCATAGTACTAACTATCTGTCTTACTAACACAGTTTCATTGTTTGTTTGAACTGGTGGACAGATCTTAGTTTAATAAACCCCTTTAAGAGATGGCGGTTTGAACTGTGCAGTTTTCCTTTAATACTCTACATGAATGTTAGTTGTGTGTGTGTGTTCATGTCTTTTTATGGGCTTCATAAACACAATTTTCTGACTTCAGAAAATCAGTCTTGCTGGTTTCAAAGTTCAGCATCCTCTTACTATTTTTCATTGTATACTCTTTGTTCATTCTCTTTCCTCTCCTCAATTTTTTTTCTGTCTTTACTACTGTCCCCTCTCTTCGCAGCTGATCCCACTCCACCATTGTAATTCATGAATTGAGTGTTTTAGCAAGAGAAAATTACAAACTGAACACCATTTGCTTGTGTCTTCTTTTCAAACAGCCTCCACAAACTAAAATATCATAGTATATTCTTCAGGCTAAAAGTAATAACCATATGTAATTGATACTTAATTGCACAAAAGTAAAAGGAAAATTTAGCAATGAAATGTTTGAGGAAGTTTAGTATTTTCATTCAAACAATGGCAGTTAATTTGAAAAGATGAATACAATAGCTATCTGAAAAGAAATCAATACAAAGAATGCTGGAGAAACTCCACAGTGTGGCATTCCCTGTTTAATGGGAGAAATGGCCTGTTTCTGGGCTGTATAATTGCAAAATTATGAGTGCTTTGCAATGTGCTTCTGCATAAATGGTTCCGTCTCGTTACTGAAACATGTAATAGAACAACTGAAGGATTGAATGAGAGGTGTTGTATTTTCCAGTACTTACTACGTTTCCAGGTGGGAAATATACGAATTAGGAGCATAAGTTGCTGTTTGGCCGCTTGTGCCTGCTTTCATCATGCAATAGTATCTAGGGTGATTTGTTTGTGTTGTGAATTCCACAGTTCATTTATTCTGGAATAACTGGAGATCTGAAGAAGAATAATACTGGACCTAAAGCATTAAACATTAACAAACTTGATGTGTTTTTCCAGCATTCTCTGTGTTTCTAACATGCAAATTTGTTAATTCTAAACCACCTTTGTGGTTGTGATGCATCTTTAAATTTCTCATATGTCCAATATCCTGTGGCAAGGACAGAATTTCAGGTGTATTTGCTTTATTTTGACTTTTCACTGGAAGGATACCCCTGTGTTGGATAACTCGGACAAGTATATTTATTCCCACGCTGTATTTGTGAAATGCTTTAAGTCACTTTCCCGGACTCAAATTCCACACATTTCTGCTTGCAAAAGGAGATAACGACATTTAATTTTAGGTTGCCATAAATTGACTTATCCTTTCCTTTGAAAATTTAGATCACAAACACTTACAGGTAGAATTTGACTTCTCTTGTATCTTGTGTCTGGTCACTGATGGGTATGGTCTATCGGCCACCAAATAATGACATCATGGTGGGGCGGGCAATAAACATTGAAATAACTAATGTGTGTAAAAATGATACAGCAATTAGCATGGGGATTCTAATCTACATATCGATTGGTCAAACCAGGTTGGCCATGGCAGCCTTGAGGAGGGGTTCATTGAATGCATCCACGATAATTTCCTTGAACAATATGTAATGGAGCCTACGCAGGAGCAAGCTATCCTAAATCTAGTCCTGCGTAATAAGACACGAATAATCAATGACCTCACAGTCAAGGGTCCTCTCAGAAGGAGCGATCACAGTATGGTTGAATTTAAAATACAGAAGCAGCGTGAGAAGGTTAAATCCAGTACCGATAGCCTGTGCTTAAACAAACGAGACTATGAAGGAATGAGGGAGGAGTTAGCTAAGGTAGAATGGGAGCAAAAACTTTATGGTGAGTCAATTGAGGAACAGTGGAGGACTTTCAAGACTATGTTTCACAGTGCTCAGCAGAAGTATATTCCAGTGATAAGGAAGAACTGTAGGAAAAGAGAGCCAGCCATGGATGTCTAGGGAAAGAAAGCAAAGTATCAGAATGAAAAAAAAACACACACAAAAAAGCAAAGAGTAGTGGGAAACCAGTAGACTGGGAAATCTTTGAAGGCCAACAGAAAGCCACAAAAAAGTTATAAAGAAAAGTAAGATAGATTGAGAGTAAACTAGCTCAGAATACAAAAACAGGCAGTAAAAGTTTGTACAAATATGTAAATCGTAAAAGATTGGCGAAGGTAAACATTGGTCCTTTTAGAGGATGAATAGGCCAGTTTAATAACTGGGAATGAGGAAAGGGCTGAGACATTAAGTAGTTATTTTGTGTCAGTCTTTACAGTGGAAGACACAAATAACATGCCAAAAACTAATAGCAAGCAGGCGAGGACTTAGAAACCATCATTATCACTAAGGAGGCAGTGCTGGGCAAGCTAATGGGGCTAAAGGTAGACAAGTCTCCAAGCCCTGATGAAATGCACCCCAGAGTATTAAAAAAAAAGTGATGGGGGGAAAAAGCAAATGCACCAGTAATTATTTACCAAAATTCACTGGACTCTGGGGTGGTTCCCACAGATTGGAAAACAGCCAATGTGACACCACTGTTTAAAAAAGGAAGTAGATAAAAAGCAGGTAACAGTAGGCCATTAGCTTAACTTTGGCAGTGGGGAAAATGCTTGAATCTATCATTAAGGAAGAAATAGCAAGACATCTGGACGTAAATTGTCCCATTGGAAACACCCAGCATGGGTTCATGAAGGGTAGGTCATGTTTAACTAATTTGGTAGAATTCTTTGAGGACATTGGGGAACCCGTGGATCTGGTGTATCTGGATTTCCAGAAGGCATTTGACAAGGTGCCACATCAAAGGCTGCTACATAGATAAAGTTGCACGGTATCACAGGTAATGTATTGGCATGGATACAGGATTGGTTGACCAGTAGAAAGCAGAGAGTAGGGGTAAATGCGTGTTTTTCTGGTTGGCGGTCAGTGGCTCGTGGTGTGCCTCAGGGATCACTGGGACTGCAATTGTTTACTATTTACATAGATGATTTGGAGTTGGGGCCTAAGTGTGGTGTGTCAAAAGTTGCAGATGACACTGAGGTGAGTGGTCAAGCAAAGTGTGCAGAAGACACTGAAAGTCTGCAGAGGGATATAGATAGTCTAAGTGAGTGGGCAAAGGTCTGGCAGATGGAGTACAATGTTGACAAATGTGAGGTCATCCATTTTAGTAGGAATAACAGCAAAATGAACTATGTTTTAAGTGGTAAAAATTGCAGCATACTGCTGTGCAGAGGGCCTTCGGTATCGTTGTGCATGAATTGCTAGAAGTAGGACCGCAGGTAATTAAAAAGGCAAATGGAATTTTGTCTGTCATTGCTCGAGGGATTAAGTTTAAAAACAGGGAGGCTATGCTGCAGCTGTATAGGGTCCTGGTGAGGCCACAGGTGGAGTACTGTGTGCAGTTTTGGTCTCCTTACTTGAGAAGAGATATACTAGCACTGCAGAGGAGATTCACTCAGTTGATTACAGAGTTGAGAGGGTTGGATTATGAGGAGAGACTGAGCAGATTGGGATTATACTGATTGGAATTTCAGAAGAATGAGGGGAGATTTTATAGAAACATATAAGATTACAAAGAGAATAGTTAAGGTGAAGGCAGGGAGGTTGTTTCCACTAGCAGGTGAAACTAGGACTAGAGGGCATAGCCTCACAATAAAGGGAAGCAGTTGTAGGACAGAGGTCAGGAGGAACTTTTCACCTAAAGGGTTGTGAATCTGTGGAATTCCCTGCCCAGTGAAGCGGTTGAAGCTACCTCACTGAATATTTTTAAGGCAAGGCTAGATAAATTTTTGCACAGTAAAGGAATTAAGGGTTATGGTGAGTGGGCAGGTAAGTGGATCTGAGTCTCAAAACGATCTGCCATGATCTTATTAAATGGCAGAGCAGACTCGAAGGGCCAGACGGCCAACTCCTGTTCCTCGTTCTTATGTTAAGACATGCAGACACTTGAAGCAAGTAGGCAACTCATGCTTCACTTAACTAACATGCTAAAGCACACATCCCAAATTGTCCTCTGGTAGAAGAAAGCTGTGACAAAGCATTGAATTGACATGAAACCTCATGAACAACGACTGCTGACTTTGTGTAATACCTTCCACCATTGAAACTAGACAGATACAATGTTATCGCCTCTGTTTGTTAGCCTTGGCCCAAGGAAAATAGGCATAATTTTTAGCCTGGACCTAGATTTATTTTTAAAATTCTTTGAATGAATTGATTTGTTTTTAGCGTATTGTGTATTTTTGTTGAGAAAATGCTGATTGCTTAGAATGTTATGGGTTTCCCCAGCTGCTGAGATTCAGATTATCAGCAGAGTTTGAGTGGTGTGTTCAGTTTGGATTGGGCTGAAGCCTCTTCACTGAAATGGAAGTTCTTAATAAAAACATTTTTTTAAGCTTAGTAGTGAAAGAGCATCAGCTGGGAAGGGAAAGTGATCAGTGGGAGATGTATAACTAATAATTATAATACAGTAGCGAGGTATGCAGTCTACTGAGTACCTTCTTCATCTGTTCGATATACATTTCTTATTGTGGTGCTTCATTTGGTAGTAACATCACAGGATTTTTCAAGTGATTCATGGCCAAATATTTAATTTTTAAAGGACTAATTGTTTGTATCAAATTGAATCCATTCTGTAACACACAAGCTGGCAACTCGATCCATCTGGTTGATGTCATTTCTGAAGAAGCATCCCGACCCAAAACATCAAACTTTCCTGCTCCTCCGATGCTGCTTGTCCTGCTGTGTTCATCCAGCTTCACACTGTGTTATCTCAGATTCTCCAGCATCGGCAGTTCCCACTATCTGTATGGTTGATGTCATTGTTTTACACAAGCTGTCTTCCACTGGTAATTCATCAAACGTAATCAGCATATCCTTGTATTATTTGTCATCTCACAGTTACCCAACTTGCCCTTAAATGTATCTTCTATTATTTACCTTAACCAGTACTTGTGGTAGCGAATTACATTTTTTTAAATGAATGAGCTCCTGTTGTACTCCCTATTGGATCTTCTGGTACACATTTTCTCTCTCTCAGAATGTCCCTTAATGTATTATGCAATTTCTTCCAGTTCTCTACTTTATCACGTTCCCATAGAGGTGAGCTACAGTGCAGAATAGAGAAACATGGCAGCCAAGTCATGCAGATTGAGTTCTCAAGCAGCATTGAGAGAAATGATGAAAGATTTATTTTTATTCATTCGAGATGTGGATGTTGCTTTCTAGGTTGCATTGATTATCCATGGTGAACTGTCTTCTTGAACTGTTACAATCCATGAGGTATAGGTAAATTCACAGTACTGGAGCGAGGTCGAGAATTTTGACCCAGCGATGTTGGAGGAGAGGCAGGGTAGTTCCAACTTACTAAAGTTGCATTTGCGGATAAATACTTGTTCGCCAGATCAGTGAGACAACTTGTCTCTGTTATGATTCTGGGCATACATATGTAGACGTAGGTTCTCAACTGAATATTGAAAATACATGTCTACTCAGTTTAATTTTATTTGAAAGTCTTTACCTCCAACAGTTTGCATCTGCAATCTCCAAATTGAGGTTTGATTCTTTAACCTTCTGACTCTTAAGGTGAAACTTATACTGCTATATACAGATCTGCTTTTGGACTTGCTTGTTTAAGCTACCAAGAATGTTGACTCCTGATGTGTCACTCATCTGCATATTGATGAATATATGGACTGTTCTTGGCCCACCCTATTTAAGCTAATAGATTACTCTATTTCGCCTCTGAGGTTGACTAGTGGACCAAATTGGTTGAGCACCTAATATTCTTATGTTTTTACAAGTATCTGAGGGCATTTTTTAAAAAAAGTTAAAACACCTCAGTATGATTTGGCTTGAAAACTCCAGTCAGACAGCTGAAGAAAGGGAAAATGCAGTCTTGTGTACATCCAGCAGCATGTCTTTGAAAAAAATCATGCTGTAGTGCAGTTTGCAGAATTGAAGTTGCCCTAGCTCCTATATGAGTAACATTTCTTTGCGTATATTTAAATAATCTGTATCAGCAAACTACATGACTGTGGGTGACATCATGTTGTGGCAAAATGGTGAGTGATGCTTTCGGTCCATTTGAATGTATGGTCATTCAATTTGGGCCAATAAAGATGGTGACGCATCATTTTTTAAAATGGTGGCAAGCTATAAACTTCAGAGTTTCAAAGAGATTCAAGAATATGTGGCATGTATCACTACAATGTATGGACCGATACAGAAGACTAATCAAAGGCCTAAATACAAAGGGTATTTTTTTTCTGATACACTTATGTAAAACTCTGACCTGACTATGTAGAGAGTAGTGTGTATTGTTAAAGCACTGTTTTGTGAACTTGGAGGGATTGCATGCATATTCACCAGAGTTTTGCCAACATTCCAAGGATTAGATCATGAACAATTTCATAAACTGAGATTGTATTTCCTTGAAATATAAAGTTAATAGGTGGCTTGATAAAGTTTTTAAGATTTTGAAATAAACTGACGGAGTTTTGTTTCCTCCACTTTTCAGCTGATCGTAAAAAGTTGACTAGGTCATGACTGTCATGCTGTTACTCAATTAACCTGAGAGACTGTTCTCCCAATTTTAGCACTATTAAAGAGAACTTTGCAAGTTCAACAGAGTTATTTGCCATTAGTCAATGCCAAGTGGTCTGTCTAGTTTCATTCCTTTTCTGAGATTTTTTAGTGGTTGATACAAATTATTGGCTTATACCAAAAACAGAAACTGCTGGACAACTCAGCAGGTCTGGCAGCAAATGGGAGAAGACAGCAGAGTTGATGTTTTGAGTCCAGTGACTCTTCATCAGAATTGGCTTGCAAGACCATTTCACAGGACAGTGAGAGTCAACCATGTTGCTGTGGGTCCAGAATCACATGTAGGTCAGACAAGTCAAGGATGACAATTTTCTTTCCAAAAAGGGTGTCAGTTGGATGTTTACGATAATCAAAAATTGTTTCATATTGTTATGAGGCTTTGAATTCAAAATTATTATTGAATTCAAAATTCAATCATTTGCTGTGGCAGGGTTAGAAACCAGATCCCAGGAATGTTATCTGGGTGTCTGCATTGCTAGTGCAATGAAAATACTCTTCCTTCACTGCCTCCCTACTGTTGAGCTTTTTTTTAACCAGACAGTAAACAAATTAAGGTTATTAGTTTAGCTTGACTTCAGAACAGAAAGTTTTGAGTTTTTTTCTTAAGTTCTAAAGATCCTAGAGTTTAGTTCAGAAGGTAGAACTGCTTGTAGGGCATTCAAGTAATTTGTGGGGAACCAGTCAACTCAGCATGAGTGGTTTATAGGGTGTGGAGCTTCCAAGCCAGGAGCTCATGTGGATAGAAGTCTTTTAAGTTATTAAAAGTGAAACAGCCAAAAGAATTGTGAAGTAATCTTCTGGCATGAACCTGAAAGAAACTGTGATAAAAGGTCTCAATAATCCAAGGCCAAAAATCTAGAAAAAGAAGTTTAGTAAGGATTTAAAAACCGAAGGTATGACTGGTATTTCCCTGACTGATAGTGTTGGGGAACACCCTTGATACTTTTTAATGTTTGTGTTAAGATCTTTCTCATTAGGTATATATGTATATGTTTTTCTTCTGTTCTTTCCTTTTGTATAATAAGTATACATTCTATTGTTATTGACCATCTGCAGTCTTAGGTGACTGTGTTTCAATGACTAACCATCTTGTTAACCAATTATAAAAGGTAAATATATGATCTATTAAGTAAGGTTTCGTTGCGGGAGCTGACTTATTCAGTGTCATTGTCAGCTGGGATTATAACACATCATGTGAACAAATTATTTTGTCACATTTGTGCTCGTAAGAACATGTATGTAGAAAAATAGTGGCCACTTTTCCAGCATTACAACACTGAGTATGCTTCAACATTGTTTATGGGCTGAAAAACAGTTTGGGATGCCTCAATACTATGAAAGCTGCTTTATAAAAATGCAAGTCTTTCATTTACTTGTTGCTCTGGATAGTTGCTTAGAATTGTAACCGCGAAGGTTGGTGTAGTTCTTGAGTGATATGTTCTTTAAGAACTGTTTTTCTAGTTCTGAGATAATGGGAACTGCAGATGCTGGAGATTCCAAGATAATAAAATGTGAGGCTGGATGAACACAGCAGGCCAAGCAGCATCTCAGGAGCACAAAAGCTGACGTTTCGGGCCTAGACCCTTCATTTCTAGTTCTGTTCATTCAAGAACCTGCTCTTTAGTCATTTTTTATCCCAATCGATTTTCAATTAATGTTATTTAACTAAATCATTAAAACGACCAAATTTTACACCTGCGTCATGCTGTTAACTACCCTTAATTCAAAAGCGTTCTGCTGTTTGCTTTTCGTCAGTTTTCTTCTGGTGTGATGCAAAAAAATGCTCCTTTTACTATGCTCTCCTCAGTTTAATTGCCTTGGTTGTTTTAGTGTTTAAGTATTTTGTCTAACTAAGTAAATTTTGTATGCTTATTTGCATAATAGTTTGAAAATCAGCTCATAATAACACTTATCATTTCATACTCCAAATCTGTCTGAATCACTGATCTATGTATCTGTTATAATTAGTTCTGTACCAATGACAATTTTTTAAGCCTATTTTTCTAATCAACTTTTCAGAGATGCTGTTACCCACCCCTAAAGAAGGTGGGACTTGAACCTGGACCTCCTGGTCCTGGGTCGGGACCCTCACTGTGCACCACAAGAGGGCCTAATAGCTGAATTTCAATTTCTAAGACATTCAGGTCACGTCGTACAGTTACTCAAATTGTTTAAGATCAGGAAGTATCATGTCACACTCCTTTTGATCATTACCCATTTCTGTATCTGTTCTCCTAAGAACTCCTAATAAAAATCATGTTTTTCTTGTTTGTAATCCGTGCAGAATGATACCTATATTGACTACTCCTAGACTGCTGTCAAACTAAATTAACCCTCGTTTACTGTTTCCTTTTTCTAAATTTGCACTAAATTTCCAATTGGCTTTTTCTTGTCACAACAACAGAAAATGCTGGAAAATCTCACCGGGGGTCATCTTCAGAACAGACCCAAAATGCTAACTCTGATTACTCTCCACAGATACTGCCAGACCTGCCGAGTTTTCTCCAGTAATTTTTATTTTTCTTTGATTCCCAGCAACCACAGTTCTTTTGGCTTTTTATTTGCCTTGTTTTTGTTCCTTGTATTGTGACCTATTTTTAGCAGCAGTTTTACCGTGGCTGATTAGAGTGACGTGGTACAGAGATTCAATTCTAGTGTCAACAACCACTTAGGATTGTTTGAAACTTTTCTGAGGTCACTCAAATTTCACCCAGCCTATTTTATTAGAGTAGAACATTTTTAATGTCTTCCTTTGATCCTAGGAGCCAAATTAGAGAATCGTTTCCAACTGGAACTGAACATCAGCAGAAGTTGAAGCCACTAAATTAATCAAGGAAATGACATTCAAATTATAGTTAAGAGAGGAGAAAGATAACAGCAACAGATTCAGATCAATAGCCTCGAGGATTTATTGCAATTTCCAAAAAAAATCAGTTTGATTGCTGATGTTGGTCCTGAATTCCTATGGAAATAATTGATGCACCTTGTTAAGAATGGTAACTCAGAATTACTTCTGGTTTTGTGCCCATTTTACAGTTACAAATCATTCATAGCACAGAAACAGACCACGTTGTCCGCTTGGTCTGTATCATTCTCTTCTCAATCTTCATCTGACTATCAGCACAAGCTCTATTCTTTTCTCCTTCGTGCTTATCTAGCTTTAATAAATGTAATCCCTGCTGTTTCCTTGGCCTGTCTTTGTAAATCAAGTTTCTGCTCTTTGCCACTGTTTTGATGAGGAAGTTTCCTGTTGGTGAATTGTTATTTGTTTATGGTCCTTAGTGATGGTCCTTAATATTTAAAATATTCTCTGTTCATCTACTGTGTTGAACCTTTTCAATATTTGAAGATCTCTATCAAATCACACCTCGATGCACACTCAAAAAGATGACTGTGAAATCAGGACAGCCTCTATCACAAGAAATTTTCCTCCATGGTTGAGCACCTGCAGGTTCTTAACGTTCCAACAGGAGTAACACAGGGCCACGCATCCAATAAGATTCATGGTGTTATTCAACATTTATAAATGGAAAGAGCATGCTCTGCAAACAGTGATGACAGGAGAGACTCTGATACTACAATGAATTTTACTGATGTAACATCAGTTTGGAATAGTATCATTTGTCCCGACTCCTCCAAGTACGTCCACCATCTACAAGGCACAAATCAGGAGTCTGATCAAATACTCCCAACTTAGCTTGATGAGTGCCGCTCCAACAACACTCAAGAAACTTGACACCATCTCGGCACCACATTCTCAAGTATCCATTTTTTCTACCTCCAACGTTCAGTAACAGCAGGGTACACTATTTCCAAGATGCACTGCAGAAATTCATCAAAAATCCTTAGACAGCACCTTCTAAATTCATGACCCCTTCAATCTAGAAGGACAAGAGCAGCACATACATGGGAACACCCAACTTACAAGTTCCCCATCAAGCCACTCACCATCCTGATTTGGAAAAATATTGCTGTTTCTTCACTGTTGCTGGGTTAAAATCATGGAATCCTCTCCCTAAGGGCATTGTGGGTTTACCTAAAGCATGTGGACTGCAACAGTCAAAGAAAGCAGCTCAATAACACCTTAGAGGGCAATTAGGTATGGGCAATAAATACTCGTCAGCCAATGATGCCCATGTCCCATAGAATTTTTTAAAAACTCCACGTCGTCTAACTGAGTCTCTTTAAAAGATTGTTGTTTAATTTTGACCCTCTGAAATCCATTGCTCGCCTTTCGTTTCTGTTCATTGACTTCAGTAATGCACCAGGTTTTGATACATCTGAAGTAATTAACCTTAAATAGTATAAAACAGTTGATACTGGTAAAACTGTGTCTTTCAGTGTTACATTACAGCCATGACTATACTTTAAAAATTGGGTTCAGAATACGTTGAGGCTGTAGGCGATTTCACCCTCGCTATTGCAAATATCCCAAAAGCATTTATCCCTCTAATCTTATTTGTTCTGCTTTACTCTCCTACCATGACCACATTATATGAAATTAATTTGAGAGATGTTACTGCCTCCTGTAAGCATCCAGGTAACTCTCCCCTCTCTCCGACTCTAGTTGATTTGAGTCTGAGCTAAAATTCCATGAACAGCCAATACTTGTTGCAGATGTGGCCGTAGTGGCTCACGTCAGCATCTACCAGCTCACATTTACTAAATCTCCAACACATCACCTACCCAGCCATCTCTATTGTATTTAATTAATTAATTTCAATGTTAAGTATTTTGAAGTTAAATTTCCTAAAGGTACTCTTTTTAGTTGTATTGATGTCTCCTAATCTGAATCACCAGCTCAATCAAAAATAAACAAAGAACCCATTAATTGCCTGCCTGTTGGTGGGGAGGTGATGGCCTAGTGGTAATATTGCTGGACCGTTAATCTGGAGATCCAAGTAATGATTTGGGGACTGGGGTTCAGATTCTGCCATGGCAGATGGTGTGATTTGAATTCAATAAAAAAACTTCTTAAAATCTGGAATTAAGAATCTAACAATCACCATGGATCCATTGTCGCTTGTTGGAAAAACCCATCTGGTTCACTAATTTTTTTTTTAGCAAAGAATCCTCACCTGGCCTGGTGTCCATGTGACTCCAATGTCGTTGACTCTAAACTGCCCTCTGGACAATTAGGAGTGAGCAATAAATGCTGGCCTGGCCAGGGATGTCCTCATTCCATGAAAGGAAAAACAAATCCTTAAACTAATTATAGGAAGGTAGTCTACAAAATAATACAAAAATAGGAAAACATCAGAAACTTAGCTGCACAATGCTTTCAATTGCAAGTGACCTGGTTTGCATAGACGTGTCAAAAGATCAGTCTGAAACAGGTGGTCAAACTGCTCCAGTCTCTGACTTCCTTTCCTGAGCTAGCTGACTCTTGCACTGAGACACATTCTCTTGTGCTACTTTTTTTTATGCAATCACCCAGTATGATCAAACCTTTACACTGGCCAGTCTTCAGTGATCATTTGACCACTGATAAACATCTGTAGTGTAGGATAATAAAATGTGAGGCTGGATGAACACAGCAGGCCAAGCAGCATCTCAGGAGCACAAAAGCTGACGTTTCGGGCCTAGACCCTTCATTTGTGCTCCTGAGATGCTGCTTGGCCTGCTGTGTTCATCCAGCCTCACATTTTATTATCTTGGATTCTCCAGCATCTGCAGTTCCCATTATCTCTAACATCTGTAGTGTGTCACTTCTTCCACAGTCGATTAAATCTTTCGCTTATTAAGACAATTGCTTGTTTTATCTCTATTTCCTCAGGTTGCTCATAGCAGGCATTTCCTTGCAGCCTTTCAAACCAAAAGACATTTGCATTGCATAATGTGATCACTGTGTAATCAACCTGTTTTATTGGAAAATGGTCAGTCACACATCAAGTGCACTGCGTCTGGTTCAATTCAGAACACCAGCCAGACACACAGTCATCAGTTCAATTCATCTCCTACTGAGTTGTAAACACACATGCCTTCAGGCAACATATAAAACACTTAAGACATCATCTGACTGATTAACCTTTCAATAGGGCAAGCTTCATATGATTTTTATTTCTCATTTCGCCTGACTGGCAAATTCAAAATGACCAACTATAGCACCCTTTTAAAATTAAAATAGGAGTTCAGCAGATTAATAATATTGTGCTCCAACTATGCAATGAAGAACCTCTGAGACCTCCACTGATGTCTCAACACAGGAAACAGGACTCCTTTTGGAGAGCCTTTTGCAAAGCACTTGCACCACTACTTTTCTGAAACTGGATTAACAGAGTCTAATCTCTGAGGTTTGAAGATGAAAGATGAAGGTAATTTTCTTTCTGACAGTAACAAAACTTGGTTGCTATTCTGTTTGCACAAGCAGTTCCTTTCGTAAGTCGATCCAAAACAAACAGCTTCCACTAACTGCATGAGGTAATTCAATTATTTGTCAGCTTTTATGTAAACTCTTTGTCTACTGTCAAAACATCAAATCACAAGTTGGAGTGCAAAATCTCTTGTTACCAAAACTAAGAAGTCACAAATATTGCGTCCTGTTTCAAGAATTATTCATAGCCCTGAATGAATAAATAATCTGTTTGAAAAGGATCAGAATCAAAACATGCTTATTCTTGGAAGTTGCATGATATGTAAGTAAGCAATCTTTACCACATGTTGGATCTGTGTTCAAAACTCAGCTCTGGGTGAAACAGTGGCAAGGTTGTGAATCATCTGAGTTTAACAATGCTTAAAAAATCATGAAGGAAGTATTTTTGTGGGTATGTTAATATTCATTGTTTTGTGGATAAATGTTTGAGAAGTGTTGTTATAATAGTCACCCTGTTTTGATGCTTCAAAATTAGCTGATTAGATGATGACAGAAACATAACCGCAGTATCAGGATAGTAACTTTCAATGTTCAATTTTGTAGGTGGAATTAATGTACATATGAATGTTTGTTTTGAATCTATTTTATGGAAATTTCATCTTTTATACGCCTTGCATTGCAACAGATCAGGCCCAGATTAGAGAAGCCGCAAGGGGTTTTGAAGCTCTTTCTCTTTCTTGTCCTCCTTCCTAGTCCAACTCCAACTCTCCAATTTGTCTACTCTCCCATCCTACTGATCTTTCAGTTAGGGTGTCCGTTAATTAATGTGAACAAAAACAAAGTTGCTGGAAAAGCTCAGCGGGTCTGGCAGCATCTGTGGAGGAGAAAACAGAGTTAACGTTTCGGGTCTGGTGACCCTTCCTCAGAACCGGACTGAGGAAGGGTCACCAGACCCGAAACGTTAACTCTGTTTTCTCCTCCACAGATGCTGCCAGACCCGCTGAGCTTTTCCAGCAACTTTGTTTTTGTTCCTGATTTACAGCATCCGCAGTTCTTTTGGCTTTTATTAATTAATGTGATCCTGTCATAAGTGGGGTCATCTGAGGTATTTTTACCACTGTCCTCAAAATATGGGGCCAGAAGAAAATTAATGTGCTCATGAGAGATATGGATGGTTCCTTGGAGTTTAGTCCCTTGCGTCACAATGAACTGGGGCTAGAAAAACAACTATCAATCCCATTCTGAGAAAGGGTCACCAGACCCAAAACATTAACTCTGATATTTTTGTCACAAATGCTGCCAGACCTGGTGAGCTCCCAGCATCTTCTGGTTTGCATTGGTCCTGGTCCACGATTATGCCAATGCCCATTTTAAGCTTCTCTCCACCTGTTCTCCTCAATGGGCGTTTATACTGGTATTTCAGATACTCATCTTGTAGCAAGCCTCCTATTTCTCCAGAATTCCCTGTTGGACCATGTTATGTATAAGGTTCCTTGTTCTGGACTCCAACATATGAAGCAGCATTTTTGTTTTGCATCTATAATAACAAACTCATAATTTCAGGTTTACCATAGCTAGCAGTCTCAGATTTTATATCAGACTGAAACTGACTGTGGAAGATATGTCAAGAGTTGGGAGGACTTGTGAAGAGATAAAGCTTGCTATCATCAACATTCATGAGAATTTTTGAGATTGAGACAAAGGGAACCCATGGGAGGAGAGGTCTATTGTAGAGGTAAGCACATCTGCTATAATTTGGTTAGAGCCTCATAGGGGCCAACCTGCCTCAGAACTTGTGGCCACACTTGGGTCCTGACACTGACTTTGTCTGGTTTGGGAATCATTTCTTCTACAGAAGCTGATCAATTTAGAATAGATTGGTAGGAAATGCAGGTGAAACTTAGAGGCAGGCAGAGTGTATTGTACCAAAATTTGCCAACAATACAAAAAGAGAAGGGAGCGACAGTTGTGATGAGGACATGTAGAATTTGCAAGGGGTATTAAAATCAGAAGTTGCTGGAAACTCAGTAGGTCTGATGTATGTGGATTCGTGGGCAGTGAATCCGTGTAGAAAGAGGAGTGCATCTGTGAAGAAAAACATCAGTTAAAGTTTTGGGTCCTTTCTCAGAACTGTCAGTGGACAAGAAGAAAGATTGAAATGAAAATCCTGTCAGAGAGAGGAACAGAACTTCAAGGTAAGCATTCCTAGAAGAGGTGTGGCAGTGAGTTAAACCCTAAATAAAAAGCGAAAGAACTGTGGATGCTGCAATGGGGTATAGATAGGTTGTTAGTGAGGCATAGTCTTAGCAGCTGGAGTTTGGAGGGAAATTTGAGGTCATGTGCTTTGATAGGAAAGATCTAAAGGCAGTCTCTGTCTGTTAAATGAGGAGATATTCCAAAAGAGTGAGGGACCTGGGTATTCTTATGCGTGAAACATAAAGTTAGCATGCAAGCTCTACAAGTAATTAAGAAAGGACACGGACCTTCTGCAGATAACACAAAAATGCAGATAACTCTATAATAGAAATCCCTCATCTACCATTCGGGTCTGGGGCTGACCTCAAAAGTATGTGGATTCGTGGGCAGTGAATCCATGTAGAAAGAGGAGTGCTTATACAGCTGTGTACCCCGTATTTAAAAAGGATAAATTAGCACTGAAGACTGATCAAAAAAGATTGATTGGCTGATTCTCAGGATGAAGGGATTGACTTGTGGAGAACAGTTAAACAGGTTAGGCCTTTATTTATTAGGATTTAGACAAATGAGAGATGACCTTATTGAAACATGCAGAATTCTGATGGGGTTTGACAGGTTAGCTGTCAAGGAATTCATCCCAAGGAAGAAGAATCGTACCGAGGGGAGGAAGAGACCGCCATGGCTGATAAGGAAAGTGCTTAATAAAGTGCTGCGTAAATATTTCATAAAGGATTGTCTTCTGCGGCAAAACCACTGACACAATGAAAGTGAGGACATGGAGCAGGTTTTACATCTGTCAGTGTTGAACCATTAATGTATTATTCAGGAAACCTTTTAATAACGAAGTTCCATAAGAAAAAAAATCCATTCCATTAATCATTAATTACCAAACCTCCTTTAAGCTGTGGTTTTGTAGTGGTAGCCATGTGTTCCTAAGAAAAATGAAAATAGCATTAAACAAAAGAACTCCCAGCTCATACATTTTGATCAGAAGATTGATGGTTTTCAACAAAAGCCTTCCTTTTGACCCTCAGTCCGTCATACTCCCATCTATATTGTGAAATTATTGACTAATGTAACATAACAGCTGGGAGTGAAAATCATCAGCTGCAAGATTGAAGCCCATAAAATTCTAATTGGGAAGGTTTTTTGAGGCCTGAGCGTTGGACGGTGAATATTTTGGTTGGGAAATCCTGTCCTTCCCGTGCAGTAATTACTCAATTTCCTGATCAAACAGTCCATTAATTTGTTTATTTTTTTAAAGCCTTTCCTTTCTGTCTCTTATGATGTACTCATCTCCCTGTGTATTAGTCTCTGAATGCATGTCACTAGTTTTTGTTTCTTCTGAATAGTTTTCTGTCTCTCACTATCTTTTCTAATCAGCTTTTATCTCTCGTCTGTTCCACTGCCTCTCTCCTATCATTCCATTCCTCATTTCTGCAGTACTTTTCCCTCTTTCCTGTCCTATCATTTCTCACTTGATCCCTTTCTTTTCTCACTTGCTTATCTTTATTTTCTTCCTGCCCCTGTTGGCCTCTTGTCCTTTTCTCTTCCTGTCTCACTCCTATTCCCTTACCTGCATGTGTCTTAACGTCAGCATACTGAAGTTTCATAAAACTGTTACAAGTTTTAAACAGAAAAATATTTGAGCAATTCTTAAAATAATAGATATCCTTTGCTCTCCTTTAAATACTTGCAATACAGTCTCTGGAAATGAAAAAAGAAATTCTGAAATCTTACAAAATCGGAAGTTGGTAATGCTGTAGGATCTTCAACAAAATTACTTGAATTAGCTTTCCAAGGAAAACGTCAGATTTTTTTTTAAACATAACTTGAGATGACAAGGAATGCCCAACTAGAAACTGGTAGAAATGGAATCATTACTAAACAAGAAGTAGATAGATATTTGAGAAAAGAATTAAAAAAAGAGAGTGATTACAACAGAAAAGTCATTCAGCCCATTGGCTGCCTACCTGCAGACAGCAATCCAGTAATCCCATTCCTCAGTTCTGTAGCATTAGCCTTGTAGATTTATTTCCTTAAAGGGCCTTTTAATTTCATTTTTGAAATTATCAATCTTATCTGCTTCACCCTTACTTGTAACAACAAATTCCAGATCATGACCATTTGCTGTGTAATAGTATATTCTTTACATGCTGTTGAATCACCTGCCTAAACCTTGAAATGTATCCCATGTCCTTGTGCTGTCCTTTGTCTGCTGGTTTGGACACCCTTTCTTTGTCTGTTATCCAAGCCTGTTTTAAACCTTTATAAAATGTTGTCTCTAGCCTCTTTACTCCAAGGAGAACCGTCCCAATTTCTCGAACCTAACATTGCAGCTAAAATACCTCATGCCTGAAAGTATTCTCCAATCTCCTTTACACCTTCTCAAAGATTCCCACAACTTTCCTAATTGGCAACCAAAACTCTGGTTTAAGCAGTGCTGCAGTTGTGGCCCAAGTAGAGCTTTCTTTATAAAAGTTCAGCATAACCTCTCTGCTTTCATACTAACAGCTTTTATTTATGAAGTTGAAGATCTTTTATGCTTTGCTAACCATACTTTCAAAGTCTTCCAACCTGCGAACATCTATACATATGAACCACCAGGTCGTTTATACTCCTGCACACCTTTTTAGAACAGTGTAATTAATTTCTAATTGCCTTTTCCACCGGCCCTTCCAAAATTAATCACCCTGCATTAAATTCTATCTGTCTGTTGTCTACATATTTTGCTATCCTGTCTCAGTTGATTGGTATGACGTATATCAAAAAAAGCAGCAGCCCTGGAATTGAGCACTTCATCATTTATTGGGTGATATACTCGCATGGTAACAGTTTACTTTATGTATTTTTCTTGACATGGCTTATTTGGACACATACCAAAACAGAATTAAGCAAGGTCTTCCATATGCTCCATTAAATGTAATTGCACACAAAGAAAGCATTACATTGTTAGCACATCATTGAAATTGGCACAGCCACAGACATAAATTAGCAGTAAAAGTTTCTTTCAAAATAACTGAAGCACTCTTACACATGAGAACCTATCACCCTCTTGAGATCTTCTACAAACTGAGTTCATACTTGTTTCGTTGCATATTCACAAATCTGGGAGATTTTTATAATTTACCTTTTATTACACCATATTTTGATGTAAGAATTGACTTAATATTCACAACAGCACCCACTAATTTTTTTTCCCCATATATATTTTCAATAAGGTAACGGTCGTCACCATAGCCCCAGAGGGTCATAGGGATGACTGGTGGTTGTTTAACATGAGAGTTAAGTGAGGGGAGCGGTTGAGAAGGAGGTATGGTAACCACAGCCAGCTGGGAATTGAACCCATACTGTTGATGTTGCTGTGCATTGCAAACCAGCCATCCAGCCAACTGATGTAACCTTTCTCTTTACTGTAACACTGTTCTAATCGTTATATAGATAACTAAATTCTTCCAGTGTAATTGCTGTACAGTTCCTACATGTCTAGAATTTCCTTGCAGTTTGACTCCTATGCCCCCAGTAATATGATTATAGTCTTCCAACATCTACCCATACATTAACACACTGTCTGTGTGATGGCTGTGTCCTCGAACATACAGTCCAGGAAAGTCTTAATCTTTCCAACACACTGCAGTGATGCCAGGAACTCTTCAAGCTTAGATTCCTGAGTTGGACCTCATGCAGCTGGAGTGATTCCCTTGAGATCGATGAATGTCATGTTCCCACATGACAGACAATTGGATGCAAAAGCCTCAGCTTTCCATTGGACACTTTCTGTGATGCAAGTGGGGACATAAACATCCAGATAACTCGTTGAAGAATAACTAAATGCACAGGCTTGCAATCAATTGTGTGACTAATATTGTGGAATGGATGCATTCATGAAAAATAAAGAAGTTGTGATGCTCAGAATTAACAGGCTGGGGAATTTGGCCCTGCAAGTCCCCTAAATGCCTGAAAAGTCTAAAATTTTAAGGGCGGGCAATGGCCTAGTGCCATTATTACTAGACTGTTAATCCAGAAACTTGGCTAATGGCATGGTCGCTTAGTGGTTAGCATTGCTGCCTCACAGTGCCAGGGACCTGGGTTTGATACGGAGGAATTGAATTATGGAAGATATAGCAGTTTGGATCGGAAATTGGCTTGCTGAAAGAAGACAGAGGGTTGCAGTTGATGGAAAATGTTCATCCTGGAGACCAGTTACTAGTGGTGTACCGCAAGGGTCGGTGTTGGGTCCACTGCTGTTTGTCATTTTTATAAATGACCTGGATGAGGGCGTAGAAGGATGGGTTAGTAAATTTGCAGACGGCACTAAGATCGGTGGAGTTGTGGATAGTGACGAAGAATGCTGTAGGTTGCAGAGAGACATAGATAAGCTGCAGAGCTGGGCTGAGAGGTGGCAAATGGAGTTTATTGCAGACAAGTGTGAGGTGATGCACTTAGGTTGGAGTAACCGGAAGGCAACGTACTGGGCTAATGGTAAGATTCTTGGTAGTGTAGATGAGCAGAGAGATCTCTGTGTCCATGTACACAGATCCTTGAAAGTTGCCACCCACGTTGACAGAGCTGTTAAGAAAGCATACAGTGTTTTAGCTTTTATTAATAGAGGGATCGAGTTCCGGAAGCAAGAGGTATGGTGAAGCTGTACAAAATTCTGGTGCGGCCGCACTTGGAGTATTGTGTACAGTTCTGGTCACCGCATTATAAGAAGGATGTGGAAGTTTTGGAAAGGGTGCAGAGGAGATTTACTAGGATGTTGCCTGGTATGGAGGGAAGGTCTTATGAGCAAAGGCTGAGGGACTTGAGGCTGTTTTCATTAGAGAGAAGAAAGTTGAGAGGTGACTTAATTGAGACATATAAAATAATCAGAGGGTTAGATAGGGTGGATAGGGAGAGCCTTTTTCCTAGGATGGTGATGGCAAGCATGAGGGGGCATAGCTTTAAATTGAAGGGTTGCAGGCAAAGCAACAGTAGTAGATTCGCCAACTTTAGGTACAGTTAAGTCGTCATTGGATAAGCATATGGACGTACGTGGAATAGTGTAGGTTAGATGGGCTTGAGATCGGTATGACAGGTCGGCACAACATCGAGGGCCGAAGGGCCTGTACTGTGCTGTAATGTTCTATGTTCTATGTTCTTTGGGTAACTGTGTGGAGTTTGCATGTTCTTCCTGCATGTGGGTGTTTCTGCTGGGTTCTCTGGTTTCCTCCACAGTGCAAACATGCAGGTTAGGTGAATTGGCCATGCTGAGTTGCCCTGTAGTGTCCAGGGATTTCAGGCTAGGTGGATTAGCCATGGCAAATATGGGAATAGGGTTGGAGGTTCTTGGGGCTGGTGCAAACCCAGTGGGCTGAATGGTCTCTTTCTGCACTGTAGAGGATTCTGAGATTCTGGGCACCGTGATTCAAATCCACCATGGTAGATGGTGGAATTTGAATTCAGTAAAGAACATGTAATTAAGTGCCTAACAATAACCATTAAACCATTTTTGATTGTCAGTAAAACTCATCTGGTTTACTATATCCTTCTGGGAATGAAATATGTCATCCTCACCTTGTTTGGCCTATGACTCTAGACCCACAGCAATGTGGTTGACTCTTAACTACTCTATTGGCAATTAGGGGTGGGCAGTAAATGTTGGCCTAGCTAGAGCTGCCCACGTTCTCATGAATGAATAAAAATAAAACTCACGGACTAACAACAGAAGTTTATCCCTGTAGATAGAATGGACAGAATCTGAAAGACACTCCTCCAATCACAGACTGATTCTCTATGTGCTTGCTTCCAATGTGATTTTAGTGCATTTCAGCAGCAAACACAGGAGAGAACTGGGTGCGGTGTCTGTTTAGTTATTGCTGTTGTGAAATATTTGATTGTCAAAAACCACAGCTGAGGTGCTCTGGAAATACCACATACATTGGGAGCAGGTGGGACTTGAACCTACCTAGTCTAGAGGTAGGGACACCCCACCACTGAGATACAACTGCCCGGGTTGCCTTGTATGCTATTTTTCTGCTTTGGTGTTTGGTTTCTTTGTTGTTCTCATTAAATCTGTCCACCTAAAGCGCACACTCATTTCTGTCAAAACGGAGTATTAGTTTGCTTTTGTTGAAGCAACTTTCTGTTTGAAACAGGGAGACCATTATCTTTCCTATTAATATGCAAGCATATTTTGAATGTTCCATGTCTGGGATTTGAAACCACGCCTTTTGTAGGGTATTCAAGATATAATTAAGCCTTGCTGTAATGATCCTTTAGATATGCTTTTTTGATTAAATTTTCAATTTTATGTGCAATCATCAATCATTTTGCCATTAATACTAAAATGCTTTTTGCAGTTTATTTAATGAGTGGGTGAGCTTTGCAAATTATATACATCTATTTAGTCTTTTCTATGTTGACATTATTGATGTTAGTTGGAATGATGCTTTGGATGTGAGAACTAACCTGGTGCACCTGTGCAGAGGTTAGAAGCTACAAAGGTGTTCCACACTGCTTGAATGCTGCATCATGACACAATTGAACTTGGCTGTAACACATTTGAACAGTGTGACATTCACTGCCAGGGCTCATGTTTGAAGAACGAGTATTCACCAGAACAAGACAGCAACATTTAAATTAATCCATGCTGTACAACTGTCTTGAAAAGGAAATAAATATAAACCTTTGTGAAACAAAGCTACACTCATGTTCTTGTTCACAGCATTTCATTTCAAGATATGTGTCTTTTGAAAAACATTTGAACCATGAGTTTGATAAAGCTGTTGAAGCATCGTTAATGATGTCCATGCGGCAGAGTCACCAGAGGGATTTGTTTTTTTTGTGCTGCCTGCTGACCTTCATCTGCTGGGGAATTTTTAGCTTGGTAAAGCGCTGTTACTGCCTAGTAATTTGATTTGGCTCAACGTATCTTTTCATCAAAGAGGCTTATGACAAACTTTTGGTTTTCAATCTTGAAAGAATATTTTGGTTTCCTGACATAAGGAAAGAATCAGTCCATGTGCTTCAGATGTTTGAAGTGCAAAGGCTTAGTGCAGCAATGGGTTTCATGCTGTGATCTTAGCACGAGATCTTTAGAATGTGATTCTTTTTCTTGAAAGAAACAAGTACACTAATTTCTGCAGTCTGGAATGGTTGGGACCAGAACATTGGAGTTTTAGAATTTTCTGGATTATGAAATAAAGTTGATTTGCCTAACCCACAAGCACATAATCTGGATAGAAGGCATCAAGCTAAATCTAGTAATAGGACACCAAGTGTGATTTTAAAATAAATCTACCCATTTGAAAATGGAGGGATAATACACAATCAGTCCTTCATATATGTTCACACAAACAATCATTCTTTTCCCTCCACTTCCTTACAAACAAATATTTAAAACATCCAACTCCTCTGCCCACTAGCCCCCACATAAGTTTTGGGGAGTCAGGACGTGATTTACTCACTGCAGTATTCCTAGCCTCTAACCTGCTCCTATAGCCACTGTATTTATATGGTTAGTCCAGTTAGCTTTTTGGTCATTGGTTGTTGATAATGGGGGAAATTCAGTGATAGTAACACCACTGAATGTCAAGGGGCATAGGGTTAGATTTTCTCTTCTCAAAGGTGGCCATTGAATTGTAAACGTGTGGCAAAAATGTTTCTTGTCATTTGTCAGCCCCAAGCATGAATCTTGTCCTGGTCTTACTGCTTTTGAACACTGACTCCTTCAGTACAGGTAATTCTCCAATAACGTTATAGCTGTGTTCTTATGCGACCTCGTGCTATAGAAAATCGCTACACCTGTACAGCGGAAAGTTTGTGTTATCCAAACAGCGTCCACTACTCATCAATTGCATTACAACCAAATTGTGTTAATGAAACACACGTTGTTTCATTGTGCATTGCACCTAAATCTATTAATCACATCTACCTATGATATAAGCACTTAGTCTTTCATGTTCTGAATATCTTCCTTCTCCCTGCCTTCATCATTGTCTTGTCTTTTGTGTGTGTGTGTGTGTGTGTGTGTGTGTGTGTGACTCTGTCAGCTTCTCTTTTTTGCTTATATCTGAAGTCACGTGTACATTAGACAAGTTTAGGGTTGTCAGATTTCCTTTGCTGAAGGACATTCATGAACCACATAGATATTTACAAATATGGTTACGGTTTTGTAGTCACTATTACTGAGGGTAGCTTTCAATTACAGGTTTTATAAAATGAATTTAAATTCCAACAGCTACCATAATGGGATTGAATCCCATGGACTACTCGATTACTGGTCCAGTAAAATTACCAGTACACCATCGTCTCATCATCTTTCTTCTTACAAAGGTACAATTTTAAGACAAAAAGGGTGTCTTTGGACTTTATTAATGCTGCTATTATTTGCAAGCAAGCCTTGACAATGAGGATCACAGGCCATTAGTGATCCATGACCACCGACAAGTCTTAGTTCCTGTTTATTTAGCACCCCTAAGTATGGACGCCCAGCAAAGGATTTCTGCATGTTGGCAATGGTAATGTAGCTGAGAGAGAGATTTTCCAATTTGGTGCTCCACCAGTTCAAGTTGCCACAGATTGTTGTACAGCAGTACAGTTGTTTTCACCCTACTCCAAACCCTGTCACAGCTGCTAAGATCATCCTGGCTTGGAAATGTGTCACTGTTCCTTCGATACTGCTGGATCAAACTCTTGGATTTCCCTAGAGATTTTGATTTGATTGATTTTTGATTTTATTGTTATGTGTACCGAAATGCAGTGAACAGCTTTGTTTATGAGCAGTACAAGCAGATCACAGGATGTATAGATCAAAGAGGCTTGGAGGCATACAGGTTACATTGCAGGTTACGTTATTTCAGGATAGACTCTATTCAACAGTCTGACAGTGACCAGAAAGAAGCTGTTCGTGAACCTGCTTGTGCTTGTGCACATGCTTCTGTATCTTGTGCCTGGTGGAAGAGGTTGTAGGAGGTCATTACCAAGGTACGACAGGTCTTTGATGATATTTGCCACCTTTCTACAGCAGCGAGCTGTGTTAATAGAGTACACGTATGGAAGGTTGGCTTCCATGATAGTCTGGGCTATGCACACTGCCTTCTGTGGTTTCCTACAGCCTTGGGCAGAGCAGTTGCTGTACCAGGCTGTTACGCATTGGACAGTATGCTTTCAATAGTGTATATGTAGAAGTTGGTGAGGAACCTTATGGATTTGCCAAATTTCCTGACCTGCCTGAGGAAGAGGAGGCATCGTTGTGCCTTCTTGACTGTTGCATTTACGTGGGAAGTCTAGAACAGGTCATCGGTTATCATTACTCCAAGGAACTTGATTCTCTTCACTCTTGCAACCTCAGTTCTGATGATGTAGATGGGGCGTGTTCTCCTCCTTTCTTTCTGAATTTGATGATCAGTTCTTTAGTTTTGCCGACATTGAAAGACAGATCGTTTTCATTGCACCACATCACCAAGCCCTCTATCTCCCTTCTATACTTAGACTCATCATTGTTAGATGCCTATCCCACCACAGTGGTGTCATCAGCAAATTTGTAGATGCCGTTGGTTCGGAATTTGGCAACACAGTCATAGGTATACAGGGAGTACGGTGGGGGACCGAGGATGTATCCTTGGGAGTCTCCAGTGTTGAGTGCTATTGTGGAGAAGGTGCAGTTACCTATCCTCACTGTGTTTTATGGTTCAGAAAGCTGAGAATCTAGTTGCAGAGGGCAAAACCGAGACCAATGTCCTGCAGTTTTGAGATCGGTCTAGAGGAGGTAATGGTGTTGAAATGGAGCTGTAGTCAATGAGCAGGAGTCTATTGTAGGTGTCTTTGTTGTCCAGATGTTCCAGGGATGAGTGCAAGGCTACGATTATGGCATCCTCTGTGGACCTATTATGTCAATAGGGAAACTGTAGGAGATTGAGACAGGTTGGGCAATTGGAGTTGATGTAGGCCATGACTAGCTTCTCGAAGCACTTTGTGATGACTTAAATCTAAGCTATTGGGCAGTAGTCATTAAGGCACACTGCACGTGTTTTCTTGGGTATGGGGAGGATCATGGTCTTCTTGAAACAGGTGGGGACTTCAGCTTGTACGGAGGAGAGGTTGAAGATGTTAGTGAATACGTCCGCCAGTTGGTCCCCCTAAGATCTGAGTACTTGGCCAGGTACACTGACCAGGCCCTTCACATTCTTTGGGTTGACTCGCAGGAAGACTGCCCTGACTTCTGAAGCAGTGACAGAGGGAACAGGTGTATCTGGGGCCGTCAGGGCAGGCATCACCACACCAGTGTATTCTGCTCAAACCGAGCACGTCAGCGGGGGGGTGTCTTTGTCTGCTATCTTACACTGTTTAATTTTGTATCCCGTAATGTCACTTAGGCCTTGTCATTGACGGCAGGAGTCTGTTTGGTTGGTATCAGCCTCTAGCTTTCTCTGGTACTGCCTCTGAGCATCGGTCAGATTGCAGTGGTTGGGAGGGATAGCTCACCACCGAAAGGGAAGCTGGGGACAAGCAATAGATGCTGGCTGAGCTAGTGATCCCCGTATTCCACAAATGAATTTTAAAAATGTTGACCTTGGGGTTGAGTCTTGTACTTCTGGAAATGATGGAAGATGGAAATGGGATGGTGATGTTCACTGTTATCATCCAGAAGTATTTGTGAAATTGACAAGTGGGGAAAGAATAAATGCTGTTTCCATTGTAGCCTACACTTAATGATGGTTGGAATGTCATTACTAACAATTTCTCACTACATTTCCCTTCCATTTCACATATATGTCCATGTAGTCTCCTGAGAAGGCCAGAAAAAAAACTCATGGCCACTGAGGGCACACATTTTTAGGAAGTTAAGAACTGAGTTAGTTAGTGTAGGTTTCCTAGCTTCTAAACCGATGTTTTAGCCACAGTGTTATATGACTGATCCGATTCAGCTTCTGTTCGTTGGTTAGTCCCAGGATGATAGTGCAGCATTCAGGGACGGTATTGTCATTGAATTTCAAGTGGTGATGTATAGATTCTCTCTTGTTGGAGATGATCATTGCCAGACACTTATGATGTGCATGTTAATCGTTATATTTCAGCCCAAACCTGGAAATGGACTGCTTCAGTATCTGAGGAGTGCAAATGGTGCAATCATCAGTGAACATCCCTACCTTGTGATGGAGAAAAGATCATGGAAGAAGCTGAAAATTGTTATGTATGTGATGGCAGATGCCGAGTGGGAGGGCTCTAGTGATGCAGTGGTAGTATCTCTACCTTGAGCGAGAAGGCCCAGGTTCAGGTCCCACCTATTTCAGAGGTGTGTAATAACATCTCTGACCAGGCTGATTAGAAAACATCTAGATACACAATGGACCACAGGTGATTTGGTGACTGGGGAGAAACGTTGTTGTGTAAGAGATATTAAGAAATAGAGAGATGCACAGTGATTCTGGACCAGGAGATCCAGGTTTAAGACCCACCTGTCTCGGAGCTGTGTAAGAACAGCTCTGAACAGGTTAATTTGAAAATATCTACATGCATAAAAATAGGAGGGCTTTTGTGGTGTCGTGGTAGTGTCCTACCTCTGAGCCAACTGGCCTGAGGTCAAGTCCTTCCTGCTCCATATGTGTGTAATAACATCTGTGAATGGATCTCTTAGAAAATATCAAGATGCAAAGTGGACCACAGGTGATGGGGATAATGACTGTTCAGTTGTGTGTAAAAGAACTTCTGGATATTAAAAGGATAGGCACTCAGTGATTCTGGACCACAAGGCCCAAATTCAAGTCCCATCTGCTCCAGGGGTATGTGATATTTGTTCAGAACAGGATAATTAGAAAATATGTTGATGAACAGTGGTGGGAAGACATTTGTAGCGCAGTGGTCGTGTCACTTTGGGGCAGAAGGCCTGGGTTCAAGTTTCACCTGCCACGTGGATGTGTCACAGTATATCTGAACAAGTTGATTAAGAATATGTAGATGCACAGTGCTTGCTTTTCAGCCAGAAGGCTCAGATTCCAGTCCCACCTGCTTCGGAAGTGTGCCACAATACAATATTGAGATGCACAGTGCTTTCACATAAAGGATAAAGTTGCAATATATTTTGCCATGAGACAGTAATATTTCTGTAAATCTTGCAAACTGTTGAGAGTTCCCAGGTATAATTAAATTCACAGATTTAGATTCCCTTTCTTAGTTTTGGATTTTAGTTTAGTATTTTAATTGGAGTGCCATCAAGAAAATAGAGAAATAAGCAAAGTCTTTCTACAGGATATGAGTCTGTAGTTGTGTTTTTGTACACGCCATCCTATATCAGAGGTTTTACAGCTACAGTACAATAAAAGTGCCATTACAGCAATGATCTATACCCAGACTAGTCAAGCAACTACTGATACAGTGTAAGATAATAAAATGTGAGGCTGGATGAACACAGCAGGCCCAGCAGCATCTCAGGAGCACAAAAGCTGACGTTTCGGGCCTAGACCCTTCATCAATTCATTACTGATACGCTGTGTCTGATAATGTCCCAGAAACCACCATCACCATTCTTGGTCATGATATGTCCTGTCCCACTGGCAGGATAGACCTATCAGAGATAGGAGCACAGTGGTACACATTCAGGAGGGAGTTGCTCTGGGACTCTTCAACTTTGACTCTTGATCCCATGAAGTCTCAAAGCTTCAGGTTAAACATGGTTAATGAAACCTACTGCTGATTAACACATTCCTTCCTTCCTCAGTTGATGAACCAGTACTCCTCCATATTGAACAACACTTGGAGGAAGCACTGAGAGTGGCAAGGGTGTAAAATGTACTCTGTTTTTCCATCGTTGACATTAGTGGCAGCCGTTGAAATCCCCAAACTTGATCTCCTCTAGTCTGCCAGCTCAGATGCATCTATCCATGACCATATTAGTAAGAGTAGCCACCACACAGTCCTTTTGGACACAAAAGTCCTTCACATTGAAAATATGCTTCATTATTGTATGGCACTATCACCGTGCTGAGTGGAGCAGACTTTTAACAGACATAGCACCTAAAGACTTGGCATCTATGAAGTCCTGTGTGCCATCAACAACAACAGAATTGTACTTCAACACAATGTGCAATCTTATGACCAGGAATATATCCATTCATTCATGACCATCGAACTAAGGGATAAACTCTGGCTCAGCGGAGAGTACAGGTGGGCTTGCCATGAGTAGCACTAGTCACACCTCCAAAATGAGGTGTAAATCTGGTGAAGCTACCTAGCAGGACTACTTTCGTGCCAAACAGCAGGTGATAGACAGAGCTAAGCAACCCTGTAACCAACAGATCAGATCTAACTCTGCAGTCCTGCTGCATCCAGTCATGATGGGGATGTATAATCAAACAACTCATTTGTGGAGGAAGAGGCTCCTCCAGTCGTCCCAGCATCACAGATACCAGTTTTAAACTAATTTGATTTACTCGTTTGATATCAAGCTAAGTTTGGAGGCACTGGATATTGCAAAGGCTATGGGCCCTGACAGCATTCTGGCAATACTACTAAAGACTTATGCTCCAGAACTTGGCACTCCCTTGACCAAGCTCTTCCAATACCACACTGGCATCCACCCAACAATGTAGAAAATCACCCCGGTATATCTTGTCCACAAAAAGCAGGACAAATCCAACCCAGCCACTTACTACTCCATCAGTCTACTCTCATCATCAGTACAGTGATGGAAACATCAGAGCTGTTGAGCAGCTCATGCTCAGGATTAGTCTGCTCATTGGCACCCAGTTTGATACCGTCACTCCCCTCTAGACCTCATTACGTCCTTGGTTCAAAGACGGACAAAAATAAGAGTTGAATACCAGAGCTGGGATGAGAATGATAGCCTTTGACATCAAGGCCACATTGAACAGAAGGTGGTATCAAGGAGCCATGGCAGAACTCAATCAGTGGGTATCAGGAACCAACTGTCTTCAGTTGCAGTCATACCTGGCAAATAAAAAATGATTGCAAGAGGTCAGTCATCTCCACTCCAAAACATTTTTGCAGAGGTTCCTCAGGGTAGTGGCCTAGGCCCAGCTGTGTTCAGCTGCTTTATCAGTGACCTTCCCTCCATCACAAATTCAGAAGTGGGGATGTTTTCCAAAGACCATTTGTGATTCCTTAGATACTGAAGCAGTTCATGTTCAATTGCAACAATGTCTGGCCAACATCCAGGCTTGGGCTGAAAAGTGACAAGTAACATTTGCACCACAAAAATACCAGGCAATGATTATCTCCAAAATGCCACAATCTAACTACTACCTCATGACATTCAATGGTACTACCACCACTGAATCCCTCACTACCAACATCCTGGGGGTTACCAGTTACCAGAAACTCAATGAGACTCTCCGCATGAACACAATGACTACAAGAGCAGATCAGAGGCTAGGAATAGTATGACAAGTAACTCACCTCCTGTATCCCCAAAGTCTGTCCACCATTTGCAAGGCACAAGGCATGAGTGGAATGGAATACTCCCCACCTGGATGACAGCAGTTACCACAAAATTCAAGAAGCTTGACTCCTTCCAGGACGAAGCAGTCCACTTGATTGGCAGTCCCTTCATCATTGATGCTCAGTAGCAGCAGTGTGCATTGTCTACAAGATTTGCTGCAGAAATTCACCAAAGATCCTTACATAGCACCTTCCAAACCCACAACTGCTTCTATTTATAAACTCAAGGGCAACAGAAACATGAGAACACCACCACCTGCAAGATTCCCTCCAGGCCACTCACCATCCTGACTTAGTGTTCCATCCCTGTCGCTGAGTCAAAAATCTTGGAATTCCCTCTGTCAGGAAATTGTGGATCAACCTGTAGAAGGTGGAGTGCAGCAATTGAAGAAGGCAGCTCACCACCATCTTTGCAAGGGCAACTTGGGACAGGCTATAAATGCTGGCCAGCCAGCAATGCTGATGTCTCATGAGTGAATTTTAAAAAAAAGACTAGGAGTGCGAATTAGGAGAAATACTAACCCATTGGTGTGTCAGTACTCTGACACCTGGATTGAGTTCTGCTTTGATGTTCCAAGGATAAACAACTTGCCATTTCAATTTGCATCTGTAAATTTTATAGCAATCTGGAAGGCAATCAAAGTTTGGAGCAATATCCCACCATGAATTCATGTTTTTAGGAGCAACAGTAGGCAGAGAGAAGTTTTTTTTTAACCAGTCATAGCTTATATGGCAATTTAGAGTACTGTCGTCATGCAATGCCTGAAAACCAAGCTGGTTGTTTTTTGGCCAGTTGATTGTAAAAGATGACTTAATTTCATTCTATGAAATTGCTCCTAAAATTAAATGTGGCTTAATGTTCTCCTCAGCCCACAACTACATCCTTACCCCCAACCAAACTCTTAAATCCCACATCCACCAGCCAAATGCATTACTGTGACTCTGAAATGAAGAACTGAAGCTGAAATAGAATAAACAAATTAGCTATGTGTAACACAAATTGAGAGATTATGAAACACAGTTGATCTCAAAAATACTCCTTTACAAATCCTGAAAGCACCCTTGTACAATACTTAGACTAGAGAAAAATCCCTTTGTCTAGCACCTCAATTGGTTTAATTTAACTGATTTCAACTCTCAATCTAGAACGTCTGAAAGCTTTTCCTTAAGAGTGTTCATAAGAGTTCATATGTTCTTGTAAGGATTTTATCCAAATGCTTCTGGTCTGGGGCTATTACAAAACTCCTTGGTCTGAGAAAATATTGTTTAACGTCTCTTATCCCTTTGTGAGGCACACTGTCCTATGTATTCATCATCACCCAACGACTTTGTAGAACAGTCCCAAACTGAAAGTTTAAGAAAAAAGCCACACTGTGGTGTTTCTGCTAAGATTAAATACATTCCAGAAAGTTCTGACAGAAGTTTGCTGAAGAATTGTTCACCTTACTCAGTTATAAACTCTCTTAATCCTATGCAAAATCCATTTGTCCTGAAAACTGCCTATCTAATAAGATTATAAAATGTGAGGCTGGATGAACACAGCAGGCCAAGCAGCATCTCAGGAGCACAAAAGCTGACGTTTCGGGCCTAGACCCTTCATCAGAGAGGGGGATGGGGAGAGGGAACTGGAATAAATAGGGAGAGAGGGGGAGGCGGACCGAAGATGGAGAGTAAAGAAGATAGGTGGAGAGAGTGTAGGTGGGGAGGTAGGGAGGGGATAGGTCAGTCCAGGGAAGACGGACAGGTCAAGGAGGTGGGATGAGGTTAGTAGGTAGCTGGGGGTGCGGCTTGGGGTGGGAGGAAGGGATGGGTGAGAGGAAGAACCGGTTAGGGAGGCAGAGACAGGTTGGACTGGTTTTGGGATGCAGTGGGTGGGGGGGAAAGAGCTGGGCTGGTTGTGTGGTGCAGTGGGGGGAGGGGACGAACTGGGCTGGTTTAGGGATGCAGTAGGGGAAGGGGAGATTTTGAAACTGGTGAAGTCCACATTGATACCATTAGGCTGCAGGGTTCCCAGGCGGAATATGAGTTGCTGTTCCTGCAACCTTCGGGTGGCATCATTGTGGCAGTGCAGGAGGCCCATGATGGACATGTCATCAAGAGAATGGGAGGGGGAGTGGAAATGGTTTGCGACTGGGAGGTGCAGTTGTTTGTTGCGAACTGAGCGGAGGTGTTCTGCAAAGCGGTCCCCAAGCCTCCGCTTGGTTTCCCCAATGTAGAGGAAGCCGCACCGGGTACAGTGGATGCAGTATACCACATTGGCAGATGTGCAGGTGAACCTCTGCTTAATGTGGAATGTCATCTTGGGGCCTGGGATGGGGGTGAGGGAGGAGGTGTGGGGACAAGTGTAGCATTTCCTGCGGTTGCAGGGGAGGGTGCCGGGTGTGGTGGGGTTGGAGGGCAGTGTGGAGCGAACAAGGGAGTCACGGAGAGAGTGGTCTCTCCGGAAAGCTGACAGGGGAGGGGATGGAAATTCACCCCCATCTGCAGTTCCCATTATCTCTATCTAATAAGATTGTTTCAAAAGAAATCACCTTGAATTACTGGAAGTAGTTTCAAGTTAATCATTATTCTATTCACACACAGAAAAACCATATTAATTCGAAATGCAAACATCCAAACTTAAATGTTGAAATCACATGCCCCACATCATATTAAACAAATCAGCAGAAAACTCATCTCAACTTGGTTCAGATCAACACTGTCCCAGTGGTACAGTTCCCCCTTTCCTCAATACCAGTACTGATGTCCCATGCAGCAGAATCCAATTCTCCCATTAACGTTTGAACAAGATGTTCCATTCTAATGTATGCCACCTTACGGCAAAAATAAATAAAGCAGAAAAAAACATAGTCTTTGTGTAATATGTAAAGACCAAGGTCTGTGTGTAGGTATGAAATAGCTAGAGAAAATAGTAATACTACTGCAGCTAATCTGTAACTGAGAAATAATGGGGACTTGTAGGAGTGATCCTGCCATATTCAAAGGAGATTTTAATCCATTAGAGTGGAAAAATAAACTTAGTGATAACTTCTTGGGAAAGAGATTTTCATGTATTTATGACAGTTTCATTGAGCAACATATTCTTGAACCAACCAAGGAACAGCTTATTTTAAATGTGATAATAGCTAATCAGACAAGATTAATTAATAACCTCATAACAAAGGATCATTTCTGGAAGAATGATCATAGCACGAGACAATTTCACCTTCAGTTTGAGGATGAGAAGCTTAGGCCTTAAACTAATATTAAATCTGAATCCAAACAATTCCAAAGGTATGTAAGACCGTTGACAAAATGGACTGGTAGAACAGATTAAAGTATAATTCGATTAAAAAAGCAGTGGGATATTTAAAAGAATATTTAATAATTCCTAAAGATATATTTCATTAAGAAGAATGAACCACCCATTGCTAACTGAGAATGTTCAAGAATGGTATCACGAAAGCAAAGGCATATAATGTTGTGAAGTTATTGGGGAGGTTAGAAGTTATGGGAAAATTTTAGAAACCAAAGACACAAGATTAGAAAATCAGAGTAAAACATAGAGAGGAACTTAAAGCTATCACCATCAAATAGAGAGGAAAAAACTGGGAGTAAAAGCTGACCAGACCTCTAAACCTGAGTCTGCATCCTATGGTCTTACAAGAAGTAGTGATTGAGACAGATGCTGATCCAAACTCCAAGGTTTTGGAAAGGTTGTAACAGATAACATCCCTCTTCAAATAGGGCGGCAAGAAAGCAGGCAACTATAGGCCAGATGGTCTAAAGTGTCACTGCTTGGATCCATTATTAAGAATGCAATATTAGGACGTATTGAAAATGTCATAACTTATTGAATGATGGAGCTGGCCCAAGGGGCCGTATGGTCTTCTGCTTGTTTTTCCTAATGTTTTTTGTTAAACTTCCAGAGTATGCCTGAAATAAGACTCTTGAAGCACTGGGAAGATGACTTTATTTCTTGGAAAGTTGCACGGCACCAGGGACCTGGGTTCAGTTCCACCCTTGGACCAGTGTCTGTGTGGCGTTTGCATGTTCTTCCTGTGCCTGGTGGGTTTCCGCTGGGTCCTCCCGGTTTCCTCCCACAGTCCAAGGATGTGCAGGTTAGCTGGATTGGCCATGTTAAATTGCCCATAGGGTCCAGGGTTGTGTTAATTAGGTGGCTTAGACATGGGAAATGCAGGGTTACAGGGAAAGGGTGAGGGGGTTGAGTCTGGGTGGGTGCTCTTCAAAGGGGCGGTATGAACTTGTTGGGTTCAATGGCCTTTTTCCACACTGGAGGGATTCTATGTGAAACTTGAAAGGATTCAGAAAAGATTTACAAGGATGTTGCCAGGGTTGGAGGGTTTGAGCTACAAGGAGAGGCTGAAAAGATTAGGCTATTTTCCTTAGACTGTTGGAGGCTGCAGGATGACCTTATAGAAGTTTAAGGTCCTGAGGGGCATGGTTAGGATGAATGGTCAACATCTTGTCCCAGGATAGAGGGGTCCAAATCCAGGCAACATAGGTTTAAGGCGAGAGGCCTAAGGAGCAAATTTTTCATGCAGAAGGTGGTGCACATATGGAATGAGCTGCCAGAGGAAGCAGTGAAGGCTGGTACAATATTTAAAAGGCATCTAGATGGGTATATGAATAGGAAGGTTTTACGGGGATCTGAGCCAAATGCAACTAGATTAAATTAGAATATCTGGAAGTCACGGACATGTTGGACTGAAGGGTCTGATTCCGTGCTGTGCATCTCATGATTCTAAGCATAGTTTGTCAGCCTGTACGTACAGTACTGGGTTTTATTAAAACACAAAAAATTACAGTTGATCTTTGCCAGGGATTGTCTTCTATGGGTAATACCCCCTGGCTTGCATTGTGGCTGTAGCTTAGTGTTTGAGAATCTGGTAATTCACAGATTTTCTTGATGTAAATGTATTCTTGGTACTACAATTATCTATATATGCATCATTGTTACGGGAGCTGTTTTCTTAATTACGGTTTACAGTTTGGCTTGGTTTGATGCTGTTTTACAATGTCATAGCAGAAGCCAGTGTTGTTACATTCTTATGAAGCCCACCTAGTCTTCAATGTGGTCTATCCATAGTTATTTTACTTCATTTCACTTTTAGTTTCTCTTAGGCCAAGACTGTTACCCAGAAAGTACCTCTTCAGAAAGATCTTACAAAACAGTGGGAAAATTGATTGCTTTTACTGATTTGAACACAAGTTAGCATTTCGTTAATACCAGGAAGTGTCAAATGTTTGATCATTTGTCTTTCAAATATACACTCAATCTCTTGTGCATGTGCATCCTTTAGGCAGTTGGCTTATCCAGTTTTAGAAGGGGCTAAACACATGAGGTTGAAGAGTTATGAATGGGCTTCCATGCTTAAGTTCTTTTTATATTGTGATGTTTGTAATAGATATTTAGAAATGTATTTATTTCAGCTCCTGAAGTTTTCCTATGATGATTACTGGTTAAGTTGGCATGTGGTGGGTGGAGAGGGGGCAGATTGGCACAAAGTTGTCATGAGCTATAAAGAGCCATGGAGAGGTAAGAGACAGAAGTTGTCATGAGTTTACACGTATGGGCATAGAGACTTTGAAGGGCAAGCCTTACAGGACGTAATGCTTAAGAAAACATGTCGGATGAAATCCTAGGAAATAAAGGCAGGCCCTCTAAACAACTCCCCTTGGCACTTGACAGTACACATTGTTTTATTCCCCGTCCCTGAGTGAAGACGTGTCATTTAGGGTGCTCTGATTCGAGGCAAATGTAGCAAACTGGAAGATCTTCCAGCTCTACGCAGCCACCTTGGGAGAAAATAAAAATCCATGCCTATGTATCCTTTGGGCACTGAGAATGTTACATGATTCCATGTTACATTTTGGGGCTGGTTTATTCACTGTGGGAACCCAATATCTCAAGTGCAACAGTGAAGCTTGTATTTCCTTTCTATCTGTTGCAGTATGCTTTTGATGTGATGTGAAATACTGGAATCTCTGTAATGATAAGGGATTGAGATTTCACTTGGATTGTTTCTGCTTTTTACATTTGAATAGAACAGTCCTTCAAATAAAATTTATTTAAATCTTTGAGGATTTAATGAAGTTTTCTCAACTAATTGAAAATTAGATGCAAATTGCACCATAATTATTCTCAATTTATACTTTGATAATGGGCTTGAAATATCCAATACAAACTTAATTTATTGCAGTATTGATGCCCTTTTGAATTGCACTGGTGATGGCTTTTGACAATATTCCTTGCCTGTTCTCCTGTCTTTCTAAAAGCCTGAGTGTTGTTAGTGTGTTCATGTTCTAAGCAGTTAGACCTCTTTTAGCATTTGAACCAATGAACCCTTTGAAACTGAACAGTACCAGTGGTCTATTCAACTGTGGAAAAGTGTAGCCAACATTTACAAAATGACTTAACAGCAGCAGTTGTTGACTAAACTTGAGAATCCAGATTTATTGTTTATTTTAAATTCACTTCCATCTGTCCTCCAGAAACACCAAGTACAATATCCCTTCTGTCTCAGGTGACACTGAGAATGGGTTCACTGTACATACAGCCTCTGTTCAGTTCAACACAGCCAACTTGAACAAATTAACTGATATCGCCTACATTGGAGTAGGTGCTGCTGGAAATGTAACCCAAAACAAAGTGAGTTAGGGTTCAGTGTGGATTGGAGGGGTGGTGCGAGATGCAGTGGTTTATGTGCATTGTTTCTGAAAGTGAGAATTTTGCTTAAAGTGAGCCAGAATTTTTAATCTCTCAAGTTGAAAAGGTTTCCTGGTGAGCATGCTTTCCTTCAAATTTTTAGTAGAATAACCAATTTCCTATAATAGACTTGAGGAATTTAAAGTTAACCGCACCAGCCCACTTTACAATCATTAATCAAGTGCTGATTCCATGATGCTGTTAATTTTTCATCAAAATGTTTAATGTTAAACTAGTATTCAGACTGAATGAGATGAAAGAGAGCAAATTGTGCTTCCTAGAACTCTTGGGCCCTGCATTGACTGAGGACAGCAGCTTATATAAACACAACTGAAATACAGTTGCTATGGCAATTAATTTTATTTCTTAGTACTCAGTTTTAGAATTATGGGAAGGCAGTTGACATTCAAAAATAAGAGAACGTATTTGTTTTACAAACTAAGTGATTTTTATTTTCTCTCATTCATGCTGGGCACTTGCTGTTAATCTTGACAGTACAAGTTAGGTGCATTACTGATTTGCAAAGCCATTGCAGACACAAGGAGCTGAATTGCCCCTTCTGCGCTGCAACATTCAGGGATTGTGTGGCGTGAAGAGATTTTTGGCCATATTAAGTCGAGCATATGATGTGTTTTAGACCCAGCTCAGAAATGGTATTGTGGCCTTAGGAATTTAGAGACAGGAGGAATCATAGAGTAATAGAGTCAGCATGGAAACAGGTCCTTCAGCCCAAATTGGTCAATGCTGACCAGGGTGCCCACTTAGCCAGTTCCAATTGCCTGCATTTGGTCCATACCCTCTAAACCTTTCTCATCTATGTACCTATCCAAATGTTTTGTTTTAAATGTTGGTATTGACCCTGCCTCAACCACTTTCTCTGGCAGACCATTCTATATACATATCACTCGCTGCGTGAAGAAGTTGACCCTTGGGTCCTTCTTAAATCTTTCCCCTCTCACCTTGAACCTTTGCCCTCTAGTTTTCAAATCCCCATCCCTAGGGAAGTCTCAATGCATTCATCCCATCTATGTCCCTCGTAATTCTATACAACTCAATGAGGTCACCCCTCACTCTCCTGCATTCCAATGAATAAAATCCTATCCTGGCCAACCTGTCCCTATTAATCAAGCATACTGGTCCTAGCAACATCCTCAACGTCTTTGCACACTTTCCAGTTTAACTATGACTTTCCTGTAAAAGGGTGTCAAAAACTGGACACAATACTCCAACTGCAGCCTCACCAACAACTTATACAAGTATAACACAACATCCCAACTCCTTTACTCAGTGCCTCGACCGATGAAGGCCAGCATGCTAAATGCCTTCTTCCCCCTGTCCACCTATGACGAACAATAAACTTGTACTCCTATGTCCCTCTGTTCCTCAGCACTGCTCAGGACCTTACCATTTACTGTATAAGTCCGATCTTGGTTGACGTTCCAAACTGCAACACCTCACACTTTTCTGTATTGAATTGCATTTGCCAATCCTCAGCTCACTAACCCAAGATCAAGATCCCTCTAATTTTTGATAACCTTCCTTGCTATCCTTGACACCTTCTAATTTTGTATCATCTGCAAACTTGTACATTCAGTCAGATAATTTATGTAAATAACAAATGTCCCAGCACCAACTCCTGTGGTACACCATGAGTCACAGGCCTCCAGTCTGGGAAACAAACTTCAACCTCTACTTCCTACCAGAGCCAGTTTTGTATCCAGTTATCTAGGTCTCTCTGGATCCCATGCAACCTAACTTTCGTGAATAGCGAGCCATGCGGGACCTTGTCAAAGGCCTTACTAAAGCTCATGTAGACAACATCCACTGCCCTGCCCTCAACTATCCTCTTGGTTACCTTTTAAAAGATTTGTCAGACATGACTTCTCGTGCACAAATCCATGCTGACTATCCCTAATCGATTCTTTACTGTCTAAATGTTGATCCTGTTCCTCAGTATCCTGGCCAATAACTTGCCGACCACTGAGGTCAGGCTCACTGACCTGTCTTCGCTACCTTTCTTAAACACTGGAACAACATTAGCCACCGTCCAGTTTTCCAGAATTTCACTGGTGGCTAAAGGTGAAGCAAAAATCTCTGCAAGCCCCTCTGCAATTTCTTTCCTAGCTTTCCATACATCCAAGGATGGACTTGATCAGTCCCAGGGGATTTATCCACCATAATGCGATCTAAGGTTACACACACCACCTCTCTGGTAATGCGTATGCAGTCCAAAACATTCCCACTTGTTTCCAATACTTCCTTAGCATCCACGATTCTCTCCTCAGTAAACACTGAGACCTAGCTAATCCTAGGATCCTGGGGTTGTCCCGATCAAACTGGTGGTTCTCCTTATCCGCCAAGTACTTCAACCAAGTGTTTAAGGATAACAGATACCCAAAAAACTGGATCCGATGATGCCTATCACACTAACAACAGCAGGAAGAAACTACACGCCCTAACAGACTCATGCTACCACACATCAAGAACATACCCAGATTGACCACAAGACTCCTCCAACCATTGTGCATCAGTAGCACACAAACCCATGTCAACCCAACGCCAACTGCTAACTCGAACGAAAGACCCCTTACTTTCTATGGACAGAACCAATGTAATATACAAAATTCCATGCAAGAACTGCAACAAACATTACATTGGACATACAGGAAGAAAATTGGCCACAAGAGTACCTGAACACCAACTAGCAACAAAAAGACACGAACAATAGTCAGTCATCTCCATTCACATGGATAAGGAGAACCACCAATTTGATTGGGACAACACCAGGATCCTAGAATAGGCCAAACAGAGATAAGCACAGGAATTCTTAGAGACCTAGTTCTACACCAGCAAGGCCATCAACAAACATAGAACGAGACTCTACATATACCTACACATACCACTGCGAAGGAAAACCAGAAATGAGATAATCAAATCCAATGGAAACTGGAATTTAAATACCAGGTGGGAAAACACAACAGCGTTTCATCGGAGTCTGCACTGATAATGTTACCCAACAGAGTAATGAAACATCTGCAGACTAACGAACCAGCTCGGCGAGCGAACCAACCGCAGCATCCACGACTCTTGCTATCCAATGCTCTAGCTATAAATCGACTCAAGGATCTTGATATCTCACTTAAAAGCCTCGCATTTGCCAGTCATTCCTTCTTCTAACAGATTCAACCAATCCATTTCAGCTAAATCCTGCCCAATGGCTCCAAAATTGGCCCTGTTGCAGTTTAGCACCTTAACCTGTGGGCCTGTCCTATCTTTTTCCATAACTGTTAAAACTAAGAATTATGTTCACTGGACCCTAGATGCTCTCCAGCTGACACTTTCACTTGCCCAATCTCATTTCTTAGGAGGGCCAGTTTTGCATCCTCCCAAGTAGTGCCCTCTACATCCTTATGTAGGAAACTTGCTTGGACACATTTGACAGTTTTCACCCCATCAGGGCCTTTTACTCTGAGTGGCCCAGCAAGTACAAGGGAAATTAAAATCTCAAACCCAGTACCACTGTTATTCATACAAGTGTCTTTACGAATATTCTACACATCTGCTCCCCTAGTTTCTGCTGGCTATTTTGGGGTCTATAATACAGTCTGAACAGAGCGGGCATCCCCTTCTTGTTTTTAAGTTCTAATCATAGGGCCTCATTTGATGACTCATTAAGAATATCCTCTGTCTTATTCAGAGTCCCATCTCCCTGGCACACTAGTTTAAACCCTCCTGGGTAACACTAACAAATCTCCCAACAAGGATACTGGATCCCCTTTTTCATCTGTCTTGTGTAGGTCACTTCTACCCCAGAAGAGATCCCAATGATCCAAGAACCGAAAACCCTTCCCCCAAACCTGCTCTTCAGCCATGCGTTCATCTGCCTATCTTTCTACTTCTGTCCTTGCTGAGAATAATCTGGAAATCACTACCCTTAAGGTCCTGCTTTTTAACTTCTTACCTAACTCTCTCAACTCATTTCACAGGACCCCATCCCTTTGTCTGCCTATGTCATTTGTACCGATGTGCACGATGACCTCTAGTTCTTCACCGTCCTCTTTCAGAATGTTCTGCAACTACTCAGACATCTTTGACCCTGGCACCAAGGAGTTAACACACCATCCTGGTGTCTCTTCTGCAGCCACAGAATCTCCTCTCTGTCTCCCTCACAATTGAGTCTCCTAGCAGTTTCGCTCTGTCTGACTGTGTACCCTTTCCTTCTGAACCTTCAAGCCACTCACAATGCCACTGACCTGTCTGCTGCTCATAGTTCCTGCAATGTCATCCGCTCCCCTGACAGTATCCAAAGCTGTACGCCTGTTAGGAGGAAATGAGCGCAGGGTTCCCCTGTAGCATCTGCCTTCCCCCTTTATCTCTTCTGTTGGTCATTAAATCCTTTGAGCCTTTTCTGCCATTTAATGTGATCACAGCTGAAACACCTCAATGCCATTATTCATATCATCTCCATAACCATTAGTACCATTTATAAATTTTCACCCTCTTCAAATATACTTGAAGACCGAGCTTCCACACCTGTCAGTATTTTAAAGTTTCGCATTCCTCCAAGTTTAAGAAAATTCTTAGCTCTTAAAAGCATTTTTTTTTAAAATTGTGTGTGCCTCTGTTCTAAATTCTCCAACCAAAAACATCTTTACTGCATCATTTTAGAAAATATGCAGTGCAGATTTGGCAGAATAATATTAAGATGGCAAGGTTTAAATCTGAAGGCAGATTGTGACACTATTGTGTTGCAAATCTTTTAAATCACTGTTTCTTAACTGACTCACTGGCAGATTTCTGTTGTTTGTTACATATTACAGGAAATGATTCCATAAATGCAGAGTAGTCAAATTGTATTGTACATTTTTGGGATAAATGGGGGAAAAAAACTCAAAGTAAACATTTAGAATTGAGTATTTCATTAAATCAGTAGCAGAATCATACCTCATTAAATATTGTTGAATCAGTCTTAACTTTGGCAACAGTAGACATCAAACATCTTATCTGAAAATTACAGGTATTTTGTTTGGGTTTTTGAGGAAGACAAGGCCTGCACAATGGCTCAGTGCTTCTTCACAGTGCCAGAGAGCCAGTTTCAGTTCCAGTCATGGGTGACTTTGTGTCGAGTTTGCACATTCTCCCCATGTCTGTGTGCATTTCCACCAGGTGCTCCAGTTTCTTCCCACAGCCCAAAGGTGTGCAGGTTAGGTGGATTGGCAATGCTTAAAAAAGATTGACCATAGTGTTTAGATATGTGTAGTCTAGGTGGAATAGCCTTGGCGAATTGAGGTTACAAGGACACGGGGGGAGTCTGGGTAGGTCGCTTTTCAGGTGGTCAGTGCAGACCCAACTTGACAAATGACTTCCTTTTGATAATGTAGGGATTCAGTGATATTTCAAAAGATAATATTTATGATTAAACAAAATTAGATAATAAATACAAGGCTCACCTTAGCTCAGTCAATGAGATGGGTAGTATTGTCAGTCGTGTAAAGAAAAGGAAGAAGAGAGGGAGGTCTGGAGGAAATTATAGAAAGTGGACTGAAGAGAGTTATTGTCCTTGGATTTAGAGGATATGGTTTAGAGGTGTGGGAATGCACAAGAGGTGAAGGGCTAGAGGCCTTGTTACCTCATTCTCCTGCATCTGCAGTTCCTACTATCTCATGAATTGGAATCTGATAGAATTCTAACTTTGGTGATTTTGGAACACTGCTATTGTAACACTGTTTATGGAAGTCCTAAGTGGAAGTTCCCACAGACGAGAATGTGAAAAGATTTGTTTTGGATTTGCTGAATTGAAGAAGCAAGTTTCTGTCACGTACAGCATTGGAATATTTGAATGTAGCAATCTCAAAAAGGTTTGGATGAATGTTTCAGCAGCATTTGGGGAAGGTATGAGGTTCTTTTGTGTTGGAGTGATTATGGAATTGAAGATTCAGTATGAATACTGCAGAATTGTAATGTGGCCTTTGTGTGGCCAATTAGTGTGAACACAGAGACAGTTGCTTTGGAGATAATAAAATGTGAGGCTGGATGAACACAGCAGGCCAAGCAGCATCTCAGGAGCACAATTATTACAAAGATTATCTTGGATTCTCCAGCATCTGCAGTTCCCATTATCTCTGACAGTTGCTTTGGATGCAGTTTGTTGATAATTGAAGATGGCTTCTGTCTTCCCATTGTTCTCAACTCTTTTATATTGTCTTGCATGCTTAATTTAAGCTGATATGTCTATGTCTTGCTGGAGTTGCCATTTGACCAATCTTTTAACAAGACCCGTACAAGATGAATATTAAAGATTCCACAGCATTATTTGAAGAAGTAGTGAAGTTCTCTCTGGTTGGTGTACAAGGCATCTCTATCCTTCATCCAGGGTTATTAAACAGATTGAAAATGCTGGAGTCAGAGTTGATAGTGTGGAGCTGGAGGAGCACAAGAGTCAGGCCTAGATCCTTCATCAGGTCTGGAGACAGGAAGGAGAGCCAAGACCTAAATGGAGGAAAGCGGGCTGAGGGAATGCAGGAAGGGGTAGTGGGGATTGGCTGGTGCGAAGGTTGGGGCTGATAAGTGGGGAAGGAGATGGATAGGTAGTGTCAGGTCAAGGAGGTGGGGATGAGAGGGAGAGTCGGACATGGGATGAGATCGAGGGTGGGGAGATTTTGACACTGATTTTTCAAACATATTTTCTGGCTATTACCACATTGCTGTGTTAGAACCTTACTGTCTGCAAATTGCCTACCACTGATCTTACATTACAAAAGTGACAACAGTTCGTAAGTAGGGTGGCACAGTGGCAGCTCTTCGACCTTTATTCACACCTTTCATTGGGCAGCATGGTGGCTCATTGGTTAGCACTGCTGCCTCACAGCGCCAGGGACCTGGGTTTGATTCCACCCTCAGGTGACTGTCTGTGTGGTGTTTGCACATTGTCCCTGTCGGTTTCCTCCCACAGTCCAAAGATGTTCAGGAACAGTGGATTGGCTATGCTAAATTACCGATAGCACTCAGGGATTTCAGGGCGATGGATCTGGGTGGGCTGAGGGCTGGTGTGGACTTGTTGGTCCGAAGGGCCTGTTTCCACATTGTAGGGATTCTATGATAATCTGCATTAGTGTTTATGCAGCACTTTTGGCTCGCCTAAAGTCATGCAACGTTGAATAGAGAATCTTCCTTGATGTGAACAGTTAGAAAATTCACATCATCATTCTTTTTCGACCATCTCTGATAACTGTGTTCAGAATCTGACACTGAATGATGGCTGCATTTGCTGACACTGAGCACATACAGTATGATCTAGCAAGATACTATGCCATGTGCCAACGAGTCTTATTGATGTGTCCACATACATGAATTTATCTCTGGGCTGGCTGACAATACGAAAGATGGCATTCCTGTTATCATCAGATGTTTTGAATTAACGACAAGTGGCAATAAGTTTTGGGCTCCCCTACCTAGGGAAATCACCTTGGCTATTCATCTTGCCTATGCCTCTTGGGATTTTATAAGCCTGGATAAGGTCATCCCTTGGCCTCCTATGCTCCATGGAAAAAAGTCCCAGCCTATCCAGTCTGTCCTTATGACTTAAGTCCTCCAGTCTGTCTAATATCCTTGTGAATGTTTGTTTTTTTTTTAAACCCTTTTCAGTTTAATAACAGCCTTCCTATAGCAGGGTGACCAGAATTGTACACACTACTTCAGATGAGGCCTTACCAATGACTTGTACAGCTTCAAAATGATGTCCCAACTCCTGTACTCAGTGCTCTGAATGCTGAAGGCAAAATGCCAAACACCTTCCTCATAACTCTTGTCTACCTATGACGTCACTTTCAAGGAACTATGTACGTGTCCTCCCAGGTGTCTCTGTTCAATAACTCTCCCCAGGGCCTTACCATTAACTGTGTAAGTCCTGTCCTGGTTTGTGACACCAAAATACAACACTTCGTATTTACCAAATATAAACTTCATCTACCATTCCTTGGCCTACAGGCCCGGTTAATAAAGATCCTGTTGTACCCTAAGATAACCTGCTTCAATGTCCACTGTACCAGCAATTTTGGTGTCATCTGCAAACTTACTAACCATGCCTCCTATATTCTCATCAAAATCCTTTTCATAAACTATGAACAATAGACTCACCAACAATCCTTGCGGCACACTGTTGGTCACAGACCTCCAGTCTAAACAACAACCCATCACCATCACCCTCTGTCTCCTATCTTCAACCCAGTTGGCCAAATCTCCCCGAATCTAATGTGGTCTAACCTTACTAACTGGTCTACCATGTGGAACCTTGTTGAAGGCCTTGCTAAAGCCCATGTAGATATCATCTACTGCTCTGCTTTCATCTATCTATCTTGGTCACATATTCAAATACTCAACCTCTGACCACGGTTAGAAAATATCTACAGCCATTCAGTAGGGTTCTTGTGGTTCAGCAGTAGTGTGCCTACCTTGAGCCCATGAGGTTTAAGCACCAGTCCCACCTGCTTCATAAGTATGTAGTAACATTCTCTAAACAGGTTGATTAGGAATCAGTTAGAGCTGCAAGTGGCCATATTCCCATTCTTTATTTCTTCATATGCTGAAAAATGTGCTTAGATTGATGTTGGGCCAAAACAGCATCATGATCAATTGCCAAATAGCCTGGTGACGTTTGGGCCAAATGGCTTGTTTATGATCCTGCCAAACCTGTTCTATTATTTAATTAGATCACAGCTAATTCGTGTTTCAATTCCATTCCCTACATTTGCACTATATTCATTCATATTCAGACAGTGAAGAAGGCATTTGGTATGCTTGCCATTATTGGTCAGTGCATCGAGTGTTGGAGTTGGCAGGTCATGTTGTGGCTATATAGGACATTGGTTAGGCCAGTTTTGAAATACTGCATTCAGTCTGGTCTCCTTGCTATCGGAAGGATGTTGTGAAACTTGAAAAGATTCATAAAAAATTTACAAGAATGTTGCCAAAGTTGGAGGGTTTGAGCTATGGGGAGAGGCTGGGGCTATTTTCCCTGAAACGTTGGAGGCTGAAGAGCGACCTTATAGAAGTTGTTAAAATCACGAGGGGTATGGATAGGATGAACAGCCATGTTCATTTTCTGCTCTGTTTAAGGTGAGAGGAGAAAGATTTAAAAGGGACCTAAGAGGCAGCTTTTTCATGCAGAGGGTACTGCCTCTATGGAGTGAGCTGCCAGCTTCTTCACTGCTGTTATTAGACTGATGAATGGACTTTCAAATAATGCTGATCTTGCCTAGTGCATGTCCTGTGCAATGTAACTTGTATGCCTCTATCTAGTTTTTTTCACCCTATGATCTGTATGTCTTTGCTTACTATGTTCTGCCTGTACTGCTCGTAAACAAAGCTTTTCACTGTAATTACATACACATGACAATAAATCAATCAAATCAAATCAGGAGGCGGTGGAGGTTGGTACAGTTACAACATTTAAGAGGCATCTAGATGGCTACATTATTAGGAAAGCTTTTGAGGGATATGGGCCAAATGCTGGCAAATGGGACTAGGCTAATTTAGGATTACTTGTTGGCATGGACGAGTTGGACAGAAGGGTCTGTTTCCATCAGAGATCATGGGAACTGCAGATGCTGGAGAATCCAAGATAGCATCTTAGGAGCACAAAAGCTGACGTTTCGGGCCTAGACCTGAGTCTAGGTCCGAAACATCAGCTTTTGTGCTCCTAAGATGCTGCTTGGCCTGCTGTGTTCATCCAGCTTCACATTTTGTTATCCAGGGTCTGTTTCCATGCTGTACGTCTCTGTGACTATGATTTTAAATCCATACCTGGAAAACAAATCTGCTTTGCAACCTTGAACCTTTTGATTATCTTGATATCTACTTTGGAGAAAAGAATTCCGGAACACTCTGGCTTTCTGTGAAAAAATGCTTGCTGATTGTGTTCTTGAATGGTTGAGTTCAATATTCGGATTTGCTCCTTTGTTCTGGGTTTCTTTGCCAGAAGAAGTAACAATTCAGTTAAATCTCTTTTTCTTAGTAAAGGGTGGTTGGAGAGCTTGGAACTAAACATCAAAAAGAATTGATGCTTTATTGAAGAGAATGGGAAAAAGTCATGAATTTTTCCCATATCTTGTTACAACATCTCTGTTATGCACAGTTGAATTGCTTAGACTTGCAGTGACTGTGTGTTTGTGGAGAGGAAACAATGTTATTTGAGGGGAGGAAATCGATGAGTAATTCATGGAAGTTTTAGATATGGTGTGAACAATTGCCTAAAATTACCGATTTCATCAACTGAATTAAAATTAGAACTCCATATTTTGACTTAAAACAATGCAGATCAGACATCAGTCGCCACTAGTGCCCCCGCTGACTACAGTCGCCACTAGTGCCCCCGCTGACTACAGTCGCCACTAGTGCCCCCGCTGACTACAGTCACCACTAGTGCCCCCGCTGACTACAGTCGCCACTAGTGCCCCCGCTGACTACAGTCGCCACTAGTGCCCCCGCTGACTACAGTCGCCACTAGTGCCCCCGCTGACTACAGTCGCCACTAGTGCCCCCGCTGACTACAGTCGCCACTAGTGCCCCCGCTGACTACAGTCGCCACTAGTGCCCCCGCTGACTACAGTCGCCACTAGTGCCCCCGCTGACTACAGTCGCCACTAGTGCCCCCGCTGACTACAGTCGCCACTAGTGCCCCCGCTGACTACAGTCGCCACTAGTGCCCCCGCTGACTACAGTCGCCACTAGTGCCCCCGCTGACTACAGTCGCCACTAGTGCCCCCGCTGACTACAGTCGCCACTAGTGCCCCCGCTGACTACAGTCGCCACTAGTGCCCCCGCTGACTACAGTCGCCACTAGTGCCCCCGCTGACTACAGTCGCCACTAGTGCCCCCGCTGACTACAGTCGCCACTAGTGCCCCCGCTGACTACAGTCGCCACTAGTGCCCCCGCTGACTACAGTCGCCACTAGTGCCCCCGCTGACTACAGTCGCCACTAGTGCCCCCGCTGACTACAGTCGCCACTAGTGCCCCCGCTGACTACAGTCGCCACTAGTGCCCCCGCTGACTACAGTCGCCACTAGTGCCCCCGCTGACTACAGTCGCCACTAGTGCCCCCGCTGACTACAGTCGCCACTAGTGCCCCCGCTGACTACAGTCGCCACTAGTGCCCCCGCTGACTACAGTCGCCACTAGTGCCCCCGCTGACTACAGTCGCCACTAGTGCCCCCGCTGACTACAGTCGCCACTAGTGCCCCCGCTGACTACATCTGTGGGAAGTGCACCTAACTCCAGCTCCTTGAAAACCGCGTTAGGGAACTGGAGCTAGACCTGGATGAACTTCGGATCGTTCGGGAGGCAGAGGGGGTTATTGAGAGGAGTTACAGGGAGGTAGTCACTTCTCAAGTACAGGAAAAAGGCAGATGGGTTATGGTCAGGGACGGAAAGGGAACCAGCAGGCAGTGCAGGGATCCCCTGTGGCCATTCCCCTCAACAATAAGTATACCGTTTGGATACTGTTGCGGGGGAACGACTTACCAGGGGAAAGCAGTGGGGCACAGCTCTCTGGCACAGAGCCTGTCCCTGCTGCTCAGAAGGGAAGGGGGAAGAGGAGCAGAGCATTAGTCATTTGGGACTCCATAGTTAGGGGGACAGATAAGAGGTTCTGTGGGGACGAGAGAGACTCATGGTTGGTGTGTTGCCTCCCAGGTGCCATGGTTGCGTGAAGTCTCTGATCGTGTTTTTGTGATCCTTAAGGGGGAGCAGCCCCAAGTCGTGGTCCACATTGGCACCAACGACATAGGTAAGAAGAGAGATGGGGATTTAAGGCAGAACTTCAGGGAGCTAGGATGGAAGCTGAGAGCTAGGACGAACAGAGTTGTTGTCTCTGGTTTGTTGCCTGTGCCATGTACTAGTGAGGCGAGGAACAGGGAGAGAGAGTAGTTGAACACATGGCTACAGGGATGGTGCAGGAGGGAGGGTTTTGGATTCTTGGATTCTTGGATAATTGGGGCTCTTTCTGGGGTAGGTGGGACCTCTACAAGCAAGATGGTCTTCACCTGAACCAGAGGGGTACCGATATCCTGGGTGGGAAATTTGCTAAGGCTATTTGGGTGGGTTTAAACGAATTCAGCAGGGGGATGGGCACCAAAATTGTAGTTCGACTATAGAAAAGGTTGAGAGTAGGGTGGTCCGAAATAAAGTTTCAGGGAAGCAAGATGGCACCGGCAAGCAAGAAGTTGGTTTGAAGTGTGTCTACTTCAATGCCAGGAGCGTCCGGAATAAGGTGGATGAACTTGCAGCATGGGTTAGTACCTGGGACTTGTTGTGGCCATTTCAGAGACATGGATAGAGCAGGGACAGGAATGGTTGTTGTAGGGTCCGGGATTTAGATGTTTCAGTAAGAACAGAGAAGATGGTAAAAGGGGCGGAGGTGTGGCATTGTTGGTCAAGGACAGTATTACAGTTGCAGAAAGGATGTTTGGGGACTCGTCAACTGAGGTGGTACGGGCTGAGGTTAGAAACAGGAAAGGAGAGGTCACCCTGTTGGGAGTTTTCTATAGGCCTCCGAATAGTTCCAGAGACGTAGAGGAAAGGATAGCAAAGATGATTCTCGATAGGAGTGAGAGAGACAGGGTAGTTGTCATGGGGGACTTCAACTTTCCAAATATTGACTGGGAACACTATAGGTCAAGTACTATAGATGGGTCAGTTTTTGTCCAGTATGTGCAGGAGGGCTTCCTGACACAGTATGTAGATAGGCCAACAAGGGGCGAAGCCACAATAGATTTGGTACTGGGTAATGAGCCCGGCCAGGTGTTAGATTTGGAAGTAGATGAGCACTTTGGTGATTGCGATCACAATTCTGTTATGTTTACTTTAGTGATGGAAAGGGATAGGTGTATATCACTGGGCAAGAGTTATAGCTGGGGGAAAGGAAATTACGATGAGATTAGGCAAGATTTAGGGAGCATAGGATGGGGAAGGAAACTGCAGGGGATGGGCACATTAGAAATGTGGAGCTTATTCAAAGAAAAGCACCTGTGTGTCCTAGATAAGTACGTACCTGTCAGGCAGGGAGGAAGCTGTAGAGTGCGGGAGCCATGGTTTACGAAGGAGGTGGAATCTCTGGTCAAGAGGAAGAAGAAGGCTTATGTTAGGATGAGATGTGAAGGCTCAGTTAGGGTGCTTCAGGGCTATGAGGTAGCCAGGAAAGACCTAAAGAGAGAGCTCAGAAGAGCCAGGAGGAGACATGAGAAGTGGTTGGCGGATAGGATCAGGGTAAACCCTAAGGCTTTCTATAGGTACTTAAGAAATAAAAGAATGACGAAAGTAAGATTAGGCCCAATCAAGGATAGTAGTGGTAGTCAGATGAGATAGGGGAAGCGCTAAATGAATATTTTTCAACAGTATTCACTCTAGAAAACGACCATGTTGTCGAGGAGAATACTGAGATACAGGCTACTAGACTAGGTGGGATTGAGGTTCACAAGGAAGAGGTATTAGAAATCCTTCAGAGGGTGAAGATAGATAAGTCCCCTGGGCCGGATGGGATTTATCCTAGGATCCTCTGGGAAGCCAGGGAGGAGATTGCCGAGCCTTTGGCATTGATCTTTAACTCGTCATTGTCTCCAGGAATAGTGCCAGATGACTGGAGGATAGCAAATGTGGTTCCCCTGTTCAAGAAGGGGAGTAGAGACAACCCTGGGAATTATAGACCAGTGAGCCTTACCTCAGTTGTTGGTAAAGTGTTGGAAAAGGTTATAAGGGATAGGATTTATAATCATCTAGAAAAGAATAAATTGATTAGGGATAGTCAGCACGGTTTTGTGAAGCGAAGGTTGTGCCTCGCAAACCTTATTGAGTTCTTTGAGAAGGTGACCAAACAGGTAGATGAGAGTAAACCGGTTGATGTGGTGTATATGGATTTCAGCAAGGCATTTGATAAGGTTCCCCAGAGTAGGCTACTGTAGAAAATGCGGAGGAATGGAATTGTGGGAGATATAGCAGTTTGGATCAGAAATTGGCTTGCTGAAAGAAGACACAGGGTGATAGTTGATGGGAAATGTTCATCCTGGAGACCAGTTACTAGTGGTGTACCGCAAGGGTCGGTGTTGGGTCCACTGCTGTTTGTCATTTTTATAAATGACCTGGATGAGGGCGTAGAAGGATGGGTTAGTAAATTTGCAGACGACACTAAGGTCAGTGGAGTTGTGGATAGTGATGAAGGATGCTGTAGGTTGCAGAGAGACATAGATAAGCTGCAGAGCTGGGCTGAGAGGTGGCAAATCGAGTTTAACGCAGACAAGTGTGAGGTGATGCACTTTGGTAGGAAATATCGGAAGGCAAAGTACAGGGCTAATGGTAAGATTCTTAGTAGTGTAGATGAGCAGAGAGATCTCGGTGTCCATGTACACAGATCCTTGAAAGTTGCCACCCAGGTTGACAGGGCTGTTAAGAACGCATACTGTGTTTTAACTTTTATTAATAGAGGGATCGAGTTCCGGAACCAAGAGGTTATGGTGAAGCTGTACAAAACTCTGGTGCGGCCGCACTTGGAGTATTGTATACAGTTCTGGTCACCGCATTATAAGAAGGATGTGGAAGCTTTGGAAAGGGTGCAGAGGAGATTTACTAGGATGTTGCCTGGTATGGAGGGAAGGTCTTATGAGCAAAGGCTGAGGGACTTGAGGCTGTTTTCATTAGAGAGAAGAAAGTTGAGAGGTGACTTAATTGAGACATATAAAATAATCAGAGGGTTAGATAGGGTGGATAGGGAGAGCCTTTTTCCTAGGATGGTGATGGCGAGCACGAGGGGGCATAGCTTTAAATTGAGGGGTGAAAGATGTAGGACAGATGTCAGAGGTAGTTTCTTTACTCAGAGTAGTAAGGGAATGGAACACTTTGCCTGCAACGGTAGTAGATTCGCCAACTTTAGGTACATTTAAGTCGTCAATCGATACGCATATGGACGTACATGGAATAGTGTAGGTTAAATGGGCTTGAGATCGGTATGACAGGTCGGCACAACATTGAGGGCCGAAGGGCCTGTACTGTGCTGTAACGTTCTATGTTCTATAAAATTAGCATATCCATATTGCGCAAAAACATTTTTATATTGGTAATACCTTGTACTCTCAAAAAGATGCATCAAAAAATTTCACCCAACTGTGCTGATAATTGCAACATCATTGAAGATAACAGCAAAGCTATACTAGCAATGTCCAGCATTCAACAATAAGAATTTTCAGATGACTTCTTTTGTTGGCAACAAACTACCTTGCCCCCTTTTCCATTGCATTTTCAGCTTCTGAATAACTAGAACTGGCAGCATGAGCCTTTTCTCACTTTTGATAGACAATACACTTGTCAAAGTTCGTTTTATGTCAAATGTGAGTAATGTTTAACTTGAATAAATGATATATTGATGTTTCATACGACTTGTTGGGAAAGTAAATGCTCAGTTTATACGGGTATACAATGCACAAAATGGTGGCGTTCACTACTGATATTGACTCTGGAAGGATGTAATTAGTTATCGCTTCTGCAATGTAGACACGTCAAATTGCATTAAGTATCATTACAATTTCTAATAGCACATGAAATTGTGCATGAAGGTGATTTGTAAATTTTAACAGACCAGGAATCTTGAAAGATTGAACTATATGGGTGGGAAGCAGCCTAGAATCATAGAAACATTGAATCATACAGTGCAGAAGAGGTAATTCTGCCCATCAAGTCTGCACCAACATGTGAGAAACACCTGACCTTTAACCTAATCCCATTTATCAGCCATTGGCCCAACACCGTGAATGTTATGACATGCCACATGCATATCCAGGTACTTTTAAAAGGATTTGAGGCAATTTGCCTCCACCACCCTCCCAGGCAGTGCATTCCAGACTATTACCACCCTCTGTAAAAATGGTTTTCCTCTCATTTCCTGCCCACCCCCCCTCCTTAACCTCCTATTCCTCACCATGACCCTGTGGCTCTTCATGACTGACCTATCAACTGGAGGGAACAGCTGCTCCTTATCCACTTTGCCCATGCTCCTCAAACCTCAATCAGATCACCCCTCAGTCTTTTCTCTGCTCAAACAAAAACAACCCAAGCCTATCCAACCCTCCCTCTTAACTTAAATTTTCCATCCTAGGCAGCATCCTGGTGAATCTCCTCTGCATCTTCCAATGCAGTCGCATTCTTCCTGTATTGTGGTGACCAGAACTGCACACAGTAGACTAGCTGTGGTCTCAAAATAAACTTTCCATCCCAGGCATATCCTGGTGAATCTTCCCTGCACCCTTTCCAGTGCAATCATGTCCTTGTAATCTGGCAGTCGGACTGCAGACAGTACTCTATCTGTGGTCTCTCCAAAGTTTTTTATACAACTCCAATATGACCTCCCTGCTTTTGTAATCAATGCCTCAATTGATAAAAGAGGGTGTCCCATGTACCCTTTTCCACCCTACTAAAATGCCCTTCTGCCTGCAGAGATCTATGGGCAACCACTCCAAGGCCCGTTTGTTACACAGAGCTTCCCAGTGCCATGTAATTCATTGAGTACTTCGTTGTCAAATTACTCCTTCTAAAGTGTATCACCTCACACTCTTCAGGGTTAAACTGCCACTTACCTGCCCATTTGACCATCCTGCTTATATTTTCTTATAGTTCAGGACACTCAATCTCACTGTTAACTACCTGCCTAATCTTTGTGTCATCCACAAACTTTCTAATCCAACCCCTTCAAAGTCAGAGATAGTAAGAACTGCCAATGCTGGAGTCAGCGATGACACAGTGTGGAGCTGGAGGAACACAGCAGGCGAGGCAGCATCAGAGGAGCAGGAAAGCTGATGTTTCGGGTTGGGACCCTTCTTCAGAAAATGTATTACATCTCTAATTATTTTCCACACTTGAAAAGGTCACAGGTTTGAAATGTTCACTCTGCTTTTCTCAACAATTTTGCATAACCTACTTCGTAATTGCAGGATTTCAGTTCTTCATTCAGTTTTCCTGCATCAACAGAATTCTGCTTTGAGTTCATGTTACAGACATGCGTTTAAATTCAACCCAAAGTGGTCTTTGCTATCTTTAAGGATTCTGCATGAGATTTAATTCCCATATCTGAAAACTTAACACTAGAATTAGATATCAGATACTCAGTAAGTGTTGCAGAGATAAGCCAGAGAACTACAGACCAGTGAGTCTCACATCAGTGGTAAGGAAACTATTCAGTCCATCGAGTTTCACTGTCCCTGAAGAGCATCCCACCCAGACTGACCCCATACCCTATCTTGTAACCCTGCATTTTCCTTTGGCTGATCCACCTAACCAGTACATCCATGGACACAACGGGCAATTTAGCATGGCCGGTCCACCTAACCTGCACACACCTTTGGACTGTGGAAGAAAACTAGAGCACCTGGAGGAAACCCACACAGACAAGGGGAGAATAGACAAATTCTGCGCACACACCCAAGGGTGAAACTGATCCTGAGTCCCTAGTGCTGTGAGGCAGCAGTGCTGACCACTGAGCCACCATGCTGCCCGAGCAATCGGGGCTCGTCTGGGATGTGAACCAGGACCTTTCATATTGTCTGCAATGTATAAACCCCAAAGCGAGAATTATACCCCTAGACCAATGAACCATTGCATTTCTCTTTCCCTTCCTTTTTATTGAAAGATAGGCTGCTTGTTAATTTGAGATAGATTGCTATGGATGTTATGTCTTGATTGTAAGTAAATTATAGCCTGTGTCCTCCAATCTAGCTGAGTTAACTTTTATGTCATCCATGTTTGTTTATATTGAGATCTAAATTGGTTTTTGAACATGAGCATATATTAAGTGTTACGGTGTAGCCAGAGTTGGAGATATTCAGAGGTCAAATTGGTGTACCCCACTGTCTGTACAAGCTTATGCTTCTTTTAATCAACTTTTCATAACTGTTTATAGTTTAGAGTAATCAGATGACTGAGTGAGTAATTGTCATGGTCCTTTAGTTCCAAAAACGTTGTGGCTCCCTCCTGTGCGTAACTAACCTTTACATTTTCTGTAATCATGTTTAATATATTTGATCCGAATTGATTTGTGTTATGTGATTAGAATGTCAAAATTGGACACAATTTTCCATAATTGATGAAGAATGAAATAAAATAATCAACTAAAAAGGAAAAGAAACACTTCATAATTCAAAAATATTTCACAAGAGCCATAGAAATCAACAGCACAGAAAATAGGCCCATCACATCGGGCTAATCAAGAACAACCACTGAACTATTCTAATCCAATTTTCCAGCACTTTGCCCGTAAGCTTGTGTGCTTTGGCATTGCATGTGCACATCTGAATACTACTTTAATGTCCGAGAGTTTCTGAATCTACCACTCTTCCAAGCAGTGAATTCCAGATTCCTAACATCCGCTGCATGCACATGGTCCTCCTTACATCTCCAAATCTTTCTACCACTTGCCTTAAAGCTATGCCTTACCACCCCAGTATTGATCCCTATATCAAGGGGAAAAGTCACTTCCAGTCAACCTTACTTATGCCCCACAAATTATAGATTTGGGGTTTAGGATGGGGTTGAATCTCTGACTTCACAGGCTCAATATATGAGGAACAAGAAATTTGATTGATAAAAATGCATTGGAGTCCTTTCCACAGAGCTTGTTGCATTATCTTTGGTATGAGAGCACCTGTACCTTTTTGCTCATTCATGGGATGCGGCTTCGCTGGCTAGCTAGCATTTATTTCCCATCCTTAGTTGCCTGGAGGGCAGTTAAGAGTCAACCATGTTGCTTTGGGCGTAGACTCACATGTAGGCCAGACCAGGTAAGGATGGCAGTTTCCTTCCCTAAAGGACATCAGTGAACCAGATGGGTTTTTCTGACAGTCAACAATGGATTCATGGCCGTCATTACATTCTTAATTCCAGATGTTTATTGAATTCAAATTTGATCGATTTGAATGGGATTTGAATCTGGGTCCCCAGAATGTTAGATATGAAGGTGTAGAGCTGGATGAACACAGCAGGCCAAGTAGCATCAGAGGAGCAGGAAAGCTGATGTTTCGGACCTAGACCCTTCTTCAGAAACGGCAGCTTTCCTGCTCCTCTGATGCTTTTTGGCCTGCTGTGTTCATTCAGCTCTACACGTCAGATTCTCCAGCATCTGCAGTTCTTACTATCTCCCCTGAATGTTATCTGTGTCTCTAGATTGACAGTCCAGCGATAATACCACTCTGCTATCACCTCCTCTTTGACGGTCAAGGTATGGGCAAAAGGTACAAGTTCAAAGGAAATCCTACTCTTAAAAAATCATTTTCATTGCATAAGATAGACATTTGGTAGCATTTAGTAGAGTAGGAGTTGGGATGTTATGTTGAGGTTGAACATGATATTGAGGCCACTTTTGGAGCACTGTAAAATTCTAGTGGCCCTGCTTTAGGATGGATATTAAATGGGAGAGAGATCAGAAAATATTTACCAGGATGGTGTCAGGACTTTTTAGGAAACTTGATTGACATGGACAAGTTGAGCCAAAAAGTTTGTTTCCGTCCTGTATGATCCTATGACTCTAGCACTGTACGGCAGGCTTGTCTTGGGTGATCTGCTGCGCAAAGTGTAAATCTGCTTTCATCAATGTTCATTATCACCTGAATTAAATTGTCTAGGTTGTGCACATTTATTTTGTGCATACAGAGGGCAGTGATGCAGTGTCTGTATCAGATTATGCTTTGCCTGTTAACCTTATATATCATTAGAAAGCTCACTTGAAAGTAGTGATATCAAAGAAACAAAATAAATCCCCCATGTGTGGCTCTGAAACAAATTTCTGGCTTTCTGATGATGAAGGTATATACGGGACAAATGTAACTGATTGATAGAAGGATTCTGAAATGAATATCTTGGGCTGAATCTTGAATATTTTATTGGTTATATCTGAGTTGCATGAGTTTTTTTTGATACATAGCAAGCTTATTTTTAATAAGATGATTTGAGCTGTTAACAAGGTTTTTAACAAGCAATAATCACTGTCAGTTGGCAACTCATAGCTGCCCAGTGAGAATCTTGCTGTGCCCCTTGTGAGAAGTAGAAACGATAGTGAGTGCGCTGTGGCTTTGTCTCATTGGACTTAAAATTTTGCCACTTATCTTGCCATAGCCAACATCGCTTATACCCCTAATAAGATTCTGTCCCATGTTGTCTGTGTTTGAGACCGGATGATTTTTAAACATACATTTGAAATGTAAACTTCGAACATAGTTGCCTCTGCTTCTGATACAGTGAAAACCGCCATTCTCCTAATCTCTCAGACACTAAGTTGAGTCTAGTGGTATGCGTTTAGCAGGCTGCTATTTTTATGAAATTACGTTATATTATGGCAATGTCTTAACCCAGCCCATTTCCTTAAAGCTTTGTAAATGTTTTTTTCTCTGATTATTGTTTACACAAGATTGTTGCCAGAATTTAAAATTATGCTGATGGAGATCATAGTGTAGCTCTCATTATGGTCATGTTTGTCTGTGTAAACATGCCATGAAACAGAGGAGTTACTGGTAATCTGAGCCGAAACATTTAACTGGGCTCTCAGGAACCTCATGTAGAATGACTAAATATGTGCAGATATAGAACAACATCAGAGCTGACTCCATTTATTTGATTTTCCATTATTGCAAATTATAATATAGAGGAATGTTGGACTGAGTATTTTCTTAGTTAGCATTTGTGCATGTGCATCGAAATGAATATATTATTAATATCTGCTCAGTTCTATCAAATTAACTGATCTCATGTTGTGAAGTTGCATATAGTACTTGTGGATTAGAAGGCAGGACATTAGAATTAGTGTGTAAAATGATTGGGAGGTAGAGTTTTTGGTTTCTTTAAAAGATGATGTTTTTCTAGGCTTGAGGATTATAGGAAATGTCTGCAGGTAGCAGCAGATGCGCAGATAATTCTTGAAGTTAAAACATTGTATCAAAAAACTATACTGTTAGCAGGCGAAGCAACATTTTTACCAAGACAACAGGTTTTTTAATTTACCCAATTAATTTAAACCAAGCCCTAGATACCAGAACCCAATTACATTCAATCTGATGGTTTTGACAACCTAAGATTTATCCTATTGTAAGAAATTAATCGGTCATGATGGGCATAAAAGAAGAGGACATTTGAAAATTGGTGTGAGAGCAAACTGCCATCTGTAGAGAAGCAAACTGGCTCTCACAGAGTAAGCACCATCTAAACTAAAGGTACAGCAGACCTCTTAGCTAATATTCCTGATACAAGAATTCAACAAAGGAAGGCATTCCTGACAGTGGAAAAGGCAAAGAAATTCTGGACAACTTATCCTGAATGTGTAATTTTGAGAGATTAATTTTTAAAAATTAAAACTTAATTTGGTTGAAATAAGTAGGACTTTTATTTGTTAGAAATGTCATTAGAATTTTGTTTTATTTGGGAATAGTTAGTAGTTAAGATGGAATTGTTTGGCTTGTCAGTAGTTCTGGTATTTTGTTAACTGTTAGTGTTAGATAATGAAATTGTTACTTGTTGATTGAAGAGCAACTGTCAGAGTTCAGTTTTTTTTCACCTCTCCTTTATAACACTTTGGGCGGTGAGAGGCAGGCCACACCACTTTTTACATTTCCTTTAATGGATTATGAGATGAGGTGAGCTTCTCTGGGCGTTTCAGTTTTAATTTTCCAGAGAGGTGTCAACGTCTGCTCTTTCACACTTAATTGGGAAACATTTGACTTTGTCCATAACAATTACACTCAGCATTCCCTTTTGTCATGAAAATGCAGCCAGCGATCCATTTATCTTGTTGAGAAACCTCCTTTGTGTGAAGGCATGGTCAGTGTAGATGGGGATGGGCTGTATCTTCCTGAGACTGGCCACTTTGAGGTATGTCAAACAGCTGAGGTTACAAAGTTTGTTTCCAATACAGATATTGTGCCTTCAAGAGAGGAAAATAAGTAACTAGTACATAAAACAATTGCATCTCCCTTCCCTAAATCTTTACTTCACCGTTCCATTATTGCCATGAACAAATTCTGTTCTTTTTTTTGTGCTTCTTTCCTGTTAGTAAAGTTCTCTAAATACTTAACTGTTGTGCTCCAGTCTAACATTAAATTTCCTTTAAGTTAAACCTTGATGTTTCTTAGTGATAATGGGAACTGCAGATGCTGGAGAATCCAAGATGATAAAATGTGAGACTGGATGAACACAGCAGGCCCAGCAGCATCTCAGGTTTAACTTAGCTGAAAAGGCCAAAACATACTTGTAATATGGAGAGAAATTCATATGCACATGAAGGTAATTACATGAACATAGTGGAGTTGATAACGTAGTGGTTGTGTCACTGAGTTTGAAACCCCAAGTACAGGGCTAATCTTTTGGGATCACTGGATGGGATCCCAGCAATGTAAAATATATTATTGGTAGAAATTAAAAGCTTGACAACTTGTTTGCTCCTGTAAATCCCATCTGGTTTTCTATGGGAAAGACAATTGTTATTCTATCTGGTCTAACTGGATGTGACTCCAGACACAACAATATGATTGACTCTTAATTGCCCTCTGAAGTGGCTAAGTCAGCCATTCAGTTGTGTCAAACCTACAAAGTCAATAGATGGCCCCCACAGGTGTCATGAACTAGGCCATCTGTTCAGAAATATACCAGTGGAACAGGCATTCTATAAAGGCTTTAAGGTGTTCTCTGCTTGCCTGGATACAGCTGTGACAACAAACATTTTGTGGCGTCATTTGCTGTCCATATTTGTGACCTGGCACAGAATATTTTTAAAGACAAACTTTTAAATGTTGCAATGAAGAAGTTGAGTTGACGTATCCTCTTTCTATCACACCTGAACTACAGGCTGCTACATCTGTGTATGAGTGCCGTCTTTTGCCTCTTCAACTGCCAAGGACCTTCCAAGATCCACATCCTGAACTGCCCTCTGACTTTTAATTGATCAATTCTTGAAAAATCTGTGCAATTGCTTTCCTCACAATCTGATGTCATAACTCCCATTTGACCTTACATTGAAGTCCCAACCCAAAATTTTGCCTTGGATGTCTGAAATAGCAAACATTTTATTTATCACCAACATCAGGGCGGCATGGTGGGTCAGTGGTGCGCACTGCAGCCTCACACCAACAGGGACCCGGGTTCGATTCCAGCCTTGGGTAACTGTCTGTGTGGAGTTTGCACGTTCTCCCCGTGTGTGCGTGGGTTTCCTCCGGGTGCTCCGGTTTCCTCCCACAGTCCAAAGATGTGCAGGCTAGGTGGATTGGCCATGCTAAATTGCCCATAGTGTTCAGGTGTGTGTGGATTATAGGGGGATGGGACTGGGTGGGATGCTCCAAGGGGCGGTGTGGACTTATTGGGCCGAAGGGCGTGTTTCCACACTGTAGGGAATCTAATCTAATCTCTTACTTGGTACAATTTTAAAAACAGCATTGTTCACAGCAAATACTGGATGCAGTGATGACGCTCATACAGTATAGGCATCAGTGACTTCCGAGGGTTTAACTTACATAGTTGTAATTGAGTAAACTCATTCCAAACGTGCTAAATTCTCTGCAATGATCGAATGAATGGATTGGCTCTCTGCGAGCATACAGATAGCAAAGTATGAAACCAGTAACACTTTTCCAAGTGTAAATGAATTTTTTCGCGTGAAACTTTACAAGAGTGTAAGAAAGCTTTAAGACACTGAGAGAAGATTTGTTTGTTCTGGCCATAATCTGTTCAAAATTTAAAAAGTCATAGTTTGGATTGTACTATTGACATCTGACCTGCAATACTATATCAATCCAACAAAATGTACTACTTGTATTTACAAAAGCGTTTGTCCAGGTGAGCTGAGTTCAGGAGGGGGAAGATGCTCAAGGTTTCTATTCCTAGTTTCTATCCTTTCCTAGTTTCTATCCAGCCAGCTTCATCAGATAATTTATCAATCTGGATTTTAAACAAAAATAATAGGTGAATTTGGGGATAGTGGGAACTGAAGATGCTGGAGAATCTGAGATAACAAGGTGTAAAGCTAGATGAACACAGCAGGCCAAGCAGCATCAGAGGAGCAGGAAAGCTGATGTTTTGGGTCTGGACCCTTCTTCAGAAATGGGGGTTGTGGATCCTGCAAAGAATAAAAAAACAGGAAAGGTCCTTTGCAGACCTGGAAGAGGGAGGCACTGAGCTGGGGTAGGCTTGATTGTAGTACCAGGAGATGCTGGCGCATTGCTGCGAGTGTGTGTTTTGAGGGGTTGCAGTTTTTGAAGGATCTGAACGTTTTGTATTCAGTCGTCGTGGTTGGGGAAAAATTGGGAAGGCCTGAATGTAGACTGTAGCCCATTGGGGATGATCCAGTTCTGTAGGCAGGTACTGAGAAAGGCAATATGGCTGTAGTACCTAGTTTGCTTCAGAATTTCTGAAGAAGGGTCCAAACCCAAAATAATACGGTTTGAAGCTGGACAAACACAGCAGGCCACGCAGCAGAGGAGCAGGAAAGCTTGATGTTTCAGGTCGGGACCCTTCTTCAGAAATGGGGGAGGGGGAGGTGATTCTGAAATAAATAGGGAGACGCGGATAGATTATGGACAAAGGAGAAGATAGGGTGAGAGGAGACACAGGTCAAAGAGGCGGGGTTAGCGCTAAGGAACGTGAATGTACGTGGGGAGTTGGGGAGCACCGGTCAGTCCAAGGAGGACGGACAGGTCAAGGGGGTGGGATGAGGTTAGTGGGTAGGGGATGGGGGTGGGGCCTGAGATGGGAGGAATGGTTAGGGAGGTGGGGACAAGCTGGGCTGCTTTTTGGGATGTGGTCGGGGGAGGGGAGATTTTGAAGCTTGTGATGCCCACGTTGATACCCTTGTGCTGCAGGGTTTCCAAGCGAAATATGAGATGCTGTTCCTGCATTTTTTTTGTTGGGCATCATTGTGGCAATGCAGGAGCCCCAGGATGGACATTTCGTCCGAGGACTCGGCTTGGGCGGGGGGGAGGTGGGGAAGCGGTGTTCGAAATTGAAATGGTTTGCGATTGGGCGGTGTAGTTGTTTGTTGCGAACAGAGCGGACCTCAAACCTCCGTTTGGTTTCCCCAATGTAGAGGAGGCCACAACGGGAACAGCGGATACAGTATATCACATTAGCAGATGTGCAGGTGAACATCTGTCTGATGTGAAAAGTCTTCCTAGGGCCTGGGATGGGGGTGAAGGGTGAGGTATAAGGGCAGGTGTAGCACTTGTTTCGGTTGCTAGGAAAAGTGCCAGGGGTGGTGGGGCTGGAGGGAAGTGTGGAGCGGACAAGGGAGTCAGAGAGTGGTTCTTCCGGAATGCAGATCAAGGTGGGGAGGGGTAAATGTCTTCGGTGGTGGGGTGGGATTGCAGATGGCGCAAATGTTGGAGGATGATGCGACTTTCCACACACCACTCTCTCCGTGACTCCCATGTCCGCTCCACACTCCCCTCCAGCCCCACCACCCCTGGCACTTTTCCCTGCAACCGAAGCAAGTGCTACACCTGCCCCATACCTTCTCACCCCCCCCCCCCCCAAACTCGATCCCAGGCCCTAGGAAGACATTTCACATCAAACAGACGTTAACCTGCACTCCGTCAATGTGATATACTGTATCCGCTGTTCCCGTTGTGGCCTGACTACATCGGGGAAACCAAATTGAGGCTTGGGGACCGCTTTGCGGAACACCTACGCTCTATTCGCAACAAACAACTACACCTCCCAGTCGCAAACCATTTCAACTATCCCCCACGCCCCCCCCCCCCCAACCCCAGTCCTCGGACGACATGTCCATCCTGGGCCTCCTGAATTGCCACGATGACACTGACCAAAAGATGCAGGAACAGCATCTCATATTTTGCTTGGGAACTCTGCAGTCCAAGGGTATCAATGTGGACTTCACAAGCTTCAAAATCTCCCCTCCCCCAACCACATGCCAAAACCAGCCCAGCTAATCCCTGCTTCCCGAACCATTCATCCCACCTCAAGCCCTACCCACTAACCTCATCGCACCCCCCGACCTGTCCGTCCTCCCTGGACTGACCTATTTCAGCCCCCCCAACTCCCCACCTCCATTCACCTTCACTGGCTCTAACCCCGCCTCTTTGACCTGCCTGTCTCCTCTCACCCTATCTTCTGCTTTTATGCATCTTCTATCTGCCTCCCCCGTCTCCCTATTTATTTCAGAATCTCCTTCCCCTCCCCCACTTCTGAAGAAGGGTCCCAACCCGAAACGTCAAGCTTTCCTGCGCCTCTGCTGCTTGGCCCGCTGTGTTCATCCAGCTTCCCACTGTGTTATCTCAGATTCTCCAGCGTTGGCAGTTCCTACTATTTCCAGATCTGAAATGTCAGCTTTCCTGCTCCTTTGATGCTGCTTGGCCTGCTGTGTTCACCCAGCTCTATACCTTGTTATCTCTAATAATGAATTTGACATTTTCGTTATTGAAAGCTGACTCTCTGGACTTGCACATTTAGGAATGATAACCGGAGGACCTCTAGAATCTGTGGAACCAAGTTTAAACGACATAAACTGTTGTAGAAGTGGAGAAACAGTAGTGGCAAAGGAAAATTCTCTTGCTGTATTGACCTTTTCTGTTTCTTAATTTGTAAGGGATGTAAAATTATAATCACTAATATACCTGACTATAGTTAACTGCAAGCAGTTATAAGAGTACAACCCTTGTCTACTTTCTTCATTTGTTATCACTGTGGGAAATGCCTTGCCATTGCCCTGGCACTGCTGTTCAACAAAAATCCAGTTGTGAAATACTTGGTAAATCTCACAAAAAGATTTGTCTTCACCTCTCTAGCTCAAAGAAGAGAAACTTGCATTTAAATTCCTGCGGGACCAATATAAATTTGAAGCACGAGAAGGATGATTTGTGTGTATGATGTTTTTTTTCTGGAGAGATATAATCACAGGTGCATGCTATGAAGCTGAGGTAGCAGTACAGAGATGGTGGCACTTCCCTTTGAGGAGTACAGAGATCATGCATCTTCTTCCTGTCCTGTTGTGCATTTCTTTTTGCACAATGTTTTATAGCACTGACCTGGCTGCTATCTTCGACCAATCTAGCTGTACCTGGTGACATGGACTCTTCACCGTTACTGGACGATGCCCTCCATGTTGATGGTTGAACACTGCAATGTGAGAGACAGTTCCTGGTATGCAGCAACTGAAGTGGTGTGCAGCTGGGCTTGAAATTTGTCACTAGATGTTTCAACGCTGGGAAGCCAGCTGTGATATTTCCACCTCTCCTGCCACTTGATTCCACGAGAAAGGCACTATAAAGCACTGATGCATTATTATTGAGGGGAAGATTGCATTAAAAACATGTCTCTGAGATATGGCTATCCAGTCACCATGAATCTTAGCAAAACGCTACCTCAAAATGTAAAAGTTCAGCCCACTGTTTATTTTGCTTCCTGCCCCCTCTTTTGTTCAGTTCATCTCTCATTTATTTTCAAATCACCGTCATAGTGAAAATTGGTTTGAAATATAAAATAAAAGCTTCAGATCATATGAGCGAAATCTTGAGTTAATTCAGTTTGTGTGTGAATTGTTTACCTATTTTTACATTTTGAGTTCTGCAATTTTAAAACAAAAACATTAAGTAGTAGGTCTCAAAGTCTTGTTGAATTTAGATGAAGCTAGCTGGGGGAGTTACCACGTTCTGCAATTTTCTGAGCAGTCAGGAACATCCAGGATAATTTATAAGGTTTTGGCAAAGATCTGTAGCTCAGGTTGTGGATGAGGTTGTTGACTTGCATGCCGAGCTGGCTTGTTTTTGTTCAGACGTTTCATCCCCATGCTAGGTGACATCATCAGTAGAGCCTCAGATGAAGGGATGTTATTTTACACCGCTTGGAATTTATCCTGTCTGGTCCGTTAGGTGAGTACTGTCATTTCTGGTTTTGTTCTGTATGGATTTGTATGTGTGGTCCAATTCTATATGTTTGACTTAATTATGGGTGGAGAAACATGCCTCTAGAAATTCCTGTGTATGTCAGTGTTTGAATCATAAAATCCCTACAGTATGGAAACAGGCCCTTCAGCTCAACAAGTCCATACCGACACTTGGAGCATCCCGCCCAGACCCAATCCCCTATTACCTACCTAAGCTACACATCCCTGAACATTATGGGTGACTTAGCATGGCCATTCCACCTAACCTGCACATCTCTGGACTGTGGGAGGAAACTGGAATACCTGGAGGAAGCCCCCGCAGACACGGAGAGAATGTGCAAACTCCGCGCACAGTCGCCCAAGGGTGGAATTGAACCAGAGTTCTTGGCGCTGCGAGGCAGCAGTGTTAACCACTGAGCCACCGTGCCACCGATTTTGGCTTGGATTATTATGGCTTCCTTGTCCCAGTTAAAATTGATGGGCCTTCATTGCCTGAATATTAAGGAGAGTTCGCCGTGCTGTTTTGCTGCTAGCTGATGTTCATGTATTTTGATGGCTAGTTTCCTTCCTGTCTGTCTGATGTAATGTTTGTGGCAGTTGTCGCATGGTATTTTGTAAACCACATTTGTTCCGCATGTTGTAGCAACATTATATCGGACAGACAGGAAGGAAGCTGGCAATCAGAATACATAAACATGTATTCTGTAGCAGCAAAATGGCATAATGAATTCTCGTTAATATCAGTACATTCAGATGATGCAGGCCATCAGTTTAACTGGGACAAGGTAACCATAAAAGCCCAAGCCAAACACACATGCACGGGAATTCCTGGAGGCATGGTTCTCCACCCATACTTCAATCAACAAACATATAGAATTGGACCCCATATACAAATCCATACAGAACAAAACCGAAAATGACTGTACTCACCATAACGGACCGGACAGAATAAATTCCAAGCGGAGTAGAATAACATCTCTTCATCGGAGGCTCCACTGATGATGTCACCTAACATGGTGACAATGTTTGAATGAAAACAAGCCAGCTTGGCAAACAAGTCAATGACATTATCGTGTATAATGCTGTATAGGTTCCCAAATGCCTGCCATTTTAGTGTAAAGACCTCCATGTGCACAAGAAAATACTCTCCCTAGGCCATCAGTTCCAGTCCTGCCCAGGAGCACCCTGTTCAGTTTATACTGGTCCCAGTAAGCAGTGCCTACGTATTTACTAAGCATGACTGTCTGGACTTGCGTGCAGCATGTGATAGTACCTCTCTCAACTAACTGTGGATTTGTTTAAATCTACACTACATGTATGCATCTATGGTGAAAAGTGAATGAACAGTAAAGATGTAATTTGTGAGCAATCTTCTTATCTAATGCTAATGTCCAGAGATTGATCATGGGCCTGTGGCTTTTGGGGTGAATTATCATAATTTTGTCATTTTAAATGAGAAGGTTTCAGTAGTTTTGATCAGACCTAGACTTTTGAAGAGAAGCCAAGTTGAAAAAATATGCTTTACATTCAAGAATAATACTTCTGAAATAATGATGGTGGTTACCTACTTCTGTTTCTATACTGGTGTATAGAATTCCACTGTCATACCTTAGAAAGTAGTGTGTTTGTGCCTCTGATAAGATAACACCATTGTAGTGTAACCAGATATTCATGTGTAATTTTAAACCACATAACATAAGGAAACTACATCATTAACTGTCGGTTGCTTTTGACAATTGAGTACTGTCTGTTAGAAAACCTGAGATCGCTGTTTTAATGGCTGATAGTCCCTTTAGATATCATACCCTGAATAACAATTTTATAATGCTGTCCATCTGCTGCAGTAGTTCTAGTATTTTAGCATTGTATTTTTATTTACACATAATTATTTTTAATTATTTAATTATTTCATATTGTAAGCAATTACACTCCAGACTATTACTGATATAATTGTGGAAAATGTGCTTACATACAATTTCCTTGGAAATATTATCGTGCCTGGGGACTAGCTAATACTGACACCCACCTAAGTATCCCTTATGTTATCTTACGAACAACTTATAAACTCATAAGATAATAAAATGTGAGGCTGGATGAACACAGTAGGCCCAGCAGCATCTCAGGAGCACAAAAGCTGACGTTTCGGGCCTAGACCCTTCATCAGAGCTGAAGGGTCTAGGCCCGAAACGTCAGCTTTTGTGCTCCTGAGATGCTGCTGGGCCTGCTGTGTTCATCCAGCCTCACATTTTATTATCTTGGATTCTCCAGCGTCTGCAGTTCCCATTATCACTTATAAACTCATAAAATGCTTTGGCCATATTTTCCAACTTGATCTAGATTTGTAAATTGTGCCTTTATATTTTAATTTTACTGTTTAAGAATATTACTCTTGAAATAGCTAGAGCATACTGGCCACAGCAGCTAAAGAGGTTGGCATAGCATTACTGTTGAAAGGCAGTTGGGAACAGGCAACAAATACTGACTTTGCCAATATTGCTTAGTTCCATTAATCTTTTTTTTAGATTATTTGAGATAATTCACAATTTAGATACAACATAGATATACACCACAGATGTAAACCATCCTGTCCAATTTGTCTGTGCCAACCAGACATCTCAATCTGACCTTGTCGCATTTGCCAGCATTTGGCCCATATCCCTTTAAACCTTTCCTATTCAGATACCCATCCAAATGCTTTTTAAATGTTGTAATTGTACTTGCACCACTTTCTCTGCCAGCTCATTCCAGACACAAGCTCTGCGTGTCAAAATTACCCATCAATTTTTTTAAATCTTTCCCCTCTCACCTTATACCAATGCCTTCTAGTTTTGGACTTTATCCACCCTTGGAAAAGGCCTTTGCTATTTACTCATGCGCCCCATGACACTTCTCTGCCACCGCCACCGACTTCTGATGTTCCTAGGGAAAAAGACCCACTGTATTCACCCTCTCCCTATAACTCAGATCCTCCAATCAACATCTTTGTAAATCTTTTCTGCACGCTGTCAAACTTAACAACATCCTTCCTACGGAGGGTGACCAGTATTGTACACAGTATTATAAAAGTGGCTTTACCATCTGAAAAAAGACTTATTAACAATATATTACATATGAGATCCTACTTCACCTTTATTTTGTACATCTCAGGAAACTGGCTAACTTGAGGTCGTATACCTGCTCGCTGAGCTGGTGTGTTTGGTTGCAGCCGTTTTGTCGCCTAGGTAATATCAGTGCACCTCTGGTGATGCATTAGTGTTCTCTCCCACTTGTTATTTATATGCTTCGGTTTGCTGGGGTGGTTGGCAATACTTCCAGTTCTGTTTTTCAGTAGTTTGTATGTCAGGTCCAGTTCATTGTGTTTGTTGATGGAGTTCCAGTTGGAATGCCAGGCTTCCAGGAATTCCCTGGCATGCCTCTGTTTGGCTTGTGCTATTATGGATGTGTTGACCCAATGAATTTGTGCCCTTCTTTGTTTGTGTGTATCAAGACCAGTGAGATTTGATCATGTCTCTTGGTGGCTAGTGGGTGTTTGTGTATCATTATTGTCATTTTTCTTCCAGTCTGGCCAATATAATGTTTTTCACAGTCCTTGCATGATATTTTGTATATTGCATTAGTTTTATTCGTTGTGGGTATAGGGTCCTTTTATGTTCCTCAGTGGCTGTTGCAGGGTGGTTTTTGGTTTGTGAGCTACCCTGAAACCAAAGCGTCTGAGTAGTCTTGTGGTCATTTCTGATGTACTGTAGGGTGACTAGTGCCTGGCCGTTTTGTGTCTTCTTGTTGTGCTGTATCGTGGTTGTAATGGCGGATTATGCTTTTTGGATATCCATTCCTTTTAAAAACTCAGTACAAGTGCTCCTGTTGTGCTTTGCACATTTCCGGGTTGCTGCAGTGCATTGTGGCCGGTTTGAATAATGTTTTGCAGTTCCGTTTATGGGTGTTGGGGTACTTATTGGAGTAATTAAGTATCTGGTCCATATGTGCAGGCTTCCTGTGTACAGATAAGGACATGAATTTTATTGGGACAACACATCCATAATAGCACAAGCCAAACACAGACAAGCCAGCAAATTCCTGGAGGCCTGGCATTCCAACTGGAACTCCATCGACAAACACATTGAACTGGACCTGATGTACAGACCACTGTAAAACGAAACCTGAAGTAATGCCAACCTCCCCAGAAAGCCAAGGCATATAAATAACAGGTGGGACAGAACACCAACGCTTCACCAGAGGCACACTGGCGATATTACCTAGCAGGATGACAAAATGTCTGCAAACGAACCACACCAGCTCGGCAAGCAAGCCTCCAAGCCCATCCACAACCCAAGCTACAATTCTTCTCCAAGTTTTGAATTGGCTAACTTGTTTTTAGAACTTATGTTGAAATTATGCGAAATTTACTAACATCGTGAATAAATAGTATTTTGATTTTGTGTAATGAGACTAATACTGTAATACTTAGTTGATATTTTTATGTTGATATTTTTTGTACAAATCCAAACTATAGAAAAAAATGCCATTTAAGTTTGAATTTACATTTAACATTAGTCATGTGGAACTTGAAAGGGTTCAAAAAAGATTTACAAGGATGTTGTCAGGTTTGGAGGGTTTGAGCTTAAGGGAGAAGCTGGATGGGCTGGGGCTATTTTCCCTAGAGTGCCAGAGGCTGAGGGGTGACCTTTACAGAGGTTAATAAAATCATGAGGGGCATGAATTGGGTGAACAGCCAAGTTCTTTTTTCCACAGGGTTTTGGAGTGTAAACCTACAGGGCTTAGGTTTAAGGTGAGAGGGGAAAAGATGTTAAAGGTACCTAAGGGGCAACTTTTTCACACATTGGGTGGTGTGTGTATGGAATGTGCTGCCAGAGGAAGTGGTGGATGCCGGCATAATTACAACATTTAAAAGACATCTGGATGAGTGGATGAATAGGAAGGGTTTAAACAGATATGGGCCAAATGTTGCCACATGAGATGAGATTAATTTAGGATATCTGTTCGGCATGGATGAGTTGGGACAAAAGGTTTGTTTCCATGCTGTACAACTCTATGACTCTGTTTGATGGAGCCGAGTCACATTCTGAGATTTTAACTTTGTCTTTTGTTGCATCTCCTGGGTACATCGATGAGGTCTGCTCTTAACTTGGTCAGCCAGTGGCTTCATTGCTCATTGTGATCTCAAGCCATCTGTGCCTGGAACATTCCCAGATTCAGCCCCTGGTCTATACAGCATTCCTCCTCACCTGGGATGTTAACAAGATGCTCCCTGGTGGCCTCGGTATCACAGTTTGCAATCTACTTGCTGGATATTTATCTGTTTAACTCCAGGCATCTCTGTAGAATGATGGTAGTTGCTATCATAGCAACTCACAAAAAAGAAGGTTTGCTTGGTAGGCAGCAAATGTAAAATTTGATTTTGTGACCTCAGTATAAAAAAAGGCTCCTCAAAATTATTAAATACTGTTTTTATCATTGTATTTGAAGTGCCTTGAAATTTACGGTTTTCGTGCATTCATAACTCAAACCTGTCTTTTGTTCTTTTAAAATAAATAACTCAGCTGTTTTGTGTTTTCCTGGTATTTCTTAAGTTGCTGACTATTCTTATTGCTTCAAGTTAATTTAAATAGATTAGAGTTCTCCTCCCCTGCTGTTGTTCTATTAGCAAACAGCCAACTAAACTTAATCCTCCAATTTTGGCTCAAAGCCATTTTTAATTTATTTACATCCGCAACACTGGATTTCCTCAAACATCTCAAATGCTGACTGATTGTAGGTGATCTCATCAGGTGTACTCCATCATTGCTTAGTCTTGCTCATTTATATGGCATTGAGAGATGAAAGTATTTATTTGCCTCTGCTTTGTATTTCTGTCTACATGTGATGTTGCCTCCATGCCACAGTGACTATCTCTCAAAGCCTATATGTCATTATGGAGTGCTGACACATTTCAAAGTCATGAACTGTAGTTTCCAGATGCAAGATCATCTTCTTTGTCATTGTTTTAGATTATTTTGGATGCTAAATGAGCTTTAAATGTCAAGTTTTCAAATAATATTTGAAATATTATGTATTTTTTTGACTATCACTTAAATGACATCTGCGAAGTCTTTTATCTTAATTATTTTTCAGTCTGTGTAGAAGCGAAAAGTCTACTCCTCTGCATCTGACAACTGAATAATATGTTTGTAGAATTAATAACACGCAGAATGTGTATGTAATTTTTCATTCAAACATCAAGCAGGGCTAGTTGCTGTGTTCCACATGTGTCCTCCAGATATTGGAATATGTATAAACCTTTACTTAATGCTGAGAGGTGAATTTAATGGGCAAGGACTATAAAAGCACAGTTGGAAAATGGCTAAAATGCATGTATTTATAGAATTTGATTAAGAGTATGGTAGCCTGCCTCAAAAGCTTAAAGGTATCCCAACAAGATAGCTAAGTTCTGCTGTCAGTATAGATTTACTGAGCTAAGAATGAAGACAATTAGCTATACTTAATGTAAGGAAATGTGCAAATGTCTAAATCTTTATATTTCAATGCATGAGCAAATGGTGATGACTTATGGACACGTCTTGCTGTCAGGTCATACTCCGGCATTGTCGACACTGTAGAGTCCTATCCTAGCAAGAGGCTGCTTTCAAGTGCAGATAAATAAGAAGAAAAACTGGAAGGAAAATTAAAAGAAGCACCAAAACTAAAAGTTTTTGTTAACCTCAATCTCCAAAATATTATTTGAGTTATTAATTTAAGATTGCTTTTATAAAATGAAAACATTAGTCAAGTAGATGAACTGAAAGCCAAGGTACAATTAATCAATAAACTTATCACTCATACTTAAAACTAATGTTATACTTTTGAGAAGCATGCCTTGTTTCTTGCTTGTTTTCTTCATGGTTGACATTCTTTTTCCCATCCTAACATCTGTGCAACAGAGTTATTTTAAAAGTGAATGGTAGTGGCAAAAGAGTCAGTGTTTGCTGCACATCCGAAGGAGCCTGAAGTTCACTGCGAGTCAATCTTCTTGTTTAGGTTTGGGAAGTACTGGTGTAAAACTAGTGTCCTGTATGTTCAAGACCAGTTGGGTTTATTTAATAATGAATAGGTTTCATGGTCTTCTTATTGTTGGACTAAAAGTGACAAAATTTAGTGAAATCAACATATTTTTGCTTCACATCATTGGTGATAGCTGTGCATTTTAGCTATGTGGAATTTCTCCCCGAATTGTTCAGTGTCACTTCTCCTTACTATAATATTACTATAAGCACTCCTAAGTGGGTAAATTCAGTAACGATGATTGTCTGAATATTGTTGATTTTTGTTTTTGGTTTTTGTAAATGTTTCTCTTATGTAACATATAACATCTGCATTGCAGTGGGAATGGCAACAAAGTCTTTAAAACTAATGCAGATGTTGATTGAGACAGCCCCACAAGGTGATTCTGATGCTTGGATTGTACTTGGACCTCTGTGCTATCCTGCTGGTCTGCATTTTTGCAATCATGACTCTACTAAGACCTTTGCCTGAAACCAGGGAAGATCCTAGCTGGTCTATGTCAGCACAACTGTGCAAAATTTGGAAATGCTCAATTATTTTAATTTATGTTTGTGACTTCAGAATTGCTGTTCATACAAATGTTTTGAATTACTTAACACTTTTGAATTTGTACACTATCCCATGAAAGCAGGAAGTGAATGTTTGCATTCAAGACCTTTTTGTGCAAATTTCCTACTGATAATTTCAGCAATAATGAAAACAAGCTCATTCCAGTATTTTTGCGTGTTGCATGTTTCATATCAACTTAAAATAGGTTTAACAGTTGTTTTCTGTTCTCTCACAGATGAACACTTTTCAGTTGATGCAGTGTCGGCTAGGATACGCAAGCAAAATCCAGACATTAATGGCACACTAGATTCTGCCTTAAAGCAAAATGGGGGAGACACAATAAGCAGTGCTTCTGTGGAATCAGCCTTGCAGTCAAGTTTGAACATAAAAGCAGGAATCCAACTAAACTCTGAACAGACCTTTACGCAAGTAAAAAATCAGACTTGGTCAGGAAAGGTTGCGTTGTCTGATTCCTCAGAATCGTTAACCATTTATAACTCTCAAGTCACCCTTTTGTCAGAATCAGTTACAACAGGCACTGAAGAATACCAGCCAATTGCATCACTGCATTTGCTTACACCAGCATCATCTTCGCCAGTAATTGCATTTAGCTTTCCGAGAAACAGTGCCACCGGGCAATCTTCAGAACCTTCGACCTCATTGCATCTTTCAAGTTCCGTCTTGGATTATCCATTATCCTTTAGAACAGTTTCGGACCTTTCTATTCTGCCATCAAGCAAACAGTCATTTGAACCTATAACTCCTCTATTCTCTTCAGTTGCAGTCAACAATGCTTTCCAACCTGCCATAAGTACAGCAATGGCAAATTTAGACATGGAGTACAGTGAAACAGACCTGCTAAGTCACATTGATGATATATCTTATAGAACGGAGACCATCTTTTCCCTTCATATAGAAGATTTCACTCAGGAAAATGCGATTTCTTCAACCTCAAATAATGTTGCATTCCTTAGTAGCAAACGAGAGTTTGAAATCACTGGAGAATCTTTGATTCATCATGTTAAAACTCCAATCAAAGCTACTTTAACATCAGAGCTGGTTTCTGAAGCAAGTTTGAGATCTGACTTACCTCAACTGCCAATATCTGCTGATGCTGCTTTAGTTGACAATAATGCAGTAGCGAATGGAATGATACTGCCTGAGTTTAATGTGCCATTGCTTTCCACTCACGCATTTGCATCCCTGTCTCCTCATGGAGTTTTACTTTCTCCATCTAGCTTACTTCTCTCACAGTCATTGATTAATGACTTTGGATCTGGTGATAATCTCGAAATTCTGCCTTTCAATTTGTCAAACGCAGCTGCATTTGTTCTGTCATCCAGTTTGGTCTTTGATTCATTTGATTCAGAACTGCTAGAATCTGAAGCCCTCGATACCCACTTCCTAACTGGACCTGTTTCAACAGTTCCATCAAAAATAAGAATTTCGTTTGTGCCATCACTGACAGTTTTAACGTTGAACAGTAATAGCCCTACAACTATCTATCCAGTAAATCAAATATTATATTCATCTTTTGAGAATAATTTTGATATTAGCACAATTAGTCCTTCACTGCTGATGGAAGAAACCCTGGCATTTGCACCTACAGTTGATGAATTCAATGTAGCTAACGAGTATCTGAAATCAACTTTATCTCAGAACGAAAATGCAAGTTACCCCTCAACAGTGACTATGCACTTACCAGGTTTCTTAGCGAATCAATCCTTTGAACTGACCAGCATCCTAGAACCATCCCTGGATTTGGTTTCTTCATTAATAAATGCTTTCTCAACAGAAACGAGTGCTGTTCCAGTGACAGAATACTCAAATGCATCTGAATCACAGCTAAAAAGTTTTTCTGTGTTTGAGACAATGTATCTAGAAAATTTGTTGAGTTCTTCAAATTTGGAATCTTCTTTTCTAAAGCCAGAACCCACAACATTGAATATATTGGCAACATCTGCTAACCATACGAATGATGCCGTAGACTCTGAATCTTCATTCAACAGTGCCAACTCTCATAATATTTTAGAAATGACACCTTCTCTTGAGCCACTGTCACCTTCAGTTGAAGTAATACAACCCACATTAACGCCATCTATTTTTGAATCAAGTCTCACAGAGAGCAGCACTCTAACCAGTTCACATTTTCTGGCTTCCACAGTTGCAATCACCGCAGACACTGGGCTTACTCTAAGCCCCACAGTTGATCTGCCCTATTCTTCCACTTCAACCCTACTGCATATTTTTCCCGATATTTTGCCATCACCTGCAGAGACTGTTTGGATTGCCACTTCATTCCTACTGATGCCATCTTCCCCACCAGTTGAAAACTCTTCAGATCCAACTCCTATGACAATTTTGAGTGTACCAATCACCAAAATCCAAATAGATGATCCCACAGCTACCCCTTATGATAGCAGTACAACAAAGGCTGTCAGCGGTACAGCTTCGAAACCCACTTACCCCACAACAACCAGAACAGTAGTTTCTTCAACAGCTCAAAATTTTGTGTGTGAAGTCAGTGATCCTAATTCCTACCTAGTGACAGCAGGTGAGTGGGTATTTCAGTTTGATACTTCAAATTTGAATGTGCTGTTAAACCTAGTTGAAGAGGCTTTGTTCATCTTGAGTTAAGTTGCTTAGTCAATGTAAAGCAGGTATAATTGCAAAGTAGAGTTTCAGAGAGAATGTTGAATTCAGTTTTGCACAAAGACTTGTATCCATGTAAAAAGGTACATTATTTATCCTAGTAACCAAACATTTACTGTAAACTGCATGAAAGCACATCATTCACTAAGCAGGTAATGGTTAAAATTATATTTTAAAGAACTCCAAATTGTTTTGAATTGTTGTATCTTGACTAAGTTAACAATAACCTTGATCAACAGTAGTGTTGCTTTTTGAACCAATTGCTTTGGTTTAGAAATTTTCCATCTACTCCAATAGGCAAAAAAAAATGATCTTGCACAATATAGATGTTCTGACAAATTTGCCAAAAGACACTCATTAGAGCATAGTTTGTAATCACCCTTCTTAGATCTATATTTTAGGACTCGGCTCATTCATGCCACTCTCTGCAGCATGATAATATTTCAAAGCTACATAGGGTTCTGATTAAAAGTACGAATTGCACTTGTATCATATTTAAAATTTAATTTCTGTATGGCATATGAAGGATTGAATGGGCTCAGTTTATATAGACTACGAGATATATTAGCCATATCAGATGGTTATGCAGGAATTTCATTCTAATTATATTTTCAGTACTTTTGTGGGTGAAATTGTAAATGAAAATGCTCACTTTGTTTAAATGCTCCACTGCCAGACCTGATAAGTTTCTCTAGCACTTTGAGCTTATTTCAGATTTCCAGCACCCGCCCATTGTATATTGTATTTCTTTGCTGAGTAGCCATTTGACTTTGTGTTGTTCTGTTTATGTGTCTGACTTCTGTAGATCAGGAAATGACCTGTAGTTTTAAAGTCACTGTAGTTTTGTTTTAATAGCTGGGTAATACTTGTGCTTGTGAGATTTCTTCGGTTCCACAGCACAGAATCTTTCTATGTGCTGTCCAACCTACTCTTTGTGTTGACTTGATGCAAATGTCTTTTGTGTTTTATACTTTATAAACTGAATGGATTCTGTTGCTTTCCAGTGATAAGGTTTTCCTTCTGCCCACAGAATTTCTATGATACTTTATCATTTCTGCTTCTAGCCTGATTTGGGCATCTTTTTCTAAAGACGACATCTTTGGATTGTATTAAATCTGAGAATTTCATGAGCATCAACTGAACTCTGACTTACAATTCAGTAGCAACAGTTTTCCACTACTTTATAGAGATTATTAATGAAATTATTGCACAGTCTAACTCAGCATTAGAAAAAGCAGTTATATCCAATTACCCCAACTTGATTGGCATAGGGTTGGGGGGAGCGGGGAGCGATGTGCCCCACTGGTCAAACACTGCTCAAGTCAGGTAACATCCCAACTGTTAACGTGCTGACCCATCATAATATATCAGCTTCAATAGATGCTTGAAACTTGGAGTGTGATCCCTGGAGTCTGACTGTTTGGAATGGGCAAGCAAAACAAAAAGCTCACTTACCTGAGAAGAAGGCCTAGAGAAAGTAGAAGTCAATGTATCGAACACCACCTCAGTCAACTGTTTTCTTCTGTAACAAATGCAGCACAAATTGCCATGCCATAGTGGATCTCCTGAGCACATCAAACGATTAGAATGGGGCAATAAAAACAACAGTCTAAAGGAAAAGGAGGCTGTCCTAACGGTAACTGCCATCCTGATTCCTCTCTCAATCCTCTGCAGTGGGCCTGTGCCTGATATTGCTTCAGGATAAGCTTGCATTTGTGCCACTTTTGTTCCCTGGTTTGCAGACCACTTTTGCTCACTGTCTTTCTCGTTTGCATGTGTTATTGTTTTCCAGGTTGGATTAATATCCCACAGATACCCAGCATCTACTGCAGCTATCATTATAAGAGACTCAGGTTAACTTTAAATCATAAGAGATGTTAGGGAATAAGAACGTAAATATCAGAGGAGCAGGCCACCCAATTCTTCAGGCCTGTTGCACCAGTTCAGTAAGTTAAAGGCTGATCTTGTTGTTGCCCATTTTCATTCTGGACAACTCCCTCATCAGTCAAAGGTGTGTTTGACTTAGCCTTGAAATATTCAATAACCTAACCGGCCTTATTCACAAGGAGACAGATCTTGTGGGAGGAGAAACTACTCCTCATCTCTCTGTTAAGTTGGAGACCTCTTCCTTTGATATAAATAGTGCCCCCCTAGTTCTAGATTCCTTTTATGAGATGAACATCCTGTCTGTTAAACACCTCAGAATTTCATGGATCAATAAGATCTCCTCCCATTCTTCCAACTCCAGGAAGTATATGCCCAACCTGCTCAAATATTTCTCAAGGTAAAATCACCATGCCCCAGTACTAGCCTGGTGAGCCACTTATGACCTTCTTCCAGTGCAATGGAGGGCTGGCCCTATGCAAGTTTGGTGGGTGAAATCTTACATAGTATTCTATGTAACTCTGAGACATTATTGTTTTTATTCGGCAGTTCAAGAACCAGGTTTTTGACTAGGTTAAGGTGACTGGTAGAAGCCTGTGAATTTGCTTTAAACCTTCGTGAGATTCTTCGAGACTGTCTAATATTCAGGATTAATGACGCGACTACCCAAAAGCACTGACTGGCTGAAGCTCAACTAGACTTCAAACAAGTGCTGAAACCGGCTTTATCATTGGAAAATGCGCAAGTGAAGCACATGAGTTGCAAGGTATTCCAGTGGGTGTGGACATCCTCACCAGTCTGCTGGAGCTTGGCAAGCAGCACTTGAGTTCAGGCAACTGCAGAGCCTCACTCAGGAAAATTCCTGGTAAGAGTAATTCTAGATCGGCCCACAGCAAAATCTCAAAACTAAGCCCAGTCTCAGCCAAATGATTACAATTTTCTTGAGAATCCTGACTGATGAAACATTGTAATTTTTGTTAGTATACAGATTTTGGACAGGAACAGAGTCCTTCTGGAATTAAATGGAGTAAGATAATTCATAGGCCTGTATCCAGGAGGGCATCCAGAAGAGTTCATATCCTGGAAACTCCACTTGCATCTGGTTTGGAACAGTTAAATTGCTTGGCAACATCCAAATCAGAACCAATCAAGATAAACATTTGGTTAAATGGCCATCTGGTTAAAATGGAGTTGGATACCAGTACGGCCAAACCAGTGATCACAGAACCAGTTTTTGACAAAATTTGTTTTGGACTCGAGCCCTCAGATTTGTGCAAAACTTCAGCTATGCTGAGACCCTACACTGTAGAACTTTTGCAGATTAAGGGTACAACATCAATTCCAGTCTTGTGAAAGGCAGCTGGCTTGGTTACCAGCAAGTGTAGTAGAAGGCTTGGGCCAAAGTTCGTTGGGATGAAATTGTTTGCAAGAGATTCATCTGGATTGACTCAACATTTTTCCAATTAGAAAATGGCTGCCTCAGTAAAGTTCTAGTTAAATATTTGAAGTTTTCCAGCAAGGTCTTGTGACTATGAGAGGAGCTAAAGCAACTTTGCATGTTGGCCAGGAATTGCAAATCTGCGATTCTGCAAGGCCTGCTTAGTGCCGTTTGCCTTATGAGCAAAAGAAGCAGAACCTAGAAGATTGGAAAGTGAAGGAATCATAATACGAGTCCAGTTTGCTGAATGGGCAACACTGGCCATACCGATTTGAAGCCCGATGGGTCAGTTCATCTTATGGGGAGTTTAAACAAGTAGTAAAATGTTTTTCCTTCACAAAGCTTGACATGAGTCATACTAACTTACAATTGTGTTTAGGCCAGGACTCTCAGAAGTATGCTACAATTCATATCCATAAGGGCTTGTACCAGTAGGTGAGACTGCCATTAAGCATAACAGCAGGCCAAGCAGTATCAGAGGAGTGGGAAAGTTTGACGTTTTGGGTCGAGACCTTTCTTCAGAAATGGGGGAGGGGAAGGTGATTCTGAAATAAATAGGGAGACGGGGGAGGTGGATGTGCTTTCCGATACAGTCCCACAAGAATTCCTCAGGATAACATGCCTTGCAGCTGCAGTTATTCTGCTCTCACTTCTCATTTTCCTAAGAGCAGCCATCACTCATTCAGCTTTTTGCCATCTTGCACCCTCACCTCAGTCACTCTCCACGTATGTATGAAAGGGAAGGAAAGGACAATAAGCCAACGTTAACACTCACATTTCCCTTGCAGATGGAAGCACACGGCGTGTGAGAGGTAGAAATCTGAGCATTGTAATGGGTAGGGTCGAGAACTAGCCTCTTTTGACAACCATCTTATCATCCATTGAAAGTGCACACCCGTGTGCTCCATTGAGAAGCAGATCTTTCTGGAGGCTACAGCTGTCAGTTGTGAGATACTGACACTTCAACAAGTTGAGAGTGTTGCTCCTGTTTCTGTGGATCCCTGTGTTGGGCTGTTGTTGCCTCCTTGCTGGTGCTCATTTTCATTGTGCAGAGGAAATGAACAATGCATTTGGCGGAGGAGAAAGTTGTCAGTGCTGTTAGTGTTAAGTGCTGCTGGTCCTTTTGCTGTTCTTCAGATTTGCATGGTTGAGCAATAGAAACTGCTCCCATGCTTTCAAATCTGACTGCGAGGAGGAGTACAGCTAAACATAAGTCAAATACCAGACAGGTTAAATAACTTCGGGGAAGTTAGCAATCACCTGCAAAGCAATGGTAGCACCCTCTGAGAGAAAAAACTATTTTATTCAGTAGCCTCTGACTTGGCTATGGCTGTTGCTATTTGTTCCATTGATCTAAAACTCTGCAGATCTTTAGTTTTGCTGAAGAAGCTCTGTGTCCAGTTGTTGATGTGTTGGAAATACAGTCTGGGCTTTGAATTCAGGTAAATCTATTTCAAATATCTTAATCACTTATCCAACAGTGATATAGGGATTCTCTGTTTTCAGTACAGCTCAGGTGAAATCTGGCAGAGGGTGGTATGATGTTAGGATTCTGACCTAGTGTCATTTAGGCTTGGGCACATAAAGCTTCATCTTCCTGACTGGGACAGTTCCACCCATTCTGTCTAAACATTACTTTGATTTCTTCTTTTGTAGTCACATAATCAGCCATCCAACAAAGGTAGGAATTCTCTTTTTTGTCTTCAGAGCCAAGAAAGTTACTATCTCTATTTGGAAAATGTATTGTTAACCAATGTTAACAGTCCACTGAAAATAACAGGAACAGATTTATGGCACTACAGTGTCTAATCTTAGCGAGTTTTGAGAAGATTTGTAGCTCAGGTTGAGTTTCTGGATGAGCGTTTGCTCACTGAGCCGGGAGGTTAGTTTTTCAGACGTTTCATCACCATTCTAGGTAACATCATCAGTGAGCCTTCGATGAAGCGCTGGTGTTATGTCCCGCTTTCTATTTATCTGTTTAGGTTTCCTTGAGTTGGTGATGCCATTTCCTGTTCTTTCTCTCAGATTGATTTGGAGCCAATGTGTTTGTTGATGGAATTCCGGTTGGAATGCCATGCTTCTAGGAATTCTCGTGCGTGTCTCTGTTTGGCTTGTCCTAGAATGGATGTGGTGTCCTTTGACTGTGTTCTAATGGAGTTGAGCTTGTACCTAAAACCCGATTCAGGAGCGTGGACCAAGTTGACAGTGGACTGATATAAAGTGGCAAAGCTGCAAATTATTATTTCAGAACAATGTTTTGAGCCACATCATTTACTATGATGAAGCAAAGCAACTTTTGAAAGATCATTTAAAATGCAGCTAAATGTTTTGCTGGACAAATTTAAACACATCCTAGGTCAGCGAAATTGGATGTGTAAGGTAACCTTCCTGGTACATGTATATCTTGTGTGAAAGATGTTTCCTCCCAGATAAAGTTTGTGAATTTCTAAGTCTGTGCTTTCCAAATCATTTCCCATTGTGACACCATTTCAAGTTTGAACATTATTGTGACTTCTCAATGAGAAGTGGGACAGGCAGAAGAAAGCCACTGAGGAAGCATGGAAGTGGGAGTCAGCAATGGTTATCTCTGAACCCCAGATTTACACTCGCAGCTCCATTTATGATCTCAGCTGTCATGTTTGGAAGCCCTTTCTGAAGTTCTTACAGACAGTTTTCAGGATAATCTTACGAGATGGTAAAGCGACCTGCAATGTGATAGTGTCAGAGATAATGGGAACTGCAGATGCTGGAGAATTCCAAGATAATAAAATGTGAGGCTGGATGAACACAGCAGGCCAAGCAGCATCTCAGGAGCACAAAAGCTGACGTTTCGGGCCTAGACCCTTCATCAGAGAGGGGGATGGGGAGAGGGAACTGGAATAAATAGGGAGAGAGGGGGAGGTAGACCGAAGATGGAGAGTAAAGAAGATAGGTGGAGAGAGTATAGGTGGGGAGGTAGGGAGGGGATAGGTCAGTCCAGGGAAGACGGACAGGTCAAGGAGGTGGGATGAGGTTAGTAGGTAGCTGGGGGTGCGGCTTGGGGTGGGAGGAAGGGATGGGTGAGAGGACCAACCGGTTAGGGAGGCAGAGACAGGTTGGACTGGTTTTGGGATGCAGTGGGTGGAGGGGAGACTTTGAAACTGGTGAAGTCCACATTGATACCATTAGGCTGCAGGGTTCCCAGGCAGAATATGAGTTGCTGTTCCTGCAACCTTCGGGTGGCATCATTGTGGCAGTGCAGGAGGCCCATGATGGACATGTCATCTAGAGAATGGGAGGGGGAGTGGAAATGGTTTGCGAATGGGAGGTGCAGTTGTTTGTTACGAACTGAGCGGAGGTGTTCTGCAAAGCGGTCTCCAAGCCTCCGCTTGGTTTCCCCAATGTAGAGGAAGCCGCACCGGGTACAGTGGATGCAGTATACCACATTGGCAGATGTGCAGGTGAACCTCTGCTTAATGTAGAATGTCATCTTGGGGCCTGGGGTAGGGGTGAGGGAGCAAGTGTAGCATTTCCTGCGGTTGCAGGGGAAGGTGCCGGGTGTGGTGGGGTTGGAGGGCAGTGTGGAGCGAACAAGGGAGTCATGGAGAGAATGGTCTCTCCGGAAAGCAGAACAGGGGTGGGGATGGAAAATGTCTTGGGTGGTGGGGTCGGATTGTAAATGGCGGAAGTGTCGGAGGATGATGCGTTGTATCCGGAGGTTGGTAGGGTGTTGTGTGAGAACGAGGGGGATCCTCTTAGGGCGGTTGTGGCGGGGGCGGGGTGTGAGGGATGTGTTGCGGGAAATACGGGAGACGCGGTCAAGGGCGTTCTCGATCACTGTGGGGGGAAAACAGCCACCTAGAATACACCTCCTCCCACCCACCCTCCTGCAAAAAGTCCATCCCCTATTCCCAATTCCTCCGCCTCCGCCGCATCTGCTCCCACGATAAGACATTCCACTCCCGCACATCCCAGATGTCCAAGTTCTTCCAGGACCGCAACTTTCCCTTGACCGCGTCTCCTGTATTTCCCGCAACACATCCCTCACACCCCGCCACAACCGCCCTAAGAGGATCCCCCTCGTTCTCACACACCACCCTACCAACCTCCGGATACAATGCATCATCCTCCGACACTTTCGCCATTTACCATCCGACCCCACCACCCAAGACATTTTTCCATCCCCACCCCTGTTCTGCTTTCCGGAGAGACCATTCTCTCCGTGACTCCCTTGTTCGCTCCACACTGCCCTCCAACCCCACCACACCCGGCACCTTCCCCTGCAACCGCAGGAAATGCTACACTTGCCCCCACGCCTCCACCCTCACCCCTATCCCAGGCCCCAAGATGACATTCCACATTAAGCAGAGGTTCACCTGCACATCTGCCAATGTGGTATACTGCATCCACTGTACCCGGTGCGGCTTCCTCTACATTGGGGAAACCAAGCGGAGGCTTGGAGACCGCTTTGCAGAACACCTCCGCTCAGTTCGCAACAAACAACTGCACCTCCCAGTCGCAAACCATTTCCACTCCCCCTCCCATTCTCTAGATGACATGTCCATCATGGGCCTCCTGCAGTGCCACAATGATGCCACCCGAAGGTTGCAGGAACAGCAACTCATATTCCGCCTGGGAACCCTGCAGCCTAATGGTATCAATGTGAACTTCACCAGTTTCAAAATCTCCCTTTCCCCCACCGCACCCAAAACCAGCCCAGTTCGTCCCCTCCCCCCACTACACCACACAACCAGCCCAGCTCTTCCCCCCCCCCCACCCACTGCATCCCAAAACCAGTCCAACCTGTCTCTGCCTCCCTAACCGGTTCTTCCTCTCACCCATCCCTTCCTCCCACCCCAAGCCGCACCCCCATCTACCTACTAACCTCATCCCACCTCCTTGACCTGTCCGTCTTCCCTGGACTGACCTATCCCCTCCCTACCTCCCCACCTATACTCTCTCCACCTATCTTCTTTACTCTCCATCTTCGGTCTACCTCCCCCTCTCTCCCTATTTATTCCAGTTCCCTCTCCCCACCCCCCTCTCTGATGAAGGATCTAGGCCCGAAACGTCAGCTTTTGTGCTCCTGAGATGCTGCTTGGCCTGCTGTGTTCATCCAGCCTCACATTTTATTATCTTGCAATGTGATAGTGTGATTTTTGTCAGTACAACAAAGAAACAAAACTTGCTATTCCAACAATTCAATTGGATTACATTTTTGCGTTGTTATATCATTGTCAGAAGTGTTTAAATGAAGCACTGGAGCCATAGTTGAGATGAATATCTAGGTTTAGATGGTGTGTATCTACATTCTGATTTCAGTTCATGTGGGTGCGTTTGAGTAAGTTAATCATATACTATTTAGGAAATAATTTCCTGTGAAAGTGCTGCAGATGCCAAAAAATTATTTACTGAATAGTAATGTATTGGTTTTCTCTTGTCTCTCTACTAATTTCATGCTTCATTTTGTGGAGTTATTATCATTGTTTATTTTGAGGATTAGCTTTCTAACTTTTTGGTTTGAGTTGTGGACTTGAGGCAAAGCAAAGAAAATCAGTCCAATCTTATCCATTCATTTGTAACATCTGCAGTGGAAATACAGAACGTTGTTGAATGGAAAAGTGATAGTTTAATGCATATATTTTATTCTACAGTGCTCTCTAACAAGCTGATGACACTGCAGGATCTGGTCCAGTCAATTAAGGATGTACTGAGTCAACATTTCAAACGACATGTGGAACTTCAGGTAACCACAATATGCCTAGACCTGAGGAATTATTAGTACAATATGAGTTTAGAGTTCAGGTTCATTGTTTGAACTATATTGTACACTGAAGTAAACTGCAATAACGTCCTGTGATCTATTGCTCAAATAGAGACATAGAGTAACACGGCATGGAAACAAACAGACCCTTTGCCCACATTGGTCCATGCTGACACTGGTGCCCACTCAGCTAGTTCCAATTGCCCACATTTGGTCCATATCCTCTAAAACCTCCCCCATGTTCCTATCCAAATGCTTTTTAAATGTTGGTATTAACCTGCCTCAACAACTTTCTCTGCCATTCCATATATGCACCACTTTCTGCATGAAGAAGTCGCCCCTCAGGTCCTTCCTAAATCTTTCCCCACTCACCTTAAACCTTTGCCTTCTAGCTTTCAATTCCCCATCCCTGGGGAAAAAGACTAAATGCATTCATCCTATCTATGTCCCTTTATGAGTTTATACACCTCAATAAGGTCACCCCTCATTCTCCTACATTCCAAAGAATGAAGTCCTATCCTGACTGAACTTTCCCTACAATTCAAGCCTACTAATCCTGGTGACATCCTCATAAATCTTTACACAATTTCCAGTTTAACTATATCTTTCCCATAACAGGGCAACCAAACCTGTTCACAATACTCCAAATGCGGCCTCACCAATGATTTATACGACTGTAACATAACGTCCCAACTCCTATACAGAAAGCCTCAACCAATGAAGGCCAGCATGATAAATGCCCTCTTCACCACCCTGTCTACCTGTGACACCACTTTCAGCTGTGTGCTTGTACTCCTAGGTCCCTCCGTTTTGCACCACTGATCAGGCCCTTATCATTTACTGTACAAGTCTTATCTTGGTTGACTTTCCAAAATGCAACACCTTGCACTTATCTGTATTGAATGCATTTGCCAGTCCTCAACCCATTTACCCATCCGATGAAGATCCCTCTGTAATTTTCGGTAATCTTCACTACCAATGTAACCTTCTAGTATTGTATCATTCGCAAACTTACAAATCATGCCTTTTACATTCTCATCCAAATAATTTATGTAAATAACAAATAACAAAGGTTCTAGCACTGACCTCTGTGGCCCATCACTAGTCACAGGCTTCCAGTCGAAAAAATAGCCTTTCACTATTACCCTCTGCTTCTTACCATCAAGCCAATTTTGAATCCAGTTAGGTAGTTCTTCCTGGATCCCATACAACCTAACTTTCATGATTAGCCTGCCAAGCAGGACCTTGTCAAGAGCATTACTAACATCCATAAAGACAACAACTGCATCCCTACCCTCATCTGTCCTCTTGGTTACATCTTCGAAAAACTCTAAAAGATTTGTCCCACTTGACTTCCTGCGCAAATCCATGCTGACTGCCCCTTATCAAACTTTGACCATCCAAAGGTTGATCCTGTGCCTCAGCATCCTCTCCAATAGCTTTCCTATCGCTGATGTCAGGTTCACTGCCATGTAGTTTCTGGCTTGTCTTTGCTACCTTTCTTAAACAATGGAATGATATTTGCCACCCTCCAGTCTTCTGGAACTTCACCAGTGGCTAAAAATGAAGCAAAAATCACTTAAAGGGCCTCTGCGATTTCTTCCCTAGACTCCCACAACATCTGAGGATAGACTTGATCAGTTGCAGGGGATTTATTCACCTTAATGCACTTTAAGGTTGCAAACACCTACTTTCTGGTAATATGCATGCAGTCCAAAACATCCCCACTTGTTTCCCTTATTTTCTTAGCATCCATGACTCTCTCCTCAGTTAAAATCTGAAGAGAAACATTCATTAAAATTCTCCCCCATCTCCTGTGGCTCCACGCGTAGAACGCCATGCTGATCTTTAAGGGGACCTATTCTCTCTCTAGTACTCTTCATATAGCTATTGAACTTATTGGGATTATTTTTAAGCTTATCTGCCAGATCCATCTCATACCTACTTTTTGCTCTTCTGATTTCCTTCTTAAACATGCTCCTACACTTTTTATCATCATCTAAGGATTCACTTGAGCACAATAGCTTAAACCCGATCTATGCTGCCTTCTTTTCCTGATCAGAGCCTCAATATTCCTTGTCAGCCACGGATCCCTAAACCTGCCAGCTTTTCCCTTCACCCTAACAGGGATATACTGTCCCTGGACTTTTGATATCACACTTTTAAATGCCTTCCCATTTGCCAGTCATTCCTTTTTCTTCAAACAAACTCATCCAGTCAACCTCTGCTAGATCCTGCCTAATGCCCCCAAAATTGGCCACGATTCAGTTTGGCACCTTAACCTGTGGACCTGTCCTATCTGTTTCCATAACTAAGAATTATCGTCACTCGACCCAAAGTGCTTTCCGACTGACACTTCTTCAGTACTGCCTGACATTGTTTCCTAAGAGGAGGTCCTGTGTTGCGTCCTTTACACACTGTGTGGCCCAGTCAATACAGGGGAAATGGAACTCTCCAACCAGTACCACTGTTATTCACACAAGTATCTACAATTTCTCTACACATCTCCTTTAGTACCCGCTGGCTATTTGGGGGTCTAAATACAATCCCAACAGAGGGATCATCCCCTTCTTGTTTCTGAGAACTAACCATATTGCCTCATCTGCTAACTCCTTAAAAATAAAACCCATTCTGAGCACTGTTATGTCCTCCCTTATCAAAAGGGCAACTCCCCCTTCTTGCTTATACTTTTGTCGTTCCTGTAACTTCTGTATCCTGTAACATTGAACTGTCAGTCCTGCACAATTCTCAAGCACGTTTCTGTTATGGCTATAATATCCCAGTCCCCATGAGAATTAGATGTCACTGCTGACCAGCATTTGTTGCCTGACCCTAATTGCCCTTGACAAGGTGGCTATGAGCTGCTTTCTTGAACTGCATCAGTCCATGTCCTGTAAGTTGACTGAACGCCTTCACCCTGTCCTGATTGTTGCGAAAGAAGGAGATGGCAAGAATATGTTTTTAACTGGACCAAGTGAAGCAGGTTTGGTTTTCTGGGCTCCACAAGCAAAATTGTGTGTAACCTGTACCTGGATCCTCATTGCCGCAGACTTCAGTGAACATTCTCTCAAATTTATTTGACTCCCTAGGGTCTTCCCAGGCCCTGGCTTTTTCTTTGTCTGATTTTCTCTTTGTCCATTTGCGTTCACGCCTCTCCCACCTCTTACTACCTCACCCTCACATGCCCTTTTCCACCCATTCTCGTCCTCTCTTGCACTTCTGTCTAGCTCTCCTTGTCCAATCCCCAACTCACTCTCTCTGTTTCTTGCCGCACCCAAGTTACTCTCTCCCTCAGGTGAGACTTGAACTCGGCCTTACTGTTCAAATGTTCAGTTTTCTGTCAATTTTTTGTTTGTCTAATTATTGCTACATTCAGAAAGCAATATATTTTTCAGTTTCTGTAGATGCATTCAAAGCTGTTGATTATCTTCAATTTTCCACAACTATTTCCTGTTTAGCCTCTATAGTTTTGCTGCACTTTCTTTCTTATTGAAGCTCTTTATAATTTTCAAAGTTTACTGAATCTGCTCCCATGGAGGAGATCCAAGTATCTTGATTGTCCTTATGGCAGAAGTTTCCCATCTTGTTGAATCAATGCTGAAAGCACTCAGTTGCTTAAATCTTTTCTTATATTTTAACAGCCAAACTTGTCGATGGTACTTGAATTGTTTAACTGCTTTTTAAATCGATAGATCTTCATTCTTTTGTTTCAAGCACTTGTGTATGAATATTAAATACAGTTAGTCTTTTGTGGCTTTACATTGAATCTTCAGAGAACTGTCTGTTTAAACACCTAGATTTCTTTGCTAATTCCCACATCTTTAGTGTCTCTCTTTTAAAAGTGAACGTATATTCATTTTTATACAAAGTTCTTTATGTATGGCTTTTTGGCTCACCTGTCTGTCCTTCTAGAGGTTGTTACATATCTCCTTTATGTCATCTGCAAAATAACAGAATTTGCAGGAGTTCCTTTATATGGATTTCAGAGGTTCAAGGAGAAAGGTGATGTTCTGCCAAAGGACTAGGAGAAGGTTTATAAAAAAAAAGTGACCTTGCCAAAAATGTTTGCATTTGAATAAATAACCAAAAAACAGTTAAGATGCTCATGCTCACGCTCACCCAATCGCTAATGCAAGTCTAAACCATTTATTACAAGAACAGCACAGAACCTTGGAATAAACCTTATCCAAAGCTAGCATCATCTATTTTCTCCAATTCAACAGCAGTTATTTGAAGAAGAGCTAGTGATATTCCCAAATGTTCTGATCAAAATTGTCTGTTAGTCCCCAAAATTACACTGTAGTGAATGGGCTCTTACTGTGCTCAAAGTAGTGGTTGTTTTAATGCTGGATTTGGAACTCTTTGGAATAAGTGTCATGCAGCTCAAAAACAGAAGCTGCTGGAAAAGCTGAGCAGGTCTGCGCAGCATCTGTGAAGAAAATAAGAGTTAATATTTTGGGTCTAGTGACCTTTCCTCACAACTGGCCTTTTTAGGGCTGTTATGTGAAAGATCAGTGCAAAACACTGATTTCAAAATATATCTCAATAGTTCTTTCAGTTATTTCTTAAATTCACAATTACTCTTTGTCTGAAAGGTTGTTTCTGATTCCATGTGCTGTTTCATAGTTATGTTCTGAAGAATTTGTGCTCTAGAGTATTATTTCATCAGGGTGTGCTTTTCATGTTCAAAACCTATTGTTGAAATTTAACTTTTAGAAGCAAGTTATCTGTTATTTATTGTGCTGCATTGTGTTTTTTTTTTGTTGTCCAATTGCAGATTCTCGAATCAAAACAAGAGCTCACATTCATGGTAACTGCCGGCTCCATTGTTTTCTCTGGACCAGCTGTGCTTAATTCGCTCACTCAATCTGCACTTGTTAGTGGCAATGCCCCACTCATCCTTTCCCTCCAGCCAGCTCGATCTGTGCCAGACCATCAGGCTCAGGTTAAAATTGGTGAGGCCATTCAATACGTTGACTGATTCATTGGCAAACTGTTAATACTCAAATAGCGTGACTGGTTCAAAGTTTTTGACACCTGCATTCAATCCAAAGTTTATCACACCAAGCTGCCAGGTGAATGACATGTATTCGGGCATGATTTACAAATAAAGTAGGTTATGGAGCTCTCTTAACTGAACTGACTGGTTATGGTAATGAGTCATATAAATCTAAAGGTTTTAGCTTGCGACCCTTGTCTCAGTTGAGTTTGTACAATTATATTGGCCTTACATTTCTGCCCTAAACACAGATTTCCTGCCTAATTCAGGAATGTTATGAGCCTATTATTGGAGGAATCAAGCCTTTAAGGAAGGAGAAATGTGAGGTGGCCAGCAATATTCTTCTCCCTACCAATAATAGTAAAGAAGATCCAGCAGCTATTGTCTGTAAATAAATTTTGAACGCAAAGCTGGGGAGAAAGAAGGTTGGAAAGGCAGCAATCCATCCTTCCATTTAGGGACATTAAACCTGATTGAGATTTTTCTTCTGTGATTTCTTATCACTTGTTATGGAGTCTGAGTTTCATCCATCCTGCTATCTGTTGCCATGGAGACTGTGAGCTTCTGTTGTCTCTCTCTCTCTCCTCTACCTACCCCTGCTGCTAAACTATTGCCTGAGAATCTTCTCCACATTCTGACACTTTTAATCTCTGCTGAGGATGGATCCTGTTATTATTCTTGTCAACAGGATGGCAATCTGTGAGGATATAATCAGCAATCAGCACATTTGGTGATCATGACTTTTGGCAGTGCCTGCAACCTCATGGAGGACTGTCCATTACCTCAAAAATAATCAGTTAGATTAATAAGACATGAAATCTGCTGCCAGTGCAGCCTCAAGAGCAAGGTAAAGGAAATGGAGGAGAAAAGAAAGGTGCTTCTTGCATACACTCACACATCAATCGCATCTTCACTGAGCACTTCATTAGTTGTGAATTTTTAAGTCAGATTGCACTCTTTCTGTATCTCTCTGGGTCAGGTTTTCACCTTTGGGGCAGATAATGGGAGTTGAGAAAATCTCAGCTTCATGTATTTATCTTGTACCCATAGAAATACCCGATCCAGAGACATGATTTTCATTGCTAGGCTGATGCCTCCTAATGTTAGACCAGCTAACCCTGGAAAGGGTTTAGACCTAGATGTGGGCTGTTCCTATAGAAGGAATGGTGCACTTCAGTGTGATGAGTGAAGCCTCTGAACTAGCAGAACTTGATTGTGCTCTTCAGGATTTTAGAACAGAATGGTTAGACCATCAGAATTACGAAAGGTTCTTGACAGCAGATTCAGAAATAAATCGTAAAACATAGTCTCAGTGTTTGAGGGGAATAAACTAAAACATGACCCTTAAGTAAGGATTTGAAAAGCTGGTATAAGAGTGATATTTCTGAAATTGAGTTGTAATGGATGGTATTTGGAAGCAAGGTGAAATTTCATTTGGATGTTTGTGTTTAGATCTTTCTAATGTAGCATATATATCTAACCTTGTTTAGTAATGAACTTTTATGCCCTGTTGTTAATGGATATCTGCAGCCTCATGACAACATGTCAGTGATTGACCAATTTAAAAAAAACAGATGATCCAGCAAGTCCAATTTCATTCTGGGATATGACCTGTCCAGCATTATCATCAGCTGATATAATGTTAACTGCAAAAAGGGAGTTCGGAGTTGGTGGAAAAACTGGTGAGAAAATGAAAAGAGGAAGGATTTATCCTGTAGAAGATGCCCATGACCAAATGTACCGTGAGAACAGGGACTAGCCACTGTCCTGATCTTAACACATATATATTGGAATTAATCTTCTCAGATTGTCAGAATGGTTACATTGTCACCAGAAATGCAGCACATATATGTTCACTCAGGTGAAGCAAAAAAAGTCCTATTTCAACAAAGATTTCAGTAGAACAGTTATTTGGTATATTGATATTGTGGAATAAGTATATCTAGTGCTATGGAGATTAACTTAGACTTTGATGCAAAATTACCAGTTTCCAACAAGTCTTCATCAGATGGCAGCAAAACATGAATACCTATTGTTGCATTGACAACCTGGATGGAACAACCAAACATCCTGATATTCTGACTCAGTGGTAGAGTTAAGAAGTTTGAAAGTGTTCTAATGAAAACCACAGGGCAAGAGGACACATTCACAGTGGTACTAGCCTGCGTGACTGATGGAATAAAACTAAATTTTATGGTCGTTTTCTAACTTCACACAGCTTCCTGCAGAGGTTCGTTTGAATGTCCACGAAAATGTTTGCAAGATGATGATGCAGTGATGTTGTGCGTAATTCATGGTGTTGGAGTAGGTATTCTGGTGGCCTGTGCAAATAACACAACCTATTAGTAGCCAATAAGACCAAGAGAAAGCTGTCGAGAAATAACATGCAATTTGGAGTTATACCACAGGAACTAATGTCTACAATTTAATCCTTTGACATGTCTGAACAAACTAATTAGGAACCAGGTTTGTATCAAATGGAATAGTTGATTGGTTGAGACAAAAAAAATTCATGAAGAATGCTGCCTTGCTTGCTGTTTTGTGGTTTTGAAATTATAGGTGACTATTGATACACGAACTGTCCTTATATTTGCTTTCAGATTTGATGCATGTGGAGCAAAATAACTCATTGTAGAGAGAGGCTTCTGAAACTGAAAATACTAACTTTAATCTTGAGCCAGATCCTTGACCATAATGCCATTGCCAAATTTGCTTTTGATGAACCCTGCGTTGGATGTGTGCATGACTAATTTGAATATTTTTAAAATTTAATCAATGTTGTTCAGAATTTTCTTGTGGAATTATTTAATTAATTAAAATACTGATTTAATTTGAATTGCTGGTGTTATCTATCTTTTTGTATAAAGATTGCAACCACCAAAACCAGCTATTGTGCATTATAAACTATATGTCAACCTCCATCTTTGAAATAACTTTTCAAAGGTTTGAAGGTTGACCTAAACATTTTAGTATAAACAAAAGTTTAATACCTTTAATGTTTTTAAAGCTTAACTGTCTCATCTGTTTCTCTTTCAATTTCATCTCTCTTCAGTTTTCTGTACTCGATCAAAAGTTAATTTTTAATTCTTGGTTCAGACTTGTCTTTTTCAGTGAAGATTCTTCAGTATGATTGAAGAATTTTGCAATTTCTTATCCTGTTCACATGCCATGTGGTGGGCAACACAGTGGATCCAATAAGAACAGGACTCAAAAGTGTGTTGGAAACTTGCAGGTGGTTGTCAGCGAAGTGAAGGACGTGCTGTTCCTTTGCTACTGACCGCAGAATCTGGCCCTCTGTCCCTTTTTCCAATTTATTAGTAAATTCCTCAAAAAAAATCAATTAGATTAATAAGACCTGAAGTTTTTGGCCAGTTTGACAGAACAATGCCACATTAACTGACCATGATCAGCTCAGTAGTGTAATAGAATGTTTATTATTAGTACCATCTATTGTACGGAATTATACATATTTTATTTTTGGATTATAAGCTGGAATGGAAGTTGGACACTCTTGTATAGCTGAATACCAGGAGAGTTTTTTGCAACTTGGGAAAATGTACATTTTTGGCTGTGCACGACAATGTTACTTCTTGAAGCAATGAGAGGATACTTTGAAACAGAGTGGTACCATGTGTCTTTGAGTTATGTGAAAACTGCCTGACTCATCAAGCTGCAGTTTGTGACAGATCTGTCAGTTGCAGAGATGCTCAGATGTAGGACATCTGTGTGTGTGTGTGTGTGTGTGTGTGTGTGTGTGTGTGTGTGTCTCCGTGTCTCTGTGTCTCTCCGTCTGTCTCATGCCTCTTCTCTCTATATGATCAAAAAGACATAGAAAAACCAAGAAGCATAAATAATTCTAATGAGGAAAAGCCAGGATCAACAATTGAAATGAAGAATTACTATTGCTTTATAGACTACAGTGTACGACCATTGTTAAAATCAAAAAGAATCATGACAGACAATTTAGCCCACTTTTGGGGTCTAGACTTTTGATCTTCAGAATTTTGTTTCCCCAGTCTCTATCTTTCCATCTGTGATGTTTGTGTTAAACTGTCTGTTTTTTGTCTGTCTTAATCGTGAATGAGTTGTGCATGAAGTTGGATTTTTTAAAGAGGTGTAGTTTAAGTTGTATAGTAGGTTAGTAACCCTATTGTTTCTCTCCTGACTGTTAAAGTTAAGTGTGTTTACAATAAATAGTTGTTTTCTCTTAATAACAAGACCTAGTGTGAATTGTTTTTGTCCTAAATAGCAATCAAGCAAATTTGTCATGTTGGTTTAATTGGGTATTTACACACTTTGCAATGGCTTGTGAGGCTCAATTATTAGTGCAGTCTTCTGAGTTAAATCGTGACTTCATTTATATCATTTGTCTAAGAAAATCTTCATGGCACAACTGAAGTTTTTTTTTCATTAGATCTTAAAATGCATTTGTTTTCATAACGAATGCAAAACGGTAATCCCCTCAATGACACTTGACCTGGGTCCAATTTCTTTCCAAGACAGTGCTGAAGCTTGTGATATGTTTAGTTTTGAGCCTCCTTGGCAAGAGATGTATATTACTTTGCCTCAAGTAGAGCTTTGAGCATGCATTGTTTGAGGTGCATCCCCCACTGCTCAAACAACAAGAGCTGTCAAGGTGATGGTGCCAAATTACTACTTCTAAACTAGAATGTGCTAAATTCTGCTGAGAATACTGAAAATTAGTGTGATACTGAAAGGTAAAAAAACTTAAGATGTGAGTAAGGTGAAAGAGTAAACATAGATTTGTTTCTGCTCTGAGGCTGGCCTTAAGTGTGAGAGATATTCTGAGTATACTGTCACTTCTCATTGGAATCTTTCGAAGAATCTAGGCATGAAAGTCGTACAGTGTTGTGCTAGCTTCACATTTTATTCTAATTTTGTGATTTTATAACTTGAGTCACAATGTATGATTTTTCATGTGATTTTCCGATTTCAAGTTCTGCATCCTAAACCTCTCAAGAAACGTGTCCTTTGACTTGTTTTAGAATAAGCATTGAGCAGTGTTTACAGTATGCTTTTGAGAACAGCTATGTCTTGCTATTCAGGCAAAATGTATTTGAAAGCAGTGCACTCTTTCTTTAAAGAACACCATAAATAAGATCAGGTAATATGCCATTAAAAGTAATTCTGTGTATGCAACAACTTTGGGAAAGAAAATGTAGCGTGCATTTTCAAAGAAGGTGGAGAGCAAAATTGAATACTCAAACATAAAAGATTTTGACTTACTTGATTCCCTGGTTTTATATCTATTAACATTATACAAGAAAACTAAGTTATGGGAGAGGTTGGAAAGATCTGGACATTTCCGGCTTGCAAATAAGACAAATGAGGGTTACACAGATTATGAAGTTGGATGGAAAAGGTTGCTCTCCACCTCTGTTCCGATTAGACCGTGAGATAATAAGATATTGGAGTATAATTAGGCCATTCAGCCCATCCTGTCTGCCCTGCTATTCAATCATGGCTATCAGTCAACCCCATTCTCCTGCCTTCTGCCCTTCACCTTTGATTATCAAGCCATCAAGAACTTATCTATCTCTGTCTTTAAGACAATCAATGACTTGGCCTCCACAGTTCTCCGTGGCAATGAGTTCCACAGATTAACCACCCTCTGGCAGAAGAAATTCCTCCAAAGCTCAATTCTAAAGGGTCATCCCTTCACGCTGAGACTGTGTCCTCAATTCTAGTGTCTCCTACTACTGGAAAATCTTCTCAATGTCCACTTTATCGAGGCCTCTCAGTACTCTGTGTAAGTTTGAATGCAGTCATCCCTCATCCTTCCAAACTCCATTGAGTACAGATCCAGAATCCTGAACTGCCCCTCATATGCCACGTCCTTCATCCCCAAGATCATTCTTGTAAACCTTCTTTGCACCCGTCTAATGCTAGCACATCCCTCCTGAGATACACAACCCAAAATGGCTCAGTTTCCCAAATGTGGTCTGACCAGAATCCTCTGCAGCCTCAGCAGTACATCTCTGCTGTTATGTTCTAGCTCTCTTGAACTGAATGCTAATATTGAATTTCCCTTTCTAGCTGCCACCTGACCTGCATGTTAACCTTAAGAGAATCTTGGACTAGAACTTCCAATATCCTTTCTGCTTTAGATTTCCAAAGCCTTTCCCTGTTCAGAAAGTAATCTATACCTCTTCTTCCCAGCAGAGTGCATAACCTCATAATTTCCCACATTGTATTCCATCTGCCACTTTTTTGCCCACTCTCCCAGCCTGTACTTCTGCAGCCTCCCCATTTCCTCAACACTACTTGCCCCTCCACCTATTTTTGTGTCACCTGTAAATTTAGCAACAATGCCCTCCATTCCTTCATCCAGATTGTTAATCTATAATGTGAATAGATGTCAACTCATGCAGAACTCCACTTGTCGGGGGAACTGCCTTAAAAGAGACCCTTTTATCCCTACACTCCGCCTTCTGCCAGTCAGTCAATTCTCTATCCACATGATCCCTTGCCCCTAATACCATGGTCTGTTATCTTATTTAGCAGACCCCTGTGCAGCACCTTGTCAAAGGTCTTCTGGAAATCCAAATAGATCACATGTACTGGCTGTCTTTTGTCTAATTTTCTCATTACCTCCTCAAAGAATTCTAACACATTTGTCGGCTATGATCTCTTCTTGACAAAGCCTTGCTGACCCATTCCCATTTTACCATGGTCTTCCAAGTTATCCGCAATTTCATCCTTAAATATGGATGTGAAATCTTAGCAATGACCGAGGTCAGGCTAACTGACCTATTGTTTTCTGTCTTCTGCCTCCCTCCCTTCTTGAACGGGGATGTTACATCAGCAATGTTTCTATCCTCTGGCACCCTACCTGACTTTAGTGATTCCTGAAAGATTACTGCCTCCATAATCCCCTCAGCAATCTTCGTCCAAACTCTGGGTCACAGTCCATCCAGACAGGGTGATTAATCCACCTTCAGACCATTTGGTTTACCCAAGACTTTCTCCTTGATGATGACCACTCCCCACTGTCCCCTGATTCCCTTGAAGTTCTGGTTTTCTCCATAGTCTTCCACTATGAAAACTGGTGGAAAGTACCTTTTCAGTTCCTCCACCATTTCTTTGTTTTTCAATACCACTTCCCTAGTCTCATTTTCCAGAGGTACAATGCCCACTCTTGCCTCTTTCTTACCTTTTAGATATCTTGGAGAACTCTTGCAGTCTTCATTTATATTACTAGGTAGCTACTGTCATATTTCATCTTCTCTCCGCACTTATTGCCATGGTTGTGAGGCTAGATGCAAACTGCTGTTTGATACGTTTAATACAATGATAAAATAGAATGAATGGTTTGTAGAATTTAAAAACATTTCATTCATTCACTTAGACCTGTTATTATATGAAAGATGTTCTAAATTGTCAACTTGCTTATCAATTTGCAGTTGTGACTTTTGTAGAATTGTCTGAGCAAGAAATGTTTAAATTCAGCATTTTTTAACTGATACACTTGATATCACACACATTAAACCAGAGAGTATGGCCTCTCTGTCACATATTTGGGGTCTTTGTACCGTTTCCTTCACTATACCTTTTTTAAAAACGTTCTCTTATTTGTTCCTAACTCTCTTTTGTTTTCCTCTTGGCTGATTAGTGCTATAAAGCATGTTGTGATGAGGAAAGCTGCGTTTGGAGTTGGATAGTAGGAAAAATGTGGCTCTCTGTGACTTATATTCAGCTTCTTTCTGCCAATGAGCCATAACATCTCCTCTCCATCTTTGAGCCTTTGCCATCACTTTCCTTTATCTGCTTCATTTTAAACCATTATTCAATCTTGTATCTTCACGTTGCACTTAACTGTCAGAGCCATCTGTGCATTTGGCAGTTACACTTCTGTTTTATCTCAAAGATATTCCTTGCTCTTGTTTTAAAAAAAATCTATAAAATGCCTGTGGATCAACATTTCCTGAAGACATTCAGTAATTTATGGGGTGGTAGCATTGGAGAGGGTGCAGAATAGGTTTATTAGAAAGCCACTTGAGGGAGGGGAAGAAATGTTGCTTTATTAGCAATGTCCATAACCTGTGAAACAACAGGGAATAAATTTGTTGTTCTTAGAATAGAGAAGTCAAGAGGAAATTTAGTTGAGCAGTTCTGAATTATGAATAGTTTTAACAGAGATAGGTAGAGAGAAAATGTTTCCAAGCCAGTAAGGCCAGTAACTAGAGGTAAGATAATTAGCCAGGGAGTTGGGGGAGGTAAGAGTTTTTTTGTGTGGCAATTTGTTAAATACTAGAGTTTGGAATGCACTGTCTCAAAAGGGGGCAGAAACAGGCCATTGCAAAAGCAGGGAGGATCATGCAATCTGGTTATCAGAAAGTGGCGATGTCCCGTTTACCAAGATCCAATTGTTCTTTTGGTTATTATGAACCAATGATGTGTTTCTGACACTTAGTGCAACCTTCAAAAATTTCTTGTCTAATCCCTCTCCCTCCTCTTCAGTTCTTCAGTTTGTCCCTCGTTATGTTGATGTGAGATTTTGCAACTTCACTCAGAGAATTGAGAAAGGATTGACTATGGCATTGACAGAAGTTTACAGAAGACGACAAGAAAGAGAAGGCTTCACAGTCCAGGTGAGGGTGAGCTTGACTTGTCGATGAAACGACATCCTTCAAGTGAAATGTTCTTCTGCTTGTTACAGTGGCTGAAGATCCTATTAAATATCTCCAAATGAGCATGATCTTCCCAAAGTTGTGACAATTACATCTCCATACAGAATAGTGAATGCCATTTCCCATTCAAAGACTGATTAAATCTAGATTGATGTCTCAGTTTAGTACCCAGGAAGTAATACAAAGCCAGAGGAATACCCTCCTGCCCTCTCAAATGTAGATATGGCACTGATTCAAAGTACAGCAGAGAACACTTTCCCTGTCTTCCAAGTGTCCAATATTTATCTGTCAACCAATATCACTAAAGCAGTTCATCTGGTCAAGGTCAGAGCTTACTGGAACTGGCAAGTGAATTACATTGGTCATTTGTTAGTTTTGCCATTTCCATGAAATTTTTTGCACAGCAAGTTGGAGCTTAAAGCACTGCAGCGTCTTTTACAGGCCATTTGGATCATGGTCAAGCATTTGTATGTCCCTTTAAATAACTTAAATAGTGAATCTGAGTTGATAGACAGGTCAGAGCTTGAACCAGGAATTATAAGGAACATAAGAACTAGGAGAAGGTGATTCAGCCCTCTAGCCTACTCAGCCATTTAATACAGTCATGGTTAATCTCATCTTGGCCTCAGTTCCACTTTCCTGCCCAACCCTCCATAACTCTTTAATGTGTTACTAATGAAAAATCTGTTTATGGCCTCATTAAATTTATTCAGTATCTTGGCATCCACCGTGCTGTTGGGTAGCGAATTCCACAGAATCATGATCTTTTGAGAGAAGTAATTCCTCCTCCCAAATCTGCCGCCCCTTATTCCAAAACTGACTGACTTCTCGATCTACATTTCTCCACAGGGGAAGTATCCGCTCAACGTCCACTTCATCAACCTCCTTTAACATCTTATATACTTCAATTTAAATCTCCTTTCATTCTTCTAGAGAGTGAAGGCCTGAACTGCTCATTCTTTCCTCATACGACTAGCTTTTCATTTGTGGAATCAAGCCAATGAACCTTCTCAGAACTGCGTCAAATGCAATAACATTCTTCCTCAAGTAAGGGGATCAGATTCGTTCATAGTGCTCCATGTGCCGCGTCACCAATGCCTTATACGGTCGCAGCAACACTTCCCTACCTTTATACTCCTTTTGTTTTAGCAATTAATACTGAAATTCCATTTGTCCTCCTTATTACCTGTTGTGCCTCCATTCTTGCTTTTTTAAAATTTATTCATAATGTCTCGCAGATCTCTGCATTAAAGTATTTTGAGGTTTTTTCTCCATTTAGACAATACGTAGTTTATCTGTATTGAACTCCATCTGCCAAGTTTGGTTATTTCACCTAACCTATCCATATCTATTTATAAATTTCTTATTTTCTCATTGCAACTTATTTTCCTATTGATTTTAGTGTCATCTGCAATTTTGGCTATAATACGTTCTTTCTCTGCATCTAAGTCATTAATAAAAAATTTTAAATAGTTGGGGCTCAAGGACTGAACCCTGTAGCAGCCCACTGGTTACAGCTTGCCGACTAGACTAAGATCCAGTTATGCCAACTCTGGCTAACCAGTAGAAAGCAATTCTCCATCTAGCTAGTATATTACCCATAATACTGTGTGATTTGACATTTTGCATAAACATTTTTGCAGCACCTTATCAAATGCTTTCTGGAGGTCCAGATAAACCATATCTACAGGATGCCCATTATCCCCTTGAGCAGACAATTTCCCCTTCATAAACACATGCTGACTCTGGTCGATTGTATTTTGACACGGAATACTGCATCAGGTAACTCACCTCCTGATTCCTCAAAGCCTGACCAGCATCCACAAGGCACAAGTCACAAGTGTGGTTGAATACTCCCCACTTACCTGGGTGAGCACTGCCTCAACAAAACTCCAGAAGCTTGACACCATCCAGGACAAAGAAGCCCACTTGATTAGCACTACATCCATAAGCATTCATTCCCTTCATCATTGACGCTCTGTAACAGCAGTGTGCATTGTTTACAAGGTGCATCACAGAAATTCACCAAAGATCCTCAGATAGCACCTTCCAAACCCACAACCACTTCCATCTAGAAGGGCAAGGGCATTGGACATACAGGAACACCACCACTTCTAAGTCAGGACGGTGAGTGACTTGGAAATATGTCACCGTTCCTTCAATTTTGCTGGTTCAAAATCCTGGAATTCCTTCCCTAATGGCATTGTAGGTCAAGCCACAGCAGGAGGACTGCAGCGGTTCAAGGAGGCAGCTCACCACCACCTTCTCAAGGGCTACTAGGGGTTGGCCAGAAACGCTGGCGAGCCGGCAATGCCCACATCCCACAAATGAATAGAAAAAAAAATTTCATCTGTCCCATTTACTGCCTCCTTTAGTAATGATTCCAACAATTTCTCAATGACAGACCGTAAACTTAACTCGTCTATAGTTTCCTACTTTTGGCCTCCTTCACTTTTTGAAAAATGACATTGTATTAGCATTTTTCCAATACACTGAAACCTTTTCAGAATCCGGGGAATGATGTACTATTTTAACAAATGCATTCACTGTCACCGCTGCTACTTCCTGAAGACTCGAAGATGTAGGCCATCACATCCCAGAGACTTGTCTGTCTTAAATCTCAGTTGTTTGCACGGTACATTTTCCCTGGTGACAGTGATTGTCTTTTTCTGTAACTTTCGCATTACTTGTTGCTATTGGGATGGTTTCAATCACCTCCACTGTAAAAACGGAGGTAAAATTTGGATTTAGTGTCTTTGCCATTCCTGGTTTCCATTATTAACTCCCCAGCCTTGTCCTCTGAATGACCAACATTCACTTGAGCTGCTGTCTTCCTTGAAATGTAGGAGCTGTTGCTATCCACTTTTATATTTTGCATTGATTTTCTTTCTTAATTAGCCTTTGCACTTTTTAAAGACTTTTACAATATGGTATTCCTTAGTTATCGCCTTTATGTTGTGTGTAACTTTGTTGCTTAGCTACGGATGCTTCCACTTCTTGTTAGAATGTTTCATCCTCTCTGGAATATATTTCAGATGCGAGATGTTGGATATCTTCTTAAATGACTGCCACTGTTCATCGACTACCTATTAGTCGTCTTGCTCACTTCATAGGGCCAAGTCAATTTTCATGCCTGTGTAATTACTTGCAATTCCAGAACACTAGTGAGAGTCTAGGTTTCTTGTCCTCAACCTGAATTTGAAATTCCAACATGCTATGATCACTATTCCATAGACAACCCTTTGCTATGAGATCATTCATTGATCCCATTTCATTAAACAAAACTAAATCTAATGTAGCTTGATCCCTGATTGTTTTTCCAACATATTGCTCCAAGAAACAATCTCTACTGTGCTCTATGAACTCTCCGTCAAGACTATCCTTGCCAATTTGATTTGTCTGTATGCATATTAAAATCACCGATTTATTACTGTCATATCTTTCTTCCAACCTTCCCAGTATGTCCCGGTTTAAACTCTGAGCTGCTGTAGATCTATGTTAGTTTTCCTCCAGATTACTCTCACTGGAGGTTTCTTTCCCTTGCAGTTTCTTATTTCTGCTTATTTCTACTCATCTATTTTCTCGTCTGATCCGCTAACTCAGCACAGGTCCGGAGGCATCTAGCTGGAAGACTCTTGATCTTTGTGCTCAGTTAACACAGGGAAGGGAGATTTTCCTGCAGAAACTGCTTGCTCTGCCTCTGCTGGGTGTGTTTGAGGACTGTGTCGAGACAACTTTACTCCATATCTAACCCTGTGGTGTACCTATCCCAAGTGTCATTGAATACAGTTCTCCTGTTGGTAGCCCACAATGCCTCAAGGATATCTCACAAAATGTGTATCCTTCATGTGATGATGGAATTTCATATCCACAAAGACACATCGACAGATACTGTCATGGAAGGAAGTATGTGTGACAGGTAGCTAGGACAGAATGAGGTCAAAGACATATTCCTCTAGATGATGTTCAGCACAGAGGAGTATTAGTTTATTATCGGAGATTGGTGTTGGATGGAGGGTTGAGGAGAGATGAAGGATAATCAGCAGAAGGTTTGCTTGGTTGACCAGTGCCATGCGATTTCATCGGGTCTGGAACCGGCGTTGAAGATGCACAGGGCTGTCACCTGTAGTGAGTATGCTTTGCCAGTGTCTCACCCATGTATTGTTTGGGATGTTGCCTGAGGTATTATCTTATAAGTTTGACGTTTTCAGGTTTTTGCTTAACTAGTATGTGACAACTCTTCCTCTGATTGGTAGAAAACCCCAGTTGCAGGTAAGGAAGACTTTTCAGGGGTAATAGGGCCATTTGCCATGTTGTTTCTGATGCCTAGGACAACCCCAGCTGATTCTTCTGGTTTTGTTCCTTTCTTTAGACTTTGTAACATTTTGATACAACTGAATAGCTAGGCCAATTTGTTTAAGAGTTGATGGAAGATTTTCTTCCCTAAAGGCCATTAGTGAATCAGATGGGTTTTTTGCAGCGATTTGGCAGTTGCTATATGGTCACCATTGAGCTGGTTTTTATTGAATTTAAATTCCATCGGCTGCCATGATCGAATTCAAGCCTGCCTCCCTGGAACATTAGCCTCTGGATCTGTATTACTCATCCAGTCCAGTGAAATTACTACTACTTCAGCACCCCTCCCTGTCTGGCTTGCGACATTTGGGGTTCAGGTTACCATGTCATCGTGATAATGAAACACTTTTTATGTCCATGATTGAAGCAGCTCAGTAACATTGCATCTTATTAATTAAGTGAAGAAATTCTGTACACACCTAAACTATTCCCTAGTGCATTCATCCTAAACTGCATTAAATCTGAATCAGTCTTTCCTGATATTCCACTACCAGACATGTAAATTGTTTTAAATATTTCCCCCCACAGGGGTTCAGACACAGTGGTACTCTGATGAGGTGAGATGCTACCTATCTTATGCAGATTGTTATGTTGTCATGTGTACCTGCTGACCGTGCAGGTTTATTTGACAAAGATTGAGGAGAGCTGCTTCTGCAAGCCCACGTTGATCCATGAGCCAAATACAGAGCTTGACCATTCTGTCTCAAGAAAACTTGAAGCCAATTTCCACTATACGGATGGTATTCTTAGCAGAATTCAAGATCACCTCAATCTTAAGCTTTTATGTCTCTATGTTCTACAAGTTTAGCATAAGGATGTCTGCAGTATCCAGCAACTCGCTTCCCACAGTTTTCCAGAAAGGTGGTTGATAGATTGTTTGCCCTGACCAGCCCTTTCATCTTCCTCGTTAAAGATTATGGCAAGTCTATCAGTTTCTAAACAGTTGGATTTCATAAAGTACAAGAGTTACCAGTGGCACCATATGGCCATGTAGACAATAGGCCCTTCCTCCTTTGGGGGAATCTCTATCTCTTGCTCAGCATCTAAACGCTTGAACCACATAACTTGTTGAACCGCAAGCCCTTCATCCTTCACCTTTAGTTGAATTGGCACTTAGAACATGTTATGCAAGATGCTGACTTTTTTCTGTAAACTGATCAGCTACTCTTATGTCACAGTGATCAAACTATTGATCCTAAGACTCATCAAACAGCAGCGCATTGCAGTTAAGTTTCATGGTTGTGTTCAGTGTCAGCCTACTGATGTGCTTCTAGCCTGATTTTGGTTTTTTTTAAACTCTTTTTGTTTATGTAGGATGGCGTCACTGGTGGAAGAATAGGGAGGGAGATGTGCCTGTTTAAAAGTAGAAGCAGCAGTGTGGAAATGCCTGCTTATACTTAAGCTTTACTTGAGCTTCATCTTTCTACACTCCCTTCATAGCGTTCCGTCTAGGGATATCTGGAACAGAGAGGAAAAGCTTTCCTCCAGTTGAGACATGTTCTCTCTCTATATCGTAAGCCATACCTCTCCTCCTTCCCTCCCCGCACCCCCCACCCCTCCTTTCCATAGCATTATCCACTAATTCATTCAAATGCAGGTTGATCTCGGACTGCAACGTTTTAGCTAAAATGCCTCCTTTCAGACCATACTTCCAGGTATCACAAGTACTTCATTTGAATGCGAAATTTCTAAGGAAAATTAACATTTTCTAATTTTTGGTGGTGATTATTCTTGATTAAACTGGAATTCTAACAACATCAAAAGTTTCAGGTTGGGAACAGTAACTGACGCGAGCAGTGTAAAGGAACTGAAGCAGTAATACTTGAAGCAGTATTAGCTCAGTGAGTAGCTGGGGCTATTTTTGTTAAAAGGTGGGAAATTATGATAGCTGTTTGATATTGCGAAGAGATGCAATTGCAGACGGAATCAGACCGCTTCTGACAGATTAGGAGTGTAAAATGTGGAGCATGATATAATAAAGGTTTGGTTGGAAGAGTCTTTCATTATAAAGATAATTTCAGACAGAATTTACGTGTACCATGTGCTAAAAGGGTGAAGTATTGCAATGTTGCGTGTAAGTTTTAGAGGTACTTCAGTGGAATAAGTAACTGTTTTGTATCTGGCACTGCGTACTTGATGCCAGTATTTGTTGACAGCAATTGCTGCATGGCCTTTCCAAGGTCTCTTGTATCTAGCACATTTTGAACCATATTATCTATTGTTACAGAGAACAGTCAACCATCTACCAGATGTTTGTATGTGGGGATAGTGATTTTATGTGCTAATGAGTAAACTTTCTGTTCTTGAATTGCATAACCAACATCTCAAGGGTGCTAACTATAAATGTGCCAGTATAATGTTTACTATTCTCTGTTGAATAGCACTAGTGGTCAGCTGCAATTTCCTATTGTTAACATTAGATGGAAGTCATTTAATTCTGGTACAGTGTCTTTGATGCCGTCAGATATTCATTATGATCCATATTGTCAACCAGTGTGACATCTTGGTAAAACAAATAAGCTTGACTCCGTCAGCCCAAATGACACTCCCAATGTGTCAGTGCTGCAATGCTAAAGATGCTTTTCTCTGAACGAGATGTTAAATTGAGGCCCCGTTTTGGTGTTTGCATGAGCTGGTAATCAGGCAAAGACCTCAGGTCTCTACTTGAAGAGCTTCATGGAACTTTCCCATCACCTGACCAATATTTCTCCTTCAGCTAATATGACCTTAAAGCAATTAATTGCTCAACAGCTCAGTGGTGCCTTTCTGTTACTGAATAAGTACTGGAACTACCTATATAAATTATTTCCAATATCACAGTCATCATAATCCATATATTTGATGCCCACCCAAATATGAATAAATTACAAAAGACAAGATAAGAAAAAGAATTGAATGCTGGGGATCTGAAATAAACAAACAATGAAATTACTGGAGAAACTCAGCAGGTCTGACAGTATTTGTGGAGAGAAAACAGAATTAATATTTCAAGGGTTGTGACCATTATTAAGAACTCAGTTACAATTGCAGCTGCTGTTCTGAGTATTGATAGCACTTGCCTTGTTCATATAAAAGGGATCTGCTGATATCAGGCAATGTATTTTAGCTTCAATTACCTGCTCGTACCTTTTTGAACTGTGATTACATAAGTGGTACAATAAAAGATTCGCTGCTAGCAATTAGGACAGCCTGTTAGGTAATACGATTTCCCTTTTTAATAAAGAGATTTGTTACTTTCTACCTTTACTTACATCCTCTTTAAATACCGTGGCATACGTGCCCATAGTTAATGGTGGGGATTTCAGTTGTGTGTGAAGCACTTGGGACTACAGAGCAACATAAATACTTTCGCATTTCTCCGCCTGTGTGAATGATATGAACCATACTTTCTCAGTTGATGCCTCTCTTCATATGTCATGAATAACAGTCCACTTTAATTGAGCGGCAGAGGAATGGAATCTCAGAATCAATCAGTACTTTCAAATGAGGAGACGAGAAAGTTAAGCAGCTGACGGCCATTAATGAAGTCCAAATAGGATTAGTTAATGTTTGATGTAATTTAAATTGTAAGGTAGCATAGAGTAGTAAGAAGAAGTCTTCATAGATATCCAGTAAGATGAATAAAGAAGCTATGAAACTCTGTATTTCCAAGTAGGGTTTACAATGTAGAATTTCCTGGCATTGTTGTTGCACTCTGGACTCTGGTATCCATTTGAAGCCCTGTTAATTTTCTTTGATTTCATGTCACTCAGATTGTAAATGTTACCCATTCTGCTGAGAATTTCGGAGTATTGCGGCAAGGTCCTGTAAATATAACCTTTGCTATCAACGGTAGAAGAGGCTTCCTGAATGGCTCAGATGTGAGTGACTTGCTGAGGATACTGAACCTGGTGGAGTTTAGTTTTTATCTGGGATTTCCTGTCCTAAAGACTGCTGAGCGTAAGTTATTTTATTTGTGTAAAGTTGTGATATGAATGCTGTCAAGTTCCTCAAATGATTAAACTGGATCAGGAACCTAATTTATTTAGCTAATCTAGCTGCAGTGAAACTTTAGACCAATCTTTTCTGGGTAAACAAAAGAAGCTGTCACATTGATGTACTTGGATATGTGCAGAAGTAGAATTGATTCAGGCAATCCTAATGTGTGACTGTGATTAAGCAGAATATTGAGCTGGGTTTTTATTTTAGCCCTTTATTTTCATCAAGATGAAAATGTCAGTGCTTGCAGTGGTGCACTTTTACTAATGCTGCAACTGTTGTGTTTTTATCGGAGGACAGTCCTGATCCAGGAGAACACCCTCAATTCCAGGAGATGATCTGGTTGCAACTCTTGAGTTCTCAGCAAAAGTCATACCCAGGGCTGAAGCCTAGGCATTACTGTGTAGGAGATTGGAATCAAGAACAGAGCCTCAAGACGGCATTGGATATCTGTTCCTCTTTTCCTCTTCTGTAAATGATTCCTCCATCTTTACATTTGTGTCTTAGTGCACATATTATTTGGTCATTTAATTTCCTAGGATCCAATAGAAAAGTTTGTTTATTAATTTGAATTGACTTCTTTTGCTTGCCATTAGACAATGAAGGAATAAATATGCCATTGGATCTGTGGTACAGGCTATTAAGTTTATCAACAGTAAAAAGTGAACAGTTACAGAGACATTAACACAGTAGTTTTTATTTGGTTAAACTACTTTTCTTCTCAGTCCCTTTATTCTTTATTCCATCTCGGGATGAGTGCATCGCTAACTAGGCAGCATTTATTGCCCATCCCTAATTGCCCTGAGGGCTGTTAAGAGCCAATTGCATTGCAGTGGGTCTGGAGTCACATGTAGGCCAGATAAGGATGGCAGTTTCCTTCCCTAAAGGACATTAGTGAACCAGATGGGTTTTTCTGACAATCACCAATGGATTCGTGGTCATCATTAGATTCTTAATTCCAGATATTTATTGAATTCAAATTCCACCATCTGCCATGCTGGGATTCGAACCCGGGTTCCCAAAATGTTGTCTGGTTTCGGGATTTACAGTCCAGCAATAATACCACTAGGCTCCCCTGTGTTACTTCATATCCAGTGCAGAAAATGTTATTGGACACAACACTAGTCTGTTCACAGCACTAAGCCAGTATTTGTGTCTGAAACTTTTACTTCCATACATCGTCTACTGAGACTTGAACTACTTGTCTCCATCTCAGCAGACCCATCACAAATAATGACTCAGAAGCAGCCCATTGTATATAAACTGAAATTTGTGGTCTCTATTTCCGTCCTGAGTTCAGGTGTGCGAAAGCCCAATGTAGATGCTGCCAAATAAATTTCAAAGGGTGTAAGGGTCCTCCCCCTTTACAAACCTTTCCTAAGTTCTCCATTACTGTTTGATTCATTCAAAATTAAATCCAGATGAAGGAAATCCAAATAGGGGAATTTCACATGTAAATAGAGCAGTCACTCATTCAGAAAGAGATGGCTGATCTCCAGTTAAAAGCTGACATTGTTCCAGTTGCAGCATATTGATAACTGCAGGGTGCTGTCAGAAAGTACTTCTTATAAGAAGTCAAACCAGTACTGACATGCTAAAAGCATATCTCCATTTAGGTCATGTAATAAGAGCAGCACATTGAGAGTTAGGATCTCCAGAAAATAAAATCATGGACAGAACACTTTGTTTTGTGTGTGCCAATGGGCAGTTTCTTGGATTCCATATTTTTTTAAAAATCGTTTTAATTTGTTGAGTCTGATGGTGTGGTTAAAGTGTCATTTCAAAGCCACAATCTTGGATTTTTCTTAGCCTGTCTGAAACTATTGGAAATGGTTTCTCATTGATGATTCCGTACAATTCCAGGGCAGCTTCCAGCCTAAAAAGCAAAGAAATTGAAAGTATATGCAACTGAACAGTGTTCAA